>NW_028318516.1:0-1217940 GCF_062004578.1 Staurois parvus
AGGATGAGGATGAAGAAGAAGAAGAAGAAGAAGAAGTAGGATGAAAATAAGAAGAATTCCAAGCCGGCAAAAAGTGTATCTGCAGAGCTCCGCTAAGTGTATCTGCAGAGCTCCTCTATTTCTGACAGTTCTCTGACTTTCACATTTACAGCGGTTGAAACATTGTATCTGTTTCCGAATAAAAACATCTGTATCCTAAATGGAAACAAATAGATACAATGTTTCAACCGCTGTACATGTGAAGGAACTGTCAGAGAACTGTCAGAAATAGCAGAGCTCTCTGCAGGGACACTTTTGCCGGCTGATCGGGAAAAATCCGATTCGCGCACCCGAAGTAGGCTAATATTCGGATTTGACGCGAATCGAATTTTTCCTGAAATTCGAATCGAATTCCACTTCGCCTGGTTCGATTCGCTCATCTCTAATGTTAACTGTAAAACAGATGATTTCTGAATGGCCCACTTGTACCAGAGAACAATTTCAATTGAAATTGACTGAGAAAGATGCTGCTGGATGTCTCGAGATACCCAAGGCCATGGCCACTCATTTTCAGGAAGGTCCTTTTCCCCGGGTAAACCCACAGTACAAGAGAAGGGGTGGTTTTAATAACCGAGGTAGAGGTCGGTTTAGGGGAAGAAGAGGGGATAATAGGGGACGGGACACGGGTTGTTTCAACTGTGGGGCTGAGGATCATTGGAGAAATCATTGAAACACAGGACCACGCCCAGCATAGCCCCTCCCCAGGCCAACCACAAAGGGACCTCCCACAGCAGAATGTGAGGTTTCCTATCTCTTGGCAGACACAATCACAAAATAAATGAAGGTGCCCAGAAGGTGGTATCCCAGCATTCCCGCTTGTCTCTCATTCTTATAAGGAGCAACCCCTTGTATCCTTACATATACAGGGCAAATTAATCCCATTTTTGGTGGACTCTGGGGCAACTCGTTCAAGTCTGAGTGAGGATTATTATAAGGGAGAGGTAATGAATGCTGAACCTTCCATGGGAATAAATGGGATACTGACCAAGACTTATAAAACACCGCCTCTTCCAATTTTTGACCCCATACAGGGAATCACTCTGCTAGATCACTCATTCAGAATCATACCCAATTGTCCAGTTAACTTGTTAGGGAGAGATCTCCTGGGAGAGTTGAACATCAACTTGAAATCCACAAGGAGAGGTGGTATTGTGGCCCACTCTGCCAAAATGCCAATCATCCCTGCCATGACAATGATTACTAAAGAAGACCCCTCATTTCCTGCTGGAACAATTAATGACAAAGTTTGGGCAAAAAGTGCCTTGGATGTGGCATCCATTTCCTGCACTCCATATAAGGCCACACTGAAGCCATGGGCTCAACCTGTGTTTCACAAACAATACCCTTTGTCAAAAGAAAAGGAGGAAGGAATAGCGCCCATGGTGGAACACTTTCTCAAGGAGGGAGTCCTTGAAGAGGTGATCTCACCATACAACAGCCCAATAAATCCAGTTAAGCCGGACGGCTCTTACAGATTTGTGCAGGACCTGAGGGCCATTAATGATCTTGTGATTCCCATTGCTCCAATAGTGCCTGATGTACCAACACTCATTTCCTCCATCCCAGCTGATGCTGAGTTTTTCACAGTGATTGATCTGACAAATGCATTTTTTTCAATCCCTGTTGCCAAGGAGACACGCCCAATTTTTGCGTTTCATTACAGGAGAAAGACCCTTGCTTGGTGTAGGTTACCGCAAGGGTATGTAGATTCGCCTGTGGTCTACTCTGTTGTCCTCCAGGCTACCTTGAAGCCATGGACTCCTCGCCATGGTTCAGTTTTGGTTCAATACGCAGATGATTTGCTTCTCTGTAGTGTTAATCGGGCAGCCAGCCAGGTGGACAGTGTAGCTCTCATGAACTGGTTATGTGAATGTGGTCATAAAGTGTCTAAGAAAAAGCTACAATGGTGTCAGAAAACTGTTGAATACCTTGGTTTTGTTCTCACAAAAGGTGAAAGGAAAGTCAGCCACAAAAGAGCTGCGGCTCTTATGGGTCTGCCCCGCCCATTGACCAAGAAAGACATGCTCACCTTTCTTGGTATGATTGGTTACTGCCGCCAATGGATACCTGACTGTTCCTACTATGACAACATTTTGAGACAAGCCACAGGTTCAGAAATGTCAGATCTTGTGAAATGGTCAGATGATATGTGCAATGCTTTTGTGTATCTGAAAAATGCTATGGTAATAGCCCCTGGTCTTGGTCTGCCCGCATATAATCAAATGTTTCATCTGTATGCTAGGGAAAATTGTAAAACTATGGCAGGGGTCCTGGCCCAGGAGCATGGAGGAAAACTCCGCCCTGTTGCTTTTTTCTCAAAAATGGTTCCAGTACAGGTCCAAGGCATGCCTGCGTGTCTCAGGGCACTAGCATCATGCGCTATGGTGGTCCAAATGGCTACGTCACTCACTCTGGGACATGAGACCACCTTACATACCACCCACAATGTGTCTATTCTACTCAAGAATATACATACCCAACACATGTCAGCCCAGAGACTTAGTGGATATGAGGTCATACTGTTGTCAAACCCTAAGTTGAGAATAAAATATACCTCTCCCACTTCAGGTCCAGCTCCAATTTTGAATGCCTTATTAGGCTTAAAGGGAGAGCAGGATGAAGTTGTTCCACAGCATGATTGCCTGGAATTGATTCATCAGGACACCTCCCCTAGGCAGGATATGTCTTCTGTGGCTCTTCCAGAGGCACAGAATGTTTTTGTAGATGGCTCTTGCTCGAGACCCACTGACACTGTTTACCATGCAGGATATGCGGTGGTGCAGTTGCCAGATAAAGTACTTGAAGCAAAACCCATCCCATACCAGTCAGCTCAGGCCGCTGAGCTGATAGCCCTCACAAGAGCATGTCAGCTTTTTGAGGGACAGGATGTAAATATTTACACAGATTCCAGATACGCGTTTGGCGTGTGCCACGATTTTGGAATAATTTGGGAAAAGAGAGGATTTATTGCAGCAGATGGAAAATCCATCTCACATTCATCTCTGGTGAAGGCTTTACTCAAAGCCATACAACTGCCAAGATCCCTTGCTATCCTACACTGTAGGGCACACACAAATGAACAAACTGATATTGCAAAGGGAAATGCTCTAGCTGACAAAGTAGCAAAAGAGGCGGCCCTTACTCAGGCTGCCATGATCCAGATGCCAATGCTCACCCCTGAAATGCCACTGTTGGATCAAACATTGCAGGATTTACAGACATATGCTACCTCAGAAGATATTAAGCAGTGGAATGCAGCTGGTGTGACAAAGAGTCCACAAACTGGACTTTGTGTCACAGAGGGGAGACCATGCATTCCAAAGGCCAGTGCACCTCTGTTCATCTCACAGTATCATGGAGTAGGTCACAGGGGATGGCAGGTTACATGTGAACTGCTGGATAATGATTTTTTCATTCCTGGCCTTCCCTCTTTGGTAAAATCATATGTGTCTAGATGCATTACATGCATAAGGAATAACCCAAACAATCCTCACAAGGCAAGACATGAACACCTGACATACCCATCAACACCTTTTACCCACCTATAGGTAGACTTTACACACATGCCAAAGGAAGGAAAAAGACAGGAATATCTTTTGGTAATTGTGGACATGTTTAGCCGCTGGGTAGAAAGCTTTGTAACCACAAAAGAAGATGTCCAAACTGTAGTGAGGATCCTCACACGGGAAATTATTCCCAGGTGGGGATGTCCACTCCAGATTAATTCTGACAACGGTCCAGCATTTGTGGCCAAGGTATGTCAGGATTTGGTGAAAACACTCAAAATTGACTGGAAGTTTCACATTCCTTACCACCCCCAGAGCTCAGGTATAGTGGAAAGGATGAATAGGACCATCAAGGATAAAATTAGGAAGGCTACTGGAGGTACCTTTGCAAACTGGAAGAAAATACTGCCTGCAGTCTTGGCAGAGGTAAGGATGACTCCTTCTAAAAAGACAGGTTACTCCCCCTTTGAGGTTCTAATGGGTAGGCCCTTTCCCACTCCCTGGGCCAGACAGCCACTCATGGTAGAAAGAGGGGATTTGGAATTGATTCAGGAGGAATATGTGAGAAAACTTATTGAAACTTTGGACAAGGTTGAAAGAAATGTTGCTCGCACCTTTCCTCTTTCTTCACAGGAACCAACTCACTCTTTCCACGTTCGGGGAACGTGTGGTGATACAAGCCCTCCATAGGAATCGGAAGCAAGAGTATCCCTTTGGGCCCCCCACTTCTGTGATCGCTGTCACCAGGACCGCTGTCCTGACTGAGGATTCCAAGGCCTGGATCCATGCCAGCCGTGTAAAAAGGGTGAACCAAGCCCCTAAGAAGCAAGACAAAGGCAAAGACACAGATACAGAAGAAGAAAAAGGAAGTGAAGCTGGTGTAAAAGTCTTTGAAGAAGATGACCTTTCTGATGCTCTCACAGAACTCTGGGCAGACATTTTGCTTCCTCATACTAGCAGCCCTGACTGTGTTCCTCCCAGTATGGACAATAACTAACTGTATTTATCATCCAGATGATTTTGGAGTGATTAAGAGTATATGTAATACCTCCATCCAAGCTAGTGACCCAGATAATGCAGAACCAGTGCACACACAAAACCATAGTACACAACATTCTAGTGTCAGAAAGAAACGAGGTCTAACCCGCACTAAGAGAAGGATGAGAAGAATGTCCTTTGTACCAGATAAGGGATGGGGGGTACAGGAAACACCAGTCTTGACTACTGAGGATGTAAACCAGACCATAGTGTTTACTCTGACTAAGAACCAGGTGTTTGACCCGACTAAAGTTACTTATGATCTTGGACCTCATAATGTATATATGTGTGGGAGGAATAAGCCCTGTGGTTACTGGGAGAATATATGGTGGACAACAGACCCTCATAAATGGGAGACCCAATCAGCTAGAATTCCCCTAGAGGACATAGGCACCTATCAAAGAATCTCTATAGCAAAAGGCCAAGGGAATATCATTTTCACAATAAGGAACCCACAGATCAGAGATAGTGGGGAATATAGGTTGGGAATAACTGTGTCAGGAACAGACCCCTGGGCCAACCTCATATTACAGGTAAAACCCTCCCCAAGAGTCCATGTCAATACCATAGACAATTCATTCCCCAAAGTTAGGAATTGACTGGATAATGAGGTGACAGGAGTAGTGATGCAAGCAGAAGACAGATTAAGCATTGAAACTGGTTACTCTGACAAAAATGAATGGATTGAATGGGTGAGATGGACCACTAAAAGTAAGGGACAGGGAGACTGTGTTTCATGTGCCAATCCCCGCCCCCTACTTGCCACAGTTCCTTTGTTAGAAGAAGAAACTAATATTTTCTGCCAAATTAGAATGTATAAGGATAACATCACTGAGAAGGAATGTTCTGATTTTGTTAAGAGGTTCCCTGTTACCGGATTACGAAATTTACCTTTGGCCTCTAAACCGGTACCAGGAAATTTCACCTGTTTTGAACATGATGATGCTAAGGGTAAAGATTTAGGTACATTCCCACCTAATTACTGTGTTAAGACCATCCGCACCTCCGCAGAAGGCTACCGGAAGGAATGGTTTCAGGACCACCGGCAGCAACTGTCAGATGTGTGGTGGCTGTGTGGAGATATGAGACTCAGAGCCAGACTCCCCAGCAGATGGAAGGGAAGCTGCGCTCTGACCCATCTTCTCATGCCTTTCTTTATGGTCAAAGTAGAAGATGGGATAAGAAGCTTGCCCATCTTGGAAAAATCCAGATCAAGAAGGCATAAAAGAAATGCACCCCGTGGTTCCTTTGATAATAGAGTTTACATAGATGCTATAGGTGTACCAAGAGGAGTCCCTGATGAATTTAAAGCTCAGGACCAGATTGCTGCAGGGTTTGCCTCTAATGCTTTATGGGTACAGCCTAACAAAAATGTGGATTGGATTAATTACATTTATTATAATCAACAAAGGTTTGTTAACTATACTAGAGATGCTCTAAAGGGGGTCTCTGCCCAACTTGATGCAACATCCCTTACTGCTTGGCAAAACCGCATTGCTCTTGATATGTTATTAGCTGAGAAAGGAGAAGTATGTAAAATGTTTGGTTCCTATTGGTGTACTTTTATCCCCAATAACACCGCTCCTGATGGAAGCATTACTAGAGCCCTTCAAGGCCTCCAAATGTTGTATGAAGAATTGGCTGAAAACTCAGGAGTAGAAAATCCACTAGCTGGTTTATTTGAAAATTGGTTTGGTAGATGGGGAACTCTGATGAAAACTATGCTGATTTCTATAGTAATGGCTGCTGCAGTATTAACTCTGTGTGGTTGCTGTTGTATCCCCTGCATCCGAGGTTTAATGCAGATACTTATTGACGCCACCATTACTAGAACCATGTGGACCTAACCAAAGGTGTAAGGTCACGTGCGTGACCTAAGAGGGGGTTTGAAGGAATTAGCCTTTCAGCATTACCATACCGCCATTTTGTCTCTCTGAGCCAAAGCTCCTCCATCTTAGAATCAGTATCCATCTTAAGACTTAAGTCTGTATTTTAAAAGAATTGATTTTCTTGTCTTAAACTGTATTCTTGTCAGGAGTTAAAGTTCCTCTTTTTTCTCCAGGTGTAACTTCCCTTTTATCCTTTAGCTAGCACAAGACTGAAAGTCTGCGGTTGGATATTTCCTGTTGCAAGATTATTAATAACTTTAGCCAGTGTGAAATAGGGAAATTGTCTACTTTCTATACTAATGCTTGACGCACTTAATAATAATTTACATGAATGCCAAATGATTGGGCATGACTGACGTATGTAATATCTTGATTGGTTAATGCATACCTGTCAATTGATTGGTTCTTCTATTTCCATGTATTGTTTTAAGTTTCATATATGTTTAAACACGGAAGAATAAATTCAGTTCCTTCTGAGATACCACCTTGTGTCTGTGTGCATTTCCTGTGTCTCAAAGGGGGCTCCAGGCCTGAGGACAGACACTGATCAAGGCCAGGGACTGACGGGGGTCAGTGGCTCGAGAGGAACGGGAGCCAATTCCTTTCACATCACACTCTCCAAGGTTTTGGGTGAACCTTCAGCCAGTTAGGTTTCCGTCTCATCATTGTTCTTGTTTAGGTGTGATGACTCACTGTTTGGAGTCCACATAGTAGTGTTTGATTTTATAATTAACTTTCTTGCAGGTGAAATTTCCTAATTTTCCACAGACAATGGCAATTGTTTAGAAAACATACTTTTGTCAGGTCTTAGAGTAACCAACATCAGATCCCACCATTATCTTCCTCGGGGACTTTGTTTGATCACCTGGAGGCATTTCAATAGTATATTGTGTCTGGAACAAGTCTCTTCCACTCATTGTGTGTGATTCACTAGAAGGTCACTTGAATTCTACCCAAGAAAATTTAACTCTTAACAGGTGGCTAGGCTGGTCTGCTGTTGAAATAAAGTTATGTTTTTGATAAATCTCTTCAAGAGGCACTACAAGATGTACTACCCATCATCTGGAGAATCAGCCTTTTGTTCCAGGCCTTGGGGTTTTTTAAGTCCCATCATGCCTCTGCCTTTGGGAGTCATGCTTGTAACTGTCAATCTTGCAATGCCTCATGGGACTTGAAGTTTGGCAACAGCTGGAGGGTCATCAGTTTGACACCTGTGCTTTAGGGTTTAATTCCTCCCCTTATAAGTCAGGATCATTCTCCCTCCCTCATTTTTCAGTAATCCAAGGGATTACTCTCACAATTTAGACTCCCTTTTTCAATTGTAACTCAGTCCTTGTCATCAATCCCTCATGCCTGGGAGCCTGAACTTGGGGCAAAACATCCAAATGGTCTCTCTAGACCAAGTACTTCCAGATATTACTTGTCTGCCTTTTTGTCTGAAATGGGTATTTTCTTCCCTTCACCATGAAGTCTTGGGGCTCCAATCTGTTTTCTGAGAACAGTTCCTGTCTCATCAAGCATCCCCTCCATGACTTGGTACTCTGACCTGAGCTCCACTGGAAATCCCTCACGTGTTGAAGAGTCTTCCCCTATGGAATGGTCTGGGAGTTTTCCCTGTGGCAGGTCTAGTGGCCTAGTCCCTATGCTGTACTACACTGAGAGTGTTATGTTTTATTACTGTCCTCTTTGGAGATAAGAATTTGCCGTCTGGTTCTCTTCTGATTCAGTACCTGAAAGCTGTTGATTTCCCACCTGGCAGGAAGATTTAATTGCTGGATGGCCCTGTGCTCTACACATTGTCAGCAAGAAGATCATGCTGGGGTCCTGCTGCTAGTTCCCCCAGCAGGTAGGGGGTCTGCCTGGAGACCTTTGTGGGACCTGGTCACTGGAGCTTAAGTTCTCATTTGATGACCAATGTGCAGTTCCTCCAGACTCCTTCCCTTGCTCCTGTTCCTAATCAGGTAGACAATCTAGGATCCCTTCCCCTCTCCTCAGCTGAGGATGCTTTGTTGGACCAAGCTCCGTGATTAGATGTCGGCAGTTTTGCTTAGAGGCAATGATGGGTGTTTAGGCACATGGGTCCCTGTGCATCCTTATGACCTGCTGGTGTTTTGTGCACCATATGGGTTGCGCCATATTTCTTCTCACTGCTTACCCCTGTGGAGGTGTCTTGGCACTTTTTCCACTTCTAGTCAAGCCCTTAAGAACTCTTACGGTTCTTTCCTATCCTCAAGAGCTGGCTGGCTGTCTGATATGAAGGATGGGACATTCTGGGTAGTCTGTCTCGGTCTCTGATATGAAGGATGGGACATTCTGGGTAGTATGTTTCTCTCTGACAGGAAGGATGGAAGATTCTGGGTAGTCTGTCTCGGTCTCTGATATGAAGGATGGGACTTTCTGGGTAGTCTGTCTCTCTCTGATATGAAGGATGGGACATTCTGGGTAGTCTGTCTCTGACTGATAGGAAGGATGGGACATTCTGGGTAGTCTGTCTTGGTCTCTGATATGAAGGATGGGACATTCTGGGTAGTCTGTCTCGGTCGCTGACATGAAGAACGGGACATTCTGGGTAGTCTGCCTCTCTCTGATATGAAGGACGGGACATTCTGGGTAGTCTGTCTCGGTCTCTGATATGAAGGAAGGGAGATTCTTGGTAGTCTGTCTCAGCCTCTGATACGAAGGATGGGACATTCTGGGTAGTCTGTCTATCTCTGATATGAAGGATGGGACATTCTGGGTAGTCTGTCTCTCTCTGATAGGAAGGACGGGACATTCTGGGTAGTCTGTCTCTCTCTGATATGAAGGACTGGACATTCTGGGTAGTCTGTCTCTCTCTGATAGGAAGGATGGGAGATTCTGAGTAGTCTTTCTTGGTCTTCTGATATGAAGGACAGGAAATTCTGGATAGTCTGTCTCTCTCTCTCTGATATGAAGGACGGGACATTCTGGGTAGTCTGTCTTTCTCTGAAATGAAGGATGGGACATTCTGGGTAGTCTGTCTCGGTCTCTGATATGAAGGACGGGACATTCTGGGTAGTCAGTCTCTCTCTGATATGAAGGCTGGGACCTTATGGGTAGTCTGTCTCTCTCTCTGATATGAAGGACAGGACATTCTGGGTAGTCTGTCTCGGTCTCTAATATGAAGGATGGGACATTCTGGGTAGTCTGTCTTTCTCTGATATGAAGGCTGGGACATTATGGGTAGTGTGTCAGATTTTAGAGGTCTCTGTTTTATTATGCATTTTGTTTTTATCTTGTGTTCTCTGTCTTTAAGACTTTTCTATCTGTAGTAAAATATCTTTGTTAAACAGTTGGTTGCATAAGAGTTAGGTTTATTGTTTCTTACATTTTTTAGCTGTTTTTGATCTTCCCTGGTATCTCTGTAAGGTAGATACAATGCAGGTATTGGTATTAGGAGACATTTCTTGGGGCTGCAGTTCCTCTGAACTCCACAAGATGGTGATCTCATTTCTACTACCCAGACAGGACTTCTCTATGGAATATGAACAGGAAGTGATGTCAGGAACAGACAGGAAGTGATCTGGAATAAAGATAAGAAGCTCCATGCGGTCCGAAGGAGATCAGAGAGGTTGGTGGACATGGCAGTAAAGGAGTACTTATTATAAAGGATTTATATAGCGCCAACAGTTTGCTCAGCGCTTTACATAATGGAGGGAGACAATACAGCAACAATACAAACAAGATTGCAGATGGATTCTTGCTGGAATATAGATACTTCTATGCGCTCACCTTCCATTCAGCCCACTGCTGAGCTAACACAGCTTTGTGATGTTTATCCTTCATGGAGATCTTTAGAGACTCCCTTGGATACTCCTGATGGTTGATTATCCACTTGCCCTCCTGAGGATTTACCCCCCCCGTAATGAACACGCCTCTTTTTGCTACTCGGCGCTGCACTAATTCAACTGATAATTGCGCGGTCATGCAATGCTGCACCCAAACAAAATTTACGTCCTTTTTTCACACAAATAGAGATTTCTTTCGGTGGTATTTGATCACCTTTTTATTTTTCACGCTATAAACAAAAAATTTTTTTGAAGAAAAACAATATTTTTTACTTTCAGCTATAAAAAATATATAGTAAACTCAAAGTTGGTTATAAATTTAGGTCAAAATGTATTCTGCTCCATGTTTTTGGTAAAAAAAATCCCAATAAGTGTATATTGATTGCTTTGTGTGATAGTTATAGCGTCTACAAACTATGGTATAGATACTGTAATTTACACCATTTTTCTGCTATACAGCGCTGCACTAGTTTAACGGACAATTGCGCGGTCATGCAATATGGTACATAATGAAATTTATGTCCTTTTTCATCCACAAATTGCGCTTTCTTTCGGTGGTATTTGATCGCCTGTGCATTTTTTATTTTTTGCGCTATAAAAAAAGGCTGACAATTTTGAGGAAAAAAAACAATATTTTGGACTTTTTGCTATAAAACATGTCCAGTAAAAAAAAATAAAATTTAGTCATAGATTTCTGCCAAAATGCATTCTGTGACATGTCTTTGCTACAAAAAACCCCAATACGTGTAAACTAATTGGTTTACGTGAAAGTTATAGTGTTTACAAATAGCGGGAAAGATACTGGGATTTTTGCTTTTTTTTATACTAATAATGGTGGCGATCAGCGACTTATGGTGGGACTGCAATGAACATTCTGACACTGGGGGGGAACTGACTTGGGGTCACTGACATCCCCAGTGACACCAATACAGTGATCAGTGCAAAAAAACAAATGACACTGTACTAATGGCACTGGGGAGGAAGGGGTTAAGTTTATTATTCAGGGAAAGGGTTATCTGTGTGAGGGGGAGTGTTTTACTAGGGGGCGGGGTGTGTACTGCACGGGACACCGCTAATCAGGACACATAAACTCTTCTGTCCCGATCAGCTTTGTCAGGAGCTGTCAGGGAACTGACAGAAAGCACAGCTACTGCAGCTGTGCTCTCTGTCACTGATTGCCACTAATCGCCAGGACATAGCTGATAACAACCGGCTGTGACCCGTCGAGTGTCATCCGTGGCCATGATCGGCGGGACATGTAGGGTGGCGGCGCACCTCTCACGTGCCCCCTACCTGTTTTAAAAACACATGTTTTAAAACGTGGTTTTGCCTGGCCGTGGTGCCCTGCCGCCGTATTTCTACAGTGGCTGGGCGGCATGTGGTTAAAGATGATTGTGGGTTAGTTTTTTCTCATGGCAATAAAAAGTGCTCCATCTCCTTGTATTATTCCTCGTTGGTATAGTGGGAAAGAGAAAGATACATGGTGCCTTATCGTTTATTAAAAGAACAATTTTATTCACAACTTCTTCTTATGCACTCACAAGTATTCAGTATAAAAAGAGCTGAGTTAAAATCAGTGAAACCGCTACATGCGTGTGTGACAGGTCTCCTGCGTGGTTGCTCACACTCGTCACATAGACTTACACTCGCCGTGAAGTCGGGTTGCTGTGGTGACGTCAAAGCCCCTCCCCAACGCGTTGCGCCATAGGGACACGTGGTCCCTGTGATCACCCCCCGGATGAAGCCACGTGTCCCTGTGGCGCAACGCATTGGGGAGGGGCTTTTTTACGTCACCGCAGCAACCCAACTTCACGGCGAGTATAAGTCTATGTAACGAGTGTGAGCCGCCACGCAGACCTGTCACACGCATTTAGCGGTTTCACTGATTTTAACTCAGCTCTTTTTATACTGAATACTTGTGAGTGCATAAGAAGTAGTTGTGAATAAAATTGTTCTTTTAAAAAACGATAAGGCACCATGTATCTTTCTCTTTCCCACTATACCAATGAGGAATAATACAAGGAGATGGAGCACTTTTTATTGCCATGAGAAAAAACTAACCCACAGACCCACAATCATCCATTATCAACCATCAGGAGTATCCAAGGGAGTCTCTAAAGATCTCCATGAAGGATAAACATCACAAAGCTGTGTGAGCCCAGCAGTGGGCTGAATGGAAGGTGAGCGCATAGAAGTATCTATATTCCAGCAAGAATCCACCTGCAATCTTGTTTGACTAATCAACTTTAATCGAATTTGTGTTGATTTTTTTGGACACTATTCATTTCTTATTTAAATTACTAATATTATGATATTTTTTTTGTTTTTTTCACATTTTATTATTTATTTTAAAGTTGTAATAAGTTGATTTGGAAGGTTCATTATTTCTGGAAGTATTCCTATCTCACATTTAGGGCGTGGCAATAAGCAATCAATTTACTGTACATTACTACAAAACACATTTATATGAGGATGTGAATAGATGCCTGCTGACCTATATATTTATTTATTATACCTCAATGGCTCGCAAGTAATTATATATATTATTAATACAGTTCAATACAACAGGGATTTGAGGGCCTGATCCTGGGAGTTTATAATCTACGAGGGAGGGGCTAGTGGTACAAAAGGTAGTAACTGTGGGGGATGGACTGGTTGGAAGAGTAGAAGATTGCAGTATTAGCTGAGGGCAGGATAGGCTTCCCTGAAAAGATCGGTTTTCAGAGATTGCCTAAAAGTGAGCAGAGTAGGTGATAGTCTGATAAATTGGGGTAGAGAGTTCCAGAGGATGGGGGAAGTTCTGGAGAAGTCCTGGAGATTAACATGGGAGGAGGAGACAAGGGAGCTAGAGAGTAGGAGGTCTTGCAAGGAGCGGAGAGGACGGTTTGGGTGATATTTGGAGACAAGATCGGTGATGTAATTTGGAGCAGAGTTATAAATGGCTTTATATGTTATTGTTAGTGTTTTGAATTTTATCTATTGGGCAACGGGAAGCCAGTGGAGGGATTGGCAGAGAGGGGTGGAGTATACTGAGTGGAGGCCAGTGGAGGGATTGGAAGAGAGGGTTGGAGGCTAGTGGAGGGATTGGCAGAGAGGGGTGGAGGATACTGAGTGGAGGCCAGTGGAGGGATTGGCAGAGAGGGATGGCAGATATGGAGTGGTTAGTAAGGTGGATGAGTCTGGCAGCAGCATTCATGACAGACTGAAGAGGGGATAGCCTGCGATGAGGTTGGCCAATGAGGAGGGAGTTACAATAGTCAAGGTGAGATATAACAAGGGAGGGAATAAGTTGCTTAGTTGTTTCCGAGGTTAGGAACGGGCGTATCTTGGAGATGTTGTCTTGGTGAAGTCTACAAGATTTGGACAGTGATTGGATTTGGCGGTGAAAGGACAGATGGGAGTCTAGGATTACACCTAGTACCCTGGCATGAGGGGAGGGACTGATGATTGTATTATTGATCTTGATGGAGAAGTCCGGGGAGGGGGCACAGGCTGGGGAGAATACTAAGAGCTCAGTTTTGGAAATATTAAGTTTGAGGAAGTGGAGTGACATCCATGCCGATATGTCACTTAGTAGGTTAGTAATGCGAGAGGAGACAGGTGAGGTGAGGAGGAGACTGAAGAGCCAAGGTAAGGGGTAGAAAGATAGATTTGTGTGTCATCAGCAAAGAGATGGTACTTAAAGCCGTGGGAGTTTATCAAGTGACCAAGGGAGGAGGTGTAGATGGAGAAGAGAAGGGGTCCAAGGACAGAGCCTTGAGGGACCCCTACAGAGAGAGGGAGTGAAGAGGAGGAGGCAGAGTTATCGGTAACACTGAAGGAGTGCTGCGATAGGTAGGAGGAGAACCAGGAGAGAGCAAAGTTTCGGAGGCCAAGAGAGTGTAGTTTTTTGAGGAGGGGTGGTCAACCATATCAAAAGCCGCAGAGAGGTTAAGTAGTACGAGTACGGAGTAATGGCCATTGGCTGGTATGAGTACGGAGTAGTGGCCATTGGCTGGGATGAGTACGGAGTAGTGGCCATTGGTTGGGATGAGTATGGAGTAGTGGCCATTGGCTGGGATGAGTATGGAGTAGTGGCCATTGGCTGGGATGAGTATGGAGTAGTGGCCATTGGCTGGGATGAGTATGGAGTAGTGGCCATTGGTTGGGATGAGTATGGAGTGTTGACCATTGGTTGGGATGAGTACGGAGTAGTGGCCATTGGCTGGGATGAGTACGGAGTAGTGGTCATTGGTTGGGATGAGTACGGAGTAGTGGCCATTGGCTGGGATGAGTACGGAGTAGTGGCCATTGGCTGGGATGAGTACGGAGTAGTGGCCATTGGTTGGGATGAGAAGGGAATAGCGACCATTGGTTGGGATTAATACAGAGTAGTGGCCATTGGTTGGGATGAGTATGGAGTAGTGGTCATTGGTTGGGAAGAGTACGGAGTAGTGACCATCGGTTGGGATGAGAAGGGAATAGCGACCATTGGTTGGGATTAATACGGAGTAGTGGCCATTGGTTGGGATGAGTATGGAGTAGTGGCCATTGGTTGGGATGAGTACGGAGTAGTGGCCATTGGTTGTGATGAGTACGGAGTAGTGGCCATTGGTTGTGATGAGTATGGAGTAGTGGCCATTGGTTGGGATGAGTACGGAGTAGTGGCCATTGGTTGGGATGAGTACGGAGTAGTGGCCATTGGTTGGGATGAGTACGGAGTAGTGACCATTGGTTGGAATGAGTATGGAGTAGTGGCCATTGGTTGGGATGAGTACGGAGTAGTGGCCATTGGTTTTAGCAGTTAGTAGATCATTAGTGAGTTTTAGTAGTCCAGTTTCAGTGGAGTGTAGTGAGTGAAAGCCAGACTGTAAAGGGTGAAGAAGGTTGTTGTCAGTGAGGTGGGAGCTCAGGCGATTGTAGACTAAGCGTTCTAGGATTTTAGAGGTAAATGGCAGCAGGGAGATGGGTCTTAAGTTGTTCAGGTTGGTGGGGTCCAGGGAGGGCTTGTTAAGTATGGGAGTGATGTGCGCATGCTTTAGAGGGGAGGGGAAGGCACCAGTAGAGAGGGAGAGTTTGAAGATGTGAGTGAGGGAGCATAGGATGGAACAAGAGGGTGACCATAGTAGTTGTGAGGGGACAGGATCCAGGGGGCAGGTAGTGAGACGGGCTTCTAAGAAAACCTTAGTGACCTCTTCAGTAGTAGCGAGGTCAGATGAGGAAAGTGTTGAGGGAGGTTTAGTATAAGGTATGCTAAGTGGGATGGATGTCTGTGCAGTGGTGATGCCGCTATGAATTGCATCAATCTAGTTTTTGAAATGATTTGCAATCTCATGAGCAGTGAGTGAGGTACTGGGTGGAGGTGGAGGTGGAGAAAATAGAGAAGAGACGAGGAGGACTGGATGACAAGCTATTAATAAGAGTGAGAAAGTCGTCTTGTTTGGCAGCATGGAGGGAGGAATTGTATGTGAAGAAAGCAGATTTATGCTTGTTGAGATTTGGTTTTACGCCACAATCGCTCCAGCGCATGACTATGTTGTTTAAGATGTCCGGTGCGGTGTGGTCAGTCTGCTGCGGTTGTAATGGTTGGGGCCTGATGCTTCGTGTTGTTAGAGGAGCAAGTCAGTCTAATGTGGATGAGAGTGAACTGTTGTAGACAGCAGTGGCCAGGTCAGGGCAGGACAGGGGAGAGATTCTGTCATAGAGGAGGTCAGTTGCAGAGTGGAAGGAGCCGGGTTCAAGTTGTGAAGGTTTCTGCGGGTAATTGTTTGCTGCTTGGAGGGATAGGTGTTTGAAGACGAAGAGACTGTGAAGGTGATGAGATTGTGATCAGAGAGAGGAAAGGGGGTGTTTGTGAGGTTGTAGGGAGTGCAAAGATGGAAGAAAACAAGGTGTAATGTATTCCCATCAGAGTGAGTGGAGGACGGTATACATTGTGCTAATGCAAAAGATGAGGTTATGTTGAAGAGTTGGGATGTAGCCGGGTTGTTGACATTAATAGGAATGGTAAAATCTCTGAGAATGATAGCGGGTAGTTCAGAGGAAAGAAAGTAGGGCAGCCAGGCGGAGAAATCATCAAGAAAGCGGGACACGGGTCCAGGAGGACGATAGATCACTGCAATCCTCAGAGAAATGGGAGAAAACAGCCGGATGCAGTGAGTCTGGGAAGAAGAGAAGGATAGAGAGGGAGGGTTAGGGAGGACTTGGAAGGTGCTCAGTGGGGATAGAAGTAAACCAACCCCACCACCTTTCTGACCACTGGGTCTGGGTGAGTGGGTCCAGAGGAGGCCTCCATAGGAAAGTGCTGCGGGGGAAGCAGAATCTGCTGCTTGGAGTCAGGTTTCTGTAATTGCTAGTAGGTTAAGGGAGCGGGAGACAAAAAGGTCATAGACAGAGGTGAGATTATTACAGACAGAGCGGGCATTCCAGAGCGCACATGAAAAAGGGAGGGTGGTTTTTGGGAGCACGAGGACTCCTATTAAATTGAGGGGATTGCGGCTATTCCTGGAGGAAAGACGGTGCCTGGTGTGCGGGGGAAATACTGGAGGACCAGGGTTTGGGGAGATATTCCCAGAGGTTAGGAAAAGGAGGATGCCTGGTGCTGGGGTGAGATACTGGAGGACCAGGGTTTGGTGAGATATCCCCAGAGGTTAGGAGAAGAAGGATGCTTGCTGCGGGGGTGAGATACTGGAGAACCAGGGTTTGGGGAGATCCTCAGAGGTAAGGAGAAGGAGGGTGCCTGGTGTGGGGGTGAGATAGTGGAGGACCAGGGTTTGGGGAGCTATCCCCAGAGGTTAGGAGAAGAAGGATGCCTGGTGCGGGGGTGAGATAGTTGGAGACCAGGGTTTGGGGAGCTATCCCCAGAGGCTAGGAGAAGGAGGGTGTCGAGTGAGTTAGTGGAGGACCAGGGATTGGGGAGCTATCCCCAGAGGTTAGGAGAAGGAGGAGGGTGCTGGAGTGAGATAGTGGAGAACCAGGGTTTGGGCAGATATCCCGAGAGGTTAGGAGAAGGAGGGTGCCTAGTGAGGGGGTGAGATAGTGGAGGACCAGGGTTTGGGGAGATATCCCCAGCGATTAGGAGAAGGAGGGTGCCTGGTGTGGGGGTGAGATAGTGGAGGACCACGGTTTGGGGAGATATCCCCAGAGGTTAGGAGGAGGATGCCTGGTGTGGGGGTGAGATAGTGGAGGACCAGGGTTTGGTGAGATATCCCCAGAGGTTAGGAGAAGGAGGATGCCTGGTGTGGAGGTAAGATAGTGGAGGACCGGGTTTGGGGAGATATTCCCAGAGATTAGGAGAAGGAGGGTGCATGGTGTGGGGGTGAGATACTGGAGGACCAGTGTTTGGGGAGATATCCCCAGAGGTTAGGAGAAGGAGGATGCCTGGTGTGGAGGTGAGATACTGGAGGACCAGTGTTTGGGGAGATATCCCCAGAGGTTAAGAGAAGGAGGATGCCTGGTGTGGAGGTGAGATACTGGAGGACCAGGGTTTGGGGAGATATCCCCAGAGGTTAGAAGGAGGATGCCTGGTGCGGGGGTGAGATAGTGGAGGACCAGGGTTTGGGGAGATATCCTCAGAGGTTAGGAGAAGGAGGGTGCCTGGTGTGGGGGTGAGATACTGGAGAACCAGGGTTTGGGGAGATATCCCCAGAAGTAAGAAGAAGGAAGGAGCCTGGTGCAGGGGGAAATAGTGAAGGACCAGGATTTGGGGAGATTTCCCCAGAGGTTAGGAGAAGAAGGAGGGTGCCTGGTGTGGAGGTGGGATAGTGGAGGTCCAGGGTTTGGGGAGATATCCCCAGAGGTTAGGAGAAGAAGAAGGGTGAGGAAAGTAAGATGGGAGTGGGATGTACATGAGCGCACATGCCTTCCAGTCCTGGTGTTTGGGTCAGCAGGAGGTGATGAGAGCAGTAGTAGGGAGATGGTAGCAGTGAGGGGGAGATGTACAAGTTTTGGGGTGGAGTAGAGGGGTAAAGAAGTGAGATTTTGGGAACGCAGGAAAGTAATATGAAAAGGAGAAGTAGAGGGGACATATGAAAGGCACACGGAGTGGGACTTAGACTTGTAAGAGATCTTTCCCGGGGTGTTTGCTCCCAGTCTGTCCAGCATGCAGGAGAGTTTCTTGTTGTATCTTCCTGCTGCTTGAGTTCTGCTTTAGTTCAACTGCTTCTTAGCACTCCATCAATTTTTTTTTTCAATTCTTTTATTATAAATATATCAAAATAAAAGTCAGTTTTACCATGGTTCCAAAAAAAATCAAATAAAGTTCCATTTTTACATAAAACAAAGCATATTTCTGCAAATGTCAAGAGAAACTTATATTACAATTGCCAAAAAAAAAGTTCCCGTGTATTTACTCACATAAGGAAAGAAAAAAAGACAGAAAGGAACAAAACGCATGAAAATAACCAAAAACAGAAGTCTTGTCTTTCATTCAAACTGATGACTTGGTCCTCACGATATGTCAGAAATTGCTGATTCACTCTGTGGAACCTTTCAGACATGGAACTTTTGCATGTAACCCCACATGTCCCTATTCTATACAATAATCACTCCTATTCTACCGCTCCACCCACCCAGTCCAGCCCTTGTATGAAGGCCTGCAGGGAAGACAAAAAACTAGGTAAATACACAGTACCAACCATAAAAAGAAAAGGCCTCAAAGCCGCATACAGGATGTTCTTAGCACTCCATCAATGCAGCACTCACTCAAAAGCAGAACCCCATCAGTGACTGTGCCCCCCATCACTGATCTCCTACCATCAGTGACTGTGCCCCCCATCAGTGATCTCCTACCATCAGTGACTGTGCCCCCCATCAGTGATCTCCTACCATCAGTGACTGTGCCCCCCATCAGTGATCTCCTACCATCAGTGACTGTGCCCCCCATCATTGATCTCCCCCCATAAGCTGATCTAAATTTATAGGGAGATGGCCAAATGAGCACTCATCTCCGCCCCAATTAGGAACTGATAAGGATCACATGAATAGGGAGGTTGATTCTCAAACACAGACCAGACACAGGCCACAGTCATAAAACTGTAATAAGATGTTATGTTCTATTTACACCCAGTAACCCCCCCCCCCCCGTCATGTCCGTCCTCTTCCTCCATAGTCATGTCTGTTCTCTTCCTCCATAGTCATGTCTGTCCTCTTCCTCCATAGTCATGTCCTTCCTCTTCCTCCATAGTCATGTCCGTCTTTTTCCTCCATAGTCATGTCCATCCTCTTCCTCCATAGTCCTGTCTGTCCTCTTCCTCCATAGTCACTGTGACATCTTTTATGTCCAGCAGATGATGATACACATCAATATTTAGAAGGACACAAGGATCTCTACAAGGACGTCATGATGGACAATCAGCCGCCCCTCACATCACCGGGTAAGAGGAGACTTTATTGTAAAGGAGAGAGCAGTACGGAGGATCCACCTAGATCCCCCATCATCTGATAAACACATAGAAACAATGGATTCAGTCAGTGTGTGTGTTTCCTACAGATGGATCCAGTCATGGGAACCCACCAGAGAGATGTCCCCGTCCTCTGTATTCCCGGGATTCCACACAGGAAGATCACACCATCCCTCACTATTACAAGGTTGGTGGGATGGAGCATCTAGAACATGGACTTGTAAAGATGTGTGGATATTTTATGTGATATTTTCTCTCATTTCCTTGATTTAGAGTGGAGATCCAATCGATATAGAATTTGAGGTGAAAGCAGAAGAAGAAGAGGCGTATGTGAGGGATGATCAGCAGTCTATGGAGGAGGATGGAATAACGGGGACATTTATAGAGGAGGACACTCCTACAGAGATCAGCACAGGTGGGTCATGAACACTAAATCCATTCCTCCACCCACACTGCTCACTGATTGGTCCAGAGTAGGGCGGGGACTGGGTGATATCAGCCTGTAATCCCCTGGTCACTTTCCTGAGCTGTGTTCCCCATCCTGTATTCCTGGATTTCTCTCGGATAATCTTCCTTCTCTGTGCTGCAGACAAAAGAATCCAGGACTTTCCTACAGCAATCCCCCCCTTATCCCCCCAATCCCCCCTTATGTATTATACATGGAGATCATATCCCCCCATTATGTATTATACATGGAGATCATATCCCCCCCTTATGTATTATACATGGAGATCATATCCCCCCTTATGTATTATACATGGAGATCATATCCCCCCTTATGTATTATACATGGAGATCATATCCCTCCTTATGTATTATACATGGAGATCATATCCCCCCTTATGTATTATACATGGAGATCATATCCCCCCTTATGTATTATACATGGAGATCATATCCCCCTTATGTATTATGTATGGAGATCATATCCCCCTTATGTATTATACATGGAGATCATATCCCCCTTATGTATTATACATGGTGATCATATCCCCCCCTTATGTATTATACATGGAGATCATATCCCCCCCTTATGTATTATACATGGAGATCATATCCCCCTTATGTATTATACATGGAGATCATATCCCCCTTCTGTATTATACATGGAGATCATATCCCCCCTTATGTATTATACATGGAGATCATATCCCCCCCTTATGTATTATACATGGAGATCATATCCCCCCTTATGTATTATACATGGTGATCATATCCCCCCTTATGTATTATACATGGAGATCATAACCCCCCCTTATGTATTATACATGGAGATCATATCCCCCCTTATGTATTATACATGGAGATCATATCCCCCCTTATGTATTATACATGGAGATCATATCCCCCCCTTATGTATTATACATGGAGATCATATCCCCCTTATGTATTATACATGGAGATCATATCCCCCCCTTATGTATTATACATGGAGATCATATCCCCCTTATGTATTATACATGGAGATCATATCCCCCTTCTGTATTATACATGGAGATCATATCCCCCCTTATGTATTATACATGGAGATCATATCCCCCCTTATGTATTATACGTGGTGATCATATCCCCCCTTATGTATTATACATGGAGATCATATCCCCCTTATGTATTATACATGGAGATCATATCCCCTCCTTATGTATTATACATGGAGATCATATCCCCCCCTTATGTATTATACATGGAGATCATATCCCCCTTATGTATTATACATGGAGATCATATCCCCCCTTATGTATTATACATGGTGATCATATCCCCCCCTATGTATTATACATGGTGATCATATCCCCCTTATGTATTATACATGGAGATCATATCCCCCTTAGGTATTATACATGGAGATCATATCCCCCCTTATGTATTATAAAGGGAGATCATATCCCCCTTATGTATTATACATGGAGATCATATCCCCCCCTTATGTATTATACATGGAGATCATATCCCCCCTTATGTATTATACATGGAGATCCTATCCCCCCTTATGTATTATACATGGAGATCATATCCCCCCTTATGTATTATACATGGAGATCATATCCCCCCTTATGTATTATACATGGAGATCATATCCCCTCCTTATGTATTATACATGGAGATCATATCCCCCCCTTATGTATTATACATGGTGATCATATCCCCCTTATGTATTATACATGGAGATCATATCCCCCTTAGGTATTATACATGGAGATCATATCCCCCCCTTATGTATTATACATGGAGATTATATCCCCCCTTATGTATTATACATGGAGATCATATCCCCCCTTATGTATTATACATGGAGATCATATCCCCCCTTATGTATTATACATGGAGATCATATCCCCCCTTATGTATTATACATGGAGATCATATCCCCCTTATGTATTATACATGGAGATCATATCCCCCCTTATGTATTATACATGGAGATCATATCCCCCCTTATGTATTATACATGGAGATCATATCCCCCCTTAATCTCCTCTTCTCAGTAGAGAATACATTCAGTTCCTCTAATCTTTCCTCATAGCTGATCTCCTCCATGCCTCGTATCAGTTTGGTTGCCCTTCTCTGTACTTCCTCCAGTTCCCCAATGTTCTTTTTGTGAATTGGAGCCCAAAACTGAACTGCATATTCCAGATGAGGTCTTACTAATGATTTGTACCCGGGGGGAGGGGAGGGGGTGATATCTCTCTCTGGAGTCTATACCTCTCCTAATACAAGAGAGGATTTTGCTCGCTTTAGAACCCGCAGCTTTGCATTGCTGCCATTATTAAGCTTGTGATCTACTAGAACCCCCAGATCCTTCTCCACCATTGACCCCCCCAGATCCTTCTCCACTATTGACCCCCCCAGATCCTTCTCCACCATTGACCCCCCCAGATCCTTCTCCACTACTGACCCCCCCCAGATCCCTCTCCACAATTGCATCCCAGATTCTTCTCCAACATTGATTCCCCCCAGATCCTTCTCCACTATTGACACCCCAGGATCTTTCTCTACCATTGCCCCCCCCCCCAGTTGTACCCCCCTAGTATGTATGATGCATATTCTTAGCCCCCCAAGTGCAGAACCTTACATTTATCACCATTAGCCCTCATTGGCCCCATAGCCCCCCATTGAGGTCGGCTTGTAAGTTGGAGACATCCTGTAAGGACGTTATTCCCCGGCACAGCTTGGTGTCATCTGCAAAGACTGGAATGGGGTTTATAATCTCACACCCCATATTGTTTATATATATATTAATAAGTAAGGGTCCCAACACGGAACCTTGGGGTACCCCACTAATTACACTGACCCTTGGGGTACCCCACTAATAACACTGAACCTTGGGGTACCCCACTAATCACACTGAACCTTGGGGTACACCACTAATAACATGGAACCTTGGGGTACCCCACTAATAACACTGAACCCTGGGGTACCCCACTAATAACACTGAACCCTGGGGTACCCCACTAATAACACTGAACCCTGGGGTACCCCACTAATTCTGAACCTTGGGGTTCCCCACTAATACCACTGAACCCTGGTGTACCCCACTAATAACACTGAACCCTGGGGTACCCCACTAATAACACTGAACCTTGGGGTACCCCACTGATAACACTGAACCTTGCGGTACCCCACTAATAACACTGAACCTTGGGGTACCCCACTAATAACACTGAACTTTGGGGTACACCACTAATAACACTGAACCTTGGGGTACCCCACTAATAACACTGAACCTTGGGGTCCCCCACTGACACTCCCAGACCATTCAGAGTATGAATCATTACCCACTACTCTCTGAATACGATATTTTAGCCAGTTTTCTATCCATTTACATTCAGATTTTTCCAGCCCATAGACTTTACCTTACACATTAGCCGTGTGTAGGGAACTGTGTCCAAGTATACCACGTCCACCGCCACCCCTCTGTCCAAGTATACCACGTCCACCGCCACCCCTCTGTCCAAGTATACCACGTCCACCGCCACCCCTCTGTCCAAGTATACCACGTCCACCTCCACCCCTCTGTCCAAGTATACCACGTCCACCACCACCCCTCTGTCCAAGTATACCACGTCCACCACCACCCCTCTGTCCAAGTATACCACGTCCACCGCCACCCCTCTGTCCAAGTATACCACGTCCACCGCCACCCCTCTGTCCAAGTATGCCACGTCCACCGCCTCCCCTCTGTCCAAGTATACCACGTCCACCGCCACCCCTCTGTCCAAGTATACCATGTCCACCGCCACCCCTCTGTCCAAGTATACCATGTCCACCGCCACCCCTCTGTCCAAGTATACCACGTCCACCGCCTCCCCTCTGTCCAAGTATACCATGTCCACCGCCACCCCTCTGTCCAAGTATACCACGTCCACCGCCACCCCTCTGGCCAAGTATACCACGTCCACCCCCAGCCCTCTGTCCAAGTATACCACGTCCACCGCCTCTCCTCTGTCCAAGTATACTATGTCCACCGCCACCCCTCTGTCCAAGTATACCACGTCCACCACCACCCCTCTGTCCAAGTATACCATGTCCACCGCCACCCCTCTGTCCAAATATACCATGTCCACCGCCACCCCTCTGTCCAAGTATACCACATCCACAGCCACCCCTCTGTCCAAGTATACCACGCCCACCGCCACCCCTCTGTCCAAGTATACCACGTCTATCCCTCTGTCCAAGTATACCACGTCCACTGCCACCCCTCTGTCCAAGTATACCACATCCACCCCTCTGTCCAAGTATACCACGTCCACCGCCACCCCTCTGTCCGAGTGTACCACGTCCACCGCCAACCCTCTGTCCAAGTATACCATGTCCACCGCCACCCCTCTGTCCAAGTATACCACGTCCACCCCTCTGTCCAACTATACCACGTCCACTGCCACCCCTCTTTCCAAGTATACCACATCCACCACCTCCCCTATGTCCAAGTATACCATGTCCACCACCAGTTCTCTGTCCAAGTATACCACGTCCACCGCCACCCCTCTGTCCATGTATACCACGTCCTCCGCCACCCCTCTGTTCAAGTATACCATGTCCAAAGCCACCCCTCTGTCCAAGTATACCACGTCCACCGCCACCCCTCTGTCCATGTATACCACGTCCTCCGCCACCCCTCTGTTCAAGTATACCATGTCCACCGCCACCCCTCTGTCCAAGTATACCACGTCTACCGCCACTCCTCTGTCCAAGTATACTATGTCCACCGCCTCCCCTCTGTCCAAGTATACCATGTCCACCGCCATCCCTCTGTCCAAGTATACCATGTCCACCGCCATCCCTCTGTCCAAGTATACCACGTCCACCGCCACCCCTCTGTCCATGTATACCACGTCCTCCGCCACCCCTCTGTTCAAGTATACCATGTCCAAAGCCACCCCTCTGTCCAAGTATACCACGTCCACCGCCACCCCTCTGTCCATGTATACCACGTCCTCCGCCACCCCTCTGTTCAAGTATACCATGTCCACCGCCACCCCTCTGTCCAAGTATACCACGTCTACCGCCACTCCTCTGTCCAAGTATACTATGTCCACCGCCTCCCCTCTGTCCAAGTATACCACGTCCACCGCCACCCCTCTGTCCAAGTATACCATGTCCACCGCCATCCCTCTGTCCAAGTATACCACGTCCACAGCCACCCCTCTGTCCAAGTATACCACGTCTACCGCCACTCCTCTGTCCAAGTATACTATGTCCACCGCCACTCCTCTGTCCAAGTATACCATGTCCACCGCCACCCCTCTGTCCAAGTATACCACGTCTACCGCCACTCCTCTGTCCAAGTATACTATGTCCACCGCCACCCCTCTGTCCAAGTATACCACGTCCACCGCCACCCCTCTGTCCAAGTATACCATGTCCACCGCCATCCCTCTGTCCAAGTATACCACGTCCACAGCCACCCCTCTGTCCAAGTATACCACGTCCACAGCCACTCCTCTGTCCAAGTATACTATGTCCACCGCCACCCCTCTGTCCAAGTATACCATGTCCACCGCCATCCCTCTGTCCAAGTATACCATGTCCACCGCCACCCCTCTGTCCAAGTATACCACGTCTACCGCCACTCCTCTGTCCAAGTATACTATGTCCACCGCCACCCCTCTGTCCAAGTATACCACGTCCACCGCCACCCCTCTGTCCAAGTATACCATGTCCACCGCCACCCCTCTGTCCAAGTATACCACGTCTACCGCCACTCCTCTGTCCAAGTATACCATGTCCACCGCCACCCCTCTGTCCAAGTATACCACGTCCACCGCCACTCCTCTGTCCAAGTATACCATGTCCACCGCCACCCCTCTGTCCAAGTATACCACGTCTACCGCCACTCCTCTGTCCAAGTATACTATGTCCACCGCCACCCCTCTGTCCAAGTATACCACGTCCACCGCCACCCCTCTGTCCAAGTATACCATGTCCACCGCCATCCCTCTGTCCAAGTATACCACGTCCACAGCCACCCCTCTGTCCAAGTATACCACGTCCACAGCCACTCCTCTGTCCAAGTATACTATGTCCACCGCCACCCCTCTGTCCAAGTATACCATGTCCACCGCCATCCCTCTGTCCAAGTATACCATGTCCACCGCCACCCCTCTGTCCAAGTATACCACGTCTACCGCCACTCCTCTGTCCAAGTATACTATGTCCACCGCCACCCCTCTGTCCAAGTATACCACGTCCACCGCCACCCCTCTGTCCAAGTATACCATGTCCACCGCCATCCCTCTGTCCAAGTATACCACGTCCACAGCCACCCCTCTGTCCAAGTATACCACGTCCACATCCACCCCTCTGTCCAAGTATACCACACCCACCGCCACCCCTCTGTCCAAGTATACCACGTCCATCCCTCTGTCCAAGTATACCACGTCCACTGCCACCCCTCTGTCCAAGTATACCACATCCACCACCACCCCTCTGTCCAACTATACCACGTCCACTGCCACCCCTCTTTCCAAGTATACCACATCCACCACCTCCCCTATGTCCAAGTATACCATGTCCACCACCAGCCCTCTGTCCAAGTATACCACGTCCTCCGCCACCCCTCTGTTCAAGTATACCATGTCCACCGCCACCCCTCTGTCCAAGTATGCCACGTCCACAGCCACCCCTCTTTCCAAGTATACCACGTCCACCGCCACCCCTCTGTCCAAGTATACCACATCCACCGCCACCCCTTTGTCCAAGTATACCTCGTCCACCGCCACCCCTCTGTCCAAGTATACCACGTCCACAGCCACCCCTCCGTCCAAGTATACCACGTCCACCATCATCCCTATGTCCAAGTGTACTACATCCACCGCCATCCCTCTGTCCAAGTATACCACTTCCACAGCCACCCCTCTGTCTAAGTATACCACGTCCACAGCCACCCCTCTGTCCATGGATTTGCTCACCTCCAATCTAACCTGTTTCTTGATGGTTTAATCCCAGCTCACCTCTAAATGTTGTCTACAGTAAACATTTAAGCTTCCACTGATTACAGAATACTAATACTGTGAGTCCTGACCCTTATACTATATAACTTGTACATTACATCCTCCTGACCCCTGCACTATATACTCTATGTTGTACATTACATCCTCCTGACCCCTGCACTATATACTCTATGTTGTACATTACATACTCCTGACCCCTGCACTATATACTGTATGTTGTACATTACATACTCCTGACCCCTGCACTATATACTCTATGTTGTACATTACATACTCCTGACCCCTGCACTATATACTCTATGTTGTACATTACATACTCCTGACCCCTGCACTATATACTCTATGTTGTACATTCCATAGTCCTGACTTCTGCTCTCCCCCTCCCCCCACTGCTATATATACACATAATATGAATTATCTTTTGTTACACCCATTTCCTCCCAGCTGGACATTTTATATCGGATGATGTGATTGGAGCACAGACGTTTACATGGTGATAATAATGTGATAACATCCTCCAACTTTGGACCCTTAAACAGAAAGTGATAATGAGGGAGGAGTCAATACCCCAATGATGATGGTCTTCAGGATCAGTCCAGTCTTCATCTTGGTTGTTCTCCCCCCATCCTCACTCTCTGACCTCTGGTGGGGCTCAGCCCCGCTGTTCTTCATGACTAAATCATGGACTAAATAAGGAAGTGCAGTACTTCTTGTGTTGGGAAGATGGAGATGAGTGATAGAGGGGGTGGGGACCCTCGTCCTATAATCCCCTCATCACTGTCCCTCCTATAAAAGACACTTCTGGTTGTTTCCTCACTCTCTGACTAAGGTCCATGAATAAAGAAATGACCTGGTAGGAGATCAGAGGAGCCATTTCCTAGTTCCCTTGAGGGTGGAATTGTAAGCTCCTCAGAGACCAAGCTGCCTGATGTGGGCGGAGTCCTGGTTTGGGGAACCAATCAGCTCCTGTCTAGTAATCCTCTTTGTCTTTGTATTTTAGTCCATGGCCGGGAGATGAGGAAAACCTCCGAGGATTGTCTCACTTTGTCTCCAGACTGGAAAGTAGAAGATGAGGACATCACACAGTATAGTCCAGGAGAAAACCCGGCTCCCTCCAAGGTCCATCCGGCATCACCCAGTGTAGATGGACCATCGGATTCCTCGTATCCTGAGGAACCTCAGACTGTGCGGGACCGGGCCGGCCTTCCAACAGGGAAGATCTTCTCCTGTACTGAGTGCGGGAAGTGTTTCTGTTCTAAATTCAAACTTAATGTGCATAAAAGATCTCACACAGGGGAGAAGCCGTATTCCTGTCCTGAGTGCGGGAAATGTTTTTCACAGAAGTCCTATCTTCACACACATCAGAGCGCTCACACTGGGGAAAAGCCATATTCCTGTCCTGAGTGCGGGAAATGTTTTTTACAGAAATCCTATCTTCACACACATCAAAGATCTCACACAGGGGAGAAGCCGTATTCCTGTCCTGAGTGCGGGAAATGTTTTACACGGAAATCCTATCTTCACACACATCAGAGATCTCACACAGGGGAAAAGCCATTTTCCTGTCCTGAGTGTGGGAAATGTTTTTCAGTGAAGTCCAATCTTAACACACATCAAAGATCTCACATGGAGGAGAAGCCGTATGCCTGTTCTGAGTGTGGGAAATGTTTTTCAGAGATGTCCATTCTTCATAAACATCAGAGATCTCACACGGGGGACAAGCCGTATTCCTGTCCTGAGTGTGGAAAATGTTTTTCAGAGAAGTCCAGTCTTCATAAACATCAAAGATCTCACACGGGGGAGAAGCCATATTCTTGTCCTGAGTGCGGGAAATGTTTTTCACAGAAGTTCAGTCTTCATGAACATCAGAGATCTCACACAGGGGACAAGCCGTATTCCTGTCCTGAGTGTGGGAAATGTTTTTCACAGAAGTCCAATCTTTACACACATCAGAGATCTCACACAGGGGAAAAGCCATATTCCTGTCCTGAGTGCGGGAAATGTTTTTTACGAAAATCCTATCTTCACACACATCAGAGATCTCACACGGGGGAGAAGCCGTATTCCTGTCCTGAGTGTGGGAAATGTTTTACACGGAAATCCTATCTTCACACACATCAAAGATCTCACACGGGGGAGAAGCCGTATTCCTGTTCTGAGTGTGGAAAAGGTTTTTCAGAGATGTCCTGTCTTCATAAACATCAGAGATCTCATGCAGGGGAGAAGCCACTTTCCTGTCCTGAGTGAGGGAAATGTTCCTCACTGAAGTCCTGTCTTCCTGTACATCAGGGATCCCACACAACCCTGGAGGTGTATTAGTGCCTTGAGTGCGGGAAATGTCTTCTAGATGAATGTTGCTGGACATCCCAGCTCTCATGTGGGGAAGAAGCACACCCTGATATACACCTCAGATATACTCCATGGCTGATCTTCATCATGGAAGAAACAGTTGATAAGGAGATGAGAGGCCCCCAAAGACATGGATGAAGTGTGGGACCGGGTTGGCCGTTGATAGCAGAAGAATAAAAATGGAATCCTGACCTAGAGCACTGGGCTGACTTTTCATTGGGGCGCAGAATACAGTGAAGGAAATGCGTATTTGCCCCCCTGCTGATGCTGAATGTTCGCCCCTCACACAGAAATGATCGGTCTAACAATGGAATGTTCGCTGTAACACTGAGAGACAGAATACAACAACAAATTCAGTAGAAATGCGTCTAACAAATGATGACGGATCTGCATGTTCATGAGGGAAAGAAGGATTTGATCCCCTATCATTCAGCAGGATTTCTGGCTCCCAGGTGTCTCTCATACAGGTAATAAGCTGAGATTAGAAGCAGTCTCTTAAAGGGAGTGCTGCTAATCTCATTGTGTTACCTGTATAAAAGACACCTGTCCACAGGAGCAATCAAACCATCAGATTCCAAACTCTCCACCATGGCAAAGACCAAAGAGCTGTCCAAGGATGTCAGGGACAAGACTGTAGACCTACACAAGGCTGGACTGGGCTACCAAACTATGGCCAAGCAGCTTGGTGAGAAGGTGACAACAGTTGGTGCAATCATTCACAAATGGAAGAAACACAAAACAAGTGTCAGTCTCCCTAGGTCTGGTGCACCATGCAAGATCTCACCTCGTGGAGTGTCAATGATCATGAGAACAGTGAGGAATCATCCCAGAACTACACGTGAGGATCTTGTCAATGATCTCCAGGCAGCTGGGACCACAGTCACCAAGAAAACAATTGGTAACACACTACGCCGACAAGGACTGAAATCCTGCAGTGCCCGCAAGGTCCCTCTGCTCAAGAAAGCACATGTCCAGGCCCGTCTGAAGTCTGCCACTGAACATCTGAATGATGCCGAGGAGGACTGGTGGGAAGTGTTGTGGTCAGAGGAGACCAAAATCCAGCTCTTTGGCATCAACTCAACTCGCCGTGTTTGAAGGAGGAGAAATGCTGCCTATGACCCCAAGAACACCATCCCAACTGTGAAACGTGGTGGAAAAATTCTGCTTTGGGGGTGTTTTTCTGCTAAGGGGACAGGACAACTGCACCGTATCAAAGGGACGATTGACTGGGCAATGTACCATCAAATCTTGGGTGAGAACCTTCTTCCCTCAGCCAAGGCATTGAATATGGGTCATGGATGGGTGTTCCAGCATGACAATGACCCAAAACACACGGCCAAGGCAACAAAGGAGCGGCACAAGAAGAAGCACATTAAGGTCCTGGAGTGGCCTAGCCAGTCTCTAGACCCTAATTCGATTTAAAATCTGTGAAGGGGGATGAAAGTTTGAGTTGCCAAACATCAATCACCAAACCTCTGCCAAGAGGAGTGGGCCAAAATCTCTCCTGAGATGTGTGCAAACCTGGGGGCCAACTCCAGGAAACGTCTGACCTCTGTGATTGCCAACAAGAGATTTGCCACCAAGTACTAAGTCATGTTTTGTGAAGGGGATCAAATCCTTATTTCCCTCATGAACATGCAGATCAATCATCATTTGTTAGAATAGCAACAACAAATTCAGCAGAAATGCATCTGTCTCTCAGTGTTACAATACACCGAACATTCGATTTTTACACCGATCATTTCTTTGTGAGGGGCGAACATTCAACATCAGCAGGGGAGCAAATACGCATTTCCTTCACTGTATGTCTACATATGGGGTCTGGGTAGAGGGGATCCACCGGAAAATATTTCTACTCTTTGATTTTCTGCAAATCGTTTCTGTTTTCACTTTGAAGGGTGATATTATGTGTGGTTTGTAAAAGGGATTGGCCCAATAGATACCACCCCACTTAGAGAATAGATGAACTAATATGACCAGCATTCATTCAGCCATGTCACATGTTGGTCTTTTCATACAGTGATTTCCTATGATCATTGGCTCCATCTAGTGGCCATAATGTAATGAACTGTTTTTGCTGATTGAGGCATTTTGGAACCAATACCTCATTATGGCCACTAATTGGAGCTGACGATTATAGGAAATCAGTGTTTATTAAAATATGGCCAGAATTTGTCACGGCTGGACACATGCTTGTCTCTCTCCCCCAACGTATTTTTAGTTTACTATGTTAGGGGTGGTGTCATACAAATGCTGGAGATCACACTCATACATTTATGAGCACAGTAGTTATTAATGAACATACATTGAATAAAACCTCAGGATTAAACCAACCATTGATTTTAAACAAAAAACCCCTATTTGTCCTTTAGATCTCGCTAAGAATCAGTAATTAGCTCCACCTACTATATGAAAGGGTTAATAGTTCACTCACTTTTGCTTTGTGCCTACTAACTGGTTTGTTGTACATACAAGATGTTCCCGTGGGATGTGAATGCTGGTATCTATGCACACATTTCTTGTTTATAGAAATCACAGAAGTCACTATCCTGTTGTATTTTTGTTATGACGCAACATGGAGTAGTTTACTGAAATCTCTATTCTGTATTCTGATTGGTGCTTTATGGAAACCACCTGAAATATTCCGCATTTCATTTATTATTAAAGCTTGATGAATAATAAAGAAGTCACATTTTGCATCACACATCCAGATGTCTGACTTGCATTATTCCCAAAGTACTTTGAACTGGATGTTTGTATGGAGGAGGAGGCCGGCATAAATTGATGTTCCTGACAGAAGTGGTGTCAGAAGTGGGATAGGATCGGCCATCGGAGGTAAGTGAGCATTTTTTGTCTTCCTTTCCCCTGATCGCCCCCTATCTCCACCAAGCCTCTGTGCTGCGGTAGCATGAGCAATTGTCCGCTGGAGCTTTGGGAGCTCGCGGGGTTAAACAGAACCTAGGTTGATGTATAAGAAATGTGTGTATGTCCTCCATACAATCATACAGAGCAGTGTGTTCAGTGATTATGTACGCTTGTAACTAGAGAAACTGTTCAGTAGATGTATTCTAAGTCTCTGTAGGACTGTGAGACGTCCCATCTACTCAGCGAGGAGATTTCTCCATTGACCTGGGATAGGTGAAAGCATGGTGACAGTCTGAAGGAGTCACAATAGGGGTGTACCTGTTCAGGGGATTTTCAGCCTTGAAGCACTTGTGCAGTTGAGAAGTCGGAGCTCTATGTGAGTTCAGTCCAGCTTCACCCGGCACAAAGAGTCATCACCGGGACAGAAACACATAGGTCAGCTCACATAATATTGCTTCTTTGCTTTGCAGTGATGATGGGAAACTCCCAAGGTAAGGGGAAGTACCCAGACCCTCCGGAGCCACCGTGTAAAGTATTCAGAGGAAGAAAACTGTTAAAGAAATTTACTAAGGAAGACGGATCAGCTCTAGAAAAATCCCAACTACCAGCTAATGAGACATGTAAAGAGTATGTTGTCTGAGTGTCACCTTGGGATTGTGTTGTCCCATGAGTGGACAGCTTGGTGGGGTGGAGTTCAACCATGGGGAGTGCCAGTCCTTTTCCCAGAGATGGGGACAATGATGATTTTCACATGGATATGATAAAGGGGATATGTTTAGGGGATAAAACTGACTTTTCCTATTTTGGTCCAGATCCTGAGTGGGATATGAAATATATGAGAGGGGGAGCATTGAATTGGTTGAAGTATGCCCAGGATATAAGTACCCGACACCAATCCCTTCTGCCCCAGTAGCTAAACACAGTAATGGTCCTTTTTATGGCACTTTGACGCCTGCCACTGCTCTTCCTGATTATATTCAGCTGTATCCTCAGCTCCCTAAGGATGAGGATTATTTGTTGTCACATAATCGGAGGAGACATGCTTTACACTCTGCCCCAGCCCAAGAGTCTCTCACTGATAAAGGAGTCCATTTGGCAGTGATCGGTGGTGATGGGGAAGATTCTTCGGAAGAAGAGTCAGGTTGAAGTTTATCAATGCGTGAAATGAATAAAGAGTGGAAAGAAACAAAAGTTACATTGGGAAGGACATTAGACCAGATGCAGTAAACTGTGACTTCTCCGTTGCCCAGGACCAAGATGGAGAAAAGTAAAAAAGGCAAGGTAGTAAGCAAGGCAATGAAATCAGGAGGACAGACATGGTAAAAGAGCAGACAGTACAGGAGAGGGATGCAGCAAGTGAGATGTCAGAAGATTCATCAGGAGAGGTGAGTTGGCCGAAGCAGGATAATTCAGAAGAATTCGGTAACTATTATATGAGGTCCAGAAAAGACACAGAAGACGAGGGAGCCACCGAAGCTTACCCTTCCATCATTGTGGGAAATGACGTTGTGATAAAGCCAATGGAAATGAATGACGTTAATGGAATTATAAAGGGTTGTCCTGATCCTCGGAAAACCCCACTGCTGACATTAACTACTTGAAAAGAGCAACTCGGGGCAACAATGTTCACAACAGGACATGATGATAATCATCAATGGAATTTTGGGATATGATATGGAATCAGGTTGGGATTGGACCACCGTGCTGCTATTTATGAGCTTCATAAGCCATTTAAACTGGCTGTGGACTATGAATGGATAACTACCGTGTCGGGAACAGATGTGGAAGGAGTTGGCTGCAGAAATGCAGAGGTTGTGGAAAGATAAGCAGTCACTAGATACAGCAGTTGCTTGTAAGCAGGGCAGCAAGGAATCAACTACAGAGTTCCTAAAAAGATTTAAGAAGGTCTGGAAAGAAGAGGCAGGATGAAATCTGACAACACCAGAGTTAGGAATTATATATATACAGGCAGTTATGCAGGGATTGAAATGGGAGTGGAGGCATCTATGGCTATGACATCGGGACATAACACCGTGTTACATACCACACATCATGTATTATAAATTCTGAAGAATCTTCCCACACAACACATGACAGCCCAAAGAGCCAGTGTGTATGAGGTCATTCTCACTTCCACTGTTCATGTATCTATTAAATACTCCTCTCCAAGTTCAGGACCAATTGCTATTTTAAATGGCATGCTTGGTTTGAAGTCAGAATCTGACATTCCTCCCGAGGAACATGATTGTGTTCCAGTTATACATGAAGACACTACTCCCAGAGCCGACATGTTGGAAGAGCCAGTAGAAGGGAATATTGATATCTTTGTAGATGGTTCATGCACAAGACCTAATGACAATGTCTACTTGGCAGGTTATGTGGCCGTTCAACTCCCAGATAAGGTATGGGAAGCAAAGCCCTGCCTTACCCCTCAGCACAGGCTGCAGAACTCATAGCCCTGACCTGTGTCTGTGAATTATTTGAAGGAAAGATGTTAACATTTACAAAGATTCCAAGTACACATTTGGTGTAGTGCAGGATTTTGGCAAGATTTGGCAGTGCAAAGCCCACACGTCTTCACATGACCCCATAGCTCTGGGTAATGCATTGGCTGACCGTACGGCCAAGGAAGCTGCTTTGCAGTCTTCACAGGAGTCTGCCAGCCTTGTTTTGACTATGTTAGAGCCGCCCATGCTCCCGGAACAACAGTTACTCAAAGTGCACAGCCACAAAAGAGGTTATTCAATACTGGAAAGACAAAGGTATGACATTGGACCAGAACGGTCTGATGTCCAAAGAGGGGATCATAGGGATACCTCAGCACAGTGCACCGGTGCTTATAGCACAGTTTCATGGCATAGGGCACAGAGGATGGCAGAGGACTTTGCAGGAAATGAAAAAGCATTTTGTATACAGAATTTGTCACAACGGGTGCAAGATCAGTTAGGTGTGTTATTTGTTTGAGGAACAATAATACAGGACAACAGTATGGCCAACATGACTATCTTCCTCCACCACAGCGTCCTTTTGAGGAATTACAGACTGATTTTACACACATGCCTAACAAGAGAGGTAAGTATCTGCTGGTTATAGTGGATACATTTTCAAAATGGCCGGAGGTTTTTATCACTAACAAAGAGGATGCGTCCACTGTGGCCAAAATGTTGTGCAAGGAAATTATCTCAAGATGGAGATGCCCTCTGGTGATTCAGACAAGGGCCCATCATTCACATCCAAAGTGACTCAACAGGTAGCCAAATTAATGGTTATTCAATGGAAATTTTACATCCCTTATCACCCACAGAGTTCAGGAATGGTAGAGAGGATGAACAGGATGATTAAGGAGAAGTTGAGGAAAGCTACTGGAGGTACATTTGTTAAGTGGGAGACTTATCTGCCCGCAGTGTTGGCTGAAATCAGGATGACACCAAACAAAACAACTAAATTGTCACCTTCTGAAATTTTAATGGTCAGACCATTTCCTACCCCATGGACCAAAGGTCTGCTGGTGATTATACCTGGAGAATTAGAGCTGATCCAAGAAACATATGTGATGAATCGTATAAGGCTTTTGAATGGCATCTACGGTGATGTTTCTCTTTCTTTTCTGCTTCCCTCACAGGAACCAACACATCCTTTAAAGCCTGGAGACCATGTGGTTGTTAAAGCCCTACATAAGAACAAGGTCCTGGACCCACCTTATGGGGAGCCCACAGTGATAACAGCCGTGACCCGTACAGCAGTTCTGACTGTGGATTCGCAGGCCTGGATCCATGTGTCAAGGGTAAAGAAAGTCCTGGACTCTCTTCCACCTGAGGTGTTGAAAGAGGGTGAAGAAGGTGTCGAACACCCTGAAGCAGATGTGTTAGAGAGAGAAGTAGATGATATAGTTCCACTAGAAGACAGACGGACTGAGACTAATCAAGATGTCCATACTTTTGCATCCATAAACCTCTTGGAAAATCTTCCTTTTAATAGGTTGTCTTACAGTGATTGTGTTTCTCTGATTTGGGTGATTAGTACGTTATTATCACCCGCAGGACTTGATGTACATTTGCCCGCAGCCCCAAAAGACTGACCCTTGTCCCACGCAGACATCCACGTGAACTGTTAAATCAACCAGAGAATGTCTGGGTTTATATGGCAAGGAGAGTGATGAATGTTCCCAATTTCCATCTGTCAGATATGCTGCCGATCATTTAACTACATGTTTGATGGCCATTCCCACCCCAACCTCAGTTTTGTTGGACATTTTCAGAGTAATGACTAATGATACTGATGTAAGAATGGATGATGGACCATCTATGTCATTGTATGAGGACTGTCAGAACTGTCCAGGTCCATATAAAGGCTGGGAATATATGACTGGTATGAAAACGTTGAATGTTCCCCCAGGAGATGTGTTACAATATGACATGTGATTCTGAAGAGATTCCCCGGTGTTGGGATCTCAGATTTCCATATGGCCCACATCACACAACCCGATCTCCTCAGGACAGGATTTTCTGTACGTCTAATAGAACATGTAGTTCAGTACATAACCCAATGAGCTGTCATCATGTTCTATCACAGCCCAGCCACACTCAGCAGGTCACACTACCTTTAGGATGGTTGTTTTCTTGTGGAAATCCCACATATTCATATATTCCAGGAATATTACTGGAGGGCCTTGTACTTGGAGCCGTCTGAGTATGATATTGCCTGAGCATCCTAAAGCTATGGAGAAGGATCTAAGACAGCAATGGGCAAACTACGGCCCGCGGGCCGTATACGGCCCGGCGGACCTTTTAATCCAGCCCGCGGAGCTAGGCTCCCGCTAGGCTCCTCTCACAGTCCGCCCTGAAGACCGGTGCAGCATGAAAATCTGTCTCCTGTGAGGATCTGTCCCCCTCGACGTATCTGCGCATGTGCCGGAGATCGCCGATCGGCTGCTAATGCCTGAAACTGGCACATGCGCAGATACGTCGAGGGGGACAGATCCTCATAGGAGACAGATTTTCATGCTACACCGGAACGATGCGGGAATACGGCGAGAGGAACGCGCGGAGCAAAGGTAAGTGAATTGACACAGGGGGGACTTGGGGACTTAATATGGGGGGTGAATTACTATATGGGGGATGAATTACTATGGGGGATGAATTACTATATGGGGGATGAATTACTATATGGGGGATGAATTACTATATGGGGGATGAATTACTATGGGGGATGAATTACTATATGGGGGATGAATTACTATGGGGGATGAATTACTATATGGGGGATGAATTACTATATGGGGGATGTATTACTATATGGGGGATGAATTACTATGGGGGATGAATTACTATATGGGGGATGAATTACTATGGGGGATGAATTACTATATGGGGGATGAATTACTATGGGGGATGAATTACTATGGGGGATGAATTACTATGGGGGATGAATTACTATATGGGGGATGAATTACTATAGGGGGGATGAATTACTATATGGGGGATTAATTACTATGCTTACTATGGGGGAATATTACTATACTTACTATGGATGACACATACACATCATTCATCTACTCTTGGTCCGCCCCCCGGGTCCAATATATGAACCCATTGCGGCCCTCAAGTCAAAAAGTTTGCCCACCCCTGATCTAAGATCAAGAAGGAGGACCGAGATTGTCTCAGAAGATTGTATATCAGACATTACACTGCTTTCCAAAGCTGAATACACTAGTTTAGTTGGATCTATTGTATGTAGTCTGGATAAAACTCTGAATCATACTTCTATGGCTTTGCAGGAACTGTTACTCGACCTCCAAGGAACCCGTAAAGCTGTTCTTCAGAATCCAGTGACTATAGATGATTTACTGCTTAACAATGATCATGGTTGGGAACATTGTGACGGAATGTAAGTGATCATGCCACCTCTATACAATCACACATAAAGGCTTTACATGACTTGTCCTCAGGAATTAAACAGGATGTTCCTGGTAATTGGTGGGACGGGGTATTTGGATGGATACCCGGCCTAGGAAGATTGAGACAAATAATGGGTGGTCTGATAATAGCATGTTGTGGCCTAATTGGCGTGTGCTGTTAGTATGAATCCATGCCTGAAGAAGGAAATGAAGGGGTCTGCTCAAAGAAAATTCATTGGACGAATATGATAAAAATTAATATTTAAAAATGTAACACATTGATTTCCTATGACCGTCGGCTCCATCTAGTGACCATAATGAGGTATTATTCATGAAATACCTCAATCAGTAAAAGTAGTGCAATACTGCATTATGGCCACTAGATGGAGCCAAGAAAATCAGAGTAAGAAATAAAATATGGCCAATATTCATCCCAGCTGGGCGAACGCCGGTCACATTCGTTCAACTAAATCTTTTTTTTTTTTTTTTAAATAGACCTCTAAATGTTTGTGAAATCTCCCAACACAAAATGTACTCAGCCAATGAAAGGTCAGGACACCATTTTTATTCTTTTTCTGCTATCAATGGCCAACCTGGTCCCACACTTTATCCATGTCTTTGGGGACCTCTGATCTCCTTATGAACTGTTTCTTCCATGATGAAGATCAGCCATGGAGTATATCTGAGGTGTATATCAGGGTGTGCTTCTTCCCCACATGAGAGCTGGGATGTCCAGCAACATTCATCTAGAAGACATTTCCCGCACTCAAGGCACTAATACACCTCCAGGGTTGTGTGGGACCCCTGATGTACAGGAAGACAGGACTTCAATGAGGAACATTTCCCTCACTAAGGACAGGAAAGTGGCTTCTCCATCGCATGAGATAGCTGATGGCTGGAAAGATGGGACTTCTGTGAAAAACATTTCCCACACTCGGGACAGGAATACGGCTTCTCTCCCGTGTGAGATCTCTGATGTGTGTAAAGATTTGACATAAGTGAAAAACATTTCCCGCACTCAAGACAGGAATACGGCTTCTCTCCTGTGTGAGATCTCTGATGTCTGTAAAGACTGGATTTATCTGAAAAACTTTTCCCACACTCAGGACAAGAATATGGCTTCTCCCCCGTGTGAGATCTTTGATGTATGTAAAGATGGGACTTCTGTGAAAAATTTTTCCCGCAGTCAGGACAGGAATACGGCTTCTCCCCCGTGTGAGATCTTTTATGCACATTAAGATGGTATGTAGAACAGAACCTCTTCCCACACTCAGTACAGGAGAATCTCTTCCCTGTTGGAAGGCCGGCCTTGTCCCGCACAGTCTGAGGTTCCTCAGAATACGAGAAATCTACACTGGGTGGTGCCGGATGGACATTGGAGGGAGCCGGGTTTTCTCCTGGACTATACTGTGTGATGTCCTCATCTTCTACTTTCCAGTCTGGAGACAAAGTTAGACAATCCTCGGAGGTTTTCCTCATCTCCCGGCCATGGACTAAAATACAAAGACAAAGAGGATTACTAGACAGGAGCTGATTGGTTCCCCCAAACCAGGACTCCGCCCACATCAGGCAGCTTGGTCTCTGAGGAGCTTACAATTCCACCCTCAAGGGAACTAGGAAATGGCTCCTCTGATCTCCTACCAGGTCATTTCTTTATTCATGGACCTTAGTCAGAGAGTGAGGAAACAACCAGAACTGTCTTTTATAGCAGGAACAGTGATGAGGGGATTATAGGACGAGGGTCCCCACCCCCTCTATCACTCATCGCCATCTTCCCAACACAAGAAGTACTGCACTTCCTTATTTAGTCCATGATTTAGTCATGAAGAACAGCGGGGCTGAGCCCCACCAGAGGTCAGAGAGTGAGGATGGGGGGAGAACAACCAAGATGAAGACTGGACTGATCCTGAAGACCACCATCATTGGGGTATTGACTCCTCCCTCATTATCACTTTCTGTTTAAGGGTCCAAAGTTGGAGGATGTTATCACATTATTATCACCATGTAAAAGTCTGTGCTCCAATCACATCATCCGATATACAATGTCCAGCTGGGAGCAAATGGGTGTAACAAAAGAGAATCCATATTATGTGTATATATAACAGTGGGGGGAGGGGGAGAGCAGAAGTCAGGAGTATGGAATGTTCCCATGACTGGATCCATCTGTAGGAAACACACACACTGACTGAATCCATTGTTTCTATGTGTTTATCAGATGATGGGGGATCTAGGTGGATCCTCCGTACTGCTCTCTCCTTTACAATAAAGTCTCCTCTTACCCGGTGATGTGAGGGGCGGCTGATTGTCCATCATGACGTCCTTGTAGTGATCCTTGTGTCCTTCTAAATACTCCCACTCCTCCATGGAGAAATAGACAGTGACATCCTGACACCTTATAGGAACCTGACACACACAATGATACAGTCACCATCCAGACACATCCCTTGTCTGTTACTGGAGAATGTCCCAGAATTCCCGGCCCCGCTCACCTCTCCTGTCAGCAGCTCCATCATCTTCTTGGTGACTTCTAGAATCTTCTGCATGTTGTGTCTCTCAGGGTTTAGGGAGTCACATGGAGGCACTGTGATGGTCATATGATCACCTGACTTCAGAGGAGGAAATCTCTGTATTGAGGAACCAATAGGAATATCATGTTAGACTCCCAGAATCCTCCTCACCTCTCCAGTCAGGTCTGTGTTTTATTAATAGAGATGAGAGTGATGTCATGTGACCTCCCAGAATCCTCCTCACCTCTCCGGTCAGGTCTGTGTTTTATTAATAGAGATAAGAGTGATGTCATGTGACCTCCCAGAATCCTCCTCACCTCTCCGGTCAGGTCTGTGTTTTATTAATAGAGATAAGAGTGATGTCATGTGACCTCCCAGAATCCTCCTCACCTCTCCGGTCAGCAGGTAGATGATCTCCAGGGTGAGGTTTAGTATCCTCTCAGTCATGTGACTCTGGTCCTCCTCCATCCTCATTGGTGGGGTCATGTGGTTTTCTCTGTAGATGGATAGCAGAGAATTATCTGGACTGTATTGGTTGTATAATATCAGGGTGGGGATATAAGGGGGTAATAGACGGGCTGCTCTCAGTGGGAGATGGAACATGTAGATCAGGTTACTTAGTGTTTGTTGTGTTTCCTGCAGGTCTGTAATATCAGGAAAATCCTTGTTTTCTTGTCCTTTGACTGGAGACAGATATGTGTATATGAAGCTCCAACAGGCTAAATACAGAGTCAGAAGCTGCAGACATCACAGGGGGTCCCTATACCTGGTGGGGGGGTCTGAGAGCAGCCATGATATCAGTACATTGGAGCTGGTGATAGTGAGAGGTATTGAGGAGCCAAATGTACCCGGTTCAGTCTAGTTTGTAAATAGAGCGGCCTGGGATACATGGTAAGAGGGAACTTCCACAACAAAAACAAGACTGTGTGGGGTCCTCCTTACAAATACATAGCAGACCCTTATCCTGGATGGGAGTCTGGTATAGATATACATGGGGGAAGCCCACACAATAAAGAAGGCTGGGGTCCTCCCCAGATCACGCACCCCTCCCCTAAACCATGCCAGCCATGTGCCCTCATAATGGGGAGTGTATCTTGTAAAGGACCTCTTCCCCACAACCCTGACCCAGGGGGGTCTCCTGGTGGGGGACATATTGGAATCTGGAATCCCCCCTTCAAATAAGAGTGCTCTCAGCTACCTCCCCCACATGAATGTGTAAGGGTGCGTATACCCCGGGGTACTCATTCAGAAAGAAATAATGTAAATAAAGACGTCACCCACATCACATGACTCGTCCTTTATTAATAAACAAAGATTCCCCCAAAGTAATCCCTCGTCACTCATCCAACAATGCAGATCTACATCATTAATACTGAACAATGCCCAATGAGAAAACACATGCTGACCACCAACACCATCTGTTTCCAGAGACTACTCACCATGGATGACAACTCACAGTGACTATGGAGGAAGAGGACGGACGTGACTATAGAGGAAGAGGACGGACGTGACTATGGAGGAAGAGGACGGACGTGACTATGGAGGAAGAGGACGGACGTGACTATGGAGGATGAGGACGGATGTGACTATGGAGGACGAGGACAGACGTGACTATGGAGGACGAGGACAGACGTGACTATGGAGGAAGAGGACGGACGTGGCTATGGAGGAAGAGGACGGACCTGACTATGGAGGATGAGGACGGACCTGACTATGGAGGATGAGGACGGACGTGACTATGGAGGAAGAGGACGGACGTGACTATGGAGGAAGAGGACAGACGTGACTATGGAGGACGAGGACGGATGTGACTATGGAGGACGAGGACAGACATGACTATGGAGGAAGAGGACGGACATGACTATGGAGGAAGAGGGCGGATGTGACTATGGAGGAAGAGGGCGGATGTGACTATGGAGGATGAGGACGGATGTGACTATGGAGGACGAGGACAGACATGACTATGGAGGAAGAGGACGGACGTGACTATGGAGGATGAGGACGGATGTGACTATGGAGGAAGAGGACGGACATGACGGAGGATTACTGGGTGTAAATAAAAAATCACATCTCATTACCTCCTCTGCTGCCACTTCCACCAATGTTTCCGCTATACTTTGTACCTCATGGAATTTCCTGTCTGTACCTGACATCACTTCCTGTCTGTACCTGACATCACTTCCTGTCTTCCATAGAGTCTTCCTGTTTGTGTAAAGGCGAGAACATCACCTTGTGGAGCTCAGAGGAACTGCAACCCAGAGAAATGTCTCCCTGAACATGGTCTTGTGCTATGAGTTCAGCTTTTTGAATGTTTTCTTGTAACATTTGCCCATTAATTATCCTTTGTGGGGAAGTTACAGACCTGGGTTATCCAATCTAATCCATATGATGGCAATCAGCCTATAAAACCCTCCATAACTCAGCAGCAATGTCCCGAGGCTTCCATCTTTCTTAAGAATAACAAAAACTATTGATATTATTGTCTCTGCCTGGGGCCATAGTTGGGCCTGGAGGTGACTTGTCACATGAAGGATTCTCATCAGCTGCACTCTGTAATTCGCTTCCTCTTGATATTTCATTCTGTTGATGATGAAATAACTCCATACACATGATCTCCTCCTGATAAACCAAACTCCTGAAATATGTTTCACCCAAATGGGCTCGTTCACATAGAGTAGGGTTGGGGCTACTCTATCCTTGTAAACGAGCCCATTGGGGTGACACACAGAATAAAATATGAAGAATGGGCTGATTACGGAGTGTGACTCTTCATCTTCTTGTAGACGGTATAGTCTCAGATGAGAACACAGGAGACCAAGTCCATATCTCATGCTTCCTAATTTATAGAGATAAGTATGTGGGCTCTAACCCTGTCCAATCACCTCTGGGGGGTGTTCCCTCCTCAGTCCTGGGGTTGGTTCTGTCTTCTGAAGGTGCCATGGGCTATATTATTATTATTATTATACAGTATTTATAAAGCTCCAATAGTTCGCTCAGCGCTGTACATTACAAAGGGGGACAGAACATGTGACAGAACAATACCAATACAATGCAAAACATGAGGGGATTGAGGGCCCTGCTCCTTGGAGCTTACAATCTAGGAGGGAGGGGATGGTGGCACAGAAGGAGATAGCTGTGGGGGATGGAGTGGTAGGAAGAGTGGAGGAGGTCAGCAAGTTAGCAGGGGGTGGGGTAGGCTTCCCTGAAGAGATGGGTTTTCAGGGTGCGCCTAAAGAAGAGGAGAGTAGGTGATAATCTGATGGGTTGGGGCAGGGAGTTCCAGAGGATGGGTGACACCCTGGAGAAGTCCTGGAGGCGGGCATGGGAGGAGGAGACCAGGGAACTAGAGAGAAGGAGGTCTTGTGAGGAGCGGAGTGTGCGTGTTGGGCGGTACTTGGATATTAGGTCAGTGATGTAGTTCGGGGCAGTATGGTGGACAGCTTTGTACGTCAGTGTTAGGATTTTAAATTTGATCCGTTGCACAATCGGAAGCCAGTGGAGGGATTGGCAGAGGAGGGTGGAGGACACTGAGCGGAGGCCAGTGGAGGGATTGGCAGAGGAGGGTGGAGGACACTGAGCGGAGGCCAGTGGAGGGATTGGCAGAGGAGGGTGGAGGACACTGAGCGGAGGCCAGTGGAGGGATTGGCAGAGGGGGGTGGAAGCCAGTGGAGGGATTGACAGAGGGGGGTGGCGGAGATGGAGCCATTGGAAAGGTGAATGAGTCTGGCAGCCATATTCAGGATGGACTGAAGCGGGGATAGCCAGCGGTGAGGCAGGCCAGTGAGGAGGGAGTTGCAGTAGTCGAGTCGTGATATGATGAGGGAGTGGATGAGCTGTTTAGTGGTTTCTGGGGTTAGGAATGTGCGGATTTTGGCGATGTTGCGGAGGTGGAGTCTGCACGAGTTTGTTAAAGATTGGACTTGGGGCTGGAAGGATAGGTTGGAGTCCAGAATGACACCAAGTACTCTGGCCTGCAGGGCAGGTTTGATGGTGACATTGTTGGATGTGATGGAGAAGTCAATGGGGGGTGGGGTCCGGGCTGGGGGGGAAGACAAGAAACTCGGTTTTGGAGAGGTTCAGTTTAAGGAAGTGGAGTGACATCCAGTCTGATATGTCGCTCAGTAGGTGTGTGATTCGGGCAAAGACCGAGGGGGTGAGGTGGGGGGTTGAGAGATAGATTTGTGTGTAGATAGATAGATATGCACCCAATGTTTCTGGTGTCTGGGTTGGTGATGTGATTTCCAACACCATTGCTTAAGTCTGATCACAACATATTCATTCACAGCATGGCTGTCATGAGCAGACCCCATAGAACCATGTTGGGGCCCCTCTGGGATTCTGTACTCCTGACACATACCATTTTATATAAGAAGGACAATCCTTTGCAGCCAGTGAGGAGCCCAATGTGCACAAATCTCTTCTCCCCACTGGGGTCGTAGTCAGCACATCAAAATATTTACTTTGAGGCTCAGTGAGGTGACAGATCATTCATCCGTATCTATGTCTACAGGGATGTCAGATCATTATTGCCATCTAGGTGTTCATTCCTCCAATCTTCACACTCCAGAGCCGACTATTCAGATTTTTATATTATGACCATTTGTCTTCTACTGACCACTAAATGAAGAGAACACTGTATCTGTAATACTGAACATTGAATTCCAGGAATATCTGTCATATCATGCCACCTTTACAGGGTATGTTACATCCCAACCATTGCTGGTGTCCTCCATGTCTATGGTCACCTTACAGAGAGTATCTGAGCTGTTCCAGAAGGTTCTGCCAACATTCCATACCAAACCCTTATCTGAGCATGGCCAGGCCATGAAACAAGTGGGGAGGGGGTGTATTTCCTCCTTCTTGGACCATACCAGGTGACATACCCTCAACATTGAGATGAGGACTTGCCGGGGGGGACAAGGTTAAGGGTCTCTTCCTCTATACCTCTATTCACTCAGAAAAAGAGAAATTGTAAAGAAAAAGAATTATCAGAAATGTCCTATGCTGTACATTAATGTCAATCATGAAATCTGATGCCCACCAAAATAAAAAATCTGATGTAATATGGGGATCAGGAGCCATTTCTCATCTGGGGTTCCTTGTATCCATATAACAGATGTGTGACAGGACTAAATCTGCAATTACATTTTACTGCAAAATCAAAGATGACAAAATCCCTCCCCGAGCAGTCATATATTTCTGTCCCCCTTGGTGGGAGTGGAGGTGACCCCTCTATAAGGATCTACAGTCCATACACACCCAGCACAAGGCCGGGGTCACACTACCAGACGCTTCTCGGGGCTGCAGTTCCTCTGATTTCCACAAGGTGGGGATCTCACTTCTACCCAGACAGGAAGTCTCTATTGAAGACAGGAAGTGATGTCAGGTACAGACAGGATGTGATGTCAGGTACAGGCAGGAAGTAGAGAGGAGACGTTGCTAGAAGTGGCAGCAGAGGAGGTAATAAGATGTTATTTCCTATTTACACCTAGTAACTTCCCGTCATGTCCGTCCTCTTCCTTCATAGTCATGTCCGTCCTCTTCCTCCATAGTCATGTCCGTCCTCTTCCTCCATAGTCATTGTGATATCTTTTATCTCCAGCAGATGATGATACACACATATATAGTGTGGGAACCCAGATTAACGCCTTCAGGGGGAGGATTTGATGATAATATATTTGCTCCCAAAGCTGGCCTACATGGTTCAGTTTTATCGTTCAGCCAGCGGGATGACCATAAAAACTGAAGGGATTCCCCCATCCACACATTGGAGGTGGATGGTGGAATCCTCCCCGCTGCACTCTTGTATTCTGACAATGGGGGGCTCCTCTGCTCTCAGAATACACAGATCAGCACTGAAGCTATTGGCTGCAGCCGCTGGGGGAGTGGCTTTTATCCGGCAGTGGCCACACATGGATGGAAATGTGAGCGATCCCTGCTGAACCAGCTGAATTTCCATGGATCTATGGTCACCTTCAGTGACTTCCTCCCCTCCCCCTCATCTCCTTCATGATGGAAGTCATGCTGAGATCATCTCCCATTGGCTGAGCAATATTCTCATTTGTCTCTCAGCTCCTTCTTGCTATTCCTCGTCCTGCCTGTTGTTTCCTTGGATTGATTTTCTGTGTAGTGACCCCGGCTTGGTCTCTTGGATGCGCTCGTCTGTTGCTTGCCCTGACCTTTCTCCTGATTCCTGGATCTCCTCCTCATCTCTCCTCCATATCCTCTTACACAGCTTTTCTCCACACCTGCAGTGACCCTGGGGGGAGGAAACTTGGCACCAGCACGCCGCCAAATCCATCCCCACCATTAGGGGCTCTGGAGACAATTGTCTGCTATTTACACTCCGTTCCTCCGCACGTCACCTGATCACATGACAGCTTACTTCCACAGATTCCGGACAGATTTCTGGATGGTAAAGGTCAAAGGTCACTCTTCAGTTTAGGAGAGGTAGGACGCACCCAGGAACAAGGATTTGGTTTGCATGGGAGCCTCATATAGAGGACCCCTCAAATCTCCCCATCCAAATGTTCCTCCATCCAGAGTCTATATGTCCTATGACATCACACTGACCTCACAGCTCCTCCTCCCAATGTCCCTCCATCCAGAGTCAAAGAATCCTATGACATCACCCTGACCTCACAGCTCCTCCTCCCAATGTCCCTCCATCCAGAGTCAGAGAATCCTATGACATCACACTGACCTCACAGCTCCTTCTCCCAATGTCCCTCCATCCAGAGTCAGAGAATCCTATGACATCACACTGACCTTACAGCCCCTCCTCCCAATGTCTCTCCATTCAGAGCCCGAGAATCCTATGACATCACACTGACCTCACAGCTCCTCCTCCCAATGTCCCTCCATCCAGAGTCAGAGAATCCTATGACATCACACTGACCTCACAGCTCCTCCTCCCAATGTCCCTCCATCCAGAGTCAGAGAATCCTATGACATCACACTGACCTTACAGCCCCTCCTCCCAATGTCTCTCCATTCAGAGCCCGAGAATCCTATGACATCACACTGACCTCACAGCTCCTCCTCCCAATGTCCCTCCATCCAGAGTCAAAGAATCCTATGACATCACCCTGACCTCACAGCTCCTCCTCCCAATGTCCCTCCATCCAGAGTCAGAGAATCCTATGACATCACACTGACCTCACAGTTCCTCCTCCCAATGTCCCTCCATCCAGAATCAGAGAATCCTTTGACATCACACTGACCTTACAGCCCCTCCTCCCAATGTCTCTCCATTCAGAGCCCGAGAATCCTATGACATCAAACTGACCTCATAGCTCTTAGGATGTGGGGGGCCCTTGACATCCTCAGTAGCAAAGTTGAACTGTTGTATGTAGTTGTCACGTGTTGTATGTAATGACGCCAGAATTGACACATTTTTAACCTATGGAATATGGGGGTCCTGTGTGGGTGTATTATACCTCAGACTGAAATGGGGCTTTAATAAAATGGGGACTTGAAAGGTAAGGTGAGGAGGATTCTGGGAATATCATTTGATTTTACTATTTGTGTTCAGATCTAGAGTTTAAAAAATCTATACTGGACGAAGGTATGTTCCCCTACACACCATCTGACCAATTGATGAATCTAAAATATATAACCTTTATTCAAACATATAAACAACGTATGCTCAGCTGTAATTGATGGCTTTATATAATCCCATTTTAGATGAAGTGACGGCATACAAGGAGGTCCTGTAGTTTGATCATAAGCCTATCAGCTTGACTCTATAATCTCTGTTAAGGAAATGGAGTTCCCCCCCCCTGGACAAAACTAATTGGATTGTATAATCTGTCTTGTTACATATATGTAATATGGGTACACTCATCCACAGGCCTGAATGTCATCCTCTCGTGGATAAGCCCCATACATCACCATATCCAGAAAAAATACCTCACTGTCTTGAGGAATGCAAATGATGCTTTGTAAAACGCAAACCTCTCCAAAAAAATGGAGCGGAGTGAATACCATGTGCATTGAAAAAGTGATCCCAAAGAAAAAAGAATCTCTACATGTTTCACTCCAGAAAACAGAGCTTTGTCAGGGATACAAAGAACCAAAATAGGTCACATAGTGGGTGGAAGTTGTGCTCAGCTGCACACGGTGGCACAATGGCACCTATCATTTGTTTCACCTCTATATATAGAGATGATCATCAAAATGCCCCCCCATCACACACAGAAGGAAGGAAGGTAAATCCTTCATTTACACCATGAGGTGCCCTTGATCCTAAACGGAAGATCCATTCTGCAAAAGACATTTATCTCGGCCTCCTTTTCTAGGACCTAGATTATATTTGTCAATAATCCAAAAGTCGAGATGCAGCTTACCATCATGTTTTTGTATCATATGTCTTGCTGCTGGTCTACCCTTGTTTGGAGCAATATCATTCACATGTTCAAGAACTCTTCTCCTAAAGGGGCAAATTGCTTTTCCTACATATATTAGGGGGCATGGGCATTTTAAAGCATAAATCCCCCCCTCTGCGCTGCAATTATAGCAATCTCTTATTTTAATAATCTCCCCATTTTTAGGAGTAACAAACTCCTTGGTATTGCTGAAGAAAGTCCGTGCCTTACAGTGACCACACCTGAAACTACCTTTTGGTTTCTCAGGCAGCCAAGTGTGTTTCATTGATGTATTAGAGGTTTTTCTAGATGACTATGTACTAACATGTCTCTCAAATTCCTCCCCCGCCTGTAGGTTATCTTGGGGTCTGTAGATAGGATCTGTGATAGATATTTGTCCTCACACAAAATGTTCCAATATCTATGATGTTGAAACTCTGCCCTGATTGATTTGAATATTTACCTATGATACACATGCCTTGCTGGTCATCCACTTTTATGTTTTTCTTTTCTTTTTTTTGTATAATCTGTTTTTATTAAAGATTTTAAAAATAGAAGGTAAAGAAACAGTAAGGATAAAGACACACAGAAACATATAGGGCAGATATCAATATTAGAAAAGGTTCCAATAGCAGATCCAGCGTACAATGATGTAATACAAGTATAGGTCCAGCACGTGGTACAGTACAGATGACATGCCACATACCCCCCACCCACTGTCAGGGCAGCGAGAAGCTGCACAAAACTTATCACCCATAGATCTGACCACCACGCAGGAGCTACGTCTCTGCTCGAGGCCAGCCAATCTCAGGGCAAAAGATCAAACATGCCCCCCCAGTATACTTCAAGCTTCAAACTTAGACAGTAAAAATACCATTATATAGCACAAAAGGCATTTGCAGAAACTCAGCACTCGTGTGAGAAGGCGGAGAAAATACAAATAATCCAGAGAAAAGAAAAATAAAAGAGGGGAAAAAAAGAAAGAGTACTAGAGGCCGTATAGGGCCAGTAGAATAGGAATAGTAACACAGGATTGAGGGCACGATGCTCATGCTAAAACAGGAGGGGGACAATTCAGGGAGCAGAACCTTGGAGAGACCCACCACATGGCAAGCTGGCCATAGAGTTTCTGGGTCTAGGCATGCAGAGGGACACCAGCTGCGGGAGGGGGGGTCTGGAAGCCCAGATGGGGGACCCAAGGAAAGGATTGAGAATTGTAGAGAGCCCGTATCTGGAGGAGAGTCAACTGGGTCCTCTAATTCCATAGAGTAGTACAACCACCCATCCCAAATGCCATGAAATTTCTCAAGGTTGTTTTTGACAGTATGGTTCCAGCGTTCGGCCTGATAGACCCTTTCAACCTCTTGCTTCCACTCTGCTACTGTAGGGCATCTACTCTGCTTCCATAGGCATGGTACTAGGCACTTAGCAGCATTCAAAAGATGCAGAGTAACACTATGTTTATACGTTTTGATTGAGGAAGGGGTGCCATGAAACAGATAGTGTAGAGGGGTGAAATCAATAGGTTGAAAGGTCGTTTTCTGGATCCAGGGGGAAATATCCCTCAAATACTTTTGAATCTTGGGGCAATGCCACCAAAGATGTAAAAAGGTGCCTTCCTGAGGACACCCCTGCCATCATCTATTATCAGACCCAGGGAAAATCTTAGCTAGCCGAGAAGGTGTCCTGTACCACCTAGATAAAAACTTATATCACGGCTCTTGTGTTTTGAAACTAATGGACAAAGCATTGTAGTAGCAATTATGGCAAACCAGAAAACTCCAGACATGGACTTGAGGAATACAAATGATTTATTAAAAACAGTGCTGTTTTGACCCAGCCGGGCACAAGCCTGCAAAGCTGAGTGAGTTATAGAAAACTTCTTACAAGCGTATATACCAACGATTACGTCACAATACATACATTCCTCTTTCACTTCCTATATTTTCAACAGGACTCCTAAACTCTGCAGAATAACCTTGGACAGCAGCTGCAGATAAGAATACCAGCTAGGAGCCGGTACACAGTATTCACAGGAAATAAGGGAGGAGGGTCTATGATCCAAAAACCTTGCAAGCAGATACTGAAGTGTGGGGTCTTGTGAGCTACTATGGTGTATGCTAAAATATTTAAAGATTACCAATACTGTGTGGTAAAATCGATACAATAATGAGATTATCAGAAAAATTGTGTAAAGAAATATGAGAAAATGAGTGGTTCGCTTACACTATACACATCCTCATACCATTGTGTCATAGAATATAAAGTCAGAAGTGGTGTCGTTCTCCACTACCAATTGCAAAAATGTAAATAAATAAATAATTGTCCAGCTTCAATAGAGTGTATATTATGCACACTTTCGAAGCTGGACTGTTATTTATTTAATATTTATTTATTCACATTTTTGCAATTGGTAGTGGAGCGCGACACCACTTCTGACTTGCAAGCAGATCCTGTTAGAAATGTTACGGTTTAAAGGGGAACTCTGCCATATCTGGGTGCTACCACATTCCCCCCTTTGATGCTATCGTAGCGAAAGTTTGAATGAGATAAAGCATCACCAATTAACCACTAACTACCCAAATCATACGGGTCTAAGGGCAGACTTACTGATCTTGGACAGCTAGGGGTTGATATTACCACATGGCCATTACATGGATTGCAGTCTTACTATTGGACAGCTGGATAAGCTCGGCAAGGACTAAAGGCTAGCGTCATGACTTTCCTCTCCCCATGTTCCCCATGCTACACAACTCCACTGAGGACAGTCATTTCAGAATTCATTATTGCAGCCATTTCCTCGCTTCCCTAAGTAAATATACTTACCATTTGCTAGGTACTCCCTTTCCCATTCTAACCCCCCCCCCCCCCGCAACCTTTCCTGGGGGAATAGTTTAGGTTAATAGCAGAGCATACATCAAAGATCCGGCTCGCTGCAGCATTGGGATTGGTTATCAGGGTACGGTTTATCAGCTTGCCTGTGGAGCTGTATCTCCATATGGTCAACCAGGTTTTAGTGGGTCTATAGGTGGGGTCATAACAGGTTACCTGGTTCCCTACCGTGCACATTGAATACGTTGTTTCATTATGTACACAAGTGTCAGTCATTGTTCCCTCACCTTGATAATGAGGATGCCATAGTAACATTCTAGTGGTTACAGATCCTACTCTTGTAGTCTCCATACATGGGTCACATGATCTGCCCTCCCCCCTATCGTTCTAGTCAGGGTTATTACTATGGCTACCAGCATTTTATTAAAACATTTTTATCAGGCATCCTATCGGTGTATATTCCCATCTTGTGCTGTGCATTGGCCAGTCAGCTTCCAGGTGTGACTGGAGCAGAGCTGGAATTCTTCCTTCTGGTCAGATGTAACCTTTTCTTCCACCATGCGTAGACTCAACAGCTTCCAGGTATGTGCTGAGAGCAGGGCTGGAGTCCTTCCTTCTGGTCAGATGTAACCTTTTCTTCCACCATGTGTAGACTCAACAGCTTCCAGGTATGTGCTGAGAGCAGGGCTGGAATTCTTCCTTCTGGTCAGATGTAACCTTTTCTTCCACCATGTGTAGACTCAACAGCTTCCAGGTGTGACTGGAGCAGAGCTGGAATTCTTCCTTCTGGTCAGATGTAACCTTTTCTTCCACCATGCGTAGACTCAACAGCTTCCAGGTATGACTGGAGCAGAGCTGGAATTCTTCCTTCTGGTCAGATGTAACCTTTTCTTCCACCATGTGTAGACTCAACAGCTTCCAGGTATGTGCTGAGAGCAGGGCTGGAGTCCTTCCTTCTGATCTCTTTGGTCAGCTTCAGCTTTAAGGGGTCTTGAGGGTCTGCTTTACTCAGCCAGGAATCTGTGGTGATCCCACAGATTCCTGGCTGAGCAGCTCACTTTGCTCTGGAGTGGTGTATCCAGGGGGTCACCTTGGCCACCTTGATGGCTGTGGGAGTGGATAGCAGAACAGTGTAAGGACCTCTATCTGTGCCCTAAAGGGATTACGCTCCACTCCTTTACCCACACTGCATCTCCTGGTGCAAAAGGATGGACGGGGTTGGACAGGCGTATGGGGAGTTTCTCTTGAACCCACTTCTCTATATCCTGCATGTTCTCCCCCAATTTCTGTAACAGTTCATGGTTCACCACCCTTCCTATCTGGTGTAAGTCTCCCTTGATACCTCCAATGATGGGTGGGGGCCTACCATATAGTAATTCAAAAGGGGACAAATTTGTCCTCTTTGTTGTAGTACTCCAGATTCTCAACAAGGCAATGGGCAGCATCAAGGTCCACTTCATTTGGGTTTCCTGACAGAGTTTTGCCAGTTGTAACGTTAGGGTGCGGTTCATTCTTTCCACTTTTCCAGATCTTTGAGGCCTGTATATGGTGTGTAGTCTCCAAGTGGTCTTGAGTATGGCTGCAAATATCTGAAGGCACTTGTGAACAAAGGCAGAACCATTGTCTGAGCCTATGGAGGAGGGATCTTCATATCTAGGGATAATTTCCTGTATTAGGCATTTGACCACTTCTCTGGTAGTTTCAGTTCGTATAGGCCAGGCTTCCACCCAGCCTGAAGAGGTGCAGACGGCCACCAGCAGATATTTATATCCTCCTGAAGGGGGCATAACAGTGAAGTTGACCATTAATTCTTCCATTGGTGAGGCCCTACTGCTTGTACTCTGGGAGTTGGTACAGGCCCTTGTCTTGGATTGTTTCTGGTTGATTCCACACATCTACTGGCTGCTGCTTGTGCTTGCGTGGATAGACAGGGAATGTAAAAATATCTCTCTTTGCCTGTGTGTGTTCCCTTGTAGAACTCTGTCACTAATTCAGTTGCTACAGTAGCTGGAATGACAATTCTTCCATCCTGCAGTTGATACCACCAGTCTTCCTGTGCTTTCCAGGTTCAGTCTCTATCCATTCTTGTTCTGCCTTTGTATAGATTGGGTCCCATTCAGAGAGTGGTACTGAGAACAGAGGGGCCATAATCTGTTGTGGGGACCACTGAAGTGCTGCCTCTTTGGCTGCTTGATCTTCTTTTCTGTTGCCTTTGGCCACCTGGGAGTCTCTCTTTTGATGACCCCTACAGTGTATTACTGCAACTTCCGAGGGGACCCATACTGCTTCCAAAGGTTCTAGTATTTCTGTCCCATACTTGATGCTCTTTTCCCTGGATGTGATGAGTCCTCTTTCCTTGTACAGGGCTCCATGAGCATGAAGAGTCAGGAAGACATACTTAGAGCCCACATAATCATTCAGTCTTAGGCCTGCAGCTAGTTGTAACACTCAGGTCAGGGCAATTAATTCCACTTTTTGTGCAGAGGTCCCCTGTGGTAGGGCTGTTGCCTCAATCACCGTTTCCTGTGTGACCACTGAATAACCGGCATAGCGGATTCCATCCTTTACGAAACTGCTGCTATCAATGTAATATTCAACATCTGGCTTTCCCAAGGGACTGTCTCTCAAGTCTAGCATAGACTTCATCCATTACCTGGAGGCAGTCATGTATTAGGGGTTCTTTTGAGGTGGGGAGCAGGGTGGCGGGGTTCAGAGTGTTAACAGTCTCTAAATGGATTTGAGGATTGTCACACAGCATGGCCTGGTATTTGACCATCCGGCTGTTAGTAAACCAGTGATTTCCCTAATAATCCATCAACGCCTGAATGTGGTGTGGAACTCCTGACATAGATCTCTTGACCCAGTGACAACTTGTCAGCTTCGGCCACCAAGAGGGCTGTTGCTGAGATAGCCCACAGCCAAGGTGGCCAACCTTGAGCTAGTGTCCAGTTTGGAAAGGTACGCCACTGGCCGACATTTTATAAAAAAATTTTTTTCACAACTCTGAGTTTATTAAAAAAGTCATATAAGGACACTTTTTGTTGGGGATAATTTATTTTTTGAATATTTTTTGATTATTTATTTTATTCTTATTGATTTTAACATATGATTGGTTAAACACTGTGGTCATCTAGTAAGAAGGAGCGCTGCCCTTTTTTTTTATTTATATGCACACCTGGTTAAGGGTTAGGTGAGCTGCTTTTCACATTTGCATATTAATTTGCACATTGATTGGTTGATTGATTTTTTTGTGGCTCTGTCCATATTCTAATTATCTTAATGTGGTGTTTGTCTGGCCAAACCTAGTATTTCTTCCTCTAGACCTGTTAATGTATCACCCCCCACGTTGGTTGTGTTGGCATTTTTTACGTGGCTTTGGGGTCCCCCTCAAGCAGGCCCTGGGCTTTTTCTGGAGGCCATATGTCTTATGTCCTTTTCCCCATTGCAGATTTTGGAATACTTTGCTCCCCCTCCATCCCAGGGCAAGAGAGCCATTTGGTTGTCTTGGTAAGTGTGGCCCCTGCCAGGGCATGTGCTGTAGTTGGAGCCCAGACACCTATTGCCCTTCTGTCTTTTTTCTCATTGCAGGATTTTGACGTTTCTGCCCCCCCTTGGGCCAAGAGGGCCAGTTGTTTCTTTTGGAAAGTGTGGCCCTTCCTCCAGGGCATGTGCTGTCTTTGGAGCCCAGACAACTGACCCTTGCCCTTATGTCCCTTTTTTCTGTTGCAGATTTTCACCCTAACACACGGACATCCTGCCACTTAGGACCTGCTGCTTCTGCTGCAAACAGCACCTAGTCAGACTCACTGCCCACTTATCCTCCCATGGCACCCCCAAGGAGGCAAAGAGTCCAGGGTTCCAGGGGGGGTCATGGTGCCAGGGGGGATACTAGGCCCCCCACTGGCCGTGATGCCAGGGGGGCTACTGGGGCCCAGGGGTCCACTAGGGCCAGGGGGGGCATGGTGGGCCGGAGGTCTGGCTGTGATGTAAGGAGGTCACAAGCTGGTGGCAGAAGGGGCCAGGCTTCCTTCAGAGAAGAGGCGGAAGCTGAGCTGAGTACCTCACCTGGGTCTGATGCCTCCCCTTTGAGCCCAGGAGAAGGGACATCAAGGGCAGGCAGAAGGTCCCGGTCCAAGCCCAACTTTCCACCCTTCTCCCGCAATGAGACCTGGGCCCTGGTGGTTGCTTATGTAGAACGGGCTGAATGCATCGCAGGGCACAGGTCCTCCCGCAGTGGTCAGGCAGCAAAGGACCGTCTGTGGAAGGAAATCACGGTGGCCGTAAATGCAGTGGGCAGGATGTTACGCAGGAACCTCAAGAACGTGAAGAAGCGTATGCGTGATCTGAGGCGGAGAAGCTGACTCTGTGGGCTCAGCAGGGACATGTTACAAGGCGAGGGGTGGACCCTGACCATCTGCAGGAACTGTCTCAGACAGAACGGGCACTTCTGCCGATCATCAGCCTCAACATGATTGTTGGGGTGAAGGCTCATGGAGATAATGATGATTGCCACAGTGGTAAGTACACTACACATGTCCATATTGTGTCTTCAAAGTTGTGTTATCTTTTTAACATTTACCATTTACCATTTGTTGTTTATTTTGTTTTGTATTATAGCCAGTCCCAAGGCAGGGGCAGCCCCAGCCAGCCCATCAGAGGACAACCCAGAAGATCACACATACGCTGATCCAGAGGTGTTCCCTCCTGGTAAGCACTCATTGGGAATGCCCCCCGTAATGTTGAACAGGCTGCTAGAACATCAAACATCTCACATGTCAATGTCCTATTCACAGCACAACATCAGCAGGAGGAGGAGGAGCGGCTCCCCCCACTGCAGTCAGGCCTGGAGGAAGATCTGGGTATGTATTAATGTGCTTGTCTACAACAATCATAATCACTCAGGATCAGCCAATGAGCATCCTCTTAGGAATGCAGAACAAACCAATGCTAAACTCTGTGTGAACACAAATATATCTCCACAACACGCTGGATTTCTTTGGGGTTCCTCACTGTATTGCACTCAAACCCCTAGAGAAATCAGTGTGAAAAACTGTTACCACACAGAAATGTGTCTAATCCCTGCCAAATGTCCTGGGACCAGTTTCCCCGGACCAAGAAAAGCAGGTAACCCCACCAAACCAAATGGGGGAACTAACTGATGAGAGCAATAAAGTTCCAAACATCACTAACTAGCTGACATCTCCTGAGCGTTCCAAATCAGACTCGTCCTCGCAACTTCACAACTTCTCCCAGACACAAAAACACTCCACACATGTAAACACATACATGTAATCTGACCGACGTCAACATGCTCAACTCTGACAGTCCCAGAATATCCAATGTGTTTGGTGTTTAGTGACATCATATATCATGCCTGCTCAATATACAGGAAATGATCCACTACAGGGACCCATCACCTCCCAATCGTGCCGCTCACCTTCAGGTTTGAGCCACACAAAGGGAAGGTCAAACACACTTTGGTCACCACTATGGGTGGCAGAACTGGCAACATTCCTCCACTTCACTTGGAATCAGTAAGTCTTATTTTACAGCCCGCAGGTATCCAGCCAAATCCTTGTTAAAATTAAAGCCCAAAAGAGCTCATGATTGTTTACATTTCCATTCAATGAGTTTATTGGCCCCTTAAGGATGCTGATTTCCAGAGTAGTGTTTAACCACTTGTCACCCGCACTGTAGCTGTCATTTGGCTACAGTCTGGGGAGGGCGTCATACAACATCCTCCCAGAGCACGCCCTCCCACGGCCCCCTGGGGGCACACACCCAGCTATCTCAGGGGTCGCTGTGTCCTACGGACACAGCTGATCACATGATGTGGTAAAAGGCCAATCACAGCGGCCTTTTACCACGTGATCACGGCAGATCACCGGTAAATGCAGTTGCCGGTTATCAACTGCACTTTCCTCATGCTGTCACAGTGGGAGGAAAGTACTGCAGATAACCGACAATTGGCAGAGGACGGATCGGCACCGATCACCAGGGCACTGATGATCATTGACCTGATGATCAGAGGCCGGCAGTGCTGCCTATCTCTGCCACCTCATCAGTGTCCATCAGTGATGCCTATCTGTGCCACCTCATCAGTGTCCATCAGTGCTGTCTATCAGTGCAGCCTCATCGACACACATCAGTGAAGGAGAAAAATTACCTGTTTGAAAAAGAGAAACAAAGACAAAAACTTTTTAATTTCAAATTTTTAGCTCTTTTTTTGTTTATAGCACAAAAAAACAAACCACCCATCAGTGATTAAATACCACCAGAAGCAACCACTATTTGTGTGAATAAAATGATAAAAATGTCATATGGGTACAGTGTTGCATGACCACAATTGTCATTCAAAGTGTGACAGCGCTGAAAGGTGAAAATTGTCCGGGGCAGGAAGGGGGTCTAAGTGCCCGGTAGGCAAGTGGTTATAAAAGCCGTGCTGACACTGCTGGCAGTAATGTCTAGTGGGCCCCTCTCCTGACTTGTTTCATCATGTGATCTGGGACTTCAGCATAGGAAAACTTGAGGTCAACATCAAGAAATGTAGCTACTCACCCAATCGTGAAGTTCCAAGTGACAGCGACCATTTTGCCTTTGCTCAAAATGTAGAGGCCAAATCAAATACATACTTATCCACCGAGAATCTTGAAATTTAAGTCATCTAAAGCCCAAAAGGCATCATAAAGGCTAATCTATTGTTCATTGACAAATACACTATATTGCCAACACTGCTGGGATGACTTCCTTTCCACACACATGAACTTGAATGGCATCCCAGTCTTAGTCCGTAGGGTTCAATATTGAGTAGTCCCGCCCTTTGTAGCTCAGCTTCCAATCATCTGGAAAGGCTGTTTAATGTTTTCAGATATTCTGAGATTGCCACATGAGTTCATTATTTTCTTTTTCACATTGAGTTTGCAGGAGGTCTGCGGTTTAAAAGTGATTAAAGGAGTTTTGGATGCATTGCTCTTGGTCTCTTCAGATCAACAGTTATATCAACAATTCTTTTGGATGCATTTACATGCATTTGGTTTTGGAAATATTTTGGGGAACATTTAGATTTGATCTGACCCCTTTTTTTCCCTTGGTGACCCTTCTATAACCTATTGAATCCTTTTTGGAATGTTGCCTTAATGACAAATGTTATATCTTTTGCTTTAATGTTTGAAGCCCATGGTCAAAATGGCTGCAGTAGCTTATGGGCATAATGGAGCCATCCTAACACATCTGCCTCCTTGTTTGGCAGGAAAGGTGGCCCCTCATTCTTGTGGCCCCTGCTCCTGAGCCTTATCATGCCTCTTTCTTCTCTCAGTCTCCTGGGCTGTGGCTGCCAGTGTCCTATTTGTCTGGATAAACTTGGGTGAAGAACATACCAATGAGCAATCCCTCAAACCTTGGTCACAAATGTCACATCATACATACAGCCTAACTAGTATCTGTTACTAGTGGGAGAGGAATCTGCATCTGATGTTGGGGTACGGGAACTGCTGTAATGGGTGGGGATGTACAAATGCATGTTACATGTGTATTTGGGAAATGTCATGCATTTTTTTTTTGTTTTGTGGTGCAGGGAAGTTCAGGCACTCCAAACTTGCATGAAATGCCGTCACCTCCACCTGAGTTGCCTGAACCTCCGGTAAGAGATGCTAAAGATGTTCTCCCTAATGAGTCACCCATTTAGAGTATAACTCCGTTCCTGGCTGGGCAGGATTTGGCAACGTGATGTGTAACTTACTTTTTTCGAATCATTGCTTAGTCAGGAGCTGGAGGGAGTGATGTGCATGTGACAAATCAGCAGGAAGGTATCAGTCTGGGGAAAGATGCCAAACCATTCATTTTGGTCAAATGCTGATCCAGTGTAATGTGTCAGGGAAAGGCATTCACCAATACCTGGTCCTAGGGGTGGGACAAGAACATGAGCTAGTGTTTTTTGTTTTAGTCATTTTTTGTTTGTTTCTCCTTGCAGCCAACATTGGATGCAGCTGGATCAGCACCCCGTCCACCTGGACCCAGCCCCCTTCTCAAGATTGGGGAAAGGCTGTTGTTCAACATGGAGAGATTATGGGAGCAAAGGAGGCTTTCTAATGCATCCAGTAATATAGAAAGGTTACTGGTGCTCCAACATGAAGCCCTGCTTGGACTTGTCACCTCGGTCAGGGAGCAGACTACAGTGCTGCAGGACCTTAGTCATGATATCCGGGCCTTCTGTCAAGCAGGAGCTGAACAAAATGCGCCTTCGGCCAGAGGCTCCCAACCCCTGTGCAGTAGTTGTTTGGGGCAAATGCCAAGGTTTCCAAAGAGTTCCCCTGTAGAAAGTGCCATGGAATCAGCAGGGGAACAAGCCTTGGAGGTGCCGATTCTGGAACTACCCACTCTGGAGCAGCCCCCTCAAGAAACCCCACCTGAAGACCAGTATGCCTCCTTCCCCATGGATCCTTCTTCTGCACCTTCCTCACACTACCCTTGAACCACACCCCCACTTTCACATCCTCTCCTTTTGTTTCTACACACCCCTCCTCTCAATCCCATTTCCACCCTTACCTTCCACGTCCTGCCCACTCTCCTCAGCCCTCAAATGCCCCTCCCCACATTCTCCCTGTCTTCCATTCCCCCCATTCAACCTCTCCCCCAGCACTCCCTCCCCAACACTCTTTCCCAGCCCCTCCACACACTGTACCTCCCCAACCCCCACACCCACCCCCTCTGCAGCAGCAGCCTCCTCCTCCCCATTCATTTTGTATGTATTTTTTGTAATAAACATTATTTGGAAAGTAGCAGAACGTGTCTTTCAAATTGTCAAAAATGCATTTGGGGTAATAATGGAGGCTTGGTCATGTCGGGAATCCAACACAGGCGCTTTTCTGAGTATGGCTACCAATATTTCCAAATAGCGAACACTAAAAAAGCAGCACTTCAGAAAGAAGACTAAAAGGTGACCCTTCCAGAGGCATTGGTGGTTAGACTCTTTGGCCTTTCTGCTGCTTTCACCTGGTGGTCTGTCCTGCAAATAGTTTTAGCTGTTCCCCATCACACAAGTTCTCTGGCACATGTAGCGGTTGGCCATTATCTGCTAACCATTTGGCTGTCCCAAGGGAGCTTAGAATTATCAGTGCCTCTAAAGAGTTCAGTTGTGTTTCTCTTAATTTCGGTAGGCCTGCCTCCTCTATGTCTTTCTTTTCCCTCTATTTACTGTTTCCGTTTTCTTAAACGTATCCTGAGGTATAATATTATACAGCTCATTATAATACTCTTTAAATGTTCTAGCAATATCCTTGGTTGAGTGTACAAATTCCCCCTTGGGATTTCTTATTTTCTCAATATAATTTCTATTTTTCTTCTTTCTTAAAGTTCTTATTAAATACTTTCCCGGCCTATCTCCCCATCTATACCTTTCACTTGTTATTTTATTAAAGATTCTTTTTTCCTCCTCCATTACATTCTCTAATTCTTCTTTATTAACATATGCATTATCTCCTTAGATCTTTCTCTTTTATGCACCTGTTCAAGATCATATATTTCATTTAATAATCTATTTATCTTTTCTCTCCTTTCTTTTTTGCTCCCATTGCAATGAGTAGACCTCTGATATAAACTTTATGTGCTTCCCACACCGTTGCAACCGACACATCCTGTTTCATTCTCTTCAAAAAACCATTCAATTTCCCTCTCAATTCTTTGACCAATCTCTTCCTCCATGAGAAGTGCCTTATTCAACCGCCATGCATAACCTTCTGTCCCTTCTCTACCCCATCTTACCTTCATTGCAACTGGGGCATGATCCAACAGGGTACTTCCTTCAATTTTTACTTCTACCACCAACTCTATCATTCGATGTTCTACTAATATGTAATCTAGTCTAGAATAAGTCTCATGAACGTGCGAAAAGAAAGTATAATCTCTCTCCTTTATATTCCTAATTCTCCAGATGTCCACCAGCTGACACTCATGCATCAATTTCTTTAGCATTCTCAAGGATTTGCTTTCCTCCCTCCATCCGTGGGTCCATACAGATGTTTAAGTCTCCCGCTACTATCATACACCCACTTTTAAAATCCATCAATCTCTTCAACTCTTCTCTCATGAACCTCTCCGGCCTCTTATTTGGACTGTATATGTTTGCTATTGTACACTCAATTCCCTGTAATTTACCTCTCAAAAATAAAAACCTTCCCTCCAGATCCGTTAATCTCTCCTCCACCTTGAACCTTATATTCTTTGTGAAGCCTATAGCAACTCCTTTTGCTCTTTTAGTTGGTGAATCCGCATAGAACCATGTTGGAAAATATCTAGTCCTCAATCTAACCTTTGACTCTATCTCTAGGTGTGTTTCCTGCAAGAATACCACTGAGGATTTTCTACAGTCAGGTCCATAAATATTGGGACATGGACACAATTCTAACATTTTTGGCTCTATACACCACCACAATGGATTTGAAATGAAACAAACAAGATGCGCTTTAACTGCAGACTGTCAGCTTTAATTTGAGGGTATTTACATCCAAATCAGGTGAACGGTGTAGGAATTACAACAGTTTGCATATGTGCCTCCCACTTGTTAAGGGACCAAAAGTAATGGGACAGAATAATAATCATAAATCAAACTTTCACTTTTTAATACTTGGTTGCAAATCCTTTGCAGTCAATTACAGCCTGAAGTGTGGAACGCATAGACATCACCAGACGCTGGGTTTCATCCCTGGTGATGCTCTGCCAGGCCTCTACTGCAACTGTCTTCAGTTCCTGCTTGTTCTTGGGGCATTTTCCCTTCAGTTTTGTCTTCAGCAAGTGAAATGCATGCTCAATCGGATTCAGGTCAGGTGATTGACTTGGCCATTGCAGAACATTCCACTTCTTTCCCTTAAAAAACTCTTTGGTTGCTTTTGCAGTCTGCTTTGGGTCATTGTCCATCTGCACTGTGAAGCGTCCAATGAGTTCTGAAGCATTTGGCTGAATATGAGCAGATAATATTGCCTGAAACACTTCAGAATTCATCCAGCTGCTTTTGTCAGCAGTCACATCATCAATAAATACAAGAGAAGCAGTTCCATTGGCAGCCATACATGCCCACGCCATGACACTACCACCACCATGCTTCACTGATGAGGTGGTATGCTTAGGATCATGAGCAGTTCCTTTCCTTCTCCATACTCTTCTCTTCCCATCACTCTGGTACAAGTTGATGTCGGTCTCATCTGTCCATAGGATGTTGTTCCAGAACTGTGAAGGCTTTTTTACATGTCCTCCGGCAAACTCTAATCTGGCCTTCCTGTGTTTGAGGCTCACCAATGGTTTACATCTTGTGGTGAACCCTCTGTATTCACTCTGGTGAAGTCTTCTCTTGATTGTTGACTGTGACACACATACACCTACCTCCTGGAGAGTGTTCTTGATCTGGCCAACTGTTGTGAAGGGTGTTTTCTTCACCAGGGAAAGAATTCTTCGGTCATCCACCACAGTTGTTTTCCGTGGTCTTCCTGGTCTTTTGGTGTTGCTGAGCTCACCGGTGCGTTCCTTCTTTTCAGAATGTTCCAAACAGTTGTTTTGGCCATCCCTATTTTTTTGCTATCTCTCTGATGGGTTTGTTTTGTTTTTTCAGCCTAATGATGGCTTCACTGATAGTGACAGCTCTTTGGATCTCATCTTGAGAGTTGACAGCAACAGATTCCAAATGCAAATAGCACACTTGAAATGAACTCTGGACCTTTTATCTGCTCATTGTAATTGGGATAATGAGGGAATAACACTCACCTGGCCATGGGACAGCTGAGAAGCCAATTGTCCCATTACTTTTGGTCCCTTAATAAGTGGGAGGCACATATGCAAACTGTTGTAATTCCTACACTGTTCACCTGATTTGGATGTAAATACCCTCAAATTAAAGCTGACAGTCTGCAGTTAAAGCGCATCTTGTTCGTTTCATTTCAAATCCATTGTAGTGGTGTATAGAGCCAAAAATGTTAGAATTGTGTCAGTGTCCTAATATTTATGGACCTGACTGTATGTTGGAGTTCTTTAAATAACCAGAATCTCTTTCCGGGACAGCTTAACCCTTTTACATTGTAGGTTATATATTGGATTTCTTCCATCTTACTCTTTTCCTGACGTCTCCTTCTTCCTCCTTTCCTTCCTCTTTCTTATTCCTATAGAGCGTTTTTATCCCACTACACTTTTCTCTCCCCTTATCCCTCCCCCCTCTCTCAGTACACCCCTCAATCCCTTTCCTCTCCCTCCCCCTCCCTCCCCACCTCTCCCCCCCCTCCTCTCCCCTCTTTTTAGGCCTTCACTTTGCCTAACCATCATTTGTGGAGGTAGCATCCACCTTTGACTTAATCCTTAGGGCTTCACTCCTCCCATGGACAGCCTCCCCTCCCTCCGGATCCCCCCCTTGACCTCCTCTCTACTTATACTTCTAAAGAAGGAAAAAGGAGTCAAGCTGGAGGGACAAGGGAGAAAAAGGCGATGGAATGGGAGCAAGGAGAGAGATAACAAAAAAAACTTCTCTCCCCTTCACTCACCCTCCCCGCCCCTCCTCCCCCCCCCCCCCCCCCCGTCTCCACCCCTCCCCTCTTTTTGATTTATTTCCCCCAGATTCTTCTTCCCAACCATTTATTTCAATTTTCTGCATTTCAAGTCTATCACAAAAATTTCTCAAGTCCTCTGGGAACCTCAAATAGGCTGTTATTCCATTTTTCCATCCTATTAAACACTCCGGAACTCCCCATCTATATTGCACCTTCTGTTTTTTCATCTGCTCCAGCAAAGGCCTCAGAGCTCTCCTCCTCCGGAGAGTCTCTGATGTCAAGTCCGCATATATTTGAATATCCATTTCTCCATACTTTATTACTGGCTTTCCCTTAGTTTTCCTCCAGAGTCTTTCCCTTTGCTGTAATTCATAAAATTTAACAAGTATATCTCTCGGCCTGTCCTGCTCATAATTCCCCTGGAGTTTCCAGTTTTTAGAGATTCCTTCTATATTAGTCCTTTCCATTTCAGAGTTTCCCATTATAAAGTTCAGTATTTTGCAGACCATCTCTTCCAATATTTCTCCTTTTAAACTTTCCGGTACCCCTCTTATCCTTATATTTCTCCTTCTTTCTCTATTCTCTTGAATTTCCACCTTGTACTGCAATTTTTCCTGAGCTTTTTCCATATTAATTATCTTCTTCTCTAATTCGGAAATAATCTGGGTCTGGTTTTTAACTTTCTGCTCTGTTTCTTCCACTCTTAGCAACAACTGCCCCAGGTCATTCCGAATATTTACCATTTCTTGCTTTATTGTTCTCTCCAGATCTTTAAACATTTCTGTCATCTCTTTTTTATTTGGGATTTGTAGATCTTTTTCTATCTCTAACATTTGTTGATTACTGATATCCAATTCCAATGATTGTTTAGGACTATTTTGCATACTGTGACAGTATGAACGTCAAAGTGATGGATGGATGATATGTGTCACCTCGCATGAGGTCATACTGTGAGGTGTAAAGTGGAGTCCACTCCGGGTTTTCGGGGCCACAATGGCAGAGGTGGTTCCGGACCAGAGTTTGGGCTCCACTGATGACCACCAACAGGTGATATAAATAAGGCAGGGCTGGAGCAAGGAGTTGCTCGTGGCCTGGGACTCAGAGAGGTATTCTGAGAGAGATGTGTGTGTACTATACCTACAAGAAAAGGTTTGCTTTTGTTTTGTTTTGGGTGACAGGGAGAAGCCCTTCACCTCTGAGAGAGGAAACGTCTTCTGTTTAGTTAGTGCCTGGATGGCCAGGGTTTTATTTTGATGTTTTGTTTATTTTGATATTTGTTGCAAACCTTTTAAATAAAACTGACAACCAGTCAGATTTTTACGAAAGCCTGCTGTGCGGTCTACCTTTGTCCCAGGGAAGGAGATCCCCCACCTGAGCTAACCCCACAATACTTAAATCAGACTCTCCTTTGTCATTTCTGCTCTGGGGCCTTTCTGGTGTCACATTTCCCTGGGATGTGTACTTTTTAATTGTCCCCGTTTGGGTCCCTTTAGGCCCAGTTCCTTTTGCACTTTTATTTTTCATTTCTTCTGTAACTTTTATTTTCTCTCATAAACTTGTACTTTACAAAACGAGGAAATTAATAAGGTGTAGAGGTAGAATTCCCAGCTCTGTCTTCCCACCTTTCTGTGTGCTTTTGCCTGCACCTTGCGTTCTTCTCCTTATTTTTTTTCTTATTCTCTGGGGGTCCCCCCCTTTTCTCTCTCTCCCAGCTCTATACAGTTTTTTTATATTTGGGGCCACCGCCAGACTCACTCACCCTTCCTGCGCTTCTCGTGAGAGGGCTCCAGGCTGCATTCTCCAGCTCCTTCGGTAGGACAGCTCTCTTCCTCTCAGGGGGACCCTCCAGGACTTTCCTCCACACTCTTCTTCTTTGTTGGGCAGGCCCACCATCGACCCCCTGCCAGGGCTCCAGGGGTAGCAGGTCGTCCGACAGAACGGGATCTCTCCTGCTCCCTGTCAGCCTCCGGCCGGGCGGCCGGCTTCCTTGCCTCCCAGGGATGCACCGTGGCCGGTCACATGTCCCAGCCGCGCCTCCTTGTTTCCCGGCAACCAGGCTCAGCGTCTAGGCTCAGCGTCCCCGCCTCTCTCCGCTCCCAACTCCCCTTGCCGCAGGAAGCTGCTCAGCCAAAGGAGCCAAGTGAGCCCGCCCGGTCGAGGTAGGTCTCTACCTTCTAGGGCTCCGTCTCCATGGGGGGAATTTTAAGGCCCAAGGGGGGGTCGGTGGGAGGAGCCCCATGCGGGAGCTCCTACCACGAGCTCTCCACCGCCGCCATAGTCAGGCTCCACCCCCTATTGCTTTGATTCTCCTGTTAACATGGGTTGCATGAAATAAATTTTCACCTCTTTAGAGGCAGAAATAACTTCAGAGGAAATAAAAATAGCATTAGAAAGCATGGCGGGAGGGAAAAGCCCGGGTCCGGATGGATATACGGCCAAATACTATAAAAAATATAAAGAGCTTTTAATACCCAAAATGAAGATATATATGAATGCCTTGGGGAATGGGATGGAGATGAGGGGAGAGTCTTTACAGGCGAATATAGTATTGATACAGAAGGAAGATAAAGACCCCTCACAATGTGCGAGTTATCGTCCAATAGCGCTGCTGAATGTAGACACTAAAATATATGCAAAGGTTCTGGCAAATAGACTGAAAGAGCTGATGCCGGAGTGGATACATGGAGACCAGGTGGGGTTTGTCTGGGGAAGAGAGGGTAGAGATAATGCTCTGAGATCACTGTTGCTTATACAGGAGGGCAAAAAAGGGCAAACCCCAATGATACTGATGTCGATAGATGCTGAGAAGGCATTTGACAGAGTGAGTTGGGGCTTTATGATGGACACTTTGGAAGCGTTAGGAATGGGAGATAGAATGAGAGGGTGGATTGGAGAGTTGTGCAGAGGGCCTACCGCTACCATAATGGTAAATGGAGGAAGATCAGAGTATTTTAAGATGTCAAATGGTACAAGACAGGGATGTCTATTGTCTTATCACTGGAGCCCTTAATGTCCATGATTAGGAAGAACATAGACATAAAAGGAATAAAGATAGGAGATAGAGAACATAAGGTAGTGGCTTATGTGGACGACCTGATGTTTTATGTTGGAAACCCCAGAACATCACTTCCAAATTTAATGAAAGCATTGAGGGAGTGTGGAGAACTGTCGAACCTGAAAATTAACCCGACAAAGACCGAAATCTTAAACATAAATCTCAAAAATAGCGAAAAAGAAAAACTACAAGAGGAATTCCCCTTCCTCTGGAGAGATAAAGAATTAAAATACCTAGGAATAAAACTATCAGCCTCAATTAAGAACCTTTATAAAGCCAATTATATAACGTTATTAAATGAGATTAAGGAGGAGTCAAGAAGAGTGGGAAATGGAAATCCATCGTGGATAGGTCGCATAAACTTGATAAAGATGGTAATTGTCCCCAAAGTATTATTTAAATTTCAAATGATCCCAATCAAACTCCCAGAGGCATATTTTAAAGAACTGAGGAAAATGATAATAAAATGTATATGGAGGAATAAAAAGCCTAGAATAGGTTATGAAATGTTGACTAGAAGTAAAGAAAGAGGAGGATTGGGGGTACCAGATTTTAGGAGATATTACAAAGTGGGGATTATCGCAAGAATCTTCGACTGGATTCATAATCCGGAGAAAAGTTGGGTTAAAATTGAGAAAACACTGAGTGGAATAAGTTTGAGTAATAGTATCTGGGTGCCTGCACAATACAGAGAATTAGAGGAGAGCACAAGCACGTACACTCTTAATGTTCTAAAAGAATGGGATTTATTACACAGACAAAAGGGGTGGGTTTTTAACTCACAATTAATACCACTTAGGAACACAAAATATTTCATCCCGGGTAAAGATAGCATAGCAGGGAAATGTATTATAAAACAGGAGGCGCAATTGAGAGATATAATGGTAGGAGAGGAAAATGGGTCATATAAGAATATGGAGGAAAGAAAGGGTGAAGTCTTTAATAAGATGGATAGACTAAGATATTACCAACTGAAGAACTTTTTTGAAAGCCTTCCAAAGCCTATAAGAACTAGAAAAGACTGGAATCCATTTGAGAGAATTTTGGAGTCACGGGGAAATGGTAGACACGGAATGGCAAAAATACACCAGATATTCATGGAACTTGACACAGACACAAAATTAATGCACATAGAGAAATGGGAAAGAGATATGGGAAGAAAAATAGAGGAGGAGGAGAAGAAGAAGATGTTCACATTAATTCATGAGAATATTAGTATGAGAGAAGTGGAAATAAACTATAAGTGTTTGAATAGATGGCACATTACCCCCTACCTGGAGCACAAGATGAATACAGAAATCTCACAGATGTGTAGGAGAGGCTGTGGAGAGGTGGGCACGTGGTATCATGTGTGGTGGGAGTGTCCAGAAATACAGGTGTTCTGGCGGAGGATAGTTTATTTGATAGGGAAAAATCACAAAAATCAATATAGGATTAGATCCAGAAGTATGTCTCCTCCATATCTCAGAACTCTCAGTGAAAGCATATAAGAGTTCAGGGATATGGTACTACTTGACCGCAGCAAAGAGTCTGATACCCAGGTACTGGAAGAAAAGAGAGGTGCCAACTGAGGAGGATTGGATGGCTAGAGTAAACCAGATCTCTGGGACAGAAAGATTGTATTATACGCACGAGGATAAGCTGGAGTTATATAAAAAAAAATGGAAAGGCTGGGAAGAATACAGAGAAAAGGTGAAATATATGAAGAGATAATATTCCTGGAAGCTGGCTTAGAACTGAGATTTAGAAACAACAGAATAATATGGAGTTAACGAGAGTAAAGAGAATGTTGAGCGTGGGAGGATCACTTACTCCTGACCACTACATTCTGTACTCTGGGATGTAAATCACATACTCCTGACCACTGCACTCTGTACTCTGGGATGTAAATCACATACTCCTGACCACTACGTTCTGTACTCTGGGATGGAAATCACATACTCCTGACCACTACACTCTGGGATGGAAATCACATACTCCTGCCCACTACACTCTGTACTCTGGGATGGAAATCACATACTCCTGACCGCTACATTCTATACTCTGGGATGTAAATCACATACTCCTGACCACTGCACTCTGTACTCTGGGATGTAAATCACATACTCCTGACCACTACACTCTGTACTCTGGGATGTAAATCACATACTCCTGACCACTACACTCTGTACTCTGGGATGTAAATCACATACTCCTGACCACTACACTCTGTACTCTGGGATGTAAATCACATACTCCTGACCACTACACTCTGTACTCTGGGATGGAAATCACATACTCCTGACCACTACATTCTGAACTCTGGGATGTAAATCACATACTCCTGACCACTACACTCTGTACTCTGGGATGGAAATCACATACTCCTGACCACTACACTCTGTACTCTGGGATGGAAATCACATACTCCTGACCACTACACTGTATACTCTGGAATGGAAATCACATACTCCTGACCACTGCACTCTGGGATGTAACTCCTAACCACTGCACGTTGTTTGCAGGGCTGTATGAAGTAGTCTCCTGACCCCTGCACTCTGGGCCATTATTCATGGTAAACCAGAAACTGGATGACCTGTAAAGTCTTTTAAAGTGTTTCCTGTTAGAAATGTTTGGCCCCCAAAGATCCCCATCATGGCCCCGACACACACAATTCTTTTCACTCAATAAATTCTTTACTATAGTTTTACTTCTAACAAAATTGTAATCATAGAATCAGGAAATGACAAAGGAAGGAATCCGATTGGTCAGGAAGATCCCTTGTCTGGAATGTGGGGGCGGAGTCATTATTATTGGTGTACAATACAATACACAACGTGTTCCATTATTATAACAAAGTATTGTAGAAAAGATCCCAACATGTGACATGGCTGAATGAATGCTGGTCATATTAGTTCATCTATTCTCTAAGTGGGGCGGTATCTATTGGGCCAATCCCTTTTACAAACCACACATAATATCGCCCTTCAAAGTGAAAACAGAAACGATTTGCACAAAATCAAAGAGTAGAAATATTTTCCGGTGGATCCCCTCTACCCAGACCCCATATGTAGACATAGAACAACAAGCTGTGTTCCCTCTCGTGCCGCACTCCTCCAACCACCCAAACCCACAGAGAAGCCAAGGGAAATAATGAGAGGAAAGTTCCCCCCTAGTTTGGGGCGGAGTTCTCCTTCCCTCCTGTTGGGGGATGGGAGAAGGATGGACTGAAGACAGAGAGACGCTTCGGGGTCACCACTGTTCTGTAGAGCCTTGAAATGAAGGACATCAACTTCAGAAGTTCTTGTTGTCTGTGTAAAGTTCCCCGACAACGAGATCTGGGCTCTCCCGGCTTCTAGCTCTGTAACCCGCTATATCATTATCAGGAAACGCAACTCCGACACCCAAGAAGGGCTGAAGTTGTGTCCTTCATTTCCAGGATCTACTGACCACTCTGCACCCCGACATTGACTGCACTTCATCCATGTCTTTGGGGGCCTCTCATCTCCTTATCAACTGTTTCTTCTATGATGAAGATCAGCCATGGAGTATATCTGAGGTGTATATCAGGGTGTGCTTCTTCCCCACATGAGAGCTGGGATGTCCAGCAACATTCATCTAGAAGACATTTCCCGCACTTAAGGCACTAATATACCTCCAGGTTTGTGTGGGACCCCTGATGTACAGGAAGACAGGACTTCAGTGAGGAACATTTCCCTCACTCAAGACAGGAAAGTGACTTCTCCCTCGTGTGAGATCTCTGATGTCTGGAAAGACTGTACTTCCGTGAGAAACATTTCCCGCACTCAAAACAGGAATACGGCTTCTCCCCCGTGTGAGATCTCTGATGTGTGTAAAGACTGGACTTATGAGGAAAACATTTCTCACACTCTGGACAGGAATATGTCTTCTCCCCCGTGTGAGATCTCTGATGTGTGTACAGATTGGACTTCTGTGAAAAAAATTTCCCACACTCAGGACAAGAATATGGCTTCTCCCCTGTGTGAGATCTCTGATGTTTATGAAGAATAGACTTCTCTGGAAAGCATTTCCCACACTCATAACAAGAATACAGCTTCTCCCTCGTATGATATTTCTGATGTATATAAAGATTGGACTTCTGTGAAAAACATTTCCCGCATTCAGGACAGGAATACGGCTTCTCCCCCGTGTGACATCTCTGATGTGTGTAAAGATGGAACTTCTGTGAAAAACATTTCCCGCACTCAGGACAGGAATACGGCTTCTCTCCTGTGTGAGATCTCTGATGTGTGTAAAGACTGGACTTATGTGAAAAACATTTCCCGCACTCAGGACAGGAATACGGCTTCTCCCCTGTGTGAGATCTTTTATGCACATTAAGATTGGATTTATAATTGAAACATTTCCCACACTCAGTACAGGAGAAGCTCTTCCCTGTTAGAAGGCCGGCCCGGTCCCGCACAGTCTGAGGTTCCTCAGGATACGAGGAATCTGATGGTCCATCTACACTGGGTGGTGCCGGATGGACATTGGAGGGAGCCGGGTTTTCTCCTGGACTATACTGTGTGATGTCCTCATCTTCTACTTTCCAGTCTGGAGACAAAGTGAGACAATCCTCGGAGGTTTTCCTCATCTCCCGGCCATGGACTAAAATACAAAGACAAAGAGGATTACTAGACAGGAGCTGATTGGTTCCCCCAAATCAGGACTCCGCCCACATCAGGCAGCTTGGTCTCTGAGGAGCTTACAATTCCACCCTCAAGGGAACTAGGAAATGGCTCCTCTGATCTCCTACCAGGTCATTTCTTTATTCATGGACCTTAGTCAGAGAGTGAGGAAACAACCAGAACTGTCTTTTATAGGAGGGACAGTGATGAGGGGATTATAGGACGAGGGTCCCCACCCCCTCTATCACTCATCGCCATCTTCCCAACACAAGAAGTACTGCACTTCCTTATTTAGTCCATGATTTAGTCATGAAGAACAGCGGGGCTGAGCCCCACCAGAGGTCAGAGAGTGAGGATGGGGGGAGAACAACCAAGATGAAGACTGGACTGATCCTGAAGACCACCATCATTGGGGTATTGACTCCTCCCTCATTATCACTTTCTGTTTAAGGGTCCAAAGTTGGAGGATGTTATCACATTATTATCACCATGTAACAGTCTGTGCTCCAATCACATCATCCGATATAAAATGTCCAGCTGGGAGGAAATGGGAGCAAAAGAAGTAAGGCCAATGTAATGTACAACTTATTATGTAGGATACAAAAGTTAGGACTATACAGTCAGATAATGTATTGTACAACAGAGTATATAGTGCTGGGGTCAGGAGTATGTAATGTACAACCTAGAGTATATAGTGCAGGGGTCAGGAGTATGTAATGTACAACATAGAGTATATGGTGCAGGGGTCAGGAGGATGTAATGTACAACATACAGTATACAGTGCAGGGGTCAGGAGGATGTAATGTACAACATAGAGTATATAGTGCAGGGGTCAGGAGTATGTAATGTACAACACAGAGTATATAGTGCAGGGGTCAGGAGTATGTAATGTACAACATAGAGTATATAGTGCAGGGGTCAGGAGTATGTAATGTACAACATAGAGTATATAGTGCAGGGGTCAGGAGTATGTAATGTACAACAGAGTATATAGTGCAGGGGTCAGGAGGATGTAATGTACAACATAGAGTATATAGTGCAGGGGTCAGGAGTACGTAATGTACAACAGAGTATACAGTGGAGACAATAATGATTTGATCCCCAGCAGATTTTGTAGGTTTGCTCACTTACAGAGAAATGAAGGGTCTGTCATTTTTATCATAGGTGCATTTTAAATGATAGAGACAGAAAAATCCAGAAAAAACACAATACAAATGTTATAAATGGAGTTGCAGTTCAGTGAGTAAATCAAGTATTTGATCCCCTACCAACCAACAATGATTCTGGCTCCCACAGACTGGATAGGTGCTCATGTTGTACACAGATCAGTCCTGTCAATATAAGAAGGTGCTGCTAATGACAACTCGTTATGTGTATAAAAGACACAGGTCCACTGAATCTCTTTCTTGGGCACCACCATGGGCAAGACGAAAGAGCTGTCAAAGGATGTCGAGGACATGATTGTAGACCTGGTGAGAAGGAGACAGCTTGGTGAGAAGGAGACAAATGTTGGAGCGATTTTTCACAAATAGAAGAAATACAAAGTAACCATCAATCGTCCTCCTTGCTCTGGAGCTCCATGCAGAATGTCACCTCATGGGGTAAAGATGATCATGAGAAAAGTGAGGGATCAGCTCAGAACTACATGGGAGGAGCTTGTGAATGATGTCAAGGCAGTTGGGACCACAGTCACCAAACCATTGGTAATACAATCCGCTGCCTTGGACTGAAATCCTGCAGAGCCCACAAGGTCCCACTCCTCAAGAAGGCACATGTCCAGGACTGTCTGAAGTCTGACAATGAACATCTAAATGATTCAGAGAAGGATTGGGAGAGAGTGCTGTGCTCAGAGGAGATCAGAATTGATCTCTTCGGCATTAACTTGACTCATCGTGTTGGAAGGAAGTAAAATGCTGACTATGACCCTAAGAACACCATCCCTACAGTCAAGCACGGAGGTGGACACATTATGCTTTGGGGCTGTTTCTCTACTAAAGGTTCAGGCCAACATTGCCGCATTGAGGGGCCAATGGACGGGGCCATGTATACCGCCAAGACAACAAAAGGAGCGGCTCAAGAAATAGCACATTATGGTCATGGAGTGGCCTAGTCTCCAGACCTTCATCATATAGAACATTTATGGAGGGAGATGAAACTTTGAGTTGCCAAGCAACAGCCAAGAAACCTTCAGGATTTAGAGAAGATCTGTAAAGAAGAGTGGATCAAAATCCCTCCTGAGATGTCTGCAAACCTGGGAACCGACTACAAGAAACGTCTGACCTCTGTGCTCGCCAACAAGGGTTCCTCCACCAAGTACTAAGTCATGTTTTGCTTGGGGATCAAATACTTATTTTACACTCCATTTATAACATTTGTATTGTGTTTTTTCTGGATTTTTGGTTGATATTCTGTCTCTATCATTTAAAATACACTTATGACAAAAATATATACCCTTCATTTCTTTGTAAGTGGGCAAATTTAAAAAATATGCAGGGGATAAAATAATTTTCCCCACTGTATAGTGCAGGGGTCAGGAGTATGTAATGTACAACATAGAGTATATAGTGCAGGGGTCAGGAGTATGTAATGTACAACATAGAGTATATAGTGCAGGGGTCAGGAGTATGTAATGTACAACATAGAGTATATAGTGCAGGGGTCAGGAGTATGTAATGTACAACATAGAGTATATAGTGCAGGGGTCAGGAGTATGTAATGTACAACATAGAGTATATAGTGCAGGGGTCAGGAGTATGTAATGTACAACATGGAGTATATAGTGCAGGAGTCAGGAGTATGTAATGTACAACATAGAGTATATATTGCAGGGGTCAGGAGGATGTAATGTACAACATAGAGTATATAGTGCAGGGGTCAGGAGGATGTAATGTACAACATGGAGTATATAGTGCAGGGGTCAGGAGGATGTAATGTACACCATAGAGTACATAGTGCAGGGGTCAGGAGGATGTAATGTACAACATGGAGTATATAGTGCAGGGGTCAGGAGGATGTAATGTACAACATGGAGTATATAGTGCAGGGGTCAGGAGGATGTAATGTACAACATAGGGTATATAGTGCAGGGGTCAGGAGTATGTAATGTACAACATAGGGTATATAGTGCAGGGGTAAGGAGTATGTAATGTACAACATAGAGTATATAGTGTAGGGGTCAGGAGTATGTAATGTACAACATAGGGTATATAGTGCAGGGGTAAGGAGTATGTAATGTACAACATGGAGTATATAGTGCAGGGGTCAGGAGTATGTAATGTACAACATAGAGTATATAGTGCAGGGGTCAGGAGTATGTAATGTATAATATAGAGTATATAGTGCAGGGGTCAGGAGGATGTAATGTACAATATAAATTATACAGTGTAAGGGTCAGGACTTGTTATACTGGTATTCAATGGAAACTTAAATATTTACTGTAGCCAAGTTGCAGAGGTCCCACACCACTGCCCCCCATCTCCTGAGACTGCACTCAGTGACTTGGGTCTGAGACTATACAGACATATCCCTCCACCCGGCACAGCCAGCAGAACACAGAGCAAGGAACCCTGGGAGAAATGTACTGTCAGAGATCTTGGACATGTCTATGTCCATAGACATCTATGGTGAAAATTAACATATTTCTGCCAGCTGAACCCCAGAACCTCCAGAAATCCAGTCTAGATACATAAATTGTGTCTGCAGCACAGAGAAGGAAGATTATCCGAGAGAAATCCAGGAATACAGGACGGGGAACACAGCTCAGGAAAGTGACCAGGGGATTACAGGCTGATATCACCCAGTCCCCGCCCTACTCTGGACCTATCAGTGAGCAGTATGGGTGGAGGATTGGATTTAGTGTTCATGACCCACCTGTGCTGATCTCTGTAGGAGTGTCCTCCTCTATAAATGTCCCCGTTATTCCATCCTCCTCCATAGACTGCTGATCATCCCTCACATACGCCTCTTCTTCTTCTGCTTTCACCTCAAATTCTATATCGATTGGATCTCCACTCTAAATCAAGGAAATGAGAGAAAATATCATCTGTAAAATGTAAGATTTATGATTGTGACATCACACACAAAATCCACACATTGTCTCCCTTCACAGAAGCAGATCACATGTGATATGTCGGTACATTTCCCCTAAATACCGCATGCCATCCTGAAACTGTCCATTTCCTATCCCGTGTTGCGGTATTGACCACAAACACTGAACACGCTCAGTAAATACCGCATGAACAGGCGTTACATTCACAGAAGGAAATAATGAATGAAATGCATGCGGTCATTAATTAGTGGTGGAGACATGCGGCATTCAGGAAATGTGTACTGCTTGGTAAAGAGTGGGCGGCCGCTGGCATCCTTAACAACCAGTAAACAACATGGTTGCTAGGGAGCGAGCGGCCGCCTAACCAACCGATAAATCTAAAAAAAAAAGAATTACCAGCAAAAAAAATTAAGAAAATGGCGTGGGGTCCCCCTTTGGGGGGTCTTGTATGGATTTTGAGGGGGACCCCTTGCCAAAAAGAAATAAATACATACCAGACCCCTATCTGAGCATGCAGCACAGCAGGTCAGAAAAGGGGGGGACGAGCAAGCGCCCCCCCCTCCAAAAACATACCAGGCCACATGCCCTTAACATGGAGTGGATGCTCTGGGGTAGGGGGGGCTTTGCTCCCCCCAGAGCACTTTGTCCATGTTGATGGGGACAAGGGACTCTTCCCCACAACCTAGGCTAGTGGCTGTGGGGGTTTGCAGGCAGAGGACTTACAAAAAGTAACAAGGGGGCCCTTAGATCCCTCACCCCATGTGAATGAGTATGGGGTACATGGTACCCCTAATTATTTGCCCCAAAACCGTATTCTGTTATATAGACAGCAGGCAGTATTTGACAAGTCCTTTATTAAAAAAGCAAAACTAAAGCAAAATGTCCCCCCCGGTGTAGATCCATCATCAATCACGATGCTCGCTGTCACTGCTGACTCGGAAAGAAAAGCTCCGCTGCCAATGAAGACTCCCCTCTGTCTGACAGCTCTGCTACCTCCTGCCACTAAATATACTATGGGGCGGTGCCACTCGGTGACATCACTGACCGGGGCATGTTGTATTGGTGATGTCACTGACCGGTGCATGTTGTATTGGTGACGTCACAAGAGGGCAAGGCCACCCAGTGATGTCACAGGGTGGTAGAACTCCTTAGTTTATTTAGAAGTGGGAGGCGACGAACCTGTCAGATGTCAGGAGGGGAGCTTTGTTTTTTTCAGCGATGACAGCGAGTATTGTGATTGGATCATCGATGGATCTACATCAGGGGGATATTTCTCTTCATATTTGTTTTGTCAAAAATTTCTTCCATTGTTTTTTTACACTACACTGTTTGGTGAATGAATAGGGGTACTATGTACTCTATACCCATTCACATTGTGGGGGGGCCGGGATCTGGGGGCCTCCATGTTAAAGGTGGCTTCCATATTCCAATAAGCCCCCCACCCAAAGCCCCCCACAACCACTGCCCAGGGTTGTGAAGAAGGGACCCTTGTCCCCATCGCCATGGGGACAAGGTGCTTTTGGGGGTGCAGAGTGCCCCTGCCCTGAAGCACCCACCTCATGTTGAGGGTATGTGGCCTGGTATGGTTCAGGAGGAAGGTGGGCACTCATTAAGGGTCTGGTATTGAGATTGGAGGGGAACCCACGCCTTTAATTTTATTTTTTTGGCATTGGGGATCCCCTCAAAATCCATACCAGACCTGTCACAGCTGTCAGCAGGGAACTTGGCGGCTGTCCGCTCCTTGTTTACTGGTTGTTGGGGACACTGGCGGCTGCCCTCTCCTTAACAACAAGCTATTTACAAGTGTTGCTATGGACACCAGTGGTAAATTACCCGCAGGATTCACTACTAAAAAACAGAATGCAGCATCTTACTACATACTGGGATACGGGAAGATACCGCTTTGTGATTGGAGCCCATAGTCTCTACAAGTCCATGTTCTAGATTCTCCATCCCACCAACCTTGTAATAGTGAGGGATGGTGTGACCTTCCTGTGTGGAATCCCGGGAATACAGAGGACGGGGACATCTCTCTGGTGGGTTCCTGGTATTAGGTGGCTCCATCATATCATTGTGTCCTTCTGAAAACTCCTCCATCACTCCATACTCCTCATCCTCCTCTTTATACTCTTCTTTAACATCAATATTATCATCCCCGAGGATTCCACTCTGAAAGATATAATAAAACATTCATTGTAACAAACATGCTGTGTATAAATCACAACTACCAATAATTGTCATCATCTACCTGATGATGGTGAGGGATGGTGTGACCTTCCTGTGTGGAATCCCGGGAATACAGAGGACGGGGACATCTCTCTGGTGGGTTCCCCTGACTGGATCCATCTGTAGGAAACACACACACTGACTGAATCCATTGTTTCTATGTGTTTATCAGATGATGGGGGATCTAGGTGGATCCTCCGTACTGCTCTCTCCTTTACAATAAAGTCTCCTCTTACCCGGTGATGTGAGGGGCGGCTGATTGTCCATCATGACGTCCTTGTAGAGGTCCTTGTGTCCTTCTAAATACTCCCACTCCTCCATGGAGAAATAGACAGTGACACCCTGACACCTTATAGGAACCTGACACACACAATGATACAGTCACCATCCAGACACATCCCTTGTCTGTTACTGGAGAATGTCCCAGAATTCCCGGCACCGCTCACCTCTCCTGTCAGCTGATGGACCATCATGGTGGTCAGTTCCAGAATCTTCTGCTCTTTCTCCCTCTCAGGTATCAGAGAATGAGATGGAGGCACCATGGCGAGGCTCTGGGTTCTGCTCCATCCTCCTGAGATTGGCTCCCCACTAGACTTCTTCTTTACAACATAATCCTACAGATCAGGAGACAAATAAAACAATATCAACCACCTGACATCATCTAAATGTGTGCAAAAATAAAATGGTCTATTGACCAGAATAGACAAGTGATGTCATGTGACCTCCCAGAATCCTCCTCACCTCTCCGGTCAGGTCTGTGTTTTATTAATAGAGATAAGAGTGATGTCATGTGACCTCCCAGAATCCTCCTCACCTCTCCGGTCAGGTCTGTGTTTTATTAATAGAGATAGAAGTGATGTCATGTGACCTCCCAGAATCCTCCTCACCTCTCCGGTCAGCAGGTAGATGATCTCCAGGGTGAGGTTTAGTATCTTTTCAGTCATGTGACTCCGGTCCTCCTCCATCCTCATTGGTGCCATCATGTGATCTATACAGGTCTCCTTGTAGACGGATAACTTTGGGAAATGAAAGTAAGAATGATTTGGATGGTATTGGTCACACAATAATAGGATGTGGATGTGAGGGGGGAATAGGAGGGTTGCTGGACATTGAAGAACTACCACCCCCATGGGAAGACATTTTGTTTGGACTGTTTAGTGTTTACTACAATTTTGAGGTCCGGGGCCCCTTTTCTCTGTTGGGTTTGTTTGGTCTCTGAACTGGTTTGATGAGTATTAGATCTGCAGACAAGGAATGATAAATCTGATCCTTCCTATGACTAGTTTGCTCTGAGGCAGTGCTGTGAGGTCAATGTCGGCTCATCATGCAGGGATGGTCACTTTACATCACCCGACGCCCGGGATATGTAGTTCTGGGGGCCGGGCAAGTATTGTGTTTAATCTTTATCCCTGCTGAGGGCAAGCCACAGGGCTCTCCTTTCAGGTGCCAGCCTCTGCCACCCCGTGTGTGTGAACCTCTCCTGTACCTACTATGCTTCCCTGGCTCTGCTTGCCCATCTGTGGGCCCGGGTCAGCGGGTGTCGGAGGGTAGAGGGGACGGAGGAGAGCGGACATGTTCACTCCCTTCTTGTCCTGACCCAGAAGTGACGTTATGACAGATTTCCCGACCATCGAGGCCGGCAAAGAATGTAATGCGGTGCAATGTGCTCTACATTACATCCAATGGAGTACAGGGGAGACATTGGGGGTCTTTTAGACCCTGGATGTCTCAATAAAGAGAACCTCTCATCAAAAGTCATCTCATAGAGGACTTTGTCCCCTTAAGTAAAAATGTTTTTTTTAAATTGTAAACAATTAAAGTTACACCCAAGTACATAACTCCTCCCCTTAAAACATTTTGAGGCTCCCCACCCCCACATATATGCACACCCAAATGTAAGAGCACACGCTGGAGCACCTACACGTGATAACATTGATTGTGATACACGTTACATATCGCCGGTCACACCAGAATGAGAGGATAATTCTAGGAGCAGACCTCCTCCGTACTCTATACTGATGACCTAGAAGGGGCTATAAATGTGTCCCCTATAGATAATACCGGGACTAAAGGTTGTCACCATTTCAGCACACACAACTTAAGGTTTGACATGTTGGATATCTATTTACTCGCTGCAACCTCGGCTTTTATATTTTTACACATAAATGGGTCATTTATTGCTTTTTGTGCCCTGAAATCAGCTTAAGTGTATTTTTTAATGAAATTTGGCAAATTTCCTAGACTTTGTGATAATATTTTGTGACATAAAAAATTAGAACTGCCGCTATTTTATTCTCTAAAGTCTCTACTTTCAGAAAATCGATATTTTGGGGGTTTTGTGTCATCTTCAGGATGAAATGATTTTTTAAATGTGCAAAAGATGCAAAAACGACTCTGGGAGTGAAAGGGAGAAAAATAAGCCGGACACTCCCCTTTCCTGAGGAGCAGCCAATCAGTTCTGATTACACTGCAAGGTCTCTCCCCTCCCTGCTAGTCCCCATGTGCAGTGCTGGAGACAGGCGGGGGAGGGGAGGAGGAGATAAACAGCGCAATGTTACACATTTAAGTTGCAATAAAGCCCCTTTCATTTTTTAAAGCCACAAACATTCCTAAAAGAGCCTCAGATTTATATATATTGTTGTAAATAGGAAATAACATCTTATTACCTCCTCTGCTGCCACTTCCACCAACGTCTGCTCTATACTTCTTCCCGCCTCACCTCTCAGCTGGAACTTCCTGTCTGTCCCTGACATCACTTCCTGTCTGCACCTGACATCACTTCCTGTCTGCGCCTGACATCACTTCCTGTCTGCGCCTGACATCACTTCCGGTCTGTCTTCCATATAGACTTCCTGTGTGAGTATAGGTGAGATCAGCACCTTGTGGAGTTCAGAGGAACTGCAGCCCCGAGATCCATCCCATAATCCCCCTTCCTGTATAATATGTACCTTACAGGGATACTACGGGAGATGAAACATTACTGAATAAAGGAAGAAGAAATAAATGTAACTCTTATGTAACCAACTGTTCAACAAACATCTCTTATTACATATAGAAAAGTCTTACAAACACAGAACACAAAATACAAATGTATAGCTAATGAGAGCGATCCCGCCAAACCTGATCCTTCTGGGGGGGACAATGCAAAAGTATATATCAATCCACTCATAATGACATCATCTTCTGGGAGTGTCTGCACATCCATCCATTTCACACACATTTCATTGTCTCAGCAGATCCCCTGCAGCCTATTAGCACCCATTTCCCTCTCTATGTCTCAGCAGATCTCCTGCAGCCTATTAGCTCCCATTTCCCTCTTTATGTCTCAGCAGATCTCCTGCAGCCTATTAGCACTCATTTCCCTTTCTATGTCTCAGCAGATCTCCTGCAGCCTATTAGCACCCATTTCCCTCACTATGTCTCAGCAGATCTCCTGCAGCCTATTAGCACCCATTTCCCTCTCTATGTCTCAGCGGATCTCCTGCAGCCTATTAGCTCCCATTTCCCTCTCCATGTCTCAGCAGATCTCCTGCAGCCTATTAGCACCCATTTCCCTCTCTATGTCTCAGCGGATCTCCTGCAGCCTATTAGCGCCCATTACCCTTTCTATGTCTCAGCAGATCTCCTGCAGCCTATTAGCTCCCATTTCCCTTTCTATGTCTCGGCAGATCTCCTGCAGCCTATTAGCACCCATTTCCCTTTCTACGTCTCAGCAGATCTCCTGCAGCCTATTAGCACCCATTTCCCTCTCTACGTCTCAGCAGATCTCCTGCAGCCTATTAGCACCCATTTCCCTCTCTATGTCACACATTACAACAAGCAGTCGCAAAGGTAAATGTAAAATAAAAGCAGAGAGGGAGAGAAGGCTGATAAAGCAGCTCATCGATGAGAGGTACATAAGAACATACAATGTCAATACAAAACAGTGACATGGCCATCAATCACAAACGATCGGAGCAGACAGATCGGTGTCATAGGTGTCCCGTGGGTCCTGAACTGCCTCCAGCGCAGGGACAGTAGCAGGGTGTAAAGCAGGTAGGTACTCCAACTTTCTCATTTCTGCTCTGACCTTCATCAGTGCCGGTAACATGGGGGACATAGAAGACAGCCAATGCATGGGAATGGTTCTCCTGGCTGCCCTCAGAATGGAGGTGGAAAGTTTCCTCACACATTTAGAGAGACCCGAAAAGGTAGACCCAACAGGAAGTAAATGGGCTCAAAAGGGACAGCAGCCAGGAAAAGTAACCACAATGGGGTAAGGACCTCCTCCAAAAGGGCGCAATGGACCGGCAATCCCAAAAAATGTGAAAAAGAGTGTCAGTTTCCATCTCACAACACCAGCAAACAGAAGAAACATTCAGGTTACTATCATGGAGAACCTCAGGGGTCCGATACCAAAACATCGGGGTCTTAGAAGGATTTTCTGTACACATTACACACACAGAAGATTTAGAAGAGGCCTCCCAAATCCTACTCCATTGATCCAACCCAATATCACATTGAAGGAAACGGGACCATTTACACATATAAAGGGGAGAACCAATAGAAAAAGGGCATCTACAAGCAATGCATACGTAGCGGAAATGATGTCCCGGTGGTGTGGGCCTTGGATGCAGATATGCTCTAAAGGGGTAGGTTGTTCAAGAGTCAGAGAAGAGGCTTTGGGGGCAAAAATGTGTTGTATCTGTAGATAAAATACTGATGGGGTGGAATGCGAGCAGCTTTTTGAATGTCGGAAGGATTTAAGGTTGTGAATTACGGGATTGACCAAATGTGGCAATTGGAATAGATTAACCTCAGCCCAAGGAGGGACTCGACCAATGGCCAGACTATCTGGGAGACTTGGATTAAAAATGATGTTGGTCAAGGGGGAACACTTAGAGCCTAGGATGAATCTAACCCTACACCTCCTCCATATAGACAATGTAAACTGCATGGGTCCTAATATGAGAGGAGAGGTAGTGCGGGCTGTGACAAAATAAGTCCCCCTCATTCCCTCTTTACACCAAGTCACGGCCAGACGTGCACGCCTCAGTTAGCTAGTCGCTGTGGGCGTGTGCATGTGGGTGGGATCTGTGACAGCCTCTGATGACTCCTCTGTCCTCCAATAAAGCTGATGGAACTCTGATGTCTCCCTTGTCCTATGATGAAGCTGATGGACTTCTGATGTCTCCCTTGTCCTCTGATGAAGTTGATGGACCTCTGATGACTCCGCTGTCCTCCAATAAAGCTGATGGAACTCTGATGTCTCCCTTGTCCTATGATGAAGCTGATGGACCTCTGATGTCTCCCCTGTCCTCTGATGAAGCTGATAGACCTTTGATTTCTCCTCTGTCCTCTGATGAAGCTAATGGACCTCTGATGTCTCCCATCTCCAATGAGGCTGATGGACCTCTGATGTCTGCCTATCCTCTGATGAAGCTGATGGACCTCTGATGACTTCCCTGCCCTCTGATAAAGCTGATGGACCTCTGATGTCTCCCTTGTTCTACAATGAAGCTGATGGACATTTTGATGTCTCCCCTGTTCTCAGATGAAGCTGATAGACCTCTAATGTCTCTCCTGTCATCTGATGAAGCTGATGGACCTCTGACATCTCCCCATCCTCTGATATCCACCAGTCAATGTTCACTGAAGGAAGTGGGATCCAGGAGCGAACATTCACTGAAGGAAGGGGAGATCCATGAGCGAATGCTCACTCCAGGAGGGAGAAATCCTGGAGTGAACGTTCACCATGGGAAGTGGAAATCCAGGAGTAAGTGTTCAATGAAAGAAGGGGAGATCCAGGAGAGAATGTTCACTAATCTCCCACCCCTCTAACTGGCATCACCCCTTGTGCCGATCCTAGGTGTGCCTGGAGGAGAGCAGAAGAATGACTCTGTTGTGTCAGACTTCTCCCTTCTAACCCCCGACACCACAAGCCCAATAGGCAAACACTGCGCCCAACTGATGCTTCATAGCTACTTTCCAAGGTAGAGCTATTCCCTCCCACACCATGCAATATAGAGGCCTGAATACGCATGCGCGTGCCCGTATGGCACCAGTAACTTCAGTCTCTTGGTAACAGGATGAATGTTGGGGTCTTCAGCGAGACACTTTCATTGGTGCACTTACACTCCTATGGTAAAGTATCATTGTAATCCCGTGGCAGGATTTGTATAGCAAAGCAAACACTGTGTCTGTATAGCAGGACCATCTACACAACCCAGTGCCTGGTGAGTATGGGAGAAGTGTCATGTCTCTGTGTGCCGTGTTCCTGTCATCTGCCAGGGGGCAAAATCCCTCTCACCAGATCCTGGGACTAAGGCCCAAACCATGGTCCTGGAAATGACCGGCTCCTGTGGTCACCTCACGATGAGCCCTTCACACTGTCGGTGTAGGCACTGTACTGTAGGCCCACATCTCTCAGGTTGGATGTTCCCTGACTGATGAAGATACCTAAACATGGAGTGAACTGACCCTGAGCACTTCTCTGCCAGGTCCAGACTGTCTCCTGCCACATGCAGACTGCCTCCCCTCAGGAAAAACAAGATGGAGTCCTTCACTCTGCTCTCACTAAGCATGCTGGTCTCTGTAGTTCCATCCCTCATATCAGCCTATCAGGCCATTTCTGTTCAGGACTGCATATTCCACAATGCTTTGCAGCTGCACCTCCTGCTGAGAAAGTCCCTGTCATTGGCTCCTTTAATAGCTCTTCTGATTGGCTCTCTCTGTATTACAGTCTGAGAGAAGGGAGGGGCTGAAATCCCTGACTGCCTTGTGTGTATCCAGTACAAGTGTCAGATTTCACAGGAGATGCCAGTCAGCAGGTTACAGCAGTCACAGATAGGAGTCATTTCCTCCCTACACAAGGATCTACAGTCCATACACACCCAGCACAAGGCCGGGGCCACACTACCAGACGCTTCTCGGGGCTGCAGTTCCTCTGAGCTCCACAAGGTGGGGATCTCACTTCTACCCACACAGGAAGTCTCTATGGAAGACAGGAAGTGATGTCAGGTACAGGCAGGAAGTGATGTCAGGTACAGGCAGGAAGTTCCGGGTGAGAGCTGAGTTGGGAGGAAGCAGAGAGGAGACGTTGCTGGAAGTGGCAGCAGAGGAGGTAATAAGATGTTATTTCCTATTTACACCCAGTAACCCTCATCATGTCCATCCTATTCCTTCATAGTCATGTCCGTCCTCTTCCTCCATAGTCACTGTGACGTCTTTTATCTCCAGCAGATGATGATACACACATATATAGTGTGGGAACCCAGATTAACCCCTTCAGGGGCAGAACATTCCCCCACTTCCGGGTCCGGAACATTCTCCTCATTGTGGAGAGGTGTCACCTTCTCACCTCATCAGTCTATAATAAAGGATTATACCACTTTTATAAGTGGCAGGGAATGGAGAATCCTATGACATCACACTGACCTCGCAGCTCCTCCCCCAATGTCCTTCCAACCAGAGTCAGAGAATCCTATGACATCACACTGACCTCACAGCTCCTCCTCCCAATGTCCCTCCATCCAGAGTCAGAGAATCCTATGACATCGCAATGACCTCACAGCTCCTCCTCCCAATGTCCTTCCAACCAGAGTCAGAGAATCCTATGACATCACTCTGACCTCACAGCTCCTCCTCCCAATGTCCCTCCATCCAGAGTCAGAGAATCCTATGACATCGCACTGACCTCACAGCTCCTCCTCCCAATGTCCCTCCATCCAGAGTCAGAGAATCCTATGACATCACACTGACCTCACAGCTCCCCCTCCCAATGTCCCTCCATCCAGAGTCAGAGAATCCTATGACATCACACTGACCTCACAGCTCCTCCTCCCAATGTCCCTCCATTTGGCTCTTTTCTTTTTATTCTATGGTCTTAGGATGTGGGGCCCCTTGGCATCCTCATAAGCAAAACAGAACTGTTGGTCCTGCATTGTGTATAATGACGTCAGAATTCCTTATACCCTGCGTAGTGTGGGGGTCCTGTGGGGGAAATTATACCTCAGCCTGAAGTGGGGCTTTAATAAAATGGAGACCTGAATGGAGAGGTGAGGAGGATTCTGGGAATATCATTTGATGTGACTATTTGTGTTCAGATGTAGAGTTTTCCTCCTGTGAAGTCTGGAGATCATATGACATCACATTGCCTCCACCTCCCTCCCTGATAGAAGAGAGAAAGAAGAAGAAGATTCTAGAAGTCACCAGAGAGATCACTGAGCTGCTGACAGGAGAGGTGAGCGGTGCCGGGAATTCTGGGACATTCTCCAGTAACAGACAAGGGATGTGTCTGGATGGTGACTGTATCATTGTGTGTGTCAGGTTCCTATAAGGTGTCAGGGTGTCACTGTCTATTTCTCCATGGAGGAGTGGGAGTATTTAGAAGGACACAAGGATCTCTACAAGGACGTCATGATGGACAATCAGCCGCCCCTCACATCACCGGGTAAGAGGAGACTTTATTGTAAAGGAGAGAGCAGTACGGAGGATCCACCTAGATCCCCCATCATCTGATAAACACATAGAAACAATGGATTCAGTCAGTGTGTGTGTTTCCTACAGATGGATCCAGTCATGGGAACCCACCAGAGAGATGTCCCCGTCCTCTGTATTCCCGGGATTCCACACAGGAAGGTCACACCATCCCTCACCATCATCAGGTAGATGAGGAACAATCACTGATAGTATCATTAGGATCTGTACATTATCTGCATTGTTACCATTGATGTCATTTTTATTATATATTCAGAGTGGAAACCTGAGAGATCCTAAAGTTGAGGTTAAAGAAGAGATAAAAGAGGAGGAGGATGAGGATGGGGGGATGGAGGAGTCAGAGCTTCTAAAAGAACACAAAGATCTGTACCAGGACACCATGGTGGAGTCATCCAGCTACAGGAACCCACCAGAGAGATGTCCCCGTCCTCTGTATTCCCAGGATCCCACACAGGAAGGTCACACCATCCCTCACTATTACAAGGTTGGTGGGATGGAACATCTAGAACATGGACTTGTAGAGAAGATGTGTGGATTGTTTATGTGATATTCTCTCTCATTTCCTTGATTTAGAGTGGAGATCCAATCGATATAGAATTTGAGGTGAAAGCAGAAGAAGAAGAGGCGTATGTGAGGGATGATCAGCAGTCTATGGAGGAGGATGGAATAACGGGGACATTTATAGAGGAGGACACTCCTACAGAGATCAGCACAGGTGGGTCATGAACACTAAATCCATTCCTCCACCCATACTGCTCACTGATTGGTCCAGAGTAGGGCGGGGACTGGGTGATATCAGCCTGTAATCCCCTGGTCACTTTCCTGAGCTGTGTTCCCCGTCCTGTATTCCTGGATTTCTCTCGGATAATCTTCCTTCTCTGTGCTGCAGACACAATTTATGTATCTAGACTGGATTTATGGAGGTTCTGGGGTTCAGCTGGCAGCAAAATGATAATTAACCATTTGCCGCTCCGCCCTATGGCTGAATGGCGGCGTCAAATATCAGCGTTCCGGGTGGACGCCATATGGCATCCTCCCGCACATGCGCAGATTGCGCTCCTGCAGAGCGGCACAGCGGCGCGATCTGTCACCGGCCGTGTATCTCAGACACGGTCGATGACATATCTGAGTATCGGCCCCGTTGCCGGTACCATGTGACCTGCTGTGACCAATCACAACAGGTCACATGACAGTGGTATACAGTGGATGGCTTCATTCATGCCATCCATTGTATACTAGTGTCTAGCTGTGAATGGTCAGAGCGATCACATGCACATGTCATGTGATTAGCTGTGGCCAAATCACAGCTAAGCACAAAAAACAAACCCTGAATGAATCGATGTCATTCAGGTAAATGCTTGCTTATAGCAAAGTAATTCTTTGCTATAAGCAAATTGTGTAAAAAAAAAAAAAAAATACTGATCACTTCCCCAAAGTAGTACAATGTTACTATGGTAACATTATACTACTTTGGACATAGTGAAATATGAAAAAAAATCTTAAAAAAAAGAAAAAATATTTATTAAAAAATAATAAAAAAAAATATTTTTTTTTTCTTCATACTGTCACCAGTCAGTGTCCCTGATCACCGCCATGCCAGTCATATAATGACGCTGTACTGCACTGGTGACAATATATAAAAAAAATAGTGAAACTAATTTTTTTAATTTTTTAATTTTCCAAGAAATTATGACAAAAAAAATGCAACTTCAGAAAACTCGCCATTCCTCTTATGAAGTACGTTGGACTGTCTACTTTGCAAAAAGGGGTCATTTAGGGGATATCTGTACTGTTCTGACATTTGGGAGATATCTGTACCGTCCTGACATTTGGGGGATATCTGTACCGTCCTGACATTTGGGGGATATCTGTACCGTCCTGACATTTGGGGGATATCTGTACCGTCCTGACATTTGGGGGATATCTGTACTGTCCTGACATTTGGGGGATATCTGTACTGTCCTGACATTTGGGAGATATCTGTACCGTCCTGACATTTGGGGGATATCTGTACCGTCCTGACATTTGGGGATATCTGTACTGTCCTGACATTTGGGGGGATATCTGTACTGTCCTGACATTTGGGGGATATCTATACTGTCCTGACATTTGGGGGATATCTGTACTGTTCTGACATTTGGGGGATATCTGTACTGTCCTGACATTTGGTGGATATCTGTACCGTTCTGACATTTGGGGGATATCTGTACTGTTCTGACATTTGTGAGATATCTGTACTGTCCTGACATTTGGTGGATATCTGTACCGTTCTGACATTTGGGGGATATCTGTACTGTCCTGACATTTGGGGGATCTCTGTACTGTCCTGACATTTGGGGGATATCTGTACTGTCCTGACATTTGGGGGATATCTGTACCGTTCTGACATTTGGGGGATCTCTGTACTGTCCTTACATTTTGGGGGATATCTGTACTGTCCTGACATTTGGGGGATATCTGTACCGTCCTGACATTTGGGAGATATCTGTACCGTCCTGACATTTGGGGGATATCTGTACCGTCCTGACATTTGGGGGATATCTGTACTGTTCTGACATTTGGGGGATATCTGTACTGTGCTGACATTCTTGGACCTCAAGAAATTAGATTGGCTGTCAGTACTTCAGGATTGATCAATATTCAGATCTATACCATAGTTTGTGAACTCTATAACTTTCCTACAAACTAAATAATACATCCTAATTTGGGTTATTTTCACCAAAGACATGTAGCAGAATACATCTCGGCCTAAATTTATGAAGAACAATTATTTATTTGCAAACTTTTATGACAGAAACAAACAAAAACTTTTTTTTTTTATTTAATTTTTGATTTTTTTTGTTAATTTAGCAAAAAATAAAAACCCCAGCGGTGATTAAATACCACCAAAAGAAAGCTCTAGTTGTGTGAAGAAAATGATAAAATTTTATTTTGGGTACAATGTTGTATGACCGCGCAATTGTCATTCAAAGTGTGAGAGCGCTGAAATCTGAAAACTGGCCTGGGCAGGAAGGGGTAAAATTGCCCGGTATTGAATTGGTTAATGAGCATTACTAGACCTATGTACTTGGGGCATGAAATTTGAGTCTCCTTCCCCATGCCCGGGTCTAGTAAGATCTCTGACAGAGCAATTCTCCCAGGGTTCCTTGCTCTGTGGTCTGCTGGCTGTGCCGGGTGGAGGGATATGTCTGTAGTGTCTCAGACCCAAGTCACTGAGTGCAGTCTCAGGAGATGGGAGGCAAGCAACCCTTTAAGGACCTTTAATTACTGAAAAACAATATTATCAGTCCTGACCATTACACTATATAATTTATATTGTACATTCCATACTCCTGACCCCTGCACTATATACTCTGTTGTACATTCCATACTCCTGACCCCTGCACTATATACTCTATGTTGTACATTACATACTCCTGACCCCTGCACTATATACTCTATGTTGTACATTACATACTCCTGACCCCTGCACTATATACTCTGTTGTACATTATATACTCCTGACCCCTGCACTATATACTCTGTTGTACATTACATACTCCTGACCCCTGCACTATATACTCTATGTTGTACATTACATACTCCTGACCCCTGCACTATATACTCTATGTTGTACATTACATACTCCTGACCCCTGCACTATATACTCTATGTTGTACATTACATCCTCCTGACCCCTGCACTATATACTCTATGTTGTACATTACATACTCCTGACCCCTGCACTATATACTCTATGTTGTACATTACATACTCCTGACCCCTGCACTATATACTCTATGTTGTACATTACATACTCCTGACCCCTGCACTATATACTCTATGTTGTACATTACATACTCCTGACCCCTGCACTATATACTCTGTTGTACATTACATACTCCTGACCCCTGCACTATATACTCTATGTTGTACATTACATACTCCTGACCCCTGCACTATATACTCTATGTTGTACATTACATAGTCCTGACTTCTGCTCTCCCCCTCCCCCCACTGCTATATATACACATAATATGGATTCTCTTTTGTTACACCCATTTCCTCCCAGCTGGACATTTTATATCGGATGATGTGATTGGAGCACAGACTTTTACATGGTGATAATAATGTGATAACATCCTCCAACTTTGGACCCTTAAACAGAAAGTGATAATGAGGGAGGAGTCAATACCCCAATGATGGTGGTCTTCAGGATCAGTCCAGTCTTCATCTTGGTTGTTCTCCCCCCATCCTCACTCTCTGACCTCTGGTGGGGCTCAGCCCCGCTGTTCTTCATGACTAAATCATGGACTAAATAAGGAAGTGCAGTACTTCTTGTGTTGGGAAGATGGCGATGAGTGATAGAGGGGGTGGGGACCCTCGTCCTATAATCCCCTCATCACTGTCCCTCCTATAAAAGACAGTTCTGGTTGTTTCCTCACTCTCTGACTAAGGTCCATGAATAAAGAAATGACCTGGTAGGAGATCAGAGGAGCCATTTCCTAGTTCCCTTGAGGGTGGAATTGTAAGCTCCTCAGAGACCAAGCTGCCTGATGTGGGCGGAGTCCTGGTTTGGGGGAACCAATCAGCTCCTGTCTAGTAATCCTCTTTGTCTTTGTATTTTAGTCCATGGCCGGGAGATGAGGAAAACCTCCGAGGATTGTCTCACTTTGTCTCCAGACTGGAAAGTAGAAGATGAGGACATCACACAGTATAGTCCAGGAGAAAACCCGGCTCCCTCCAATGTCCATCCGGCACCACCCAGTGTAGATGGACCATCGGATTCCTCGTATCCTGAGCAACCTCAGACTGTGTGGGACCGGGCCGGCCTTCCAACAGGGAAGAGCTTCTCCTGTACTGAGTGCGGAAAATGTTTCAGTTCCAAATTCCATCTTAATGTGCATAAACGATTACACACAGGAGAGAAACCCTATTCCTGTCCTGAGTGTGGGAAGAGTTTCCATTTTAAATCTGGTCTTATTGTGCATAGAAGATCTCACACAGGTGAGAAGCCGTATTCCTGTCCTGAGTGCGGGAAGTGTTTCCACTTTAAATCCGGTTTTAATGTGCATAAAAGATCTCACACAGGGGAAAAACTGTATTCCTGTCCTGAGTGCGGGAAATGTTTTTCACAAAAATCTGAACTTGCTATACATCAGAGGTCTCACACAGGTGAAAAGCCATATTCCTGTTCTAAGTGTGGGAAATGTTTTTCAGTTAAGTCCAATCTTTACAGCCATCAGAGATCTCACACAGGGGAGAAGCCTTATTCTTGTCCTGAGTGTGGGAAATGTTTTGTACAAAAATCAGAACTTGTTACACATCAAAGGTCTCACACTGGTGAGAAGCCGTATTCCTGTTCTGAGTGCGGGAAATGTTTTTCAGTCAAGTACAGTCTTATTGTACATCAAAGATTGCACACTGGAGAGAAGCCATATTCCTGTCCTGAGTGCGGGAAATCTTTTTCAGTGAAGTCCAATCTTTCAACACATCAGAGATTGCACACGGGGGAGAAGCCATATTCCTGTCCAGAGTGCGGGAAATGCTTTTCATTTAAAGCCAGTCTTTACACACATCAGAGGTCTCACACGGGGGAGAAGCCACGTTCCTATCCTGAATGAGGGAAATGTTCCTCATTGAAATCCTGTCTTCCTGTACATCAGGGGTCGCACACAACCCTGGAGGTGTATTAGTGCCTTGAGTGCGGGAAATGTCTTCTAGATGAATATTGCTGGACATCCCAGCTCTCATGTGGGGAAGAAGCACACCCTGATATACTCCTCAGATATACTCCATGGCTGATTTTCATCATGGAAGAAACAGTTGATAAGGAGATCAGAGGCCCCCAAAGACATGGATGAAGTGTGGGACCGGGTTGGCCATTGATGGCAGGAGAAGAATAAAAATGGAGTCCTGCCCTGTGATTGGCTGAGTACATTTTGTGGTGGGAGATTTCACAAACACTTGGAGGTCTTGTCACACTTACCCCTAACACAGGTGGTCAGACACTAAATCTGGCTTCTGTGGTCCTTACCTATAGCAGCCCCTTTCCCATAAGGCAGGCAGGCCTACTGGTACTCGGTGCCCCCAGGACTGATACACAATGCTATAGTGCCTGGCTACCACACCAGGGTAGGTGCAAACTGAGCACAGCAACAGGTGCTTGTGGTTGGCTGACAGGCAGAATGGTTCAATGACAGTCCAGGTACAAGGCGAGTTCATCTCCCGAAATGCATCAGATTTCCCAACCAGGCAGTATTTGGGACAGGACCCCTTTGTCTGGGACTGAAGATCTGGCTCTGTCTGTTTTTATGGTCGGCTTGTGAGATTCCATTTGTTATTTTTTAATAAATGTGATATTACGGTAATGCACCCTCTTGGGTGTTGTCTTTGACAGTTCCCAGATTCCCCCATCTGTGGAGGGCTGCACCCCATCAAGTGACAGATAACGTGTGGAATTGTGAAGCACTAAGATTTGAACGTTGTTGTGTTTGGCAACATTTGATCGACAAGGCAGGCAATATTCCGAGTAATCAGGGTCCAATCCCTGGTCCAAAGACAGGCAGAGTGCAGAGAGTAGTTGATATCTGATCCAAGGTCATAAACAGAGGAATACAAACAGCAGAGCAGGACAGACAGACAGGGAGCTTAAACGTGTATTACACACACTATCACAAGACTGCAGGTTTGGCTGGCTTAAATCAGGTTTGGTCTCCACCCAGAGACTGGCTGCACCATAGCTAAAACCAGGATGCTGTAATTAGACCATCAGCTGTGATGGATTGGGGGCACTAGATGTTCCTGACATTAACCTCCATCTGAACAGGGCCAAAAGTCCCTTAAAGGCATGTTGGGCATCCAGCATAGGACCATCAGGCTGGGCTTCTGGTAAAGGAGCATCATGCTGGGCAATGGTCAGGGGATCAGCAAAGTCAGGTTGGTTAGCAGGCAGAGAGTTTATGGAGCCAAAATGGACAGCAGAGAACCTGTAACATCAGGTTGGATAGCAGGTGACATGGTACTGAAGTCAAGCTGGAACTCAGGCTGGATGCAGAGTGGCCTGAAGACAAAGTTGTGGGCCCCACATGGCTGAATGAGGCAGTTTATCCAAAGGCTGGATGGAACTTCTTAGGTTTTAGCAGATATAGTTGCAGTAGGGTGAGGCCCAGTTACTGAAAGTCCTAAAAATGAAAAAGGCTCAATTGGCCTGGGCTGAATCAGAACAACTGGTGCGGAGGCAGACTGGACCACACTGGCAGGTGTAGAGACAGACTAGATGACATCATCAGGTGTAGAGACAGACTAGACCACATCAGCAGGTGTAGAGACAGACTAGATGACATCATCAGGTGTAGAGACAGACTAGACCGCATCAGCAGGTGTAGAGACAGACTAGATGACATCATCAGGTGTAGAGACAGACTAGACCACATCAGCAGGTGTAGAGACAGACTAGACCACATCATCAGGTGTAGAGACAGACTAGATGACATCATCAGGTGTAGAGACAGACTAGACCACATCAGCAGGTGTAGAGACAGACTAGACCGCATCAGCAGGTGTAGAGACAGACTAGATGACATCATCAGGTGTAGAGACAGACTAGACCACATCAGCAGGTGTAGAGACAGACTAGACCGCATCAGCAGGTGTAGAGACAGACTAGATGACATCATCAGGTGTAGAGACAGACTAGACCGCATCAGCAGGTGTAGAGACAGACTATACCGCATCAGCAGGTGTAGAGACAGACTAGACCGCATCAGCAGGTGTAGAGACAGACTAGACCGCATCAGCAGGTGTAGAGACAGACTAGATGACATCATCAGGTGTAGAGACAGACTAGACCGCATCAGCAGGTGTAGAGACAGACTAGATGACATCATCAGGTGTAGAGACAGACTAGACCGCATCAGCAGGTGTAGAGACAGACTAGACCACATCAGCAGGTGTAGAGACAGACTAGATGACATCATCAGGTGTAGAGACAGACTAGACCACATCAGCAGGTGTAGAGACAGACTAGACCGCATCAGCAGGTGAAGAGACAGACTAGACCGCATCAGCAGGTGAAGAGACAGACTAGACCGCATCAGCAGGTGAAGAGACAGACTAGACCGCATCAGCAGGTGTAGAGACAGACCAGACCGCATCAGCAGGTGTAGAGGCAGCAGAACTTGAGGACAAGTCAGCCTGGATATGCATCCAAGGGTGTTTATGGACAGGCAAAGGAAGGGGTAATCCAGAGTGTTGGACTTTTGAGGACCTGAGTGAGCACAGATTTACAAGTTTTTACATCACAGCCAAAACCAGGATGCTGGAATGAGGAGCAGGAATGCTACTCACTACTAACACTGCCAGACTTACCCGTCTTATCAACAGCTCAGTGTCTACCCTTCTCTGCTGATCCCTCCACTGGTCTCCATCCATCTCTTAAAATCCCTCCACCTCTCTCTTCCAATCCCTCCACTGGCCTCCACCCTTCTCTGCTGATCCCTCGACTGGCCTCCATCCCTCTCTACCAATCCCTCCACTGGCCTCCACCCCTCTCTGCTGATCCCTCCACTGGCCTCCATCCCTCTCTACCAATCCCTCCACTGGCCTCCACCCCTCTCTGCTGATCCCTCCACTGGCCTCCATCCCTCTCTACCAATCCCTCCACTGGCCTCCACCCCTCTCTACCAATCCCTCCACTGGCCTCCACCCCTCTCTGCTGATCCCTCCACTGGCCTCCATCCATCTCTTACAATCCCTCCACCCTTCTCTGCTGATCCCTCCATCTTTCTCTTCCAATCCCTCCACTGGCCTCCACCCCTATCTTCCAATCCCTCCACTGGCCTCCACCCCTCTCTACCAATCCCACCACTGGCTTCCGCTCACCCAACGAATCAAATTCAAAATACTGACAACTTACAAAACCATCCACAACTCTGCCTCCAGCTACATCACCAACCTGGTCTCAAATCACCAACCAAACCGGTCTCTTCAGTCCTCTCAAGACCTCCTGCTCTCTGGCTCCCTTTTCACTGCCTCTCATGGTCACCTCCAGGACTTCTGCTGAGCCTCTCCCATCCTATGGTACTCCCTACCCCAATCTGTCTGACTATCTCCTACTCTATCCACCTTTAGAGGATCCCTGAAATCCTTCTCTGTAAAGAAGCCTCTCCTGCTTCTAATGAATACACTGTGTTTTAGTTCCTCCATCGGCCCATTGCCCAGTTATGACCTTTGTATCACTTCACCCTCCCTCTTAGATTGTAAGCTCCCACGAGCCGGCCCCCTGATTCCTCCTGTACCAAATTATATTGTAGCTGCACTGTCTTCCATCATGTTGTAAAGCGCTGCGCAGATTGTTGTCACTCTATAAATCCTGTATAATAATCCGATGATAATGATTCTGTACTGAAGAGTACCCTGGATACAGCATTGTGCTAATATCAGGATCACAATGTCACCAAACATGGTATGAATGAATCTCATTCTGATACTAGTGAGCTGTGATTGGCCCACAGCTATCACATGGTACCTGGGCCAATCACAGCACCCTCTACTATGTGATGTAGTGGTAGCCAATCACAGATCACTAGTATTCATAGCTGTAATGAATGACACTCTGTATAAAGCATTGCTGACACGGTGATCATCATTGTAAAGAGAATCCCTGATCCCCCCTAGAGTAGTGCAGTGCTGCTATGGACACTACTCGGAGGGAAAAAAGAAATGTTTAAATAATTGAAAATGTTTTTATTGTTTTTTTTGGTTTGGTTTGTTATCATATAGACACCAGTCAGGTCCCTGATCACCGCCACACCAGTCACATCATGATGCTGTACTGCGCTGGTGAGTTTGTAGAAAAAAACGTGAAAAAATATTTATTTTATTTCTTTATTTTCCCAAAAATTGTGACCAAAACTGACAATTTCAAAAAAACTAGGATTTATTTTTACCGAAGACATGTAGTAGAATACGTTTTGTCTGAAATTTATGAGGAAATAGTTTTTTTCTTATTGGATATGTTTTATAACAGAAAATATTGGGGGGTTCTTAAGTGTTCATTTTTTTCATTTATATAATAAAAATAAGAACCCGTGGTGATCAAATAACACCAAAACAAAGCTCTATTTATGTGAAACAAATTATATATATTTCATTTGCACACATTGTTGCATGACTGAGCAATTACCAAGTAGCGTAGTGCCAAATAGCAAAAAATGGCCTGGTCATCAAGGGGGTAAAATCTTCCGGAGCTTAACCCCTCGCCTACCGGGCACTTCTACCTTCTTCCTGCCCAGGCCAATCTTCAGCTTTCAGCACTGTCACACTTTGAATGACAATTGCGCGGTCATGCAACACTACCCTTATGACATTTTTATCCTTTTTTTCACACAAATAGAGATTTCTTTTGGTAGTATTTAATTGCCACTGGGTGTTTTATTTTTTGTGCTATAAACAAAAAAAGGAGAACATTTGAAGAAAAAAAAAAGTTTTCTTTGTTTCTATTATAAAATTTTACAAACAGGTAATTTTTCTCCTCCACTGATGTGTGTTGATGAGGCTGCACTGATGGGCACTGATAGGTGGCACTGATGGGTGGCACTACTAGGCACTGATGGGCACAGTTGGGTGGCACTGATGGGCACAGGTGTGCGGCACTGGTGGGCACAGGTGGGCGGCACTGATGGGCAATGATCAGGGCATTGATCATTAGTTCCCTGGTGATCAGTACCAATCCATCCTCTGACAACTGCAAGTTATCGGCAGTACTGTGACAGTGTGAGGAAAGTGCAGCTGATAATCGGCAACTGAATTTGCTGTCATTGGACACGGCTGATCACATGGTAAAAGGTCGCTTTGATTGGCCTTTTACCATATCACGTGATCAGCTGTGTCCGTAGGATGCAGAGATTGCTGGGTGCGGTCCCTGGGGGTGTGCGGGAGGGCGTGTCTCTGTGAGGACGTCATGTGATGCCCTCCCAGGACTGGACAACCGTGCTGTAGCCATCATTCAGTTATAGCGCGGTTGGCAAGCGGTTAAAGTGGATCTGCACTTCATCTGAACACCACAAACCAAAAATACTATTTAATTCATTGGTAATATTCAAAGCAAACTCCCCCATCCATCCATCCACCCACTCATCCATCCATTCGTGTCTTCAGGATTTACTTTGCTGAGAAATCATTTTGAAAAACATCCCCCCAGCATTTCTGTCAGTAGCCATGTTGAGTAAGGGCAGGTGATTCCTGTAGCATTTACTTTCTGGAATCCATCAGCCCTTAGCTTAGGCATTGGCTGAGCTGATAACCCTCCCTCCCCTCCTGAAGACTGTTGGGGTGTATGACATCATTTGCCTAGGCAGGAAACCAGGAAGTGAGTGAAGACATGTAAATAAAAAAAAATTCAGAACAAATAAATACAATCTACTTTCCTATCTATATACCGATGCTAGCAGTGTAAGGACTAGAAATAGTCAATGCTGATTGGGAGAGTGAAGTTCCACCTTAAGAGGTTAAAGTGATTTCCTGTAATCTTCAGCTCCATCTAGTGGCCATAATGCTGTATCTTCCCTGAAATACCTCCTGATGTAAAAATAGTGCAATACAATAATATGGCCACTAGTTGGAGCCAATGATGATGTGAAATAAAATAGGGCCAAAACCCGTCCCAGCTGGGTGAACACGGCTCACATTCATTCAGCTCATTGTTTTATAGAACAGACCTCTAAGTGTTTGTGAAATCTCCAGCCACAAAATGTACTCAGCCAATCACAGGGCAGGACTCCATTTTTATTCTTCTCCTGCCATCAATGGCCGACCCGGTCCCACACTTCATCCATGAGAAGGAAATAAACCACGCTAGGACTCCGTGTACGGACTATGACTTCCTCTACAGGGCAAACATGGAACACATGACCCTACACATACGTGATCCCACTGCCGCCATCTTGGATTCTGGAATGCGAGTTGTTTATATGATATGAAGAGCCTGATTGTTATCTTTTCATTGTAAGTCCATTTACCACATTAACCCCTCCCCCTCCAGAGGATTTACCCCCCCTTCCTGACTAGGCCATTTACCATATTAACCCCTCCCCCTCCAGAGGATTTACCCCCCCCTTCCTGACCAGGCCATTTACCATATTAACCCCTCCCCCTCCAGAGGATTTACCCCCCCTTCCTGACTAGGCCATTTACCATATTAACCCCTCCCCCTCCAGAGGATTTACCCCCCCTTCCTGACTAGGCCATTTACCATATTAACCCCTCCCCCTCCAGAGGATTTACCCCCCCCTTCCTGACCAGGCCATTTACCATATTAACCCCTCCCCCTCCAGAGGATTTACCCCCCCCTTCCTGACCAGGCCATTTACCATATTAACCCCTCCCCCCCCAGAGGATTTACCCCCCCCTTCCTGACCAGGCCATTTACCATATTAACCCCTCCCCCCCCAGAGGATTTACCCCCCCCTTCCTGACCAGGCCATTTACCATATTAACCCCTCCCCCTCCAGAGGATTTACCCCCCCTTCCTGACCAGGCCATTTACCACATTAACCCCTCCCCCTCCAGAGGATTTACCCCCCCCTTTCCTGACCAGACCATTTACCACATTAACCCCTCCCCCTCCAGAGGATTTACCCCCCCCCTTCCTGACCAGACCATTTACCACATTAACCCCTCCCCCTCCAGAGGATTACCCCCCCCCCTTCCTGACCAGACCATTTACCACATTAACCCCTCCAGAGGATTTACCCCCCCTTCCTGACCAGACTATTTACCACATTAACTCCTCCCCCTCCAGAGGATTTACCCCCCCCCTTCCTGACCAGGCCATTTACATTAACCCCTCTGGAGGATTTACCCCCCCCCCTTCCTGACCAGGCCATTTACATTAACCCCTCTGGAGGATTTACCCCCCCCCCCCCTCCTTCCTGACCAGGCCATTTTCTTGCAATACGGCATTGCGTTACTTTCACTGGCAGTTGCACGGTCATGCAAAGCCACACCCAAATTAAATTTACATCCTCTTTTGCCCACAATTGGATCTTTCTTTCGGTGGTATTTGATCACCTGTGCGTGTTTTATTTTTTGTGCTATAAACAAAAAAGGCCAACAATTTTGAGAAAAAAAACAATATTTTGAACTTTTTGCTATTAAACATGTTCAATAAAAAAAACAAATTTCGTCATAAATTTCAGCCAAAATGTATTCTGCTCCGTGTCTTTGCTAAAAAATCACATTCTGTGTAAATTAATTGGCTTACATGAAAGTTATACAAATAGTTTACAAATGGCGGTATAGATACTGGAATTTTTTTCATCCTAGTAATGGCGGTGATCACCGACTTAAAGCGGGACTGCAGCTGGCATTCTTACACTGGGGGGGAACTGACTTGGTGTCACTGACATCTTCAGTGGCACCAATACAGTGATCAATGCTAATAAAAAGCATTGACATTGTACTATTTACACTGGGCAGGAAGGGGTTAACATGAGGGCCCATCAAAGGGTTAACTGTGTGCTGTGTTTCACTGTACGCATGCTGCTATGCAGAGCCATACAAAGCAGTGTGCGGGAGCTGACAAGGTAGAGATGTGTGTTGTTTATACACAGATCTCTCCCCCATTGGAGATACTCGATGATCACCGGATGCCGGAGAGTAATCACCATTCGGGACCCGGTCATTGACAGCCAAGGCCATGAATGGCGGCGCAGGTAGAGCGTGTGCCTCCCACCGGAACTAAAACACCACATATATATAGCTGATTTAGCGCAGCCCTGCCGCAGGGCCATACAAAGCAGTGTGCGGGAGCTGACAAGGTAGAGATGTGTGTTGTTTATACACAGGTCTCTCCCCCATTGGAGATACTCGATGATCACCGGATGCCGGAGAGTAATCACCGTTCGGGACCCGGTCATTGACAGCCAAGGCCATGAATGGCAGCGCAGGTAGAGCGTGTGCCTCCTACCCGGAACTACAACACCACATATATATAGCTGATTTAGCGCAGCCCTGCCACCCTGTAGCAGTATTTCTTCTATAGGGGGAGGTGAGCGGATGTTTTATCGGGATGACACCATGGAGAGCGTCTTTTCCTTTGTCATTCTACTATGTCACACTGAGTCTATCTGCACAGCGATCTGATGGGATGCAGCACTGCCATCGTCTCACATGGGAGTGGGAGGAAAGCTGGAGATCTCGGATTGATAGACAAGTGCTGGGTGGCCTCTCTGAATTGGGGGCATAGGATTCTGGGAAGCCCCCCAGAGTTGTACCCCGAGGTGCTGTGTGCTTCATCATGAAGAAGTGTTGGTGACATCCACATCTGTCATTTCCCTCATCATCAGAGAACCACACAATTCAGTTTTTGGCTTCACGTTTGCTTGTCTTATGATATCTGAGGTGTATATCAGGGTGTGCTTCTTCCCCACATGAGAGCTGGGATGTCCCAGCTCTCATGTGAGGAAGATATTTCCCTGTCTAGAAGACATTTCCCGCACTCAAGGCACTAATACACCACCAGGGTTGTGTGGGACCCCTGATGTACAGGAAGACAGGACTTCAGTGAGGAATATTTCCCTCACTCAGGACAGGAAAGTAGCTTCTCCCCAGTGTGAAATCTCTGATGGCTGGAAAGAACAGGAAAACAGATTTTCACCTGCATGAGACCTCAGATGTTTGACAAGTTTTGATTTTTCTACAAAACATTTCCCGCACTCAGGACAGGAATGCGGCTTCTCACCCTTGTGAGATCTCTGATGTCTAGAAAAACTGGACTTCGCTGAAAAACATATCCCGCACTCAGGACAGGAATACGGCTTCTCGCCCGTGTGCAAACTATGATGTTTGTAAAGATGAGACTTCTGTGAAAAACATTTCCCGCACTCAGGACAGGAATATGGCTTCTCACCCGTGTGAGATCTCTGATGTCTGTAAAGATGGGACTTCTCTGAAAAACATTTCCCACACTCAGGACAGGAATATGGCTTCTCCCCGTGTGAGATCTTTCATGCACATTAAGACCAGATTTAGAACAGAACCTCTTCCCGCACTCAGTACAGGAGAACCTCTTCCCTGTTGGAAGGCCGGCCCAGTCCCGCACAGTCTGAGGTTCCTCAGGATACGAGGAATCCGATGATCCATCTACACTGGGTGGTGCCGGATGGACATTGGAGGGAGCCGGGTTTTCTCCTGGACTATACTGTGTGATGTCCTCATCTTCTACTTTCCAGTCTGGAGACAAAGTGAGACAATCCTCGGAGGTTTTCCTCATCTCCCGGCCATGGACTAAAATACAAAGACAAAGAGGATTACTAGACAGGAGCTGATTGGTTCCCCCAAACCAGGACTCCGCCCACATCAGGCAGTTTGGTCTCTGAGGAGCTTACAATTCCACCCTCAAGGGAACTAGGAAATGGCTCCTCTGATCTCCTACCAGGTCATTTCTTTATTCATGGACCTTAGTCAGAGAGTGAGGAAACAACCAGAACTGTCTTTTATAGGAGGGACAGTGATGAGGGGATTATAGGACGAGGGTCCCCACCCCCTCTATCACTCATCGCCATCTTCCCAACACAAGAAGTACTGCACTTCCTTATTTACTCCATGATTTAGTCATGAAGAACAGCGGGGCTGAGCCCCACCAGAGGTCAGAGAGTGAGGATGGGGGAGAACAACCAAGATGAAGACTGGACTGATCCTGAAGACCACCATCATTGGGGTATTGGCTCCTCCCTCATTATCACTTTCTGTTTAAGGGTCCAAAGTTGGAGGATGTTATCACATTATTATCACCATGTAAAAGTCTGTGCTCCAATCACATCATCCGATATAAAATGTCCAGCTGGGAGGAAATGGGGGGAACAAAAGAGAATCCATATTAGTCAGGACAATGGAATGTATATCGTAGAGTATATAGTGCAGGGGTCAGGAGTATGTAATGTACAACATAGAGTATATAGTGCAGGGGTCAGGAGTATGTAATGTACAACATAGAGTATATAGTGCAGGGGTCAGGAGTATGTAATGTACAACATAGAGTATATAGTGCAGGGGTCAGGACTATGTAATGTACAACAGAGTATATAGTGCAGGGGTCAGGAGTATGTAATGTACAACATAGAGTATATAGTGCAGGGGTCAGGAGTATGTAATGTACAATGTAGAGTATATAGTGCAGGGGTCAGGAGTATGGAATGGACAATATAAATTATACAGTGTAAGGGTCAGGATTCATAATATTGGTATTCAGTAATCAGTGGAATATTAAATGTTTCCTGTAGACAAGTTGCAGAGATCCCACACCGCTGCCTCCCATCTCCCGAGACGGCACTCAGTGACTTGGGTCTGAGACACTACAGACATATCCCTCCACCCGGCACAGCCAGCAGATAACAGAGCAAGGAACCCTGGGAGAAATGTTCTTTAAGAGATCCTATTAGCCCCAGGATAAGGGGTAGAAGACCCAATACACATGTCCCAGGTCAATCAACACCTATTGTGATCATCAACATTTTGCTGCCAGCTGATCCCCAGAACCTCCATAAATCCAGTCTAGATACATAAATTGTGTCTGCAGCACAGAGAAGGAAGATTATCCGAGAGAAATCCAGGAATACAGGACGGGGAACACAGCTCAGGAAAGTGACCAGGGGATTACAGGCTGATATCACCCAGTCCCCGCCCTACTCTGGACCAATCAGTGAGCAGTATGGGTGGAGGAATGGATTTAGTGTTCATGACCCACCTGTGCTGATCTCTGTAGGAGTGTCCTCCTCTATAAATGTCCCCGTTATTCCATCCTCCTCCATAGACTGCTGATCATCCCTCACATACGCCTCTTCTTCTTCTGCTTTCACCTCAAATTCTATATCGATTGGATCTCCACTCTAAATCAAGGAAATGAGAGAAAATGTCATCTGTAAAATGTAAGTTTTGTTATTGTGACATCACACACAAAATCCACACATTGTCTCCATGAGTCTATTTTTTATAACCTTCACCCCACCAACCTTGTAATGGTGAGGGATGGTGTGACCTTCCTGTTGGAATCCCGGGAATACAGAGGACGGGGACATCTCTCTGGTGGGTTCCTGTAGCTGGATGACTCCACCATGGTGTCCTGATCTTTGTGTCCTTCTTGAATCTCTGACTCCTCCATCCCCCCATCCTCATCCTCCTCCTCATTCTCCACTATCAGTGATTGTTCCTCATCTACCTGATGATGGTGAGGGATGGTGTGACCTTCCTGTGTGGAATCCCGGGAATACAGAGGACGGGGACATCTCTCTGGTGGGTTCCCATGACTGGATCCATCTGTAGGAAACACACACACTGACTGAATCCATTGTTTCTATGTGTTTATCAGATGATGGGGGATCTAGGTGGATCCTCCGTACTGCTCTCTCCTTTACAATAAAGTCTCCTCTTACCCGGTGATGTGAGGGGCGGCTGATTGTCCATCATGACGTCCTTGTAGAGATCCTTGTGTCCTTCTAAATACTCCCACTCCTCCATGGAGAAATAGACAGTGACACCCTGACACCTTATAGGAACCTGACACACACAATGATACAGTCACCATCCAGACACATCCCTTGTCTGTTACTGGAGAATGTCCCAGAATTCCCGGCACCGCTCACCTCTCCTGTCAGCAGCTCCATCATCTTCTTGGTGACTTCTAGAATCTTCTGCATGTTGTGTCTCTCAGGGTTTAGGGAGTCACATGGAGGCACTGTGATGGTCATATGATCACCTGACTTCAGAAGAGGAAATCTCTGTATTGAGGAACCAATAGAAATATCATGTTAGAATCCCAGAATCCTCCTCACCTCTCCGGTCAGGTCTGTGTTTTATTAATAGAGATAAGAGTGATGTCATGTGACCTCCCAGAATCCTCCTCACCTCTCCGGTCAGGTCTGTGTTTTATTAATAGAGATCAGAGTGATGTCATGTGACCTCCCAGAATCCTCCTCACCTCTCCGGTCAGCTCTGTGTTTTATTAATAGAGATAAGAGGGATGTCATGTGACCTCCCAGAATCCTCCTCACCTCTCCGGTCAGGTCTGTGTTTTATTAATAGAGATAAGAGGGATGTCATGTGACCTCCCAGAATCCTCCTCACCTCTCCGGTCAGCAGGTAGATGATCTCCAGGGTGAGGTTTAGTATCTTCTCAGTCATGTGACTCTGGTCCTCCTCCATCCTCATTGGTGCCATCATGTGATCTATACAGGTCTCCTTGTAGACGGATAACTTTGGGAAATGAAAGTAAGAATGATTTGGATGGTATTGGTCACACAATAATAGGATGTGGATGTGAGGGGGGAATAGGAGGGTTGCTGGACATTGAAGAACTACTCCCCCCATGGGAACACATTTAGTTTGGACTCAGGGATTTACAAATCCTATCTCCCGACTCTCGGGACATGTAGTTCTGGGCGCAGTGCTGGTTGTTTTCTTACATTTATCCCTGTTGCAGGCAAGCAGCAGGGCTTACTGAAGAAAGTGATTGGTAGACTCCGGGGGGGGGGGGGGGGCGGCGGGCTGCAGCTGGGCATGCTCAGTGTCTGTGACACTTGTTCAGACAGCACACTTACCCCTTCCCTCCCTGCATAGACGGGGGAGGAGAGAGATTCTGTTTTGCTCCGCCTCTTCCCACCCCTCTGCTCTGTGACTGCCCCGTGGGGGGGGGATATTTGAAGATCCATCCGGTTGTACAATTGGCGATGTCTGAGCCTGCAGAGAGCAGCCTGGGGGTGAGCGATCTCTGCTCTACCATGGAGCTTTCCCCACCTCCTCCCCTTCTCTCCTTATCTACCTCCCCCCTCCCTGTTCTTCCAGCAGCTTCACACTTCACTATTCCATGTCCAGTTGGCAGCTGAGCTCTGATGTAAGGGGGGACTCCGCTGAACTCTGACGTAAGGGGGGTGGACTCCGCTGAGCTCTGATGTAAAGGGGGGACTCCGCTGAGCTCTGATGTAAGAGGGGGCACTCCGCTGAGCTCTGATGTAAGGGGGGGACTCCGCTGAGCTCTGATGTAAGGGGGGGGAACTCCGCTGAGCTCTGATGTAAGGGGGGGACTCCGCTGAGCCCTGAAGTAAGGGGGCACTCCACTGAGCTCTGACGTAAGAGGAAATCTTCTGAGCTCTGACGTAAGGGGGGTGGACTCCGCTGAGCTCTGACGTAAGGGGGGTGGACTCCGCTGAGCTCTGACGTAAGGGGGGTGGACTCCGCTGAGCTCTGACGTAAGGGGGGTGGACTCCGCTGAGCTCTGACGTAAGGGGGGTGGACTCCGCTGAGCTCTGACGTAAGGGGGGTGGACTCCGCTGAGCTCTGACGTAAGGGGGGTGGACTCCGCTGAGCTCTGACGTAAGGGGGGTGGACTCCGCTGAGCTCTGACGTAAGGGGGGTGGACTCCGCTGAGCTCTGACGTAAGGGGGGTGGACTCCGCTGAGCTCTGACGTAAGGGGGGTGGACTCCGCTGAGCTCTGACGTAGGGGGGGTGGACTCCGCTGAGCTCTGACGTAAGGGGGGGTGGACTCCGCTGAGCTCTGATGTAAGGGGGACTCTGCTGGACACTGACATAAGGGGGGGACTCTGCTGGACACTGATGTAAGGGGGGGACTCCACTGAACACTGATGTAAGGGGGGGACTCCACAGGACACTGATGTAAGGGGGTAAAGATGGGGACTATGATGCAAGGGGGAACTCCGCTGGACACTGACATAAGGGGGACTCTGCTTGACGCTGATGTAAGGGGGGACTCCACTGGACACTGACGTAAGAGGGGGACTCCGCTGGACACTGATGTAAGGGGGTAAAGATGGGGACTTTGATACAAGGGGGGACTCTTATGTGAACATGGTGCTCATCTTGACTGCTGCACTCTCTATGTTGTGTCTTTGTACTTACTCCTGGCCCCTGCACTCTCTATGTTGTGTTTTGTACTTACTCCTGGCCCCTGCACTCTATATGTTGTGTTTTGTACTTACTCCTGGCCCCTGCACTCTCTATGTTGTGTTTCTGTACTTACTCCTGGCCCCTGCACTCTCTATGTTGTGTTTCTGTACTTACTCCTGGCCCCTGCACTCTCTATGTTGTGTTTTGTACTTACTCCTGGCCCTTGCACTCTCTATTTTGTCTTTGTACTTACTCCTGGCCCCTGCACTCTCTATTTTGTCTTTGTACTTACTCCTGGCCCCTGCACTCTCTATGTTGTGTCTTTGTACTTACTCCTGGCCCCTGCACTCTCTATGTTGTGTTTTGTACTTACTCCTGGCCCCTGCACTCTATATGTTGTGTTTCTGTACTTGCTCTTGGCCCCTGCACTCTATATGTTGTGTTTTGTACTTACTCCTGGCCCCTGCACTCTATATGTTGTGTTTTGTACTTACTCCTGGCCCCTGCACTCTATATGTTGTCTTTGTACTTACTCCTGGCCCCTGCACTCTATATGTTGTGTTTTGTACTTACTCCTGGCCCCTGCACTCTATATGTTGTGTTTTGTACTTACTCCTGGCCCCTGCACTCTCTATGTTGTGTTTTGTACTTACTCCTGGCCCCTGCACTCTCTATGTTGTGTTTTGTACTTACTCCTGGCCCCTGCACTCTCTATGTTGTTTGTACTTACTCCTGGCCCCTGCACTCTATATGTTGTGTTTTGTACTTACTCCTGGCCCCTGCACTCTATATGTTGTCTTTGTACTTACTCCTGGCCCCTGCACTCTATATGTTGTGTTTTGTACTTACTCCTGGCCCCTGCACTCTATATGTTGTCTTTGTACTTACTCCTGGCCCCTGCACTCTATATGTTGTGTTTTGTACTTACTCCTGGCCCCTGCACTCTATATGTTGTGTTTTGTACTTACTCCTGGCCCCTGCACTCTCTATGTTGTGTTTTGTACTTACTCCTGGCCCCTGCACTCTCTATGTTGTGTTTTGTACTTACTCCTGGCCCCTGCACTCTCTATGTTGTTTGTACTTACTCCTGGCCCCTGCACTCTCTATGTTGTTTGTACTTACTCCTGGCCCCTGCACTCTATATGTTGTGTTTTGTACTTACTCCTGGCCCCTGCACTCTCTATGTTGTGTTTTTGTACTTACTCCTGGCCCCTGCACCCTCTATGTTGTGTTTCTGTACTTACTCCTGGCCCCTGCACTCTATATGTTGTGTTTTGTACTTACTCCTGGCCCCTGCACTCTCTATGTTGTGTTTTTGTACTTACTCCTGGCCCCTGCACTCTCTATGTTGTGTTTTGTACTTACTCCTGGCCCCTGCACTCTCTATGTTGTGTTTGTACTTACTCCTGACCCCTGCACTCTATATGTTGTCTTTGTACTTACTCCTGGCCCCTGCACTCTCTATGTTGTGTTTTGTACTTACTCCTGGCCCCTGCACTCTATACATTATGTTGTATGTAGACCTGACTAAGATGTTCATTGTCCCAACAGTTTCTGGTTGGAATGAAATCCTTCTTTAAGGTCGGCTCATTAAGGCAGTCCATACATTACTCATATTGTTCATCCAATCAGTGGGCTGAACAGAAAACAAAATGATCCAATCCTGGAGGACCCTGGAGCTTGATTTGTCTGCTCAGCATGTGCTTGTACTGAGCACCCAAGTGCTTCCATGTGCATCAACCTTCATATTCTCCACCCTGGCAAAGTCATTTCATGCTTTAACCACTTCCTGTCCGGACACTCTCACCCCCTTCCTGTCCAGGGCAATTTTCAGCGCTATCACACTTTGAATGACAATTGCGCGGTCATGCAACACTGTACCCATATACATTTTTACCATTTTTTTGAGACAGATAAAGCTTTATTTTGGTGGTATTTATTCACCACTGGGATTTTAATTTTTCTGCTATGTAAATGAAAAAGTCCAAAAATTTTGAAACAAAGTGTTTTTCTTATAAAATTTTGCAAATAAATAATATTTCATCATAAATCTTGGCCAAAATTTATTCCGTTATCTTTTTAGTAAAAAAAATAAATAAGCCAAATTAGTTTATAACCAAAAATTATAATTTTTAAACTTTTTTTTACATTTTTATTTTATTTTTTTATATTATTATTTATGTGTTTTTTTTTAACATACTGTCACCCTAGCAGTACAGTGTCACCATGGTGACACTGTACTACTTATGGGGGGGTGATGAAGATTTTTTTTTTTTATTTTACAGTGATTGCTTTTACACCCATATAGGATGTAAAAACAATAATTTCTCTTTCTCTCTGTCTGCATTCTTGCAGCCATTGAGAACTACTGAGTGAGCTGTGATTGGTCACAGCTTGTCACATGGCTGTTGTGAATGGCCCTGTACCATGTGACCTCTGTGATCATTCACAGATTTCACACCTAGTAAGCAATGATGTCACAAGTGACATCTTGCTTTATTACTTTGCATGTGATCACTGATTGGCCAATCAGTGATCACATGATCGGGACCTCGTACAGAGGTCCCATCCGACGATCAGTGTTTCACTGTGTCCGGAGGACACAGCGGGCACTGGATTGCGGTGCTGCACGCTCCCAGGGAGCACGCACAGCTAGAAATGGCGGGTGCTGTTTATGAACGGCAACCCGCCCCTGGAGTGCCACCATCCTGCCATTTATAAACAGCAGGCGGACGGCAAGTGGTTAAAGGGACATCCAGCCATTGACAGTCCTTCGTGATAAAACCTCTCATTCAGTAATAGTAGAACAATAAACACCGGATTTATATATGGTTTGGGTTCCATTATTATTTTTATCAGGACAAGTAGATTGTCATGAGGGACAAGTAGTTTGGGACCCCGATTTAGTCCCTTGGACAAATAGTTTTTTGATAAATTTCCACATCGCTGGGACTGCTTAACATTTAGTACATTTTCATGGTCCTGGGCTTGCTGAATCAGAAATCCCCTTTTCTCTGTTGGGTTTGTTTGGTCCCTGAATTGGTTTTGATGAGTTTTAGATCTGCAGACAAGGAATGATAAATCTGATCCTTCCTATGACTTGTTTGCTCTGAGGCAGTGCTGTGAGGTCAATGTCGGCTCATCATGAGGTCCAGGAAGGGGAACTTGATGACTTTTGATTGGAGTTGCTGGATAATCAGGATAATTGCCCGATATCCGGCTGCAAGGCTCCAATCTCCGGCAGCCTGCTGACTGACAGGAGTGATGTCACTGTCACTCTCTTCAGTAAGAGAAGGGATTGGATTGGATAGCAGGAGGATGCTGCTGGTAGCGCAGAGAGAGCTTTGGGGGAGGACTCTGTTCTCCTCCCTCCAATGGCAGCTCAGTGTGGGTAGGAGGAGGACAACAGGGGGAAGACCTTTGGTTGACAAATATACTGTGATATCCAGGACATTGTACAGAGTGGTGGTGGGTTCCTGGGGCTCTGAATTCCAGCACCGGGCACTGCCAGAGCCTGTGTCATGGGAAGGTATGGGACTGTCTCCGGAAGATGTATAGCACTGACCCCTGACTACCTGTTAGTCTATGCTGAGCATACAGACCTCCTTTAGAAACAAGTGCCCACCAAGGGGTGAAGAACTGTCCTTCATTCCACTTGGACAATATTATTTGACCGGTGAGATGGTAAGAAGGTGAAGGTCGCCTTCTTTTCATGGCTGGAGTTCTGTAAGGAGGTCTGAAAGTAAGTTCAGGTAGGAGGACCATCATAGACCAACAGCCCCCTCCCTAACTCAGCGACTCCCTGAGCCATAGTACCTCCTCTTCTCTCAGAGATCTCCTATCAAGGACCTAAAGTCCTTCAGCTACTCTACCCCCTCAGAGAACTTGGGATCCACTACCCTCCAAGGGGCCCCAAAGTCCTTCATCCTCTGTACCCCCAAAGAGACCCCTCAGCTCCCCTTCATCCATCAGAACCCTTAGAGGACCATATTACTAGAATTTATCTCCACAATGAGGAGAATGTTCCAGCCCGGAAGTGGGGGAATGTTCTGCCCCTGAAGGGGTTCGTCTGGGTTCCCACACTATATATGTGTGTATCATCATCTGCTGGAGATAAAAGATGTCACAGTGACTATGGAGGAAGAGGACGGACGTGACTATGGAGGAAGAGGACGGACATGACTATGGAGGAAGAGGACGGACATGACGATGGAGGAAGAGGATGGACATGATGATGGAGGAAGAGGACGGACATGACGATGGAGGAAGAGGATGGACATGAAGGGGGTTTTTGGGTGTAAATAGGAAATAACATCTTATTACCTCCTCTTTTGCCACTTCCACCGTCTCCTTGCTGTTTCACATGGTATGGAACTTCCTCTTTGTTTCAGATGACTTCCTGTCTGTACCTGACATCACTTCCTGTTTGTACCTAACATCACTTCCTGTCTGTACCTTCCTTTGTGTATAAGTGAGATCACCTCCCTGTGGATTTCAGAGGAACTGCAGAAACATCTTAGAATATCCATTCCTGTATAATATCTACCTTACAGGGCTACCAGGGAAGTTCAAAAATAATAATTATAATATATATAATAATAATAAATAGCTCTTATGTTTAATAAAGATATTTTATTACATATAGAAAAGTCTTAAAAGCACAGAACACAAAAAACAAATGTATAGTTAATAAAACATACCTCCAAAACTGATCATTTTGGTGAAGAAAATGCAAAAATACATCCTAAAGTATAAAAATATCTATCAATCCACTGATAATGAAGATGTTAGACATAAATGACAAGGATGTAATGGTCACAGAGGAATGGTGGTGGAGATCTCTCACAGTAAGAACACTTCCTTGAATGGTTCTATAAATAAAGAATGAATCCTGGAGGGAATAAAGCTGTAAAGCAATAAATAATATATAAACTGGGCCATCCACTTCATCCATAAAGACATTGTGATTGAAGATCTTCTAGATCACATAGAAGGAGGACTCATCCATGATTTCATACATTTGTTTGGAAGGATAGAACAATCCTCAGAAGGGAACATGTAGGATGACAGGAAAGGCTCCTGACTGGTGAGATCCTCCAAACATAATGATGACATCCATGAACTGGAGCGAGCTCGTTGGGGTGATAAAGCCAATCTGGAAACACTGTGTAGACGTTCTCCAAGAACTCAGCACACTCCAGGTGTGGAGAAAGTCTCCAGGTGGGGTCAGCCTGTCATTTATCATAGGTAGAAATGTCCACACATGGACTTCCACAGGGACCCCCAGACTACCTATAGAACTTGGAGGTACCTGTAACATGGAACAGGATTTGGCATTGCTGGAAGACTGGTCATAGCAGTGGAGTTGATTGCAGATTTAGTCCTGTAGAACATCTGGTATATGGATACAAAGCCCCCCAGCTGGGAGTAAAGGGTGGAAATGGCTGGTGACCCCCAGATTTGGGCAATGATGTCATCACTATAAATGGATAAAACCCGCGCTATGTGTAACAACTCCAAACCTACAAAAACCTTCTAGCGGACTGCTGCTGTAACAAAGGGAAGGATTCCCTGTCATCTAGAAGAGCATTATGTGTCACAGCGCTGTCCTATTGTGTGTGCACAGAAATCATCACAAATACACTACAAATATGTGGAGACATTCAGAGATAAAGAGCTCGGGGCTCCAAATCCTATTCTCTGCACATCCACTGCTTCCACTTTACACCCACTTCATTGGTCTTATGGGGTTTATCAATAAATGAAGGAAACTGAACCGTGTGCAAATCCATCCACAACATAAAGTGCTTTGTGCTCAAGATGCTGCTCCCTGCACATCCACTGCTTCCACTTTACACCCACTTCATTCATCTCATCAGATTTGCTGCTATAGGAAATCATGTAAAATGATGTCCCATCTCGCTGTTTGTAAAAACAATTCTGCAGCTAATTGGCCACTAGGATTACTTTTACATGAAAGCCGACCACCAGCTAATAAACCAGCACTAGAATGGTGCCTGTAGCTGCAAGCATCCTCCCGGTATAACCACTCCAAGTCCAGCGACGTTCCAGTACATTGCTGGTCCATGTTGGACATATATGTACCAGCAGAGAACACGGACATACGATGAATCGGGTCTGCGGACCAATATGATTGCAATTCATTCTTTTCTGTAATGTTCATGTTGGGGGTTCGGCCCAATAAGTTTTAATTTCATAAACGGTGATAGAGTTCCATGTGAATTGTGTGACAAGAGCTGAATTTGGGGGGCGGCCATGTATTGTGGTGTATAAATTGCCTTGGCCCACAATTGGTACAAATCTTCTGTGAAGAACAGTGGAGGGGCTGAACACTAGTGCTGGCAGTGACCGGGCCGATCCGGCTAACACTGAGTATTGGGGACACTATACAAAGCCGGCACTAGTATAGTTCTGTTCATGATCAATATATTGATCCGTACAAACACTATACTAGTAATGGCGGTGATCAGCGACCTATAGCGTGAGTGCGACAGTGTGCAGCCAATCTAACGCCAGCTGACCCTGGCTGGGAGGGGCTTACTGACCCTGACACTATGTGATGTCACTAGTGGCAGGAATACAGAGATCAGTGAAACATTCTATATACTGACACTGTACTAATGGCACTGGCTGGGTGACGGGGCAATCAAAGGTTTAAATGTGCTAATCTAACGTGTGTGTACAATGTAGTGGTGCTTTTACTCGGTGCCGTGTTCTCTCTTCTCTCCCTGGACCGACCGGGGGGGCAGCTGGGGGCGCAGGTGCATTGACACCCCAAAACAGGAAGCAATGCAGATTACGCCACTTTGCCAAGAGCTGCTGCTCGCCCACAAAATGCGGGTAAGTGGTTGGCAAGTAGTTAAAAAAAAAAAAACCTTAAAAACATTTTAAAACAAAATTCTTAATATATTTAACTTTTTTTTTAATACTTTTATCAGAATAGTAGGATGTAACCATAGTAACCATTGTACTACTGTGGGGGGGAGGGGGGTGATCAGGGATTTTTTTCTACACTTTGCAGGAGAAATAATGATCATTTCTCCTGCAATGCAAAGCTTGCTGTCAGAACTGAACTCATTTATCAACTGTCATCAGTGAGTTACATTTTTGACAGCTCAAGATAGTGATCTGTGATTGGCTGGAGCTGGTCACATGGTACAGGGTGCTGTGATTGGACCCATGTATCATGTGACAGCTGTGGGCCAATCATAGCTCACTAGGAGGAGAAGCAGAGCTGTTATGAATGAGATTGATTCATAACAACTGCTTACATTGGATCACCTAGAGATCACATGATCACCGGGTCACAATCACTGGGATCTTCATTCCCCTGTATCCACCAGACACAGCAGTCGGGGGAGGGGAGCGCTGTGTGCCGGCTCGGGTGTGTGGTGTGCCTCCTGTGTTAGTACAGCCAGAGTGACGTACAAGTACATTGCTTTGCCTGTAGCTGCCGCCTGGCCACAGTACATTGCGGGTGGGAAGCGGGTAATCTAGGACTAAGGATTCCAAGCTCACTCCTTGGGCCATGATATCATCCAGGCAAGAAATGTAAGTTCTGTGTTCCAATTATGAGGTGACAACAGCATAGAGTGCTTTCAGGATAATGGACAAAGGTAGACAAGCATTGCATGCTGTTGTTGTGTGAAGCAAGTCTGTCTCCTTTTTTATTACAGATAATACATTTTGTTTGGCTTTTTCTACATTGTTCCCCGATCCTGACATTCGTGGCCTCCTGGGCTGGATGTGCCGCTGGATCCAGGCCCTGGAGCAAGCCCTGGAGGTGGAACCAGACGAGGACCAGCCCAGCCTTGGAGCCTATTTCAGGCAGCAATTTTAGTTTAGTTACAATTTTTTATGATGTTTTATAGTTTTCTATTGATTGTTGGTAATAAATGTTCTATTTCTCTTGGACAGTGCCCTGTGTTGTGGCCTTCTTCAGCCTTTGCAGGTCGGCAATCTTCTTCATTGCAGTTGGAGCTGATCTGCATGTCCCTAAAGCATTGCAGGACTCTGCTAGCTCCAGCTGCACTGGACAATCTTGCTTACCTGGAATTTCTGGTAATGTCCAAACGAAGTGTTTTCTGGCAAGTCCAGCTTTAGGACTGTAGCAGATAGGATTGCATGTTTCCGAGAGGTAAACCAGCTCCTTCAATCCTAAGCTGGGATACATAAAGATTGAAGTTGTCTGCTTGCTGTCTGCAGCTACTCCCAATCTTGGTTTGCTTCCTCTTGTGAAATGCTGCAACAGTTTACACAGAACACTCCATTCACGTTACATTGTTCACGTTTGGAGTAGCTCTTCCTTCCATCCAGGGACTTCTACATAGCTTGGTGGAGTGGAGTTGTGCAGACTGACAAAAGGGGGTGCAGCCAAGTAGACAATGTGTGGGGGGATCCTGTGGCCCAACTCTGTCAAGATGTCTCCCATCACCTCATCTCTAGTTGGGATTGGCATTACACAGAAGTCACATGACTTGAAAGCTGCTCTTGGATGGACTATCAGTTATGGATGAGACCAGTTACATGCAATGTCCCCAGAAAAGAAGGGGCCCTAATGGGCAAATTGTCTATCTGCTCCACACATACCACTTGGATCCAACTTGTTTCTCATTCACATGTCAGTGTTTTGGCAACAAGAGGTGGGGAGGGAATGAAGTGAGGAACAAGTGTCCACTGGGCACATAAATTCCATAGGCACATACGTCTAGAATCAGGCAGCTAAAGATCCTATGCTCCCCAACCAATCTCAGGGCAAGATGTTACACGGGGTGTAAAGCAAACTTAGTCTGGGTCCAGTAAGTCCAGCATAATGATAGTCCAAACAACAGAAGGCCTTCTTCTTATTCTCCCAACTTTTCTGTGTCTCTAGCATTCCTTGGCAGGCTTACTGTGTGTAAGTTGTGTCCTGGTGTCACGCCTGGTGTCCTGGATATTACACACTTCTTGTATAGTGTGTGTCAATGAAGTAGCACAGGGAACATATTTGGACAGCAGTGTCAGTCTCTGGGGAGGCGAGTGTTCCATGCAGGAGTCTTGGCCAAAATCAGCACCCCAAAAAGACAAAAGCTAGCCGACACTTAGAAAACAAGCTGCAATATTGTGTGTTCCCATATTGGGGAATGTTGGCCTTGCCCACAGAGTCCACTGAGAATTCTAAGCTCCCTTGGGGCAGACAAATGGTTATTATTATTATTATACAGTATTTATAAAGCGCCAATAGTTCGCTCAGCACTGTACATTACAAAGGGGGACAGAACATGTGACAGAACAATAACAATACAATGCAAAACATGAGGGGATCGAGGGCCCTGCTCTTTCGAGTTTACAATCTAGGAGGGCGGGGATGGTGGTACAGGAGGAGATAGCTGCGGGGGATGGAGTGGTAGGAAGAGTGGAGGAGGTCAGCAAGTTAACAGGGGGTGGGGTAGTGTCAGGGATCCCCTCGATCCCCGCCGCGTTGGTCCCGGCGCAGGCGCAGTATGCCGCCCGGCGCAGGGACTCGAGCACTGGTTCCGGGCCGGCCGCGGCGTTCGAGTTCGCGCATGCGCAGTAGAAGCCGCGGCCGCCCGCTGGGCACCAATGGCAGCGCAGGGCGGGATATTTAAACGACCCTGAGCTGTCATTCAGTGCCTTCTGGTCTTTCCTGCATTCTGAATCCTGTGAACCTGTACCCTGTAAGTTATTGACCCGGATTGAACCTGACCTTGCTGTTTTCGCCTGTTCTGACCCTTGCTTTGCCTGACCTCTCTCCTGAATGCCCCCTATTGGATTTGACCTGCTGTTGCTGACCTGGCGTGTGACCCGACCATTCTATGCCCGCTGCCTTGTACCTTGCCGCCCTCTCTGTTACCGACCCGGCCCGTCTGACCCTGCTCATCCATCCATCCATCCCGTGCAGTGGGGTCTTCTGACCTCCTCACATCAGACTCTTCCCCGTGGGAGCCCCTTGCGCATACTACTACCACTGACGGACGCACCCGGTAGTCACGACCTGGTCTCAGGGAGCTCCAAGTCCATCCCCACCATCAGGGGCCCTGGTGAACAAGCACCCTGGGACTTAGACTCCGTGCGCTGGGGACGCCTATTCAGTGGAGTGCTAGTAGTACCGCCGGGCGGTCCCTTACAGTACCAGAAGGCCATGACTGAGTCTAGAGGAGGTCCCTCGCCGCTGGAGGAGATCTGCAGGCACCTATCCAATTTGACACAGGCCGTATCGGCCCTGCAGGATAGATGTCAGCAGATTGAAACTCAATTCCAGGCCTGCACTATATCCGTTCCTGCCCCACAGGCCGCGGTCCCCACACCTCCAGCAGCCCCTGTGCTGGTGTCTGGGGCACTCGCACCACTCCCGGCGGCCGACCCCCGAGTACCCTTACCAGAACGTTTCCACGGGGACCGCACACGGTTCAGAGCATTCCGCGAGTCCTGCCTCCTCTATTTTGAGCTACAACCCCGAACCTTCGTGACTGAATCCGTGAAGGTGGGGTTCGTCATATCCCTCCTGCAGGGTGAACCCCAAGACTGGGCCCATCGATTACGGGGAAAAAATGACCCTCACCTTGGTTCGGTTGACAGTTTTTTTGATGCTATGGCCATCCTTTATGATGACCCACAGCGGGCAGCTTCTGCTGAAGCTACTCTGTACACACTCCGGCAAGGCCGCCGAGCGGCGGAGGAGTACGCATCTGAATTTAGGCGGTGGATGGGGGATACTCGCTGGAACGAGTTCGCACTCCTGCATCAGTTCCGTGTTGGCCTATCAGACGGCCTGAAAGACGAGCTCGCCCGGGTGGAGGTACCTGAGACTTTAGAGGACCTAATAGCACTGACCATTAAGATTGACCGTAGACTGCGGGAACGCAGGTTTGAGAGGTCCGGCCAGGGTCATGGAAATCCGTGGGGATCATTTCAGGGTCCCAGTCAAACACCTAGGCCAGTCATCCAAAACCGGCCACCTGGAGACAACCCCGAACCCATGCAGCTCGGCCTGGCACGGCCTAAACTATCCCCAGAGGAACATCTGCGCAGACGATCCCAGAACCTGTGCCTCTATTGTGGAGAAGCTGGTCATATGGCGCGTTCCTGCCCGCAGAAACTGAGTAAGTGCACCTCTTCTTCCTTATCCCTTGGCAATGTTGGTCCATCCCAATACTTAGTGGTGCCCCTTTCCTTTCAGCTTCCAGAAAGGACCGTGGAAGTATCGGCCATAATTGACTCTGGGGCATGCAGCTGCTTCGTGGATATTAATTTTGCTCACCAGCAGGGTATTCCCCTTCAATTGAAACAAAAGGGGTTCAACATTTATTTGGCCGACGGTTCCCGAATAAAATCGGGGGTAGTGAACCAGGAAACCCCCTCCATCACCACTGTCATTGCCGGCCAGCACCAGGAACTCCTCCGCCTGGATGCTATAGCTTCACCCCTCTTCCCAGTCATTCTGGGGCTCCCATGGTTACGGGCCCATAACCCCCAGATTGACTGGGAAACCGGAGTAATCACGTTCCCTTCCCCATACTGTCGGATATACTGCCGCACTTCGGGCCCGGGGACCCCCCAAATCCTCCTGTGCTCTGAGGTGGAAGCTGAATTAAAACAAGTAATCCCTGCGGCCTACCATGGGTTTCTAGATGTGTTCAGCAAACGGGGAGCTGATACTCTACCCCCCCACCGCCCTTATGACTGCCCCATTGACCTGTTACCCGGCTCAGAAATTCCTTTTGGGCGAATCTTCCCCCTTTCAGAGCCCGAATTGGGGGCCCTAAAGGAATATATCGAGGACAGCCTCCAGAAGGGGTTCATCCGCCACTCCACTTCACCGGCGGGGGCGGGAATCTTCTTTGTTGAAAAGAAGGACAAAACCTTAAGGCCATGTATCGATTACAGGGAATTGAACAGGGTCACGATAAAAAACCGTTACCCACTACCGTTAGTACCTGAACTGTTCCAAAGTTTAAAGTCAGCAGTAGTTTTTACCAAGCTGGATCTGAGGGGGGCGTACAACTTGATTCGCATAAGGGAGGGGGACGAGTGGAAGACGGCCTTCCGCACCCGCTTCGGTCATTTTGAATATCTGGTCATGCCGTTCGGGTTGTGTAATGCTCCGGCCACGTTTCAACATTTTGTAAATGATATTTTTAGAGATTTTCTGGATGTCTTTGTGATCGTTTATTTAGACGACATTCTGATTTTTTCCCCGTCTCTGGGGGAACACAGAATACATGTAGCAAAAGTATTGGGGCGGCTGCGGCAGCATGGGTTGTACGCCAAGGCAGAAAAATGTTGTTTTGAACAATCCAGCATTGCCTTCTTGGGCCTGATTATCTCCACCGCGGGGGTCGCGATGGATCCCCAGAAGGTCGCTGCAATACTGGATTGGCCTGAACCCACAGACAGGAAAGGCGTCCAGCGATTCATCGGCTTTGCAAATTTTTACCGGAAGTTCATCAAGAACTTCTCGGGTCTGGTCTCCCCCATTACTCAGCTAACCAAGCTGGGGACCCGATTCAGATGGACACCAGAAGCGCAGGAAGCTTTCGATGCCTTAAAGAAGCTGTTCACTTCGGCACCCATTTTGGGTCACCCAGACGCCGCTCTGCCCTACATCTTGGAGGTAGATGCATCGGAGAATGCGGTAGGCTCCATCCTCTCCCAACGAAAAGGCACCAAGGAACTGCTCCACCCGGTAGCGTTCTTCTCACGGAAACTGACCCCAGCGGAGAGGAACTATGATATCGGTGACCGTGAGCTACTAGCGATCAAAACGGCGTTAGAGGAATGGAGGTACCTGCTGGAAGGTGCGGTGCACCCCATCTTAATATTTACTGACCATAAGAACTTAGAGTATCTGAGAACTGCCAAGCGTCTACGCCCGCGACAGGCGAGATGGGCACTATTCTTTTCAAGATTCAACTTCCATATTACGTACCGGCCGGGATCAAAGAACACTAAGCCGGATGCGTTATCACGGATGTACGAAGACGCCAAGGAGACCCCAGTACCTGACACCATCCTATCCTCGGGTAACTTCTTGGTCCTTCAGTCGGACCTTCGTTCCAGGCTAATGGAGGCATCCACAAACTTCTCTACCCCAGGCGGAGGGCCACTCCAGAACAAGGGGGGACTCCTATGGAGGGAAGATCGAATTGTGGTGCCGGAAGAAGCTCGAACCCTGGTCTTGGGGCATTGCCACGACCACCCAATGGCGGGGCACTTTGGCCCAGAAAAGACCCTGGAACTTCTCCGACGCTCATTCTGGTGGCCAGACATGGCTAAAGATTGTAAGGGCTATGTCAGGTCCTGTGTCACCTGCCAGAAGAACAAGCCCTCAAGAAACAAGGTTTGGGGTCTGCTGCGACCCTTACCTATTCCTGACCGGCCTTGGCAAAAGATCTCACTAGACTTTATAGTCGAGCTTCCGCCATCCCGAGACCACACGGCAATCCTGGTAGTCGTGGACCGCTTGTCCAAGATGGCCCACTTCATCCCGTTGAAGAAGACCCCCTCGGCGGCCGAGACCGCGCGAGTCTTCATTCGTGAGGTAGTCAGGTTGCATGGGGTCCCCGAAGACATTGTCTCGGACCGAGGGGTCCAGTTCACGTCCAGATTCTGGAGAGCACTGTGCAAAGCCCTGGACATCAAATTATCTCTCTCTTCTGCGTTCCACCCTCAAACTAACGGTCAAACCGAAAGGACCAATCAGACCTTAGAGCAATATTTGAGATGCTATACCTCATTTACTCAAGATGACTGGCTGCCACTTCTTCCTTTAGCGGAATTTGCGTATAACAACGCCCGCCACTCAGCAACAGGGCAGTCCCCGTTCTTCGCCAACTATGGCTTTCACCCAGTCTTCCTCCCGGATTTGGTGTCGGAATGCCCAGTACCAGCAACACAAGATGTGGTAACGTTCTTCGCTGCGAACAATGAGAAGCTTCAAGTGGCCATCAGTCGGGCCCAGGAAGACTACAGGAAAGCATTCAACAGGAAACGGAGAGGAGATCTGGTATTGCGGCCTGGGGAGAAGGTTTGGCTGGCGACGTCCAATCTAAAGATGCTTTGCCCATCGAAGAAATTGGGACCCAAATTTATAGGCCCCTTCTGCATTAAACGGATGGTTAACGAAGTAGCCTATGAACTCGCCCTCCCTGACACGCTCAAGATCCACCCGGTCTTTCATGTGTCCCTTCTGAAGCCTGTGGTCCCAGATGCCTTCCCTGACCGGGAATCTAGACCCCCGGAAGCGGTAACGGTTGAAGGAGAAGAAGAATTTGAGGTTGAAACAATCCTGAAGTGTCGAAGGAGGGGAGGCCAGACCCAATTCCTTATCAAATGGAAGGGCTATGGTCCTGAGGACAATTCTTGGGAACCAGCCCATAATGTCCATGCACCCAGACTTGTCCGGAGGTTCTTTCGCGATCACCCGTGGTGGAGAGATCGGATGGGCATCCGGAGGTTGCCCGTAGGGGGGGGCAATGTCAGGGATCCCCTCGATCCCCGCCGCGTTGGTCCCGGCGCAGGCGCAGTATGCCGCCCGGCGCAGGGACTCGAGCACTGGTTCCGGGCCGGCCGCGGCGTTCGAGTTCGCGCATGCGCAGTAGAAGCCGCGGCCGCCCGCTGGGCACCAATGGCAGCGCAGGGCGGGATATTTAAACGACCCTGAGCTGTCATTCAGTGCCTTCTGGTCTTTCCTGCATTCTGAATCCTGTGAACCTGTACCCTGTAAGTTATTGACCCGGATTGAACCTGACCTTGCTGTTTTCGCCTGTTCTGACCCTTGCTTTGCCTGACCTCTCTCCTGAATGCCCCCTATTGGATTTGACCTGCTGTTGCTGACCTGGCGTGTGACCCGACCATTCTATGCCCGCTGCCTTGTACCTTGCCGCCCTCTCTGTTACCGACCCGGCCCGTCTGACCCTGCTCATCCATCCATCCATCCCGTGCAGTGGGGTCTTCTGACCTCCTCACATCAGACTCTTCCCCGTGGGAGCCCCTTGCGCATACTACTACCACTGACGGACGCACCCGGTAGTCACGACCTGGTCTCAGGGAGCTCCAAGTCCATCCCCACCATCAGGGGCCCTGGTGAACAAGCACCCTGGGACTTAGACTCCGTGCGCTGGGGACGCCTATTCAGTGGAGTGCTAGTAGTACCGCCGGGCGGTCCCTTACAGGTAGGCTTCCCTGAAGAGATGGGTTTTCAGGATGCACCTAAAGGAGAGGAGAGTAGGTGATATACTGATGGGTTGGGGCAGGGAGTTTCAGAGGATGGGTGACACCCTGGAGAAGTCCTGGAGGCGGGCATGGGAGGAGGAGACCAGGGAACTAGAGAGAAGGAGGTCTTGTGAGGAGCGGAGTGTGCGTGTTGGGCGGTACTTGGATATTAGGTCAGTGATGTAGTTCGGGGCAGTATGGTGGACAGCTTTGTACGTCAGCGTTAGGATTTTGAATTTGATCCATTGCGCAATCGGAAGCCAGTGGAGGGATTGGCAGAGGGGGGTGGCGGAGATGGAGCCGTTGGAAAGGTGAATGAGTCTGGCAGCCGTATTCAGGATGAACTGAAGCGGGGATAGCCAGTGGCGAGGCAGGCCAGTGAGGAGGGAGTTGCAGTAGTCGAGTCGTGATATGATGAGGGAGTGGATGAGCTGTTTAGTGGTTTCTGGGGTTAGGAACGTGCGGATTTTGGCGATGTTGCGGAGGTGGAGTCTGCATGAGTTTGTTAAAGATTGGACTTGGGGCTGGAAGGATAGGTTGGAGTCCAGAATGACACCAAGTACTCTGGCCTGCGGGGCGAGTTTGATGGTGGCATTGTTGGACATGATGGAAAAGTCAAAGGGGGGTGGTGTCCGGGCTGGGGGGAAGACAAGAAACTTGGTTTTGGAGAGGTTCCGATTAAGGAAGTGGAGCGACATCCAGTCAGATATGTTGCTCAGTAGGTGTGTGATTTGGGCGGAGACCGAGGGGGTGAGGTGGGGGGTTGAGAGATAGATTTGTGTGTCGTCGGCATAGAGGTGGTAGTTGAAGCCGTGAGAGTGTATGAGTTGGCCAAGGGAGGAGGTGTAGATGGAGAAGAGATGTGGCCCAAGGACAGAGCCTTGAGGGACCCCAACAGAGAGGGGGAGTGAGGGGGAGGTGGTAGCATTATAGGTAACGCTGAAAGAGCGTTGTGACAGGTAGGATGAGAGCCAGGAGAGAGCAGAATCTCTGAGGCCGAGGGAGTGTAGTTTTTTGAGGAGGAGGGGGTTGTCAACTGTGTCGAAGGCCGCAGAGAGGTCAAGGAGTAGGAGCACTGAATAGTGGCCATTAGCTTTGGCGGTTAGCAGGTCGGTTAGCAGGTCATGGGTCTGAGGATGTTCGGGTCATTGGGGTCCAGGGAGGGCTTTTTAAGTATGGGGGTGATGCGTGCATGTTTCATATTAGCATATAATGGCCAAACGCTACATGTGCCAGAGAACTTGTGTGATGGGGAACAGCTAAAACTATTTGCAGGACAGACCACCAGGTGAAAACAGCAGAAAGGCCAAAGAGTCTAACCACCAATGCCTCTGGAAGGGTCACCTTTTAGTTTTCTTTCTGAAGTGCTGCTTTTTTAGTGTTCGCTATTTGGAATTATTGGTAGCCATACTCAGAAAAGCCCCTGTGTTGGATTCCCAACATGACCAAGCCTCCATTATTACCCTAAATGCATTTGACAATTTGAAAGACACGTTCTGCTATTTTCCAAATAATGTTTATTACAAACACAAACATAATACAAAATTAATGGGGAGGAGGAAGATGTGATGGATTTGGTAAAATGTCTATTTCGTTTCCTATTGAATATATATATATACACTTTTTTTTATACACATCTTTTTACATATTTACTTTTATACTTTAATACTATTTCTTTCCACATATTTATAAATGTTTAGCATGAATACATATGTTGTGTGAATATTTTCTGCCTGCTGGGCTTTGTGGTACTTTAAGAAATCCTTGCTTAAGAAATATTTGCTCACAGGAACAGACCCCCTCCCATCGTGTGATTTGGAAGACAAAAGAATGTTTTTCTCTTTTTAAGATAAGACTGAAGAAGATCACACCTATACCATGACGGAGATTGTTTTCGTGTAAAGTGACCAATCAAAGACTAATATAATGCTTATGCTGTTATCACGTGATGTTCGCATCATTTTTCATATATAAACTCACGGTTTCATTTCAATAAATTAGAGAGAAGTTTTCACAGACCAAACGTGTCAGTGTGAGTTTCTTCATGTGCGCACATTCCGAAAGCTGGCCAGCATCATAAATTAGGACAGGAACAGATAAGCAATGGACAATTAGGTCCACCACTAAATCATCTGGTGCCGAAACCCGGGAATTCTGGGTAATGAACCTGCAGTCAGCCGACATCAAAAGGCATTAAGTGTCAGTCAAACTGGACAGGCTGGAGATTGATCACCTCTGGAGCATGGTAAGATATATTTTGCTATCTTACCATTGCTTATCCTGTCTTTGTTGTTGATTCATACCTGTGCCTAGTACGGCTGCTAAAGGTCACTAAAGGCAGGTAACCTTGTATGCCCGGAGTTTATTTAAATATACCTGCATGTGCTTATCCGTTACCTGGGTCTCTGTTGTGTGTTTTTATGTATCAGTCTTGAGGTGGAAGAGGAGTGGACCTACTGAGGGTTTTGACACATAATTTCTCTGAGTGTGTGTGGTAACCTTGTGTGTTGACCACAACAGAGGAGGTGTCGGTTTACGCGTCACTTTTGTGTGACAGCGTGGTGCCTTAGCCGTATTTGGGGCTAGGAAGAGTTATTCAGTGATCTGTACTCAGAGCCCACCAAGATAGACTGATATGTCATGTCCTAAATGTGTGTCTGGTTTAATGTTTGCCATTCATGAAGACGGTTGGGGTTTGTTAAGGGTTAAAGAGATAGGATATAGTCAGGAATTGTTAGGACGCCATCCTCTGTTTTCTGATTTGCCTGAAGTGTTAGTTTTCCGCCTTAATGTGCATTACCCTGTAAGGGGGGGTATTGGGAAATCAATTCAGCAGATAGAAGCAGAGGCGAGAGAGGGGGGGGCATAGTATAGAAAGGTGCCCCTGCCAATTAGAACAGCTGGAAGATTGTGAGCAGAGTGAGCAGCAGCGCGTGAAGAGTCTTGGGTTTCTTTTAGGAAGACCAGACACAGGAGGAAATGGGTCAGACGCTTGATAAAATCGGAGAAAGGAATGTTAGCATGTGACCTGGTTGCACAAAGGGAGGGGGAGCAGTATGTGAAGGGATTAGTTAAATTAGGGAAAGTATGTGGAATTACAGATAAGGGGGGTCGTTTACAGCCGGAAGAATGGCGGAAATTGATAAAAGAAAAAAAAGGTGTATTAGTTGATAATAATTTATTGAAGACAGCGGAAGCTTGGTACAATGTAGCTAAAGCTATACATAAAGAGCAGTGGACAGAAGAGGTATTGCATCAGGGAGGGAAAACTGTTTATGTATATCACCAATGTGTTAACATTGTGAAGGAACACCCACCGCCCTATATTTGGTCTGCAGACACTGGGCTCCACCCTTCATCTACCACCATCTCCTCTGTCCTTCCTGCCCAGCCCAGTGCACTTCCTGATGGCAGCCATCTTGCTACACCTACACTGTCATTTCCTGCCCAGCCCAGTGCACTTCCTGATGGCAGCCATCTTGCTACACCTACACTGTCATTTCCTGCCCAGCCCAGTACACTTCCTGGAGGTGGCCATTTTGGTACACCAAATCAGATTTCCAGAGGGCCTATGCCTCAAGTGAGCTGCCTCTACCCAGTGTGTCCGGTTTTACAAGCCGATGGTACATTCTACGTACCGCCAGATGTGCCGCGTGTCCCCACTATGCCAGTGCTTGAACCTGACACGACCGCTGGTCCTGCGAGAGACAGTTTTGTCTCCAATAGACCAAAAGGAAGTAAACATTTGCACTTAGGGTCAACCTGGTCAGACATATCTTCTTTGGATGAGGAGGCCGCAGGTCCGGAACTTCCTACGATATCCGCATATGCCTCTCCAGATGCCCCTCTTAGGGCACAGGTGAAAGGAAGGACTCCTCAGGCAGGAAGACTCCATACCCCGGCAGATGCACCGGTCCTGTATGTCATCTTTACTCCTTCCCAGGCCTCTTCCCTGGTGACCACATTGCCAGACCCCGAAAAGCAGCCCATGCCCTTTTATCGCAGGATAGCTCAGATCCAGAAGACATACTCGGCAGCCTGGAGAGACCTAGTCAGCCTATGTGAGATAAAGGCAGGAGACTCATACTGGCCAATAATGGCACGAAGTCTTAACAACACCTGGCTTGTCGATGACAAAGCCTTCTCCTCTGGACTGGAATTTTGTACGCAATTGCATGACTGGGCCAAAGAGAGACTGGCCGATCAAGCCACCACCCTTCAAGATATTACCCAAGATAAGGCGGAGTCAGTAGAAAAATTCTATACCAGATTGTCCCAGGTCTTCTCCGACCTGGGATTCAGCGCATATAACAAAGCCCATAATCAGATGCTGTCATCAGCCTTTGTTGCGGGGCTGAGGGAACCAATACGGAAGGGTCTTATCATGGCTAGGCCTGAGTATCGTGTGGTGCCCCTAGACACTCTGCTGTTGGTGGCAAAAGGCCTTGAATCATCACAAGCTACCAAGAAGTCCACCCCTATTATGGTAGCAGATCCCTGGACACAAACCTGGCCAACGGCCTCAGAAGAAAATAAGCCCATTTGTTTCAATTGTGGCCGCCCAGGACACTACAAGAGGAACTGTAGAGCCCCTCCCAGACGTCGACGGACACAGTGGAACCAGGACGCATACAACCAGCAACAGTCACAACAGCAACATCAAGCTCCTGGGCCCAGTGCGAATCACCTGGATCTTCTGCGCTAGGAAGTGGGCAAGCCTGTGTCATCCCCTATCTTGGCAGTGTCTTCAGCTGGTTCAGGGGGCCCGTTAGCAAAAGTGACCTTACCTATTGAAGGGCACCCAACAACATTCCTAATTGACACAGGTGCAGCCAGGAGCGTGATCAGATCAGAAGACCTCCCAAACCACTCATACCTTTCTAATATAGATATATCCTGCGTGGGGGTAGATGGAACCCCACGGTCTAATCCTCTTACCCGACCTTTACAGGTTGGTCTATTCCCAGACTTGCTGGCCCGGTTTGTCGTGTCTTCAACATGTCCCCTGAATCTCCTGGGAGCTGATGTGCTATCTAGGCTCCAGGCCTCTATCACATTCACTCCTGATGGCAAGGTGGTTATCTCATCACCACTAGAAGTAGAGGACATGTCTGCACTGTGCTCCATTCCCCTTCTGATGGCACTTCAAGAGATCTCTACTACCACCATCCCAGAGGATGTGCTGAGCAGAATCCCAAGTTGCCTATGGTCCACAGGACCCGAAGATATTGGATATTTAAGGGTACCCCCAATTATGGTGGAATTGAAGCCAGGAGCCCCCCTACCCAGGAAACCACAGTACCCACTGAAACCAGCACAATCCGAGGCCATATCAAAGCAGGTCAAGTCCCTTGTGGCAAATGGTGCACTCATACCTTGTACCTCTCCATGCAACACACCTTTGTTCCCGGTGAAAAAGAAGACACCTAAGGGGGAACCAGAGAAGTACAGGATGGTACAGGACCTCCGAGCAGTGAATGAAGCCACCATCTTGGAGACACCTATTGTTCCAAATCCCCACACTTTACTCACAGGGGTACCGCCAACAGCAAAGTATTTCACCGTGGTGGTCCTGGCAAATGCATTCTTCAGTGTTCCCTTGCATCCTTCCTGCAGATACCTCTTCGCTTTTACCCATGAGGGGAAGCAATACACCTGGGCAGTTATGCCACAAGGGGCGCAAAATTCTCCGAGCCAGTTTGCCAAGGCCATGACCACCATACTGGACACGTGGCAAAAGGAACATTCGGCAGTGGTCCTTCTTCAATATGTGGATGACCTTCTCCTCTGTGCTGATGACCTGCCCACGGCTGAAGAAGCCTCGGAGAGTTTACTATGTTATTTGGCACACCAAGGCTGTAAGGCTTCTAAACCGAAGTTGCAATGGTGCTCTACAACAGTCGTATTCCTGGGCCACTGCCTCTCACATGGAACAAGGCATCTTACAGAGGAAAGAGTTAAGGCCATCCAAAATCTGCCACTGCCGCTAGGCCAGAAGCCACTCCATGCCTTTCTTGGCCTCATATCCTACTGTAGGTCATGGATTCCTGATGCTTCTTGGTTTATGCAACCACTCTACGATGCTCTCAAGTCTGAGCCCTTCCATCTGTCCGAAGAGACCGCCTCCAACTTTTTGGCTCTAAAACGCTTACTTTCTTCAGCCCCAGCCCTAGGTCTACCAGACTACGAGAAACCTTTCAAACTGTTCATGTCTGAACGCCAAGGCCATGCCACAGGAGTATTGGCCCAGTCCCATGGCGACCGCCTACGACCCGTAGGCTACTACTCATGCCGTTTGGACCCAGTGGCTAGAGGAGCACCGTCGTGTCTGCGTGCAGTTTTCGCTGCTCAAGCTCTGCTGGATAAGACCTCTGATATCGTACTGGGACATGAACTTGTTCTTCTGGTGCCGCATGACATTGCTGCCATTTTAAACCAAGTCCAACCTAAACATTTGTCCACAGCGAGGCATCTTAGACTACAATGTTCCCTCCAACTTCCTGATAACGTCACTCTCCTACGTTGCCAAACCCTGAATCCGGCCACTCTCCTCCCAATTGCTGAGGGGGGTAATGAAGGTAATGAAGAAAGTGGAGAGGATAATGGAGCCACTGAGCCTCATAATTGTCTTGAAGTGATGAAAAAGGAAACCTTCCATCTTCCCACAGTGAGTGAAACACCTCTGCAGGACCCAGACTTCACCTTGTTTGTTGATGGTTCCAGATATGCAGACGATGGAGGCAAATATCATACAGGATTTGCGGTCACTACTGCAGACACAGTCCTACAGGCAAGAGCCCTATCGCCAGCAATATCTGCACAGGGAGCTGAACTTCAAGCACTCACAACAGCATGCCAGATGATGGAAGGAAAAAGGGCCAATATCTACACAGACTCCAGATATGCCTTTGGGGTGGCCCATGACTTTGGACCCATATGGAAGGCAAGAGGATTTATGACTGCGGCAGGTACGTCCATAAGACATGGAGCAGCCATTGGACGACTGCTGGAAGCACTCCTTCTACCCATTCAAGTGGCTATTCTGAAGGTAAAAGCTCATGGGAAAATAAACTCCTCAGAAGCCAAAGGCAATAATCTGGCAGATTTGGCGGCAAAACAAGCGGCCATGGGACCACCAGAAATGGAAGGAGAGGTGACCGGAGAGTGGGAACCAATATTCACCTTACAGACCTTACCTGTGGACAGAAACTACCTCAAGGAACTCCAAGAAGCAGCAAGTCCAGAAGAAAAAGAGAGCTGGAGACGGAGAGGAGCTATTCTCAAAGACGGTCTGTTTGAGTGCAACAAGAGGTTTTGTTTACCCAAGAATATGTTTCCAGCTGTAGTCCAGTGGGCACACGGAGCAGCCCATCTGTCAAGGAGCCTCATGAACTCTCTCATCAACAAGTACTATATAGCGCCTGGAATTACCACATTGACAAATAATTTTTGCAAAACATGTGCCATCTGTGCAAAGTGCAATCCGGGACGCACAGAGAAGACACCACAGAAACACTTGGCCAAACCCCTATACCCTTTTCAAAGGATACAAATCGACCATATCCAGATGCCAAAGAGTGGGCGGTTTGAGTACGCCCTAGTGGTGTTGGACATGTTTTCCAGTTGGCCAGAGGCCTTTGCTGTAACCAACATGACTGCTAAAACAACTGCAAAGAAACTCCTCACTGAGGTTGTATGCAGATATGGACTTCCAGAGGTGATAGAGAGTGACCAGGGCCCCGCTTTCACAGCTTCAGTAACCAAAGAAATATGGGCGGCATTAGGAGTCACTCTGGCGTGCCATACCCCCTATCACCCCCAAAGTAGTGGGAAAGTAGAAAGAATGAATGGCACTCTGAAAGCCAGAATGCTAAAAATGGCCCAAGAGACTGGCATGAGTTGGCCAGAGAGTCTGCCTATTGCCCTATTTAGTGTCAGATACACACCAAGGGGAGAACACTCCCTATCCCCTTATGAGATTTTGTTTGGCTCAGTCCCCAGACTTGGTTGTTATTTTCCACAACAGTTGCAATTACAATCTGATGTGTTAACTGATTATGTGACTGTATTATCACGTGAATTAACCCGTATCCATGCCCAAGTGTTTTCTTCCATTCCAGATTCTGAGTCAGATACAGGAACTCACAGCCTATTACCCGGAGATTGGGTATTAGTAAAGAAATTTGTGAGGAAACATTCCATTGAGCCAAGATATGATGGTCCATTCCAAGTTCTGCTGACTACAGCCACTTCTGTCAAGGTGGCCGGGAAGAACACTTGGATACACGCCTCCCACTGCAAGAAAGTCCCAACCCCTGAGGGAAAGGCGTCATCTACACCATGATGATTGTGTTGTATATCCTTTTTCTAATAAGTTTGATAGAAGCTCAGCAGGTGGCTATCACCAAAACAGGTGCTCAACAGGTAGCCATCACTAGGATGAATGACACCTTCATATTCTGGTACAATTCATCCAACACATATGTGGCTGCGTTCACCTTTGATTTCTGTAGTATGATACCCATATATTGCAATAGTCGTGGACTGGGATGGGCACAGCGGGCCTGTCTGGTGGTCAACTCGGATTAGATATACATATGTATACCAGATGAGTATTGGGGACCGAACTGTGCCCATTGGGGATCAGTGGGATGGAGTACTGGAGCAGGTTGGGGGTATCAACCACAGAGTGCCTTGAAAAAGAAAGATAAGGTGGGGAAGCCTCTCATTAAACGTATGTCCATCTGGAAGTCAGGGTGCAGTGATAGCGGAGAAAGACTTGTCCTAAACATTGAGAATCCTAGCCCTGGTGATGCAGGACTTTACTGGTTAGGCAGGCACCCACAGAAAGGTATACCTCTAGCAAAGTTTTACCTAAAAGACATGTATAACTCATCAAAACCAATAACAAATCCCCTTAAAGCTGTCATCCCTGCTATAAAAGACATGATAGCAATAGCAAACCCTACTTTTGAAGAGACAATGGCGGCTGAAACCGGGTTCTCTGACACTAACCTGTGGCTTGAGTGGATGAGATTCAGTGCCAAACAACATAACAGAAGTAACTGCTATGTCTGTGGTAGTGCCAGGCCACATTTAGGGACAGTCCCTCTCCAGATCCCACAAGACATTGAGGAATGTTTCCTCAGCCTGTTCACTAATACATCCACCAATCATTCTGCTTGCGAAACGTGGAAAGAGGAATATCCTATAGTTACCAAAATCCCGAAGCCTGGAGAGGGCATCACTATATATCCTGGGAATTATACCTGTTACTCGAATTACAAAGGCAAAGGGAGGTTTCTGGGTAATTTTACAGAAGGATACTGCTCTACCTACAGCAGTGTCTCAGGGAAGTTAATACAGAATCAGACCCAGTCTCTCGGTGACATATACTGGATCTGTGGGGACCAAAAGATTAGAATAAGATTGGAAGGGATTTGGACTGGTGAGTATGCTCTTGCAAAGGCCATTATGCCTCTCCACATCCTAGCAGAAAATACCCCTGACCCAATGCCTGTTCGTAGGAGGAAGCGAAAAGCTCCTTCTGGCAGTTTTGACCCACATGTGTATATAGATGCCATTGGAGTCCCAAGGGGGGTGCCTAATGAATTTAAAGCCAGAGACCAAGTAAAAGCAGGCTTCGAATCCCTGATTCCCATGATAACTGTTAATAAAAATGTAGATTGGATAAATTACATATACTACAACCAACAGAGGTTTGTGAATTATACCAGGGATGCCCTTCAAGGAATCGTTGACCAGTTAGCCCCTACATCCTACATGACATTCCAGAATAGGATGGCTCTGGACATGATTTTTGCAGAAAAAGGAGGTGTCTGTAAAATGATAGAAGGAACCGGAACATGTTGTACATATATTCCTGACAATACTGGCCCGAATGGTAAGGTTACTCTGGCTATAAAGAAATTGGAAGACCTGTCAGCTGACTTGAAGAAGAACTCAGGTATCACAGACCCGGGGATCAATATTTCAGTTGGATGAGTGGGTGGCAAAAGATACTTGCCCAAATAGGGGTCACTGTACTAATAATTCTGGTTCTCCTGGCCCTGGTTGTATGCTGTGTTATACCATGTGTAAGGAAATTGATGAGCAAAGCTGTAGACAACAGTACACCTATCTTCCTGAACCAGGAGCAAGAGGATCCCCACATTATGGATGAAGAAAAACCTTACACCCCATTACGGTCCCTCCCCGCCAACAGTAATCTCACAATTTTGTAGGGATAGCATCTGACTTCCTTATGTACAAAGTCTGTGGCAAGGGGGGAGATGAAATAGTCATCACTTGTCTAACGTGCAGCATAAAAGAGTTCCAAGGTACATAAGGATAGATGAGCGAGGTCTTATAGGGACAGAGTAAAATAGTCATTTTAAGGGGGGACTGTGATGGATTTGGTAAAATGTCTATTTCGTTTCCTATTGAATATATATATATACACTTTTTTTTATACACATCTTTTTACATATTTACTTTTATACTTTAATACTATTTCTTTCCACATATTTATAAATGTTTAGCATAAATATATATGTTGTGTGAATATTTAATGCCTGCTGGGCTTTGTGGTACTTTAAGAAATCCTTGCTTAAGAAATATTTGCTCACAGGAACAGACCCCCTCCCATCATGTGATTTGGAAGACAAAAGAATGTTTTTCTCTTCTTAAGATAAGACTGAAGAAGATCACACCTATACCATGACGGAGATTGTTTTAGTGTAAAGTGACCAATCAAAGACTAATATAATGCTTATGCTGTTATCACGTGATGTTCGCATCATTTTTCATATATAAACTCACGGTTTCATTTCAATAAATTAGAGAGAAGTTTTCACAGACCAAACGTGTCAGTGTGAGTTTCTTCATGTGCGCACATTCCGAAAGCTGGCCAGCGTCATAAATTAGGACCAGATAAGCAATGGACAATTAGGTCCACTACTAAATCAAAGAGGCTGCTGCTGCAGAGGAGGGTGGGTGTGAGGTTTGGGGGGGTACAGTGTGTGGAGGGGCTGGGAAAGAGTGGTGGGAATAGAGGGCTGGTAAAGGGGTTGAACGGGGGGTGAAGAAAAGGTGGGAACGGAAGGCAGGGAGGGGCTGGGAAAATACAGATTGGGAGGGAGTGCTGGGGAAGGGGTTGAACCTGGGGTGATGGAAAGGCGGGAACGGAAGAGTGATGGGGAGAGAGTATGTGGGGAGAGGCATTTGAGGGCTGAGGAGAGTGGGCAGGATGTGTAAGGTAAGGGTGGATGGGGGATTGAGAGGAGGGGCATGTAGAAAGAAGGGGAAGGGGTGTGAAAGTGGGGGTGTGGTCAAGGGGCAAAGTGGAGTGTGAAGAAGGTGCAGAAGAGGGATCCATGGGGAAGGAGGCATACTGGTCTTCCGGTGGGGTTTCTTGACGGGGTTGTTCCAGAGTGGGTAGTTCCAGAATCGGCACCTCCAAGGCTTGTTCACCTGCTGCTTCCCCGACACTTTCTCTGTGGCAACCTTGGCATTGGCCCTAAACTACTGCACAAGGGTTGGGATCCTCTGGCTGAAGGTGCATTTTGTTCAGCCCCTGCTTGACATAAGTCTCGGATATCATGACTAAGGTCCTGCAGCGCTGCAGTCTGATCCCTGACCGCGGTGACAAGTCCAAGCAGGGCTTCATGTTGGAGCCCCAGTAACCTTTCTATATTACTGGATGCATTAGAAAGCCTCCTTTGCTCCCATAATCTCTCCATGTTGAACAGTCTTTCCCCAAGCTTGAGAAGGGGGCTGGGTCCAGGTAGACGGGGTGCCGATCCAGCTGCATCCAATGTTGGCTGCAAGGAGAAAAAAACAAAAAAATGAAAGAGTGTTTAACACACAGCACAAGGGTACAGTAGGACAGGGGGCTCATCTGACACCAAACACTAGATCATGTTCTTGTCGCACCCCTAGGACCAGGTATTGGTGAATGCCTTTCCCTGACACATTACACTGGATGAGCATTTGACAGATTACCCAAACTGATACCTTCCTGCTCTGAAATGTGATCTGATTTGGATTTTGACAAAGTGAAATGCTAAAATGCTGATTTGTCACATGCACATCACTCCCTCCAGCTCCTGACTAAGCAATGATCCAAAAAAAGTAAGTTACACATCACGTTGCCAAGTCCTGCCCAGCCAGGAACGGAGTTATACTCTAAATGGGTGACTCATTAGGGAGAACATCTTTAGCATCTCTTACCGGATGTTCAGGCAAATCAGGTGGAGGTGACGGCATTTCACACAAGTTTGGAGTGCCTGAACTTCCCTGCACCACAAAACAAAAAAAAATGCATGACATTTCCCAAATACACATGCAACATGCATTTGTACATCCCCCACCCCATTACAGCAGTTCCCGTACCCCAACATCAGATGCAGATTCTTCTCACACTCCAACAGCTGGGGCCTCCAGGGGAAAAAGATGATCTGCAAATAGAGTTCAAGATGATAATTAGTAAGGATACTAGTTAGGCTGTATGTATGATGTGACATTTGTGACCAAGGTTTGAGGGATTGCTCATTGGTATGTTCTTCACTCCAGTTTATCCAGCCAAATAGGACACTGGCAGCCACAGCCCAGGAGACTGGTAGGGAGTAGAAAGAGGCATGGTAAGGCTCAGGAGCAGGGGCCACAAGAATGAGGGGCCACCTTTCCTGCCAAAAAAGGAGGCATATGTGTTAGGATGGCTCCATTATGCCCATAAGCTACTGCAGCCATTTTGACCATGGGCTTCAAACATTAAAGCAAAAGATATAACATTTGTCTTTAAGGGTTAAGGCCGAGGAATCGAGTGCTGATGGCATTCACTGGGTGGAGCTCTGACTTCTCTTTCTCTCTATTCAGCTTGGAGGAAGCATCATTCTGCTGTTGCTCTTGAAGCATCATATGGATCTCCCTTCCTACACTGACTTGGTCACCCCCGGCCACCTGAATCCCTCAGCCCAAGCTGCCTGGGTTTATGAGACTTAAAACATTGCCTCACATTGGGCCTAGTTGAATTACCACTGTGCAAACACACCATGTCTTCACTAAGACAGCCAGACTGTCCCACTGCCAAGGATGAACTCGGTTTATAGTCCTAGAGTGCTTCCTTCCCAGAAGGAATTGTCACCTGTAATTCAGAACCTTGGACCCCTATTGTTACTGGATCATCTTTATTGAAGTCTACCAAAGCTCTCTCGTGTGTGGCCAAAGTATCCCCCATGTCCACAGGGACCTCAGTCTACACTTTGTACTTCATGGCTGTTTTTGCTCAGATATCGGGGCACTCTACCCTCAAAGACTCCACATGGTCCCTTGCAGATTGTCTGTGATTGGCCTAAAACTTCTATTCATGCTGGCCATGTTGACCTTGTCACTGTCTCTGAGAATTCATACAGTCTACCTCTGGTTGGGGTCATTTCAGTCTCCTGAAGTGGACACAGATTTACCGGGGTTGTTTCAAACCTTATAGATGTACTTCCCGTCATCTGGAGAATCAGACTCTTGTTCCAGGCCTTGTTTTTTTTAAAGGTCACTGTTGGGCAAGGTTGCTCATTTCCTTTAGGGCAGGGGTGTCAAACTGGTGGCCCTCCAGCTGTTGTGAAACTACAAGTCCCATCATGCCTCTGACTTTGGGAGTCATGCTTGTAACTGTCAATCTTGCAATGCCTCATGGGACTTGAAGTTTTGGAGAAAAAGTTGGAGGGTCACCAGTTTGACACCTGTGCTTTAGGGTTTTAATTCCTCCCCTTATAGGTCAGGATTATTCTCCCTCCATCATCATTCAGGGTGTGTAGGGTGCCAAGGGATTACTCTCATAATTTAGACTCCCTTTTTCAATTGTAACTCAGTTCTTGTCATCAATCCCTCATGCCTTGGAGCCTGAACTTGGGGCAAAACATCCAAATGGTCTCTCTAGACAAAATACTTCCAGATATTACCTGTCTGCCTTTTTGTCTGAAAGGGGTATTTTCTTCCCTTCACCATGAAAGTCTTGGGGCTCCAATCTGTTTCCTGAGAACAGTTCCCATCTCATCAAGCATCCCCTCCATGACTTGGTACTCTGACCTGAGCTCCACTGGAAATCCCTCACGTATTGAAGAGTCTTCCTTATGGAATGATCTGGGAGTTTTCCCTGCGGCAGGTATAGTGGCCTAGTCCCTATGCTGTACTACACTGAGAGTGTTACGTTTCACTATACTGATATATCTGATTCAGTACCTGAAAGCTGTTGATTTCCCACCTGGCAGGAATACTTAATTGCAGGATGGCCCTGTGCTCTCCACATTGTCAGCAAGAAGATCATGCTGGGGTCCTTCTGCTAGTTCCTAACAGCAGATAGGAAGTCTGCCTGGAGACCTTTGTAGGACCTGGTCACTGGAGGTTAAGTTCTCATTTGATGACCAATGTGCAGTTCCTCCAGACTCCTTCCCTTGCTCCTGTTCCTAATCAGGTAGACAATCTAGGATCCCTTCCCCCTTCCCCTCTCCTCAGCTGAGGATACTTTGTTGGATCATGCTCCATGATTAGATGTAGGCAGTTTTGCTTAGAGGCAGCGGTGGGTGTTTAGGCACATGGGTCCCTGTGCATCCTTATAACCTGCTGGTGTTTTGTGCACCATATGGGTTGTGCCATATTTCTTCTCTCTGCTTACCCCTGTGGAGGTGTCTTGGCACTTTTTCCTCTTCTAGTCAAGCCCTTAGGTACCCTTAGGGTTCTTTCCTACCAGCCTTCAAGAGCTGGCTGGCTGTCTGATATGAAGGATGGGACATTCTGGGTAGTCTGTCTCTCTCTCTCTTTTGTATGAAGGACGGGACATTCTGGGTCGTCTGTCTCTCTCTGATATGAAAGACGGGACATTCTGGGTAGTCTGTCTCTCTCTCTTTTGTATGAAGGACGGGACATTCTGGGTCGTCTGTCTCTCTCTGATATGAAAGACGGGACATCCTGGGTAGTCTGTCTCGGTCTTGTGATATGAAGGATGGGACATTCTGGATAGTCTGTCTCTCTCTGGTATGAAGGATGGTACATTCTGTGTAGTCTCTCTCGGTCTCTGATATGAAGGATTTCTCTCGGTCTCTGTCTAGTCTGTCTCTCTCTCTCTCTCTGATATGAAGGACAGGACATTCTGGGTTGTCTGTGTCGGTCTCTGATATGAAGGACGGGACATTCTGGGTAGTCTGTTTCTCTTTGATATGAAGGACGGGATATTTTGGGTAGTCTGTCTCTCTCTAATATGAAGGATGGGACATTCTAGGTAATCTGTCTCTCTCTGATATGAAGGACGTGACATTCTGGGTAATCTGTCTCTCTCTGATATGAAGGACGGGACATTCTGGGTAATCTGTCTCTCTCTGATATGAAGGACGGGACATTCTTGGTAATCTGTCTCTCTCTGATATGAAGGACGGACATTCTGGGTAATCTGTCTCTCTCTGATAAAAAGGATGGGACATTCTGGGTAGTCTGTCTCTCTCTGATATGAAGGACGGGACATTCTGGGTAGTCTGTCTCTCTCTCTGATATGAAGGACGGGACATTCTGGGTAATCTGTCTCTCTCTGATATGAAGGACGGGACATTCTGGGTAATCTGTCTCTCTTTGATATGAAGGACGGGACATTCTGGGTAGTCTGTCTCTCTCTGATATGAAGGATGGGACATTCTGGGTAGTCTGTCTCTCTCTGATATGAAGGACGGGACATTCTGGGTAGTCTGTCTCTCTCTGATATGAAGGATGGGACATTCTGGGTAGTCTGTCTCTCTCTGATATGAAGGATGGGACATTCTGGGTAGTCTGTCACTCGGATATGAAGGTTGGGACATTCTGGGTAGTCGGTCTCTCTCTGATATGAAGGACGAGACATTCTGGGTAGTCTGTCTCTCTCTGATATGGAGGATGGGACATTCTGGGTAGTCTGTCTCTCTCTGATATGGAGGACGGGACATTCTGGGTAGTCTGTCTCTCTCTGATATGGAGGACGGGATATTCTGGGTAGTCTGTCTCGGTCTCTGATATGAAGGATGGGACATTCTGGATAGTCTGTCTCTCTCTGATATGAAGGATGGGACATTCTGGGTAGTTTGTCTTGGTCTCTGATATGAAGGATGGGACATTCTGGGTAGTCTGTCTCGGTCTCTGATATGGAGGATTGGACATTCTGGGTAGTCTGTCTTGGTCTCTGATATGATGGACGGAACATTCCGTTGTAGTGTTTCTGATTTTGGAGGTCTCTGTTTTATTATGTATACCTTTGTTTTTATCTTGTGTTCTGTGTCTTTAAGACTTTTCTATCTGTAGTAAAATATCTTTTTTAAACAGTTGGTTGCATAAGAGTTAGGTTTATTGTTTCATACTTTTTTTAGTTATTTTGGAACTTCCCTGATATCTCTGTAAGGTAGATACAATGCAGGAATGGTTATTAGGGGGTATTTCTCAGGGCTGCAGTTCCTCTGAACGCCACAAGATGGTGATCTTATTTCTACTATTCAGACAGGACTTCTCTATGGAATACAGTCAGGAAGTGATGTCAGGAACAGACAGGAAGTGATGTCAGGAACAGACAGGAAATGATGTTAGGAACAGACAAGAAGTAATTTGGAATAAAGACACAAAGTTCTATGTGGTCTGAAGGAGATCGGAGAGGTTGGTGGACGTGGCAGCAGAGGAGGTAATTATTATTATACATCGTTTATGGCGCCAACAGTTTGCTCAGCGCTTTACAATATAAAGGGAGACAATACAGCAACAATACAGTTCAATACAAGAGAGATTTGATGGCCTAATCCTGGAAGCTTACAATCTAGGAAGGAGGGGCTGGTGATACAAAAGGTAGTAACTGTGGGGGATGGACTGGTTGGAAGAGTAAAGATTCCAGTATTAGCTGAGGGCAGGATAGGCTTCCCTGAAGAGAGAGGTAATCAGAGATCGCCTAAAAGTGAGCAGAGTAGGTGATAGTCTGATAAATTGGGGTACAGAGTTCCAGAGGATGGGGGAAGCTCTGGAGAAGTCCTGGAGACGAGTATGGGAGGAGGAGACATGGGAGCTAGAAAGCAGGAGGTCTTGTGAGGAACGGAGAGTACGGTTTTGGTGATATGTAGAGACAAGATTGGTGATGTAATTTGGGGCAGAGTTATAAGTGGCTTTATACGTTGTTAGTGTTTTGAATTTTATCCGTTGGGCAATGAGAAGCCAGTGGAGGGATTGGCAGAGAGGGGTGGAGGACACTGAATGGAGGGATTGGCAGAGAGGGGTGGAGGACACTGAGTGGAGGGATTGGCAGAGAGGGGTGGAGGACACTGAGTGGAGGGATTGGCAGAGAGGGGTGGAGGACACTGAATGGAGGGATTGGCAGAGAGGGGTGGAGGACACTGAATGGAGGCCAGTGAAGGGATTGGCAGAGAGGGGTGGAGGACACTGAATTGGCAGATACACAACGGTTAGTAAGGTGGATGAGTCAAGCAGCAGCATTCATGATAGACTGGAGAGGGGATAGCCTGCAATGAGGTTGGCCAATGAGGAGGGAGTTACAATAGTCAAGGTGAGATATAACCAGGGAGGGAATACGTTGTTTAGTGGTTTCCGAGGTTAGGAACGGGTGTATCTTGGAGATGTTGTGGAGGTGAAGTCTACAAGATTTGGACAGTGATTGGATTTGGGGCTGAAAGGACAGATGGGAGTATAGGATTACACCTAGTACCCTGGCATGAGGAGAGGGACTGATGGTTGTATTATTGATCTTGATGGAGAAGTCAGGGGGAGCATGGGATGGGGGGAATACTAAGAGCTCAGTTTTGGAAAGATTGAGTTTGAGGAAGTGGAGTGACATCCATGCCGATATGTCACTTAGTAGGTTAGTAATGCGAGAGGAGACTGAAGGGGCGAGGTAAGGGGTAGAAAGATAGATTTGTGTGTCATCAGCATAGAGATGGTACTTAAAGCCATGGGAGTTTATCAAGTGACCAAGGGAGGAGGTGTAGATGGAGAAGAGAAGGGGTCCAAGGACAGATCCTTGAAGCACCCCTATAGAAAGAGGGTGTGAAGAGGAGGAGGCAGCGTTATAGTTAACGCTGAAGGAGCGCTGCGATAGGTAGGAGGAGAACCAGGAGAGAGCAGAGTCTGAGGCCAAGATAGTGGAGTTTTTTGAGGAGGAGGGGATGGTCAACCATATCAAAAGCTGCAGAGAGGTCAAGTAGTAAGAGTACGGAGTAGTGGCCATTGGTTGGGATGAGTACGGAGTAGTGGCCATTGGTTGGGATGAGTACGGAGTAGTGGCCATTGGTTGGGATGAGTACAGTGTACTGGCCATTGGTTGGGATGAGTACAGAGTAGTGGCCATTGGTTTTAGCAGTTAGTAGATCATTAGTGAGGTTTAGTAGGGCAGTTGCAGTGGAGTGGAGTGAGCGAAAGCCAGACTGTAAAGGGTGAAGAAGGTTGTTGTCAGTGAGGTGGGAGCTCAGGCGATTGTAGACTAAACGTTCTTGGAGTTTAGAGGTAAATGGCAGCAGGGAGATGAGTCAGTTGTTCAGGTTGGTGGGGTCCAGGGAGGGCTTGTTAAGTATGGGAGTTATATGCACATGCTTTAGAGGGGAGGGGAAGGCACCAGTAGAGAGGGAAAGATTGAAGATGTGAGTGAGGAAGCATAGGATGGAAGAAGAGGGTGACTGAAGTAGTTGTGAGGGGACAGGATCCAGGGGGCAGGTAGTGAGACGGGCTTCTGAGAAAACCTTAGTGACCTCTTCAGTAGTAGCGAGGTCAGAAGAGGAAAGTGTTGAGGGAGGTTTAGTATAAGGTATGCTAAGTGGGATGGATGTCTGTGCAGTGGTGATGTCCCTACGAATTGCGTCAATCTTATTTTTGAAATGATTTGCAATCTCATAAGCAGTGAGTGAGGTACTGGGTGGAGGTGGAGAAAGTAAAGAGTTAAAAGTAGAGAAGAGACGACGAGGACTGGATGACAAGGTATTGATGAGAGGGACAAAGTCGTCTTGTTTGGCAGCATGGAGGGAGGAATTGTATGTGAAGAAAGCAGATTTATATCAGGTGAATGCTTGCTGGTATTTGGTTTTACGTCACAATCGCTCCAGCGCACGACTATGTCTCTTAAGATGTTCGGTGTGGTCAGTCTGCAACGGATGTAATGGTCGGGGCCTGATGCTTCATGTTGTTAGAGGAACAAGGGAGTCTAATGCGGATGACAGTGAACTGTTATAGACAGCAGTGGCCAGGTCAGGGCAGGACAGGGGAGAGATTCTGTCATAGAGTTGGTCAGTTGCAGAGTGGAAAGGAGCCGGGTTCAAGTTGTGAAGGTTTCTGCGGGTAATTGTTGGCTGCTTGGAGGGATAGGTGTTTGAAGACGAGGAGACAGTGAAGGTGATGAGATTGTGATCAGAGAGAGGAAAGGGGGTGTTTGTGAGGTTGTAGGGAGTGCAAAGATGGGAGAAAACAAGGTCTAATGTATTCCCATCAGAGTGAGTGGAGGACGGTATACATTGTGCTAATGTAAAAGATGAGGTTATGTTGAAGAATTGGGATGTAGCCGGGTTGTTGACATTAATAGGAATGGTAAAATCTCTGAGAATGATAGCGGGTAGTTCAGAGGAGAGAAAGTAGGGTAGCCAGGCGGAGAAATCATCAAGAAAGCGGGACACGGGTCCAGGAGGCCAATAGATCACTGCAATCCTCAGAGAAATGGGAGAAAACAGCCGGATGCAGTGAGTCTGGGAAGAAGAGGATAGAGAGGGAGGGTTAGGGAGCACTTGAAAGGTGCTGAGTGGGGATAGAAGCAAACCAACCCCACCACCTTTCTGACCACTAGGTCTGGGTGAGTGGGTCCAGAGGAGGCCTCCATAGGAAAGTGCTGCGGGGGAAGCAGAATCTGCTGCTTGGAGCCAGGTTTCTGTAATTATCTTAAGGAAGTGAGAGTCAAAAAGGTCATGGACAGAGGTGAGCTTATTACAGACAGAGCGGGCATTTCGCACATGAAAAAGGGAGGCTGTTTTTTGTGAGCACGGGGACTGATATTAAATTGAGGGGACTGCAACTATTCCTGGAAGAAAGAGGGTACCTGGTGTGGGGGTGAGATAGTGGAGGTCCAGGGTTTGGGGAGATATCCCCAGAGGTTAGGAGAAGAAGGGTGAGGAAAGTAAAATGGGAGCAGGATGTACACGAGCGCACATGCCTTCCAGTCCTGGTGTTTGGGTCAGCAGGAGAGTGAAGTATCAGCAGGAGGTGATGAGAGCAGTAGTAGGGAGATGGTAGCAGTGAGGGGGAGATGTACAAGTTTTGGGGTGGAGCAGAGGGGTAAAGAAGTGAGATTTTGGGAACAAAGGAAAGTAATATGAAAAGGAGGAGTAGAGGGGACATGTTGGAGGTATACAGAGTGGGACTCAGACTTGTAAGAGATGTTTCCCGGGGTGTTTGCTTGCAGTCTGTCCAGCATGAAGGAGAGTTTCTTGTTGTATCTTCCTGCTGCTTGAGTTAAACTGCTTCCTTGCACTCCATCAACGCAGCACTCACTCAAAAGCATCACCCCATCAGATATTGTGCCCCCCCATCAGTGATCTCCCCACATCAGCTGCTCTAAATTTATAGGGAGATGGCCGAATGAGCACTCATCTCCGCCCCAATTAGGAACTGATAAGGATCACATGAATGGGGGGGATGATTCTTAAGCACAGACCAGACACAGGCTACAGTCATAAAACGGTAATAAGATGTCATGTTCTATTTACACCCAGTAACCCCCTGTCATGTCCGTCCTCTTCCTCCATAGTCATATCCGTTCTCTTCCTCCATAGTCATGTCCGTCCTCTTCCTCCATAGTCATATCCGTTCTCTTCCACCATAGTCATGTCCGTTCTCTTCCTCCATAGCCATGTCCGTTCTCTTCCTCCATAGCCATGTCCGTTCTCTTCCTCCATAGTCATGTCCGTCCTCTTCCTCCATAGTCACTGTGACGTCTTTTATCTACAGCAGATGATGATACACATCAATATTTAAAAGGACACAAGGATCTCTACAAGGACGTCATGATGGACAATCAGCCGCCCCTCACATCACCGGGTAAGAGGAGACTTTATTGTAAAGGAGAGAGCAGTACGGAGGATCCACCTAGATCCCCCATCATCTGATAAACACATAGAAACAATGGATTCAGTCAGTGTGTGTGTTTCCTACAGATGGATCCAGTCATGGGAACCCACCAGAGAGATGTCCCCGTCCTCTGTATTCCCGGGATTCCACACAGGAAGGTCACACCATCCCTTACCATCATCAGGTAGATGGATCCAGTAATGGGAACCCACCAGAGAGATGTCCCCGTCCTCTGTATTCCTGGAATTCAACACAAGAAGATCTCAACTATGCAGAACATCATCAGGTAGATGTGTAGAATTCATAACTATTAGTGATTGTTCCTCAAGAGTGTTTGTTACATTGAATTTCTTTTTGAATTTTTAGAGTGGAATCCTCGGGGATGATAATATTGATGTTAAAGAAGAGTATAAAGAGGAGGATGAGGAGTATGGAGTGATGGAGGAGTTTTCAGAAGGACACAAGGATATGATGGAGTCACCTAATACCAGGAACCCACCAGAGAGATGTCCCCGTCCTCTGTATTCCCGGGATTCCACACAGGAAGGTCACACCATCCCTCACCATTACAAGGTTGGTGGGATGGGGAATCTAGAACATGGACTTGTAGAGACAATGTGTGGATTTTTTATGTGACCTTATATTTTACAGATGATATTTTCTCTCATTTCCTTGATTTAGAGTGGAGATCCAATCGATATAGAATTTGAGGTGAAAGCAGAAGAAGAAGAGGCGTATGTGAGGGATGATCAGCAGTCTATGGAGGAGGATGGAATAACGGGGACATTTATAGAGGAGGACACTCCTACAGAGATCAGCACAGGTGGGTCATGAACACTAAATCCATTCCTCCACCCATACTGCTCACTGATTGGTCCAGAGTAGGGCGGGGACTGGGTGATATCAGCCTGTAATCCCCTGGTCACTTTCCTGAGCTGTGTTCCCCGTCCTGTATTCCTGGATTTCTCTCGGATAATCTTCCTTCTCTGTGCTGCAGACACAATTTATGTCTCTAGACTGGATTTATGGAGGTTCTGGGGTTCAGCTGGCAGCAAAATGTTCATTTTTACTCTAAGCATTGCATAATGTAGGCACCCAGGACATGTGACTGGGGTCTCCTGCCTTGTGCCTGACTCTTCCAGGGGACCTTCTCTGTTATCTGCTGGCTGTGCCGGGTGGAGGGATATGTCTGTAGTGTCTCAGCCCCAAGTCACTGAGTGCAGTCTCAGGAGATGGGAGGCAGCGGTGTGGGACCTACATAGTTACATAGTTAGTCTGGCTGAAAAAAGACATTCCATCTAGTTGTACCATTAAAAATAAAAGTTATAATCCGACACCCACAGCTGATCCACCAGAAGGCAAAAACCCAGCAAAGCACGATCCAATCTGCTCCTGCAGGGGGAAAAATTCCTTCCTGACCCCCCGAGAGGCAATCGGATATTCCCTGGATCAACTTTCCCTATAAATGTTATATCCAGTTATATTCTGTGTATCCAAGAAAGAGTCCAGGACTTTCCTACAGCAACCCCCCCTTATGTATTATACATGGAGATCATATCCCCCCCTTATGTATTATACATGGAGATCATATCCCCCCTTATGTATTATACATGGTGATCATATCCCCCCCTTATGTATTATACATGGAGATCATATCCCCCCCTTATGTATTATACATGGAGATCATATCCCCCCTTATGTATTATACATGGAGATCATATCCCCCCTTATGTATTATACATGGAGATCATATCCTCCCCTTATGTATTATACATGGAGATCATATCCCCCCCTTATGTATTATACATGGAGATCATATCCCCCTTATGTATTATACATGAAGATCATATCCCCCCCTTATGTATTATACATGGAGATCATATCCCCCCTTATGTATTATACATGGAGATCATATCCCCCCCTTATGTATTATACATGGAGATCATATCCCCCTTATGCATTATACATGGAGATCATATCCCCCCTTATGTATTATACATGGAGATCATATCCCCCCCTTATGTATTATACATGGTGATCACATCTCCCCTTATGTATTATACATGGAGATCATATCCCCCCTTATGTATTATACATGGTGATCACATCTCCCCTTATGTATTATACATGGAGATCATATCCCCCCTTATGTATTATACATGGAGATCATATCCCCCCCTTATGTATTATACATGGAGATCATATCCCCCCTTATGTATTATACATGGAGATCATATCCCCCCCTTATGTATTATACATGGAGATCATACCCCCTTATGTATTATACATGGTGATCATATCCCCCCTTATGTATTATACATTAAGATCATATCCCCCCTTATGTATTATACATGGAGATCATACCCCCTTATGTATTATACATTAAGATCATATCCCCCCTTATGTATTATACATGGAGATCATATCCCCCCTTATGTATTATACATGGAGATCATATCCCCCCCTTATGTATTATACATGGAGATCATATCCCCCCCTTATGTATTATACATGGAGATCATATCCCCCCTTATGTATTCTACATGGAGATGATATCCCCCCTTATGTATAATACATGGAGATCATATCCCCCCTTATGTATAATACATGGAGATCATATCCCCCCTTATGTATTATACATGGAGATGATATCCCCCTTATGTATTATACATGGAGATGATATCCCCCCCTTATGTATTATACATGGAGATCATATCCCCCCTTATGTATTATACATGGAGATCATATCCCCCCCTTATGTATTATACATGGAGATCATATCCCCCTTATGTATTATACATGGAGATCATATCCCCCCTTATGTATTATACATGGAGATCTTATCCCCCCCTTATGTATTATACATGGAGATCATATCCCCCCCTTATGTATTATACATGGTGATCATATCCCCTCTGATGTATTATACATGGAGATCATATCCCCCCTTATGTATTATACATGGAGATCATATCCCCCCTTATGTATTATACATGGAGATCATATCCCCCCTTATGTATTATACATGGAGATCATATCCCCCCCTTATGTATTATACATGGTGATCATATCCCCTCTGATGTATTATACATGGAGATCATATCCCCCTTATGTATTATACATGGAGATCATATCCCCCCTTATGTATTATACATGGAGATCATATCCCCCTTATGTATTATACATGGAGATCATATCCCCCCTTATGTATTATACATGGAGATCATATCCCCCTTATGTAATATACATGGAGATCATATCCCCCTTATGTATTATACGTGGAGATTATGTCCCCCTTATGTATTATACATGGGGATCATATCCCCCCCTTATGTAATATACATGAAGATCATATCCCCCTTATGTATTATACATGGAGATCATGTCCCCCTTATGTAATATACATGGAGATCATATCCCCCCTTATGTATTATACATGGAGATCATATCCCCCCTTATGTATTATACATGGAGATCATATCCCCCTTATGTATTTTACATGGAGATCATGTCCCCCTTATGTAATATACATGGAGATCATATCCCCCTTATGTATTATACATGGAGATCATATCCCCCCTTATGTATTATACATGGAGATCATATCCCCCCTTATGTATTATACATGGAGATCATATCCCCCCTTATGTATTATACATGGAGATCATATCCCCCCTTATGTATTATACATGGAGATCATATCCCCCTTATGTATTATACATGGAGCTCATGTCCCCCTTATGTAATATACATGGAGATGATATCCCCCCTTATGTATAATACATGGAGATCATACCCCCCTTATGTATTATACATGGTGATCATATCCCCCCTTATGTATTATACATGGAGATCATATCCCCCCTTATGTATTATACATGGAGATCATATCCCCCTTATGTATTATACATGGAGATCATATCCCCCCTTATGTATTATACATGGAGATCATATCCCCCCCTTATGTATTATACATGGAGATCATATCCCCCCCTTATGTATTATACATGGAGATCATATCCCCCTTTATGTATTATACATGGAGATCATATCTCCCCTTATGTATTATACATGGAGATCATATCCCCCCCTTATGTATTATACATGGAGATCATATCCCCCTTATGTATTATACATGGAGATCATATCCCCCCTTATGTATTATACATGGAGATCATATCCCCCCTTATGTATTATACATGGAGATCATATCCCCCCCTTATGTATTATACATGGAGATCATATCCCCCTTATGTATTATACATGGAGATCATATCCCCCCTTATGTATTATACATGGAGATCATATCCCCCCCTTATGTATTATACATGGAGATCATATCCCCCTTATGTATTATACATGGAGATCATATCCCCCCTTATGTATTATACATGGAGATCATATCCCCCCTTATGTATTATACATGGAGATCATATCCCCCCTTATGTATTATACATGGAGATCATATCCCCCCTTATGTATTATACATGGAGATCATATCCCCCTCTTATGTATTATACATGGAGATCATATCCCCCTTATGTATTATACATGGAGATCATATCCCCCCTTATGTATTATACATGGAGCTCATGTCCCCCTTATGTAATATACATGGAGATGATATCCCCCCTTATGTATAATACATGGAGATCATACCCCCCTTATGTATTATACATGGTGATCATATCCCCCCTTATGTATTATACATGGAGATCATATCCCCCCTTATGTATTATACATGGAGATCATATCCCCCTTATGTATTATACATGGAGATCATATCCCCCCTTATGTATTATACATGGAGATCATATCCCCCCCTTATGTATTATACATGGAGATCATATCCCCCCCTTATGTATTATACATGGAGATCATATCCCCCTTTATGTATTATACATGGAGATCATATCTCCCCTTATGTATTATACATGGAGATCATATCCCCCCCTTATGTATTATACATGGAGATCATATCCCCCTTATGTATTATACATGGAGATCATATCCCCCCTTATGTATTATACATGGAGATCATATCCCCCCTTATGTATTATACATGGAGATCATATCCCCCCCTTATGTATTATACATGGAGATCATATCCCCCTTATGTATTATACATGGAGATCATATCCCCCCTTATGTATTATACATGGAGATCATATCCCCCCTTATGTATTATACATGGAGATCATATCCCCCCTTATGTATTATACATGGAGATCATATCCCCCTTATGTATTATACATGGAGATCATATCCCCCCTTATGTATTATACATGGAGATCATATCCCCCCTTATGTATTATACATGGAGATCATATCCCCCTTATGTATTATACATGGAGATCATATCCCCCCTTATGTATTATACATGGAGTTCATATCCCCCCTTATGTATTATACATGGAGATCATATCCCCCTTATGTATTATACATGGAGATCATATCCCCCTCTTATGTATTATACATGGAGATCATATCCCCCTCTTATGTATTATACATGGAGATCATATCCCCCCCTTATGTATTATACATGGAGATCATATCCCCCCCTTATGTATTATACATGGAGATCATATCCCCCTCTTATGTATTATACATGGAGATCATATCCCCCCCCCTTATGTATTATACATGGAGATCATATCCCCCCCCCTTATGTATTATACATGGAGATCATATCCCCCCTTATGTATTATACATGGAGATCATATCCCCCTCTTATGTATTATACATGGAGATCATATCCCCCCTTATGTATTATACATGGAGATCATATCCCCCCTTATGTATTATACATGGAGATCATATCCCCCCCTTATGTATTATACATGGAGATCATATCCCCCCCTTATGTATTATACATGGAGATCATATCCCCCCCTTATGTATTATACATGGAGATCATATCCCCCCTTATGTTTTATACATGGAGATCATATCCCCCTTATGTATTATACATGGAGATCATATCCCCCTTATGTATTATACATGGAGATCATATCCCCCCTTATGTATTATACATGGAGATCATATCCCCCCCCTTATGTATTATACATGGTGATCATATCCCCCTTATGTATTATACATGGAGATCATATCCCCCTTATGTATTATACATGGAGATCATATCCCCCCCTTATGTATTATACATGGAGATCATATCCCCCTTATGTATTATACATGGAGATCATATCCCCCCCTTATGTATTATACATGGAGATCATATCCCCCCTTATGTATTATACATGGTGATCATATCCCCCTTATGTATTATACATGGAGATCATATCCCCCCTTATGTATTATACATGGAGATCATATCCCCCCTTATGTATTATACATGGTGATCATATCCCCCTTATGTATTATACATGGAGATCATATCCCCCCTTATGTATTATACATGGAGATCATATCCCCCCTTATGTATTATACATGGTGATCATATCCCCCTTATGTATTATACATGGAGATCATATCCCCCCTTATGTATTATACATGGAGATCATATCCCCCCTTATGTATTATACATGGAGATCATATCCCCCCTTATGTATTATACATGGAGATCATACCCCCCCTTATGTATTATACATGGAGATCATATCCCCCCTTATGTATTATACATGGAGATCATATCCCCCCCTTATGTATTATACATGGTGATCATATCATCCCTTATGTATTATACATGGTGATCATATCCCCCCTTATGTATTATACATGGAGATCATATCCCCCCTTATGTATTATACATGGAGATCATATCCCCCCTTATGTATTATACATGGAGATCATATACCCCCTTATGTATTATACATGGAGATCATATACCCCCCTTATGTATTATACATGGAGATCATATCCCCCCTTAATCTCCTCTTCTCAGTAGAGAATACATTCAGTTCCTCTAATCTTTCCTCATAGCTGATCTCCTCCATGCCTCGTATCAGTTTGGTTGCCCTTCTCTGTACTTCCTCCAGTTCCCCAATGTTCTTTTTGTGAATTGGAGCCCAAAACTGAACTGCATATTCCAGATGAGGTCTTACTAATGATTTGTACCCGGGGGAGGGGGGGTGATATCTCTCTCTGGAGTCTATACCTCTCCTAATACAAGAGAGGTTTTTGCTCGCCTTTGAACCCGCAGCTTTGCATTGCATGCCATTTCAAGCTTGTCTACTAGAACCCCCAGATCCTTCTCCACCATTGACCCCCCCCAGATCCTTCTCCACCATTGACCCCCCCTAGATCCTTCTCCACCACTGTCCCTCAGATCCTTCTCCACCATTGACCCCCCCCCAGATCCGTCTCCACCATTGACTTCTCCAGATCCGTCTCCACCATTAACCCTCATTGGCCCCATAGCCCCCCAATTACACAGAGCATTGAGGTCGGCTTGTAAGTTGGAGACATCCTGTAAGGACGTTATTCCCCGGCACAGCTTGGTGTCATCTGCAAAGACTGGAATGGGGTTTATAATCTCACACCCCATATTGTTTATATATATATTAATAAGTAAGGGTCCCAACACTGAACCCTGGGGTACCCCACTAATAACACTGAACCCTGGGGTACCCCACTAATAACACTGAACACTGGGGTACCCCACTAATAACACTGAACCTTGGGGTACACCACTAATAACACTGAACCCTGGGGTACCCCACTAATAACACAGCCTTGGGGTACCCCACTAATAACACTGAACCCTGGGGTACCCCACTAGTAACACTGAACCTTGGGGTACCCCACTAATAACACTGAACCTTGGGGAACCCCACTAATAACACAGCCTTGGGGTACCCCACTAATAACACTGAACCCTGGGGTACCCCACTAGTAACACTGAACCTTGGGGTACCCCACTAATAACACTGAACCTTGGGGAACCCCACTAATAACACTGATCCCTGGGGTACCCCACTAATAACACTGAGCCTTGGGGTACCCCACTAATAACACTGAACCCTGGGGTACCCCACTAGTAACACTGAACCTTGGGGTACCCCACTAATCACACTGAACCTTGGGGTCCCCCACTAATAACACTGAACCCTGGGGTACCCCACTAATAACACTGAACCTTGGGGTCCCCCACTAGTAACACTGAACCCTGGGGTACCCCACTAATAACACTGAACCCTGGGGTACCCCACTAATAACACTGAACCTTGGGGTACCCCACTAATAACACTGAACCTTGGGGTACACCACTAATAACACTGAACCCTGGGGTACCCCACTAATAACACTGAGCCTTGGGGTACCCCACTAATAACACTGAACCCTGGGGTACCCCACTAGTAACACTGAACCTTGGGGTACCCCACTAATAACACTGAACCTTGGGGAACCCCACTAATAACACTGATCCCTGGGGTACCCCACTAATAACACTGAGCCTTGGGGTACCCCACTAATAACACTAAACCCTGGGGTACCCCACTAGTAACACTGAACCTTGGGGTACCCCACTAATAACACTGAACCCTGGGGTACCCCACTAATAACACTGAACCTTGGGGTCCCCCACTAGTAACACTGAACCTTGGGGTACCCCACTAATAACACTGAACCCTGGGGTACCCCACTAATAACACTGAACCCTGGGGTACCCCACTAATAACACTGAACCTTGGGGTACCCCACTAGTAACACTGAACCTTGGGGTACCCCACTGACACCCCCAGACCATTCAGAGTATGAATCATTAACCACTACTCTCTGAATACGATCTTTTATCCATTTACATTCAGATTTTTCCAGCCCGTAGACTTTACCTTACACATTAGCCGTATGTGGGGAACTGTGTCCAAGTATACCACGTCCACCATCACCCCTCTGTCCAAGTATACCACGTCCACTACCACCCCTCTGTCCAAGTATACCACGTCCACCGCCACCCCTCTGTCCAAGTATACCACGTCCACCGCCACCCCTCTGTCCAAGTATACCACGTCCACCGCCACCCCTCTGTCCAAGTATACCACGTCCACCGCCACCCCTCTGTCCAAGTATACCACGTCCACCGCCACCCCTCTGTCCAAGTATACCACGTCCACCGCCACCCCTCTGTCCAAGTATACCACGTCCACCGCCACCCCTCTGTCCAAGTATACCACGTCCAACGCCACCCCTCTGTCCAAGTATACCACGTCCAACGCCACCCCTCTGTCCAAGTATACCACGTCCAACGCCACCCCTCTGTCCAAGTATACCACGTCCAACGCCACCCCTCTGTCCAAGTATACCACGTCCAACGCCACCCCTCTGTCCAAGTATACCATGGCCACTGCCACCCCTCTGTCCAAGTATACCACATCCACCGCCACCCCTCTGTCCAAGTATACCACGTTCAATGTCACCCCTCTGTCCAAGGATTTGCTCACCTCCAATCTAACCTGTTTCATGATGGTTTAATCCCATCTCACCTCTACATGTTGTCTACAGTAAACATTTAAGCTTCCACTGATTACAGAATACTAATACTGAGAGTCCTGACCCTTATACTATATAACTTGTACATTACATACTCCTGACCCCTGCACTATATACTCTGTGCTGTACATTACATACTCCTGACCCCTGCACTATATACTCTATGTTGTACATTACATACTCCTGACCCCTGCACTATATACTCTATGTTGTACATTACATACTCCTGACCCCTGCACTATATACTCTATGTTGTACATTACATACTCCTGACCCCTGCACTATATACTCTATGTTGTACATTACATACTCCTGACCTCTGCACTATATACTCTATGTTGTACATTACATACTCCTGACCCCTGCACTATATACTCTGTTGTACATTACATACTCCTGACCCCTGCACTATATACTCTATGTTGTACATTACATCCTCCTGACCCCTGCACTATATACTCTATGTTGTACATTACATACTCCTGACCCCTGCACTATACACTCTGTAGTACATTACATACTCCTGACCCCTGCACTATATACTCTATTTTGTACATTACATACTCCTGACCCCTGCACTATATACTCTATGTTGTACATTACATACTCCTGACCCCTGCACTATATACTCTGTTGTACATTCCATAGTCCTGACTTCTGCTCTCCCCCTCCCCCCACTGCTATATATACACATAATATGGATTCTCTTTTGTTACAGCCATTTCCTCCCAGCTGGACATTTTATATCGGATGATGTGATTGGAGCACAGACTTTTACATGGTGATAATAATGTGAAAACATCCTCCAACTTTGGACCCTTAAACAGAAAGTGATAATGAGGGAGGAGTCAATACCCCAATGATGGTGGTCTTCAGGATCAGTCCAGTCTTCATCTTGGTTGTTCTCCCCCCATCCTCACTCTCTGACCTCTGGTGGGGCTCAGCCCCGCTGTTCTTCATGACTAAATCATGGACTAAATAAGGAAGTGCAGTACTTCTTGTGTTGGGAAGATGGTGATGAGTGATAGAGGGGGTGGGGACCCTCGTCCTATAATCCCCTCATCACTGTCCCTCCTATAAAAGACAGTTCTGGTTGTTTCCTCACTCTCTGACTAAGGTCCATGAATAAAGAAATGACCTGGTAGGAGATCAGAGGAGCCATTTCCTAGTTCCCTTGAGGGTGGAATTGTAAGCTCCTCAGAGACCAAGCTGCCTGATGTGGGCGGAGTCCTGGTTTGGGGAACAAATCAGCTCCTGTCTAGTAATCCTCTTTGTCTTTGTATTTTAGTCCATGACCGGGAGATGAGGAAAACCTCTGAGGATTGTCTCACGTTGTCTCCAGACTGGAAAGTAGAAGATGAGGACATCACACAGTATAGTCCAGGAGAAAACCCGGCTCCCTCCAATGTCCATCCGGCACCACCCAGTGTAGATGGACCATCGGATTCCTCATATCCTGAAGAACCTCAGACTGTGCGGGACCGGGCCGGCCTTCCAACAGGGAAGAGCTTCTCCTGCACTGAGTGCGGGAAGGGTTTCCATTCTAAATACAAACTTAATGTGCATGAAAGATCTCACACAGGGGAGAAGCCGTACTCTTGTACTGAGTGCGGGAAATGTTTTGTAGAAAAATCAAAACTTGTCAGACATCAAAGATCTCACACTGGGGAGAAGCCATATTTTTGTCCGGAGTGTGGAAAAAGTTTTTCACAGACGTTCAGTCTGCAGAAACATCAGAGATCTCACACGGGGGAGAAGCCATATTCCTGTGCTGTGTGCGGGAAATGTTTTTCAGAGAAGTCCAGTCTGCACAAACATCAGAGATCTCACACAGGGGAAAAGCCATATTCCTGTCCTGAGTGCGGGAAATGTTTTTCAGAGAAATACCATCTTTCCAGTCATCAGAGATCTCACACAGGGGAGAAGCCGTATTCCTGTCCTGTGTGCGGAAAATGTTTTTCAGAAAAGTCTATCCTTCACACTCATCAGAGATCTCACACAGGGGAGAAGCCTTTTGCCTGTCCTGAGTGCGGGAAATGTTTTTCAGATAAGTCCACTCTTTACACACATCGGAGATCTCACACAGGGGAAAAGCCGTATTCCTGTTCTGAATGCGGGAAATGTTTTTTAGTGAAGTCCCATCTTTCCACACATCTGAGATCTCACACGGGAGAGAAGCCGTATTCCTGTCCTGAGTGTGGGAAATGTTTTTCAGGCAAGTCTAGTCTTTCCAGACATCAGAGATCTCACATGAGGAATAAGACACTTTCCTGTCCTGAGTGAGGGAATTGTTCCTTACTGAAGTCCTGTCTTCCTGTACATCAGGGGACTCTCACAGCCCTGGAGGTGTATTAGTGCCTTGAGTGCGGGAAATGTCTTCTAGATGAATGTTGCTGGACATCCCAGCTCTCATGTGGGGAAGAAGCACACCCTGATATACACCTCAGATATACTCCATGGCTGATCTTCATGGAAGAAACAGTTGATAAGGAGATGAGAGGCCCCCAAAGACATGGATGAAGTGTGGGACCGGATCGGCCATTGATAGGAGAAGAATAAAAATGGAGTCAATGTTCTAGCAGAAGCTCTCACAAAGACTTGGAGGTCTGATGGAGGTGTGGAAGTGTGAGGTCCTGACACTGTGACAATGACACAGGGTCCTCCTGGCTGCTGTTTGAGAAGCTCCAACATGTATTTTGTGAGCAGAGAAAACTGTGTTCTAGGTTGTAAATGGATTTGGTAGTTCTGGGTCCGGACCTGGAGCTTGAAGGTTCCAGAGATTCTTGGTGGGGACAAGTCCTTCAGTCCCATGTCCAGGCTTTGCTAGATGCCTGCAGCCTGTGTGAGTACATAGGGGGCTGGAGGGAGTCCATGGGGGTGGAGGGAGTCCAGAAGTCAATGGAGGAATGCTCAAGCTTGAGGGGGCTGGGGAACCCTATTCAGAGGCCAGGAGTGGACCTGTGTAGTGAGGTGCTGTGAACAAGGCTGAGTAATCCTGAAGAAGTCCTAGTCTCGGGGACCTGAAGTGGCTTGTGAGTCCAGGGGGCTGGAGGGAGTCCATGGGGGTGGAGGGAGTCCAGAAGTCAATGGAGGAGTGTTCAAGCTTGAGGGGGGATGGGGAACCCTATGTAGAGGCCAGGAGTGGACCTGTGTAGTGAGGTGCTGTAACCAAGGCTGAGTAATCCTGAAGAAGTCCTAGTCTGGGGGACCAGTGTACAGATCAGTGGTGCTGCTGAAGTGTAGCCAGGTGAGCTAGCATTTTCAGTGATCTGATGTATTGACAAAGCTGGAAAATCCCCTGCGTGGGATACCTTATGGTGTAAAGACTTTCATTTTCCTTCTTAATAAAAGTGGGCTGCCGTGCCGATAAACCGCAAGTCTTGACTGACGTGGACTCACAAACATCTACCACAGGAGCTAACAAACCCCCATATCACAGAGGGATTTCAGGTAAATACTGCATTGAGGCCACTAGATGGAGCTGACCATCATAGGAAATCATTGTGTAAAATAAATGATGGCCACAATGTATCTCGGCGGGGGAAATGCTCCTCACATTTGTCCAACTAACTTTCACTTGCAGTAAGTTTTTATTATTAACGTTTGTAGGATACATTGTGCAACTTGTACAAATGTTCAGAAGTAACCGACCCATGAAAACAATTCCAGCGTGCATCCGTAAATCATACAAGAGAATACAAGTGATGGATATAAAGATCAATGAGCGCGGCGTGTTACAAGATCGGGTTTACAGTAACCATACACATTGTAAGAATGGCAACAAGAGGATAATTAGGGAAGGAGAAGAGAATAAAATGAGGGGGAGGGGAAATCTTGAGTTATCCATAATTTGGGAGACACTCTTGGATTGGGTGTGAGAGTCGGGTCCTGCACAGAGGATAGGCAAGATACCCAGTAACCAAGGCCTCCCAGGTCAGGGGGCTGAGAAAAGGAAGAGGGAAGGAAATAGAACAAGGTGGTAAGATGAAGAACAGATGGAGGACATCGGGGACCCCCTTACCAGAAACCTGGTGATATGAAGTTGCTGGAATATTAAATAGAGTTCCAGGTGCAGAGTGTGTGACCCATCAAGAGGCTGATAGACGTAGGTCTGGATTTAGGAGGACTCCATGGGAGTGAATGGTGAGAAGTTTGAGAACAGAGCAATGCTTCTAAGTCACCCATAAGGAGCCATGTATTGTGGTGTAAAGGGGGGTTAGTGGGGTAATCTGGGCACCAAGAAATATTTAGTAAAAGCTGAAACACCCAAACCTCCTTGTTCCTTATGTATAAAGATAATATTCTTGAGATTCGTGACCCTTTGTCTGCTCAGTAGAATCACAAGACCTGATTTTAAAAAGATTTCAGAGTATAGGAGGAGATGGGGATCGGTGGGGGTGGGGGTGGGGAAGAGTACGGAATAAGTAACAGAGTTTTGTTAAAATTGCCAATTTTCCATCACTGATCCTCCCTATCCAGGAGAGGTGAAGATGAGTCCAGGACAGAAGTAGGACTCTCAAGTATCTGAAAGTGGGGATGTAGTTGGCCTCATGGAGTGTGTTGTACGAGCGAGGGAGATGAATGCCCAAATAATCCAGGTAGGAGGTGGGCCAAGGAAACTATCATTCTGTTTTACAGAGGAAAGGGAAATGTATGGAGTACAGAGAATAGGACTGGCAGGGAGGTGTTGGGTTGGACCAAAGTAAGTAAAAGATCATCGGCAAACAATCTGACTTTACCCAGTTCAGGACTGACCACCACACTTATTATTATTATACAGTATTTATAAAGCACCAATAGTTCACTCAGCGCTGTACATTACAATGGGAGACAATACATGAGACAGTACAGTAACAATACAATGCGATACACGAGGGGTTCGAGGGCCCTGCCCCTTAGAGCTTACAATCTAGGAGGAGCTTATACTGCGGCAGGGCAGTCCCTCTGTTCCAGATCACATACATGTACATGTACACGTGTGAGCCCACCACCCTGACTATGCTGTCATTCAGTACAGCACAAGCCGATTATCAGGTCCAGGTCAATGATTTGTGGCCTGCACCTGCTGATCACCTGCACCTGCTGATCACCTGGACCTGCACATCACCTGCACCTGCTGATCACCTGCACCTGCTGATCACCTGGACCTGCACATCACCTGCACCTGCTGATCACCTGCACCTGCTGATCACCTGCACCTGCACATCACCTGTACTGAATCAGAGATCATTCTGTGTCCATATTTATAAACACAGGAAGTGGAAAGGTACACTAGTGAAGAGGAGCACAAATATTACAAATTATTCCCACAAGCAGTTCAAAAAGGTGATCAACAATCAATAAACCAATTTAACAGTGAATTCAACTAAAACAACGCTGCCCACACCTAAACATACTCATATAAATGTGCAAAAATGTCAATAAATATAAATACAGCGCCGCGCTTTCCTTAATTGCTTTAAGTCCGCCCTATAATAGAAATACTGCCACAGGGCGGACTCCCTGCACAAAATCTTGTGTATATGTATATATATGTATGTGATTCGCGCTCCCGCAGTTGCCAGGGGAGCACATGTGCACACGCCAACCTGCCATTGCCGTGATTCAGTTCCTGACCGATCAATCATCGTGTTCAGGCCAGTGATGTTCGGATCTGATGATCGATCCCTGCCCTATCAGAGATCTTCCTGTAGATGTGTTTACATTACACAGGTACAGGAAATGATGAAATCTTCTCTCTCTGAGCGCATTCCGTCCCAGAGAGAGAAGAAAGCAGATCCATGTGAGTAAAAGCACAACACACACAGTAAAATCACATTTAGGACACATTTAACCCCTTGATCACCCCCCAGTTAACCCCTTCGCTGCCCTGTCACCAGTGTCATTAGTACAGTGTACAGATTTTTTGCTGATTACTGTATTAGTGTCACCAGCGACTTCACATAGCGTTAGCATCAGCGTCCCTCCTAGATGGTGTCAGATTGCCCGTCACTACATCAGTCTTCACATTTAACCCCTTGATTGTCAGGAACACGCTCATATACAATAAACCTCTATTGCTAGTATAGTGTCTGAGCGGATCAATATCTTTGATCAGATCAGAAATATGCCAGCGTTCACATTAGTATAGTGTCCCCAAAAATGCAGCATTAGCAGGATCAGCCCCGGCACCTGCCAGCACCTGCGTTTAGCCCCTATGCTTACCCCCCCTCTCCCCCAGCAAGTGCAGTGTCAGTAGGTCGCTGTCACAGGATACATTGCACACAAAATCGCAGTGTTCACAGAATCAGGCCTGATCTCTGCTAGCACTTGCAAGTAAATTTTTTTGAGCGGTTCAAGCAGTCCCTGACAGCCAGGTGCTCTTTTTCCTATGAATCACACTAGGTACCTATAAATATAGTGGCCAAAATATCCAACAAAAGGTACTCTAGTGAAGAGGCCTACAGGATTCTGAGCATGTCAGATGAGAGTGAAGGAGAAGACTCACTTACACAATCAGCCTCAGAAAATGAACCTGTAGACAACAGTGGTACCCTGACAGATCGCTCAGACGATGGAGAAGAGGTTCCTGCTAAGATCGGGTGTACCCGACCCCATTCCCAGGGTGCTGAGGTGATACAATCTCATATGCAGCAGAGTGCCAGTACTAGTGCCATGCTACCTTTTGGTGAAATGGCAATCACCAGCGGCCTAGTACATCCTGGTCTTTCACATAGCAGCACTGCAGTATCACTTGGTGATGTGGTGAGTCTCATAAGTGCAGTACAAGCTGGTGAGGTGGTGAGCACAAGTATTGTCCCGCAGCGACCAAACATTTGCACACAGGCCTGTAGAGCCCCTAGTATCCTTCCGGATGTGCTTGCAAATCCCGATTGGCAGCCCACAAATTCTGCAGCACCATCACTTCCCTCATTCACTGCCCAACCCGGAATTCAGGTGGAAACAGCAAATTTAACTCCTCCCCTTGATTTTTTGGAGCTGTTTTTCATGGAAGATCTATATAAATTGATTGCGGATAAAAGCATTTTATATGCACAACAGTTTATCACCACTAACCCGAATTCAAACCTTTCCAGACTGTTCACATGGAAACCTATTATAGTTTCTGAATTTAAGGTTTTTTTGGGCCTAACCCTCAACATGGGCATTACTAAGAAAAATGAATTGCGGTTGTATTGGTCCGCAGACCCGATTCATCATTTGCCGTGTTCTTTGCTGCCATGGCCAGGCATAGATATGAGAATATAATGCGATTTACGCATTTCAATGACAATACACTCTGTCATCCTCGGGGTGACCCTGAATTTGACCGGCTCCACAAAATTCAGCCCCTCGCAAATCACCTTAACCAAAAATGTGCAGATGTCTATACTCCCCACCAAAAAAATCTGTGTTGATGAGTTCCTCATTCATTTTTTTAGGCCACCTTGCATTCAAACTATTTCTCCAATAAGCTGTTCAGATATGGGGTCAGACCTGTATATCAGACCTGTGATTTGGGGAGGGGGGGGGGTTGGTGCTATCCTGGTATTTCAGGGCCTCCGAAACTGATAGGTAGTGAGGAAGTGAAATGAGGAAGTTATGCAAATTCAGGCTTTCAAAGTGGTCATTGGATTTCGGGCTCCCTGTCACGGAGTGCCTGCTCCTTGTTCAACCCCCCCGTGCCTGTGTCTTTCCTGTGTCCCCTCACCCTCTCCTCATCCTGTTGCAGCCTTTGAAGATGGGCTACACAGGATGAGGGGGGTCACCTCACCCCCCTGCCCCTCATCACGGGCTGCATCAGGATGAGAGGGAAGTGACCTCTGTGGCGGACCTCACACCTCTATGGCCCTATAGATGGAGAGGAGTGACACCCCGCTGAGGGATTCTGACATGGGGCCACCAACCTGGCTCCGCATGACCCTAGGGAGTGCAGCACAGGGCACAAGAGTTTCCCACACCTGCACTCTCTGACAGACAAAGGCCGAGCTCTCGAGAGCATGGCCCCTGTCAAGGGGTGTGCCTCATTGACCGGCAAATATGGTGCTGGGCCGGCATCCCACGTGGCTTTTAAAAGGCCGGCACAAGACCAGGCTCACTCTCTTCCTCCCGCTGCTGTCCCTAGGGCCACTGCACTCATGGGAGGTCCGGGTGGGGCCTGGGCCTCTGCAGGCATCCCTGCTGTGCACTCTGCATGAGCCCCCTCACCACAGGTCAGACCCCATAGCCATGACTCCCTCTGCTGTCACTGGGGCCACCGTGGTTGTGCAAGGTCCAGGTGGGGCCCAGGCCTCTGCAGGCATCCCCGCTGAGTGCTCTGCATGAGCCCCCTCCTCAAAGGTCAGACCCCATGGCCATGACTCCCTCTGCTGTTCCTGTCTGCTGCAAAGGCCCCTGCTGCTGACTGCTGGGCCCTGGAGAAGCTTGCCGCTGTGAGGGCTGCTGTCCATTGCTGTGGGTCCCTGGGAAGCCATTCTGTCTGCGGATCACTGGGCCCCTGGGAAACCATCCCGTCTGCTGATCGTTGGGCCCCTGGGAAGCCATCCCACCTGCTGATCGTTGGGCCCCTGGTAAGCCATCCTGCCTGCTGACCGCTTTGTCCCTGGAAGCTGCCTGCTGCTGAGCGTCCGCAAGTTGCCTATCCCTCTGGAAGCCGCTTGCTGTTGAGCACCTGCAAGACGCCTATTGTAAGTGTCCCTAGAAGCCATGAATTGTCCCTGTTGGGTGCACAGACCACCCGTGTCCTGAACTGTCCCTGTTGTGCGCACCGACCAGCCGTGTCCTGAACTGTCCCTGTTGTGCGCACCGACCACCCGTGTCCTAAACTGTCCCTGTTGTGTGCACAGACCACCTGGGTCATGAACTGCCCCTACTACATGCCTAGACTACCCTTTCTTGAACCGCCCCATGGCATGCCCAGAGTATAGCTACCTGTGGTGCCCCTGAGTGCTTGAGCCATCGCTACCCGTTGGGTCCCCGTGAGCCTGATGTCCCTAGAAAGCTGGGTGGGAGCTATGCTAGGCCAGACTCCTCAGATGGAGTCCCGTTGAGTCCCCGTGAGCCCGATGTCGCTAGAAAGCTGGGTGGGAGCTGTGCTAGGCCAGACTCCACAGCTAAAGTCCCATTGGGTCCCCGTGAGCCTGTTGTCCCTAGTACGCTGTGTGGGAGCTGTGTTGAGGCCAGACCCCAAAGTCGAGGTCCCATTGAGTCCCCGTGAGCCCGCTTATGTGGGTGTCTCTACAAGCCGCATGTCATGGAGTGCCATGAACTGTCCTGATTGAGTGTCTTTCAGAGTTCAATAAAGCTTTGTGTGTTCCCCATCTTCTTCGTATATTCTGTCCTGCCTACACTTCCGTTACACTCCTGTATGTAGCTAGGCTCCCAAAACGTCTCTCACATGTGGTACCCCCATACTCGGTAGAAGTAGCAGAATGTATTTGGGGTGTAATTCCACATATACCCATGGCTTGTGTGAGCAATATGTCATTAAAGTGACAATTTTGTATAAAAAAAAAAACGTGTAGAAAAAAAAAATAATCTTCCATGGACTCAATATGCCTTTCAGAAGATAGCTTAGGGTGTCTTCTTTCTGAAAAGGGGTCATTTGGGGGTGTTTGTACTGTCCTGGTATTTTAGCACCTCAAGAAATGTGATGGCAGTCAGAAAGTAAAAGCTGTAAATTCCAGTATCTATCCCATAGTTTGTAGATGATATAACTTTCACACAAACCAATTATTATGCAGTTACTGGGATTTTTTTTTTACCAAAGACATATAGCAAAATACATGTTGGCCTAAATTTATGACAAAATTTGAGTTTATTGGATATTTTTTATAACAGAAATTAGAAAATATTGTTTTTTTTCCTAAAAGATAGAGAATTAGAGTTCCTATTTCCAGAATTCCATCGTTGGTCGTTTGGTTGTATGAGTTTGTTTTTGGAGTAGGTGGTAGACGGTAGAGAGATGGGAGCTGGAAGGTGTAGAGCTGTTGAAGAGTGTTATGAGGCCCATGGGCTGAGTGTTCTCACACCAGTGCAGGTGAGGTAGCATATGTCTAATTCTGAGGAATTTGTAGAAGTCTTTCTGGTCCAGAAAATAAGTGAGGCTGGGATCCTGAAACGTTCTTATGTAAGTGTTGTTCAGCAGATCTTTGACAGAGTAAATGCCCTTTGTGTACAAGTTTACAGGTGGATATCTTCAGATAGGAGTTCCAAGGTGAGAAGAGAAGGCATTGCAGAACTTTTTGCAGTATGTCCAAAGAGGATTACGCCAAAGAGTTCCACATTCATATGATTGGTGTTTTGGTGTCCAGGAATTCTGGTCAATTTCTATCATTGCACCATGGAGAGTATTCTTCCCATCCACACTGCAGTGTAGTATGATGGCTGTAGGACGGAGGATAGGAAGTGTCGGTCTCGGGAGGAGAAATAAAGCACAGCGGATCATAGGTACAGATCTATCGAATTTGGACACAGCTATGCCAGCAGACTAAAAAAGAAAGCAAATGGCAGAGTGATCCATCCCGGTTACAGTGTGTTTGTATCTATGATAAATGACAGGCTAAACCCACCTGGAGACTTTCTCCACACCTGGAGTGTGCTGAGTTCTTGGAGAACTTCTAAACAGTGTTTCCAGATTGGCTTTATCACCCCAACGAGCTCGCTCCAGTTCATGGATGTCATCATTATGTTTGGAGGATCTCACCAGTCAGGAGCCTTTCCTGTCATCCTACATGTTCCCTTCTGAGGATTGTTCTATCCTTCCAAACAAATGTATGAAATCATGGATGAGTCCTCCTTCTATGTGATCTAGAAGATCTTCAATCACAATGTCTTTATGGATGAAGTGGATGGCCCAGTTTATATATTATTTATTGCTTTAAAGCTTTATTCCCTCCAGGATTCATTCTTTATTTATAGAACCATTCAAGGAAGTGTTCTTACTGTGAGAGATCTCCACCACCATTCCTCTGTGACCATTACATCCTTGTCATTTATGTCTAACATCCTCATTATGAGTGGATTGATAGATATTTTTATACTTTAAAGAATATTTTTACATTTTCTTTACCAAAAAGATTTGATTTCAGAGGGAATCTGTTTTAATTTGTCTTCTATATGTAATAAAATATCTTTGTTAAAGTGTTGGTTCCATAAGAACTAGAATGATTTGTTCTTCCTTATCTTGTGTTATATTTGAATTTCCCTGGTAGCCGTGTAAGGCAGATATTTTACAGGAATGATTATTCAGGCTCCATTCACACCAACGTGTTTTTTAGTGCTTTTTGCTTTTCTCAGAAGCGCACAACAGTCCACTTAACATGGTTTCCTATGGGCCATATTCACATCTAGGCTTTTTGGAGCTGCTGTGTTTTTGGAAAGGGCCCAGGACTTTTTAAAAAGAAAAATGCAGCATATTTTCTACAACAGAGTTCAATGGAGAATCTCTTGAATTGCATGGTTGTACATTTTTGCATTTTTATTCTGCCCAGCAAAAAAAAATTCCACTTTGAAAACTGAAAAAAACGCAAAATGCGCCACAAAGGTATCACAAACGTATCAAAGTGCAAGTGTACAATCCAAACGCACATGTTTCTGCATTAAAAATGTCTGTGTGTATAAGTGGGTGCTGCAGGGACCGTCGGCTGGAACCAAACAGAATCAGCAAGGGAGAATGTCACCAGCACACCGAGGATCACCAATATGGGGCCAAAAGATTTAATGAACGATCACATAGTTACAGCAAGGCAATGTTTCAGAGACTCGCATGACTCCTCCGTCACATGCCTGATGAAGGGTTCCTGCGAGACTCCGATACATTGCCTTGCTGTAAGTATGTGATCGTTCATTAAAACGTTTGGCCCCATATTGGTGATCCTCGCTGTGCTGGTGACATTCTCCCTTACAAACATATCAAAAACACATAAAAAACTCAAAATGAACTGCGAAAAGCACTACAAAAAGAACAAAAAGCAAACTACAAAGCTGTGAACAGAGCCTTACAGATGTTTCTCGGGGCTGCAGTTCCTCTGAGCTCCACAAGGTGGGGATCTCACTTCTACCCACACAGGAAGTCTCTATGGAAGACAGACAGGAAGTGTAGTCAGGTACAGACAGGAAGTGATGTCAGGCAGGATGTTCCAGGTGGTTTTGAAGTATAAAAAAGACGTTACCAGAAGTGGCAGCAGAGGAGGTAATAAGATGTTATTTCCTATTTACACCCAGTAACCCCCCGTCATATCCGTCCTCTCCCTCCACAGTCACATCCGTCCTCTCCCTCCACAGTCACGTCCGTCCTCTCCCTCCACAGTCACGTCCGTCCTCTTCCTCCACAGTCACGTCCGTCCTCTTCCTCCACAGTCACGTCCGTCCTCTTCCTCCACAGTCACGTCCGTCCTCTTCCTCCATAGTCACGTCCGTCCTCTTCCTCCATAGTCACGTCTGTCCTCTTCCTCCATAGTCACGTCCGTCTTCTTCCTCCATCATCATGTCCGTCCTCTTCCTCCATAGTCACGTCAGTCCTCTTCCTCCATAGTCACGTCCGTCCTCTTCCTCCATAGTCACGTCCGTCCTCTTCCTCCATAGTCAGGTCCGTCCTCTTCCTCCATAGTCAGGTCCGTCCTCTTCCTCCATAGTCAGGTCCGTCCTCTTCCTCCATAGTCAGGTCCGTCCTCTTCCTCCATAGTCACGTCCGTCCTCTTTCTCCATAGTCACATCTGTCCTCTTCCTCCATAGTCCTGTCCGTCCTCTTCCTCCATAGTCCTGTCCGTCCTCTTCCTCCATAGTCCTGTCCGTCCTCTTCCTCCATAGTCACGTCCGTCCTCTTCCTCCATAGTCACGTCCGTCCTCTTCCTCCATAGTCATGTCCGTCCTCTTCCTCCATAGTCACTGTGACGTCTTTTATCTCCAGCAGATGATGATACACACATATATAGTGTGGGAACCCAGATGAACCCCTTCAGGGGCAGAACATTCCCCCACTTCCGGGGCCGGAACATTCTCCTCATTGTGGAGATAAATTCTAGTAATATGGTCCTCTAAACAAACAGCACTGACAATAAATAGACAAGACAAGGACCATCCTGACCATACATGGCCTACAAAGGGCAATGATGACACTACACAGGCAGCCAATGGGCAATCATTACACTATGCAGCCAACACAATGATGGAGTGCCGGGGTCAGGAGTATGGAGCATAGAGCCCCTTACATTGCTGCTCAGGAGGAAGGAAACATTCCCCAGCCGGCCATGAAGAATATGTTCCATCATTGATGTCAGAGGGAGGGAAATACTGAGGGGCCTGAGGGAAGTAGAGGAGCTGAGGGGTCTCTGAGGAGGTAGTGGGACTAAAGAACTCTGGATCCTCTGAGGGTTTCCTGCATCTGAAGGACTCTGGGATCTCTGAGGTGGAGGAGTAGCTGAAGAACTTTGGGATCCTGTTAGGAAGTAATAGGGCTGAACAACTCTGAGAGGTTAGTGGGGCTGAAGAACTGTGGGGGCCTCTGAGGGGGTATTCAGGCTGCAAGGCTCTGAGGTAAGAGGGGGCTTTAGGGCTCATAGGAACTCTTGGTCTCTGACGGTCCTCCCATCCCACCTTCACTTACTTTTCTGACCTCCTTAAAAATCTCCTGCCAGCACGTGTAGGGAGTCTTCACCTCTCCATCTCACTGGTCAACAAATATATTGCAAGACACAGAATAGAACAAAGAAGGACACTTGGTCCTTGGGGAGGTCTGTATGCATAGCATTAATGCTTAATGGGCGGACAGTCCAATACCTTCCCATACCACAGAATCTGGCAGTGCCCGGTGCTGGAATTCAGAGCCAGAAAAAGCCACTGCCACTCTGTACAATGTCCTGGAAATTTCAGAATACTTGGCAACTAAGTGAGCAAACTCATCTCCCTGCTGTTCTCCTCCTACCCACACATAGAAGAGATGAGAACTGACTCCTCCCACACAGCTCTCTGCTCGACCAGCACTATCCTCCTGCTATCCCATCCAATCCCTTCTCTTACTGCAGGCAGTGACATCACTCCTGTCAGTCAGCAGCCTGCTGGAGATTTGAGCCTTGCAGCCGGTGTTCTGCCAATTATCCTGATTAACAGGGAACTCCGTCCAAAAGTCATCAAGTTCCCCTTCCTGGACCTCATGACGACCCAACATTGACCTCACAGCACTGCCTCAGCGCAAACTAGTCATAGGAAGGATCAGATTTATCATTCCTTGTCTGCAGATCTAAAACTCATCAAAACCAGTTCAGAGACCAAACAAACCCAACAGAGAAAAGGGTCCCCGGACCTCAAAATTGTAGTAAACACTAAACAGTCCAAACAAAATGTCTTCCCATGGGGGGAGTAGTCCTTACATGTCCAGCAACCCTCCTATTCCCCCCTCACATCCACATCCTATTATTGTGTGACCAATACCATCCAAATCATTCTTACTTTCATTTCCCAAAGTTATCCGTCTACAAGGAGACCTGTATAGATCACATGATGGCACCAATGAGGATGGAGGAGGACCGGAGTCACATGACTGAGAAGATACTAAACCTCACCCTGGAGATCATCTACCTGCTGACCGGAGAGGTGAGGAGGATTCTGGGAGGTCACATGACATCACTCTTATCTCTATTAATAAAACACAGACCTGACCGGAGAGGGGAGGAGGATTCTGGGAGGTCACATGACATCACTCTTATCTCTATTAATAAAACACAGACCTGACCGGAGAGGTGAGGAGGATTCTGGGAGGTCACATGACATCACACAGACCTGACCGGAGAGGTGAGGAGGATTCTGGGATTCTAACATGATATTCCTATTGGTTCCTCAATACAGAGATTTCCTCTTCTGAAGTCAGGTGATCATATGACCATCACAGTGCCTCCATGTGACTCCCTAAACCCTGAGAGACACAACATGCAGAAGATTCTAGAAGTCACCAAGAAGATGATGGAGCTGCTGACAGGAGAGGTGAGCGGTGCCGGGAATTCTGGGACATTCTCCAGTAACAGACAAGGGATGTGTCTGGATGGTGACTGTATCATTGTGTGTGTCAGGTTCCTATAAGGTGTCAGGGTGTCACTGTCTATTTCTCCATGGAGGAGTGGGAGTATTTAGAAGGACACAAGGACCTCTACAAGGACGTCATGATGGACAATCAGCCGCCCCTCACATCACCGGGTAAGAGGAGACTTTATTGTAAAGGAGAGAGCAGTACGGAGGATCCACCTAGATCCCCCATCATCTGATAAACACATAGAAACAATGGATTCAGTCAGTGTGTGTGTTTCCTACAGATGGATCCAGTCATGGGAACCCACCAGAGACATGTCCCCGTCCTCTGTATTCCCGGGATTCCACACAGGAAGGTCTCACCATCCCTCACCATCATCAGGTAGATGAGGAACAATCACTGATAGTATCATTAGGATCTGTACATTATCTGCATTGTTACCATTGATGGCATTTTTATTATATATTCAGAGTGGAAACCTGAGAGATCCTAAAGCTGAGGTTAAAGAAGAGATAAAAGAGGAGGAGGATGAGGATGGGGGGATGGAGGAGTCAGAGCTTCTAGAAGAACACAAAGATCTGTACCAGGACACCATGGTGGAGTCATCCAGCTACAGGAACCCACCAGAGAGATGTCCCCGTCCTCTGTATTCCCAGGATTCCACACAGGAAGGTCACACCATCCCTCACCATCATCAGGTAGATGATGACAATTATTGGTAGTTGTGATTTATACACAGCATGTTTGTTACAATGAATGTTTTAATAAACTCTGCAGCTGATCAACTCCACGACCGCATCCTCCCCCTGTCCTGCCCCGACTTGGCTATGACCGCCTACAACAATGCACTCTCAACAGCCCTTGACTCACTAGCGCCTTTAACCACACGCAACATCAGACCCCGACCGCTCCAGCCCTGGCAGACTGATCACACCAAAACCCTCAAATGACACAGTCGTGCCCTGGAGCGACTATGGCACAAAACCAAATCCCAACAAGCCTTCACCCGCTACAAATCTGCCTTCCGCACCTACACCTCCTCCCTCCACGCAGCCAAACAAGCCTACTTCCTGACCCTCATCAAGGCCTTCTCCTCCAATCCTCGCCGACTCTTCTCCACCTTCAACTCTCTACTCTCGCGACCCCCACCTCCACCCAGCACCTCACTCACCGCCCTTGAGATTGCCAATCACTTCAAAAACAAGACTGACACAATTTGCAAGGACATTGCCGCAACTCACACGCCCTCTCAACCCGTCCCCTCTCACACAGCTACCCCCTCATCCCCCCTCCCCCTCAACATAACCCGCAGGGACTTCATCGCTGCTCAAACTCCCTCCAACCCCATTCCCCCTCACTCAGCTACCCCCTCATCACCCCTCCCCCACGGCCCCACCACTGCTCTGACCTCCACTTCCACCCCACCCTACATTCCTCATACTGAAGCTCCCCCAACAATCTGCACCTTTGACCTTACTACCATCGAGGAAGTCTCCAAGATCCTCTCTGATGCCCGCCTCACCACCTGCCCCCTCGACCCTATCCCCTCACAACTCCTACGACCTCCCTCCTCCTCCATCCTACGCTCCCTCACCCACATCTTTAATCTCTCCCTCTCCTCCGGCACTTTCCCCTCCCCTCTGAAACTCGCACACATCACCCCCATACTTAAAAAGCCCTCCCTGGACCCCAATGACCCGAACAACCTCAGACCCATCTCCCTGCTCCCATTTACATCCAAACTCCTCGAGCTCCTAGTCTACACCCGCCTATGCTCTCAACTCAATGACAACAACCACCTCGATCCCCTACAATCCGGCTTTCGTCCCCTACACTCCACCAAAACTGTCTTACTCAAACTCTCCAACGACCTGCTAACCGCCAAAGCTAATGGCCACTATTCAGTGCTCCTACTCCTGGACCTCTCTGCGGCCTTCGACACAGTCGACCACCCCCTCCTCCTCAAAAAACTACACTCCCTCGGCCTCAGAGATTCTGCTCTCTCCTGGCTCTCATCCTACCTGTCACAACCCTCTTTCAGCGTTACCTATAATGCTACCACCTCCCCCTCACTCCCCCTCTCTGTTGGGGTCCCTCAAGGCTCCGTCCTCGGGCCCCTTCTCTTCTCCATCTATACCTCCTCCCTTGGCCAACTCATACACTCTCACGGCTTCAACTACCACCTCTATGCCGACGACACACAAATCTATCTCTCAACCCCCCACCTCACCCCTCGGTCTCCGCCCAAATCACACACCTGCTGAGCGCCATATCAGACTGGATGTCGCTCTACTTCCTTAAACTGAACCTCTCCAAAACCGAGTTTCTTGTCTTCCCCCCAACCCGGACACCACCCCCCATTGATTTCTCTATCACATCGAACAATGTCACCATCAAACCCGCCCCGCAGGCCAGAGTACTTGGTGTCATTCTGGACTCCAACCTATCCTTCCAGCCCCAAGTCCAATCTTTAACAAACTCGTGCAGACTCCGCCTCCGCAACATGCAGACTCCACCTCCGCAACATCCCCAAAATATGCACGTTCCTAACCCCTGAAAACACTAAACAGCTCATCCACTCCCTCATCATATCGCGACTCAACTACTGCAACTCCCTCCTCACTGGCCTGCCTCACCACTGGCTATCCCCGCTTCAGTCCTTCTTGAATACGGCTGCCAGACTCATTCACCTTTCCAACCGCTCCATCTCTGCCACCCCCCTCTGCCAATCCCTCCACTGGCCTCCACCCCCCTCTGCCAATCCCTCCACTGGCTTCCGATTGTGCAACGGATCAAATTCAAAATCCTAACACTGACGTACAAAGCTGTCCACCATACTGCCCCGAACTACATCACTGACCTAATATCCAAGTACCGCCCAGCACGCACACTCCGCTCCTCACAAGACCTCCTTCTCTCTAGTTCCCTGGTCTCCTCCTCCCATGCCCGCCTCCAGGACTTCTCCAGGGTGTCACCCATCCTCTGGAACTCCCTGCCCCAACCCATCAGATTATCACCTACTCTCCTCTCCTTTAGGCGCACCCTGAAAACCCATCTCTTCAGGGAAGCCTACCCCACCCCCTGCTAACTTGCTAACCTCCTCCACTCTTCCTACCACTCCATCCCCCACAGCTATCTCCTCCTGTGCCACCATCCCCTCCCTCCTAGATTGTAAGCTGGAAAGAGCAGGGCCCTCGATCCCCTCATGTTTTGCATTGTATTGGTATTGTTCTGTCACATGTTCTGTCCCCCTTTGTAATGTACAGCGCTGAGCGAACTATTGGCGCTTTATAAATACTGTATAATAATAATAATAATATCTTTCAGAGTGGAATCCTCGGGGATGATAATATTGATGTTAAAGAAGAGTATAAAGAGGAGGATGAGGAGTATGGAGTGATGGAGGAGTTTTCAGAAGGACACAAGGATATGATGGAGCCACCTAATACCAGGAACCCACCAGAGAGATGTCCCCGTCCTCTGTATTCCTGGGATTCCACACAGGAAGGTCACACCATCCCTCACTATTACAAGGTTGGTGGGATGGAGAATCTAGAACATGGACTTGAGGAGAAAATATGTGGATTTTTCATATAAGCTTATATATTTTTGTAAAATTTCTCATTTTCTTGATTTAGAGTGGAGATCCAATCGATATAGAATTTGAGGTGAAAGCAGAAGAAGAAGAGGCGTATGTGAGGGATGATCAGCAGTCTATGGAGGAGGATGGAATAACGGGGACATTTATAGAGGAGGACACTCCTACAGAGATCAGCACAGGTGGGTCATGAACACTAAATCCATTCCTCCACCCATACTGCTCACTGATTGGTCCAGAGTAGGGCGGGGACTGGGTGATATCAGCCTGTAATCCCCTGGTCACTTTCCTGAGCTGTGTTCCCCGTCCTGTATTCCTGGATTTCTCTCGGATAATCTTCCTTCTCAGTGCTGCAGACACAATTTATGTCTCATTTCATTTCATTTCACCATAAGTGTTCCTAGACCTAGGCACCTGGGGTGTGTGTCTTGGGTGTCCTTCCTCATGTCCAGATCTATTAGGATCTCTGACAGAACATTTCTCCCAGGGTTCCTTGCTCTGTTATCTGCTGGCTGTGCCGGGTGGAGGGATATGTCTGTAGTGTCTCAGACCCAAGTCACTGAGTGCAGTCTCAGGAGATGGGAGGCAGCGGTGTGGGATCTCTGCAACTTGTCTACAGTAAACATTTAATCTTCCACTGATTACTGAATATGAATATTATGAGCCCTGACCCCTGCACTATATACTCTATGATGTACATTACATCCTCCTGACCCCTGCACTATATACTCTATGATGTACATTACATCCTCCTGACCCCTGCACTATATACTCTATGTTGTACATTACATACTCCTGACCCCTGCACTATATACTCTATGTTGTACATTACATACTCCTGACCCCTGCACTATATACTCTATGTTGTACATTACATACTCCTGACCCCTGTACTATATACTCTATGTTGTACATTACATACCAATGACCCCTGCACTATATACTCTATGTTGTACATTACATACTCCTGACCCCTGCACTATATACTCTATGTTGTACATTACATACTCCTGACCCCTGCATTATATACTCCGTGTTGTACATTACATACTCCTGACCCCTGCACTATATACTCTATGTTGTACATTACATACTCCTGACCCCCGCACTATATACTCTATGTTGTACATTACATACTCCTGACCCCTGCACTATATACTCTATGTTGTACATTACATACTCCTGACTTCTGCTCTCCCCCTCCCCCCACTGCTATATATACACATAATATGGATTCTCTTTTGTTACACCCATTTCCTCCCAGCTGGACATTTTATATCGGATGATGTGATTGGAGCACAGACTTTTACATGGTGATAATAATGTGATAACATCCTCCAACTTTGGACCCTTAACCTCCCTGGCGGTATTCCCGAGTGTAGCTCGGGGTAACATTTCAGTACCAAAAGCGGTAACCCCGAGCTACACTCGGGCTTACTCTGCGGCACTGCTCCGGCAAGTGTTCTTCACTTACCTTACCCTGCGCTCCCGCGATGTGTCCCCTGCAGCGTCCCCGGCCATCTCCTCCGGCCGATGCCGGCATCCGGCTTCTGTGTCCTGTCCCTGTGACGTCGGGACGTACGGGCGCCGCCGGCGGCGGGAAATTTAAAAATTTTAAAAAATGTCATTTTTTTTATTTTACATAGTAAAACATTGCTGTCTCAACCAATTTCACGTACATATTGTCCCGAGTGCTTTGTCCTGCGCCCTGCCTGCATTTTGTCTGTTCTTTCTGCCTGGAAACTGAGAAACGTCCATGGCGTCCAAAAAGTGTCCCTTTAGGTCAAAAGCGGTTTTAGACCGGCTAGAGAACAGCGATAGTAAATCAGAACCACTTGCAGAATTGAGTGATAATGATTCGTGGGGGAAATTCGTCATCAGACACTGAAAACGATTCTGCGACTGAGCTCAGCAATGTGCGAACTTGGCGCTCTATTTCACATTTCAGTGTTTTTGGTTTGATTATATTATTGAATTAAATTTTTTATTATTTTTATATTATTTTTATGATTATTTATTAAACTATAATTTATGATTTTGTGTTTCAAATTTTATCATACCCGGGATGTTTACTAGACTCTTGTTCGGACAGATTTCAGTGAGTTTTTCCTAAAAATTACAGCCTACAATAAAAAAAATACATATTTCCATGCAAAAAAATGTACCGCTTTCAGCACCAAAAATCTGAAATAATCAGACCGCCAGGGAGGTTAAACAGAAAGTGATAATGAGGGAGGAGTCAATACCCCAATGATGGTGGTCTTCAGGATCAGTCCAGTCTTCATCTTGGTTGTTCTCCCCCCATCCTCACTCTCTGACCTCTGGTGGGGCTCAGCCCCGCTGTTCTTCATGACTAAATCATGGACTAAATAATGAAGTGCAGTACTTCTTGTGTTGGGAAGATGGCGATGAGTGATAGAGGGGGTGGGGACCCTCGTCCTATAATCCCCTCATCACTGTCCCTCCTATAAAAGACAGTTCTGGTTGTTTCCTCACTCTCTGACTACGGTCCATGAATAAAGAAATGACCTGGTAGGAGATCAGAGGAGCCATTTCCTAGTTCCCTTGAGGGTGGAATTGTAAGCTCCTCAGAGACCAAGCTGCCTGATGTGGGCGGAGTCCTGGTTTGGGGGAACCAATCAGCTCCTGTCTAGTAATCCTCTTTGTCTTTGTATTTTAGTCCATGGCCGGGAGATGAGGAAAACCTCCGAGGATTGTCTCACTTTGTCTCCAGACTGGAAAGTAGAAGATGAGGACATCACACAGTATAGTCCAGGAGAAAACCCGGCTCCCTCCAATGTCCATCCGGCACCACCCAGTGTAGATGGACCATCGGATTCCTCGTATCCTGAGGAACCTCAGACTGTGCAGGATCGGGCCGGCCTTCCAACAGGGAAGAGCCTCTCCTGTACTGAGTGCGGGAAATGGTTCTATTATAAATCTCATCTTAATTTGCATATAAGATCTCACACGGGGGAGAAGCCGTATTTCTGTCCAGAGTGCGGGAAATGTTTCCATTATAAATACAATCTTAAAGTTCATAAAAGATGTCACACGGGGGAGAAGCCATATTGCTGTTCTGAGTGCGGGAAATGCTTTTCACAGAAGTCACATCTTTACACACATCAGAGATCTCACACAGGGGAGAAGCCATATTCCTGTCCTGAGTGTGGGAAATGTTTTGGATTAAAATCACATCTTGTCACACATGAAAGGCTTCACACAGGGGAAGTAATTTATTCCTGTCATGTGTGTGGAAAATGTTTTACACAGAAGTTTAATCTTTACAAACATCAGAGATCTCACACGGGAAAAGCCATATGCCTGTCCTGATTGCGGGAAATGTTTTTCACAGACGTCCATTCTTTCTAAACATCAGAGATCTCACACAGGGGAGAAGCCATATTCCTGTCCTGAGTGTGGGAAATGTTTTTCACAGAAGTACCATTTTTCTAGACATCAGAGATCTCATACGGGCAGAAGCCATATTCCTGTTCTGAGTGTGGGAAATGTTTTTCAAGGAACTTCAATCTTTCCATTCATCAGAGAACTCACAAAGGGAAGAAACCACTTTCCTGTCCTGAGTGAGGGAAATGTTCCTCACTGAAGTTCTGTCTTCCTGTACATCTGGGGTCCCAGACAACCCTGGAGGTGTATTAGTGCCTTGAGTGCGGGAAATGTCTTCTAGATGAATGTTGCTGGACATCCCAGCTCTCATGTGGGGAAGAAGCACACCCTGATATACACCTCAGATATACTCCATGGCTGATCTTCATCATGGAAGAAACAGTCCATAAGGAGATCAGAGGTCCCCAAAGACATAGATGAAGTGTGGGACCGGGTCGGTCATTGATGGCAGGAGAAGTTTTCAATGTATTTTCCATCAATGGAAGACATTCTAGCAGTTCAGATGTGATCCTAATAACATTGGTTCCCCCATTCACACAGGAGGAATGGACATGAACTCTCACTGAGGGAATTGCTATACAAACATTCTATGAATAGACCCCCAAATGTCAGGAGACGTTTCTATAAAGACGGGAAGTATGGAGCAGAGAAATGAATAGACCTCCCAGCAATGTTATTACCAGGCTGCAGCTAGGGGGAGCTCTAATGTCACCCCAGCAGAGGGATCCCATCTAGCCCACATTAACCCTCTCACTGCCAGAGCTGTTTCTGCATGATTTTGCACACATGGGAAAATGCAGATTTTGGTCCTGAAGATGAGATAAACCCCCAAACATCTATTCTGTGACATCAGAGGCCCTGGAGAATAAAATGGTGGTGATTGTTAAGGTGTTCCCCGTACACAGATTCCCCTTCATATCCGCCTTTATTTCCTCCTTTCCCCCATTTTCTATGTTGGGATCTTTTCTACAATACTTTGTTATAATAATGGAACACGTTGTGTATTGTATTGTACACCAATAATAATGACTCCGCCCCCACATTCCAGACAAGGGATCTTCCTGACCAATCGGATTTCTTCCTTTACTATTTCCTGATTTTTATGCTTCAATCTTGTTAAATGTAAAATTATAATAAAACATTTATTGAAGAAAAACTATTGTGTGTGTCGGTGCAATGAGGGCAAACTTCAATATAGAACATTGCTCCTCGGTGACACCTCACACCCTTCAATAACGGCGCAGAGTGCGGGGGTCAGCAGTATATCATATACAGCCCACCATACAGAGTGCAGAGGGGGGCTGTAGTGTGCCCCCCCTCCTGATCCATACCAGACCACATGTCCACAACATGGGGGTCACCTTACCAGGAGGATTCCCCCAGGTATAGCACCTTGGCTGGTGGCTGCGGGGATCTGTGGGTGGGGGTCATATTGGATTCTGGAACCCCCTTTAATAACAAGGGGCCCCCATATACCGTCCCCCCATGTGAATGAGTATGGGGTATATAGTACCCGACAATAGCACCAGCCCAATGACAGCTCCCTAAACTGTCATCATCTACATAAGTGAAGGGACAGGGATGGTGGGACCTTATTACCCAAATGTGACCAGTGACCATATTTGGTCAGTGATGTCACTGCTATCCCCGCCCCCTTCCTTACATGGCAGGGATTCCCAATGACATCACTGATTCCTGGGGGTGTGGCCGCTGTACCCATCCATGTCTTCCTCAGGCACCAGTGACAGCGGGAAGCTGTTATATATAGAAGTGGTAGAAATGTCTCTTCTATATGTGATGATCGGCTCCTGCAAAACACGGGACCGGAACAGGCAAAGTTTGGTTTGTACTGTCGTCTCATCCCTACTCTCCGACAACTAAACCCAGAGATCATCCCAAGTGGTCATTGTATTTGTCCCTTACATTGCTGACCAATGGGAGAAGGACCCCTTATATCAGTGGTCAGTGTAGTGGTCCCTGACATTTGTGACCAATGGGAGAAGGACCCCTTATATCAGTGATCAGTGTAGTGGTCCCTTACATTGGTGACCAATGGGAGAAGGATCCCCTTATATCAGTGGTCAGTGTAGTGGTCCCTTACATTGGTGACCAATGGGAGAAGGACCCCCTTATATCAGTGGTCAGTGTAGTGGTCCCTTACATTGGTGACCAATGGGAGAAGGATCCCCTTATATCAGTGGTCAGTGTAGTGGTCCCTTACATTGGTGACCAATGGGAGAAGGACCCCCTTATATCAGTGGTCAGTGTAGTGGTCCCTTACATTGGTGACCAATGGGAGAAGGACCCCCTTATATCAGTGGTCAGTGTAGTGGTCCCTTACATTGGTGACCACTAGGAGAAGAAGCTCCTTATATCAGTGGTCAGTGTAGCGGTCCCTTACATTGGTGACCAATGGAGAAATGGAGGCTCAGGCCGCAGAAATGGAGGCTCAGGTCACAGAAATGGAAGCTCAGGCTGCAGAAATGGAGGCTCAGGCCGCAGAAATAGAGGCTCAGGTCGCAGAAATGGAGGCTCAGGCCGCAGAAATGGAGGCTCAGGTCGCAGAAATGGAGGCTCAGGCCGCAGAAATGGAGGCTCAGGCCACACATAAGAAGGCAGAAATGGAGGCTCAGGGCACAGAGAAAGAAGCTAAAGCCACCCACCAAAAGGCAGAAATTGAAATATGCGGCTGCTCGGCGTCAAGGCCCAGCCGCATTTATGTGTACTGTCAGTGTGAAGAGGTTATAGTGGTTCTAAAGTTTTCTTTGACATTAACGAATTCTAAGGTAAAAAACCTTCTGTGTCCCAGGATCCTCCCCAGCTCCCTGTGGGCGGGGTTACTTGCTCTGCAGGCAGGGGTACTGCTCCTCTCGTGTGCTCACTCATCAATGCCCAGGACCAGGTGGGGGTTAATGTGAAAGTCAATGGTTAGGCAGAACCCCGGCTTACAGATGAGTTGTACACCATGTGCAGCTGTGTAATATACATCCCATGTCACTACACACCTTCCTCATTGTATGTAGCATTAGGAGGGACACACTGAGCCCATGTTCTCTCCACCAGCCCAGCGATACCTCTGCCACCTCACTACCAGTGACAGAATGGGGTCCCCCTGTACACCTAGGATGTATCTCATGTGTTCACTTCACTTCACTCCTTCAGCTCTCCCATACCATGTGGCCAGGTACATGAGATCTCCATACCATGGGTTTGGTCCCAGATACTTCTGGGGAACTGACCACTAGGAGAGAGGCAGAACACCAACCCCCTCACTCCCAGTGACAGAATGGGGTCCTGCTGTACACCTAGGACGTATCTCATGTGTTCACTTCACTTCACTCCTTCAGCTCTCCCATACCATGTGGCCAGGTACATGCGATCTCCGTACCATGGATTTGGTCCCAGATACTTCCGGGGAACTGACCACTAGGAGATAGGCAGAACACCAACCCCCTCACTCCCAGTGACAGAATGGGGTCCCGATATACACCTAGGACGTATCTCATGTGTTCCCTTCACTTTACTCCTTCAGCTCTCCCATACCATGTGGCCAGGTACATGAGATCTCCTTACCATGGGTTTGGTCCCAGATACTTCTGGGGAACTGACCACTAGTAGATAGGCAGAACACCAACCCCCTCACTACCAGTGACAGAATGGGGTCCCCCTGTACACCTAGGACGTATCTCATGTGTTCACTTCACTTTACTCCTTCAGCTCTCCCATACCATGTGGCCAGGTACATGAGATCTCCATACCATGGATTTGGTCCCAGATACTTCTGAGGAACTGACCACTAGGAGATAGGCAGAACACCAACCCCCTCACTACCAGTGACAGAATGGGGTCCTGCTGTGCACCTAGGACATATGTCATGTGTTCACTTTAGTCCTTCAGCTCTCCCATACCATGTGGCCAGGTACATGAGATCTCCGTACCATGGGTTTGGTCCCAGATACTTCTGGGGAACTGACCACTAGTAGATAGGCAGAACACCAACCCCCTCACTACCAGTGACAGAATGGGGTCCCCCTGTACACCTAGGACGTATCTCATGTGTTCACTTCACTTTACTCCTTCAGCTCTCCTATACCATGTGGCCAGGTACATGAGATCTCCGTACCATGGGTTTGGTCCCAGATACTTCTGGGGAACTGACCACTAGGAGAGAGGCAGAACACCAACCCCCTCACTACCAGTGACAGAATGGGGTCGTGCTGTGCACCTAGGACATATGTCACGTGTTCACTTCACTTTACTCCTTCAGCTCTCCCATACCATGTGGCCAGGTACATGAGATCTCCATACCATGGGTTTGGTCCCAGATACTTCTGGGGAACTGACCACTAGGAGAGAGGCAGAACACCAACCCCCTCACTCCCAGTGACAGAATGGGGTCCTGCTGTGCACCTAGGACATATCTCATGTGTTCACTTCACTTTACTCCTTCAGCTCTCCCATACCATGTGGCCAGGTACATGAGATCTCCATACCATGGGTTTGGTCCCAGATACTTCTGGGGAACTGACCACTAGGAGAGAGGCAGAACACCAACCCCCTCACTACCAGTGACAGAAAGGGGTCCCACTGTACACCTAGGACGTATCTCATGTGTTCACTTCACTTTACTCCTTCAGCTCTCCCATACCATGTGGCCAGGTACATGAGATCTCCGTACCATGGATTTGGTCCCAGATACTTCTGGGGAACTGACCACTAGGAGAGAGGCAGAACACCAACCCCCTCACTACCAGTGACAGAATGGGGTCCTGCTGTGCACCTAGGACGTATCTCATGTGTTCACTTCACTTTACTCCTTCAGCTCTCCCATACCATGTGGCCAGGTACATGAGATCTCCGTACCATGGGTTTTGTCCCAGATACTTCCGGGGAACTGACCACTAGGAGATAGGCAGAACACCAACCCCCTCACTACCAGTGACATAATGGGGTCCTGCTGTGCACCTAGGACATATCTCATGTGTTCACTTTACTCCTTCAGCTCTCCCATACCATGTGGCCAGGTACATGAGATCTCCATACCATGGGTTTGGTCCCAGATACTTCCGGGGAACTGACCACTAGGAGAGAGGCAGAACACCAACCCCCTCACTACCAGAGAACCACCTCTGCCAGATATGATGCTTATTGACCAGCTACTATACTATATGTTCCCTTGTTCTCCCTTTTCCTGGCCTACCAATCTGCATGCTTGGATAAGGGTCTGGTATGTATTTGGGGGGAGACCCTATTCTGTTTTTTAATTTTGGCATGGGGTTCCTCTCAAAATCCATACCAGATCCAATGGGCTTGGTAAGGATTGGGGGGACCTCTATGCTGTTTTTTTATTATTTATTTTTTTAAACCGGCACTTGTTTTGTTTACATTCTGTTGACAGCGGGGAATCCCTCTGGCAGGATGCAGCGGTCGCCTGCTTCTTAACAACCTACTTCCTAATGTATCTGAAAATGTTGTTAGAAATTTTTTGGATTCAGTCAGATTCATTACTATGTCTATTCGGATAGATGTACGCTGCCACCTCCTCTTCACTCCCTCTCTCTGTTGGGGTCCCTCAAGGTTCTGTCCTTGGACCCCTTCTCTTCTCCATCTATACCTCCTCCCTTGGTCACTTGATAACCTCCCAAGGCTTCAACTACCACCTCTATGCTGATGACACACAAATCTATCTTTCTACCCCTCACCTCACCCTCTCAGTCTCCTCCTCACCTCACCCCTTCAGTCTCCTCCTCACCCCTTCAGTCTCCTCCTCACCTCACCCCCTCAGTCTCCTCCTCACCTCACCCCTTCAGTCTCCTCCTCACCTCACCCCTTCAGTCTCCTCCTCACCTCACCCCTTCAGTCTCCTCTCACATTAATAACCTACTAAGTGACATATCGGCATGGATGTCACTCCACTTCCTCAAACCCGGGCCCCCTCCCCCGACTTCTCCATCAAGATCAATAACACAACCATCAGTCCCTCCCCTCATGCCAGGGTACTAGGTGTAATCCTAGACTCCCATCTGTCCTTTCAGCCCCAGGTCCAGTTGATGACAAACTCATGTAGACTTCACCTCCACAACATCTCCAAGATATGCCCATTCCTAACCTCAGAAACCACTAAGCAACTTATTCACTCCCTTGTTATATCTCACCTTGACTATTGTAACTCCCTCCTCATTGGCCGAACTCATCTCAGGCTATCCCCTCTTCAGTCTATCATGAATGCTGATGCCAGACTCATCCACCTTACTAACCATTCTGTATCTGCCACCCCTCTCTGCCAATCCCTCCACTGACCTCCACTCAGTGTCCTCCATCCCTCTCTGCCAATCCCTCCACTGGCCTCCACTCAGTGTCCTCCACCCCTCTCTGCCAATCCCTCCACTGGCCTCCACTCAGTGTCCTCCACTCCTCTCTGCCAATCCCTCCACTGGCCTCCAATTGCCCAATGGATAAAATTCAAAACACTAACACTGATGTACAGTTGTGTTCAAAATGCTAGCAGTCAGACATCACTAACTGGATCAATCACTGTTTTTGGTGGAAATGATATTTCTACATGGCAGATAATTTCCTAGCAGGTGTAGTAGAGTAATAGAAATCCAACAGACCCAACAGTCATGACATGCATGCTGCTGATTCTGTGTCATTGAATCACTCATTGAAAGGGGCGTGTTCACAATAATAGCAGTGTGGAGTTCTATTAGTGAGGTCATTCATTCTTTGATAAACAGGTGGCAATTATTGCCCTTATTTAAGGAAGGAAGGCAGCAAATGTTGGACATGCTGGTTACAGTGCATTTCTCTCTGAAATTCTGAGGAAAATGGGTCGTTCCAGACATTGTTCAGAAGAACAGCGTACCTTGATTAAAAAGTTGATTGGAGAGGAAAACATATAAAGAAGTGCAGAAAATGATTGGCTGCTCAGCTAAAATGATGGCAAATGCTTTAAAATGGCAACAAAACTGAAAGACGTGGAAGAAAGCGAAAAACTACCATTGGAATGGATAGAAGAATAGCCAAAATGGGGCGGACTCAGCCAACAATCAGCTCCAGGAAGATGAAAGAAGGTGTGACGTTCCCTGTGAGGACTGTTACAATTAGAAGACGCCTATGTGAAGCCAAGCTATCTGCAAAAAGTCCCCGCAAAGTCCCACTGTTGGGAAAAAGACGTGCTGAAGAGGTTACAATCTGCCAAAGAGCACATTGACTGGCCTAAAGAGAAATGGCGCAACATTTTGTGGGCTGATGGAAGTAAGATTGTTCTTTTTGGGTTTAGTGGGCGGAGACAGTTTGTCAGACGACCCCCAAACACTGAATTCAAGCCTCAGTACACTGTGAAGACAGTGAAGCATGGTGGTGCAAGCATCATGATATGGGGATGTTTCTCATACTACGGTGTTGGGCCTATTTATCGCATACCAGGGATCATGGATCAGTTTGAATACATCAGAATACTTGAAGAGGTCATGCTGCCTTATGCTGAAGAGGAAATGCCCTTGAAATGGGTGTCCCAACAAGACAACGACCCCAAACACACCAGTAAATGGGCAACATCTTGGTTCCAGACCAACAAGATGGACGTTATGGAGTGGCCAGCCCAATCCCCGGATCTTCATCCAATAGAAAACTTGTGGGGTGACATCAAAAATGCCGTTTCTGAGGTAAAACCAAGAAATAGAGAAGAACTGTGGAATGTGGTCCAATCATCCTGGGCTGGAATACCTGATCACAGGGGCCAGAAGTTGGGTGACTCCATGCAACACAGATGTGCAGCAGTTCTCAGAAACAGTGCGACTACAACCAAATATTCATGAAGTCATTCAAAGGAAAGCAAAATCTTCAAACATTTCTCAGTTTATATAGTGAATGTTGGAGTTTGTAAAGAAGAATACAAACACTGCGATTTATTTGAACCGTCTAATATTCACTTTTCTTCCATTTTTTTAGAGGAACAACACAAATTTGATGTATTTTTCTTCATGTTGTGATTTGGAATAGAATGTGTTGTGTTCCCAATGCATTTGTGTGGATGGAAATAAAAGCTATTAGAAGGATTTTCAGCTTTATTCACTTTATTCAACACACTGCTATTATTTTGAACACAACTGTATATGGAGAGGATGATCAATACATGGAGAAATCAATCTATTCTATCATAGAAGGGAATCAATAGATCAATAAATGACATCAACCAATCAATAGGATCCATTTCATGGGATAGATTTATCATTCTGTGCACTGTATATGTTGGAGGATCAAACCGTGATCACTGGATATTGGAAACATTCCTATTGATCTGATGATTGCTGGCATGGATTCCTGATTGATTATTGCTGGGAATAAAGTCCAATAAACACGCAGATTTGATGGGATTATTGATAGAAAAATCTCTTCATATTCCATGGAATAAATATGTGTAGAATAGTTTGGATTTGATGGAATAAATCTCTATAAAAAGACTTTGTGGGGTTTGTTGGTTCTTTTCTATAACTCTCTAGGTCTGGATTTCAGGAAGAAGAAACAATTCCTCCAATTTCTAGTGGATGGTGAGGAGGGGAGAGATTTGGGTGAGTTTTGTACATACAGGAGGTAATAGAGAGAATCCGGCTAGTAATTGATGAGAGGAGATTTCACTGGAGAGTTCCATTGGTGAGAATTCAGGGCAGGGGGCACTGCTGGGGCCTGGAGGGTTCTGATTGGACAACCAGTACATGTGTCATATAAATCTGGGGGGTGTGCACTGCTGGGGCCTGGAGGGTTCTGATTGGACCACCAGTACATGTGTCATATTAATATGGGGATGTGTACTGCTGGGGCCTGGAGGGTTCTGATTGGACCACCAGTACACATGTATTAATCTGGGGGTGTGCACTGCTGGGGCCTGGAGGGTTCTGATTGGGCCACCAGTACACACATATTAATCTGGGGGTGTGCACTGCTGGAGCCAGGAGGGTTCTGATTGGACCACCAGTACATGTGCTGTAATAATCTGGGGGTGTGCACTGCTGGGGCCTGGAGGGTTCTGATTGGACCACCAGTACACATGTCATATTAATCTGGGGGTGTGCACTGCTGGGGCCTGGAGGGTTCTGATTGGACCACCAGTACACATGTATTAATCTGTGTGTGTGAACTGATGGGGCCTGGAGGGTTCTGATTGGACCACCAGTACATGTGCCATATAAATTTGGGGGTGTGCATAAATCTCTCACCTTCGGCCTAAATTCATTGCCAATCTGTATACAATTGCACTGTGTGTTGGCAGATTGCATGGAGATTGTAAAGTAGCAGATCTGCCAGACAGAGATCTGTGTGTGTGTGGTGACCCAGCAGATCAGTCTGCGGACAAACTGTTGGCTGGTGGCAAGCTACCGTTTGTGGTGTGTCTGGTGTGGGGGGGTGTGGACAGTGGAAGAGTGATTAACATCGGGGTTCTGGCTTGTAGGGTAGCTGGAGGAATCCTGGAAGGGTGTGCCGATTGCTAGACTGCTCCCCAACCCTTAGAGTGCACAAGATTGTATGTAAGATTCATATCTGCCCTTGTGGGGTCAGCCAGCTGGATTGGAGTGGAGTCACCCTCTAGTGGTGACCAGGGGTAGTGCGGGCTGTGAAAGCGTATCATGGCTAGCCTTATATGCTCAGAGTCCCCCTCATGCCCTCTGTACCCCAGTCACACATGTGCACGCCTCGGTTATCTAGTCACTGTGGGCGTGTTTTTATCCTTGACACACCCTCAAACTGATGGCCTGGTGGGGCTTACCCAGTCCTCTAAGGGGCACTCTCCATTTGAGTTACTCTATGGGAATCATCCTCGGGAGCTCCTAGACATAGCCAAGGAAACCTGGGAGGGGGAGCAGGCACCCCACAAAAGTGTCAATGAGCATATCGCTCATATGCAGGACAGGATTACAGCGATCACATCTATTGTAGAAGAACACGAAGTTCACACCCAGGAAGCCCAACAAAGAATATACAATGGGGTTTTCTCATCTGGTGACCGGGTCCTGGCATTGGTCCCCACTGTTGAAAGCAAGTTCCTGGCTAAGTAAAAGGCTCCTTTGAAGTGGTTAAAATAGTTGGGGAATTGCAAAGTATATCAACCGGATAATAGAAAGCCTGAGCAGATATACCATGTACACCTGTAAGCCCCTGGAAGGGTAGGGTGGCACTGACTGTGGGGTCTGCCCCTGGAACTCCTGGGAGTACGGAGTCCCCTCTAGTCCCTGAAGTCACAATTTCAGACAGACTGTCTCATTCCCAAAAGCAGGGAGCTAGAGAGTTCCTGATAAGGAGCAGAGACACATTTTCAGAGTTACCTGGTATGACTTCAGTGGTTTAGGATGATATTATTACTGAACCTGGAGTCCGTGACAAACTCAAATCATACCGATTCCTGAAGCTAGGAGAAAGGACATCAGTGACAAAGTCAAGAGGATGCTGGAGCTAGACATCATTGAGGGGTCTAATAGTGACTGGTCTGGTCCTATCATTTTAGTCCCAAAACCAGACGGTACTTTGAGGTTCTGTAATGACTTCAGAAAGCTTAATTCAGTGACACAATTTACCACGTACCCTATCCTCAGGGTAGATGAACTCAGGGACAGGCTTGGGAAGGCCCGTTTCCTGACCACTATGGACTTGACAAAAGCATACTGGCAAATCCTCCTGACTGAAAGTGTCAGTGAAAAGATTGCATTTGTGACCTCCTCAGGGTTCGTATAATATAAAGAAATGCCTTTTGGTTTACAAAATGCCCCGTCAACACTTCAGAGGGCTATGGACAGGACCCTAGGACCTCCTCAACAGTATGGAGCAGTCTATCTGGATGCCATAGTGATACATAGCACTGAATGGGAATCTCGCTTGCCCCTTGTCCAGGTGGTCTTGGATTCTCTCTTCAAGGAAGGTTTTATGGCAAATGCCGTATATTTGGGCTACACTATTGGACAAGGAGTCATAAAACAAAATAGATGCCATCCAAGAATGGCCATGTCCTGCAAACAAAAAAACATATCTGAACCTTCCTTGGTATTGCGGGGTACTATAGGAGGTCTGTCCAAAATTTAGCAACTCTATCAGCTCCACTGGCTGACCTTACACAAGGGAAAGACTTGGTAATGGTAAAATGGTACCCATTGGCAGAAGAGTCTTCCCAAGTCCTGAAGAGGGCCCCCTTGTGCACACCCAGTACTGTACATCCCTGATTTTTCCAAGGATTTATGTGGTTTAAATGGATGCATCTGATGTTGGTATTGGGGCAATGTTGTCACAGGTACACAATGGGGAAGAACACTGTCAGGGCTCCGGGGTGTGACCAGAGGTATGTGACTGACGCAGGGAAACGCAGGCTTCAGATATGTTATAAACAATACGATTTATTAACACTAACAATACATAAACGCAGTGCAATACTAAAACATAACACAGTGCAAACAAACCAAACCACCCACAGATAACAGTACATACAATGCAAGCGTCGTCAGGCAGGCCGGGTCAATAACAATCGGGCAGGTAGGTACAGGAGGAGCAGGCAGAGAGTAGTCAGGTCTCGAGCCGGGTACAGCAACTAACAGGCAGGTAGATACAGGGGGTCAGGCAGAGAATGGTCGGGGTCACAAGCCAGGGATCAGAACAGGAGGTCAGCAGAGGTCAGGATCAAACAGGGTCAGCAACAAGACAGGAACAGGAACAGGAATGCAGGAACAAGATACAGGGCCCAGGAAAAACACACACCAAGGCAAAGACTGCAGGTCTGGCCATCACTTAAATACACCTGCCTAAGCAGTTTCAGGTGTTTGGCTGGCTGCAGGGTTGAGTCTCTGATTGCTGGGAGCACCCGCTGGCCAGCCCTGGTACTGCAGCCCACAAGGCAGGTGAGTCCCACCATTACTGGCAAGTCCATTCCTAACAGTACCCCCCCCTCAAGGAGCGGCCTCAGGACGCTCCAAACAGTCCTAGCTGGGCAAAATGTTCCACCGCCCGGGTCTGGTAACTGGCGGGATATCAAAGACTGGCACATCGGGCAGGACTCCGGGCAGCGGCACACCGGGCAGAGGCACATCGAGCAGGACTCCGGGCAGCGGCACATCGGGCAGGACTCCGGGCAGCGGCACATCGGGCAGCGGCACATCAGACAGGACTCCGGGCAGCGGCACATCGGGCAGCGGCACATCGGGCAGGACTCCGGGCAGCGGCACATCGGGCAGGACTCCGGGCAGCGGCACATCGGGCAGGACTCCGGGCAGCGGCACATCGGGCAGGACTCCGGGCAGCGGCACATCGGGCAGGACTCCGGGCAGCGGCACATCGGGCAGGACTCCGGGCAGCGGCACATCGGGCAGGACTCCAGGCAGCGGCACATCGGGCAGGACTCCGGGCAGCGGCACACCAGGCAGAGGCACATCGGGCAGGACTCTGGGCTGGACTCCGGGCAGAGGCACATCGGGCAGGACTCCGGGCAGCGGCACATCGGGCAGGACTCCGGGCAGCGGCACATCGGATCACCAGGCGGAGCAGCAGGCACCGGGCCACCAGGCGGGGCGACAGGCACCAGGCCCCCAGGCGGGGCAACAGGCATCGGGCCCCCAGGCGGAGCGGCGGGCGCCGGACCCCCAGGCGGAGCGACAGGTCTCGGGCCCCCAGGCGGAGCGGCGGGCGCCGGACCCCCAGGCATCAGGTCATTTGGCTTGACAGCGGGCACCGCGTCATCTGGCAAGGCAGTGGGCACCAAGTCACCAGGCACGACAGTGGGCTCTGAGTCAATTGGCACAACAGCGGGCACCGGGTCATCAGGTACCGGATCGTCTGACTCAACAGCAGGCACTGGGTCATCTGGCGCTGGATAGTCTGGCTCGACAGCGGGCTTCGGATCACCAGGCATGACCGCGGGCACTGGGTCATCAGGCATTGGATTGTCTGGCTCGACAGCGGGCATCGGGTCACCAGTTATGACAGCGGGCACTGGGTCACCAGGCATCAGGTCATTTGGCTCGCCAGCGGGCACCGCGTCATCTGGCAAGGCAGTGGGCACCGAGTCACCAGGCACGACAGTGGGCTCTGAGTCAATTGGCACGACAGCGGGCACCGGGTCATCAGGTACCGGATCGTCTGGCTCGACAGCGGGCATAGGGTCATCTGGTGCTGGATCGTCTGGCTCGACAGCGGGCATCGGTCACCAGGCATGACAGCAGGCACTGGGTCATCAGGCATTGGATCGTCTGGCTCGACAGCGGGCATCGGGTCCTTAGGTACCGGATCGTCTGGATCGACAGCGGGCACCGGGTCATCTGGCGTTGGATCGTCTGGCCCAACAGCGGGCATCGGGTCACCAGGCATGACAGCAGGCACTGGGTCATCAGGTACCGGATCGTCTGGATCGACAGCGGGCACCGGGTCATCTGGCGCTGGATCGTCTGGCTTGACAGCGGGCATCGGGTCACCAGGCATGATAGCGGGCACTGGGTCATCAGGCATTGGATCGTCTGGCTCGACAGCGGGCATCAGGTCACCAGGTATGACAGCGGGCACTGGGTCATCAGGCATTGGATCATCTGGCTCGACAGCAGGCATCGGGTCACCAGGTATGACCGCGGGCACTGGGTCATCAGGCATTGGATCGTCTGGCTCGACAGCAGGCATCGGGTCACCAGGTATGACCGCGGGCACTGGGTCATCAGGCATTGGATCGTCTGGCTCGACAGCGGGCCCTGGGTCATCAGGTGTGATAGGATCATCAGGCTGGATCAGTTCATCAGGCTGGGTACAGACATCAGGCTGGGTACAGACATCAGGCTGAAATGCGGGTGCCGAGGCACCAGGCTGAACCACGGAAGGCAGGTTCTCAGACGGCAGGCTCACCGGTTTGGATACTGGCAGGATGGTATTGGTTGGAAAGAATTTCTGCTTTTTTCTGGTTTTAACTACTGGAGCACTGCAAGTAAACGCAGGTCTGCAAACGGATGGAGCAGCTGAGGACAGAGAAGAGCTGGAAGATGGAACAGAGGAGGGAGCAGTTGCTACAGAGGACTTCTTTACAGGGTTAAAGAAAGGATAGGTGCAGCTAGTGGGAGCAGAGGACTGGTATGTGGTAGTTAGAGTATACTGGGCAGTCACTGGGGGTGCTGTCGGGGATGCAGGAAGAGTGTCTTGAGTGGAGGAATGATGTTGTAAGCTGACTGAGGCTGGGTGCAACAAGTCTGTCCATGTCTGCAGTATGGGTTGAACAAAGCTGAGCTTACACAAAGCCTGTCTGACCAAAGACTGCACTGCGTTTATACAATCTCTTAGTACCTGTGGTGAACATGTGGAATAACGCTCCAGAAAGTAACCCACATCATCCTCTAATAACCACACCAGGGACTCTACCTGGTCTGCACTAAATGGTGGCAAAAATTCATCCCTGCATTCGGGGGTACCAGATGAAACCAACTCCGCTCAAACCTCAATCAAAGGCTGCACCTCAGAGAACTCTGTGCCCTGATCTACTAGAACATGAGCGATCCGTATACATTCTAGCAGTTCATCCCGGGGATACTTCTTCAGAGTCTGATAAGCATACTCTCTGTCATCACACACTAGCAGAGATAAATACACAACCTCATCAAGATCCATCCTTCCCAGCAACAAGCCAAGATGGCTTCCCTGTGCAGCCACTTCTGGTCAGGATTGGCCTTGGTGTAATGTCAGGGCTCCAGGGTATGACCAGAGGTATGTGAACTGACGCAGGGAAACGCAGACTTCAGATAAGTTATAAACAATATAATTTATTAACACTAACAATACAAAATGCAGTGCAATACTAAAACATAACACAGTGCAAACAAACCAAACCACCCACAGATAACAGTACATACAATGCAAGCGTCGTCAGGCAGGCCGGGTCAATAACAAACGGGCAGGTAGGTACAGGAGGAGCAGGCAGAGAGTAGTCAGGTCACGAGCCGGGTACAGCAACTAATGGGCAGGTAGGTACAGGGCATCAGGCAGAGAGTGGTCGGGGTCACAAGCCAGGGATCAGAACAGGTCGGCAACAAGACAGGAACAGGAATGTAGGAGCAAGATACAGGGCCCAGGAAAAACACACACCAAGGCGGAGACTGCAGGTCTGGCCATCACTTAAATACACCTGCCTAAGCAGTTTCAGGTGTTTGGCTGGCTGCAGGGTTGAGTCTCTGATTGCTGGGAGCACCCACTGGCCAGCCCTGGTACTGCAGCCCACAAGGCAGGTGAGTCCCACCATTACTGGCAAGTCCATTCCTAACAAACACCCTGTAGTGTGCCTGAGCAGAAAACAAACGTAATGAACATGGAAAGAAATATGCAGTAATTGACAGGAAATGTTCAGTCATAAAGTGGGCCTTGGATGCTCTAAGATACTATTTGTTAGGGTGAGTTTGACCTGATAGCTGACCATGATCCCCTCAATGGGTGGCCCAAAAGAAGAAGACAAATAGACGGGTGAACTGGTGGTTTTTGGCTCCTCAAGATTATTCCTTCATGGTAAAACACAGACCAGGGGCTAAGATGGGAAATGTAGATGCCCGGTCCCGGGTTCACTCCTGTTGGGCCACAGCTGTGCCAACCCTGGGGATGATACAAGGGGGGATATGTAGCAGAGTGTCTCAGAGGGAGCTGGGAAAATCCTCTTCTGGGTTCACACATCTCCCAGGCTCCTCTCATACACTTTTAGGGATCTCTGATCCTTGGTCCAGCTCAGGTTTCACGCCTCTCCCTGGGTGTAATTTATACTCACCAGAAACATGCAGTCAGAGCTCTCATACCTGGGAACAGACAAGTCATGTCTGGGAGAGATGGAAGGTTGGTGGAAGCTGTAAAACTGCATCTTTGGAGACTGACAAGCACTAGGCTTGCTCACCCTGATAGGACAAGAAATGGCCGCTGCCCCAGTCTATAACTGGCCTTCACAGCAAGGAGCACTTGAACGGGCAACGCATGTCACACAACAAAAGAGAAAAGTTCCCGGCTCAACTTGCCAGCCATCCTGCAAACAAACCAAATTACCCCGTCTAACAGTATGCGTTAAAACGGGTTTAGTTAGCACACATTTGCAATCACATTGTAAGCTACAGAGCCACGTCACGGCACCCCGATATTCTGTAGTCCTAACTCTACAAATTTTGTGAGCCCCCATAGTAGAGGCACATGTATTTAATGTATAGACCAAGGGAATGTGAACCTGAGGGAGCCCACCCCTCTTCAAAGGTACAGGAGCGCACCGAATACCCAGCATATTGCACAATGGCAGCCAAGTTGTCCAGTGTGTCTCCTCCCAAACAATTCAACGGAACAAAAAATGGCCACTGCCCCAGTACCCTGATAGTCAGGAATCATGTTTGTGTAGTTAGTGCCGGGACACGGCTAGGATTTTGGTTTTGAGGTTTTTGCCGTTACTTTGTGGAACATTGTACAGCACCTGTAATCAGCACCAATAAACACTGCACTGTGTGACACTACATCACTGGACTGGTATCTGTCCCTGAAAGTGTGCCCATCCCAGGGAGCTTTGTACCCGATACCCATCCCCAGCTCACGATTCAGAAACATTGAACTGCAATTACCACTGCTCTGACCAGTCTTCCAGCAACACCAAATCCTGTTCCATGTTACAGGTACCTCCAAGTTCTATATGTAGTCTCGGGGGTCCCTATGGAAGTCCATGTGTGGACATTTCTACCTATGATAAATGACAGGCTAAACCCACCTGGAGACCTGGGGTCACTGTACAGGTTCTATATGTAGTCTCGGGGGTCCCTATGGAAGTCCATGTGTGGACATTTCTACCTATGATAAATGACAGGCTAAACCCACCTGGAGACCTGGGGACACTGTACAGGTTCTATATGTAGTCTCGGGGGTCCCTATGGAAGTCCATGTGTGGACATTTCTACCTATGATAAATGACAGGCTAAACCCACCTGGAGACTTTCTCCACACCTGGAGTGTGCTGAGTTCTTGGAGAACGTCTACACAGTGTTTCCAGATTGGCTTTATCACCCCAACGAGCTCGCTCCAGTTCATGGATGTCATCATTATGTTTGGAGGATCTCACCAGTCAGGAGCCTTTCCTGTCATCCTACATGTTCCCTTCTGAGGATTGTTCTATCCTTCCAAACAAATGTATGAAATCATGGATGAGTCCTCCTTCTATGTGATCTAGAAGATCTTCAATCACAATGTCTTTATGGATGAAGTGGATGGCCCAGTTTATATATTATTTATTGCTTTACAGCTTTATTCCCTCCAGGATTCATTCTTTATTTATAGAACCATTCAAGGAAGTGTTCTTACTGTGAGAGATCTCCACCACCATTCCTCTGTGACCATTACATCCTTGTCATTTATGTCTAACATCTTCATTATCAGTGGATTGATATTTATTATTATACTTTAGGATGTATTTTTGCATTTTGTTCAACAAAAGGATCAGTTTTGGTGTTATCTGTTTTATAAACTATACATTTGGTTTTTGTGTTCTGTGTTTTTAAGACTTTTCTATATGTAATAAAATATCTTTATTAAACATAAGAGCTATTTATTATTATTATTATTATTGAACTTCCCCAGTAGCCCTGTAAGGTAGATATAATACAGGAATGGATATTATGAGATGTTTCTGCAGTTCCTCTTTGCTTGAGATGATTGTAGCCGTATTAGTGCACTTGTGACAGAAACAATTGAGTACTGTCTGAGATACTTTTTTTATTTGCACTAACATACAATTTTGAGGACAAGCTTTCGGGGTATGTCCCCTTCTTCAAGGTCCAAGCAGTGCTTGTCCTCAAAATTGTATGTTAGTGCTAATTAAAAAAAGTATCACAGACAGTACTCAATTGTTTCTGCAGTTCCTCTGAAATCCACAAGGTGGTGATCTCACTTATATCCAAACAGAAGGTCTCTATGGAATACAGACAGGAAGTGATGTCAGGTACAGACATCAAGTGATGTTAGGTACAGACAGGAAGTCATCTGGAATAAAGACAGGAAGTTCCATACAGTAAGAACCAGCAAGAAGACGGTGGAAGTGGCAGCAGAGGAGGTAATAAGATGCTATGTTCTATTTACACCCAGTAACCTCCCATCATGTCCGTCCTCTTCCTCCATAGTCATATACGTCCTCTTCCTCCATAGTAATGTCCGTCCTCTTCCTCCAAAATCATGTCCGTCCTCTTCCTCCATAGTCATGTCCATCCTCTTCCTGCATAGTCATGTCCGTCCTCTTCCTCCATAGTCATGTCCATCCTCTTCCTCCATAGTCACATCCATCCTCTTCCTCCATAGTCATGTCCGTCCTCTACCTCCATAGTCATGTCCGTCCTCTACCTCCATGGTCATGTCCGTCCTCGTCCTCCATAGTCATGTCCATCCTCTTCCTCCATAGTCATGTCCGTCCTCTTCCTCCAATCATGTCCGTCCTCTTCCTCCATAGTCATGTCCGTCCTCTTCCTCCATAGTCATGTCCGTCCTCTTCCTCCATAGTCATGTCCGTCCTTTTCCTCCATAGTCATGTCCATCCTCTTCCTCCATAGTCACTGTGACGTCTTTTATCTCCAGCAGATGATGATACACACATATATAGTGTGGGAACCCAGATTAACCCCTTCAAGGGCAGAACATTCCCCCACTTCCGGGGCCGGAACATTCTCCTCATTGTGGAGATAAATTCTAGTAATATGGTCCTCTAAGGGTTCTGATGGATGAAGGGGAGCTGAGGGATCTCTTTGGGGGTACAGAGGATGGAGGACTTTGGGGCCCCTTGGAGGGTAGTGGAGTTCAAGTTCTCTGAGGGGGTAGAGTAGCTGAAGGACTTTGGGTCCTTGATAGGAGATCTCTGAGAGAAGAGGAGGTACTATGGCTCAGGGAGTCGCTGAGTTAGGGAGGGGCTGTTGGTCTATGATGGTCCTCCTACCTGAACTTACTTTCAGACCTCCTTACAGAACTCCAGCCAAGAAAAGAAGGCGACCTTCACCTTCTTACCATCTCACTGGTCAAATAATATTGTCCAAGTGGAATGAAGGACAGTCTTCACCCCTTGGTGGGCACTTGTTTCTAAAGGAGGTCTGTATGCTCAGCATAGACTAAAAGGTAGTCAGGGGTCAGTGCTATATATCTTCCGGAGATAGTCCCATACCTTCCCATGACAAAGGCTCTGGCAGTGCTCGGTGCTGGAATTCAGAGCCCCAGGAACCCACCACCACTCTGTACAATGTCCTGGATATTACAGTATATTTGGCAACCAAAGGTCTTCCCCCTGTTGTCCCCCTCCTACCCACACTGAGCTGCCATTGGAGGGAGGAGAACAGAGTCCTCCCCCAAAGCTCTCCCTGCTCTACCAGCAGCATCCTCCTGCTATCCAATCCCTTCTCTTCCTGCAGAGAGTGACAGTGACATCACTCCTGTCAGTCAGCAGGCTGCCGGAGATTGGAGCCTTGCAGCCGGATATCGGGCAATTATCCTGATTATCCAGCAACTCCAGGCAAAAGTCATCAAGTTCCCCTTCCTGGACCTCATGATGAGCCGACATTGACCTCACAGCACTGCCTCAGAGCAAACTAGTCATAGGAAGGATCAGATTTATCATTCCTTGTCTGCAGATCTAAAACTCATCAAAACCAGTTCAGAGACCAAACAAACCCAACAGAGAAAAGGGGATTTCTGATCCAGCAAGCTGAGGACCCAGGACCTTGAAAATGTACTAAATGTTAAGCAGTCCCAGCGATGTGGAAATTTATCAAAAAACTATTTGTCCAAGGGACTAAATCGGGGTCCCAAACTACTTGTCCCTCATGACAATCTACTTGTCCTGATAAAAATAATAATGGAACCCAAACCATATATAAATCCGGTGTTTATTGTTCTACTATTCCTGAATGAGACGTTTTATCACGAAGGACTGTCAATGGATGGATGTCCCTATAAAGCATGAAATGACTTTGCCAGGGTGGAGAATATGAAGGTTGATGCACATGGGAGCACTTGGGTGCTCAGTACAAGCACATGCTGAGCAGACAAATCAAGCTCCAGTGTCCTCCAGGATTGGATCATTTTGTTTTCTGTTCAGCCCACTGATTGGATGAACAATGTGAGTAATGTATGGACTGCCTTAATGAGCCGACCTTAAAGAAGGATTTCATTCCAACCAGCAACTGTTGGGACAATGAACATCTTAGTCAGGTCTACATACAACATAATGTATAGAGTGCAGGGGCCAGGAGTAAGTACAAAACACAACATAGAGAGTGCAGGGGCCAGGAGTAAGTACAAAACACAACATATAGAGTGCAGGGGCCAGGAGTAAGTACAAAACACAACATAGAGAGTGCAGGGGCCAGGAGTAAGTACAAAACACAACATATAGAGTGCAGGGGCCAGGAGTAAGTACAAACACAACATATAGAGTGCAGGGGCCAGGAGTAAGTACAAACACAACATATAGAGTGCAGGGGCCAGGAGTAAGTACAAACACAACATATAGAGTGCAGGGGCCAGGAGTAAGTACAAAACACAACATAGAGAGTGCAGGGGCCAGGAGTAAGTACAAAACACAACATACAGAGTGCAGGGGCCAGGAGTAAGTACAAAACACAACATACAGAGTGCAGGGGCCAGGAGTAAGTACAAAACACAACATAGAGAGTGCAGGGGCCAGGAGTAAGTACAAACACAACATATAGAGTGCAGGGGCCAGGAGTAAGTACAAACACAACATAGAGAGTGCAGGGGCCAGGAGTAAGTACAAAACACAACATAGAGAGTGCAGGGGCCAGGAGTAAGTAGAAAACACAACATATAGAGTGCAGGGGCCAGGAGTAAGTAGAAAACACAACATATAGAGTGCAGGGGCCAGGAGTAAGTACAGAAACACAACATAGAGAGTGCAGGGGCCAGGAGTAAGTACAGAAACACAACATAGAGAGTGCAGGGGCCAGGAGTAAGTACAAAGACACAACATACAGAGTGCAGGGGCCAGGAGTAAGTACAAAACACAACATAGAGAGTGCAGCAGTCAGGATGAGCACCATGTTCACATAAGAGTCCCCCTTGCATAAAAGTCCCCATCTTTTCCCCTTACGTCAGTGTCCAGTGGATTCCCCCCTTACATCAGTGTCCAGCGGAGTCCCCCCTTATATCAATGTCCAGCGGAGTCCCTCCTTTGCATCAGTGTCCAGCAGAGTCCCCCCTTATGTCAGTGTCCAGCAGAGTCTTCCCCTTACATCAGTGTCCAGCGGAGTCCCCCCTTATATCAATGTCCAGTGGAGTCCCTCCTTTACATCAGTGTCCAGCAGAGTCCCCCCTTATGTCAGTGTCCAGCAGAGTCCCCCCCCCTTACGTCAGTGTCCAGCAGAGTCCCCCCCCCCTTACATCAGTGTCCAGCAGAGTCCCCCCCTTACATCAGTGTCCAGCAGAGTCTCCCCCTTACATCAGTGTCCAGCAGAGTCCCCCCCCTTACGTCAGTGTCCAGCAGGGTCCCCCCCTTATGTCAGTGTCCAGCAGGGTCCCCCCCCCCTTATGTCAGTGTCCAGCAGAGTCCCCCCCCTTATGTCAGTGTCCAGCAGAGTCCCCCCCTTACGTCAGTGTCCAGCGGAGTCCCCCCTTATGTCAGTGTCCAGCGGAGTCCCCCCCTTACGTCAAAGCTCAGCGGAGTCCACCCCCCTTACGTCAGAGCTCAGCGGAGTCCACCCCCCTTACGTCAGAGCTCAGCGGAGTACACCCCCCTTACGTCAGAGTTCAGCGGAGTCCCCCCTTATGTCAGAGCTCAGCTGCTAACTGGACATGGAATAGTGAAGTGTGAAGCTCCTGGAAGAACAGGGAGGGGGGAGGTAGATAAGGAGAGAAGGGGAGGAGGTGGGGAAAGCTCCATGGTAGAGTAGAGATCGCTCACCCCCAGGCTGCTCTCTGCAGGCTCAGACATCGCCAATTGTACAACCGGATGGATCTTCAAATTTCCCGCCCACGGGGCAGTCACAGAGCAGAGGGGCGGGAAGAGGCGGAGCAAGACAGAATCTCTCTCCTCCCCCGTCTATGCGGGGAGGGAGGGGGAAGTGTGCTGTCTGAGCAAGTGTCACAGACACTGAGCGTGCCCAGCTGCAGCCCGCCCCCCCCCCCCCCCGGAGTCTACCAATCACTTTCTTCAGTAAGCCCTGCTGCTTGCCTGCAACAGGGAGAAATGTAAGAACACAACCTGCACTGCGCCCAGAACTACATGTCCCGAGAGTCAGGAGATAGGATTTGTAAATCCCTGAGTCCAAACTAAATGTGTTCCCATGGGGGCAGTAATTCTTCAATGTCCAGCAACCCTCCTATTCCCCCCTCACATCCACATCCTATTATTGTGTGACCAATACCATCCAAATCATTCTTACTTTCATTTCCCAAAGTTATCCGTCTACAAGGAGACCTGTATAGATCACATGATGGCACCAATGAGGATGGAGGAGGACCGGAGTCACATGACTGAGAAGATACTAAACCTCACCCTGGAGATCATCTACCTGCTGACCGGAGAGGTGAGGAGGATTCTGGGAGGTCACATGACATCACTCTTATCTCTATTAATAAAACACAGACCTGACCGGAGAGGTGAGGAGGATTCTGGGAGGTCACATGACATCACTCTTATCTCTATTACTAAAACACAGACCTGACCGGAGAGGTGAGGAGGATTCTGGGAGGTCACATGACATCACTCTCATCTCTATTAATAAAACACAGACCTGACCGGAGAGGTGAGGAGGATTCTGGGAGGTCACATGACATCACTCCTACATCTATTAATAAAACACAGACCTGACCGGAGAGGTGAGGAGGATTCTGGGAGGTCACATGACATCGCTCTTATCTCTATTAATAAACACAGACCTGACCGGAGAGGTGAGGAGGATTCTGGGAGGTCACATGACATCACTCTTACCTCTATTAATAAATCATAGATCTGACCGGAGAGGTGAGGAGGATTCTGGGAGGTCACATGACATCACTCATCTCTAGTAATAAAACACAGACCTGACCGGAGAGGTGAGGAGGATTCTGGGAGTCTAACATGATATTCCTATTGGTTCCTCAATACAGAGATTTCCTCTTCTGAAGTCAGGTGATCATATGACCATCACAGTGCCTCCATGTGACTCCCTAAAACCTGAGAGACACAACATGCAGAAGATTCTAGAAGTCACCAAGAAGATGATGGAGCTGCTGACAGGAGAGGTGAGCGGTGCCGGGAATTCTGGGACATTCTCCAGTAACAGACAAGGGATGTGTCTGGATGGTGACTGTATCATTGTGTGTGTCAGGTTCCTATAAGGTGTCAGGGTGTCACTGTCTATTTCTCCATGGAGGAGTGGGAGTATTTAGAAGGACACAAGGATCTCTACAAGGACGTCATGATGGACAATCAGCCGCCCCTCACATCACCGGGTAAGAGGAGACTTTATTGTAAAGGAGAGAGCAGTACGGAGGATCCACCTAGATCCCCCATCATCTGATAAACACATAGAAACAATGGATTCAGTCAGTGTGTGTGTTTCCTACAGATGGATCCAGTCATGGGAACCCACCACAGAGATGTCCCCGTCCTCTGTATTCCCGGGATTCCACACAGGAAGGTCACACCATCCCTCACCATCATCAGGTAGATGATGACAATTATTGGTAGTTGTGATTTATACACAGCATGTTTGTTACAATGAATGTTTTATTATATCTCTCAGAGTGGAATCCTCGGGGATGATAATATTGATGTTAAAGAAGAGTATAAAGAGGAGGATGAGGAGTATGGAGTGATGGAGGAGTTTTCAGAAGGACACAAGGATATGATGGAGCCACCTAATACCAGGAACCCACCAGAGAGATGTCCCCGTCCTCTGTATTCCCGGGATTCCACACAGGAAGGTCACACCATCCCTCCCCATTGCAAGGTTGGTGGGATGGAGCATCTAGAACATGGATTCATAGAGACAATGTGTGGAGTTCTTTTATGTGACCTTACATTTTACAGATGATATTTTCTCTCATTTCCTTGATTTAGAGTGGAGATCCAATCGATATAGAATTTGAGGTGAAAGCAGAAGAAGAAGAGGCGTATGTGAGGGATGATCAGCAGTCTATGGAGGAGGATGGAATAACGGGGACATTTATAGAGGAGGACACTCCTACAGAGATCAGCACAGGTGGGTCATGAACACTAAATCCATTCCTCCACCCATACTGCTCACTGATTGGTCCAGAGTAGGGCGGGGACTGGGTGATATCAGCCTGTAATCCCCTGGTCACTTTCCTGAGCTGTGTTCCCCGTCCTGTATTCCTGGATTTCTCTCGGATAATCTTCCTTCTCTGTGCTGCAGACACAATTTATGTATCTAGACTGGATTTATGGAGGTTCTGGGGTTCAGCTGGCAGAAAAATGTTCATTTTTCCTATAAGCATTGCATAATGTAGCACCCAGGACATGTGACTGGGGTCTCCTGCCTTGTGCCTGACTCCTCCAGGGGACCTTCTCTGTTATCTGCTGGCTGTGCCGGGTGGAGGGATATGTCTGTAGTGTCTCAGACCCAAGTCACTGAGTGCAGTCTCAGGAGATGGGAGGCAAGCAACCCTTTAAGGACCTTTAATTATTGAATAACAATATTATCAGTCCTGACCATTACACTATATAATTTATATTGTACATTACATACTCCTGACCCCTGCACTATATACTCTATGTTGTACATTACATACTCCTGACCCCTGCACTATATACTCTATGTTGTACACTACATACTCCTGACCCCTGCACTGTATACTCTATGTTGTACATTACATAGTCCTGACTTCTGCTCTCCCCCTTCCCCCCACTGCTATATATACACATAATATGGATTCTCTTTGTTACACCCATTTCCTACCAGCTGGACATTTTCCAACTTTGGACCCTTAAACAGAAAGTGATAATGAGGGAGGAGTCAATACCCCAATGATGGTGGTCTTCAGGATCAGTCCAGTCTTCATCTTGGTTGTTCTCCCCCCATCCTCACTCTCTGACCTCTGGTGGGGCTCAGCCCCGCTGTTCTTCATGACTAAATCATGGACTAAATAAGGAAGTGCAGTACTTCTTGTGTTGGGAAGATGGCGATGAGTGATAGAGGGGGTGGGGACTCTCGTCCTATAATCCCCTCATCACTGTCCCTCCTATAAAAGACAGTTCTGGTTGTTTCCTCACTCTCTGACTAAGGTCCATGAATAAAGAAATGACCTGGTAGGAGATCAGAGGAGCCATTCCTAGTTCCCTTGAGGGGGGAATTGTAAGCTCCTCAGAGACCAAGCTGCCTGATGTGGGTGGAGTCCTGGTTTGGGGGAACCAATCAGCTCCTGTCTAGTAATCCTCTTTGTCTTTGTATTTTAGTCCATGGCCGGGAGATGAGGAAAACCTCCGAGGATTGTCTCACTTTGTCTCCAGACTGGAAAGTAGAAGATGAGGACATCACACAGTATAGTCCAGGAGAAAACCCGGCTCCCTCCAATGTCCATCCGGCACCACCCAGTGTAGATGGACCATCGGATTCCTCGTATCCTGAGGATCCTCAGACTGTGCGGGACCAGGCCGGCCTTCCAACAGGGAAGACATTCTCCTGTACGGAGTGTGGGAAGGGTTTCCTTTATGAATGCCGTCTTAATGTGCATAAAAGGTCTCACACGGGGGAGAAGCCATATTCCTGTGCTGAGTGTGGGAAATGTTTCAGTTATAAATCCCATCTTAATGTGCATAAAAGATCTCACATGGGGGAGAAGCCATATTCTTGTCCTGAGTGTGGAAAATGTTTTTCAGAGAAGTCCAGTCTTTACAGACATCAGAGATCTCACACGGGGGAGAAGCCATATTCCTGTTCTGAGTGTGGAAAATGTTTTTCACTGAAGTCCCAACTTTACACACATCAGAGATCTCACACGGGGGAGAAGGCATATTCCTGTCCCGAGTGTTGGAAATGTTTTTCACTGAAGTCCAATCTTTACATACACCAGAGATCTCACACGGGGGAGAAGCCATATTTATGTCCTGAGTGCGGGAAATGTTTTTCACAGAAGTCCCATCTTTACACACATCAGAGATCTCACACAGGGGAGAAGGCATATTCCTGTTCTGAGTGTGGGAAATGTTTTACAAGGAAGTCCAATCTTTACATACACCAGAGATCTCACACGGGGGAGAAACCAGTTTCCTGTTCTGAGTGTGGAAAACGTTTTTCAGAGATGTCCGGTCTTCATAAACATCTGAAATCTCACACGGGGGAGAAGCCGTATTCCTGTTCTGAGTGCGGGAAATGTTTTTCACAGAAGTTCAGTCTTCATCAACATCAGAGATCTCACACGGGGGAGAAGTCGTATTCCTGTTCTGAGTGTGGGAAATTTTTTTAACAGAAATCCACTCTTTACAGACATCAGAGATCTCACACGGGGGAGAAGCCGTATTCCTGTTCTGAGTGTGGGAAATTTTTTTCACAGAAGTCCACTCTTTACAGACATCAGAGATCTCACATGGGGGAGAAGCCGTATTCCTGTCCTGTGTGCGGGAAATGTTTTTCACAGAAGTCCAGTCTTTCCACACATCAGAAATCTCATGTGGGGAAGAATCCACTTTCCTGTCCTGAGTGAGGGAAGTGTTCCTCACTGAAGTCCTGTCTTCCTGTACATCAGGGGTCCTACACAACCCTGGAGGTGTATTAGTGTCTTCAGTGCGGGAAATGTTTTCTAGATGAATGTTGCTGGACATCCCAGCTCTCATGTGGGGAAGAAGCACACCCTGATATACACCTCAGATATACTCCATGGCTGATCTTCTTCATGGAAGAAACAGTTGTTAAGGAGATCAGAGGCCCCCAAAGACATGGATGAAGTGCAGTAAATGTCGGGGTGCAGAGTGGTCAGTAGATCCTGGAAATGAAGGACACAACTTCAGCCCTTCTTGGGTGTCAGAGTTGGGTTTCCTGATATTGATATAGCGGGTTACAGAGCTAGAAGCCGGGAGAGCCCAGATCTGGTTATCGGGGAACTTTACACAGACAACAAGAACTTCTGAAGTTGATGTCCTTCATTTCAAGGCTCTACAGAACAGTGGTGACCCCGAAGCGTCTCTCTGTCTTTAGTCCATCCTTCTCCCATCCCCCAACAGGAGGGAAGGAGAACTCTGCCCCAAACTAGGGGGGAACTTTCCTCTCATTATTTCCCTTTGCTTCTGTGTGGGTTTGGGTGGTTGGAGGAGTGCGGCACGAGAGGGAACACAGGTTGTTGTTCTATGTCTACATATGGGGTCTGGGTAGAGGGGATCCACCGGAAAATATTTCTACTCTTTGATTTTGTGCAAATCGTTTCTGTTTTCACTTTGAAGGGCGATATTATGTGTTGTTTTTAAAAGGGATTGGCCCAATAGATACCACCCCACTTAGAGAATAGATGAACTAATATGACCAGCATTCATTCAGCCATGTCACATGTTGGGATCTTTTCTACAATACTTTGTTATAATAATGGAACACGTTGTGTATTGTATTGTACACCAATAATAATGACTCCGCCCCCACATTCCAGACAAGGGATCTTCCTGACCAATCGGATTCCTTATTTTACTGTTTCCTGATTTTTTTCTGCAATCTTGTTAAAAGTGAAATTATAATAAAAAAATGTATTGAATGAAAAACAAAATGGTGTGTGTGTGCAATGATGACAAAGCTGTGTATCCAGAAACGGCTGGTCGGTGACACTTCCATATACAGCCCAATGAAGTGACAAGGAAGCCCTAGAACCCTTTGGAGGAACCCTGGCTGAGAAAGGCTGGACTAGGCAGTCACATATCTCTGCCCCCCTTGCAGGGTTCCCAACCCTCCGTGACTTTTATTACTGACACAACATGAACATTTACTGACGGAGGACATGTTTTTCCTGACATCCTGAAAAATGACAGAACTCCTGTTAGGATGTCAGACGATGGATATTGAATCCATATAACAGGACATGTGATCACTGACAATCCCCAGAACAAGCCATCTGCCTGGTTTACACCTAATAATTCAATCCATGGTGACCACAAATCAGCCCAACACAGACACATGAAAACCAAGTTCTGCTCGGCATGCCATGGAGAGTAATGGGCACGGTCAGATGGGAGGGGCTTAGAAGAGGATGATGTCACAGACCCGCCCCCTGATCACCTACCTCTAAATGAAGAAAGCAGCTGATTGGGTGAGTACACATTGCTGTGACCTCCATGCTTAGCTTCACAGTGCGGCAATTTTACCTTCACATGCCGAGTCTCACAGGTGGCACCGCCTGTCATCCATTGTGCTGAAATGTCATTGCAGCAACTCAGAATGGTCCTCAGTAGTCTGTATGGCCCCCATGTGCTTGTATTCATGCCTGACAACGTCGGGGGAGGGTACTAATAAGATATCACCAGCAAGACTCCCATCATCCATCCACTACACATCTGCATCAGAGGCTGGTCAGGAGCTCTGAGGAAAGGGATTCATCCCCGAAACACGTCAGCCATTTGACCGCACTGACACTTGGAACACCTTGCTTGCCGTTGTGGCCATCGTCATTATGCAAATGCTTTTTAGATACATGCTTCATCTGTGTGTCTGGTTTTATTTTTCACTCCTTTCAATAAACCTTGGATAATGCACAAGGTGTGTGCGCACCTGTTTATTCTCTATCTAGTGGCTGATCTCCCCATCTGAGGAGGGCTGCACCCCTGAAGCATTTCCTTTGGTTGTCGCTGTCCTGGTTCCGTTGGCTTCCCTTTTGGCTGTGCATATCCTGAGGCGCTGGAGACTACATACGATATCCGGTTTGGTTGCAACCTGGTGGTGTCGGATGGACCACAACATGATATCCTAGAGGTGTTCTGTTGGATTTAGGTCAGGTAAGTGAAAGGATTGATTTTCTTATCCCCCCAGAGACCCCCAGTCTGTGGAGAGATTCCTGGTTTATCAGCAGAATTCTGGGAACACCCCTGGAACACGGAAATAACGGCAGCTTATGTTCAGAGATGTTCAAAGTTTATTAGACATTACTAAGATTATATAGGATACAGAAATAATAAGGGGGGGAGCGAGTTCTAAAACTGTAACTTGTAAGCATCCATCATGAGCTGACTACATGAAACATGACATATACATTTCTTGGTATAAACTGTTTTTGCTAGCTTTCTGAGAAATAGTCGAACAGAGGAAGCTTCAGGGTCGTCTTATCTTTGTTGATACAACCTTGAGCCAACTAAAACAGTTCCATTAAACTTCAAATATATCTGTAAAAACCTAACTTAATACTTAAAATGGCGTACATCAACACAATGGAGGTTCTCTAGATCCTTTCAGTCATGAGCCGGGTTCAGCAACGGGAGGTCAGATAAAGGGATAAGGCTGAGAATAGTCTTAGTCAAAGCCGAGTCGGTTTCCAGGAGAGCCACGAGAGTAGAACAAGAGCTTGCTGCAACACAATCATACAGGACACGAATGCAAACAGCAAGTGCAGACAACAGGCTTAAATGTGATCAACCACACCCCTCTGGGGGATGGACCGCAGAGGCCTGAAAGCATAAAAGGCTCCCACCATGCTTTGCAGAAACCTAAGATGGATGCCAGCACATGGAGCAGCATAACCTCTGAGGAAAGGTAGGACCTTGACACCCACCTAGCATTCCTCACACTAAAACCCCCTCTACACTCCACTCCTTCAACCTCGCTACTACTGAAGAGGTCACTAAGGTCTTCTCAGAAGCCCACCTCCCCACCTGCCCCCTTGACCCTGTCCCCTCACAACTTCTATGATCATCCTCTTCCTCCATCCTACGCTCCTTCACTCACATCTTTAATCTTTTCCTCTCTACTGGCACATTCCCCTCCCCTCTAAAGCATGCGCACATCACTCCCATACTTAAAACACCCTCCCTGGATCCCACCGACCTAAACAACCTTAGACCCATCTCCCTGCTGCCATTTACATCCAAATTCCTAGAGCACTTAGTTTATAATTTCCCGAGTTCCCACCTCACTGACAACAACCTCCTTGATCCTCTACAGTCTGGCTTCTGCCCCCTACACTCCACCGAAACTGCCCAACTCAAAGTCACCAATGACCTGCTAACTGCCAAAACTAATGGCCACTATTTAGTGCTCCTACTCCTCAACCCCTCTATGGCTTTCGACACCGTTGACCACCCCCTCCTCAAAAAACTCCACTCTCTGGGCCTCAGAGACTCCGCTGCCTCCTGGCTCTCTTCCTATCTATCACAGTGCTCCTTCAGTGTTACCTATAATGCTGCCATCTCCTCTTCACTCCCCCTCTCTGTTGGGGTCCCTCAAGGTTCTGTCCTTGGGCCCCTTCTCTTCTCCATCTACACCTCCTCCCTTGGCCAATTTATACATTCTCACGGCTTCAACTACCATCTCTATGCTGACGGCATGCAAATCTATCTCTCTACCCCTTGCCTCACCCCTTCAGTCTCCACCCGTATCACAAGCCTACTGAGCGGCATATCAGATTGGATGTCACTCCACTTCCTCAAACTAAATCTTTCCAAAACTGAGCTCCTAGTTTTCCCCCCAGCTCACCCCCCCCCCGACTTCTCCATCAAGTCCAACATCACCACCATCAGTCCCACCCCTCAAGCCAGAGCACTAGGTGTCATCCTAGACTCCAATCTGTCCTTCCAGCCCCAGGTCCAATCGCTGACAAACTCATGCAGACTCCACCTCCGCAACATCTCCAAAATACATCCATTCCTAACCCCGGAAACCACTAAGCAACTCATTCACTCCCTTATTATATCACGACTTGACTACTGTAACTCCCTCCTCATCGGCGTACCTCACCACAGGCTATCCCCACTTCAGTCTATCTTGAATGCTGCGGCCAGACTCATCCACCTTACTAACCGCTCAGTATCCGCCACCCCTCTCTGCCAATCCCTCTACTGCCTCTCGATTGCCCAACGGATAAAATTCAAAATGCTAACATTGACGTATAAAGCTGTTCATAATACTGCCCCAAACAACGTCACTGATCTGGTATCCAAATACCACCCAAAACATATTCTCCGATCCTCAAAAGACCTCCTACTCTCTAGTTCCCTGGTCTCCTCTTCCCATGCTCATCTCCAGGGCTTCCACCATCCTCTGGAACTTCCTACCCCAATCCGAACCCCTCGTGTATTGAATCGTATTGTTACTGTGTTGTCTCATGCACTGTCTCCCATTATAATGTACAGTGCTGAGCAAACTGTTGGCGCTATATAAATCCTGTATAATAATAAAAAAATTATAACCTTGATTAAGGTCAGCAAGAAATCTTAATTGAGGTCACCAAGGAACCTTGATTGATTGATGTCACCAAGGAACCTTGATTGAGGTCACCAAGGAACCTTGATTGGTGTCACCAAGGAACCTTGATTGACTGAGATCACCAAAGAACCTTGATTTATTGATGGCACCAAGGAACCTTGATTGGTTGAAGTCACCAAGGAACCTTGAGTGACTGATGTCACCAAGGAACCTTGATTGATGTTACCAAGAAACCTTGATTGGTGTCACCAAGAAAACTTGAATGATTGATGTCACCAAGGAACCTTGATTGAGCTCACCAAGGAACCTTGATTGCTGTCACCAAGAAGAAAATTCCACAAAGTTAGAAAGCTAGCAAAGAAATAAGTGGACTTTTTTCTTCAGAGCTGAAGCATCCAACCACTTAAGATAATAGCAAAAAACAGAAGCTTGCTGGGAGCAGAAGGGGTTACACAAGGACTGGCTTATAGGTTTTCTGTTTGCTCGTGTCCAATACTATTGTAACTCAGTTCCCGGGCATTTTGGTACAAGCCCTGCAGCCCATTGAAGACACAGGGACTTTTGGAGACATCAAGCCATGAACAACGCCATGGACTCTTGCCTCACAGAGGTATGCCTGGGCAGCCACACTACTATAGTTATAGCTAGGGGAAAAATGTTGTTCATATTGAACTGTACACTGCAACCCATTCAGTGAAGGATCCTGCTCTGAAGGTATTCAAAGTGGTGAATAATGTTGGTTTTGGTGCATCTAAATTGTATTGCACTGTGGGTTATAAAGTAACATTGTTATAAAAGGGTTAACTTGGCAAGACCAGGAGAGGAGTGTAGTTGCTATGGGTAACCAAGTGAAGGAACAAGCTACAAGCAACTAATTGTTAGGTGTGGTACCTGGTGTCACAATCACAAGATCGCCGCCACCAACATGCGACAATCCCACGATCACGACGTACAATATGTCACGATCGTGGCATCAGACCCCAGACTTTCTCACCCAAACTCGTGAGCAAAGGACTAGCCAATCTAAAACCGCAATGTGACATGCGTAACAATGCCACACCCAACTGCACCCTGCACAACGATTTTACAGCTAATAGATCACAGATCGATGTACCGGCAGCCTGAGTGATTGTTACTGGGTCAGGTTAATTACGCAATTAACCCTTCACTCTGCCACCACCTCCATTTTGTCAGAGAAAGAGGAAACTCGGTGATCTCAGCTAAAACACTATAATGATTGAGAGAATTATCTGTATAAAATGATCATAACACAGGCCTGTTATACAGAGGGTTAAACAAACAGTAGCATTCTCTTTAGAGGCAGGGATTCGTAAAGTGCAATACAGAGCTATAGAAACAGTTCAACACTTTCAGAAAGAAAGATTTATTACTAAAAGGTCAAACGGGCGCAATAAAAAATATTTACAGAAACAAGAAGTAACTAAGATATATATATATATACATATACAAAGAACCATAGCACAGCAAAAAGATATCAGAGAGAGGCGAAAGGGTTAAGGTACTTGCCAAAGTCCTGGGTTAGCAGATACAAGTTTCAGAGCAAGAGGGCATGTGTCTCCCCAGATGGCATTGATGGGAGACTTCTTCCACTTAACTAATCTTAGGCCTGACAGCCTAATTTGTAGTTCCCAGCAGGGGGTGTTGCTGAAGTCAAAGGACCAATACCCTGTTTGGGAGGGAACATCTGGGCGTAGGCCTAAGCCAGAGCCAAAATCTTTCATAACTCATATTTTGGCCCATAGCTTCCCATAACTTCCCAAGTGACATTCAACCCATGGGTAGATTATTATGCAGATAAGTCTGAGGATTGATTAGATATGAATTAAGTAATTCTATGCTGAACGGTTCACAAGATCTATTTTTCTGCTTTCCTGTGTATGCGAGATGTGTCGAGTGACTCATCAAACTGTTCGGCTCCTCCTAACCAATCTGACGGTATGTCTGGTTTTTATGTAAGTTTCTTATATTTCAAGATATGAGACATAGGGGAAAAATGGATTTTGAGTGTTATCTGATTCTTTCACCTACACTGCATTAGGTTCATTAGGTCAGAATCTCTTTCAACTCCTGAGAAAGCTTGTCTTATCTCTTCCAAGGTGGGAAATGGCACAGGTTCTTGGGACAGTGGGGCACCTTGTGGCTCCCTGCTGGGATCTGGCCTGTGACACTTTCAACACACACACATCTGTCACTGTGCCTCTTAGAGTGAGGGGGGAAGAATGAGGGAATAACATGGCTACTCTTAACAAAATGGCAGACTGCGTCAGTCTCTGGTGTGCACATTTGCGACACCTGGTGAGGTGACATGTCCTCTGGTAGCGAGGGGGTCATTGTTTGGCTCCCTCTCTAGCGATTAGCATCTAATAGAAACAAGATCCAAACCCACATTACAGAGATCTATGACCTGGTCATGAGGTATGGGAAGGAAGGAGCATGCATGAGGTCCATGCTAGGTACATGGTGGGACTCCATTCTGTTACTGGGAGTGAGGTAACATAGGTACACTGGACTGGTGGAGTGGGCACAGGCTCAGCACGTCCCTCCTAACGCAACATCCAAGATACAGAATATAGTGTCATAAGAAAAGTCACTTTTCAGAGGAACTCTGCGCTTTAAGTACTGCACTCAGTGAAGGTTCATCTCCAAGTCGGGGAACTGCCTTAGTGTTTGACTTTTCACATGACTGCAATCTCCACCTGGTCTCCGGACATCAATGAGCATGCTCCACCCGAAAGCATGCGTGGCGAAGATGACCCTGCCCATAGGCAGCAGTATAACCTGCCTCCTGTGTCCCTCAATGGACAAGAAAGGAAAATACCTTAGTAGGTTAGAAGAAAACTAGACCCCTGTCAGATTTTTATTCCTTGTAGAGTTTCCCTGACTTCCTGATTGGTAAATTGTTGTCAGGAGGACAGGAAGTGTAGGGAAATCTCTCAAAGGAGCCCCAGATAGTAAAAACCTGACAGGAGTTCTAATCCTTCACCACTCCATCCACAATTAATTTTTGGTCTCCATTTGTAATTTAAATCTGCTTGGCCCAGCCTACCTCTATGGTTACACCCTGAGTAGTAAGCTGGCCACAACCCCGGACACCCCCCCACACATACACCCATTCACCAGGATACAAATCATTGTCATGTATTGTGTGTTAGAAGGAACAGACACCTCTTATTGTGGATTGAGGTCTGATCTGTCTTAGAAATTTGCTTTCAATGAATTTCTCCTTACCGTGAGTACCCGCAGTTGGATGCTCAGCAATCCCCCAAAAAGCTGTGCGAACTTCGCTTACCGCGACTGCAGCTTAGCTCCATGATTCCTGCGCCTCCAACTGGTGTGCAAAGGTTTAGCTCTCTTGAGATATGGGGAAATGGAGCTCCTGTGATCCATGAATAATCAGACGACACTCCCAGGTTGGAGTTGGAATCCACTCTGTCTGGGTCTAACACCAGACTCCTGTTTTATTATCTTACAAACACACCCCCCCACACGGGGGCCAAGTCAATCCCCTCCCACAGAACAATGTATAGGGAGTGTCCTTACACGAGAATGTCTATCCTGCTCGGAGTGTAAAGTTCCCTCTTACTAAAACCAGTTAAACCAGTTTTCCTGCCCTCCCCCGTAAGCTCTCTTTGCTCTCCCCCATAAGCTCTCATTATTTACATGCTATCAACTCCCAGCAGTATGTCCATTCTCTGTACAAGCATCCCTTAGATTAAACAATGCCAGTCTGTATCTGAATGGGCCCAATACGATCTTTATTAAAACACACCCATCCAGATACAGTTCAGGTCGGTAGCGGCTTGTAGAGATATACATGAGCCTACACGCGGAGTTCGTACTGCCTGGCGCCTGGCCATACGAAGTCCATGTGGTACTATGCTGCTGATATGTGGATACAGGCCCGCGGCCTACCGCCGGCGGCATTCGCATCGAATGCCGTGGTGGCATACACGCCAGTCTATAAGCGCAGATCTGCCATCTCATCTGTTACAGAGCTGAGTACTGTAATATATAGACATTGTAAATGCGCATGACCCAATTGCAGCCTTCAGAGCTTTAATTAAGCCACACGAGAGACATATGAATAACACTCATATATGACACATTTAAAGGACAACCTGTAATAGAAAATTTCCATGACAGATCTGACCCCATTTAATAAACACAACACAACACAACTGACTCCATGTAACTCGTCTGTCTAGTCACATCATTGGTATATCTTGTCTTATACAATAAAGATTGTTTAATTTGTGCCGGTGACTTTGTGCTGGGATAGCCTTGGTACTGTTGAAAAGCTAAGTGGTTTTATAATGGGGATAGCTGGATTTGTGAGGTGCATTCATAGGCTTGCTGAGCGGAAGTTTATACAATATGGCTGCCGGGCCCCTCATCTAGGAAGATGTCCCTTGGTGGGTAAATATTTTCTTATCTTCCAGGATTGTCCTCAGACACTCACTCATTACTCTTCTGGCCCCAGATAATATTAACAACAGAAAATTTACTCAAAGTTCACCATAGAGAGGTTTCACCCTTCTTATTGTACAAAAAAATCAACAGGTTGAGTAGTTTGAGTCCCCCTAGAAGTCCACTTCCCCCTCGTACAGGAAGATGCCGCTAAACACTGTCAGAGGCTCATCAGAATGGGACAACTTTCTGGTCACCAGGTCAATGCAGACGGTGTCACCCGCACTCAGCTGTAGAATAATATTGAAGACCCCAAGTGAGCTGGTGGTGGTCTTGTTTTCTATGAGGGGCTTCTTCTCCAGGCCTTCTGGTTGGTAGCCCTCAAAGTCCACCCTGGCAATGCCCAAGTTGGATTTGGAAAGCACAGCTTCAATCTTTTCATCTTTGTAGCCAGTCTAGATGGCACTAAAGAAGTACCTGCCTTCTATTGGGGCAGTGAAGATACCTGGGAAGAAAACGAACATGGCTAGTTTGAGAGGGGAAACCTAAGACCTAAAACCTTTGTTAGAGACAGGTTACCTAAGACCTATATATAAAAGATAGTTATTAGGAGGTTGTAAAATGATTTATCATGTCACCCAATATTTGGTCTCCATTCAGTAGCCAAAAGAGGCATTCAAAAAAAGGGGGATTTGTGAAAAGAAATTCACAGAGAAAGCGGCTACATTATGAACAGAACGTGACACTCAGAAAAAATTCCCAAAAATTATGCTTTATTACACATATATAAATATGACATATGGGCGTTCGCCCTGGTTTACCATCACCTCAGTATGAGACAATACACACAGACCTAAAACCATATAAAATGACATCAAGACCGGTCTAAATGCATGTGCAACAGAAAAAATGACTGCAAGAGTCTAATGTCCCTGTAGCACAAACACATAGGTGAACACTTCCCAAAAGAGGTGTATCCAAAAATTATACCATAGGCATACCATAATGTTAATTATTATATGTAGAACAATACCATTATGGTGAATCCCAATCAGGGAATCCAAAAATTGTACTATGGAAAAATATCACATATATACAATGCAGCAAGCACAATAGGCGTCAAGAAGAGAACAACAAGCCTCAGGCCTGTATGGAGGGAGACATAAATGTCAAATATATGATGCAATTCATTCCTGTGCCGGCACAAGTGGTTGGGGCCCATTCATCTGTAATATAAACAGCTGTATCCTAGAGCTCTTGAATGAAATAATGCCCCATTTATTCCCAGGGTGGAAGAAAAGATGCAAAAAGCAGCACTCTGCTAGAAATGGTATCTTCACCACTATATGTGGACTACATACCACCTTTCGTAGGGAAAACAGGACATATCCCAAAAGATCTTCTGCCCGTTGAGATATATATGGTATATCCTGTATCCTATACAAAGCACCATGATGTCCCCATCCTGTAGTGAGATAAATGATATGTGGGAAGTCACTGACAGAGTATACACTCAATAAGATATATAGGTCATATAGATCACAGAGGACCATATATCTAATGTCCTGTAACAGTCCACTCACCACCTGTGCTGTGGGTATTAGGAATGAAAAAGATGTCCTTCATGGGTACTGCCATACACGGCCACAGAGGCCTAGGAACCACCGCTGACATCCGCCGATATACCGCGGGTTCTAGCCCCTTCTTGGCGCTTGTGCTGCTCACACTTGCCTCATGGCATATGAAGATGGCTTCCTCCTTATGGGTCAGCGTGCGTTCCACCTAATGCGCATGACCGGAAGTGACGTATCTGACGTATGACGTCAACGCGTTTCGCCGATGGGCGTATCTCACTCAGCTTCGTCAGGACCAATGAAACAACTGCATTTCAATTTCCTATTTATAGTGGGTAAAGACCCACCCATTTATGCAAAAAAGCTAACCTGCAATTGTTCCATATGGAAGAAAAGAAGGGGGCTAAATACTTAGCATAACTGCTGGTCTTTGGCTTATATTCATGGCATTTATACCGGGAGAGGAGGTAGAGTTGGAAATGTATCGAGCCTTTGTAGCAGAAGGCCCAAATCTATCCACTGAAGATGAGGATATTAAGATTAAGTTCAGGGAACATAAAAAGCTTGTTATTAAACGTCTTAATCGGAAATGGGATGTATGCTTCTTGGAAGCTTATATTAGACAAAGTATTATCCCACGTGGTTTGAGAAGTAAGGTAGTTCCAGCTGAACATTTACATAATGAAAGGTTTTTGGAGAAATGGAAAGTGCTGTGTATAGAACATGGGATTAATGGTATGAAACTCATTGTCGAGGAGGAAAAATTACAACTTGAAGAATTGGACCAGGCTATTAGTAAAAGTGCATTAGATTTAGATCCCTTCAAAAATCAGGAGAACTTTGAAAAATATAATGAACAACTGAAAAAGGAAGTTGAGAAAGTACAAAAAAATCTTAGAACTACTAAACAAACTAAATTTAGACGTGATCTAAAAGACTGGGAAACAGGTGAGATATTTGATCTCACTACAAAAAGAAGTAGAAGTCGATCTAAACGAAGAGTATTTCGTTCACATTCTAGATCAATGGGAGAAACCATGTCTAGTGAAAGTGATTCTGAAAATCTTGGAAAATCTGTCTCTTTTTTAGACCAACAAAATGGAGAACCTCCTCATATCCATCAATCACAGACGGGAAGAGGATCCAAAAAGAAAGTAGAGGAATCCTTAAAAAACAAACATCAGGAGGACAAGGGCAGAACAAGAAGTCAAAGGAGGTAGTAGAAGAGAATATTCATGACAATAAGGTAATCAATTTGGCTAATTTTCCACTCAGAAGGGAACATATTTCTTTATTGAACAAAGGTATGTCCTTCTCACCAGTGACCCCCATGGACGAGTTCGAGGTATTTAAAGATGTTAACTTATTTCTAAGAAAAGTTTTCTTGAGAATGATACATGGTAATCCCACTATTTTGGAGGATATGGCCTCTGACTCGTCCATTGAGGACCGCAAGATGCTAGATATGTTGATATCTCTCATAGAGGAAAATGAGGATGGTGATGAGAGTGCAATAGACCTGGACAATTCCAATAACATAATTAGGAAGGTTGATCTAAATATTAGATCGACAAAAATGCCGAAAATTCGCTCCAATATGAGGATCTCGACATTTCTAGATTTTGTTGCTGATGATCTTAAAAATCTTGAGTGGAAAATGCCAATTGGTGATAATCTTACCAAAAAAGAAAGAAAAGCTCTTAAAGAACTAAAAGAGACCAAAGATATTGTTATTAAGAGAAGTGATAAAGGGGGTAATGTAGTGATTTTGAATGAACAAAACTATGTCAGGGAGGTGAAGCGCTTATTGAGTGATTCATCCACATATAGGAAAGTGACTGCGAATCCTTTCCATATGGTGGTAAAAAAACTAAATTCCATCTTAATACTAGGAAAAGAAGTGGGTTTGTTAACTAAAAAAGAATATGACTATCTGAGAACTGAAGAATTTAATCACCCTACTTTTTACATTATCCCTAAAATACATAAAAATCAAGAAAACCCTCCAGGTAGACCTATTGTTTCAGCCATTAATGGTCCCCTAGATAAAACAGGGAAATATATAGATTTGTTCCTTAAAGATATGGTCCCTAATCTCCCCTCCTATGTAAGGGACACTAAAGATGTGTTGGCTAAGATTGAAAACATGATTATCAATGATAACTCCATTCTAGTGGGAATAGATGTGGAATCACTTTACACCTCTATCCCACATGAATGTGGTGTAAGATCAGTTTCCTATTTTCTTGATAAAACATATCCTACTTTGGGAGGACAGAACGAATTTATTAGTGAGTTATTGGAGTTTGCATTAAAACATAATTTTTTTCAATTTAACAATACCTTTTATCAACAAACTAGAGGTACCAGTATGGGAGCACCGTGGGCTCCAGCCTACGCATGTCTCCATTTGGGGTTTTGGGAGGAGCAGGTTGTCTTCAGATCATCAAGATTTCTAGCTAATGTCCAGATCTGGTTAAGATATATAGATGATGTGTTCCTTGTATGGCGAGGAACATCTGAGGAATTAAAATTATTTTTGGGAGAGTTAAATCAGAACTCCTTCAACATTGGACTCACGTATATATTTGATGAAAGATGTATTTCTTTTCTGGATCTGGAGATTAGACTTGAGAATGGAAGACTCCTTACAAAGACATATAGAAAACCTACTGCTGCCAACACCCTACTAGAGGCAAGAAGCTATCATCCACGTTCACTGATTTCGGGGATTCCAGTGGGACAGTTTTTGAGATGTCGGAGAAATTGCTCAAACATCAATGACTTTAGAATGGAGGCTCAGGACCTCTATAGAAGATTTAGAGAGAGGGGATATTCCCACTCCCAAATTAGAAATGCTCGAAGACGGGCATATCAGACTGACCGCGAGGACTTATTATCTCCTAAAAAGGATGTAAAGGCTAAACCGAGTGATCAACCTGTTAGAATGATAACCCAATTTGGAGCCCAATGGCAAGATGTAAAATTGATATTAGAAAAACACTGGAAGATTCTAACCCAATGCCCTAGGCTGAGTAAGATTGTAGGTGAGCGCCCCCAGATGGTAGCAAGAAGAGCACCAAATCTTGGTGACCTCCTTATTCATTCAGACTATCAACCATTAAAACAAACAACATGGTTAAAATCACGTACCAAGGGGATGTTTAAATGTGGAAAATGTCAAATCTGCAAATATGTGGATCGTACGGATTCCTTTTATGACTCAGGAAATAATACTCATTATAGAATTCAGAGTCTCATAAACTGCTCCACAGTGAGAGTATTATATATCCTAACCTGTCCCTGTAAAAAGATGTATGTTGGTAAGACTAAAAGACAACTTAAAGTACGAATAGGTGAACATCTTAGAGACATTAGGTCAAATGACCCTGACAGTAATCTTGCCCAACATTACGCTAAATATCATGGAGGTAAACTGGACGGTACAAAAGTAAAAGGTTTCTATGCACTGCACTTCCCACAAAGAAGAGGTGATTTTGATAGAGAACTGCTTAAAAAGGAGAAACATTGGATATATAAACTTAATACACTGTACCCTAAGGGGTTAAATGTGGAATGTGACCTCCAAGTGTTTTTGGAAAAATAGGTTTATAGGACTATGTACCTGTTTACTGCCATGCGGTGGGCAATTTACGGCATTTTTTTGTCTTTATAAAGGGTTGGACTTCAGATTAAATAACCCCAAAATAAACCTATATATAGTGGGAATATTAATAAAAGTATGGATGATCTTATGGTATGAGCTTCAATATAGCTCTAAAAAATGTAAAAGGATTGATTGTCTGGTTAATTGTCCCTTAGTACCTCCTCTTTTTGAATAATAACCACACCATAGGATGGTTGCCTGAGAATTGGGGTATTTTTGCTGTAATGACCCTTATGAAAACTCCCAGGTTATATTGCCATCTTGTGGTGTCCTTTGGTAATTTACATTGTCTCCTAAAAAACCTGTCTCAATGAATAGAATTGGTGATTCTCTGATTTATATCGCCATCTACTGGTTAAAATGTGATAAAAGCGTTAATTGACTGGTATATTTAATTCATGATCTTTTGATCAATATATGCATTGGTAAAATTGCTAAGCCTCTCTCCTCTCTGTTGTCTCCAGCCGTTTGTCTTTTTAATTATATTCAACAAAGACCAGCAGTTATGCTAAGTATTTAGCCCCCTTCTTTTCTTCCATATGGAACAATTGCAGGTTAGCTTTTTTGCATAAATGGGTGGGTCTTTACCCACTATAAATAGGAAATTGAAATGCAGTTGTTTCATTGGTCCTGACGAAGCTGAGTGAGATACGCCCATCGGCGAAACGCGTTGACGTCATACGTCAGATACGTCACTTCCGGTCATGCGCATTAGGTGGAACGCACGCTGACCCATAAGGAGGAAGCCATCTTCATATGCCATGAGGCAAGTGTGAGCAGCACAAGCGCCAAGAAGGGGCTAGAACCCGCGGTATATCGGCGGATGTCAGCGGTGGTTCCTAGGCCTCTGTGGCCGTGTATGGCAGTACCCATGAAGGACATCTTTTTCATTCCTAATACCCACAGCACAGGTGGTGAGTGGACTGTTACAGGACATTAGATATATGGTCCTCTGTGATCTATATGACCTATATATCTTATTGAGTGTATACTCTGTCAGTGACTTCCCACATATCATTTATCTCACTACAGGATGGGGACATCATGGTGCTTTGTATAGGATACAGGATATACCATATATATCTCAACGGGCAGAAGATCTTTTGGGATATGTCCTGTTTTCCCTACGAAAGGTGGTATGTAGTCCACATATAGTGGTGAAGATACCATTTCTAGCAGAGTGCTGCTTTTTGCATCTTTTCTTCCACCCTGGGAATAAATGGGGCATTATTTCATTCAAGAGCTCTAGGATACAGCTGTTTATATTACAGATGAATGGGCCCCAACCACTTGTGCCGGCACAGGAATGAATTGCATCATATATTTGACATTTATGTCTCCCTCCATACAGGCCTGAGGCTTGTTGTTCTCTTCTTGACGCCTATTGTGCTTGCTGCATTGTATATATGTGATATTTTTCCATAGTACAATTTTTGGATTCCCTGATTGGGATTCACCATAATGGTATTGTTCTACATATAATAATTAACATTATGGTATGCCTATGGTATAATTTTTGGATACACCTCTTTTGGGAAGTGTTCACCTATGTGTTTGTGCTACAGGGACATTAGACTCTTGCAGTCATTTTTTCTGTTGCACATGCATTTAGACCGGTCTTGATGTCATTTTATATGGTTTTAGGTCTGTGTGTATTGTCTCATACTGAGGTGATGGTAAACCAGGGCGAACGCCCATATGTCATATTTATATATGTGTAATAAAGCATAATTTTTGGGAATTTTTTCTGAGTGTCACGTTCTGTTCATAATGAATCTTTTCATTCTTCTCATTCTTCTTTTCATTCTTCTTCTTTTCATTCTTCTTCTTTTCATTCTTCTTTTCATTCTTCTTCTTCTTCTTTTCATTCTTCTTCTTCTTTTCATTCTTCTTTTCATTCTTCTTCTTCTTTTCATTCTTCTCATTCTTCTTTTCATTCTTCTTCTCATTCTTCTTCTCATTCTTCTTTTCATTCTTCTTCTTCTTTTCATTCTTCTTTTCATTCTTCTTTTCATTCTTCTTCTTCTTCTTCTTCTTTTCATTCTTCTTCTTCTTCTTCTTTTCATTCTTCTTTTCATTCTCATTCTTCTTTTCATTCTTCTTCTCATTCTTCTTTTCATTCTTCTTCTTCTTTTCATTCTTCTCATTCTTCTTTTCATTCTTCTTCTCATTCTTCTTTTCATTCTTCTTCTTCTTTTCATTCTTCTTTTCATTCTTCTTTTCATTCTTCTTCTTCTTCTTTTCATTCTTCTTTTCATTCTTCTTCTTCTTCTTTTCATTCTTCTTCTTTTCATTCTTCTTTTCATTCTTCTCATTCTTCTTTTCATTCTTCTTCTTCTTTTCATTCTTCTTCTTCTTCTTTTCATTCTTCTTCTTCTTTTCATTCTTCTTTTCATTCTTCTTCTTTTCATTCTTCTCATTCTTCTTTTCATTCTTCTTCTTCTTTTCATTCTTCTTCTTCTTCTTTTCATTCTTCTTCTTCTTTTCATTCTTCTTTTCATTCTTCTTCTTCTTCTTTTCATTCTTCTTTTCATTCTTCTTCTTCTTTTCATTCTTCTTCTTCTTCTTTTCATTCTTCTTTTCATTCTTCTCATTCTTCTTTTCATTCTTCTTCTCATTCTTCTTTTCATTCTTCTTCTTCTTTTCATTCTTCTCATTCTTCTTTTCATTCTTCTTCTCACTCTTCTTCTTCTTCTTTTCATTCTTCTTTGCATTCTTCTTCTTCTTTTCATTCTTCTTCTTCTTCTTTTCATTCTTCTTTTCATTCTTCTATCTTCTTCTTTTCATTCTTCTTCTTCTTTTCATTCTTCTTCTTTTCATTCTTCTTCTTCTTCTTCTTCTTCTTCGTCGTGCCCCGTGACTGCCCAAATGAGTGAAGTGTGCGGTGATTCTAAGATGGACGGCACTCATCTGCATGTCATACTGACTGACAGTATTATTTCTCTTCCCCAGCAGACTCCAAGGGCATTTAAATTAAAGGTACAGTGTTCTGCACTAATATAAAGGCTCTCTGAAGCCTAGAAACCCTTTTAATTAGTTAAATTCGCAGCGAATAAATTCGCATCAAATCAAATTTCTCCCGCAAATTCGGCGAATCAGCCGAATCAAATTTTTGAATAATTCGCTCATCTCTATTTAGAAGTTTCAGATTTACGAGGGAAAAGATAGTCATGTGGAGCCCCCCGGATGCCCAGACTACATGGGGAGCAGTGGCAAGATAGTTTGGGACTTGGTGTCATCCTTTCTCCATATGGGGTACCACTTATACGTGGACAATGTTTATTCAAGCGTGCCACTATTTAGACATTTGTACAATCTTGGAACTGGCACTTGTGGCACCGTGTGACCTAATGTGTGCCCACCATTAGAAGTGGGTGGATGCAGGGCAGTATATTCCAATGGTGGGCATACCACACACTTTTACTGGCAGAGATTTCTTCTCTTTTTTTCATTCAGTCCACAGGCTGCATACAAAAAAAAGAATATAGTATATATACCCAACAAGGACCAGCGACGTACTGGTACATCACTGGACTTTGAATGGTTATACCAGGATGATGCCTATAGCTGCAGACATCATCCTGGTATTGTTTTTTTCAGCCGGCGATCAACTTTCATGTAAAAGCAATCCTAGTGGCTAATTAGCTGCAAGATTGCTTTTACAAGCAGCAGGATATGATGCCCCCCTCCCCCGCTGCCTTCCATGGCCTTCTCGGGCAGTTCCGTGCCATCAGGGGAACCTGAGAATGCAGCCGGTGTTTCTGCCAGCTGACCATAGAGCTGATTGGAGACCAGAATGGTGCCAATCATCTCTATAGTCTAAGAATTCGGAAGCTACGAGCATTTCATCACTTCAGTTTCGCTGGATATAAACAGCGCCATTTGTAAATTGGGAAAGCATCTGATCACCGATGTTGGTTTGATTAGATAATGTAAGGGCAGAGGAGATATCTAGAGTCTGATAGGCCCCAGATTTCTCCCCATTGAGGTTATAGGGGATATTTGCATTCCCTGTGATAGCATTAAAAGTGATAAAAAAAAATTAAAGGGACAGTGTAAAAATAATTGAAAAAAACAAAATAATGAAAAAAAACCTTGCCCCCCCCCCCCACGCACGTGCACACCTGTGTGCAGGAGTGTTGACCCTGTACTAGTATGTAAACAGCGGTTGCACCATGCATGTGAGGTATCACCACGAACATCAGATCAAGGGCAGTAATTCTAACACCAGACCTCCTCTGTAGATCTAAAATGGTAGCTTGTAAAGGCTTTTAAAACATTGCCTATGGATGTTAAAAATGTTTTCAGTTTGTCGCCATTGCATGGGACATGTGCAGTTTTAAATCATGTCATGTTTGGTATCTATTTACTCGGCATACCATCATCTTTTATATTTTGCCAAATAATTGGCCAACATATTGTGTTTTTGTGCATTAAAAGTAAAAAAAGTGTATTTTTTTTAATTTGCATTTGAATAATCATTGTGACATGAAAAATTGTAGCACCCACCATTTTATTCACTAGGGTGTCTACTTTAAACAAATATATAATGTTTGGGGTTTAAATTAATTTTCTAGCAAAAAATACTGATTTTTTTCATGTGACCAAAAAGTGTCAGAAAAGGCTTGGTCTTCAGGTGGGTAGAAGAGTGAGTGATGTGTGGCATACACTTCTAATGCTGGGCATAGAATGCCCCCACCCCCCAAAACAACCTCTTTTTGGAAAGTAGACACCCCAAACTATTTGCTGAGTGGAATGTTAAATCAATAGACAAAATAATTTTTTATCACAAGTTTTTGAAAAATTACAAACTTTTTTTTTTCTTACACAAACTTGTCAATTAAATGATTTACTGCTCACACATGCCATGGGTATATGTGGAATTACTCCCCAAAATACATTCTGCTACTTCTCCTGAGTATGGGGGTACCACATGTGAGACTTTTTGGCAGTCTAGCCAAGTACAGGACCCCAAAATACAATAAGCACCTTCAGGCTTTTAAAGGGCTTTATTTCCTCATTACACTTCCAGACTACCTATCACAGTTTCTGAGGCCCTGAAATGCCAGGATAGCACCAACCCCCCAAATGACCCCTTTTTGGAAAGTAGACACCCCAAGGAATTTGATAATAAGCATGGTAAGTATTTTTCAGATCTCGTTTGTTGCCACATGTTTTTGGAAAATGAATAAAAAAAACAAAAACATTTTTTCTTTTCTTTTTTTATATTTCAAAACTTTGTGAGAAAAAATTAGATCTGAAAAAAAACTCACCATGCCTCTTTTTAAATTCCTTGGGGTGTCTACTTGCCAGAAAGGGGTCATTTTGGGGGGTCTGGTGCTATCCTGACATTTCAGGGCCTTCAAAACTGTGATAGGTAGTGAGGAAGTGAAATGAGGAGGTTCCACACCTTTGGGATTTCAAAGCAGTCATTGGATTTCAGGCTCCTGTATGTGGCTAGGCTCCCAAAAAGTCTCACACATGTGGTACCCCCATACTCGGTAGAAGTAGCAGAATATATTTTGGAGTTTAATTCCACATATACCCATGGCTTGTGTGACAAATATATAATTTAAGTTACAATTTTGTGAAAAAAAAAAAAAAGTTTACAAAAACTTGTGGAAAAAAATAAATCTTCCATGGACTCAATATGCCTCTCAGCAGATAGCTTAGGGTGTCTACTTTCCGAAAAGGGTTCATTTGAGGGTGTTTGTACTTCTCTGGTATTTTAGCACCTCAAGAAATGTGATGAGGAGTCAGAAAGTAAAAGCTGTGTAAATTCCATGATCTATCCCATAGTTTGTAGATGCTATAACTATCACACAAAGCAATCAATATACACTTATTGGGAATGTTTTTAACAAAAACATGGAGCAGAGTACATTCTGGCCTAAATTTATGATGAAATTTAATTTTTTTGATATTTGTTATGACATAAATGAGAAAATATTGTTTTTATTAAAAAATTTTGGTCTTTTTTTGTTTATAGAGCAGAAAATAAGAAGTGCACAGGTGATCAATGACCACTAAAGGAAAACTATTTGTGTGAAAAAAAGGATGAAAATTTCATTTACTTACACAATAATCAATAAACAGAATTCCGCACCCTATCACCTACAAAAATATCTACTACACCCAAAGGAAAGTAAACTTTCACCCTTGAAAGTATGTGTACATGTAACTAAACTCTTCTTTAAACATAGATGAATCCATCCCAATATACAATAAAATAATACATAAATACAATTTACAATAAAATAAATTGTAAAATAAAAATTCCAAACAATATTATTATATATCAAACTAAATGTCCCAAAAAATAAATGTCCAAAATGTCTCTGTAAAGATGTCTTTCCAAATTCCACAGCAAACTCGTATCACTCTGTAATCATCCAGTATGGAAATTCCAAAATTCTTTGTGAACCTCAAAAAAATAAACTTCTGATAGTGTATTACCTTTATACTGAACATACATGTAAGATAGTGACAACTTTTATGTATTTGGTAGATTTTATATTAACTGTTAGTGTTTTTTAGGGGTTGATTTTATTTATTTTATTTTATTTATATGTTATATTTTATTTTATTATATATCATATTTATCCTCATTTTTATGAGGTAGTTTGGGGGATATGGATTAGGTTTAGTTTGTGTGTGAGTAGATGTAGAATGTATTGATCTGGGAATGCATAGATTGACCAGTAGAGGGAGTCATCACCATAGGGGGTATAAGATTGTCATTGTATTGAATATCGGTCTGTTATATATTTATATATTATATAAGAAGGGTGTATATACATTGCTGCTATTTAGTTGGATTCACAGTATATGTTGATCCTTTTTAGCATTTTAATTACATGGGGATTTAGATCAGGTATGGGGGCGTGTACCTGTTAGGGGGAGTGGGGGGGTTTGTATAGGGATTGCAGTGCTCGTATAGGGATTGCAGTGTCCGTATAGGGATTGCAGTGCTCGTATAGGGATTGCAGTGTCCGTATAGGGATTGCAGTGCTCGTATAGGGATTGAAGTGCACGTACAGGGATTGCAGTGTTCGTATAGGGATTGCAGTGCTCGTACAGGGATTGCAGTGCTCGTACAGGGATTGCAGTATTCGTACAGGGATTGCAGTGTTCGTACAGTGATTGCAGTGCTCGTACAGGGATTTCAGTGTTCGTATAGGGATTGCAGTGCTCGTATAGGGATTGCAGTGCTCGTATAGGGATTGCAGTGTTCGTATAGGGATTGCAGTGCTCGTATAGGGATTTCAGTGTTCGTTTAGGAATTGCAGTGTTCGTATAGGGATTGCAGTGTTCGTTTAGGGATTGCAGTGCTCGTATAGGGATTGCAGTGCTCGTATAGGGATTGCAGTGCTCGTATAGGGATTGCAGTGCTCGTGCAGGGATTGCAGTGCTCGTACACGGATTGCAGTGTTCGTACAGGGATTGCAGTGTTCGTACAGGGATTGCAGTGCTTGTACAGAGATTGCAGTGCTCGTATAGGGATTGCAGTGTTCGTATAGGAATTGCAGTGTCCGTATAGGGATTGCAGTGTTCGTATAGGGATTGCAGTGTTTGTACAGGGATTGCAGTGCTCATACAGGGATTGCAGTGTTCGCAAAGGGATTGCAGTGTTTGTATAGGGATTGCAGTGTTCCTATATGGATTGCAGTGCTCGTACAGGGATTGCAGTGCTCATATAGGGATTGCAGTGCTCGTATAGAGATTGCAGTGCTCGTATAGGGATTGCAGTGCTCATACAGGGATTGCAGTGTTCGTATAGGGATTGCAGTGTTTGTATAGGGATTGCAGTGTTCGTATAGGGATTGCAGTGCTTGTACAGGGATTGCAGTGCTCATATAGGGATTGCAGTGTTCGTATAGGGATTGCTGTTTTCGTATATGGATTGCAGTGTTCGTATAGGGATTGCAGTGCTCGTATAGGGATTGCAGTGTTCGTATAGGGATTGCATTGCTCGTATAGGGATTGCATTGCTCGTATAGGGATTGCAGTGTTCGTTTAGGGATTGCAGTGTTCATATAGGGATTGCAGTGTTCGTATAGGGATTGCAGTGTTTGTACAGGGATTGCAGTGTTCGTATAGGGATTGCAGTGCTCGTACAGGGATTACAGTGTTCGTACAGGGATTGCAGTGCTCGTATAGGGATTGCAGTGCTCGTATAGGGATTGCAGTGCTCGTACAGGGATTACAGTGTTCGTACAGGGATTGCAGTGTTCGTATAGGGATTGCAGTGCTCGTATAGGGATTGCAGTGCTCGTATAGGGATTGCAGTGCTCGTACAGGGATTACAGTGTTCGTACAGGGATTGCAGTGTTCGTATAGGGATTGCAGTGCTCGTATAGGGATTGCAGTGTTCGTATAGGGATTGCAGTGCTCGTATAGGGATTTCAGTGTTCGTTTAGGAATTGCAGTGTTCGTATAGGGATTGCAGTGTTCGTTTAGGAATTGCAGTGTCCGTATAGGGATTGCAGTGTTCGTATAGGGATTGCAGTGTTTGTACAGGGATTGCAGTGCTCATACAGGGATTGCAGTGTTCGCAAAGGGATTGCAGTGTTTGTATAGGGATTGCAGTGTTCCTATATGGATTGCAGTGCTCGTACAGGGATTGCAGTGCTCATATAGGGATTGCAGTGCTCGTATAGAGATTGCAGTGCTCGTATAGGGATTGCAGTGCTCATACAGGGATTGCAGTGTTCGTATAGGGATTGCAGTGTTTGTATAGGGATTGCAGTGTTCGTATAGGGATTGCAGTGCTTGTACAGGGATTGCAGTGCTCATATAGGGATTGCAGTGTTCGTATAGGGATTGCTGTTTTCGTATATGGATTGCAGTGTTCGTATAGGGATTGCAGTGCTCGTATAGGGATTGCAGTGTTCGTATAGGGATTGCATTGCTCGTATAGGGATTGCATTGCTCGTATAGGGATTGCAGTGTTCGTTTAGGGATTGCAGTGTTCATATAGGGATTGCAGTGTTCGTATAGGGATTGCAGTGTTTGTACAGGGATTGCAGTGTTCGTATAGGGATTGCAGTGCTCGTACAGGGATTGCAGTGCTCGTATAGGGATTGCAGTGTTCATACAGGGATGGCAGTGCTCGTACAGGTACACAGTTATATGTTTCTAGTATAGATGCTGTGTGATTGCAGTGTTTGTATAGGGATTGCAGTGCTCGTATAGGGATTGCAGTGTCCGTATAGGGATTGCAGTGCTCGTATAGGGATTGCAGTGTTCGTATAGGAATTGCAGTGTCCGTATAGGGATTGCAGTGTTCATATAGGGATTGCAGTGTTTGTACAGGGATTGCAGTGCTCATACAGGGATTGCAGTGTTCGCAAAGGGATTGCAGTGTTCGTATAGGGATTGCAGTGCTTGTATAGGGATTGCAGTGCTCGTACAGGGATTGCGGTGCTCGTACAGAGATTGCAGTGCTCGTACAGAGATTGCAGTGCTCGTATAGGGATTGCAGTGTTCATATAGGGATTGCAGTGTTCATATAGGGATTGCAGTGTTCGTATAGGGATTGCAGTGTTCGTAAAGGGATTGCAGTGCTCGTATAGGGATTGCAGTGCTCGTATAGGGATTGAAGTGCTCGTATAGGGATTTCAGTGTTCGTTTAGGAATTGCAGTGTTCGTATAGGGATTGCAGTGTTCGTTTAGGGATTGCAGTGCTCGTATAGGGATTGCAGTGCTCGTATAGGGATTGCAGTGCTCGTATAGGGATTGCAGTGCTCGTATAGGGATTGCAGTGCTCGTGCAGGGATTGCAGTGTTTTTTTTACAGGGATTGCAGTGCTCGTACAGGGATTGCAGTGCTCGTATAGGGATTGCAGTGCTCGTATAGGGATTGCAGTGTTCGTACAGGGATTGCAGTGTTCGTACAGGGATTGCAGTGTTCGTATAGGGATTGCAGTGTTCGTATAGGGATTGCAGTGCTCGTATAGGGATTGCAGTGCTCGTATAGGAATTGCAGTGTTCATATAGGGATTGCAGTGTTCGTACAGGGATTGCAGTGTTCGTATAGGGATTGCAGTGTTCATATAGGGATTGCAGTGCTCGTATAGGGATTGCAGTGCTCGTATAGGGATTGCAGTGTTTTTTTACAGGGATTGCAGTGCTCGTACAGGGATTGCAGTGCTTGTATAGGGATTGCAGTGCTCGTATAGGGATTGCAGTGTTCGTACAGGGATTGCAGTGTTCGTATAGGGATTGCAGTGTTCGTATAGGGATTGCAGTGCTCGTATAGGGATTGCAGTGCTCGTATAGGAATTGCAGTGTTCATATAGGGATTGCAGTGTTCGTATAGGGATTGCAGTGTTCGTATAGGGATTGCAGTGCTTGTATAGGGATTGCAGTGCTCGTACAGGGATTGCGGTGCTCGTACAGAGATTGCAGTGCTCGTACAGAGATTGCAGTGCTCGTATAGGGATTGCAGTGTTCATATAGGGATTGCAGTGTTCATATAGGGATTGCAGTGTTCCTATATGGATTGCAGTGCTCGTACAGGGATTGCAGTGTTCATATAGGGATTGCAGTGTTCGTATAGGGATTGCAGTGCTCGTATAGGGATTGCAGTGTTTTTTACAGGGATTGCAGTGCTCGTACAGGGATTGCAGTGCTCGTATAGGGATTGCAGTGTTCGTACAGGGATTGCAGTGTTCGTATAGGGATTGCAGTGCTCGTATAGGGATTGCAGTGCTCGTATAGGGATTGCAGTGCTCGTATAGGGATTGCAGTGCTCGTATAGGAATTGCAGTGTTCATATAGGGATTGCAGTGTTCGTATAGGGATTGCAGTGTTTGTACAGGGATTGCAGTGTTCGTACAGGGATTGCAGTGCTCGTATAGGGATTGCAGTGTTCGTACAGGGATTGCAGTGCTCGTACAGGGATTTCAGTGCTCGTATAGGGATTGCAGTGCTCGTATAGGGATTGCAGTGCTCGTATAGGGATTGCAGTGTTCGTATAGGGATTGCAGTGCTCGTATAGGGATTTCAGTGTTCGTTTAGGAATTGCAGTGTTCGTATAGGGATTGCAGTGTTCGTTTAGGGATTGCAGTGCTCGTATAGGGATTGCAGTGCTCGTATAGGGATTGCAGTGCTCGTATAGGGATTGCAGTGCTCGTGCAGGGATTGCAGTGCTCGTACACGGATTGCAGTGTTCGTACAGGGATTGCAGTGTTCGTACAGGGATTGCAGTGCTTGTACAGAGATTGCAGTGCTCGTATAGGGATTGCAGTGTTCGTATAGGAATTGCAGTGTCCGTATAGGGATTGCAGTGTTCGTATAGGGATTGCAGTGCTTGTACAGGGATTGCAGTGCTCATATAGGGATTGCAGTGTTCGTATAGGGATTGCTGTTTTCGTATATGGATTGCAGTGTTCGTATAGGGATTGCAGTGCTCGTACAGGGATTGCAGTGCTCGTACAGGGATTGCAGTATTCGTACAGGGATTGCAGTGTTTGTATAGGGATTGCAGTGCTCGTACAGGGATTTCAGTGTTCGTATAGGGATTGCAGTGCTCGTATAGGGATTGCAGTGCTCGTATAGGGATTGCAGTGTTCGTATAGGGATTGCAGTGCTCGTATAGGGATTTCAGTGTTCGTTTAGGAATTGCAGTGTCCGTATAGGGATTGCAGTGTTCGTATAGGGATTGCAGTGTTTGTACAGGGATTGCAGTGCTCATACAGGGATTGCAGTGTTCGCAAAGGGATTGCAGTGTTTGTATAGGGATTGCAGTGTTCCTATATGGATTGCAGTGCTCATATAGGGATTGCAGTGCTCGTATAGAGATTGCAGTGCTCGTATAGGGATTGCAGTGCTCATACAGGGATTGCAGTGTTCGTATAGGGATTGCAGTGTTTGTATAGGGATTGCAGTGTTCGTATAGGGATTGCAGTGCTTGTACAGGGATTGCAGTGCTCATATAGGGATTGCAGTGTTCGTATAGGGATTGCTGTTTTCGTATATGGATTGCAGTGTTCGTATAGGGATTGCAGTGTTCGTATAGGGATTGCAGTGCTCGTATAGGGATTGCAGTGTTCGTATAGGGATTGCAGTATTTGTACAAGGATTGCTGTTTTCGTATAGGGATTTCAGTGCTCATACAGGGATTGCAGTGTTCGTACAGGGATTAGAGTGCTCGTACAGGGATTGCAGTGTTCGTATAGGGATTGCAGTGCTCGTATAGGGATTGCATTTCTCGTATAGGGATTGCATTGCTCGTATAGGGATTGCAGTGTTCGTTTAGGGATTGCAGTGTTCATATAGGGATTGCAGTGTTCGTATAGGGATTGCAGTGTTTGTACAGGGATTGCAGTGTTCGTATAGGGATTGCAGTGTTCGTATAGGGATTGCAGTGCTCGTACAGGGATTACAGTGTTCGTACAGGGATTGCAGTGCTCGTATAGGGATTGCAGTGCTCGTATAGGGATTGCAGTGCTCGTACAGGGATTACAGTGTTCGTACAGGGATTGCAGTGTTCGTATAGGGATTGCAGTGCTCGTACAGGGATTGCAGTGCTCGTATAGGGATTGCAGTGTTCATACAGGGATGGCAGTGCTCGTACAGGTACACAGTTATATGTTTCTAGTATAGATGCTGTGTGATTGCAGTGTTTGTATAGGGATTGCAGTGCTCGTATAGGGATTGCAGTGTCCGTATAGGGATTGCAGTGCTCGTATAGGGATTGAAGTGCACTTACAGGGATTGCAGTGTTCGTATAGGAATTGCAGTACTCGTACTGGGATTGCAGTGCTCGTACAGGGATTGCAGTGTTCGTTTAGGGATTGCAGTGCTCGTATAGGGATTGCAGTGCTCGTACAGGGATTACAGTGTTCGTACAGGGATTGCAGTGCTCGTACAGGGATTGCAGTGCTCGTACAGGGATTGCAGTGCTCGTACAGGGATTGCAGTGCTCGTACAGGGATTGCAGTGCTCGTACAGGGATTGCAGTGCTCGTATAGGGATTGCAGTGTTCGTTTAGGAATTGCAGTGTTCGTATAGGGATTGCAGTGCTTGTATAGGGATTGCAGTGTTCATATAGGGATTGCAGTGTTCGTATAGGGATTGCAGTGTTTGTACAGGGATTGCAGTGTTCGTATAGGGATTGCAGTGCTCGTATAGGGATTGCAGTGTTCGTACAGGGATTGCAGTGTTCGTATAGGGATTGCAGTGCTCGTATAGGGATTGCAGTGCTCGTATAGGAATTGCAGTGTTAGTATAGGGATTGCAGTGTTAGTATAGGGATTGCAGTGTTCATATAGGGATTGCAGTGTTCGTATAGGGATTGCAGTGTTTGTACAGGGATTGCAGTGTTCGTATAGGGATTGCAGTGCTCGTATAGGGATTGCAGTGCTCGTATAGGGATTGCAGTGCTCGTATAGGGATTGCAGTGCTCGTGCAAGGATTGCAGTGCTCGTACACGGATTGCAGTGTTCGTACAGGGATTGCAGTGTTCGTACAGGGATTGCAGTGGTTGTACAGAGATTGCAGTGCTCGTATAGGGATTGCAGTGTTCGTATAGGAATTGCAGTGTCCGTATAGGGATTGCAGTGTTCGTATAGGGATTGCAGTGTTTGTACAGGGATTGCAGTGCTCATACAGGGATTGCAGTGTTCGCAAAGGGATTGCAGTGTTTGTATAGGGATTGCAGTGTTCCTATATGGATTGCAGTGCTCGTACAGGGATTGCAGTGCTCATATAGGGATTGCAGTGCTCGTATAGAGATTGCAGTGCTCGTATAGGGATTGCAGTGCTCATACAGGGATTGCAGTGTTCGTATAGGGATTGCAGTGTTTGTATAGGGATTGCAGTGTTCGTATAGGGATTGCAGTGCTTGTACAGGGATTGCAGTGCTCATATAGGGATTGCAGTGTTCGTATAGGGATTGCTGTTTTCGTATATGGATTGCAGTGTTCGTACAGGGATTAGAGTGCTCGTACAGGGATTGCAGTGTTCGTATAGGGATTGCAGTGCTCGTATAGGGATTGCATTGCTCGTATAGGGATTGCATTGCTCGTATAGGGATTGCAGTGTTCGTTTAGGGATTGCAGTGTTCATATAGGGATTGCAGTGTTCGTATAGGGATTGCAGTGTTTGTACAGGGATTGCAGTGTTCGTATAGGGATTGCAGTGCTCGTACAGGGATTACAGTGTTCGTACAGGGATTGCAGTGCTCGTATAGGGATTGCAGTGCTCGTATAGGGATTGCAGTGCTCGTACAGGGATTACAGTGTTCGTACAGGGATTGCAGTGCTCGTATAGGGATTGCAGTGTTCATACAGGGATGGCAGTGCTCGTACAGGTACACAGTTATATGTTTCTAGTATAGATGCTGTGTGATTGCAGTGTTTGTATAGGGATTGCAGTGCTCGTATAGGGATTGCAGTGTCCGTATAGGGATTGCAGTGCTCGTATAGGGATTGAAGTGCACTTACAGGGATTGCAGTGTTCGTATAGGAATTGCAGTACTCGTACTGGGATTGCAGTGCTCGTACAGGGATTGCAGTGTTCGTATAGGGATTGCAGTGCTCGTATAGGGATTGCAGTGCTCGTACAGGGATTACAGTGTTCGTACAGGGATTGCAGTGCTCGTATAGGGATTGCAGTGCTCGTATAGGGATTGCAGTGCTCGTACAGGGATTGCAGTGCTCGTACAGGGATTGCAGTGTTCGTTTAGGAATTGCAGTGTTCGTATAGGGATTGCAGTGTTCGTATAGGGATTGCAGTGCTTGTATAGGGATTGCAGTGCTCGTACAGGGATTGCGGTGCTCGTACAGAGATTGCAGTGCTCGTACAGAGATTGCAGTGCTCGTACAGAGATTGCAGTGCTCGTATAGGGATTGCAGTGCTCGTATAGGGATTGCAGTGTTCATATAGGGATTGCAGTGTTCGTATAGGGATTGCAGTGTTCGTAAAGGGATTGCAGTGCTCGTATAGGGATTGCAGTGCTCGTATAGGGATTGAAGTGCTCATACAGGGATTGCAGTGTTCGTATAGGGATTGCAGTGCTCGTATAGGGATTGCAGTGTTTGTACAGGGATTGCAGTGCTCGTACAGGGATTGCAGTGCTCGTATAGGGATTGCAGTGTTCGTACAGGTATTGCACTGCTCGTATAGGGATTGCAGTGTTCGTACAGGGATTGCAGTGCTCGTATAGGGATTGCAGTGTTCGTACAGGGATTGCAGTGCTCGTATAGGGATTGCAGTGTTCATACAGGGATGGCAGTGCTCGTACAGGTACACAGTTATATGTTTCTAGTATAGATGCTGTGTGATTGCAGTGTTTGTATAGGGATTGCAGTGCTCGTATAGGGATTGCAGTGTCCGTATAGGGATTGCAGTGCTCGTATAGGGATTGAAGTGCACTTACAGGGATTGCAGTGTTCGTATAGGGATTGCAGTACTCGTACTGGGATTGCAGTGCTCGTACAGGGATTGCAGTGTTCGTATAGGGATTGCAGTGTTCGTATAGGGATTGCAGTGTTCGTATAGGGATTGCAGTGCTCGTACAGGGATTACAGTGTTCGTACAGGGATTGCAGTGCTCGTATAGGGATTGCAGTGCTCGTATAGGGATTGCAGTGCTCGTACAGGGATTGCAGTGCTCGTACAGGGATTGCAGTGTTCGTTTAGGAATTGCAGTGTTCGTATAGGGATTGCAGTGCTCGTATAGGGATTGCAGTGCTCGTATAGGGATTGCAGTGTTTGTACAGGGATTGCAGTGTTCGTATAGGGATTGCAGTGCTCGTATAGGGATTACAGTGTTCGTATAGGGATTGCAGTGTTCATATAGGGATTGCAGTTCTCGTATAGGGATTGCAGTGCTTGTACAGGGATTGCAGTGTTCGTATAGGGATTGCAGTGCTCGTATAGGGATTGCAGTGCTCGTACAGGGATTGCAGTGCTCGTATAGGGATTGCAGTGTTCGTATAGGGATTGCAGTGCTCGTATAGGGATTGCAGTGCTCGTATAGGGATTGCAGAGCTCGTATAGGGAATGGGAATAAAGATATACATGCCACCATTTTTCCATATAGTAAGATGGCGGATTTGATTTCCTGCCCTTGATGTGGGACAGAATATAAGGAACTGCCTCTCAGACATCTTGATCCCTTGTGAAAAAGTCCAGGAAGTGACGAAACGCGTCGGGACATGTAACGTCTGAAGAACTCACGCAAAACCGGAAGTGTGGTGGTGGCCATTTTGGAAGTGGGAACATGCGGTTCTCTATACATAGGACTACACCTGAGCTGTTCTGAATGCTGGAAGCTGATATTCTTCAATTGTAATGTAAGATATTCAATAAATATTGACTTCTGTTACTATATGTCATGGAAATTTTGTATTGTTGGTCGAACTTTAAATGTGTCATATATTCGTGTTATTCATATGTCTCTCGTGTGGCTTAATTAAAGCTCTGAAGGCTGCAATTGGGCCATGCCATGTACAATGTATGTATTACAGTACTCAGCTTGGTAATGGATGAGATGGCAGATCTGCGCTTATAGACCGGCGTGTATACCACCACGGCATTCCATGCGAATGCTGCTGTCAGTAGACCGTGGGCCTGTATCCACATATCAGCAGCATGGTACCACGTGGGCTTCATAACGCAATGCGCAAGCGGTGTGAACTCCACGTGTAGGCTTATGCATATCTTACAACCCATTACCAATCTGAACTGTATCTCGGATGGATGTGTTTTAATAAAGATCGTATCGGGCCCATCCAGGTACAGACTGGTATTTTTAGGGAGTGCTTGTGCAGAGAATTTTGCATACCAATAGAAGCTAGTAGGACAGGAAATATGACCTCAGATGGCTCATAGGGGGGAAGGGGAGGAAGTCTGCTGACCTCAGAAGACTCATGGGGGAGGACCAGTGATAGATAATAGCAAAGGCTATGCTCCAATTGGAATGTACATCCTCTGTATAAGCAATCCCCATTGCATTGTTCGGTGGGAGGGATTGACTTTATTCATGTGGGGGGCATGTGTGTATTCTTAATAAAAACAGAGAGCTGAGCCTAAAGCCGGCCCTTATGTGGATTGCAACCAGCCTTAGAGTGTCGTGTGATCATTCTAGGGTAACGGAGCTCCATCACCCACAAATTCAACAGAACCAAAGTATTTGGATGGGCAGGAATCGTGTAGTTTGGCTGCAGTCGTGGTAAGCGAGATTCGCACAGCTTTATGGGGGATTTCTGCACATCCAACTGCGAGTACTCACGGTAAGGAGAAATTCGTTAAAGCGAATTTCCAAGACAGTTTGGCGAGCCTGGTGGATACTAACGCGTATTCTTGCGTAGCTAACCTAGAACGAGGGGGGAATGGCCATCATGAACTAGCAAAAAGTATGCCGGCACATTTCAGGTCTCTCTGCCATTAAGAGGATCGCTTTTTGCGTGTTCGTGTGGCTGATTTCGCTCTCTGTTAGCTAACAAGAAATACCGCTTAACAAGGACCTCGTTTTTTGTCCTAAACTCTTGATTTGTGGGTGAAAAGACGAGGGTTTGTCTCTGCTGAGAGCAGCAGGGGGGGTGGGTTTGGTTGGCTGGATTTGGTCAAGTTTAAAAATCTTCCAACCAAAAATTAAACGGGTATATGTTTTAGTGGGTAAAAGTTGTTGCATAGTGTTAGGTAAGTATTTGTGGGCTGTAGGTACTGTGGTGATTGCTTTACCCCCCTCCACGTGAGGTAATTATTACAGTGCTGAAAGGCTTAGGTTAATTGTTAACTGTTGTAAGATCTCTGTGTGTATGTAGTCTGTACAATGTTTTGTGGTACTACTGCTCCCAGCAAGCATGCAGCAGGGGGTCCTTTCTGTTACATGTGCATGTTAGTGTGATATGTTGGTGTTTTATGTCCGTTCTGTGATTGTGCCCAAATTGTGTTGTATGTGTGCTTCATATTGTTGTGTAATTGTCCAGTGTATGTTCTGTCTAAAAGTCTGTTTTATGTAAGAGGCAATTTTGAGGCTAGAGTCTGCCGTGTGCTCCTCTGTGGGGGGTCATTCTAGTATCTGCCATGTGCTCCTCGGTGGGGGGTCATTCTAGTATCTGCCATGTGCTCCTCTGTGGGGGGTCATTTTCTTGACTAAACCACATGGACTCCTTTTGTTTGGTGGCCATTTTGTTGGCTACCAAATGTGCAGTAATCTCTATGCAATGTGCATGAAGTTTCCTATATGCATTTGACCCATATTGTGTTTTTTAATCCAAATTTTTTACAGTTTCATTTGTTTGCTTTTAGCTTTAAATTTGCGTATTGCCAGCCAATTTAAAGTGTATTAAGCGAGTTTTCCCTTCACGTGTTCCACATTTAATGAGCACGGTGAAGTCTGGGTTTTTGCACATAGATTTCTTGTATAGTGATTATGTTTTTCTTGTGTTTTTCCTGTTAAAAGTAGTTCCTTATTGTAAAGCGGGTTTGTTTTAAGCTGCTGTGTCGCGTGTTTCACGACTTTTTGTGTAAACGGTTCAAGGTGGTTGCAGTAAAGATTGCGTGTATAACGTGGATCGTTTAGCGGTGCTGATAGGAGTGATTTTTGCGTCAGCAACAAGGTTACTTTTGGCGCAGTTTTTCGGTTTACCTCTGTGTAATTGTTTTACTGTGAAACGTCCCGTGTTTTTCATAAGGATCCACTTTGTCCTTTTTAACAGTTTTTCAGGTTGAAAAAGGGTTTTTCTGTGTGTATTAGGAAAGTTTTTTTCTTTACACAAATTTCCTAAAGGTCAGTTAGCAGGTTTCTGCCCAACCAGTGACCCCTAAGTAACATCCAAGAACCCCTCTTTTTGTTTTGACTTGTGTTAGCTACTGTGTGCAGGGAGAGAAAAGCCACTTTCATCATTGTGCGGTGTGGCCTGCCAAACACAGTGGGTGATGAGAACCACATAAATTACGCTGTGCGAGTGGGCGGTCCAGGGAAGTCCTGGTCACCACAAACACTTCGGGTGGTCAGGATCACACAAATTGCGCTGTGGGAGTGGGAGGTGTGCTCTCAGTCTGACCGCCACTTGATGCGCTTCGGGTGATCGATAAGTATCACATAAATTACGCTGTGCTGGGAAAGTGGTGGAATCAGGCCTCTCGGTAGGATCCCACCGAGTGCTCCAGGGGGTAAACAGGTACCCGGACGCGGGATATATACCAGTGACTAGTCACGATGGGCAGTAGTCAGTCCATGAAGAGAGAGGGGGAACCAGCCCTCTTCAGGGTAAGGACAGCTGCACAACTGATGAAGGTGAGTTTGGGGGGGAAGTCTACAGAACCCCTCAAAAGGTGGAATAAATGGTCGAAGGGTACCAGATGGGAAATTCCCCGGGAAGGTACATTTGACGCATGGAGGTGGGAAAAATTCATCTCTGAATTTGAACCACGGATGCAGGCGTCAGAACTAGAGATCGCACAGCTATGGCTTCACAGGTCAATCCGATTAGGGAAGCAAGGCATACATAAACTGGTGTCTGTCCGGAAGAACCAGGTGATGTATACCCGGCCTCCAGAGGGAATAAAACAGGAAGATCCGGTGTCAGAGGTGGAGGAAGCTCTTTCAGGGCTGACTCTACTAAGGCAGGCAGGATCAGGGTCTGCTGGGGTCCCCCAACAACCAACAGTGGCTGAGATAAGTATAACTGCACCTGTCTCTTCTGTTAGTGACGTCACTCTTGACATACCTTCTGTGTCTTCTGTCTCTATGCCTCAGCCTCTGCCTCTACCTCTCCCTTCTCCCTGCTTCACCCCAGCTCCTTCTGTTTCCAACTATGAAGCCTACTCAACAACCGATTTGCAGACTATCTGTGAATCAAGGGGAATAGACACCCGGTTAAAAAACAGGGCGGATTGCATCAAAGCGCTACGAACCACTGATCAGACCCCTGCCCCCCAGCTATACCCTGATCTGAGGGACCTCAAACCTGAAGGTGCAGTAAGCGAGGTGGTTAATCTAAGCCCACCGATGATGCTGGGCCAGCCCTTGCACTCTTCCCGGACCGAGGCCTATCCAGTCAGGGTGCAGCAATTTGAAGGTCCTCCCAATGCACGGGGGGAACGGACTTTAGGGGAACGGGTAGTTTGGCATGTCCCCTTCACCCCGGCAGAGATCCGCACTATTCTGGCTGAGCTCCCGGACTATCGAGTCAATCCGAGAGGATTTGCTCGAATGTTTGGACAAAACCAGTTCAGCTATGGTATGAGCGGGTCAGATTGTGCACAGATCCTACGGGCAAAGGTGGGCATGGAAGTGGCCAGTACAGTGATTGCAGGGTGCTCTATAACCACGCATGAGGAGATGACTTCAGGGGGCAAAGAGTTCTGTACACAGCTAAAGGCAAAGCTTCCAGAAATGTATGGTGCTACCTCTACTACGGACATGATGAAGCTCACCCAGGGTCCTAATGAGGAAAGCGCCTGCTTCTGGCGCCGTCTCAAGCAGACGGCACTGGATGCGGATCTGGAAGTTGGACCTGATGCTCCAACTGAAGGGGTAAAGGTGACCGCGACGCACATTCTGTTGCGGGCCAAATTTTTGGAAGGCATCGATACTAAAATTCGGGAAAGGCTGGTTCTGGCCCGACCCGAATATAATGAGATGTCTATCCCTGCTATCCTTTCCACTCTTGCGGCAATAGAGAGGGAAATGGATAGAAGAAAACAAGACAAGGCCAAAGTTCTTATGTCCCAGACCCCACACGAAAAACCAAGGGATCTGGGTCACAGGAAGGATAGGCCCCCACCCAGGTGCTTCCAGTGCCACCAAACGGGGCACATGAGGAGGAGCTGTCCCCAATTACCTAAAGGTCGGTGGCAGTTCATTCCTGATGAGTCCTCCGCCCCTATGACCACCATGGTAAGTAACTCCTATGAATTCTCATAGGAAGTTGACAAATCGGTGTCGGCCCAGATCCATCTTTTTCTAGAGGAATTAAAATATCCCCTCCCTTGCCTCACTGACACCGGTGCAGCAAGAACGGTCCTGCGAAAACAGGACATCCAAGGCAAGGTACCCCTCTCAGGGGAAAACCCTCCTAACCCCTACTAACCTCACTATCAAACGATGCACTATTCTTAACCCAGCTTCTCTTCTTCCTGTGTCGGAAGATGAGAAGGGGGGGGAGGACAACAATGACAGTGCTGAATTTTGCAACACGACTAACAATACTAACACCTCTTCTGCTAACATGTCTTCTTTGTCCACTATTAACCTCTCTTCCAAAGGACACGACTGTATTTCTTTGGTGGAACTGGAGTCAACGGCGACACACCCCATATCACCCCGAGAGTAGCGGTAAGGTTGAACGTCTTCCGATACCCAAAAACCTTGGCCTGAATGTCTCCCCATTGCCCCCTATTCCATCCGGAATGCCCCTCGGCAACCACATGGGCTGTCACCCTACGAGGTGTTGTTTGGGGGACCTCCCAAAACAGGGTTGTACTTTCCTCAACAGTTGTTGTCTTTGCATTCACAGCTTACAGGTTATGTGCAATCTCTGCAACGGGAGCTGCAGAAGATACACCATCGGGTTCGCGAATCGCTCCCCGATCCAAATACAATAACAGGTGTTCTTTCTATTGAGCCAGGTGATTGGGTCGTCCTAAAGAAACATCAAAGAACCGGACTCGAGCCACGGTTCACCGGACCATACCAAGTCCAGCTGACGACACCTACCTCACTCAAGCTCGAGGGACGAGACAACTGGGTGCACGCAAGCCACTGCAAGAAGCTTCTCAGCTACACCAGAGAATGAGGGGTGTCATTTTCCTTTTTCTTTTTGTTTGTATGTCTTACATGTGTGTGAACGGAGGAAAAGATGGCAGATACCCCAACCTTTTATTTAAAATGCACCTGCGTTTAGCCAGAACCGCCAACAAAACCAACTGTTGGGTATGCTCTAAGCCCCCACCCAGTCATCACATGTCCGCAATGGCCGCTGTTCATGCCCTATATGACATCCGCGTCGGCATGAAAAAGCAAGGGACCCCTGGTCAGCCCCCACGTAGACATTTATCGGTAGAACTTAATGACACATTTTTAGCAGGTAACATCAGTTTCAGCACCAATATTAGCTCTAGCTCCTGTAGGACCCTCGTCAGTCCATTATGGGTAACTGGACAGCTAGGCAGCCCTCAGGTGTGCTTTAACATCAGCTTTGGCACAGGTAACAAGTTTGTTGGGATTACCACCTGCGAGGGAGGTATAACTGTCAATCTGACTAACCAGACTTCCTTTCTGAGTAACCACACTGACCGACCAGACCACGTGTGTTGGAAGGACGGATGTGATGTGCAGACTGAGGGAGCAATCCCCCAGTCTGTGCAACTGTTGCTCAGTGCCAGAGGCCGAACGAGGAACTCCTCCTGCTCTGCTCTGACAGGTCCATACTATTTTCTGTGTGGTTCGGCAGCCTATAGAACATTCCCCCAGAACGCGAAAGGTTCGTGTGCCCTCATAAAGCTAGTCCCCGCATCCTATGTAGTGATGGACCATGAAGAGTTGATGGTCCACAAGAAGGTAAGGATGGCAGGGAGAGTTCGCAGGGAACTGTTCTCTGAGGGCGACCAGGCATGGGCTTGGTTCCCCTCATGGACAGGATGGGGAATAGAACTTATGAAGCGCCTGAACAATTTTTCTGTCATCGTGGATAGTATGTTTAACGAGACCGTAGAGGCTGTCAGAGAAATTGCCCAAGAACAACGGCAGATGGGAATTTTAGTGCTTCAGGAGAAGATGGCCCTTGATTATCTTTTAGCCGCCAAAGGGGGGTTCTGTGAGTTCATCGGAGAGGATTGTTGTACTTGGATAGAAGACACCGATGACAAGGTCCAGGCCCATATGGACAAAGTTAGTGAACTACAGGGAAAAGCTAGAGCTATAGCTAGTGAGGGTTGGAATCCGTTCAAGGGTTTGGGAGGATTGGGAGATTTCCTGTTCTCCATCGGATCTTGGTTGAAGGAAGTGGGAGTGTATATCCTGATGCTTCTCTTTTTCATCTGCCTTTTATATGCCGCGGTGAGATGTTCCTGTTGCCTCATCGACCGTGTAAGCCAAGCTCGGGCAGACGACCACATCTCCATGCCCGCTCCGGGGATCCCACTCCAACCACTGATCGGGGGAAGACCTCACCAACCAACCACCTTCTCTACAGATTACATCCTGGCTTCCCTCTAATTTATCTCTCTGAAGACCACATTCTCCAAGACCTTCAAGCAAGCTTCAAGCCTCATCATTGTTTGTGTCTGCGATTTGGAAAACTGTCTGGGTCGAGACCAGCCTTGTGTGGCCCCGTCTGCAGGGGCAATTTGAGAATCTATTGCTGGATCTCCCCAGACCACCGTGGGATCACAAGCTTTATTCATACCACAAGTCTGTTTGTGGTTTTTGCAATAGCCTTCCTGTAGTGAAGGTTCCAACGCTCTTGAGGATCATCGCTTCAATCAAGCCTGTTTGTGTCGAGTCTGCGTCGGGTCTTGTTATTTCAGGTACCCCGTGGAGCTTTATTCTCAGGGACAACTACAGGAACTCTTTGAAGTTTGAGACTACACCCATCAAGCTGAAGAAGATCAAGAAGGGACACGAGGAGAATATGATAAAACAGGAGGGAATGTCATGGAAATTTTGTATTGTTGGTCGAACTCTAAATGTGTCATATATTCGTGTTATTCATATGTCTCTCGTGTGGCTTAATTAAAGCTCTGAAGGCTGCAATTGGGCCATGCCATGTACAATGTATGTATTACAGTACTCAGCTTGGTAATGGATGAGATGGCAGATCTGCGCTTATAGACCGGCGTGTATACCACCACGGCATTCCATGCGAATGCTGCTGTCAGTAGACCGTGGGCCTGTATCCACATATCAGCAGCATGGTACCACGTGGGCTTCATAACGCAATGCGCAAGCGGTGTGAACTCCACGTGTAGGCTTATGCATATCTTACAACCCATTACCAATCTGAACTGTATCTCGGATGGATGTGTTTTAATAAAGATCGTATCGGGCCCATCCAGGTACAGACTGATATTTTTAGGGAGTGCTTGTGCAGAGAATTTTGCATACCAATAGAAGCTAGTAGGACAGGAAATATGACCTCAGATGGCTCATAGGGGGGAAGGGGAGGAAGTCTGCTGACCTCAGAAGACTCATGGGGGAGGACCAGTGATAGATAATAGCAAAGGCTATGCTCCAATTGGAATGTACATCCTCTGTATAAGCAATCCCCATTGCATTGTTCGGTGGGAGGGATTGACTTTATTCATGTGGGGGGCATGTGTGTATTCTTAATAAAAACAGAGAGCTGAGCCTAAAGCCGGCCCTTATGTGGATTGCAACCAGCCTTAGAGTGTCGTGTGATCATTCTAGGGTAACGGAGCTCCATCACCCACAAATTCAACAGAACCAAAGTATTTGGATGGGCAGGAATCGTGTAGTTTGGCTGCAGTCGTGGTAAGCGAGATTCGCACAGCTTTATGGGGGATTTCTGCACATCCAACTGCGAGTACTCACGGTAAGGAGAAATTCGTTAAAGCGAATTTCCAAGACATATATAGCGCTGATTGTCTCCTATCTCACCTGATGAGGAATATGGAAGAGTGCCAACAGGAACATTAGGAAGCCTGGAGAGTGCGACTATCCCCTGAAAGCCTGGGATTTATTTCCAGAGGGGAATGATCCATTGTTGCACCAGTTGGAGGAGAGCACTTTATTGTTCACTATTATTGAGTTTGTAGAGCTCACTATTAGAGATTTGGGTTATTCTCCATTCTCACTATTTGGAGGTGATCACGTTTCATCGTTTGGACTTGGAATGGTCACTCTTCTGATTCTTGTCACGAGTGTATTTACATATTCAGAGATTGATATATTGGTAGAGGAATTGTTTTTCACATGTGAGCTCACGTTATGCAGTTGGCATGATACACGGTTCTTTCACTATTTTACATGTATGTTCAGTTTAAAGGTAATACACTATCAGAAGATTATTTTTTTGAGGTTCACAAAGAATTTTGGAATTTCCATACTGGATGATTAAAGATGATACGAGTTTGCTTTGGAATTTGGAAAGACATCTTTACAGAGACATTTTGGACATTTATATTTTGGGACATTTAGTTTGATATATAATATTTTTGGATTTTTATTTTATTTTACAATTTATTTTTTTATTTTATTGTATATTGGGATAGATTCATCTGTGTTTAAAGAAGAGTTTAGTTACATGTTCATTTATGTACCGTATTGCATGACCGCGCAATTGTCAGTAAAACTAGTGCAGTTCTGTATAGTAAAACAATGTCGTAAATTGCAGTATCTCTCCCATAGATTGTAGAAACTATAACATCACACAAAGCAATCAATATACACTTATTGGGATTTTGTTACCAAAAACATGGAGCAGAATACATTTTGGCCTAAATTTATAACTAACTTTGAGTTTACTATATATTTTTATAGCCAAAAGTAAAAAATATTGTTTTTTTTTTCAAAATTTTTGGTCTTTTTTTGTTTATAGCGCAAAAAATAAAAATCGCACAGGTGATCAAATACCTCCGAAAGAAAGCTCTATTTGTGTGAAAAAAAGGACATAAATTTCATTTGGGTGCAGCATTGCATGACCGCGCAATTATCAGTTGAACTAGTGCAGCACCGAAAGCAAAAAGAGGCGTGGTCATTAAGGGGGGTAAGTCCTCAGGAGGGGGAGGGGTTAAACTCTCCAGTATCTTCCCAACTATAGAAGTGACACTAACAGCTCTATAATTACTTGGGAAAGATTTTGTCCCCTTTATAAATATTGGCCCCACATTGGCCTTACACCAATCCAGTGGTACTATGCCAGTCATTAAAGAGTCCCTAACAATGAGAAACAATGGCTGTGAGATGACAGAGCTGAATTCTTTAAGGCCCCGTGGGTGTCTGCCATCCGGTCCAGGGGCTTTATTCACCTTTATTCTGTACAAATATTTCTGCATCATATCAATTGTGTGCCAATGTGGATCATCTGGGGGGTGTCAGTACCACCCCCCATTATGGACAAGAGCCCCCCCATGCTCCTTTGTATACACAGAGCTGAAGAAGGGATTTCATACATTGTCCTTCTCTTTGTCCCCCCCCCCCTCTAGATGGTTCTGTAAAGGGCCTACATGCTGGGACCGGACCTTTCTACTATTCATAGATTGGAGGAATGTTTTGGGGTCGTCCTGATATCTTTCTGTTGTTTGTTTTCAGTTTTTGCCTTTATTTCCTTTTTGCATCTTCTGTTCTATTCTTTGTAATGTGTAAACGATGATCGCGTTCCTTCATTGTTATATTTAATAAAAGCTCTTTTCTTATTATCTATCGCTTTTGTAACTTTGGCTGTAAACCACATAGGTTGGATTTGTAGCCTTTTATACTTGTTGCCCATGGGATATATTTTGCAGTGTGGTTACATACAGTCTTTTTGAAGAACTCCCATTTCTGTGTTGTTATCATCAATGCCAATATTTCCTCCCAGTCTAAGTCTTGGAGAGCATCTCTCAGCCTTGGAAAATTAGCTCTCTTAAAGGTGAGCATTTTTATTTTTCCCGTATGTGCTCGCTGTTTACAGCTAACAATAAATGAAATCATGTTATGGTCACAGCTACCCAGATGTTCTTTTATATGGACATTCGTAATAAGCTCAGCATGGTTGGAGATGACCAGGTCCAGCAGAGCATCATTCCTAGTTGGGGCCTCTATGAACTGGACCATAAAATTGTCCTGTAGTAGGTTTAAAAATGTTTGCCCTTTAACTGTTCCTGCAGTCCCATTACTCCAGTCACTATCCGGGTAGTTACCATCCCCCATTATTATCACTGTCCCAGCCCTTTCCGTCTGTGGGAGGAGCTGAGTCTCCACCTCCTCATTAACACTGGGAGGCCTATAACAAACTCCAATGATGACCTTTGTAGTACCGCCCCCCATGTGCAGTTCCACCCATAATACTTCAGCCTCATCACACTCTCCATCAACTAGGTCCTCTTTCACACTCGCTCTGAGATCACTTCTCACATAGAGACAGACTCCACCCCCTTTCCTATTTCCCCCGTCTCTCCGAAAGAGAACCTAGCCAGGAATATGAATGGCCCAGTCATGTGAGGAATGAAGCCAAGATTCAGCAATACCAATTCAATCCTAGTTCTCTTCATGCACCAAACCTTCCAACTCACCTATTGTGCTGGGCACACTTCTGGCATTGGTGAACAAACACTTTCATTCACTGACACCTTGTTCATTCACCGACACCTTGTCCATTCACCGACACCTTGTTCACATGGATTTTGTGTATTTTTTATTTTCATAAAAATGGTACCAATTCCACTGGTTATTTGTAACATGGGAACCTTCTTACCATCTGTCATAGCCCTCCCCCCATCTTTCCCCATTCCACCCCCCAATAAGTACTGACCCGTCTGATCTGTCTTCCTCATTATAATCGAATTCTCCCTCCCCCCTCCATCCTAGTTTATATATTCCTCCAGCCTTCCAATAAACCCCTCCCCCAGCACAGCAGACCCCCTTCCAATTAGGTGCAAACCATCGCTAGCATATAGGCTGCACCCCAATGAAAAGTTAGCCCAGTGCTCTTGGTCAGGCCTCCATTTTTATTCTTACCCTGCTATCAATGGCCAACCCGGTCCCACACTTCATCCATGTCTTTGGGGACCTCTGATCTCCTTATGAACTGTTCCTTCCATGATGAAGATCAGCCATGGAGTATATCTGAGGTGTATATCAGGGTGTGCTTCTTCCCCACATGAGAGCTGGGATGTCCAGCAACATTCATCTAGAAGACATTTCCCGCACTCAAGGCACTAATACACCTCCAGGGTTGTGTGGGACCCCTGATGTACAGGAAGACAGGACTTCAGTGAGGAACATTTCCCTCACTCAGGACAGGAAAGTGGCTTCACCCCCGTGTGAAGTCTCTGATGTCTGTGAAGACTGGACTTATCTGAAAAACATTTCCTGCACTCAAGACAGGAATACGGCTTCTCCCCCGTGTGAGATCTCTGATGTGTGTAAAGATGGGACTTCCTTGAAAAACATTTCCCGCACTCAGGACAAGAATACGGCTTCTCCCCTGTGTGAGATCTCTGATGTGTTTGAAGAATGGACTTATCTGAAAAACATTTCCTGCACTCAAGACAAGAATACGGCTTCTCCCCCGTGTGAGATCTCTGATGTGTGTAAAGATGGGACTTCCTTGAAAAACATTTCCCACACGCAGGACAGGAATATGGCTTCTCTCCCGTGTGAGATCTCTGATGTCTGTAAAGATTGGACTTCACTGAAAAACATTTCCCACACTCAGGACAAGAATACGGCTTCTTCCCCGTGTGAGATCTCTGATGTGTGTAAAGATTAGACTTCTTTGAAAAACATTTCCCACACTCAGGACAGGAATATGGCTTCTCTCCCGTGTGAGATCTCTGATGTGTGTAAAGATTAGACTTCTTTGAAAAACATTTCCCGCACTCAGGACAGGAATACGGCTTCTCCCCCATGTGAGATCTCTGATGTTTATGAAGTATAGACATCTCTGAAAAACATTTCCAGCACTCAAGACAAGAATACGGCTTCTCCCCCGTGTGAGATCTCTGATGTGTGTAAAGAGTAGACTTCCTTGAAAAACATTTCCCGCACTCAGGACAGGAATACGGCTTCTCCCCTGTGTGACATCTTTTATGCCTATTAAGTCTGGATTTATAACGGAATCTCTTCCCGCACTCAGTACAGGAGAACCTCTTCCCTGTTGGAAGGCCGGCCTGGTCCCGCACAGTCTGAGGTTCCTCAGGATACGAGGATTCCGATGGTCCATCTACACTGGGTGGTGCCGGATGGACATTGGAGGGAGCCGGGTTTTCTCCTGGACTATACTGTGTGATGTCCTCATCTTCTACTTTCCAGTCTGGAGACAAAGTGAGACAATCCTCTGAGATTTTCCTCATCTCCCGGCCATGGACTAAAATACAAAGACAGAGGATTACTAGACAGGAGCTGATTGGTTCCCCCAAACCAGGACTCCGCCCACATCAGGCAGCTTGGTCTCTGAGGAGCTTACAATTCCACCCTCAAGGGAACTAGGAAATGGCTCCTCTGATCTCCTACCAGGTCATTTCTTTATTCATGGACCTTAGTCAGAGAGTGAGGAAACAACCAGAACTGTCTTTTATAGGAGGGACAGTGATGAGGGGATTATAGGACGAGGGTCCCCACCCCCTCTATCACTCATCGCCATCTTCCCAACACAAGAAGTACTGCACTTCCTTATTTAGTCCATGATTTAGTCATGAAGAACAGCGGGGCTGAGCCCCACCAGAGGTCAGAGAGTGAGGATGGGGGGAGAACAACCAAGATGAAGACTGGACTGATCCTGAAGACCACCATCATTGGGGTATTGACTCCTCCCTCATTATCACTTTCTGTTTAAGGGTCCAAAGTAGGTGGATGTTATCACATTATTATCACCATGTAAAAGTCTGTGCTCCAATCACATCATCCGATATAAAATGTCCAGCTGGGAGGAAATGGGGGGAACAAAAGAAAATCCATATTATGTGTATATATAGCAGTGGGGGGAGAGCAGAAGTCAGGAGAATGTAATGTACAACATAGAGTATATAGTGCAGGGGTCAGGAGTATGTAATGTACAACATAGAGTATATAGTGCAGGGGTCAGGAGTATGTAATGTACAACATGGAGTATATAGTGCAGGGGTCAGGAGTATGTAATGTACAACAGAGTATATAGTGCAGGGGTCAGGAGTATGTAATGTACAACATAGAGTATATAGTGCAGGGGTCAGGAGTATGTAATGTACAACATAGAGTATATAGTGCAGGGGTCAGGAGTATGTAATGTACAACAGAGTATATAGTGCAGGGGTCAGGAGGATGTAATGTACAACATAGAGTATATAGTGCAGGGGTCAGGAGTATGTAATGTACAACAGAGTATATAGTGCAGGGGTCAGGAGTATGTAATGTACAACATAGAGTATATAGTGCAGGGGTCAGGAGTATGTAATGTACAACATAGAGTATATAGTGCAGGGGTCAGGAGTATGTAATGTACAACATGGAGTATATAGTGCAGGGGTCAGGAGTATGTAATGTACAACAGAGTATATAGTGCAGGGGTCAGGAGTATGTAATGTACAACATAGAGTATATAGTGCAGGGGTCAGGAGTATGTAATGTACAACATAGAGTATATAGTGCAGGGGTCAGGAGTATGTAATGTACAACAGAGTATATAGTGCAGGGGTCAGGAGGATGTAATGTACAACATAGAGTATATAGTGCAGGGGTCAGGAGTATGTAATGTACAACAGAGTATATAGTGCAGGGGTCAGGAGTATGTAATGTACAACATAGAGTATATAGTGCAGGGGTCAGGAGTATGTAATGTACAACATAGAGTATATAGTGCAGGGGTCAGGAGTAGGTAATGTACAACATAGAGTATATAGTGCAGGGGTCAGGAGTATGTAATGTACAACAGAGTATATAGTGCAGGGGTCAGGAGTATGTAATGTACAACAGAGTATATAGTGCAGGGGTCAGGAGGATATAATGTACAACATAGAGTATATAGTGCAGGGGTCAGGAGCATGTAATGTACAACAGAGTATATAGTGCAGGGGTCAGGAGTATATAATGTACAACATAGAGTATATAGTGCAGGGGTCAGGAGTATGTAATGTACAACATAGAGTATATAGTGCAGGGGTCAGGACTATGTAATGTACAACATAGAGTATATAGTGCAGGGGTCAGGAGGATGTAATGTACAACACAGAGTATATAGTGCAGGGGTCAGGAGTGTGTAATGTACAACACAGAGTATATAGTGCAGGGGTCAGGAGTGTGTAATGTACAACACAGAGTATATAGTGCAGGGGTCAGGAGTGTGTAATGTACAACACAGAGTATATAGTGCAGGGGTCAGGAGTGTGTAATGTACAACACAGAGTATATAGTGCAGGGGTCAGGAGTACGTAATGTACAACATAGAGTATATAGTGCAGGGGTCAGGAGTATGTAATGTACAACATAGAGTATATAGTGCAGGGGTCAGGAGTATGTAATGTACAACAGAGTATATAGTGCAGAAGTCAGGAGTACGTAATGTACAACATAAGAGTATATAGTGTAGGGGTCAGGAGTATGTAATGTACAACACAGAGTATATAGTGCAGGGGTCAGGAGTACGTAATGTACAACATAGAGTATATAGTGCAGGGGTCAGGAGTATGTAATGTACAACATAGAGTATATAGTGCAGGGGTCAGGAGTATGGAACGTACAACATAGAGTATATAGTGCAGGGGTCAGGAGTATGTAATGTACAAGTTATATAGTATAAGGGTCAGGACTCTCAGTATTAGTATTCTGTAATCAGTGGAAGCTTAAATTTGTACTGTAGACAACATGTAGAGGTGAGCTGGGATTAAACCATCATGAAACAGGTTAGATTGGAGATTAACAAATCCTTGGCCAGAAGGGTGGCGTTGGACGTGGTATACTTGGACAGAGGGGTGGCGGTGGACGTGGTATACTTGGACAGAGCGGTGGTGGGGGACGTGGTATACTTGGACAGAGAGGTGGCGCTGGATGTGGTATACTTGGACAGAGGGGTGGCGGTGGACGTGGTATACTTGGAGAGAGGGGTGGCGGTGGATGTGGTATACATGGAGAGAGGGGTGGCGGTGGACGTGGTATCCTTGGACAGAGGGGTGGCTGTGGATGTGGTATACTTGGACAGAGGGGTGGCGGTGGACGTGGTATCTTTGGACAGAGGGGTGGCGGTGGACGTGGTACACTTGGACAGAGGGGTGGCGGTGGACGTGGTACACTTGGACAGAGGGGTGGTGGTGGACGTGGTATACTTGGACACAGTTACCCACACACGGCTAATGTGTAAGGTAAAGTCTATGGGGATGGAAAAATCTGAATGTAAATGGATAGAAAACTGGCTAAAAGATCGTATTCAGAGAGTAGTGGTTAATGATTCATACTCTGAATGGTCTGGGGGTGTCAGTGGTGTACCCCAAGGTTCAGTGTTATTAGTGGGTTACCCCAACCTTCAGTGTTATTAGTGGGGTACCCCAAGGTTCAGTTTTATTAGTGGGGTACCCCAAGGTTCAGTGATATTAGTGGGGTACCCCAGGGTTCAGTGTTATTAGTGGGGTACCCCAAGGGTCAGTGTCATTAGTGGGGTACCCCAAGGTTCAGTGTTATTAGTGGGGTACCCCAGGGTTCAGTGTTATTAGTGGGGTACCCCAAGGGTTCAGTGTTATTAGTGGTGTACCCCAAGGGTTCAGTGTTATTAGTGGGGTACCCCAAGGTTCAGTGTGATTAGTGGGGTACCCCAGGGGGTCAGTGTCATTAGTGGGGTACCCCAAGGTTCAGTGTTATTAGTGGGGTACCCCAGGGTTCAGTGTTATTAGTGGGGTACCCCAAGGTTCAGTGTTATTAGTGGTGTACCCCAGGGTTCAGTGTTATTAGTGGGGTACCCCAAGGTTCAGTGTTATTAGTGGGGTACCCCAAGGTTCAGTTTGATTAGTGGGGTACCCCAAGGTTCAGTGTTATTAGTGGGGTACCCCAACCTTCAGTGTTATTAGTGGGGTACCCCAAGGTTCAGTGATATTAGTGGGGTACCCCAAGGTTCAGTGATATTAGTGGGGTACCCCAGGGTTCAGTGTTATTAGTGGGGTACCCCAAGGGTCAGTGTCATTAGTGGGGTACCCCAAGGTTCAGTGTTATTAGTGGGGTACCCCAGGGTTCAGTGTTATTAGTGGGGTACCCCAAGGGTTCAGTGTTATTAGTGGTGTACCCCAAGGTTCAGTGTTATTAGTGGGGTACCCCAAGGTTCAGTGTGATTAGTGGGGTACCCCAGGGGGTCAGTGTCATTAGTGGGGTACCCCAAGGTTCAGTGTTATTAGTGGGGTACCCCAGGGTTCAGTGTTATTAGTGGGGTACCCCAAGGTTCAGTGTTATTAGTGGTGTACCCCAGGGTTCAGTGTTATTAGTGGGGTACCCCAGGGTTCAGTGTTATTAGTGGGGTACCCCAAGGTTCAGTGTTATTAGTGGGGTACCCCAAGGTTCAGTGTGATTAGTGGGGTACCCCAAGGTTCAGTGTTATTAGTGGGGTACCCCAAGGTTCAGTATTATTAGTGGGGTACCCCAGGGTTCAGTGTTATTAGTGGGGTACCCCAAGGTTCAGTGTGATTAGTGGGGTACCCCAAGGTTCAGTGTTATTAGTGGGGTACCCCAAGGTTCAGTGTTATTAGTGGTGTACCCCAGGGTCAGTGTTATTAGTGGGGTACCCCAGGGTTCAGTGTTGGGACCCTTACTTATTAATATATATAAACAATATGGGGTGTGAGATTATAAACCCCATTCCAGTCTTTGCAGATGACACCAAGCTGTGCCGGGGAATAACGTCCTTACAGGATGTCTCCAACTTACAAGCCGACCTCAATGCTCTGTGTAATTGGGGGGCTATGGGGCCAATGAGGGCTAATGGTGATAAATGTAAGGTTCTGCACTTGGGGGGCTAAGAATATGCATGCATCATACATACTAGGGGGGTACAACTGGGGGGGTCAATGGTGGAGAAGGGTCTGGGGGGGTCAATGGTGGAGAAGGATTTGGGGGGACAATGGTGAAGGATTTGGGGGGACAATGGTGGAGAAGGATCTGGGGTTCTGGTAAATTACCAGCCTAATAATGGCAGCAATGAAAAGCTGCGTGTTCTAAAGTGAGCAAAATCCTCTCTTGTATTAGAAGAGGTAGAGACTCCAGAAACAGAGATATCACCCCCCCCCCCCCCGGTACAAATCATTAGTAATACCTCATCTGGAATATGCAGTTCAGTTTTGGGCTCTAATTCACAAAAAGAACATTGGGGAACTGGAGGAAGTACAGAGAAGGGCAACCAAACTGATACAAGGCATGGAGGAGATCAGCTATGAGGAAAGATTAGAGGAACTGAATGTATTCTCTACTGAGAAGAGGAGATTAAGGGGGGATATGATCACCATGTATAATACATAAGGGGGGGATATGATCTCCATGTATAATACATAAGGGGGGATATGATCTCCATGTATAATACATAAGGGGGGGGATATGATCTCCATGTATAATACATAAGGTGGGGTATGATCTCCATGTATAATACATACATAAGGGGGGATATGATCTCCATGTATAATACATAAGGGGGGATATGATCTTCATGTATAATACATAAGGGGGGATATGATCTCCATGTATAATACATAAGGGGGGATATGATCTCCATGTATAATACATAAGGGGGGATATGATCTCCATGTATAATACATAAGGGGGGGATATGATCTCCATGTATAATACATAAGGGGAGGTTATGATCTCCATGTATAATACATAAGGGGGGGATATGATCTCCATGTATAATACATAAGGGGGATATGATCTCCATGTATAATACATAAGGGGGATATGATCTCCATGTATAATACATAAGGGGGGATATGATCTCCATGTATAATACATAAGGGGGGGATATGATCTCCATGTATAATACATAAGGGGGGATATGATCTCCATGTATAATACATAAGGTGGGATATGATCTCCATGTATAATACATAAGGGGGGGATATGATCTCCATGTATAATACATAAGGGGGGATATGATCTCCATGTATAATACATAAGGGGGGATATGATCTCCATGTATAATACATAAGGGGGGATATGATCTCCATGTATAATACATAAGGGGGATATGATCTCCATGTATAATACATAAGGGTGATATGATCTCCATGTATAATACATAAGGGGGGATATGATCAACATGTATAATACATAAGGGGGGATATGATCTCCATGTATAATACATAAGGGGGGATATGATCTCCATGTATAATACATAAGGGGGGGATATGATCTCCATGTATAATACATAAGGGGGGATATGATCTCCATATATAATACATAAGGGGGATATGATCTCCATGTATAATACATAAGGGGGATATGATCTCCATGTATAATACATAAGGGGGGGATATGATCTCCATGTATAATACATAAGGGGGGACATGATCTCCATGTATAATACATAAGGGGGGATATGATCTCCATGTATAATACATAAGGGGGGGATATGATCTCCATGTATAATACATAAGGGGGGGATATGATCTCCATGTATAATACATAAGGGGGGATATGATCTCCATGTATTATACATAAGGGGGGATATGATCTCCATGTATAATACATAAGGGGGGATATGATCTCCATGTATAATACATAAGGGGGGATATGATCTCCATGTATAATACATAAGAGGGGGATATGATCTCCATGTATAATACATAAGGGGGATATGATCTCCATGTATAATACATAAGGGGGGGATATGATCTCCATGTATAATACATAAGGGGGGGATATGATCTCCATGTATAATACATAAGGGGGGGATATGATCTCCATGTATAATACATAAGGGGGGGATATGATCTCCATGTATAATACATAAGGGGGATATGATCTCCATGTATAATACATAAGGGGGGATATCAGCTCCATGTATAATACATAAGGGGGGATATGATCTCCATGTATAATACATAAGGGGGGATATGATCTCCATGTATAATACATAAGGGGGGATATGATCTCCATGTATAATACATAAGGGGGGATATGATCTCCATGTATAATACATAAGGGGGGATATGATCTCCATGTATAATACATAAGGGGGATATGATCTCCATGTATAATACATAAGGGGGGGATATGATCTCCATGTATAATACATAAGGGGGATATGATCTCCATGTATAATACATAAGGGGGGGATATGATCACCATGTATAATACATAAGGGGGGGATATGATCTCCATGTATAATACATAAGAGGGGATATGATCTCCATGTATAATACATAAGGGGGGGATATGATCTCCATGTATAATACATAAGGGGGGGATATGATCTCCATGTATAATACATAAGGGGGGGATATGATCTCCATGTATAATACATAAGGGGGGATATGATCTCCATGTATAATACATAAGGGGGGATATGATCTCCATGTATAATACATAAGGGGGGATATGATCTCCATGTATAATACATAAGGGGGGATATGATCTCCATGTATAATACATAAGAGGGGATATGATCTCCATGTATAATACATAAGGGGGGGATATGATCTCCATGTATAATACATAAGGGGGGATATGATCTCCATGTATAATACATAAGGGGGGATATGATCTCCATGTATAATACATAAGGGGGATATGATCTCCATGTATAATACATAAGGGGGGATATGATCTCCATGTATAATACATAAGGGGGGGATATGATCTCCATGTATAATACATAAGGGGGGATATGATCTCCATGTATAATACATAAGGGGGGGATATGATCTCCATGTATAATACATAAGGGGGATTGCTGTAGGAAAGTCCTGGATTCTTTCTTGGATACACAGAATATAACTGGATGTAACATTTATAGGGAAAGTTGATCCAGGGAATATCCGATTGCCTCTCAGGGGGTCAGGAAGGAATTTTTTCCCCTGCAGGAGCAGATTGGATCGTGCTTTGCTGGGTTTTTGCCTTCTGGTGGATCAGCTGTGGGTGTCGGATTATTACTTTTATTTTTATTGGTACAACTAGATGGATGTCTTTTTTCAGCCAGACTAACTATGTAACTATGTAGGTCCCACACCGCTGCCTCCCATCTCCTGAGACTGCACTCAGTGACTTTGGGCTGAGACACTACAGACATATCCCTCCACCCGGCACAGCCAGCAGATAACAGAGAAGGTCCCCTGGAGGAGTCAGGCACAAGGCAGGAGACCCCAGTCACATGTCCTGGGTGCCTACATTATGCAATGCTTATAGGAAAAATCAACATTTTTCTGCCAGCTGAACCCCAGAACCTCCATAAATCCAGTCTAGATACATAAATTGTGTCTGCAGCACAGAGAAGGAAGATTATCCGAGAGAAATCCAGGAATACAGGACGGGGAACACAGCTCAGGAAAGTGACCAGGGGATTACAGGCTGATATCACCCAGTCCCCGCCCTACTCTGGACCAATCAGTGAGCAGTATGGGTGGAGGAATGGATTTAGTGTTCATGACCCACCTGTGCTGATCTCTGTAGGAGTGTCCTCCTCTATAAATGTCCCCGTTATTCCATCCTCCTCCATAGACTGCTGATCATCCCTCACATACGCCTCTTCTTCTTCTGCTTTCACCTCAAATTCTATATCGATTGGATCTCCACTCTAAATCAAGGAAATGAGAGAAAATGTCATCTGTAAGATATAAAGTCACATAAAAGAACTCCACACATTGTCTCTATGAATCCATGTTCTAGATGCTCCATCCCACCAACCTTGTAATAGTGAGGGATGGTGTGATCTTCCTGTGTGGAATCCCAGGAATACAGAGGACGGGGACATCTCTCTGGTGGGTTCCTGTAGCTGGATGACTCCACCATGGTGTCCTGGTACAGATCTTTGTGTTCTTCTGCAATCTCTGACTCCTCCATCACCCCATCCTCATCCTCCTTTATCTCTTCTTTAACCTCAACTTTAGGATCTCTCAGGTTTCCACTCTGAATATATAATAAAATGACATCAATGGTAACAATGCAGATAATGTACAGATCCTAATGATACTATCAGTGATTGTTCCTCATCTACCTGATGATGGTGAGGGATGGTGTGACCTTCCTGTGTGGAATCCCGGGAATACAGAGGACGGGGACATCTCTCTGGTGGGTTCCTGGTATTTGGTGGCTCCATCATATCCTTGTGTCCTTCTGAAAACTCCTCCATCACTCCATACTCCTCATCCTCCTCTTTATACTCTTCTTTAACATCAATATTATCATCCCCGAGGATTCCACTCTGAAAGATATAATAAAACATTCATTGTAACAAACATGCTGTGTATAAATCACAACTACCAATAATTGTCATCATCTACCTGATGATGGTGAGGGATGGTGTGACCTTCCTGTGTGGAATCCCGGGAATACAGAGGACGGGGACATCTCTCTGGTGGGTTCCCATGACTGGATCCATCTGTAGGAAACACACACACTGACTGAATCCATTGTTTCTATGTGTTTATCAGATGATGGGGGATCTAGGTGGATCCTCCGTACTGCTCTCTCCTTTACAATAAAGTCTCCTCTTACCCGGTGATGTGAGGGGCGGCTGATTGTCCATCATGACGTCCTTGTAGAGATCCTTGTGTCCTTCTAAATACTCCCACTCCTCCATGGAGAAATAGACAGTGACACCCTGACACCTTATAGGAACCTGACACACACAATGATACAGTCACCATCCAGACACATCCCTTGTCTGTTACTGGAGAATGTCCCAGAATTCCCGGCACCGCTCACCTCTCCTGTCAGCAGCTCAGTGATCTCTCTGGTGACTTCTAGAATCTTCTTCTTCTTTCTCTCTTCTATCAGGGAGGGAGGTGGAGGCAATGTGATGTCATATGATCTCCAGACTTCACAGGAGGAAAACTCTACATCTGAACACAAATAGTCACATCAAATGATATTCCCAGAATCCTCCTCACCTCTCCATTCAGGTCTCCATTTTATTAAAGCCCCACTTCAGGCTGAGGTATAATTCCCCCCCCACAGGACCCCCACATAACTCAAGATAAAGCTTGGTGTAAGCAATTCTGATGTCATTACATATAACAGGACAAACAGTCCCACTGTGTTAGTGAGAATAACAAGTACCTGCTGACATCCTAAGAGCATAAAAAACTAGAAAAGCTACAATTTCTGGGGAAATTGTGTGAAGTGTTCTTGCCAACTAGAGGGGGTGGAGTAACTGGGTGGAGTGGGCGGAGTAACTGTTGTGTGGTTGGAATGGCTGGAGTAACTGTGAAAAATCATGTCCTGAATTTTCAGCTCCCACTCTAGTTTTGAACATTCCGCCATTCATTCCTATGGGACCAATTTCACCACAAATACGGCGATATTTTGTGAACCGTTCGGCAAAACGTTCCACAAAGTAATAGCACACCAATCGGGAACAATCCGCACGTTCGGTATATTACTGTCTATATAGTGTAACAACTGTGGGAGGAGTTAGGGGGGTAAATTTGGCTATAATAATAAGAATATATATGTGAGATAACAGGAAGTGGTCGCCCTGCAAGAACACTTAAAAAGCCAGATGGAGGGACTTTGGGAGGAGGAGCTGTGAGGTAAGTATGATGTCATAGGATTATCTGACTCTGGATGGAGGGACATTGGGGGGGAGGAGCTGTGAGGTCAGTGTGATGTCATAGGATTCTCTGACTCTGGATGGAGGGACATTGGGAGGAGGAGCTGTGAGGTCAGTGTGATGTCATAGGATTCTCTGACTCTGGATGGAGGGACATTGGGAGGAGGAGCTGTGAGGTCAGTGTGATGTCATAGGATTCTCTGACTCTGGATGGAGGGACATTGGGAGGAGGAGCTGTGAGGTCAGTGTGATGTCATAGGATTCTCTGACTCCGGATGGAGGGACATTGGGAGGAGCTTTGAGGTCAGTGTGATGTTATGGGATTCTCTGACTCCGGATGGAGGGACATTTGGATGGGGAGATTTGAGGGGTCCTCTATATGAGGCTCTCATGCAAACCAAATCCTTGTTCCTGGGTGCGTCCTACCTCTCCTAAACTGAAGAGTGAACTTTGACCTTTACCATCCAGAAATCTGTCCGGAATCTGTGGAAGTAAGCTGTCATGTGATCAGGTGACGTGCGGAGGAACGGAGTGTAAATAGCAGACAATTGTCTCCAGAGCTCCTTGTGACGGAAGCGTAGGCAGGACAGAACACACAAAGAAGACGGGGAACACACAAAAACTTTACTGAACTCTGAAAGACACTCAATCCGGACAGTTCATGGCACTCCGCAACATGTGGCTCATAGGGACACCCACGGTAAGCGGGCTCACAGGGACTCAACGGGAACTTGGCTGTGGCATTTGGCCTCAACACAGCTCCTACACAACGTACTAGGGACAACAGCTCACGGGGACTCAATGGGATTCCAGCTGTGGAATCTGGCCTAGCACAGCACCCACCCAGCTTTCTAGGGACATCGGGCTCACGGGGACTCAACGGGACTCTAGCTGTGGAATCTGGCCTAGCACAGCTCCCACCCAGCTTTTTAGGGACATTGGGCTCACGGGGACTCATCGGGACTCTAGTTGTGGAGTTTGGCCTAGCACAGCTCCCACCCAGCTTTCTAGGGACATCGGGCTCACGGAGACTCAACGGGTAGCGATGGCTCAAGCACTCAGGGGCATCACAGGTAGCTATACTCTGGGCACACCACGGGGCGGTTCAAGTAAGGGTAGTCTCGACGTGCAATAGGGCAGTTCATGACACTAGTAGTCGGTGTGCACACCAGAGGGGTCACTACACAGAAAATCAATCCAAGGAAACAACAGGCAGGACGAGGAATAGCAAAAAGGAGCTGAGAGACAAATGAGAATATTGCTCAGCCAATGGGAGATGATCTCAGCATGACTTCCATCATGAAGGAGATGAGGGGGAAGGGAGGAAGTCACTGAAGGTGACCATAGATCCATGGAAATTCAGCTGGTTCAGCAGGGATCGCTCACATTTCCATCCATGTGTGGCCACTGCCGGATAAAAGCCACTCCCCCAGCGGCTGCAGCCAATAGCTTCAGTGCTGATCTGTGTATTCTGAGAGCGGAGGAGTTCCCCCATTGTCAGAATACAAGAGTGCAGTGGGGAGGATTCCCCCATCCACCTCCAATGTGTGGATGGGGGAATCACTTCAGTTTTTATGGTCATCCCGCTGGCTGAACGATAAAACTGAACCATGTAGGCCAGCTTTGGGAGCAAATATATTATCATCAACTCCTCCCCCTGAAGGGGTTCATCTGGGTTCCCACACTATATATTATTATTATTATACAGGATTTATGGCGCCAACAGTTTTACAATATAACGGGAGACAATACAGCAACAATACAGTTCAATACAAGAGGCTTAGGAGGGCTCTGATCCTGGGAGCTTACAATCTAGGAGGGAGGGGCTAGTGGTACAATAGGTAGTAACTGTGGGGGATGGACTGGGAGCTAGAGAGTAGAAGGTCTTGTGAGAAGCAGAGAGTACGGTTTGGGTGATATTTAGAGACAAGAGAGTTATAAATGGCTTTATATGTTATTGTTAATGTTTTGAATTTTTTCTGTTGGGCAATGGGAAGCCAGTGGATGGATTGGCAGAGAGGGGTGGAGGACACTGAATGGAGGCCAGTGAAGGGATTGGCAGAGAGGGGTGGAGGACACTGAATGGAGGCCAGTGGAGGGATTGGCAGAGAGGGGTGGAGGACACTGAATGGAGGCCAGTGGAGGGATTGGCAGAGAGGGGTGGAGGACACTGAATGGAGGCCAGTGAAGGAATTGGCAGAGAGGGGAGGAGGACACTGAATGGAGGCCAGTGGAGGGATTGGCAGAGAGGGGTGGAGGACAATGAATGGAGGCCAGTGGAGGGATTGGCAGAGAGGGATGGAGACCAGTGGAGGGATTGGCAGAGAGGGGTGGAAGACACTGAATGGAGGCCAGTGGAGGGATTGGCAGATACAGAATGGTTAGTAAGGTGGATGAGTCTGGCAGCAGCATTCATGATAGACTGAAGAGGGGATAGCCTGCGATGAGGTCAGCCAATGAGGAGGGAGTTGCAATAGTCAAGGCGAGATATAACAAGGGAGTGAATAAATTGCTTAGTGGTTTCCGAGGTTAGGAACGGGCGTATCTTGGAGATGTTGCGGAGGTGAAGTCTACAAGATTAGGACAGTGATTGGATTTGGGACTGAAAGGACAGATGGGAGTCTAGGATTACACCTAGTACCCTGGCATGAGGGAGGGACTGATGATTGTATTATTGATCTTGATGGAGAAGTCAGGGGAGGGGGCACGGGCTGGAGGGAATACTAAGAGCTCAGTTTTGGAAAGATTGAGTTTGAGGAAGTGGAGTGACATCCATGCCGATATGTCACTTAGTAGGTTAGTAATATATATGTGTGTATCATCATCTGCTGAAGATAAAAGACATCACAGTGACTATGGAGGAAGAGGACGGACATGACTATGGAGGAAGAGGACGGACATAACGGGGGGTTATTGGGTGTAAATAGAACATAACATCTTATTACCTCCTCTGCTGCCACTTCCATCAACATCTCCCATCTACTTCCTGTCTGCACCTGACATCACTTCCTTTCTGTCTTCCATAGAGACTTCCTGTCTGGGTAGAAGTGAGATCCCCACCTTGTGGAGCTCAGAGGAACTGCAGCCCCAAGAAGGGTCTGGTAGTGTGACCCCGGCCTTGTGCTGGGTGTGTATGGACTGTAGATCCTTATAGAGGGGTCACCTCCACTCCCACCAAGGGGGACAGAAATATATGACTGCTCGGGGGAGAACAATTTTGGCCCCTTTGATTTTGCAGTAAAATGTAATTGCAGATTTAGTCCTGTCACACATCTGTTATATGGATACAAGGAACTCCAGTTGAGAAATGGCCCCGATCCTCATATTAGATCAGATTTTTTTCTTTTGAAGGGCATCAGACTTCATGATTGACATTGATGTACAGCATAGGACATTTTTTTAAATTTTGTTTCTTACAATTTACATTTTTGTGAATAAATACAGGTATATGTAAGAGGAAGAGACCCTTGTCCTTGTCACTCCCCCGGAAAGTTACCCCTGCATGTTGAAGTCATGTCACCTGGTATGGTTCAAGAGGCAGGAAATACACCCCCTCCCCACCCTTTTCCTGGCCTGGCCAGCATGCTCAGATAAGGGTCTTGTATGGAATGTTGGCAGGACCTTCTGGAACATATCTCAGATACTCTCTGTAAGGTGACCATAGACATGGAGGACACCAGCAATGGTTGGATGTAACATACCCTGTAAAGGTGGCATGATATGACAGATATTCCTGGAATTCAATGTTCAGTATTACAGATACAGTGTTCTCTTCATTTAGTGGTCAGTAGAAGACAAATGGTTCCAATATAAAAATCGGAATAGTCGGCTCTGGAGTGTGAAGATTGGAGGAATGAACACCTAGATGGCAATAATGATCTGACATCCCTGTAGACATAGATACAGATGATTGGTCTGTCACCTCACTGAGCCTCAAAGGAAATATTATGATGTGCTGACTACAACCCCAGTGGGGAGAAGAGATTTGTGCACATTGGGCTCCTCACTGGCTGCAAAGGATTGACCTTCTTATATAAAATGGTATGTGTCAGGAGTACAGAATCCCAGAGGGGCCCCCAACATGGTTCTATGGGGTCTGCTCATGACAGCCATGCTGTGAATGAATATGTTGTGATCAGACTGAAGCAATGGTGTTGGAAATCACATCGCCAACCCAGACACCAGAAACGGTGAGTCCATGTAGCCCATGGCACCTTCAGAAGACAGAACCAACCCCAGGGCTGAGGAGGGAACACCCCCCAGAGGTGACTGGACAGGGTTAGAGCCCCCATACTTATCTCTATAAATTAGGAAGCATGAGATATGGACTTGGTCTCCTGTGTTCTCATCTGTGACTATACCGTCTACAAGAAGATGAAGAGTCACACTCCGTAATCAGCCCATTCTTCATATTTTATTCTGTGTTTCACCCCAATGGGCTCATTCACAAGGATAGAGTGGCCCTAACCCTACTCTATGTGAGCGAGCCCATTGGGGTGAAACATATTTTGGGAGTTTGGTTTTTCAGGAGGAGATCATGTGTATGGAGTTATGTCGTCATCAACAGAATGAAATATTAAGAGGGAGCTAATTACAATTATTAATTGCAGAGTGCAGCTCTTCATCTTTTTGTTCCTATTCATAATTTCATGTTGGAGAGGAGACGGGGTACAAGTGCTATCACCTGGATGGTCCATTAGGAGGTGCAGGGTTGGAGCGGTGCCATGGATTTGGATTCTTACTATATGGTCTTCACTCATCACCTGTGATCTAGGAATCCCTCATATACCAGGCTACCAGATGGTACAGCAAGGGAAATGTACCCAGCTCAAAGGCTGAGCTGTAAAGACCTCCGGCAGCTGTTTATTGCAGTGTGAACCAGGCCTTAGAATTTTGGAACTGTTCCCCTCCTTACTTCATGCTTCATGTTTTTTCTTTGATTCTACACAAGTCCTTGGATCTCCAGATAGTCAAGCCCTGCTGTTACAAAGTCTGATATTTCCAGCCTTATGGTGTCAGTGGGCATACTGGATTGACTATTGCAGCCAAAAGGGTTTTGAGAGACAGAAGTACCTAGGCCTTTTGTTGTTTCTGCTCTTTTGAAGGCTAGAAATTCTAAATCATGGAGACTTCCCGCAGGACTTTACAATCATATTTTGTGTTTTGTTGACCTAAGAGGTTTCCTCCTTGTTTTGGTCCGTGTCTTGGTTTCCTTCTTGGGGTGGGGGGTTAATGTGTGCCTGGCCTTGTGTATAACCAAGAGTCAGATTTCAGCCTTGGCAGTCTCTTCTTTCAGGGGCTGATTGCATTACACTTTCTAGCTGCATGCGTTGGTACTAGATGTCATGCATGTTGTTCCTCCGGTCAGCCTGTCATTGTTTCTATGGGATCTCTTTCTGTTTTTACAGAATTGTCTGTTTGAGCCCATTCAGGACCTTCCTTTTGTTCCCTTTGTTCTTTCACAAAGATGGCTTTTTTACCTTAGCTTTTTATTTATTATTTTTTTTAACCTAAAGGGGTTTCAACCTTTTCATCTCAGCCGGGACAGCGTATTACCTCCCTTTACCCTCATCTCAGCCGGGACGGCGTATTACCTCCCTTTACCCTCATCTCAGCCGGGACAGCGTATTACCTTCCTTTACCCTCATCTCAGCCGGGACAGCGTATTACCTCCCTTTACCCTCATCTCAGCCGGGACAGCGTATTACCTTCCTTTACCCTCATCTCAGCCGGGACAGCGTATTACCTTCCTTTACCCTCATCTCAGCCGGGACGGCGTATTACCTTCCTTTACCCTCATCTCAGCCGGGACAGCGTATTACCTTCCTTTACCCTCATCTCAGCCGGGACGGCGTATTACCTCCCTTTACCCTCATCTCAGCCGGGACAGCGTATTACCTTCCTTTACCCTCATCTCAGTCTGGACGGCGTATTACCTTCCTTTACCCTCATCTCAGTCTGGACGGCGTATTACCTCCCTTTACCCTCATCTCAGCCGGGACGGCGTATTACCTTCCTTTACCCTCATCTCAGCCGGGACAGCGTATTACCTTCCTTTACCCTCATCTCAGTCTGGACAGCGTATTACCTCCCTTTACCCTCATCTCAGCCGGGACGGCGTATTACCTCCCTTTACCCTCATCTCAGCCGGGACGGCGTATTACCTCCCTTTACCCTCATCTCAGCCGGGACGGCGTATTACCTCCCTTTACCCTCATCTTAGCCGGGACGACGTATTACCTCCCTTTACCCTCATCTCAGCCGGGACAGAGTATTACCTCCCTTTACCCTCATCTCAGCCGGGACAGAGTATTACCTTCCCTTACCCTCATCTCAGCCGGGACAGAGTATTACCTTCCCTTACCCTCATCTCAGCCGGGACAGCGTATTACCTTCCTTTACCCTCATCTCAGCTGGGACGGCGTATTATCTCCCTTTACCCTCATCTCAGCCGGGACAGCGTATTACCTTCCTTTACCCTCATCTCAGCCGGGACGGCGTATTACCTCCCTTTACCCTCATCTCAGCCGGGACAGAGTATTACCTTCCTTTACCCTCATCTCAGCCGGGACAGAGTATTACCTTCCCTTACCCTCATCTCAGCCGGGACAGCGTATTACCTTCCCTTACCCTCATCTCAGTCGGGACAGCGTATTACCTCCCTTTACCCTCATCTCAGCCGGGACAGCATATTACCTTCCTTTACCCTCATCTCAGCCGGGACAGCGTATTACCTTCCTTTACCCTCATCTCAGCCGGGACAGCGTATTGCCTCCCTTTACGCTCATCTCAGCCGGGACAGCGTATTACCTTCCCTTACCCTCATCTCAGCCGGGACAGCGTATTACCTTCCCTTACCCTCATCTCAGTCGGGACAGCGTATTACCTCCCTTTACCCTCATCTCAGCCGGGACAGCGTATTACCTCCCTTTACGCTCATCTCAGCCGGGACAGCGTATTACCTCCCTTTACCCTCATCTCAGCCGGGACAGCGTATTACCTTCCCTTACCCTCATCTCAGCCGGGACAGCGTATTACCTTCCTTTACCCTCATCTCAGCCGGGACAGCGTATTACCTTCCTTTACCCTCATCTCAGCCAGGACAGCGTATTACCTCCCTTTACCCTCATCTCAGCCGGGACGGCGTATTACCTTCCTTTACCCTCATCTCAGCCGGGACGGCGTATTACCTTCCTTTACCCTCATCTCAGCCGGGACAGCGTATTACCTTCCTTTACCCTCATCTCAGCCGGGACAGCGTATTACCTCCCTTTACCCTCATCTCAGTCGGGACAGTGTATTACCTCCCTTTACCCTCATCTCAGCCGGGACGACGTATTACCTTCCTTTACCCTCAGCCGGGACAGCGTATTACCTTCCTTTACCCTCATCTCAGCCGGGACAGCGTATTACCTTCCTTTACCCTCATCTCAGCCGGGACAGCGTATTACCTCCCTTTACCCTCAGCCGGGACAGCGTATTACCTTCCTTTACCCTCATCTCAGCCGGGACAGCGTATTACCTCCCTTTACGCTCATCTCAGCCGGGACAGCGTATTACCTTCCCTTACCCTCATCTCAGCCAGGACAGCGTATTACCTTCCCTTACCCTCATCTCAGTCGGGACAGCGTATTACCTCCCTTTACCCTCATCTCAGCCGGGACAGCGTATTACCTCCCTTTACGCTCATCTCAGCCGGGACAGCGTATTACCTCCCTTTACCCTCATCTCAGCCAGGACAGCGTATTACCTCCCTTTACCCTCATCTCAGCCAGGACGGCGTATTACCTTCCTTTACCCTCATCTCAGCCGGGACAGCGTATTACCTCCCTTTACCCTCATCTCAAGCGGGACAGCGTATTACCTCCCTTTACCCTCATCTCAGTCGGGACAGTGTATTACCTCCCTTTACCCTCATCTCAGCCGGGACGGCGTATTACCTTCCTTTACCCTCAGCCGGGACAGCGTTGTTCTGTTAGTCGATCCTGCTCAGATGCTCACACACTGTAGTTAACAGGAGACATTTTATTAGGTGCTTCTAGCTGCCATTATACATGTGTCTGCTCTAGAACTACAACCAAAGAGAGGCAATAACACAGTTGTACCAGTATCTAAGTAGTGAGACCCCTAGAGGCCATACACAGCATATAACATATTGCTACATCCTTTCTCTTTTAAATAAAAGAACAATGAAATATAACAAACACAAAATGGTGAAGTAGAACATAGCTATAAATTAGATATAATCCTTGAGGTGAGCCGGCTTTCTGATTGTTCTGCCAGCTCGCGTAACATATGAGGTTTCTTCTGATTCTGTCAGTCTATTTTCTGGGACTGTCTCTCTCTGCCTAGAGACCTCCCTATGCTCCTCAGCAGTCCCTGTTTCTTTGTTGCTGGTATTCATAGTCTCATCGCTTTGAGTGTCCATATACTGTTCCCAGGGCCCTGTATCATCTCCTTCTTGTGTTTTTCTCAGATGTCTCCGATTTCTCCTCCATCTTCTTCCTTCCTCTGTTATAATTTCATAGGACTGTGGTCCCAATTTCTGTACAACCTTCGCTTTTTTCCAGTGTTTGTCACATTTCCCTATTGGCTGAATCCGTACATTGTCATTGCTCTGGAGAACAGGCAGATCTTTTGCAGATTTATTATAATAGAAAGCTTGCCTATCTTGATTCTTCGTTAGTTTGGCTTTAACATTGCCCACAAGCTTTGGCTTTAGTAGTTGACCTGCAGTTGGTAGGAGAGTCCTTGTACGTCTACTCATAAGCCGCTGTGCTGGACTGGTGTCTAGGCCTTGTGTGGGTGTGTTTCTGTGGTCCAGTATAGACAGGTATATCTCTGTACCTGCCTGTTTTGCCTTTTGCATGAGTCTTTTGGCTGTTTTTACTGCTGACTCGGCTTTACCATTACTCTGCGGATATCCAGGAGATGATGTCTGGTGCTCAAATTCCCACCTCTCCCTGAATTTTTTGAATTCTTCCGATGTAAATTGAGCGGCGTTGTCAGAGAACACAATATCCGGAATGCCATATCTGGCAAAATGGGCCTTGAGTTTTTTAATTACTGTTTTGGCCCTTGTATCCTGTAAGTAGTCTATCTCCCAGAAGTTGGAAAAATAGTCCACAGTTACCAGATATTCCTTGTCGTTCCACGTGAACAGATCTGTTCCTACTTTTGACCATGGTCTGTTTGGAATTGGATGTGGTTGCAATGTCTCTTTCGGTTGCTTATCATTGCACGATGCACATATTTCACACTGTGCTATAAAGTTTTTTATGTGGTCATTCATTCCAGGCCAATAAACATATTCTCGTGCACGACGTAGACATCCTTCTACACCTAAGTGAGTCGAGTGCAATCTTTCTATAATGTCTCTTCTAAGGGATGTTGGTATGACAGCTCTTTCTCCTTTAAAGATGATTCCATGCTGCACAGAGAGTTCATCTCTTATGTGAAAAAATGGAGAAACCTCCATTGGAGCATGCTGCTTGTGTTTTGGCCATCCCTTCAAGATGACAGTCGTTAGGATCTGTAGAGTTTTATCTTCCGCTGTGCCGGTTTGTATTTGTTTCAGTCTGTCTTTTGAGACAGACAGATATTCACACATATTGATGCTTTCAATGTCTTTTTCTTCTTCATTTGTGATGGGTAAGTAAGCTCTGCTTAGGGCATCTGCAATCAGTAAATCCTTCCCTGGACAGTAACAAATGTTCAAATCATATTTCTGAAGCCTTAACAGCATATGCTGCAGTCTTTTTGGGGCATTCAGTAGTGGCTTCTTTGTAATACTTTCTAAAGGCTTGTGATCTGAATGCACCACCACTTGTGGACCGTAGGTGTACTGGTGAAATTTCTCTAACCCAAATACTACCGCCAGTAGTTCCTTCTCGATTTGAGCGTATCCTTGCTCTGTTAGAGTTAACGCTCGGCTTGCATATGTGATTGGCTGTTTATCCTGCATTAGTGTGGCTCCAAGGCCGGTTTCTGAGGCATCACATTGTACTACCACTGCTTGATCTGGATCAAAATATTTTAGCGTTGCTGCGTCTGCAATAGCATTTTTCACTGACTGAAAAGCAGTTTCATGGCTTTCTGTCCATTCCCAGAGTACGTCTTTGTGAGTTAGCTGTCTCAGTGGCTCACACATGTCTGATAAATGCTTGCAAAATTTGGAAAGATAATTCACCATGCCCAGGAATCGTTGTACTCCACGTATATCTGTAGGTGTCGGCATGTCCTGTATTGCCCTCACCTTCTCTGGATCGACTTTAACACCATTTGAGGTAAGAAGATGTCCAATATATGGCACTTCTGTCATTTTTAGTTTGAATTTTTCCAGGTTCAGTTTGATTTGTTTTTTTCTACATCTGTCTAAGAATTGTATCATCTTTTTATTGTGATCCTTTGTTGCGGATTCTAGATCATCACCTTCCCCAACTATTAGTATATCATCTGCTATTATTTTTACTCCAGACAGTCCTTCCAAAGCTTGCATCAATTTTTGTTGGAACACTTCTGGAGCCAGGCTTACTCCCATTGGCATTCTCAGCCACTTATAGCGTCCAAATGGGGAAGAAAATGCTGTTAATAAACTTGATTCTTTATCCAGTTCCACGTGCCAGAACCCATTTTTCACATCACATACCGAAAATATTTTAGCCTTTGATAGATCTGGTAGAATATCTTCTATTGTTGGCATTGGATAGTGATTTCTTTTAAGGGCCTTGTTCAGTGGCTTAGGATCAATGCATATTCTTAACTTGCCTGATGGTTTTTTCACTATCACCAAACTGCTGATCCAGTCTGTGCTTTCCTGTACTGGCGCTATCATACCTCTGCTGTGCAGATCCTGCAGTGCTTTCCTGTACTGGTGCTATCATACCTCTGCTGTGCAAATCCTGCAGTGCTTTCCTGTACTGGTGCTATCATACCTCTGCTGTGCAAATCCTGCAGTGCTTTCCTGTACTGGTGCTATCATACCTCTGCTGTGCAAATCCTGCAGTGCTTTCCTGTACCGGTGCTGTCATACCTCTGCTGTGCAGATCCTGCAGTGCTTTCCTGTACCGGTGCTGTCATACCTCTGCTGTGCAGATCCTGCAGTGCTTTCCTGTACTGGTGCTATCATACCTCTGCTGTACAAATCCTGCAGTTCCTCTTTAAGCGGTTGCATTAAGGCTACAGGTACTCTTCTTGTAGGCAGTCTGGTAGGCTGTATTGTATGATCAATTTCTAGTTTGTATTTACCTTCCAGGCACCCATCACCTTCAAATAAATCAGCATACTCTGTTTTTATGTGGTGAAAATCCAAAATGTATTCTGCCTTTTGTTTCGGATTTTGAGTATTCTCAGACACTTCCAGAGCCATGATGTTATGGGACTGCACCTTTATTAAGTCCATAGCCTGAACTGCTTTAACTACCAGCAAAGGAATGTGATGGTCGTCCTGCAACACAGTAAACTCCACTCTGTAGCTCTTTCTGTTCCGTGGATTTCTTCATTGTAGCTTGCATGTTCCCATGGGTTTCAGAACACTTTTGTTGTACATGACCAGTACCTTATCAGTGGGCTCAATGGGAACCTGTTTGTTAAGCAGAGTAAATGGAATGACATTGCAGCTTGCTCCACAATCCAGCTGAAATCTTATGGGCTGTTCATCCACCATAAATATGGCAAAGAGCTGCTTTGCATCATTGGCTACTGGCTGTTTGACTACATTGACGTTCTCTGTTGCAGACTGCAGCTGCAGCCATGTGATGCCCTCTGTGCTGTCCTCGTCTGTGTCCTGGGTCACTGTGTGGACTCGTCTGTGTCCTGGGTCACTGTGTGGACTTGTCTGTGTCCTGGGTCACTGTGTGGACTTGTCTGTACTGTTTGCTGGTTTTGAATCTGCACACAGCTGAAAAGTGGTTCATCTTGCCACAAGTCCTGCAGGACTCCCCATACGCTGGACATTTCTCTTTGTCTCTTTCATGTCTTTTGCCACAGTATTTACACTGGACTGAGCTCACAGGGAGCCTGGACCTTGCTCTGCCTTTCACAGATACTGCATGTACTGAGGCATCACTGGTGCCCTTCATCATCTTCAGCCTGTCTTTAGTCAGCTCAGCAGCCCTGCAGATTTGTATACATTTCTCCAGCGCCAGCTCTTCCTCCCTCAGTAATCTTTCTCTGAGGTGAGTCTCTGATGCCACACACTATCCTGTCTCGGATAAGGGAGTCCCTGATGTCCCCAAATCCACAGGTTGCAGCCAGTCTCCTCAGCTCTGTCACATATCTGTCCACACTGTCCCCAATCTCTTGATTCCTTGAGAAGAACTTGTATCTCTCCACTGTCTCATTCTTTTTGGGGTCACAGTGCTTATCAAATGCTTGCAGTATGTCTGTCAGTGCCATGCTGTCTGTGAGCAGGGTCTCAGCTAGTTCTCTGCCTTTTTCCCCAATCAAGTAATAAAACAGCTTTACTTCCCTCTGCTCATCTCTGGGGGCCACTGTCAGGTCCACATACAGAGTAAACTCTTCCTTCCAGTGTCTCCATGTCTGTGAGAGATTGGAAGAAGTGACATCCAGTCTCTGAGGGGGTTTCAGGCCACTCTCCATAGTGCAGTCTGATAGGGACTCTGTACTTACAGTTGCTGATTCTCTGTACAGTTCTAGTGTCACACAATCTGTATTTGTAGACAGAAGACTTGCTATTCAGAGGTCCAGTGCCCAGCTGCCACCATGTTCTGTTAGTTGATCCTGCTCAGATGCTCACACACTGTAGTTAGTAGCAGTCATTTTTATTAGATGCTCCTAGCTGCCATTATACATGTGTCTGCCTAGAACTACAACCAAAGAGAGGCAATAACACAGTTGTACCAGTATCTAAGTAGTGAGACCCCTAGAGGCCATACACAGCATATAACATATTGCTACACTGCACATCCATTAATTTCATTTTTAATTTTCTCTGCAGATCTCCTGCAGCCTAATAGCTCCCATTTTCCTCTCTATGTCTCAGCAGATCTCCTGCAGCCTATTAGCTCCCATTTCCCTCTCTATGTCTCAGCAGATCTCCTGCAGCCTATTAGCACCCATTTCCCTCTCTACGTCTCAGCAGATCTCCTGCAGCCTATTAGCACCCATTTCCCTCTCTATGTCTCAGCAGATCTCCCGCAGCCTATTAGCACCCATTTCCCTGTCTATATCTCAGCAGATCTCTCGCAGCCTATTAGCTCCCATTTCCCTCTCTACATCTCAGCAGATCTCCTTCAGCCTATTATCACCAATTTCCCTTTCTATGTCTCAGCAGATCTCCTGCAGCCTATTAGCGCCCATTTCCCTTTCTATGTCTCAGCGGATCTCCTGCAGCCTATTAGCTCCCATTTCCCTTTCTATGTCTCGGCAGATCTCCTGCAGCCTATTAGCTTCTATTTCCCTATATGTCTCAGCGGATCTCCTGCAGCCTATTAGCTCCAATTTCCCTATATGTCTCAGTGGATCTCCTGCAGCCTATTAGCTCCCATTTCCCTTTCTATGTCTAAGCGGATCTCCTGCAGCCTATTAGCGCCCATTTCCCTCTCTATGTCTCAGCGGATCTCCTGCAGCCTATTAGCGCCCATTTCCCTTTCTACGTCTCAGCAAAATGGTGCAATTAAAATATTTACAGAAAAAGATGTAACAAAGATATAAAGAGAACAATAAAACAACAGAGAAATAAAAGAAAGGAGTTCAGAAGGCAGGATACTTGCAATGTCCTTGGTTTAGCAGAGTCCAATTGTCTGAACAAAAAGATTGCCTTGGCTCTCAAGTCTGTTAGATGGTTCCTGATTGATGTTAAATGAGAGCTGTCTTCTCCAGGCTGTCAGTCTTTTTCTACCATATTAAAGGGGTGTCTCCTGAGAACAAATGACCAATCATCCAGTTTGGGGAGGGGTGTTAGGCGGTAACCAAGGTTATGACCAAATCCCTTCCAATTTCATACTAAGGTCAATAACCTTCAATAGGTACAGGCAGCATCCTAGCAACTGGCAGATTAATATTCAGAATTATATTCCAAACACAAAGATACCAAACATAGCGCACCCTTGTCACCCAGGAGGGAAGAGACGGCTTCTTCTCTCTTGTAGGTACTAATATAGTGATGTAAGGTCTTGTGTGACTCATATTAAAGTGACCCGTCCGAATATATACTTCATATTAATGTGCCCAGTTCCTGCTGAAGTGTATGAATTGTATGAAAACTGTCTCTTGTGGAATGTACGTTTTATGGCACGCTCTGCCCTAATGGCCTAACAGGTCATGACTGACTGAGTTATTGTTTTATGATCCAGCAGAGGGAAGTGGTTTTCCAGCAGACCCCCTGGAACCAGACTAATTAGAGGTGTACAGCCCTGGAGATGATCTATCTGTGTTTTATTTAGGATAAGAGATCCTGTTGACCTCCGTTCAACATACAGCTATGCATTCCATGTACAAAGGAGGGGGGAGGACAGAAGGGAACATGGCAGAGACCTAACAAGATGGCTGTCATATACAGCGTCCATGCCTCTATTGCACACAATCATCACAAAAGGAGGACATGATTCCTCTATATAGATCTTTATATCACCAGAGGGGTCACCAGCAGGAGGAAGGAGGTCCTGATTTCTCTATATAGATCGTTATATCACTAGAGGGGTCACCAGCAGGAGGAAGGAGGTCCTGATTCCTCTATATAGATCTTTATATCACTAGAGGGGTCACCAGCAGGAGGAAGGAGGTCCTGATTCCTCTATATAGATCCTATCACTAGAGGGGTCACAGGCAGGAGGAAGGAGGTCCTGATTCCTCTATATAGATCTTTATATCACTAGAGGGGTCACTGGCAGGAGGAAGGAGGTCCCGATTCCTCTATATAGATCCTATCACTAGAGGGGTCACAGGCAGGAGGAAGGAGGTCCTGATTCCTCTATATAGATCCTATCACTAGAGGGGTCACCAGCAGGAGGAAGGAGGTCCTGATTCCTCTATATAGATCTTTATATCACTAGAGGGGTCACCGGCAGGAGGAAGGAGGTCCCGATCCCTCTATATAGATCTTTATATCACTAGAGGGGTCACCAGCAGGAGGAAGGAGGTCCTGATTCCTCTATATTGATCCTATCACTAGAGGGGTCACCAGCAGGAGGAAGGAGGTCCTGATTCCTCTATATTGATCTTTATATCACTAGAGGGGTCACCAGCAGGAGGAAGGAGGTCCTGATTCCTCTATATAGATCTTTATATCACTAGAGGGGTCACCGGCGGGAGGAAGGAGGTCCTGATTCCTCTATATAGATCTTTATATCACTAGAGGGGTCACCAGCAGGAGGAAGGAGGTCCCGATTCCTCTATATAGATCTATATATCACTAGAGGGGTCACCGAAAGGAGGAAGGAGGTCCCGATTCCTCTATATAGATCCTATCACTAGAGAGGTCACCGGCAGGAGGAAGGAGGTCCCGATCCCTCTATATAGATCTTTATATCACTAGAGGGGTCACCGGCAGGAGGAAGGAGGTCCCGATTCCTCTATATAGATCCTATCACTAGAGGGGTCACAGGCAGGAGGAAGGAGGTCCCAATTCCTCTATATAGATCCTATCACTAGAGGGGTCACCGGCAGGAGGAAGGAGGTCCTGATTCCTCTATATTGATCCTATCACTAGAGGGGTCACCAGCAGGAGGACGGAGGTCCTGATTCCTCTATATTGATCTTTATATCACTAGAGGGGTCACCGGCAGGAGGAAGGAGGTCCCGATTCCTCTATATAGATCTTTATATCACTAGAGGGGTCACCGGCAGGAGGAAGGAGGTCCTGATTCCTCTATATAGATCTTTATATCACTAGAGGGGTCACCGGCGGGAGGAAGGAGGTCCTGATTCCTCTATATAGATCTTTATATCACTAGAGGGATCACCAGCAGGAGGAAGGAGGTCCTGATTCCTCTATATAGATCTTTATATCACTAGAGGGGTCACCGGCAGGAGGAAGGGGGTCATGATTCCTCTATATAGATCTATATATCACTAGAGGGGTCACCGAAAGGAGGAAGGAGGTCCCGATTCCTCTATATAGATCCTATCACTAGAGAGGTCACCGGCAGGAGGAAGGAGGTCCTGATTCCTCTATATAGATCTTTATATCGCTACAGAGGTCACCGGCAGGAGGAAGGAGGTCCCGATTCCTCTATATAGATCCTATCACTAGAGGGGTCACCAGCGGGAGGAAGAAGGTCCCGATTCCTCTATATAGATCCTATCACTAGAGGGGTCACAGGCAGGAGGAAGGAGGTCCCAATTCCTCTATATAGATCCTATCACTAGAGGGGTCACCAGCGGGAGGAAGGAGGTCCTGATTCCTCTATATAGATCTTTATATCACTAGAGGGGTCACCGGCAGGAGGAAGGAGGTCCCGATTCCTCTATATAGATCCTATCACTAGAGGGGTCACAGGCAGGAGGAAGGAGGTCCTGATTCCTCTATATAGATCCTATCACTAGAGGGGTCACCAGCAGGAGGAAGGAGGTCCTGATTCCTCTATATAGATCTTTATATCACTAGAGGGGTCACCGGCAGGAGGAAGGAGGTCCCGATCCCTCTATATAGATCTTTATATCACTAGAGGGGTCACCAGCAGGAGGAAGGAGGTCCTGATTCCTCTATATTGATCCTATCACTAGAGGGGTCACCAGCAGGAGGAAGGAGGTCCTGATTCCTCTATATTGATCTTTATATCACTAGAGGGGTCACCAGCAGGAGGAAGGAGGTCCTGATTCCTCTATATAGATCTTTATATCACTAGAGGGGTCACCGGCGGGAGGAAGGAGGTCCTGATTCCTCTATATAGATCTTTATATCACTAGAGAGGTCACCGGCGGGAGGAAGGAGGTCCTGATTCCTCTATATAGATCTTTATATCACTAGAGGGGTCACCAGCAGGAGGAAGGAGGTCCCGATTCCTCTATATAGATCTATATATCACTAGAGGGGTCACCGAAAGGAGGAAGGAGGTCCCGATTCCTCTATATAGATCCTATCACTAGAGAGGTCACCGGCAGGAGGAAGGAGGTCCCGATCCCTCTATATAGATCTTTATATCACTAGAGGGGTCACCGGCAGGAGGAAGGAGGTCCCGATTCCTCTATATAGATCCTATCACTAGAGGGGTCACAGGCAGGAGGAAGGAGGTCCCAATTCCTCTATATAGATCCTATCACTAGAGGGGTCACCGGCAGGAGGAAGGAGGTCCTGATTCCTCTATATTGATCCTATCACTAGAGGGGTCACCAGCAGGAGGACGGAGGTCCTGATTCCTCTATATTGATCTTTATATCACTAGAGGGGTCACCGGCAGGAGGAAGGAGGTCCCGATTCCTCTATATAGATCTTTATATCACTAGAGGGGTCACCGGCAGGAGGAAGGAGGTCCTGATTCCTCTATATAGATCTTTATATCACTAGAGGGGTCACCGGCGGGAGGAAGGAGGTCCTGATTCCTCTATATAGATCTTTATATCACTAGAGGGATCACCAGCAGGAGGAAGGAGGTCCTGATTCCTCTATATAGATCTTTATATCACTAGAGGGGTCACCGGCAGGAGGAAGGGGGTCATGATTCCTCTATATAGATCTATATATCACTAGAGGGGTCACCGAAAGGAGGAAGGAGGTCCCGATTCCTCTATATAGATCCTATCACTAGAGAGGTCACCGGCAGGAGGAAGGAGGTCCTGATTCCTCTATATAGATCTTTATATCGCTACAGAGGTCACCGGCAGGAGGAAGGAGGTCCCGATTCCTCTATATAGATCCTATCACTAGAGGGGTCACCAGCGGGAGGAAGAAGGTCCCGATTCCTCTATATAGATCCTATCACTAGAGGGGTCACAGGCAGGAGGAAGGAGGTCCCAATTCCTCTATATAGATCCTATCACTAGAGGGGTCACCAGCGGGAGGAAGAAGGTCCCGATTCCTCTATATAGATCCTATCACTAGAGGGGTCACAGGCACACAATCATCACAAAAGGAGGACATGATTCCTCTATATAGATCTTTATATCACCAGAGGGGTCACCAGCAGGAGGAAGGAGGTCCTGATTTCTCTATATAGATCGTTATATCACTAGAGGGGTCACCAGCAGGAGGAAGGAGGTCCTGATTCCTCTATATAGATCTTTATATCACTAGAGGGGTCACCAGCAGGAGGAAGGAGGTCCTGATTCCTCTATATAGATCCTATCACTAGAGGGGTCACAGGCAGGAGGAAGGAGGTCCTGATTCCTCTATATAGATCTTTATATCACTAGAGGGGTCACCGGCAGGAGGAAGGAGGTCCCAATTCCTCTATATAGATCCTATCACTAGAGGGGTCACCAGCGGGAGGAAGAAGGTCCCGATTCCTCTATATAGATCCTATCACTAGAGGGGTCACAGGCAGGAGGAAGGAGGTCCCAATTCCTCCATATAGATCCTATCACTAGAGGGGTCACCGGCAGGAGGAAGGAGGTCCTGATTCCTCTATATAGATCTTTATATCACTAGAGGGGTCACCGGCGGGAGGAAGGAGGTCCTGATTCCTCTATATAGATCTTTATATCACTAGAGGGGTCACCGGCAGGAGGAAGGAGGTCCCGATCCCTCTATATAGATCTTTATATCACTAGAGGGGTCACCAGCAGGAGGAAGGAGGTCCTGATTCCTCTATATTGATCCTATCACTAGAGGGGTCACCAGCAGGAGGAAGGAGGTCCTGATTCCTCTATATTGATCTTTATATCACTAGAGGGGTCACCGAAAGGAGGAAGAAGGTCCCGATTCCTCTATATAGATCCTATCACTAGAGGGGTCACAGGCAGGAGGAAGGAGGTCCCAATTCCTCCATATAGATCCTATCACTAGAGGGGTCACCGGCAGGAGGAAGGAGGTCCTGATTCCTCTATATAGATCTTTATATCACTAGAGGGGTCACCGGCGGGAGGAAGGAGGTCCTGATTCCTCTATATAGATCTTTATATCACTAGAGGGGTCACCGGCAGGAGGAAGGAGGTCCCGATCCCTCTATATAGATCTTTATATCACTAGAGGGGTCACCAGCAGGAGGAAGGAGGTCCTGATTCCTCTATATTGATCCTATCACTAGAGGGGTCACCAGCAGGAGGAAGGAGGTCCTGATTCCTCTATATTGATCTTTATATCACTAGAGGGGTCACCGAAAGGAGGAAGGAGGTCCCGATTCCTCTATATAGATCCTATCACTAGAGAGGTCACCGGCAGGAGGAAGGAGGTCCTGATTCCTCTATATAGATCTTTATATCACTAGAGGGGTCACCGGCGGGAGGAAGGAGGTCCCGATTCCTCTATGTAGATCTATATATCACTAGAGGGGTCACCGGCGGGAGGAAGGAGGTCCCGATTCCTCTATGTAGATCTTTATATCACTAGAGGGGTCACCGGCAGGAGGAAGGAGGTCCCGATTCCTCTATATAGGTCTTTATATCACTAGAGGGGTCACCAGCAGGAGGAAGGAGGTCCTGATTCCTCTATATAGGTCTTTATATCACTAGAGGGGTCACCGGCAGGAGGAAGGAGGTCCCGATTCCTCTAGATAGATCTTTCTATCACTAGAGGGGTCACCGGCAGGAGGAAGGAGGTCCTGATTCCTCTATATAGATCTATATATCACTAGAGGGGTCACCGGCAGGAGGAAGGAGGTCCTGATTCCTCTATATAGATCTTTATATCACTAGAGGGGTCACCGGCAGGAGGAAGGAGGTCCCGATTTCTCTATATAGATCTATCACTAGAGGGGTCACCAGCAACCTCATGTAGAATACTGTGTCCAGTTCTGGAGATCTCACTTACATAAAGGTATTGATAAGATAGAACGAGTCCAGAGACGGGGAATACAAATAGTGATATCAGGAGAGACTTCAGGAACGTAACATGTCCAGTCTGGAGGAGAGAAGGGAAAGGGGAGACATGACTGAAACCTTTACATACAACAAGGGAGTGAATAAGGTTCAGGAGGGCAGGATTTTCAATATGAAACCAAAATGAAGAACATGAGGACATGACCTCCAACTAACTGGAGGAAAGTTCACAACTAATCTCAGAAAGTATTATTTTACTGAAAGAGTAGTAGATGCTTGGAATACATTTCCAGTAGAGGTAGTGAGCCAGTGACAAATCACAGAGACCATCACAATAGTACACAATGAATGAAAGCCATTCATTGTGTACAAATGTCATGTGATCACTGTGATGGTCACAGCAATCACATGGTACTGGGCTGGCCTGGTACAATGATTTGTCATCTGGTGGACACAGCAGGTGACATATCAAGATACAGCAGAGCCACTAGACTTGGAGGACTTCATATGATGTCCACCCAGGATGGGAGAGATCCCGCTCAGCTGTCATTCTGCTATAGGCCTGGTGGGAAGCAGTTCATTACAGGGGACACTGTACAGGATCTATATGTAGTCTGGGGGTCCCTGTGGAAGTCCATGTGTGGACATTCCTACCTATGATAAATGACAGGCTAAACCCACCTGGAGACTTTTCTCCACACCTGGAGTGTGCTGAGTTCTTGGAGAACGTCTACACAGTGTTTCCAGATTGGCTTTATCACCCCAACGAGCTCGCTCCAGTTCATGGATGTCATCATTATGTTTGGAGGATCTCACCAGTCAGGAGCCTTTCCTGTCATCCTACATGTTCCCTTCTGAGGATTGTTCTATCCTTCCAAACAAATGTATGAAATCATGGATGAGTCCTCCTTCTATGTGATCTAGAAGATCTTCAATCACAATGTCTTTATGGATGAAGTGGATGGCCCAGTTTATATATTATTTATTGCTTTACAGCTTTATTCCCTCCAGGATTCATTCTTTATTTATAGAACCATTCAAGGAAGTGTTCTTACTGTGAGAGATCTCCACCACCATTCCTCTGTGACCATTACATCCTTGTCATTTATGTCTAACATCTTCATTATCAGTGGATTGATAGATATTCTTATACTTTAGGATATATATTTGCATTTTCTTCAACAAAAAGATACATTTCGGAGGTATCTGTTTCATTGGGTTTACCTTTGTTTTTAACTTGTGTTCTGTGTCTTTAAGACTTTTCTTTATGTAATGAAATATCTTTGTTAAACAGTTGGCTGCAAAAGATCTAGATTTATTTTTCTTACTTTTTAAAATAATTGTTGATCTTCTGTGGTAGCCCTCAAAGGTAGATATTATACAGGAATGGCTATTATGAGACATTTTGAGGGCTGCAGTTCCTCTGAACTCCACAAGGTGGTGATCTCATTTAAACTCAGACAGGAAGTTTCTATGGAATACACACAGGAAGTGATGTCAGGTATAGACAGGAAGGGATCTGAACAAAGACAGGTAGTTCCTTGTGGCACAAAGAAGAGGAGACGTTGCTGGAAGTGGCAGCAGAGGAGGTAATAAGATGTTATTTCCTATTTACACCCAGTAACCCCCCATCATGTCTATCCTCTTCCTCTATAGTCATGTCTGTCCTCTTCCTCCATAGTTATCTCCGTCCTCTTCCTCCATAGTTATCTCCGTCCTCTTCCTCCATAGTCATGTCTGTCCTCTTCCTCCATAGTCACGTCTGTCCTCTTCCTCCATAGTCACGTCTGTCCTCTTCCTCCATAGTCACGTCTGTCCTCTGCCTCCATAGTCACGTCCGTCCTCTTCCTCCATAGTCACGTCCGTCCTCTTCCTCCATAGTCACGTCCCTCCTCTTCCTCCATAGTCACGTTTGTCCTCTTCCTCCATAGTCACTGTGATGTCTTTTATCTCCAGCAGATGATGATACACACATATATAATGTGGGAACCCAGATGAACCCCTTCAGGGGCAGAACATTCCCCCACTTCCAGGGCCGGAACATTCTCCTCATTGTGGAGATAAATTCTAGTAATATGGTCCTCTAAACAAACAGCACTGACAATAAATAGACAAGACAAGGACCATCCTGACCATACATGGCCTACAAAGGGCAATGATGACACTACACAGGCAGCCAATGGGCAATCATTACACTATGCAGCCAACACAATGATGGAGTGCCGGGGTCAGGAGTATGGAGCATAGAGCCCCTTACATTGCTGGGAAGGAGGAAGGAAACATTCCAAATGAATAAAGAGTAATCACCACTGAAGTGCTATGTTCCCTCTTTTATACATTGTGGAGGGTCTGGTTTGAATATGTCCAAATAAAGGTGATTTTTTTTTTTTCGGATGTGCAGCCAAACAGATTTTTCTTCTCTACCCGGAACAAAACATTCCCCAGCCTGCTATGAAAATTATGTTTATTCATTGGTGTCAGAGGGAGGAAAACAAATGAAGGGTCTGAGGGATGAAGGAGAGCTGAGAGGACTCTCAGGAGGTACTAAGGATGAGAGACTTTGGGACCCCTGAGGGTGTAGAGTAGATGGTGAAATCTGGGTTGATAGGGTTGGCAGGTAGCATGTCTCTGAGGGAAGAGAAGGTTGTAGGACTCAGGGGGACTCTGAGGTAGGGAGGGGGGCTCTTGGTCTCTGGTTGTCCTCCCACCTACACTTACTTTCCAGACCTCCTTACAGAACTCCAGCCAGGAAAGGAAATAAACCTTCACCTTCTTATCATCTAACCGGTCAAATAACATTTTCCAAGATACCAAGCGGAATGAAGAAGGGAAGTCTTTCCCCCCTTGGTGGGCACTTGTTCTTAGAGGAGGTCTGTTGGTGTATTATCAACTAAAAGGTAGTCAGGGGTCAGTGCTGAACATCTTCAGGAGACACTCCAATACCTTCCCATGACACAGGCTCTGGCAGTGCCCGGTGCTGGAATTCAGAGCCCCAGGAACCCACCACCACTCTGTACAATGTCCTGGATACTACAGTATACTTGCCAATGATGAAAACAAGACCCTACCCCCTGCCATCATCCTACCCATACTGGGCTACCATTGGAGGAAGGAGAGCAGACCCCTCCCTCACAGCTCTCTACTCCACCAGCACCATCATCCTGTCCTATCCAATCCCTTCTCATACTGCAGAGAGTGAAAGTGACATCACTCCTAGAAAGCTGCCAGAGATTGGAGTCTTGCAGCCGGAGTTCTGGCAATTATCCTGATTAGCCGGCAACACCCGCTAATAGTCAGCAAGTTCCCCTTCCTGGATATCATGATGAGCCGACATTGACCTCACAGCACTGCCTCAGAGCAAACAAGTCATAGGAAGGATCAGATTTATCATTCCTTGTCTGCAGATCTAAAACTCATCAAAACCAGTTCAGAGACCAAACAAACCCAACAGAGAAAAGGGGATTTTTGATCCTGCAGGTCAAGAGGGTCCCGGGACCTCCAAAATGTAGCAAATACTAAACAGTCCCAAATAAACATCTTCCCATGGGGGAGTAGTTCTTCAATGTCCAGCAACCCTCCTATTCCCCCCTCACATCCACATCCTATTATTGTGTGACCAATACCATCCAAATCATTCTTACTTTCATTTCCCAAAGTTATCCATCTACAAGGAGACCTGTATAGGTCACATGATGGCACCAATGAGGATGGAGGAGGACCGGAGTCACATGACTGAGAAGATACTAAACCTCACCCTGGAGATCATCTACCTGCTGACCGGAGAGGTGAGGAGGATTCTGGGAGGTCACATGACATCACTCTTATCTCTATTAATAAAACAGACCTGACCGGAGAGGTGAGGAGGATTCTGGGAGGTCACATGACTTCACTCTTATCTCTATTAATAAAACACAGACCTGACCGGAGAGGTGAGGAGGATTCTGGGAGGTCACATGACTTCACTCTTATCTCTATTAATAAAACACAGACCTGACCGGAGAGGTGAGGAGGATTCTGGGAGGTCACATGACTTCACTCTTATCTCTATTAATAAAACACAGACCTGACCGGAGAGGTGAGGAGGATTCTGGGAGGTCACATGACATCACTCATCTCTATTAATAAAACACAGACCTGACCGGAGAGGTGAGGAGGATTCTGGGAGGTCACATGACATCACTCTCATCTCTATTAATAAAACACAGATCTGACCGGAGAGGTGAGGAGGATTCTGGGAGGTCACATGACATCGCTCTCATCTCTATTAATAAAACACCGACCTGACCGGAGAGGTGAGGAGGATTCTGGGAGGTCACATGACATCACTCATCTCTATTAATAAAACACAGATCTGACCGGAGAGGTGAGGAGGATTCTGGGAGGTCACATGACTTCACTCTCATCTCTATTAATAAAACACAGACCTGACCGGAGAGGTGAGGAGGATTCTGGGAGGTCACATGACTTCACTCTTATCTCTATTAATAAAACACAGACCTGACCGGAGAGGTGAGGAGGATTCTGGGAGGTCACATGACTTCACTCTTATCTCTATTAATAAAACACAGACCTGACCGGAGAGGTGAGGAGGATTCTGGGAGGTCACATGACATCGCTCTTATCTCTATTAATAAAACACAGACCTGACCGGAGAGGTGAGGAGGATTCTGGGAGGTCACATGACATCGCTCTTATCTCTATTAATAAAACACCGACCTGACCGGAGAGGTGAGGAGGATTTTGGGAGGTCACATGACATCGCTCTCATCTCTATTAATAAAACACAGATCTGACCGGAGAGGTGAGGAGGATTCTGGGAGGTCACATGACATCGCTCTTATCTCTATTAATAAAACACCGACCTGACCGGAGAGGTGAGGAGGATTCTGGGATTCTAACATGATGTTCCTATTGGTTCCTCAATACAGAGATTTCCTCTTCTGAAGTCAGGTGATCATATGACCATCACAGTGCCTCCATTTGACTCCATAAACCCTGAGAGACACAACATGGAGAAGATTCTAGAAGTCACCAAGAAGATGATGGAGCTGCTGACAGGAGAGGTGAGCGGTGCCGGGAATTCTGGGACATTCTCCAGTAACAGACAAGGGATGTGTCTGGATGGTGACTGTATCATTGTGTGTGTCAGGTTCCTATAAGGTGTCAGGGTGTCGCTGTCTATTTCTCCATGGAGGAGTGGGAGTATTTAGAAGGACACAAGGACCTCTACAAGGACGTCATGATGGACAATCAGCAGACTTTGGGTTTTGTGAAGATTGTAAGGAAGGAATTTCCCCGGAATGAGACGATATTGAAGCTCACCCTGGAGATCCTCAGCCTGCTGACTGGAGAGGTGAGTGTAATGAAGGGGTTAAATCTGACTGGGCTGTACACTGGGAGGGATTCAGAGTCACTTGAAGTCTTCTGATGTTCTGTAATCAATAACGACATCCACACAAGTACTATGAATACATAAAGTGTCCGGACTCTATGAGATTTGGTTATAGCACAAGATGGCGGCATTGGTTATAGAAGAGAACAATCTCAGCTTTAGTCCAATCAGAGAGACCCATGATTACCAGCATGCCACGCCCACTGACCACTAAATCCATGGGTGACATTTCCTGGTGGGTCAGTGAGCCTTACTAGTAAACCATTAGTGACTCTATTATATGACTTCTAGAAGAAGCTATAAATCTGACCCCATTGTCATCATATCATTGGATGGAGATGTCTGTCCTTTGCTGACTCGGCACATTGTGGCCAATCCCTGGAGAATAAATCTAGAGCTGATCATAGAAGTGAGGGATTATGGGAGAGCAGGGCACTGCCCAGGGGCCCCTTGATAATCTTGCATTACATGATACCAATTTTCCAGGATAGTCAAGCTTTTTACCAAGCTGTCCCAGGATGGCCGTGTCCCGGGCAGTGTCCTGGAATCTGGGCTGCGGGTACAGCAGCAGCCTGTCACTGGGCTCCATCTATAATCAGAATGACATCTCCTCCCTCTACTTTCTTCTGCTTTGCAGGAGTTAAGGAACCCTGAGACGGAGCATCTTACTGCTGCTGGTGCTTGTGTGGGCGGGACATGTACAGCTCTGATCCCAATGGCCCTCCCCTCCTATTTATCCCATGTGTTCAGAGCAGTACATATCCCGCCCACACAAGCAGCAGCAGTAGTAAGATGCTCCACCTCTTCCTTAACCCCTACAAAGTACTGGAACTGTGGGAGGAAGGTACAGGTGGGGAGATGTTATTTTGATTGTAAATTTAAAGCAGAACTGAAATCAAACCATTAATTTTCTTTGTTTCCTGTTTGTAAGACCGATGGCTGCTCCGCCTCCTTTACTTCCAGCCACTGGTCTTGGCACATCCCTTCTGTAGTTCTTTCTGCAGGAAGCAGAGATGTCATTCAGCCCCACTTTCAGTGGTGGGCGGACCGAGACTCTCAGACACATTCAACACATACAGGTCTAGTGTACCCGCCCACATTCACCTGTAATTGATGGGAACTGTAGTTTCCTTTTACTACAGAGAGAGAGGAGAGGATATGATGTCATCCCGGCTGTTACACCTCCTCCTTGGCACAGCAGATGATGTTATCTTTTGGGTTACAGAGATTAGGTCATAAAAATTCAGTTAGACTTTTCTCCACAATGGGAAGGATGTTCAACATTTTATGGACTGTTTAGTGTTTTCTGTAGGGGGGTGTACTATTGGGGGGTTTATTGCCTATCCCAGAGTTCTTTAACCCAGTGACAGGCTGTCAGAACAGGCAAGATCTGTGACAGCAGCTTCCCTGTGTTGCTGTGCTTGAGACCATCTCTTCTATATTATACATTACTGCACCTTGTAATGTACCTTGTAACCCCTCTGTACTGTACTCAGCCCTCCATCCCTCCTGTACTGTGCCCTCCTGCTCCCCCATACTGTGACCTCCTGCCCCCCCTGTACTGTGACCTCCTGCCCCCCCTGTACTGTGACCTCCTGCCCCCCCATACTGTGACCTCCTGCCCCCCCTGTACTGTGACTTCCTGCCCCCCCTGTACTGTGACTTCCTGCCCCCCCCTGTACTGTGACCTCCTGCCCCCCCTGTACTGTGACCTCCTGCCCCCCCTGTACTGTTCCCTCCTGATCCCCCTGTATTGTGCCCTCCTGTCCCCCATGTACTGTGCCCTCCTGCCCCTTTGTACTGTGCCCTGCTTATCCCCCTGTACTGTTCCCTCCTTCCCCCCTGTACTGTGCCCTCCTGCCCCCCCCCCCCCCCCGTACTGGGCCTTTCTGCACCCCTCCCTGTACTGTGCCCTCTTGCCCCCCTGTACTGTGCCCTCCTGCCCCCACTTGTACTGTGCCCTCCTGCCCCCACTTGTACTGTGCCCTCTTTCCCCCCTTTGTACTGTGCCCTCCTGCCCCCCTGTACTGTGCATTACTGCCCTTCCCTGTACTGTACCCTCCTGGCCCCCCATACTGTGCACTACTGCCCCCCCTTGTACTTTACTGTGCCCTCCAGTCCCCCCCCATACTGTGTACTCCTGCTCCCTGTACTGTGCCCTCCTGCCCCCATAATGGGCCCTCCTTCCCCACCTTGTACTGTACTGTGCCCTCCTGCCCCCCATAATGTGCCCTCCTTCCCCACCTTGTACTGTACTGTGCCCTCCAGCCAGCGGGTACTGAGCCCTCCTGCCCTCTGTACCATGCCCTCCTGTCCCCCCAGTACTGTACTATGCACTCCAGCACCCCTGTCCTATGCACTCTTGCTCCCACATACTGTGCCCTACTGCACCCTTTACTGTGCCCTCCATCCCCCTATAATTTGCACTCCTCCCCCATATCCTGCACTCCTGCCCAACTTATACTTTTACCTCCTGTATTATGTTCCCCTGCCCCCCTCTGTACTATGCCCTTCTTCCACCTATACTGTGCATTGCTGTCTCCCATACCCTGCACTCCTGCCCCACCTATACTGTGCTCTCCTGGCCCTCCTGTATTATGTTTTCCTGCCCCCTGTACTGTGCCCTCCATCCCCCTGTACTGTGCCCTCCTGCCCCCCCTGTACTGTGCCCTCCTGCCCCCCCTGTACTGTGCCCTCCTGCCCCCCCTGTACTGTGCCCTCCTGCCCCCCCATACTGTGCCCTCCTGCCCCCACTCATACTGTGCCCTCCTGCCCCCCCGTACTGTGCCCTCCTGCTGCCCCTTGTACTGTGCCCTCCTGTCCCCCCTGTACTGTGCCCTCCTGCCCCCCCATACTGTGCCCTCCTGCCCCCACTCATACTGTGCCCTCCTGCCCCCCCATACTGTGCCCTCCTGCCCCCACTCATACTGTGCCCTCCTGCCCCCCTCCCTGTACTGTGCCCTCCTGCCCCCCCTGTACTGTGCCCTCCTGCCCCCTCCCGTACTGTGCCCTCCTGCCCCCCCATACTGTGCCCTCCTGCCCCCCTTCCTGTACTGTGCCCTCCTGCCCCCCTTCCTGTACTGTGCCCTCCTGCCCCCCTTCCTGTACTGTGCCCTCCTGCCCCCTCCCGTACTGTGCCCTCCTGCCCCCTCCCGTACTGTGCCCTCCTGCACCCTCCCGTACTGTGCCCTCCTGCCCCCTCCCATACTGTGCCCTCCTGCCCCCTCCCTGTACTGTGCCCTCCTGCACCCTCCCGTACTGTGCCCTCCTGCCCCCTCCCATACTGTGCCCTCCTGCCCCCCTCCCTGTACTGTGCCCTCCTGCCCCCTCCCGTACTGTGCCCTCCTGCCCCCTCCCGTACTGTGCCCTCCTGCACCCTCCCGTACTGTGCCCTCCTGCACCCTCCCGTACTGTGCCCTCCTGCACCCTCCTGTTCTGTGTCCTCCATCCCCTCTTCCTGTACTGTGCCCTCCTGCCCCCTCCCTGTACTGTGGCCTCCTGCCCCCCCCCCTGTACTGTGGCCTCCTGCCCCCCCATACTGTGCCCTCCTGCACCCTCCCATACTGTGCCCTCCTGCACCCTCCCATACTGTGCCCTCCTGCCCCCCTTGTACTGTGCCCTCCTGCCCCCCTTGTACTGTGCCCTCCTGCACCCTCTTGTACTGTGCCCTCCTGCACCCTCTTGTACTGTGCCCTCCTGCACCCTCTCGTACTTTGCCCTCCTGCACCCTCCCGTACTGCGCCCTCCATCCCCCCTTCCATACTGTGCCCTCCTGCACCCTCCCGTACTGTGCCCTCTTTCCCCCCTTCTTTTCTCTGCCCTCCTGCCCCCCTCTCTGTACTGTGCCCTCCTGCCCTTCTCCCTGTACTCTGCCCTCCTGCCCCCCTCTCTGTACTGTGCCCTCCTGCCCCCCTCCCTGTACTCTGCCCTCCTGCCCCCCTCCCTGTACTGTGCCCTCCTGCCACCCTCCCTGTACTGTGCCCTCCTGCCCCCCTCCCTGTACTGTGCCCTCCTGCTCTCCCTGTACTGTGCCCTCCTGCCCCCCTCCCTGTACTGTGCCCTCCTGCCCCCCTCCCTGTACTCTGCCCTCCTGCCCCCCTCCCTGTACTGTGCCCTCCTGCCACCCTCCCTGTACTGTGCCCTCCTGCCCCCCTCCCTGTACTGTGCCCTCCTGCTCTCCCTGTACTGTGCCCTCCTGCCCCCCTCCCTGTACTGTGCCCTCCTGCCCCCCTCCCTGTTCTGTGCCCTCCTGCACCCGCCCGTACTATGCCCTGTGTTGAGTAGTCTTTGGTTTATTGTATGTTTTCTTATTTAAAATTGATTACGTTGAAAGTCCTAATAAATATATTTCATTCTATCAACTAATATACTATAATTTTTGAGAGTATGTGCTGAAATTTGGGCAGGCTGGTAGGGGCCCCAGAGAATGACTTTGTTCAGGGGCCCATGATGTTACATTCCTGTGGGAGAGTGAGATCTCTCTTTGTATCACACAGAACTGTACAGGAGTCATGAAGAAATCCACCGACAATGACACCAGAAGGAGATCTCATCGTATGACCACAAGATCCTCGAGAATCCAGAATCCCATCACCATCCCCCCACCTCCATCCCTGATCCCTACAAGACAGAAGATTCTAGAAGTCACCAAGAAGATGATGGAGCTGTTGACAGGAGAGGTGAGCGGTGCCGGGAATTCTGGGACATTCTCCAGTAACAGACAAGGGATGTGTCTGGATGGTGACTGTATCATTGTGTGTGTCAGGTTCCTATAAGGTGTCAGGGTGTCACTGTCTATTTCTCCATGGAGGAGTGGGAGTATTTAGAAGGACACAAGGATCTCTACAAGGACGTCATGATGGACAATCAGCCGCCCCTCACATCACCGGGTAAGAGGAGACTTTATTGTAAAGGAGAGAGCAGTACGGAGGATCCACCTAGATCCCCCATCATCTGATAAACACATAGAAACAATGGATTTAGTCTCAGGAGATGGGAGGCGGCGGTGTGGGACCTCTGCAGCTTGTCTCATGTGGACATCTAGGCCACCACTGAGTGCTGAATACCAATATTATGAGTCCTGACCATTTCATTGTATAATTTATATTGTACATTACATACTCCTGACCCCTGCACTATATACTCCATGTTGTACATTACATCCTCCTGACCCCTGCACTATATACGCTATGTTGTACATTACATACTCCTGACCCCTGCACTATATACTCCATGTTGTACATTCCATACTCCTGACCCCTGCACTATATACTCTATGTTGTACATTACATACTCCTGACCCCTGCACTATATACTCCATGTTGTACATTACATACTCCTGACCCCTGCACTATATATTCTGTGTTGTACATTACATACTCCTGACCCCTGCACTATATACTGTATGTTGTACATTACATACTCCTGACCCCTGCACTATATACTGTATGTTGTACATTACATACTCCTGACCCCTGCACTATATACTCTGTGTTGTACATTACATCCCCCTGACCCCTGCACTATATACTCCATGTTGTACATTACATACTCCTGACCCCTGCACTATATACTCTATGTTGTACATTACATACTCCTGACCCCTGCACTATATACTCTATGTTGTACATTACATACTCCTGACCCCTGCACTATATACTCTATGTTGTACATTACATACTCCTGACCCCTGCACTATATACTCTATGTTGTACATTACATACTCCTGACCCCTGCAGTATATACTCTATGTTGTACATTACATACTCCTGACCCCTGCACTATATACTCCATGTTGTACATTACATACTCCTGACCCCTGCACTATATATTCTGTGTTGTACATTACATACTCCTGACTTCTGCTCTCCCCCTCCCCCCACTGCTATATATACACATAATATGGATTCTCTTTTGTTCCCCCCATTTCCTCCCAGCTGGACATTTTATATCGGATGATGTGATTGGCGCACAGACTTTTACATGGGGATAATAATGTGATAACATCCTCCAACTTTGGACCCTTAAACAGAAAGTGATAATGAGGGAGGAGTCAATACCCCAATGTTGGTGGTTATAAGGATCAGTCCAGTCTTCATCTTGGTTGTTCTCCCCCCCATCCTCACTCTCTGACCTCTGGTGGGACTCAGCCAGTCCTGGTTTGGGGGAACCAATCAGCTCCTGTCTAGTAATCCTCTTTGTCTTTGTATTTTAGTCCATGGCCGGGAGATGAGGAAAACCTCCGAGGATTGTCTCACTTTGTCTCCAGACTGGAAAGTAGAAGATGAGGACATCACACAGTATAGTCCAGGAGAAAACCCGGCTCCCTCCAATGTCCATCCGGCACCACCCAGTGTAGATGGACCATCGGATTCCTCGTATCCTGAGGAACCTCAGACTGTGCGGGACCGGGCCGGCCTTCCAACAGGGAAGAGCTTCTCCTGTACTGAGTGCGGGAAGAGGTTCCATTCTAAATCCAAACTTAATGTGCATAAAAGAACACACACAGGGGAGAAGCCGTATTCCTGTCATGAGTGCAGGAAATGTTTCCATTCCAAATCACTTCTTAATGTTCATAAAAAATCCCATATGCAGGAAAAGCCACATTCCTGTCCTGAGTGCGGGAAGTGTTTCAGTTTTAAATATAATCTTAATGTGCACAAAAGATCTCACACGGGAGAGAAGCCATTTTCCTGCCCTCAGTGCAAAAAATGTTTTTCACAAAAATCCTATCTACAAATACATCATAGAACATATCACATGGGCGAGAAGAAATATTCCTGTCCTGAGTGCGGGAAATGTTGTTTACAGAAATCACATCTTATTACACATCTAAGGCTTCACACAGGAGAAAAAACGTACTCCTGTTTTGAGTGCGGGAAATGTTTTTCAAACAAGTCCTTTTATCACAGACATCAGAGACTACACACAGGGGAGAAGCCATATTCCTGTCCTGAGTGCGGGAAATGTTTTTCAGATAAGTCAGGTCTTTGCAGACATCAGAAATCTCACACGGGGAAGAAGCCGTATTCCTGTTCTGAGTGCGAAAAATGTTTTTCACAGAAGTACAATCTTTCCACACATCAGAGATGTCACACGGGGGAGAAGCCATACTCCTGTCCTAAATGCGGGAAATGTTTTTCAAGTAAGTCCCATCTTCACACACATCAGAGATCTCACAGCGGGGAGAAGCCACTTTCCTGTTCTGAGTGTGGAAAATGTTTTTCAAGTAAGTCCCATCTTCACACACATCAGAGATCTCACACGGGGGAGAAGCCGTATTCCTGTCCTGAGTGCGGGAAATGTTTTTCGCAGAAGTCCCATCTTTCCAAACATCAGAGATCTCATGCGAGGGAGAAGCCACTTTCCTGTCCTGAGTGAGGGAAATGTTCCTCACTGAAGTCCTGTCTTCCTGTACATCAGGGGTTCCACACAACCCTGGAGGTGTATTAGTGCCTTGAGTGCGGGAAATGTTTTTCACAGAACTCCCATCTTTACAGACATCAGAGATCTCACATGGAGGAGAAGCCACTTTCCTGTCCTGAGTGAGGGAAATGTTCTTCACTGAAGTCCTGTCTTCCTGTACATCAGGGGTCCCACACAGCCCTGGAGGTGTATTAGTGCCTTGAGTGCGGGAAATGTCTTCTAGATGAATGTTGCTGGACATCCCAGCTCTCATGTGGGGAAGAAGCACACCCTGATATACACCTCAGATATACTCCATGGCTGATCTTCATCATGGAAGAAACAGTCCATAAGGAGATCAGAGGTCCCCAAAGACATGGATGAAGTGTGGGACCAGGTTGGCCATTGATAGCAGGAGAATAAAAATGGGGTCCTGATCTGTCATTGGCTGCACACAGTTTGTGGCGGGAGATTTCACAAACACTTGGAGGTGTGATTTGTAAACAACAATATTGGACAGATGTGATCAGTGCTGGCCCAGCTGTGATGAATATTGGTGGTATTGTATTCATCCAGTGATGACATTAAGGCCCTGATTTACTAATGTGTCTAGGTGCATTTCCGTGGGCTAACAATCCAGGAATCGGTCTAAAAAAGCAGACTTGGTAAAAGGCATGTCTAACACTCTGACCAATCACTGCAGAGACGTTCACATTGAAATTTGCTTTGTCAAATATCAGGACTTCACTTTAAACAATATCTGACATTTCCAAAAAAATGTTTAAATGGGTAAAAAGTAGTTTTTTAAAGCAAGTCATGACAGTGAAGAACTAGACGCTTTTCCAACGTCTATGTCCGATATAAATGCGCATGTGCAGAACACGTTAGACGTCCTCTCTGGGCGCTTTCTTTTTAGCCACTGCTCAATAGTAAATCTCTGTATGGAGTCCTCTGACAGCCGGCATTCGGTCGTGTCTCCTGTGTGTGACAACCATCACCATTTGTAGCCAGGCAGATCTTTATGTATTCTAGTTTGCATCACCATTTGTAGCCCTTCCCTCCTCCTACCACTCCATCCCCCACAGCCACTTCCTCCTGTACCTCTACCCCCTCCCTCCTAGATTGTAAGCTCGAAAGAGTAGGGCCCTCTTACCCCTCGTGTGCTGTTTGTTGTTACTGTAATGTTTCATGTATTGTCCCCCCTCTATTGTACAGCGCTGAGCAAACCCTTTGGCGCTATATAAACTCGATAAATAAATAATTTGATTTCCTTAGTTCTATTTATTCTGATTTTGTTTGTTATCCTTTATAATTATTTCTGTAATGATTTTACATATTTTGAAGGTCTAGATAATATATATTATTGATAGCTGAATCTAAAAATAAAGGTCAGTAATAAAAGAAAAATGGTGTGGGGTCCCCCCTCCCATCCACACCAAGCCCTTTGGGTCTGGTATGGAATTAGAGGGGAAGCCCCACACCAAAATGTAAAAAAAAAATGGCATGGGATCTCTCCCAAAATCCCTACCAGACCCTTATCTGAGCATGCAGCCCGGCAGGTCAGGAAAGAAGGAGGAATGAGCGAGTGCCCCCCTGTACCATACCTGGCCACATGCCCTCAACATGGGGGGGGGTGCTTTGGGGCAGGGGGGCCTCCCAAAGAACCTTGTCCCCATGTTGATGGGGACAAGGGCCTCTTCCTCACAACTGTGGGGGCTTATTAGAATCTGGAAACGCCCTTTATAAAGGGGGCCCCCAAATCCCGCCCCCCAGTTGAATGAGTATGGGGTACATGGTACCCCTACACATTGACATAAAAACAAAAAATGTAGTGTGAAAAAAGACAGAAGTCTGTCTCTGACAAGTCCTTTATTTAAAACACTAAAAGAATGTCCCCCACAGTGGATCCAACGTCAATCATGATGCCCGCCATCACCACCGCTGCTGCCGCTACCTGAAAAAATCATTTAAAAACAGGCTCTGCTCCCACCGATGGCTTCCAGCCATCTGCTTCTGAGGTGGCTTGACAGTTTTTAAATATATAAGGGGCGGGGCCACCAGGACATCATTAGCAGCATAATAAAATACACCCTGAAAGCCTGGAGGTGCTTATTGGATTTTGGAGTCCTGTGTGTAGCTAGACTGCCAAAACATCTCTCACATGTGGTGCCCCCATACTCGGGAGAAGTAGCAGAATGTATTTTGGGGTGTAATTCCACATATACCCATGGCATGTGTGAGCAGTAAATCATTACAATGGCAACTATGTTTAAAAAAGAAAACTTTTTTTGCCATTTTTAAAAACTTGTGACAAAAAAATAAAATCTTCCATGGACTCAACAGAATATTCCTTTTGGTTTCTACTTTCCAAAAAGGGGTCATTTGGGGTGTTTGTACTATTTTGGTATTGTAGCACCTCAAGAAATGTGATGAGTAGTCAGAAAGTAAAAGCTGTGTAAATTTCAGTATCTATCCCATAGTTTGTAGACACTACAACACTCACACACAGCAATCAATATACACTTACTGGGATTTTTTCTTACCGGAGACATGGAGCAGAATACAAGATAGACATATCTAACATAGAAGTTAGAAAATATTTTTTTTTGTAATGTTGGTCTTTTTTCATTTATATGGAACACACCCAGTGCTGATCAAATACCACTAAAATAAAGCTTTATTTGTGTGAAGAAGGATATAAATATTGTTTGGGTAAAGCGTTGCATGACCGAGCAATTACCAGGTGAAATAGTGCAGTGCTGAATAGTAAAAATGGCCTGGTCATGAATGGGGGAAACCTTCCACAGTTGATTGGATCCAGAGAACAGAACAATCTATAGCTGACCATACACTGTTAGTTCTTTTGTTCAGATTTCTCCTTCCACACAAACAATGTGAATGGAGGAATCCCTCCCACTGGGAATACACTGATTGGTGGCTGCAGATGCTGATGGACAAATGTTTTCCATCATATCCCTGAGACAGAAACAGCCAACTTTTGTTGATGGAGAACAGCCACACATGGAGCAGAATGTATTATTATTATACAGGATTTATATAGAGCCAACAGTTTGCTCATCACTTTACATACAATATGAGGGCAGACAGGACAATTCCAATACAATTCATTACAGGAGGAATCAGGGGGCCGGCTGGTTAGAGCTTACAATCTAAAATGGAGGGTCAACTGATACAAAAGGTAATAGTTTGGGGGGATGGGCTGATGGAGAAAATAAAAGTACAGATATTAGGTGGGGGCAGGATAGGCTTCTCTGAAGAGAAGGTGTCACGGTATGGGAGCGTGCCAATTATTAATCCCCTTATTAGTGCCTTGTATCACATGCCCTCAGTGTCCTGCTCTGTATTACAATTGTTCCCTGTGTCACTAGGCCAAATGGCCAAATCAAATTACTCTGGGCCCCCTCCCTCCTGGCCAGCTGGCTGGGAGCTCTCTGCACACCTTCCAACCTGCTTTTCATCTATGCAGACATCATCCCTGGCCCCATGATGTCCCTGTCACCAGCCTGATTCTCCCTGGGGTCTAGTGTTCCCTTCCCCCTCCCGGTTGCCAAGGCGACCGGGGAGCGTCCTGCAGCAGTTTAAGAGGTGGATGCTGGGAGCTCCTATTCATTCTGGTGTGGAGTCTGCAAGGGATCTCAAGCTTCGGCGAGACCCTTGTGAATAGACTCTGCAAGCCTACCCTAGCTTCACGGAGACCCCACAGGAGGGAAGAGACAACCAGAGAAAGCTTGCCTACGATTGCGAGAGACCCCACAGAAGGGGGAGAGACTACCACAGCCTGCCTGCTTTTTGCCAGAGGCCCCACAGAAGGGGGAGAGACTAACACAGCCCATCTGCCAGAGCCAGAGGCCACCCGCCTGATCCGGACTCCACAGGTACCTGCGTTCTGCTTCTACCCCTGGGAGACCAGGCACCCTGTTGGATCCGTGAGTACCTGCTTCCCCCCTGTGTTACCTGAACTGTTGTGGTGGTGACTCCTCGCACCCCTCTACTGTGTCGGACTACCCCTGTTACAGGGACACCCCCTTGGCTCTCCTAGTGGACTATAAGTGGGTGGGGCCCCCTCGTTACCCTTTAGTGGCAAATCCACCCTCTCTGCCACCCAGCGTATTAAAGGACTGCCGTCTGTTTGTCTCAATAAAGCTTTGTGCGTCTGCCATCCACTCTGTGTGTTCTTTCCTGCCTTTCCTCCGTCACAGAAGGGTTCTCAGGGATCATCTAAAAGTGGACAGAGTAGGAGATAGACAGATTGGGGTAGGGAGTTCCATAGTATGGGAGAGCCTTGGGAAAAGTCCTGGAGATGAGCATGGGAGGAGGTGACAAAGAAGCTAGAGAGTAGGAGGTCTTGGGAGGAACAAAGAGAACAATTTGGTTGGTATTTTGAGACTGGGTTAGTGATGTAGGTGGGGGCTAAGCTGTGGATGGCTTTGTAAGTTAGTATTTTGAATTGAATTTGTTGGGTGAGTGGCAGCCAATGAAGGGATTAGCAGAGAGGAGTTGGGTTGGTTCCTGGTCAATCAGCCACATTCAATCAGTGTATGGTCATCATAACCCGAATGGTGTGTATGAGTAGCGGGATGATGAATAACATCCTCCCAGGAGGAGAGACCATTCCCAATCATCCTACAAGACTTCATTCAATGTCAATCTGCAGCTTCTACAGCCGGCAATGGGGAGGGGATCGAAGTACGGACTGAACTTTTCCTGTTCTGTTCTTTGTCCAAATGGCGGACTATTTGCTGATATATAGTAGCTGTATGTCTACCACTTCTAGACAGAACACCTTCCTTCCTGTCATTGGTGGTAAGAAACCAGCGGATGGCTACCAGTGATGTCACCCGGCCCCAGTCAGGAGTCCCCAGCCATGTAAGTAAAGGGGCGGAGATAGCATGACATCACTAACCAAAAAGAGTCACATGCTCATATTTGGATAATGACATCACCCTGGAGACCGCGCCCCTCTTTTACATTTAGCGTATAGGGACCAGAAGTCGTCATTCATGGTAAGTGCAATAATGGATCATATGTATTCTCTGGAGTTGTCATCATGATTGATGATGATCTGCATTGCTGGACAACATGGCTGACGGATTTACAATGATGGACATTTTAAAGTCTTTTTATTATAGAGCGTGGATATAGGGAGTGAGGGGTCCGGGGAGAGCAGGTATAGTGAATGCGAGGTCCGGGGAGAGCGGATATAGTGAATGTGGGGTCCAGGGAGAGGGGATATAGTAAATGTGGGGTCCAGGGAGAGCGGATATAGTGAATGTGGGATCCAGGGAGAGCGGATATAGTGAATGTGGGGTCCAGGGAGAGCGGATACAGTGAATGTGGGGTCCAGGGAGAGGGGATATAGTGAATGTGGGATCCAGGGAGAGCGGATATAGTGAATGCGGGGTAAGGAGAGCATGGATATACGGAGTGAGGGGTCTGGGGAGAACAGATATAGTGAATGCGGGGTCCCAGGAGAATGGATATAGTGAATATAGTGAATGTGGGGTCCAGGGAGAGGGGATATAGTGAATGCGGGGTAAGGAGAGAGCGGATATAGTGAATGCGGGGTAAGGAGAGTGCGAATATAGTGAATGCGGGGTAAGGAGAGTGCGGATATAGGGAGTGAGGGGTCTGGGGAGAGCAGATATAGTATATGCAGGGTCCAGGCAGAGCGGATATAGTGAATGCGGGGTCCCAGGAGAACAGATATAGTGAATGCGGGGTCCAGGGAGAATGCAGGGTCCGGGGAGAGCGGATATAGTGAATGCAGGGTCTGGGGAGACCAGTTATAGTGAATGCGGGGTCTGGGGAGAGAGGATATAGTGAATGCGGGGTCCGGGGAGAGCAGATATAGTGAGGGGATATAGTGAATGCTCTCCCCGGACCCTGCATTCACAATATCCCCTCTCCCTGGACTCCGCATTCACTATATCCGCTCTCCCCGGACCCTGCATTCACTATATCCGCTCTCCCCAGACCCCGCATTCACTATATCCGCTCTCCCCGGACCCCTCACTCCCTATATCCACGCTCTCCTTACCCTGCATTCACTATATCCCCTCTCCCCGGACCCCGCATTCACTATATCCGCTCTTCCCGGACCCCGCATTCACTATATCCGCTCTCCCCGGACCCCTCACTCCCTATATCTGTGCTTTCCTTACCCTGCATTCACTATATCCCCTCTCCCCGGACCCAACATTCACTATATCTGGTCTCCCCAGACCCTGCATTCACTATATCCGCTCTCCCCAGACCCCGCATTCACTATATCCACTCTCTCCTTATCCCGCATTCACTATATCCCCTCTCCCCGGACCCTGCATTCACTATATCCGCTCTCGCCGGACCCTGCATTCACTATATCCGCTCTCTCCAGACCCCGCATTCACTATATCCGCTCTCCCCAGACCCCGCATTCACTATATCCCCTCTCCCCAGACCTCGCACTCACTATATCCACTCTCTCCTTATCCCGCATTCACTATATCCCCTCTCCCCGGACCCTGCATTCACTATATCCGCTCTCCCCAGACCCTGCATTCACTATATAGCTCTCCCGGGACCCTGAATTCACTATATCCGCTCTCCCCGGAACCCGCATTCACTATATCCACTCTCCCCGGACCCTGTATTCACTGTATCCACTCTCCCTGGACCCTGCATTTGCTATATCCGCTCACCCAGACCCCACATTCACTATATCCTCTCTCCCCAGACCCCACATTCACTATATCCGCTCTCCCCGGACCCTGCATTCACTATATCCTCTCTCCCCAGACCCCGCATTCACTATATCTGCTCTCCCTGGACCCCGCATTCACTATATCCGCTCTCCCCAGACCCCGCATTTCATTATATCCGCTCTCCCCGGACACTGCATTCACTATATCCGCTCTCCCCAGACCCCGCATTCACTATATCCGCTCTCCCCGGACCCTGCATTCATTATATCCGCTATCCCCGGACCCCGCATTCACTATATCCTCTCTCCCCGGACCCCGCATTCACTATATCTGGTCTACCCGGACCCTGCATTCACTATATCCGCTCTCCCCGGACCCTGCATTCACTATATCCGCTCTCCCCGGACCCAGAATTCACTATATCTGGTCTCCCTGGACCCTGCATTCACTATATCCGCTCTCCCCGGACCCCGCATTCACTATATCCGCTCTCCCCGGACCCTGAATTCACTATATCCACTCTCCCCGGACCCCGCATTCACTGTATCCACTCTCCCCGGACCCTGCATTCGCTATATCCGCTCACCCTGGACCCTACATTCACTATATCTGGTCTCCCCGGACCCTGCATTCACTATATCCGCTCACCCAGACCCCGCATTCGCTATATCCTCTCTCCCCAGACCCCACATTCACTATATCCTCTCTCCCCGGACCCTGCATTCACTATATTTGGTCTCCCCGGACCCCGCATTCACTATATCCGCTCTCCCCGGACCCTGCATTCACTATATCCGCTCTCCCCGCACCCGGCATTCATTATATCCCCTCTCCCCGGACCCCGCATTCACTATATCCGCTCTCCCCGCACCCGGCATTCCTTATATCTGGTCTCCCCGGACCCCGCATTCACTATATCCACTCTCCCCGGACCCCGCATTCACTATATCCGCTCTCCCCGGACCCCGCATTCACTATATCCGCTCTCCCCGGACCCCGCATTCACTATATCCGCTCTCCTCGGACCCCGCATTCACTATAGCCGCTCTCCCCGGACCCCGCATTCACTATATCTGGTCTCCCACAGTCCACAGAACATGGAAATACAATTATTTTAGTAAATTTAAGCATGTACATGTACTGTACTGAGTTGTAAAGTGTCCCTTGTAAAGTGTCTCCTGTGAGAAATGTTTGGGCCCCAGAGATCCCCATCATGGCCCCGACACACACAATTCTTTTCACTCAATAAATTCTTTATTATAGTTTTACTTCTAACAAGATTGTAATCATAGAATCAGGAAATAACAAAGGAAGGAATCTGATTGGTTAGGAAGATCTCTTGTCTGGAATGTGGGGGCGGAGTCATTATTATTGGTGTACAATACAATACACAACGGGTTCCATTATTATAACAAAGTATTGTAGAAAAGATCCCAACATGTGACATGGCTGAATGAATGCTGGTCATAGTAGTTCATCTATTCTCTAAGTGGGGTGGTATCTATTGGGCCAATCCCTTTTACAAACCACACATAATATCGCCCTTCAAAGTGAAAACAGAAACAATTTGCACAAAATTAAAGAGTAGAAATATTTTCCAGTGGATCCCCTCTACCCAGACCCCATATGTAGACATAGAACAACAAGCTGTGTTCCCTCTCGTGCCGCACTCCTCCAACCACCCAAACCCACACAGAAGCAAAGGGAAATAATGAGAGGAAAGTTCCCCCCTAGTTTGGGGCGGAGTTCTCCTTCCCTCCTGTTGGGGGATGGGAGAAGGATGGACTGAAGACAGAGAGACGCTTCGGGGTCACCACTGTTCTGTAGAGCCTTGAAATGAAGGACATCAACTTCAGAAGTTCTTGTTGTCTGTGTAAAGTTCCCCGATAACGAGATCTGGGCTCTCCCGGCTTCTAGCTCTGTAACCCGCTATATCATTATCAGGAAACGCAACTCCGACACCCAAGAAGGGCTGAAGTTGTGTCCTTCATTTCCAGGATCTACTGACCACTCTGCACCCCAACATTTACTGCACTTCATCCATGTCTTTGGTGACCTCTCATCTCCTTATCAACTGTTTCTTCCATGATGAAGATCAGCCATGGAGTATATCTGAGGTGTATATCAGGGTGTGCTTCTTCCCCACATGAGAGCTGGGATGTCCAACAACATTCATCTAGAAGACATTTCCCGCACTCAAGGCACTAATACACCTCCAGGATTGTGTGGGACCCCTCATGTACAGGAAGACAGGACTTCAGTGAGGAACATTTCCCTCACTCAGGACAGGAATACGGCTTCTCTTCCGTGTGAGATCTCTGATGTGCGATAAGATGGCATTTCTGTGAAAAACTTTTCCCACACTCAGGACAGGAAACCGGCTTCGCCCCTGTGTGAGATCTCTGATGTCTGTAAAGATCGGACTTAACTGAAAAACATTTCCCACACTCAGGACAGGAAACCGGCTTCGCTCCCGTGTGACATCACTGATGTCTGTAAAGATCGGACTTCACTAAAAAACATCAAACAAGAGATCCCTGTGCTCAAATCCATACAGCTAGTGCATGCATTTATCCATCAGGTGCTAAAGGGGTGTAACCACATTAACTCTAGAAATTCTGAGGCCCCTCTGCACACTGCTATATACCCTTCAAGCAAACTATGCAATAGGGATATTTAGTTCACACATATTGCAATACATGCTTAAGCTGCCAACTGCGTCAAAGTAATCCCTCTATGGCCAGTCCTACTCTGCCCTGCCTACGCGAGTGCTACTGTGGACACAATGCTAACATAGGGGAAAAGACACAATGGGGAGAGCTACAAGGTTCAGGTCTGGCTACTGACCCAACAATACAACAAACAAGAGATAGGACTGGCCATAGAGGGATCACTTTGACGCAGTTGGCCAGCTTAAGCATGTATTGCAATATGTGTGAACCAAATATCCCTATTTGTTGCATAGTTTGCTTGAAGGGTATATACCAGTGTGCAGAGGGGCCTCAGAATTTCACTAAAAAACATTTCCCGCACTCAGGATAGGAACATGGCTTCTCACCTGTATGAGATCTCAGATGTTGGTAAAGACTGGACTTCATTGAAATAATTTCCTGCACTCAAGACAGGAATATGGCTTCTCCCCCGTGAGATCTTTGATGTGTGTAAAGACTGGACTTCACTGAAAAACATTTTCCACACTCAGAACAGGAATATGGTTTCTCCCCTGTGTGAGATCTCTGATGTTTATAAAGATTGGACTTCTGTGAAAAACTTTTCCCGCACTCAGGACAGGAATGTGGCTTCTCACCTGTGTGAGACCTTTTATGTTTGACGAGGTCTGATTTTTGTGCAAAACATTTCCCACACTCAGGACAGGAATACGGCTTCTCCCCTGTGTGAGTACTTTTATGCACATTAAGATTTGATTTATAGGGGAAACATTTCCCGCACTCAGTACAGAAATATGGCTTCTCCCCCATGTGAAATCTTTCATGTCTGTAAAGATGAAACTTCACTGAAAAACATTTCCCACACTCTGGACAGGAATATGGCTTCTCCCCCGTGTGAGATCTTTTATGCTCATTAAGACGGGATCTATAATGGAAACCCTTCCCACACTCAGTACAGGAGAACTTCTTCCCTGTTGGAAGGCCGGCCCGGTCCCGCACAGTCTGAGGTTCCTCAGGATATGAGGAATCTGATGGTCCATCTACACTGGGTGGTGCCGGATGGACATTGGAGGGAGCCGGGTTTTCTCCTGGACTATACTGAGTGATGTCCTCATCTTCTACTTTCCAGTCTGGAGACAAAGTGAGACAATCCTCTGAGGTTTTCCTCATCTCCCGGCCATGGACTAAAATACAAAGACAAAGAGGATTACTAGACAGGAGCTGATTGGTTCCCCCAAACCAAGACTCCGCCCACATCAGGCAGCTTGGTCTCTGAGGAGCTTACAATTCCACCCTCAAGGGAACTAGGAAATGGCTCCTCTGATCTCCTACCAGGTCATTTCTTTATTCATGGACCTTAGTCAGAGAGTGAGGAAACAACCAGAACTGTCTTTTATAGGAGGGACAGTGATGAGGGGATTATAGGATGAGGGTCCCCACCCGCTCTATCACTCATCGCCATCTTCCCAACACAAGAAGTACTGCACTTCCTTATTTAGTCCATGATTTAGTCATGAAGAACAGCGGGGCTGAGCCCCACCAGAGGTCAGAGAGTGAGGATGGGGGGAGAACAACCAAGATGAAGACTGGACTGATCCTGAAGACCACCATCATTGGGGTATTGACTCCTCCCTCATTATCACTTTCTGTTTAAGGGTCCAAAGTTGGAGGATGTTACCACATTATTATCACCATGTAAAAGTCTGTGCTCCAATCACATCATCCGATATAAAATGTCCAGCTGGGAGGAAATGGGTGCAAAATAAGGATTATATAATTTACAATTTATTATATATTATACAAATGTTAGGACTATACAATTCATGATGTAATGTACAAAAGAGTATATAGTGCAGGGGTCAGGAGTATGTAATGTACAACATAGAGTATATAGTGCAGGGGTCGGGAGTATGTAATGTACAACACAGAGTATATAGTGCAGGGGTCAGGAGGATGTAATGTACAAAAGAGTATATAGTGCAGGGGTCAGGAGTATGTAATGCACAAAAGAGTTTCTAGTGCAGAGATCAGGAGTATGTAATGTACAACATAGAGTATATAGTGCGGGGGGTTAGGAGGATGTAATGTACAACATAAAGTATATAGTGCAAGGGTCAAGAGTATGCAATGTACAACACAGAGTATATAGTGCAGGGGTCAGGAGTATGTAATGTACAACATAGAGTATATAGTGCAAGGGTCAAGAGTATGCAATGTACAACACAGAGTATATAGTGCAGGGGTCAGGAGTATGTAATGTACAACATAGAGTATATAGTGCAGGGGTCAGGAGTATGTAATGTACAACAGAGTATATAGTGCAGGGGTCAGGAGGATGTAATGTACAACAGAGTATATTGTGCAGGGGTCAGGAATATGTAATGTACAACATAGAGTATATAGTGCAGGGGTCAGGAGTATGTAATGTACAATATAGAGTATATAGTGCAGGGGTCAGAAGTATGTAATGTACAAGTTATATAGTATAAGGGTCAGGACTCACAGAATTAGTATTCTGTAATCAGTGGAAGCTTAAATGTTTACTGTAGAGGGGTGGTGTTGAACGTGGTATACTTGGACAGGGGGTGGCTGTGGAAGTGGTATACTTGGACAGAGGGGTGACGGTGGACGTGGTATACTTGGACAGGGGGGTGGCTGTGGAAGTGGTATACTTGGACAGGGGGGTGGCGGTGGACATGGTATACTTGGACAGGGGGGTGGCTGTGGACATGGTATACTTGGACAGGGGGGTGGCTGTGGACATGGTATATATGGACAGAGGGTTTGCAGTGGACGTGGTATACATTAGCACAATGTATACAGTCCTCCACTCTGAGGGAAATACATTAGACCTTGTTTTCTCCCATCTTTGCACTCGATACAACCTCACAAACACCCCCTTTCCTCTCTCTGATCACAATCTCATCACCTTCACAGTCTCCTCGTCTTCAAACACCTATCCCTCCAAGCAGCAAACAATTACCTGCAGAAACCTTCACAACTTGAACCCGGCTCCTTTCCACTCTGCAACTGACCAACTCTAAGACAGAATCTCTCCCCTGTCCTGCCCTGTCCTGGCCACTGCTGTCTACAACAGTTCACTTTCATCCGCATTAGACTCCCTTGTTCCTCTAACAACACGAAGCATCAGACCCCAGCCATTACAACCTTGGCAGACTGACCACACCAGACATCTTAAATGACATAGTCGTGCGCTGGAGTGATTGTGGCGTAAAACCAAATGCCACCAGGCGTTCATCAGATATAAATCTGCTTTCTTCACATACAATTCCTCCCTCCATGCTGCCAAACAAGCCTACTTTGTCACTCTCATCAATAGCTTGTCATCCAGTCCTCATCATCTCTTCTCTACTTTTAACTCTCTACTTTCTCCACCTCCACCCAGTACCTCACTCACTGCTCACGAGATTGCAAATCACTTCAAAAACAAGATTGATGCAATTCGTAGCGGCATCGCCACTGCACAGACATCCATCCCACTTAGCATACCTTATACTAAACCTCCCTCAACACTTTCCTCTTCTGACCTCGCTACTACTGAAGAGGTCACTAAGGTTTTCTCAGAAGCCCATCTCACCACGTGTACCCTGGATCCTGTCCCCTCACAACTACTATGGTCACCCTCTTCCATCCTATGCTTCCTCACTCACATCTTCAACCTATCCCTCTCTAACGGTGCCTTCCCCTCCCCTCTAAAGCATGCACACATCACTCCCATACTTAAAAAGCCCTCCCTGGACTCCACCAACCTGAACTACTTAAGACCCATCTCCCTGCTGCCATTTACCTCTAAACTCCTAGAACGCTTAGTCTACAATCACCTGAGCTCATACCTCACTGACAACAACCTTCTTGACCCTTTACAGTCTGGCTTTCACTCACTACACTCCACTGAAACTGCCCTACTAAACCTCACTAATGATCTACTAACTGCTAAAACCAATGACCACTACTCCGTACTCATCCTAACCAATGGTCACTACTCCGTACTCATCCCAACCAATGGTCACTACTCCGTACTCATCCCAACCAATGGCCACTACTCCGTACTCATCCCAACCAATGGTCACTACTCTGTACTCATCCCAACCAACGGCCACTACTTTGTACTCATCCCAACCAATGGCCACTACTCCGTACTCATCCCAACCAATGGCCACTATTTTGTACTCATCCCAACCAATGGCCACTACTCTGTACTCATCCCAACCAATGGCCACTACTCCGTACTCATCCCAACCAATGGCCACTACTCCGTACTCATCCCAACCAATGGCCACTACTCCGTACTAATCCCAACCAATGGCCAGTACTCTGTACTCATCCCAACCAATGGTTACTACTTCATACTCATCCAAACCAATGGTCACTACTTCGTACTCATCCCAACCAATGGCCATTACTCCGTACTCATCCCAACCAATGACCACTACTCCGTACTCATCCCAACCAATGGTCACTACTCCGTACTCATCCCAACCAATGGTCACTACTCCGTACTCATCCCAACCAATGGTCACTACTCCGTACTCATCCCAACCAATGGCCACTACGCCGTACTCATCCCAACCAATGGCCACTACGCCGTACTCATCCCAACCAATGGCCACTACTCTCTACTCATCCCAACTAATGGTCATTACTCCGTACTCATCCCAACCAATGACCACTACTCCATACTCTTACTGCTTGACCTCTCTGTGGCTTTTGATACAGTTGACCATCTCCTCCTCCTCAAAAAACCCCACTCTCTTGGCCTCAGAGACTCTGCTCTCTCCTGGTTCTCCTCCTAACTTTTGCAGCACTCCTTCAGCATTACCTATAATGCTACCTCCTCCTCTTCACTCCCTCTTTCTGTAGGGATCCCTCAAGGTTCTGTTCTTGGACCCTTCTCTATTCTATCTACACCTCCTCCCTTGGTCACTTGATAAACTCCCATGGCTTTAAGTACCATCTCTATGCTGATGACACACAAATCTATCTTTCTACTCCTCACCTCACCCCTTCAGTCTCCTCCTCACCTCACCCCTTCAGTCTCCTCTCACATTTCTAACCTACTAAGCAACATATCGGCATGGATGTCACTCCACTTCCTCAAGCTCAATCTTTCCAAAACTGAGCTCTTAGTATTCCCCCCAGCCCGTGCCCCCTCCCCTGACTTCTCCATCAAGATCAATAACACAATCATCAGTCCCTCCCTCATGTCAGGGTACTAGGTGTATTCCTAGACTCCCATCTGTCCTTTCACCCCCAAATCCAATGGCTGTTCTAATATTGTAGACTTCACCTCCACAACATCTCCAAGATACGCTCGTTCCTAACCTCGGAAACCACTAAGCAACTTATTCACTCCCTTGTTATATCTCGCCTTGACTATTGTAACTCCCTCCTCGTTGGCCGTCCTCATCGCAGGCTATCCCCTCTTCAGTCTATCATGAATGCTGCTGCCAGATTCATCCATCTTACTAACAGTTCTATATCTGCCACCCCTCTCAGCCAATCCCTCCACTGGCCTCCATTTAGTATCCTCCACCCCTCTCTGCCAATCCCTCCACTGGCCTCCACCCCTCTCTGCCAATCCCTCCACTGGCCTTCATTCAGTATCCTCCACCCCTCTCTGCCAATCCCTCCACTGGCCTCCACCCTCTCTGCCAATCCCTCCACTGGCTTCCCATTGCCCAACAGATAAAATTCAAAACACTAACAATAACGTATAAAGCCATTTATAACTCCGCCCCAAATTACATCTCCGATCTTGTCTCTAAATATCACCCAACCGTACTCTCCACTCCTTGCAAGACCTCCTGCTCTCTAACTCCCTTGTTTCCTCCTCCCATGCTCGTCTCCATGAATTCTCCAGAGCTTCCCCTCATCCTCTTTCTTCAGGGAAGCCTAGCATGCCCTCAGCTAATACTGGAATCTTCTGCTCTTCCAACCAGTACAACCCCCCACAGTTACTACCTTTTGTACCACTAGCCCCTCCCTCCTAGATTAAAAGCTCCAAGGAGCAGGGCCCTCCTTTTCCTCTTGTATTGAACTTTATTGTTGCTGTATTGTTGTCAGGGCTGGAGCGGGGGAATAAACAGGCAGGCCTTATGGTAAGGTCACGCACCGACTGACGACAGCAACCACCCACAGGCTGGAGTCCCTCAGGGCACGGAGTCTAGGCCCCAGGCTGCCTTTCACCAGGGCCCCTGATGGTGGGGATGGACTTGATGCAGCCAGAGACCAGGTAGCGACCCCCAAGTAACCTCAGCTGCGGTAACGGCTGCCGCCAATGGTGTATAGCTGGTGGGAGCCAGATGGGAAGACATATAACGTGGTCGGACAGTAACGGCGGGACAGACAGTACAAGACAGTAGGCAAGAATACTCAGGTCACGGGTCGGTATCCAGTAGAGCAACGAGAGCTGAACAAGAGCTTGCGGCAATGAAACATACAGGACACGAATGCAAAGAGCAGCTGCAGACAGCAGGCTTAAATGTGATCAGCCACACCCTCCTGGAGGAGGAGCCACAGAGGCCTGAAAGCATAAAGGCTCCCACCTTGCTTTGCAGAAACCTAAGATGGATGCCAGCACATGGAGCAGCAAGCTCTGAGGAAAGGTAGGACATGGACAATTGTCTCCCGTTATATTGTAAAGAACTGAGCAAACTGTTGGCACTATATAAATCCTGAATAATAATAATACTTGGAGGGGTGGCAGTGGATGTGGTATACTTGGACAGAGGGGTGTCGGTAGATGTGGTATACTTGGACAGAGGGGTGGTGGTGGATGTGGTATACTTGGACAGAGGGGTGGCGGTGGACGTGGTATACTTGGACAGAGGGGTGGTGGTGGATGTGGTATACTTGGACAGAGGGTTGGCGGTGGACGTGGTATACTTGGACAGGGGGTGGCAGTGGATGTGGTATACTTGGACAGAGGGGTGACAGTGGACATGGTATGCTTGGACAGAGGGGTGGTGGTGGACGTGGTATACTTGGACAGAGGGGTGGCGGTGGACGTGGTATACTTAGACAGAGGGGTGGCAATGGACAAGGTATACTTGGACAGAGGGGTGGTGGTGGACGTGGTATACTTGGACAGAGGGGTGGCGGTGGGCGTGGTATACTTGGACAGAGGGGTGGTGGTGGACGTGGTATACTTGGACAGAGGGGTGGCGGTGGGCGTGGTATACTTGGACAGAGGGGTGGTGGTGGACGTGGTATACTTGGACAGAGGGGTGGTGGTGGACGTGGTATACTTGGACACAGTTCCCCACACACGGCTAATGTGTAAGGTAAAGTATATAGGCTGGAAAAATCTGAATGTAAATGGATAGAAAACTGGCTAAAAGATCATATTCAGAGAGTAGGGGTAACTAATTCATACTCTGCATGGTCTAGGGGTGTCAGTGGGGTACCCCAAGGTTCAGTGTTATTAGTGGGGTACCCCAGGGTTCAGTGTTATTAGTGGGGTACCCCAAGGTTCAGTGTTATTAGTGAGGTACTCCAGGGTTCAGTGTTATTAGTGGGGTACCCCAAGGTTCAGTGTTGTTAGTGGGGTATGTAGCAAGTGAGCATAAAGAGATGGACGCGGTCATCCATCTTGCTAAAGATCCTCCATCTTGTATCACTTCTATTCCCAATCAGCTTCCCTCCAATTTCCCCCCTCCCTCAGGAATGTGGTTTGTATGATACCAGAGATCACAGGCACAGTGGGACAGCTCATGGTTATAAATCCCAACCTAGCTTGTGCCTGGATGTCTGTTAGCTTCTCAATCTGAGATATCGTAAAACCATAAACCAGTCCTTCACTGAGCTTTAAAGACATTCCAGCTAGCTATAAAACAGACTCACATTTTCCATATAATTTGATATCTGGAGAGATGAAAGACTTACATGAAAACCAGGAATATATTCAGATCGGTCACTTTAATACAAGTCGTCTGATACCTTACACCCACCTAGCTGAACTCTACAGGAGAGCAGAAAATTATATCTCCTTAACCGTCCCAAGCAGGTATGTCATATTTAATATCTAGACGTTCAGCAGATCATTCTGTATATTAATCTACTAGTGGCTAGGCTGCTACATGCACCGAGGGTAAATTATGAATCATGATATAAACTGCGAGGGATTTTGGTTCTAGCTTGGGTCTCCGCCTGCAACACCCTCCCCAAATGAGGCGATTGGTTCTCTGCTTCAAGGAGACACCCTGCTGAGTTCCTGGAAAAGACTTTTATGCTTGGAGCAGAAAGTTAAGTTGAGTAGGTCGTGTTGAAGTTGAAGAATCCTCCCTTTTAACATCAGAAATAACTTTGGGAGATAAGGCACCCTTTTGGCTCAGGACCCTTGAATCTGCATAACTCAGGACTTTTGACAAGTACTCTACCTCTCTAAACTTCTGTTATCTCTTTGCTGTGTTATTGTGCTCTGTATTTATATCTTTTTTCTACATCTTTTTCTGTAAATATTTTTATTGCACCCTTTTGATGTTTTAGTAATAAATCTTACTTTCTGAAAGTGTTGAACTGTTTCTAAAGCTCTTTAATGCAAACTAAGAATCCCTGTCTATGAAGAGCGCTACTGTGTGTTTTTAAACCTCTATATATCTCTGCCTGCAGTGACAGTGGTATACAGACGATTATTCAACATCATAGTGTTATTGCTGATATTGGCGAGTTTTCTCCTTCTCTGTACAAAAAGGAGGTGCTGGCAGTGTGAAGGGTTCATTGCGCAATTAACCTGACCCAGTAACAATCACTCTCAGGCTGCAGGTACACAGATTGTGGTCCATTAGCTGGAAAACCTTTGTGCAGGGTGCAGCTGGGAGTGGCACTGTTACATCGCGGTTTTAGATTGGCTAGTCCTTCGGTCACGAGTTTGGTGAGAAGGGCTGGGGATCTGACGTCACAATCATCACAGGATACCCCAAGGTTCAATGTTATTAGTGGGGGATGCCAAGGTTCAATGTTATTAGAGGGGTACCCCAAGGTTCAGTGTGATTAGTGGGGTACACCAAGGTTCAGTGTGATTAGTGGGGTACCCCAAGGTTCAGTGTTATCAGTGAGGTACCCCAAGGTTCAGTGTTATCAGTGGGGTACCCCAAGGTTCAGTGTTATCAGTGGGGTACCCCAAGGTTCAGTGTTATTAGTGGGGTACCACAAGGTTCAGTCTTATTAGTGGTGTACCCCAAGGTTCAGTGTTATTAGTGGGGTACCCCAAGGTTCAGTGTTATTAGTGGGGTACCTCAAGGTTCAGTGTTATTAGTGGGATACCCCAAATCTTGTTTCTAACCTCTGAAACCACTAAGCAACTTATTCACTCCCTTGTTATATCTCGCCTTGACTATTGTAACTCCCTCCTCATTGTCCGACCTCATCGCAGGCTATCCCCTCTTCAGTCTATCATGAATGCTGCTGCCAGACTCATCCACCTTACTAACCATTCTGTATCTGCCATCCCTCTATGCCAATCCCTCCACTGGCCTCCACTCAGTGTCCTCCACCCCTCTCTGCCAATCCCTCCACTGGTCTCCATTCAGTGTCCTCCACCCCTCTCTGCCAATCTCTCCACTGGCCTCCACTCAGTGTCCTCCACCCCTCTCTGCCAATCCCTCCACTGGCCTCCACTTAGTGTCCTCCACCCCTGTCACCGTTCACCCAAATGCCACGCCCACAGCGACTAGCTAACCGAGGCACGCACGTGCGGACATGACTTGGGGTAAGAGGGAAGAAGGAGGACTTAACTTATAATATATCTACGTATATAAGACCAGCCGTGATACACTTTCACAACACGCACTACCTCTTGGCCACCACCAGAAGGGAGACTCCACTCCAATCCAGCTAGCCGACCACACACTGGCAGATACAAATCCTATATACAATCTGGTGCACTGATTAGAGTTGAGGAGCAGCCCAGCAATCACACACCCTTTTAGGATCCCTCCAGCTATCCTACAGCTAGGACCCCGGTGTGAATCACTCTTCCACTGTCCACACACCCCCACACCAGACACACCACAAACGGTAGCTTGCCACCACACAACAGTTTATCCGCAGAACGGTCTGTTGGGACACCACACACACACAGATCTCCGTATTGCAGATCTGTTACCTTTTCAATCTGCACGCAATCTGCCAACATGCAGTGCAATTGCATATAGATTGGTAATGAGCTTGACCGAGCATATAAAGGCACTAAAATACAATACAATCTAATCTCTCCAATCAAATCTCTCTGGAGATATGAGCCCGTGCTTAAATACACAGAAGTCACTTATTAATTTTAAGATTTAATATCCTGAAAGTGGGGAGTGCATAAAATATGTACAAAGTATACAAAGTTACAGAAAATACAAAACATACAAGAAGACACACAAATGACTATTCACTATAAAATAAAAGGGAATAAATAACAGAAATAAAACTTTTCCCGAGATCTATCCTGCGACTGGAGCAAGTCAGAGAAAGTCAGCAATCTGTTAGTCAAATAGAACTGGCTCCATACAAATCACCCTGTCTATATCTCTGGGTCCTCAATTTATGGGAATATGGACGTAGGCTGGACATTAGTTCTTGGCCAATTGACTCTGGGGGGTGTTCCTGTACCCGCCCACAGGATGTTCTGGGTGCTGACCTGCCCAAAGTCAACTGGACCAGGAACGGCTTGAATCACCAAATCAGGTATTGAATTTCCAACACCAGCACATCAGTCCGATTGCGACAGTACCAATCACTGTTCCGCTATCGCACGCCACATAACCATTTCCTGCATTTTTCTGGGGTTCTACATAGGTCACAAATATAGTTTTATATGCTTATGTAGCCTACAGAGTTCCCCATCAGAAGGAAGTATTTTCATCTCTCTGCAACTGCAATTTTAGCTTTTACATACTCCTTTGATCTCCTGATATACTTCAAAGCTCTGGTCTTCCGCTGTCATGAAGCCAACCCGTCTCCAGCCGTTTCCTTCCATGTTTCCCCAGAAGGTGACAAATCTTATTAGCACCCAGATGCCACTTCCAGCCTGAGGAAGCTCTGTCTCTTTTCAGATGCTAATGGCTGACCATCTGCCTCTGAGTACCAATGGCTGAATATTTCTTTAATGACAAGAAATTAACTACATTTACAATTACATATTGCTACAGGTCACATCTTATCTACTCAATTCTGTACATTTATGTCACAACCCCTCTCTGACAATCCCTCCACTGGCCTCCATTCAGTGTCCTCCACCCCTCTCTGCCAATCCTTCCACTGGCTTCCCATCCAACGGATCCAATGGATAAAATTCAAAACACTAACAATAACGTATAAAGCCATTTATAACTCCGCCCCAAATTACATCACCGATCTTGTCTCTAAATATCACCCAAACCGTACTCTCCGCTCCTCAAAAGACCTCCTACACTATAGCTCCTTTGTCTCCTCTTAACATGCTCATCTCCAGGACTTCTCCAGAGATTTCCCCATCCTCTGGAACTCTCTACCCCAATTTTTCAGACTATCACCTACTCTGCTCACTTTCAGGCGATCTCTGAAAACTAATCTCTTCAGGGAAGCCTATCCTGCCCTCAGCTAATACTGGAATCTTCAACTCTTCCAACCAATCCATCCCCCACAGTTACTACCTTTTGTACCACTAGCCCCTCCTTCCTAGATTGTAAGCTCCAAGGAGCAGAGCCCTCCTATCCCTCTTGTATTGAACTGTATTGTTGCTGTATTGTCTCCCGTTATATTGTAAAGCGCTGAGCAAACTGTTGGCGCCATAAATCCTGTATAATAATAAGGCTCAGTGTTATTAGTGGGGTACCCTAAGGTTCAGTGTCATCAGTGGTGTACCTCAAGGTTCAATGTTATTAGTGGTGGACACCAAGGTTCAGTGTCCTCAGTGGTGTACCCCGAGATTCAGTGTTATTAGTGGGGTACCCCAAGGTTCAGTGTATTAGTGGGGTACCCCAAGGTTCTGTGTGATTAATTGGGTACCCCAGGGTTCAGTATTATTAGTGGGATACCCCAAGGTTCAGTGTTGGGACCCTTATTTTTAATATATATATATATAAACAATATGGGGTGTGAGATTATAAATCCCATTTCAGTCTTTGCAGATGACACCAAGCTGTGCCGGGGAATAACGTCCTTACAGGATGTCTCCAACTTACAAGCTGACCTCAATGCTCTGTGTAATTGGGGTATTATGGGGCCAATGAGGTTTAATGTTGATAAATGTAAGGCTCTGCACTTGGGGGCTAAGAATATGCATGCATCATACATACTAGGGGAGGTACAACTGGGGGGGGGGGGCAATGGTGGAGAAGGATCTGGGGGAGTCAATGGTGGAGAAGATTCTAGGGGACAATGGTGGAGAAGGATCTGGAGGAGTCAATGGTGGAGAAGGATCTGTGGCGGACAATGGTGGAGAAGGATCTGTGGGGGACAATGGTGGAGAAAGGTCAGGGGAGGTCAATGGTGGAAAAGGATCTGAGGGACATTGGTGGAGAAGGATCTGGGGGGCAATTGTGGAGAAGGATCTGGGGGGGTCAATGGTGAAGGATCTGGGGGGCCAATGGTGGAGAAGGATCTGTAGGGGTCAATGGTGGAGAAAGATCAGGGGGACAATGGTGAAGAAAGATCAGAGGGGTCAATGGTGGAGAAAGATCAGGGGGGTCAATGGTGGAAAAGGATCTGGAGGGCAATTGTGGAAAAAGATCTGGAGGGGTAGAGGTCAGTGGGGAAGATGGATCTGAAGGGGGTCAATGGTGGAGAAGTATCTAGGGGGGTCAATGGTGGACAAGGATCTGGGGGTTCTTGTAGATCACCAGCTTAATAATGGCATGCAATGCAAAGCAGCGGGTTCTAAAGCGAGCAAAATCCTCTCTAGTATAAGGAGAGGTATAGACTCCAGAGAGAGAGATATCACCCCCCCTCCCCCCGGTACAAATCATTAGTAAGACTTCATCTGGAATATGCAGTTCAGTTTTGGACACCAATTCACAAAAAGAACATTGGGGAACTGGAGGAAGTACAGAGAAGGGCAACCAAACTGATACGAGGCATGGAGGAGATCAGCTATGAGGAGAGATTAGAGGAACTGAATGTATTCTCTACTGAGAAGAGGAGATTAAGGGGGGATATGATCTCCATGTATAATACATAAGGGGGGGATATGATCTCCATGTATAATACATAAGGGGGGATATGATCTCCATGTATAATACATAAGGGGGGATATGATCTCCATGTATAATACATAAGGGGGATATGATCTCCATGTATAATACATAAGGGGGGATATGATCTCCATGTATAATACATAAGGGGGATATGATCTCCATGTATAATACACAAGGGGGATATGATCTCCATGTATAATACATAAGGGGGGATATGATCTCCATGTATAATATATAAGGGGGGATATGATCTCCATGTATAATACATAAGGGGGGATATGATCTCCATGTATAATACATAAGGGGGATATGATCTCCATGTATAATACATAAGGGGGATATGATCTCCATGTATAATACATAAGGGGGATATGATCTCCATGTATAATACATAAGGGGGGATATGATCTCCATGTATAATACATAAGGGGGATATGATCTCCATGTATAATACATAAGGGGTGGCTATGATCTCCATGTATAATACATAAGGGGGGATATGATCTCCATGTATAATACATAAGGGGGGATATGATCTCCATGTATAATACATAAGGGGGATATGATCTCCATGTATAATACATAAGGGGGGATATGACCTCCATGTATAATACATAAGGGGGGATATGATCTCCATGTATAATACATAAGGGGGATATGATCTCCATGTATAATACATAAGGGGGGATATGATCTCCATGTATAATACATAAGGGGGGGATATGATCTCCATGTATAATACATAAGGGGGGGATATGATCTCCATGTATAATACATAAGGGGGGATATGATCACCATGTATAATACATAAGGGGGGGATATGATCTCCATGTATAATACATAAGGGGGGATATGATCTCCATGTATAATACATAAGGGGGATATGATCTCCATGTATAATACATAAGGGGGATATGATCACCATGTATAATACATAAGGGGGATATGATCTCCATGTATAATACATAAGGGGGATATGATATCCATGTATAATACATAAGGGGGGATATGATCTCCATGTATAATACATAAGGGGGATATGATCTCCATGTATAATACATAAGGGGGATATGATCTCCATGTATAATACATAAGGAGGATATGATCTCCATGTATAATACATAAGGGGGATATGATCTCCATGTATAATACATAAGGGGGGATATGATCTCCGTGTATAATACATAAGGGGGATATGATCTCCATGTATAATACATAAGGGGGGATATGATCTCCATGTATAATACATAAGGGGGATATGATCTCCATGTATAATACATAAGGGGGGATATGATCTCCATGTATAATACATAAGGGGGGATATGATCTCCACGTATAATACATAAGGGGGATATGATCTCCATGTATAATACATAAGGGGGGATATGATCTCCATGTATAATACATAAGGGGGATATGATCTCCATGTATAATACATAAGGGGGGATATGATCTCCATGTATAATACATAAGGGGGGATATGATCTCCACGTATAATACATAAGGGGGATATGATCTCCATGTATAATACATAAGGGGGGATATGATCTCCATGTATAATACATAAGGGGGGATATGATCACCATGTATAATACATAAGGGGAGGATATGATCTCCATGTATAATACATAAGGGGGGATATGATCTCCATGTATAATACATAAGGGGGGGTATGATCTCCATGTATAATACATAAGGGGGGATATGATCTCCATGTATAATACATAAGGGGGGATATGATCTCCATGTAGAATACATAAGGGGGGGATATGATCTCCATGTATAATACATAAGGGGGGATATGATCTCCATGTATAATACATAAGGGGGGATATGATCTCCATGTATAATACATAAGGGGGGATATGATCTCCATGTATAATACATAAGGGGGGATATGATCTCCATGTATAATACATAAGGGGGGATATGATCTCCACGTATAATACATAAGGGGGGGATATGATCTCCATGTATAATACATAAGGGGGGGAGGGGTATGATCTCCATGTATAATACATAAGGGGGGTATGATCTCCATGTATAATACATAAGGGGGGTATGATCTCCATGTATAATACATAAGGGGGGGATATGATCTCCATGTATAATACATAAGGGGGGGATATGATCTCCATGTATAATACATAAGGGGGGGATATGATCTCCATGTATAATACATAAGGGGGATATGATCTCCATGTATAATACATAAGGGGGGATATGATCTCCATGTATAATACATAAGGGGGGATATGATCTCCATGTATAATACATAAGGGGGATATGATCACCATGTATAATACATAAGGGGGATATGATCTCCATGTATAATACATAAGGGGGATATGATCTCCATGTATAATACATAAGGGGGGGATATGATCTCCATGTAGAATACATAAGGGGGGATATGATCTCCATGTATAATACATAAGGGGGGGATATGATCTCCATGTATAATACATAAGGGGGGATATGATCTCCATGTATAATACATAAGGGGGGATATGATCTCCATGTATAATACATAAGGGGGGGATATGATCTCCATGTATAATACATAAGGGGGGATATGATCTCCATGTATAATACATAAGAGGGTGATATGATCTCCATGTATAATACATAAGGGGGGATATGATCTCCATGTATAATACATAAGGGGGGGATATGATCTCCATGTATAATACATAAGGGGGGGATATGATCTCCATGTATAATACATAAGGGGGGATATGATCTCCATGTAGAATACATAAGGGGGGATATGATCTCCATGTATAATACATAAGGGGGGTATGATCTCCATGTATAATACATAAGGGGGGATATGATCTCCATGTATAATACATAAGGGGGGATATGATCTCCATGTATAATACATAAGGGGGGATATGATCTCCATGTATAATACATAAGGGGGGTTATGATCTCCATGTATAATACATAAGGGGGGATATGATCTCCATGTATAATACATAAGGGGGGATATGATCTCCATGTATAATACATAAGGGGGGATATGATCTCCATGTATAATACATAAGGGGGGTATGATCTCCATGTATAATACATAAGGGGGGATATGATCTCCATGTATAATACATAAGGGGGGATATGATCTCCATGTATAATACATAAGGGGGGTATGATCTCCATGTATAATACATAAGGGGGGATATGATCTCCATGTATAATACATAAGGGGGGATATGATCTCCATGTATAATACATAAGGGGGGATATGATCTCCATGTATAATACATAAGGGGGATATGATCTCCATGTATAATACATAAGGGGGGATATGATCTCCATGTATAATACATAAGGGGGGATATGATCTCCATGTATAATACATAAGGGGGGATATGATCTCCATGTATAATACATAAGGGGGGGATATGATCTCCATGTATAATACATAAGGGGGATATGATCTCCATGTATAATACATAAGGGGGGATATGATCTCCATGTATAATACATAAGGGGGGATATGATCTCCATGTATAATACATAAGGGGGGATATGATCTCCATGTATAATACATAAGGGGGGATATGATCTCCATGTATAATACATAAGGGGGGATTGCTGTAGGAAAGTCCTGGATTCTTTCTTGGATACACAGAATATAACTGGATATAACATTTATAGGGAAAGTTGATCCAGGGAATATCCGATTGCCTCTCGGGGGGATCAGGAAGGAATTGTTTCCCCTGCAAGAGCAGATTGGATCGTGCTTTGCTGGGTTTTGCCTTCTGGTGGATCAGCTGTGGGTGTCGGATTATAACTTTTATTTTTATTGGTACAACTAGATGGATGTCTTTTTTCAGCCAGACTAACTATGAAACTATGTAGGTCCCACACCGCTGCCTCCCATCTCCTGAGACTGCACTCAGTGACTTGGGTCTGAGACACTACAGACATATCCCTCCACCCGGCACAGCCAGCAGATAACAGAGAAGTTACCCTGGAGGAGTCAGGCACAAGGCAGGAGACCCCAGTCACATGTCCTGGGTGCCTACATTATGCAATGCTTAGAGTAAAAATCAACATTTGTCTGCCAGCTGAACCCCAGAACCTCCATAAATCCAGTCTAGAGACATAAATTGTGTCTGCAGCACAGAGAAGGAAGATTATCCGAGAGAAATCCAGGAATACAGGACGGGGAACACAGCTCAGGAAAGTGACCAGGGGATTACAGGCTGATATCACCCAGTCCCCGCCCTACTCTGGACCAATCAGTGAGCAGTATGGGTGGAGGAATGGATTTAGTGTTCATGACCCACCTGTGCTGATCTCTGTAGGAGTGTCCTCCTCTATAAATGTCCCCGTTATTCCATCCTCCTCCATAGACTGCTGATCATCCCTCACATACGCCTCTTCTTCTTCTGCTTTCACCTCAAATTCTATATCGATTGGATCTCCACTCTAAATCAAGGAAATGAGAGAGAATATCATCTGTAAAATATAAGGTCACATAAAAAACTCCACACATTGTCTCTATGAATCCATGTTCTCGATGCTCCATCCCACCAACCTTGCAATGGGGAGGGATGGTGTGACCTTCCTGTGTGGAATCCCGGGAATACAGAGGACGGGGACATCTCTCTGATGGGTTCCTGGTATTAGGTGGCTCCATCATATCCTTGTGTCCTTCTGAAAACTCCTCCATCACTCCATACTCCTCATCCTCCTCTTTATACTCTTCTTTAACATCAATATTATCATCCCCGAGGATTCCACTCTGAAAGATATAATAAAACATTCATTGTAACAAACATGCTGTGTATAAATCACAACTACCAATAATTGTCATCATCTACCTGATGATGGTGAGGGATGGTGTGACCTTCCTGTGTGGAATCCCGGGAATACAGAGGATGGGGACATCTCTCTGGTGGGCTCCTGTAGCTGGATGACTCCACCATGGTGTCCTGGTACAGATCTTTGTGTTCTTTTAGAAGCTCTGACTCCTCCATCCCCCCATCCTCATCCTCCTCCTCTTTTATCTCTTCTTTAACCTCAACTTTAGAATCTCTCAGGTTTCCACTCTGAATATATAATAAAAATGACATCAATGGTAACAATGCAGAGAATGTACAGATCCTAATGATACTATCAGTGATTGTTCCTCATCTACCTGATGATGGTGAGGGATGGTGTGACCTTCCTGTGTGGAATCCCGGGAATACAGAGGACGGGGACATCTCTCTGGTGGGTTCCCATGACTGGATCCATCTGTAGGAAACACACACACTGACTGAATCCATTGTTTCTATGTGTTTATCAGATGATGGGGGATCTAGGTGGATCCTCCGTACTGCTCTCTCCTTTACAATAAAGTCTCCTCTTACCCGGTGATGTGAGGGGCGGCTGATTGTCCATCATGACGTCCTTGTAGAGATCCTTGTGTCCTTCTAAATACTCCCACTCCTCCATGGAGAAATAGACAGTGACACCCTGACACCTTATAGGAACCTGACACACACAATGATACAGTCACCATCCAGACACATCCCTTGTCTGTTACTGGAGAATGTCCCAGAATTCCCGGCACCGCTCACCTCTCCTGTCAGCAGCTCAGTGATCTCTCTGGTGACTTCTAGAATCTTCTTCTTCTTTCTCTCTTCTATCAGGGAGGGAGGTGGAGGCAATGTGATGTCATATGATCTCCAGACTTCACAGGAGGAAAACTCTACATCTGAACACGAATAGTCACATCAAATGATATTCCCAGAATCCTCCTCACCTCTCCATTCAGGTCTCCATTTATTATAGCCCCACTTGACTCTGGATGGAGGGACATTGGGAGGAGGAGCTGTGAGGTCAGTGTGATGTCATAGGATTCTCTGACTCTGGATGGAGGGACATTGGGAGGAGGAGCTGTGAGGTCAGTGTGATGTCATAGGATCCTCTGACTCTGGATGGATGGACATTGGGAGGAGGAGCTGTGAGGTCAGTGTGATGTCATAGGATTCTCTGACTCTGGATGGAGGGACATTGGGAGGAGGAGCTGTGAGGTCAGTGTGATGTCATAGGATTCTCTGACTCTGGATGGAGGGACATTGGGAGGAGGAGCTGTGAGGTCAGTGTGATGTCATAGGACATATAGACTCTGGTTGGAGGGAGATTTGGATGGGGAGATTTGAGGGGTCCTCTATATGAGGCTCCCATACAAACCAAATCCTTGTTCCTGGGTGCGTCCTACCTCTCCTAAACTGAAGAGTGAACTTTGTCTTCTACCATCCAGAAATCTGTCCGAAATCTGTGGAAGTAAGCTGTCATGTGATCAGGTGACGTGCGGAGGAACGGAGTGTAAATAGCAGACAATTGTCTCCAGAGCCCCTAATGGTGGGGATGGATTTGGCGGCGTGCTGGTGCCAAGTTTCCTCCCCCCAGGGTCACTGCAGGTGTGGAGAAAAGCTGTGTAAGAGGATATGGAGGAGAGATGAGGAGGAGATCCAGGAATCAGGAGAAAGGTCAGGGCAGGCAACAGACAAGTATGAAGACAAGGCGGTTGGCCGCACAAGCAGTGATGTAGGGGATAAAATCCTTTATTGGAATCCTTTACACACAATGTAGTAACACATGACCGCTCCAGGACAGAGCAGAGGAACAGAACACGCGTGTCACACCAATACAGGCTTAGTCATTACTGATTTATATTTGTCCAGAACAGCTTTAAATAACATGTAACAGCTGATAAGGATTTGTCTGGAATCCGGGATAACAAAGTATACAACAACATGACATCATTAATATCATGACACATAAAGTGACAACAATCCCTGTAATATATGTGGTTCCTGGGACAGGTCACAGATATATGAAATGGAAACCAGCATGATAAGGAAGGATGAGTGACACCTTTTATTTGTTCAGTCCAAGCAGGGAGGTGGAGTCACCCACAATATAATGAGACAATAAATGAAACAATCCTACATAAACATGATAACATCCCACCCGGCACTCAGCCCTGGAGGGAGGTGTCTGCAAATGACAAATCCAAATCCTTCTGTTTACATAGAACATGAAAGCCTGTATTGGTGTGACGCGTCTTCTGTTCCTCTGTCCTGTCCTGGAGCTGTCATGTTATTACTACATTGTGTGTAAAGGATTCCAATAAAGGATTTTATCCCCTACATCACTGCTTGTGGGGCCAACCGCCTTGTCTTCATACTGCCCCTGTGACCACGGATCAGGCCGGCACCTACGTGTCTGTGGAGGGGTCATACACATTCCGCACTCACTTACAGACGTCTTTTTGTTTTTCCTGTAAGTCAGCTTTGGGAGCAAAATATATTATCATCAACTCCACCCCCTGAAGGGGTTCATCTACGCGTTACCTCATCTGCTGCCAGATCCAGGAATGTCTCCTCTCTGCTTCCTCATTCATGGAACTTCCTGTCTGTACCTGACATCACTTCCTGTCTGTACCTGACATCACTTCCTGTCTATACCTGACATCACTTCCTGTCTTTACCTGACATCACTTCCTGTCTTCCATAGAGACTTCCTGTCTGGGTAGAAGTGAGATCCCCACCTTGTGGAGCTCAGAGAGGTCCAAAACCCCTCCCCCGAGCAGTCATATATTTCTGTCCCCCTTGGTGGGAGTGGAGGTGACCCCTCTATAAGGATCTACAGTCCATACACACCCAGCACAAGGCCGGGGTCACACTACCAGATGGTTCTCGGGGCTGCAGTTCCTCTGAGCTCCACATGGTGGGGATCTCACTTCTACCCAGACAGGAAGTCTCTATGGAAGACAGGAAGTGATGTCAAGTACAGACAAGAAGCAGATCGGAGACGTTTGTGGAAGTGGCAGCAGAGGAGGTAATAAGATGTTATGTTCTATTTACACCCAGTAACCCCCCATTATGTCCGTCCTCTTCCTCCATAGTCATCTCCGTCCTTCTCCTCCATAGTCACGTCCGTCCTCTTCCTCCATAGTCATGTCCGTCCTCTTCCTCCATAGTCACGTCCGTCCTCTTCCTCCATAGCCACGTCTGTCCTCTTCCTCCATAGTCACGTCCATCCTCTTCCTCCATAGTCATGTCTGTCCTCTTCCTCCATAGTCACGTCCGTCCTCTTCCTCCATAGTCATGTCCATCCTCTTCCTCCATAGTCACTGTGACGTCTTTTATCTCCAGCAGATGATGATACACACATATATAGTGTGGGAACCCAGATTAACCCCTTCAGGGGCAGAACATCCCCCCACTTCCGGGGCCGGAACATTCTCCTCATTGTGGTGAGGTGGTCTTCTCATAGGAGTGAGCTGAGCTCTCCTGGGTTCGGTTCCAGTGTTGCTCAGTGAACTGGCTGAACTCAAACCTTCCTGAAGTCAATGGCAGCCAATGCACAATAGTTGGACTAATAGACAAGGGGGTGTCAGACAATCACCCTGAGGGACATGTACAATGCAGGAATCCAGTTGGCCGGGAGCAGGGAGGTTCTAAATGGTTAAAGTGAAACATTATAACTGTCCAACACCTTTAAATGGCATTTCTGGGGAGTGTCCTAATCTTGGGGGGTTTCCTAATAATGGGGGTGTCCTTATCCTGGGGGGTGTTCTTAATCTGGGGGAGTATCCTAACCCTGGGGGTTTCCTAATCCTGGGAGGTGTCCTAATCATGGGAGTGTCCTAATCCTAGGAGGTGCCCTAATCCTGGGAGGTGTCCTAATCATGGGGGTTTCCTAATCCTGGGAGGTGCCCTAATCCTGGAGGTGTCCTAATCCCCCTGTGAAGGGACATCTCTGTGATGTACAGAATGTGCTGCAGCAGCGCTGACACTTACAAAGGAAATAGTGTTTAATCATTTGCCTACCAACAACTTCCTGGTTTACAGGAGAGCACGCCGCCCCTTGCTGCTCACGCTGTGGTTGGACACAGCATGAGTTTGTGGTCAGGCCTGCAACCAATGATTGTGTGGCCAACCACAGCGCAGAGATCAGGGTGTTAGTGATCACACATGAAGATCTGGTTGCTTCTTCTCCCTGATCTCACTTACCATTCAGAGCTGAGATCAGGAAGAAAATCCATCCAGTCTGGGAGTACAATCAGCACACATACACTTGTTAGGCACACAGTGAACCCCTTGATTGCCTTCCTGATCACCCATCACCCAGCCAGTGTCATTAGTACAGTGACAGTGTACAGTATTATCACAGATCTCTGTATTAGTGTCACTAGTGACATCAGTTAGTGTCCCCCCCAGTCAGTGTCAGTTACTGTCAGTCTCTGATTGGCTGCCACATTATCAGTCACACTATAAATTGCTGATCACTAGTATAGTGTTTCTCTGGACTGGTATCCTGGTCACGGTCAGACCAATACTAGTGTCCCCGATGGAATGGTAGAAATTCTGAGGCCCCTCTGCACACTGCTATATACCCTTCAAGCAGACTATGCAATGAATAGGGATATTTAGTTCACACATATTACAATACATGCTTAAGCTGCCAACTGCGTCAAAGTGATCCCTCTATGGCCAGTCCTACACAATGGGGGGAGCTACAAGGTTCAGGTCTGGCTACTGACCCAACAATACAACAAACAAGAGATCCATGTGCTCAAATCTCAACAGCTAGTGTGTGCTCAAATCCCAACAGCTAGTGCATGCACTAGCTGTTGGGATTTGAGCACATGGATCTCTTGTTTGTTGTATTGTTGGGTCAGTAGCCAGACCTGAACCTTGTAGCTCTCCCCATTGTGTAGGACTGGCCATAGAGGGATCACTTTGACGCAGTTGGCAGCTTAAGCCTGTATTGCAATATGTGTGAACTAAATGTCCCTATTTATTGCATAGTCTGCTTGAAGGGTATATAGCAGTGTGCAGAGGGGCCTCAGAATTTCTGGTGTTAATATGTGATTACACCCCTTTAGCACCTGATGGATAAATGCATGCACTAGCTGTTGGGATTTGAGCACATGGATCTCCCGATGGAATGTGTCCCCATAAATGCAGTGTTAGCAGGATCAGCCCCGATCACTGCCACCACTTGCATTTAGCCCCCCCAATAAATGCAATGTCAGTATAATTTTTCAGATCACTGCCATCTCTGATACATTGTCTGCAAATCACAGTGTCAGCAACATCTGAGCCTGATCTCTCCTACCACTAGCAGATCATTTTATTTCTAGCACACAAGCAGTCCCTGATTGCTAGCCAGGAGCTCTTTTTCCCATAGTCACCACTAAGTACCTGTAAATTTAGTGTCCAAAAAAAGGTTCCCTAGGGAGGCGTACAGGATTCCCAGCATGACAGATGAGAGTGAAGGGGAAGCCTCACTATCAGAATCAGGCTCAGATTATGAACCTGTAGAGAGCAGTGACACCCCAGCAGGTAGGTCTGATGATGGTGAAGAGGTCCCTGCTAAGATCAGGCACACCCAACCCCATTCCCAGGTTGCTGAGGTGCTAGAAATGCAGGATTATTCTCATATGCAGCACAGTGACAGTACTAACACTGCACTACCTTTTGGTGGATTGACAAGCACCAGTGGCCTAGTACTTCCTAGCCTTTTATACATCAGCACTGCAGTATTTCATGGTGAAGTGGTGAGTCCCAAGTGCAGTACAAGCTGGTGAGGTGGCTAGCACTCGTAGCATTATGCAACTGCATCCACCAAGAATTCAAGCACAGGCCTGTAGAGCCCATGGTGTCCTCCCAGAGGTGCCTGCAAACCCTGAATGGCTTCCCCCAGATTCAGCAGCATCCGTCATCCCCCCATTCACTGCCCAGGGTTCAGGTGGAAACAGCGAACTTAACAACGCCCCTTGATATTTTTTAGCTGTTTTTCACTGAAGACCTCTAAAATTTGATTGTGCACCAAAGCAATCTTTATACCATAATACAATACATCTCTGCCAATGCAAATTCAAAGTTTGCCAGCCTATTCGAGTTCAAACCTGTCACGGTTTCTGAATTTAAAGCTTTTTTGGGCCTAACCCTTGACATTGCCCTTACAAAGAATGAATTGTGCTCATATTGGTCCACAGACCTGATTCATCATATGTCTGTGTTCTCTGCTGCAATGGCCCCCGATGTTCAGACTACATGGAGAGCAGTGGTAAGATAGTGTGGGACTTGTCACCCTTGTTGAATATGGGGTACCATCTGTACGTGGACAACCTTTATGCTAGCATGCAACTTTTTAGACATTTGTTCCTTCAAGAAATTGGCTGCTATGGCACCATGCGATCTAATCACAAAGGCTTTCCCCAGTGGCTTGGTAACACCCCACTTAGAGAGGGGAAGAATTCTGCTTTTGAATGAAGAACTACTCGAGTAAAATGGAAGGACAAATGTGATGTATTTATTCTGTCTTCCATTCAGACACAACAGTCCAAATTTACATGGCCTCTGGTGTTGTTGAAAGGCCTATCTGTGTCAGCGTCAGAATACACCGATCAATGCTGCAGCTGACTGGTGTTCCTGCAAAGCAAATAGTTAACAATAACAAAGTAACAATATAACATTAATTAAAAAAATATATATATATTTTCCCTGACTACCTATGATCTTTAGAGACCTGTCCTGTGCTGAATTGTGTGGACCCCTACACTGTGCCATGCTGTACCCTGGAGTTTCTCCCCTTATTCCATGTTTACCACAGACACATCATTTTTGGGGCGACTTTTGTGTTGAGGTAGGTGGGAGGACAACAGGAAAATGCCTCTCATGCAGCCGGCTAACTGCATCTGGATTTGGGCTTTGGGCCGCAGTGCCTTCTGGATACAGAAGGGCCTTGATGATCTCTTCCTGATATTTTAGGAAGGATCTGGTTCTTCCAGTAGCTTTGTAAATAACAAAAGCATTGTATAGAGCCAATTGACATTATTAAATGTCATTATTTAATGATAAATATATAGACACTTTTTTATGCCAATGTCTAGCTCTGCAGGTGGTTAAAAATGGCTTCATCATTTGGTAGTTGAAGTCTACACCTCCCAGGCTTTTGGAAAATGAAGAAAAAAAATATATTTTTTATTTTCATCTTTCATTCCTCAAAACCTTGTGACAATAAAATGAGATCTGCAAAATACTCAGCATGCCGCTGGTTAAATACCTTGGAGTGTCGACTTTCCAAAAAAGGGTCATTTAGGGGTGTTTGTACTATTGGGGCATTTTAGAGTCTCTAAAACTGTGATAAGTATTCAGGACATCCAATGAATAATTAATGCCCCTTGAAAGCCTGAAGGTGCTGATTGGATTTTGGGCCCTGTACATGGATAGGCTGTACTTGTTTGGGGCTGTAATTACACATATACCCATGGCATGTGTGAGAAATATCTCATTAAAGTGACAACTTTGTGTAAAGAAAAATAACATTTTTGTCATATCCCAAATACTTGTGGCAAAAAATAAAATCTTCCATGGATTCAACATGCCTCCCAGAAAATACCTCAGACTGTCTACTTTCCAAAAATGAGGTAATTTAGAAACATAGAAAAGTGAAGCAGAAAAAACTGTGTGGCCCAGCAAGTTCTTTTGGGGAGGAGGTGGGTGGGGGTTTGTTTGGTAACGTTTTGTCTGAGTATAGATCTATGCTTATCCCAAGCATGTTTGAAGCTATTTACTGCTGACTGGCTCACTACCTCTGCTGGAAGTTTACTCCAAGCATCATCTACTCTTGTGTGTACTGTCCTGGCATTTTAGCACCTCAAGAAATGTGATAGGCAGTAGGAAAGTCAGAGCTGCTTAAAAGCTGCGTAGATTCTGGTATATATCCCGTAGTTTGTAGACTATAACTTTCACACACAACAATTAATATACACTTACTGGGGATTGTTTTCCAAAGACAAGTAGTGGAATACATTTTGGCCTAAATTTATGAAGAAATGAGATTTGGTCAGATATTTTTAATAACAGAAAGTAGAAAATATAGTTTTTTTTTAATGTTGGTCTTTTTTCATTTATATGTAGCGCTACCCCCTCAAGAGTCGCTGAGTATTTTGGGTTCCCTGTTCACTTCTGAGCCCTGGCTGGTGCACAACCCCTGATGACACCATTGTAATACCTTGGTCAGGTGTCCCCCCCGGCTATAACACACAATAATCACATAGCATTGAATGAATAGTAAATCAGTCTGTATTAGAGTCAGATTAGCAGCAATATACACACAAAGAATCGATGACTGATGTGAGAAACTATGAACCGTTCAGGAGAAATAAACAACATATTACAGCACAATACCACATTAAATAGACTGAATTGTCCTCCAGGACTCAGAGTTTTATTGTTTCTCTCCTACCCAGAGAACTTTCCCCAAACAGGCAGAAAAGGGGAGATTAGGAATGTTAGGCTCGCTCCCTTGTGGGCTCCCAGTAAACAGAACCAGTGCTTAACTCTCTGAGGGTTTCAACAAGCAGAAAGTCCCATATAAACCCCATCACCCAATGCAGGAAAGACTCTTCTGCTGGTTTGGTGGAGCTCTTTACATTGGTGCACAGTGGAGGGGTCATCCCTTTTCTTCATGAGAAAATGTCCCTTCCCTGGTGATGAGGACACAGCAAGCAGAGTTCCCCTTCAATAAAGGCAGCAATCTAGGAGTTTACTTGGGTCTGGTGGTTACTCAAACTGAGGAGGGTGAGAGCAGACTTCAGCAGAAGTATGTCCCTTTAGTGTGAGACTTGGCTGGTGGAACTTTGTGTAGAACAGGCCGGAGGTAATATGATTTTACCTTTTTCCAGTTCCTGCCAATCAGGCAACAGAATCTATTAGATCTGATATACTGTGTGTGATACTTCAATGGGCTTCTGGTGTAGATAGGCCGCAGCACTGATTGGGCTACAGAGACTGTGTCTCTATGTGGCAGTCTGTATTGTAAGAATCCTGGACTTAGTAACCGGCAACAACAACTATGGAACCTGTATCACATGGTGGTGTGGTGTGGGTTAGGAACTCTCTCACCCAGTCCTTCAAAGTAGTGGTGTGAAATGATGTCCTTGTTGCTGGGGGGCCCCTTTTCTGGCTGTCTTCCCATAGAGATAGTGGTGCCGATGACGATGACCCGATCCACCTACATGCAGGATTGACTATCCTGCCTCTCTGAACAATCAACAATCTGGAAATTCCCTTCTCCATCCTCTGATTCAGTCTGATCCAGCCTGAGGCCTCCTGGATCGGCACTCTGTTCTCACACGCACCCTGCCTCTCTTCTCCTCTCCTCCTGGGCTTTTCTCCTTTTATACGCTCCAGCCCCTTTACTTACTGACTTGGGATCTGTAGTTCTATGTCAGCTGCACTGAATGAAGAAATCCTGCTTGCAGCATACAAGTCCCAGCATTCTCAGCGTTGCTGTACAATTTCCTGTGTCAGCTGAACTGCAGAGCACAGCCATCTTGTGGCCATTTAACAATCTGCAATTAGTAACAATGCAGTGTGTTACATACATAAAAAAACCCTCAGTGGTGATCAAATACCACCAAAAGAAAGCTCCATTTGTGTGAAAAAATTATATCAATTGCATTTGGGTTCAGTGTTGCATGACCGAGCAATTTGCCGTTAAAGTAGTTCAGTGCTGAACAGCAAAATATAACCTGGTCATGAAGAGGTAATACCTTCTGGAGGTCAAGTGGTTAAACTGTGTGTTAGGTTCTTTACTGTTGGAGCGGTAAGGATGTGGAACTCCCTTCCACAGTTGGTGTGTCAGCGGGGAGTGTAGATACATTCACAAACCTTTTAGATGTGTTTCTTAGGGAACACAATGTAAAGGGATATGGAAGAGGATGGTGCCATAGACACGCAGATACACACAATGCGGCTGAACTGGAGGGACGAGTGTCTATAGTCAACCTTACCGACTATGTAACCATTTATCATTCCTTGTCTGCAGATCTAAAACTCATCAAAACCAGTTCAGAGACAAAACAAACACAACAGAGAAAAGGGGATTTCTGATCCGGCAGACCAAGAGAGTTCTGGGGTCTAAACACTAAACAGTCTAAAGTAAACGTGTTCCCGTGGGGGGCGGTAGTTCTTAAGGTATAACTAAAGGTAAAACTTTTTTTTTTAGGTTTAGATTAGAGAGGAATTAGAGCATCTGTCAGTTTTCATTGCGCTTTGTGCCCCCATTTGTCCCGGTGACCATTATAATCAAGAGTGAAAGAGAGCCCCAAATTTTGGGTTGACATCAGAACACTAATAGAGGGTATATCGTCCACTGGGGAAACTAGTTCTGGCGACACCCCAGAATTCCCTCACTTTGGGGGGATTTCCTCTCACTTCTTGTTTTGGTTATGAGACAGGAAGTGAAGGGAAATCTCCCCAATGGGACACAGATGGCAAAAACACCTGACAGAGGTTATAACCCTACCTTACTCTATCCAAAATGAAACAAGTGGTTTGTCTTTAGTTACACTTTAAATGTCCAGCAACCCTCCTATTCCCCCCTCACATCCACATCCTATTATTGTGTGACCAATACCATCCAAATCATTCTTACTTTCATTTCCCAAAGTTATCCGTCTACAAGGAGACCTGTATAGATCACATGATGGCACCAATGAGGATGGAGGAGGACCGGAGTCACATGACTGAGAAGATACTAAACCTCACCCTGGAGATCATCTACCTGCTGACCGGAGAGGTGAGGAGGATTCTGGGAGGTCACATGACATCACTATTATCTCTATTAATAAAACAGAGTCCTGACCAGAGAGGTGAGGAGGATTCTGGGAGGTCACATGACATCACTCTTATCTCTATTAATAAAACACAGACCTGACCGGAGAGGTGAGGAGGATTCTGGGAGGTCACATGACATCACTCTTATCTCGATTAATAAAACACAGACCTGACCGGAGAGGTGAGGAGGATTCTGGGAGGTCACATGACATCACTCATCTCTATTAATAAAACACAGACCTGACCGGAGAGGTGAGGAGGATTCTGGGATTCTAACATGATATTCCTATTGGTTCCTCAGAGATTTCCTCTTCTGAAGTCAGGTGATCATATGACCATCACAGTGCCTCCATGTGACTCCCTAAACCCTGAGAGACACAACATGCAGAAGATTCTAGAAGTCACCAAGAAGATGATGGAGCTGCTGACAGGAGAGGTGAGCGGTGCCGGGAATTCTGGGACATTCTCCAGTAACAGACAAGGGATGTGTCTGGATGGTGACTGTATCATTGTGTGTGTCAGGTTCCTATAAGGTGTCAGGGTGTCACTGTCTATTTCTCCATGGAGGAGTGGGAGTATTTAGAAGGACACAAGGATCTCTACAAGGACGTCATGATGGACAATCAGCCGCCCCTCACATCACCGGGTAAGAGGAGACTTTATTGTAAAGGAGAGAGCAGTACGGAGGATCCACCTAGATCCCCCATCATCTGATAAACACATAGAAACAATGGATTCAGTCAGTGTGTGTGTTTCCTACAGATGGATCCAGTCATGGGAACCCACCAGAGAGATGTCCCCGTCCTCTGTATTCCCGGGATTCCACACAGGAAGGTCACACCATCCCTCACCATCATCAGGTAGATGAGGAACAATCACTGATAGTATCATTAGGATCTGTACATTATCTGCATTGTTACCATTGATGTCATTTTTATTATATATTCAGAGTGGAGACCTGAGAGATCCTAAAGTTGAGAAAAAAGAAGAAATAGAAGAAGAGGAGGATGAGGATGGGGTGATGGAGGAGTCAGAGATTCCAGAAAAACACAAAGATCTGTACCAGGACACCATGGTGGAGTCATCCAGCTACAAAAATCTACCAGAAAGATGTCACTGTCCTCTGTATTCTCAGGATTCCACACAGGGGGGTCACACCATCCCTCACCATTACAAGGTTTGTGTCAGGTCCAGACTGGCCATAGGGCACACTGGGTATTTGCCTGGTGGACAGGGGCTTCTGGACAGGGCAAGAACTCTGGGAACTCTGCTGCATTTCCTTAGTACCCTGTGATGTGTGGAGAGGGAGTGAGGCAGACAGCTCTGGAGCCCTGGAGCCATGGGGGACTGAGCCAGGGGGCAAGGTAACCTTGCTGCTCTGATTCCATTGTTAGTGGCCCCAGGAGGCTGGACTGCGGCTGCCCAGTGGCTGCAGGGCTCTGAGCTGAGAGAGTCTCTCTCTTACAGCCCAGAGCCATCAATGACATTCCACCCCTTTTCCCACATGGACAGGGGTTGAGAGAGAGAGCTGGTTCTGTTCCTCCTCCTCCCTCCCCTCCTGTGTCATCCTCACCTACACCCCCCGGCAGTGTTGTGCCTCAGAGATGGAGATATGTGGGTGGAAAGTTTTCTTTTTCTACATTGTGCGGAGGATTACACTGGGCTGCTCAGTCTAAAATGCCTGGGACAATTTTTTTGGCCCAGTCTGGGCCTGGCTGGTGGGATGGAGCATCTAGAACATGGACTTGTAGAGACAAAGTGTGGATTTTGTGGGTGATGTCACAATAATAAAGCTCATATTTTACAGATGATATTTTCTCTCATTTCCTTGATTTAGAGTGGAGATCCAATCGATATAGAATTTGAGGTGAAAGCAGAAGAAGAAGAGGCGTATGTGAGGGATGATCAGCAGTCTATGGAGGAGGATGGAATAACGGGGACATTTATAGAGGAGGACACTCCTACAGAGATCAGCACAGGTGGGTCATGAACACTAAATCCATTCCTCCACCCATACTGCTCACTGATTGGTCCAGAGTAGGGCGGGGACTGGGTGATATCAGCCTGTAATCCCCTGGTCACTTTCCTGAGCTGTGTTCCCCGTCCTGTATTCCTGGATTTCTCTCGGATAATCTTCCTTCTCTGTGCTGCAGACACAATTTATGTATCAGTTCTGGTTTATTCCTCACTCTCTGACTAAGGTCCATGAATAAAGAAATGACCTGGTAGGAGATCAGAGGAGCCATTTCCTAGTTCCCTTGAGGGTGGAATTGTAAGCTCTTCAGAGACCAAGCTGCCTGATGTGGGCGGAGTCCTGGTTTGGGGGAACCAATCAGCTCCTGTCTAGTAATCCTCTTTGTCTTTTAGTCCATGGCCGGGAGATGAGGAAAACCTCCGAGGATTGTCTCACTTTGTCTCCAGACTGGAAAGTAGAAGATGAGGACATCACACAGTATAGTCCAGGAGAAAATCCGGCTCCCTCCAATGTGCATCCGGCACCACCCAGTGTAGATGGACCATCGGATTCCTTGTATCCTGAGGAACCTCAGACTGTGCGGGACCGGGCCGGCCTTCCAACAGAGAAGAGCTTCTCCTGTACTGAGTGCGGGAAATGTTTCCATTCTACATACCATCTTAATGTGCATAAAAGATCTCACACAGGGGAGAAGCCTTATTCCTGTCCTGGGTGCAGGAAATGTTTCAGTTCTAAATCCCATCTTAATGTGCATAAAAGATCTCACACGGAGGAGAAGCCACATTCCTGTCCTGAGTGTGGGAAATGTTTTTCACAGAAGTCCAGTCTTTACACACATCAGAGATCTCACACGGGGGAAAAGGCATATTCCTGTCCTGAGTGTGGGAAATGTTTTTCACAAAAATCCAGTCTTTACAGACATCAGAGATCTCACACGGGGGAGAAGCCGTATTCCTGTTCTCAGTGCTGGAAATGCTTTTCAAGCAAGTCCATTCTTTCCAGACATCAGAGATCTCACACGGGTGAAAAGCCATTTTCCTGTCCTGAGTGCGGGAAATGCTTTACACAGAAGTCTAATCTTTATGTACATCAGAGATCTCACACAGGGGAGAAGCCATATTCCTGTCCTGAGTGCGGGAAATGTTTTTCAGACAAGTCTAGTCTTTACAAACATCAGAGATCTCACATGGGGGATAAGCCGTATTCCTGTCCTGAGTGCGGGAAATGTTTTTCAGAGAAGTCCAGTCTTTCTAAACATCAGAGATCTCACACGGGGGAGTAGCCACTTTCCTGTTCTCAGTGTGGGATATGTTTTTCACAGAAATCTGATCTGTACACACATCAGAGATCTCACACGGGGAAAAGCTGTATTCCTGTCCTGTGTGCAGTAAATGTTTCATATATAAATCAGCACTTGTTACACATCAGAGATCTCACACGGGGGAGAAGCCGTATTCCTATCCTGAGTTTGGGAAATGTTTTTCAAGGAGCTTCAATCTTTCCAGGCATAAGAAATCTCACATGGAGGAGAAGCCACTTTCCTGTCCTGAGTGAGGGAAATGTTCCTCACTGAAGTCCTGTCTTCCTGTACATCAGGGGTCCCACACAACCCTGGAGGTGTATTAGTGCCTTGAGTGCGGGAAATGTCTTCTAGATGAATGTTGCTGGACATCCCAGCTCTCATGTGGGGAAGAAGCACACCCTGATATACACCTCAGATATACTCCATGGCTGATCTTCATCATGGAAGAAACAGTCCATAAGGAGATCAGAGGTCCCCAAAGACATGGATGAAGTGTGGGACTGGGTTGGCCATTGCTGGCAGGAGAAGAATAACAATGGAGTCCTGCCCTGTGATTGGCTGAGTCTATAAATTGTTGAATGAATGGACCGTCATTCACCCAGACGTGACCAGTTTGGTCCATACTTAAAGGAGAAGTTCCCCTTTTTGGGCAGAATTTCCCTCCCATAATACACAGAAGCGTTCTCTGATGCCGTCTCTGGCCCGGCCGTCCCGATGGGCTTTCCTCTCCCCTCATCCACAGGACCATCACTTGTCTGTCAGTTTATTGGATCGTTGGAACGGATTTTCAGATTGCATCATTTCCTGTCCATGATTTCTCAGCATTCACTTCCTGTAGGCCACTTCCCAGAAGCCTTCACTTCCTTGTTGCATCACAGAAGGGGGTGTGACAGGGCGTGTTCACCGCTCTGGACCACACCTCCCTCATTATAATACCTTCCTATACAATCTGATTGGACAATCTCCTCTAGATCTCCCCCCAGCTATGTAGTACAAGGGCAGACAAAGTCCAGGGTATGGAATGTGTGACAATTATATTGGGAACTTGTGAGGCCTGGGGGCTGCAAAGGCATTAAGATGTACCAAGGATTCCTGGGGGAGCGCAGATTAGTAACGTTTGTAACCGTTTTAGGATCGCCCAAAAGAGGACAGAGAGGCAAGTGAGGGGATATGAAGTTGCTGGAATATTTATTAGAGTTCCTGGTGCAGAGTGTGTGACCCATCAAGAGGCTGATAGACGTAGGTCTGGATTTAGGAGGACGCCATGGGAGTGAATGGTGAGAAGTTTGAGAACAGAGCAATGCTTCTAAGTCAGCCCATAAGGAGCCATGTATTGTGGTGTAAAGGGGGGTTAGTGGGGTAATCTGGGCACCAAGAAATATTTAGTAACATTTGGAACACCCAAACCTCCTTGTTCCTTATGTATAAACATAGTATGTCTTGGGATTCGTGGCCCTTTGTCTGCTCAGTAGAATCACAAGACCTGATTTTAAAAAAGATTTCAGAGTATAGGAGGAGATGGGGATCGGTGGGGGTGGGGATGGGGAAGAGTACAGAACAAGTAAAGGAGTTTTGGTAAAATTGCCAATTTTCCATCACTGATCCTCCCTATCCAGGAGAGGTGAAGATGAGTCCAGGACAGAAGTAGGACTCTCAAGTATTTGAAAGTGGGGATGTAGTTGGCCTCATGGAGTGTGTTGTACGAGCGAGGGAGATGAATGCCCAAATAATCCAGGTAGGAGGTGGGCCAAGGAAACTATCATTCTGTTTTACAGAGGAAAGGGAAATGTATGGAGTACAGAGAACAGGACTGGCAGGGAGGTGTTGGGTTGGACCAAAGTAAGCAAAAGATCATCGGCAAACAATCTGACTTTACCCAGTTCAGGACCGACCACCACACTTATACTGCGGCAGGGCAGCCCCGCTTCTCCAGATCACATACAGTACATGTACACGTGTGAGCCCACCACCCTGACTGTGCTGTCATTCAGTACAGCACAAGCCGATTATCAGGTCCAGGTCAATGATTTCTGGCCTGGACCTGCTGATCACCTGGACCTGCTGATCACCTGCACCTGCTGATCACCTGTACAGAATCAGAGATCATTCTGTGTCCATATTTATAAACACAGGAACTGGAAAGGTACACTAGTGAAGAGGAGCACAAATAATACACAGTATTCCCACAAGCAGCTAAAAAAGGTGATCAATAATCAATAAACCAACTTAACAGTGAATTCAACTAAAACAACGCTGCCCACACCTAAACATACTCATATAAATGTGCAAAAATGTCAATAAATAGAAATACAGCGCCGAGCTTTCCTTAACCACTTTAGGTCCGCCCTATAATAGAAATACTGCCACAGGGCGGACTCCCTGCACAAAATCATGTGTATATGATAGCTGTGCCCAATAGAAATTGCGGTTACTGTCTGTGTCCCCATTAGGGAGATTCACTGTCTCAATTTGTCCTGTTTTCATTGTGAACATAAAAAAAATCCCACACTTTGGGTTGTCTCCAGAAAAGTAATAGAAGAGAAATCTTCCAATGGAGACGCTGGTTCTGGTGGTCACCAAGGAACTTCCTTAATTGGGAAGAATTTTCTCTCACTTCCTGTTTGGCTGACACAAGAAGTGAAGGGAAATCTGCACAATGGTGCACAGATGTAAAAAAAAAACTGACAGTGTATTTTTTGTTGCATTCAGTAAAAAACAAAGAAAAATGAACAAATAGGAACACATTTTATTAAAAATAAAGAGTACCGTGTTAAAGTTTATACCTTTGACTGTATTTTGCAAGATGACTTTTCTGCATAGGGGATGTTACCCATTTCTAATCTGTGTACTCTGGAAATACTGAACTGCTCTGTGAGTGTGGAATTGTCTCTATAAATAAAGAATTTGAAAAAAAATAGAGAGTACATACACATTCATTTTTGTTGCATTTAATAAAAAAAAGAAAAATGAATAAATAGGAACAATTTTTAATGGTATTTTCATTTTTTTTTTTTTTTGTTGCATTTAATAAAAATATTTGCACAGTGGCTAAATGGTTAGCACTTCTGCCTAGCAGCACAAGGATCATTGGTTCAAATCCCAACCACAGCATCACCTGCCTGGAGTTTGCATGTTCTCCCTGTGCCTGCATGGGTTTCCTCTGGGACTCCGGTTTCCTCCCACACTCCAAAGACATGCTGGCAAGTTAATTGAATCCTGTCTAAAATTGGCCCTAATATAGTATGAATGTAAGTTAAGGACTTGAGATTGTACGTCCCTTGAGGGTTAGGGACTGATGTGAATGTACAATATATATGTAAAGAGCTGCGTAAATTGATGACGCTATATAAGTAATGGAAATAAATAAGAAAAAAGAAAAAAATGAATAAACAGGAACACATTTTATAAGAAATAAAAAGAGTACATGCAAAGGTAACATATACACACACATTCCTGAATATCCATGCATAGACTGGTGACAAGTCCATTTACATATTAAAAGGGAATTCCTGAAGAGTGATAGACTATGGGGACTATTCTGGTGCTAATTCTATTTAAAAGGAAACTGTATCTGTGTGACTGTAATGAGAGAAATGGTAATGGGTCCAATGGAGAATAGTATACTGTGCTGTCCTGGGTGACCAGGGTGGGAAACAATTGTCCATTTCAGCAATTAACATTTTCATGATTAGATGTTTGGTCAAAAAATCAGAAATCCCTCCAGCAGGTATTAATCTGTATATGAAGGGAAGATTAACAGCTAAAGACTTTATACCCACATGGAAGGAAGATATATTTTAAATATATTCTAAAAATATTCTTCCCAATATTTTGACATATATTTGAAATACTACAATCTTGGCCGTATATATATGCTGCATGTTAAAATGAGTTTTTTATATATTCCAAAATATATTAAAAATATCTTTAAAAATATATATTTTTAAAATGTATTCTTCAGATTTTTTTTAACATATAAAAAAGTAACTTTAACATATATTTTTACATATATTTGTAAATGCATTCCAAAAATGTAGATTAAATGTATTTACAAAGGCATACAGTATATATGTAAATGTATTTTTAAAAATATGTTTCCTATATTTTGTAATACAAATGCATTTCAACATACAATATATATATATTTATTGAAATATCTTTAGAAATATATTGCATATGACCAAAATTGTAGTATTTCATTACATTTTGGAAGAATATTTTTAAAATATATTTAACCACTGGACATCCTGAGGATTTACCCCCCTTCCTGTTTATGCTGTTCGGCGCTGCACTATTTCAACTGACAATTGCGCAGTCATGCAATGCTGTACCCAAATGAAATCTACGTCCTTTTTTTCATACAAATAGAGCTTTCTTTCATTGGTATTTGATCACCTGTGCGATTTTTATTTTTCACACCATAAACAAGAAAAGGCCAAACTTTTTGAAGAAAAAGGATATTTTTTACTTTTGGCTATAAAAAATATATAGTAAACTCAAAGTTCGTTATACATTTAGGCCAAAATGTATTCTGCTCCATGTTTTGGTAAAAAAATCCCAATCAGTGTATATTGATAGTTATAGCGTCTACAATCTATGGTATAGATACTGCAATTTACACAGCTTTACTTTCTGACTGCCCATCACATTTCCTGAGGTGCTAAAATACCAGGATAGTACAAACACCCCCAAATACCAGGACAGTACAAACACCCCCAAATACCAGGATAGTACAAACACCCCCAAATACCAGGATAGTACAAACACCCCCAAATACCAGGACAGTACAAACACCCCCAAATACCAGGACAGTACAAACACCCCCAAATACCAGGATAGTACAAACACCCCCAAATACCAGGATAGTACAAACACCCCCAAATACCAGGACAGTACAAACACCCCCAAATACCAGGACAGTACAAACACCCCCAAATGACCCCTTTTCGGAAAGTAGACACCCTAAGCTATCTGCTGAGAGATATATTGAGTTCATGGAAGGTTTTTTTTGTTCCACTACTTTTTGGAAAATGACAAAAATATATATTTTTTTACACAAAGTTGTCATTTAAGTGATATATTTCTGGCATGAGCCATGGGCATATGTGGAATTATATATATAGACTTTTTGGGAGCCTAGCCACATACAGGAGCCTGAAATCCAATGACCACTTTGAAAGCCTGAAGGTGCGTAACTTCCTCATTACACTTCCTCACTACCTATCACAGTTTTGGAGGCCCTGAAATGCCAGGATAGCACCAAACCCCCCAACCCCAAATGAACCCTTTTTGGAAAGTAGACACCCCAAGGAATTTAAAAAGAGGCATGGTGAGTATTTGAAGGTATTGAAATATTCAAAAAGAAAAGAAATAATATGTTTTTTTTCTTCATTTTATAAAAACTTGTGGCAACAAATGAGATCTGCAAAATACTCACCATGCTTCTTATTAAATTCCTGGGGGTGTCTACTTTCCAAAAAGGGGTCATTTGGGGGGGTTAGGTGATATCCTGGCATTTCAGGGCCTCCGAAACTGTGATAGGTAGTCTGGAAGTGTAATGAGGAAATAAAGCCCTTTAAAAGCCTGAAGGTGCTTATTGGATTCTGGGTCCTGTACTTGGCTGGACTGCCAAAAAGTCTCTCACATGTGGTACCCCCATACTCGGGAGAAGAAGCAGAATGTACTGTAATGTAATTTTGGAGTGTAATTCCACATATATACATGGCATGTGTGAGCAGTAAATCATTTAAATGACAATTTTATGTAAAAAAAAAATTTTTTGTCATTTTCCAAAAACTTAAATTCTATGACTTCATGATCTTCAGTTGAGTGATATGCAGGACCCAACTTTGGTAACTGGATCTTGGTGTGTGGGTATATACCTGGGATAATATTTCAGTTTAGATATATGCCACACTTATTTTGTAATTTTTTTGTAATTAAATGAAGCAAGTCTTTCCTTTTGAGCCGAGTGCAAAGTTCCAGGAGAGATGACATAGGAAGCCTCTAGGTACTAGAACTATTGTGTGATCATTAGAGAACACATCCAGATGGAGATTAGTGAGAAGTTTGACTCACTATAATTGAGTTTCCTGGAGACCTACAATTGACTTTAATCCAGATATCTCCTGGCTTCCCATAGACAATGGTGCTTGTTTAGATAACACACATCTGCAAGGAGTTGTGAGAACCAGAGTCACTAAGGTTCACTCCCACCATTGTCATTGTACAGTATCTTGTGTTTGATCATCTGCGAGGACTTGTGAGAACCAGAGTCACTAAGGTTCAGTCCCACCATTGTCATTGTATGGTATCTTGTGTTTGATCATCTGCAAGGTCCTGTGAGAACCAGAGTCACTAAGGTTCAGTCCCACCATTGTCATTGTACGGTATCTTGTGTTTGATCATCTGCGAGGTCCTGTGAGAACCAGTCACTAAGGTTCAGTCCACCATTGTCATTGTACGGTATCTTGTGTTTGATCATCTGCGAGGTCTTGTGAGAACCAGTCACTAAGGTTCAGTCCACCATTGTCATTGTACGGTATCTTGTGTTTGGTCATCTGCAAGGACTTGTGAGAACCAGAGTCACTAAGGTTCAGTCCCACCATTGTCATTGTACGGTATCTTGTGTTTGGTCATCTGCAAGGTCTTGTGAGAACCAGAGTCACTAAGGATCAGTCCCACCATTGTCATTGTATGGTATCTTGTGTTTGATCATCTGCGAGGTCCTGTGAGAACCAGAGTCACTAAGGTTCAGTCCCACCATTGTCATTGTACAGTATCTTGTGTTTGATCATCTGCGAGGTCTTGTGAGAACCAGAGTCACTAAGGTTCAGTCCACCATTGTCAATGTACGGTATCTTGTGTTTGATCATCTGCGAGGTCCTGTGAGAACCAGAGTCACTAAGGTTCAGTCCCACCATTGTCATTGTATGGTATCTTGTGTTTGATCATCTGCGAGGTCCTGTGAGAACCAGAGTCACTAAGGTTCAGTCCCACCATTGTCATTGTACGGTATCTTGTGTTTGATCATCTGCGAGGTCTTGTGAGAACCAGAGTCACTAAGGTTCAGTCCACCATTGTCAATGTACGGTATCTTGTGTTTGATCATCTGCGAGGTCCTGTGAGAACCAGAGTCACTAAGGATCAGTCCCACCATTGTCATTGTATGGTATCTTGTGTTTGATCATCTGCGAGGTCCTGTGAGAACCAGAGTCACTAAGGTTCAGTCCCACCATTGTCATTGTACAGTATCTTGTGTTTGATCATCTGCGAGGTCTTGTGAGAACCAGAGTCACTAAGGTTCAGTCCACCATTGTCAATGTACGGTATCTTGTGTTTGATCATCTGCGAGGTCCTGTGAGAACCAGAGTCACTAAGGTTCAGTCCACCATTGTCATTGTACGGTATCTTGTGTTTGATCATCTGCAGGCCTCACATACTGTATTTGGTCCCCATTGTATGTCACACAGATCTCCTCCACTTATGGTTTATGGTGGCTTCCTGGAAGGTCACCTGAAGTTAATCAACTATTTTAACCCATAAGAGTCAGCTTAGAATTTCCTTTTTGGGATAATATAAGTTTTCTTAATAATTACTCCAAAAGTCACTACAGAGACACAAAGGCACCATATGACCACTCCGCGTAACTCAAGCGGGAAAGGAAAGGGATCCCCAGAGCCCCACCCACCCGCTTGTAGACATCTATATTGAAGGGGCACTGAAGCAAGAAATGGTCCATCGTCTCCTCCACTCCACCGCACTCCACTCTTGGACAACCACAGTTCTCCGCAGAGCGATGCATCAGGTTGCCCTTCACATAGAGTCTGCCATGGAACGAGAGCCAGGCCAAATCCCAAAACTTTAAAGGGATTCTCTCCAGATTCATCAAACGCAGACCCTCCCTCATAACCGGGCCTGGGCAATCCCTCAAGGCCAATGGCTCACTAAAGGCAGATTCAACAACCCTCCTCTCCAGGGCCTTCCTAGGAAGAGATTTAATTTCCTCCGCCATCACTCGCCATTGCCGAAGCATTTTCAGACATGGGGCAACATAAGCCGGGAGCTTACCATGTTGGACCCTCAGGCTTTTCACTGGCCCACCATTCTCCCAGCTCCGTAGAAAAGGCCTAAACCAGGACTGAAAAATACCAACCCACCCAGGCGGTTCCTCTGCCAGCATGCTACCAAAATTATGTTTCAAAAACATCAGAGAAAAGAAAACCACCGGGTTGACCATACCTAGGCCACCCATCCACCTGGGAAGGTAGGTTACAGACCTCTTAATGAGGTTCAGTTTGTGCCCCCATAACAGCTGGAAGAAACAACTGTAGATCCTCGCATAGAGAGACACTGGCAAAACACAGACAAAGCTGACATACAGAAATACCGGGATCAGGTAAGTTTTAATCAGGTCAATCCTTTCCCTGTAAGAAAGTTTCCAATCCTTCCAGCTGGCCACCTTGGCATCGGCATCTTGTAGCCTGCTTACCCAATTTGCAAGGCCGTAATCACCGGGACCAAATCTGATGCCTAAAACTTTAATTTCCTGCTGGGGCTTTGGGAAGGCGTCCGGAAGGGTAAAGCCTTCGCCTTCCTCTCCCATCCAGAAAACCTCACTCTTATCCTGATTGATCTTTGAGCCAGATGCCTCAGCATACTGTTCCATCACCGAGACCACCTCCTCCGCCTCCTGCGTCCCGGAGATGAAAACAGACACGTCATCAGCATAGGCCACGACCCTCAGAGGGGGCTCCCCAGGAATGCCCAAAGGAACTCCACACAATGGTCCGCTCTCTAACCTCCAAACGAAGGGATCGATTACAAACGCATATAGCAGAGGACCCAAAGGACTCCCTTGATGCACACCTGAGCCAACCTCAAAGGGCCTTCCAATCCAACCATTCACAAGCATGAAGCTTTCAGCCCCTCTGTATAAGGTCTTTAGCCAATCGATAAAGCCCCCCTCCAGGCCATACTTGCCAAGAAGCAGCCATAGGTACTCATGATTGACTCGATCAAAAGCTTTGGCCTGATCCAATGCCAGCAGGAACTTTCCCCAGCCTGCAGCCCTGCACCGCTCCAGGGCCTCCCGGACAGCTAACACCGCTGAAAAAGTGCTTCTTCCCTGAACCGAACAGTGCTGATGGCGAGAAAGTAAATTGCCCGCAACAGACGATAAACGCCAAAAAATAATCTTTGCCAATATCTTCCTATCAACATTGAGAAGGCTAATGGGCCGCCAATTCTCAATTCTCGAGGAATCCTTACCCTTTGACAGAAGAATCACTGCAGATTGTCGCATGGAGGGAGAGAGCGAACCCTCTCTCAGACAGCCATTAAAAACCTCCACCAAATATGGGGCCAGAGTCACCTTGAAGTGCTTATAAAACTCGGCTGTCAATCCGTCTGGCCCAGGTGACTTCTTCATGGCAAGCTGATCAATAGCTTTCACCACCTCATCTGCCGTGATGTCCTCTGTCAAACTCACAAGAGAACTGCCATTTCCCAGTCCTGGAGTAGAGTCCAGAAAACCCAACATGCTCGCCCGATCGAGGTCCCTCCTACCCAGGAGGTCAGCATAATATGACCTGGAGGTTTCCAGGATCCCAGACTTGGACTTTGTCAGGGAACCCGTACTGTCAACCAGGCCTACAACTGACTTAACTTCTCTACCTTGTTTGCAGTTCTGGTAAGGGTCGGGTGAGTGATATTTCCCATAATCCCTTTCCAGAACCAAAGAGGCATGCCTGTCATATTGACACTGCCTGAGCAAGAGTTTAACCTCAGAGATCGCTTCTGGATCTCCATTATTCGAGACAAGCCGATCGAGCTTCCTCCGCAGACGCTGGGAGGTGACATACTTATCAAGCTGTTTATTCCTTCCTATGGCCTTGAAAAACCCAACGATCCTTCGTTTTGTAAGCTCCCACCACTCGGACTTACTGCTGCAAACGTCCATGATTGATACCTGTGCCTGAAAAAAATCCTCAAAGGATTGACTCACCTTCTCATCGTCCAGGAGTGCCGAATTCAGCTTCCAGGTACCCCTCCCCTTAGGTGGTGTATCGGGGCCACTCAGAGTCACAGACAGAATACAGTGATCGGAAAACTCCACCGCCTGACACACTGGTGCCGAGAAGGCGGAGTTCCCCTTTAAAAAAAACCTATCTAGTCTACTCTGACTGGAACCTCGCTGAAAAGTGAATCCCGTGTCGTCTGGGCAGCAATGAATGTGCACATCAACCAGACCTGCCTCTCTAGCTATTTTGTTTAAAAAAAACCCGTCACAGTCCAGCCTGACTCCGGTCCCTCTCCTGTCCTTAGTCCTAGTGACGGTGTTAAAGTCACCACCGAAGACAACTTGCTGGGCTGTAAAAAGGAAAGGCTTGATCTTCATGAAGAGGCATTTCCTGTCCCATTTTGTCTGGGGCCCATAGATGTTAATCAGGCGCAGGTCCTGCCCCCCCATGGAGACATCTAAGACCATGCATTTCCCCATTTCTACCTCAATAATCCGCCGACAGGTTACCATGCCGGAAAAAAGTACCGCAACTCCAGTGTAAGGCTCGGCCACAAGAGACCAGAAGGAGGGGCCGCGCCTCCACTCCTTCTTTGCCATATGAACATCCCCCAAACTGGACAACCTGGTCTCTTGCAAAAAGAAAATGTCAGCATCAAACCTGCTGAGCAAAAATAAGGCCATGTTACGAGCGCTTACTGATTTTATGCTGGAGACATTAATGGTCGCCACCTTCAAAGGAGTGGGAACCGCCATCAGGATGATCGAGGTACACGTTTCTTAGCCTGCTTACCCCCCTCCCTACTTGGAGACCCTACGCGCTTCATAGTCCTCTGTGATTCCTCCTCCATGGAAACCACAGACTCATCACCTGAAGATCCCTCATCCTCCACCTCAGATAACACATCAAAAGTGTTTGACACCTCCACCCTCCCATGGTCAGGTACAGGCACATCCTTCTTCCGCTTCTTCTTCCCAGACTTCCTTTTTGCCTCCAACCACTTCATATCATCATTTGATAAACCGGCCCGCAAAGCCCCCTCCCCTTCCCTTCCACCATCACCAACAACATCATCCACCCCACTCTCTCCACTCACCACAGCAGTTCCCCCAACCTTAACCCCAACACCCCCACCATCGTTCACTCCACCCCCCAGTGCCTCATGCCCTGTGATCCTCAGATGCCGAGGAGCAGGGATCGGTGCAACCATACACTTTGGTCCAGCTCCCTCCACAGCCCCCACTACCTCTGGGGAAACTGACACAGGAGGATCAGACACAACATCCACGGACACTGACTCAGGGGGCACAACACAAGGAGATGACACATTAGAGGGACCATCAGACACTGGGACCACAGGGACAGAGACATTAGGGACCCCTGGCACAGCCCCCCTCTCCTCTGCCTCCTCCATGTCCAGATGAAAAAATTCTTAAACCAAAGCTGACTGGTTGTGCATGGCCTCAGGGCACCGGTTGTACGAATGGCCAACCTTATCACAAAAATTGCACCTGATGATGTTACAATCCTTAGCCAGATGCCCCAGATCCTGACATAGAGAGCACTTCATCTCTGGACATGAGGAGGCGAAGTGACCCCGAGAACCAGATGCCCCAGATCCTGACATAGAGAGCACTTCATCTCTGGACATGAGGAGGCAAAGTGACCCTGAGAACCAGATGCCCCAGATCCTGACATAGAGAGCACTTCATCTCTGGGCATGAGGAGGCGAAGTGACCCCGAGAACTGCACTTATTGCAGAGCTTGGGCTGTCCAGGGTAGAACACCACAATCCTATCCTTCCCAATGAAGGCTGAGGAGGGCAGATGCTGGACCACATTCCCACACACATACAACCTCATCTGCACCGACCACCCACCAGTCCATATCCCTCTTTCATCCACAAACTTCTTCAGGGGTGTCAGTAGCTCCCCAAATCTCCTCAGCCAGACAGCCAAGTCAGCAGAAGGAATCAACTCATTCCTTACTAGGATGGTCACTGTCTTAACTAGAGGTTGGTGTGAGACAACCTTTGGGACGAGTCCCTTCCACTCCGGTAGACCCCTATACATATGTTCATACTTCTCCCAGAATATATCCAGAGACTCGGGGCGCACAAAGGACAGGTCATACTCATAGAATCCCACCGGACTGATCAAAGCGAAGATCTCATCAGCCCTAAAGCCCATCTCCAAAATCTTGTCCACCACCAACTTCCTGACCGGGGAGCACCCCCACTTTCCCACCTGAGCTGTACCAAATTCCTCCTCCTGAAGGATAGGGGTGCAGAAGGCAGACCTGCAGCAGACCTCCCCCCAGAGCTGACAGCCTGATGTGACCCCCTCCTCCCAGCCAGAGCCCCAGCATAGGTTTTATTTGCAGCATTAGATGTACTGAACCTTAAAGCTGCACCCTGCCCATTGGTTGCAGGAACCTCAGAACCCCCGCTCTGCAGACCACCATCAGAGGCAGCAGTCACTCCATCAACCAACACACAGGCATTCCCCTTTCCAGCATTGCAAGCACTTTTATAATTCACATGTTTCCTTTCACTCGTGGCACTACTGCTCCCAGCAGACCCACTCACACCAGATGCTCCTATCTCCCCCAACATACTCCTCTTAGGCAAAGCCTTCCACTCCTGGTCACTCTCCCCTGGGTTTCAGCAACACCTTTCATAGTGCAGCTGACAACTTCCCTCCATTTTCTGCTGCATTTGCAGCCATCAGCAGGGATTGTCCAGGCACAATGTCAGATCCCAACTTTACCTTCCCCCCAGCAGAGTCCACAGTCACAGGGTTCCTGGTATCAGAGTCCACAGTCCCAGCAGAGTGCAGTCCTGCAGGCACAGCAGCCATCTTCCCTGCAGAGCTCTGTGCACACACAGGAGGATTTCCCTCCAAAACACTGCAGTGCACATGGCTGTCCATACTGGAGTCCAAACTGTCACTTTTAATAAAGCGTGGCTTTGCTGTCTTTTTTTCCTGTACAGGACCAGGTACAGAGTCCTCACCGTCATCCTCATCCGCAGAATCCTTGGAAAAGTGGAAGGTTCTTCCAATTAGGAAAGACTCCAATTCTTCAATGAACTTTAGCAGCCCTCTGTTATTTTCCTGTACCTCCTGTGTTGTTCCTCTAGCTTGCTGGGGAGGGAAGCAGAGGCTGACATTTCCTCCAGGGAAGTAGATCCTGAGGTGGATGGGATACCAGGGGCAGCATCCAGGACCCCCTCCTCGCTCTCCACCCATACTGCCACCACCGATGCTGGATCCTTACTGGAGTCTCCCTTCATCTTCCGGAACCTTTCCTCATTCTGGAAATTTTCTTTGAAAGCTCCACTCTTCTCCTTCAGTGCCTTTACCAAACTCTGCTGCTTCTTGATGGCGTCCTCCAAACCTTTCATCTCCGGCTTCAGACTCTGCCGCTGCTTCATGACGTCCTCCAAACCTTTCATCTCCGGCTTCAGACTCTGCTGCTGCTTCATGACGTCCTCCAAACCTTTCATCTCCGGCTTCAGACTCTGCCGCTTGCTGCTCCTTGCCTTATCATGGAGTACTTTCTTCTTCTTGTAGTCTGCTTTCAGGTTCATCAGCTTTTCCTCCTCCTTTGCAATTCTTACTAAATAATCAGCAACCCGCTCTCTGAAGACAGGGAGGGATTCCCTTCTTTTAGGGCCACAACCAAGGTCTTCAGGTGTAGGTGAAGCATGGGAGGGCAAGCTGGGTCCCTCAGGGGGAACTTGACTTGAGCCTATCCCAGAATTATGTAAATCAAAAGTGCAGCAATGAAAAAAAGACACTATAAATATAAATCATTAAATAAACAGTTCATATGGTGATTTCAAGTGACATCAGGTGCTTTCATATAATCATATCCTCCTGGTGGTAAGGTGCTGTGAGATAAGGTGCAGAAGAATGCACACTCACCAGAACGCACAATTTAATGAGCGTTTGTAAATATATGTTTCTCCTGAGGTCATCTGCTGGTCAGGGTGATGTCTGGAATCCAATATCCTCCCTTCAGTGGTCCTGGATGTTTATCAAGGTGGTCCAGTATACCCCTCAGGTAGTAGCCTATGGACTGCTCTGTAGTGGTAGGGAAAGCTCCTTCTCCAGTGGTCAGGTGGATGGCTGTGGATTGATACTCCCCAAGGGAGTCAAAGCAGAGACATCTCCATAGTGTAGTAAGTATATACTTCATTAGGGCAAAACGAGGATATATAGAATAAAATTCAGTAGATGTACAAGCGATTACATGGACTAACCATCCAGTGTTAAAGATGGCCGCCGGAGCTCCACGATGCTCCGGCGGCATGACGTCACGGCATTGCTGGCTCCTCCTACGCGTTTCGTGCGCACGCACGCCGTCTGGGGGGATTTGCCAATAACGCTGAGCCGTGTGACACCAATTTATATGCTAGGCGCATGCGCATTAGGGAGGCGCCATATTGTAGAAGCCTAATTCATGGACGTCCGTGCAATCGTACGGGCGCCATTTTCTGTTGGTTGTTTCTAAATCCAAAATAACATTGCAGCTGCGATGTATCTATTACACTGGCAGTAGTTAATTATCTTGTATATAGACGTGGACAACTGCCATCCATTGTCCCTATATACTATATTTCACCTATCAAGGCTGCTCAATATGCATTCTTATTATAATAATTAGAAATAGTTTGCAAAATTGAAAAAAATGGACATTGAAACACCTTGTCAATCAACCAGTAAACCTGGTATTCATTTGAAGAAAATGCCAATTAATTTCAAATAGAAAATATAGCACTAGCATATAAATAGTCTATATTTACAATAAAAATCCATTACATCATGACATGATAAAATTAGATTATAATCAAAATATTCATAACAAAGTTACAATCAAGGTAATACAAATTATTGTTGTTGTTCCTAAATGATAACCATAACTAATTTTATTATATATAAAATAGTATTAAAATAGTAATAAAATATATCTACTTAAAATATATATATATAAAAATTATTTTATTTTATTAAAACTTAATATAAAACCCACATGTAATGACATCATGATTCTAAAGAGCACATCTGATATTTTAAATATTTTAAAAGGTATTAGACCATATTTTATCTTATTCTATTCTGTTAGAACCCCAAATAAAACATAAAACCGAGAGATATTAACTATTATTATTGAAGCAATTCAAGTCTATATCTATATTGTGGCCTTTTGGGTGCAGGGTCCGGAGCTCATGTATCCAACGTGTTTCAAGTTGTGAAACAACCTGCAGTTTGTTGACCCCCCTCCAATGTGGTTGTACCGCATCTATTCCAACAAATTGTAAGGACGAAGGGTCTTTATTATGTTTCTGTTTGAAATGATAGGACAAGGAATGATCCTTATAACCCTTTTTAATGTTAATGACGTGTTCTCTCAGTCTGTCGCGTAAACGTCTAGTTGTACGTCCCACGTACTGGAGTTTACACGAACATTCAAGGAGGTAAACTACGTTCTTACTGTAACACGTAATGCATTTATCAATATTGTATGTTCTACCCGTAGTACATGAAATAAAAGAATATTGTTTATGTTTTCTTATGTTATTGGTTGTGCATATGACGCACTTATTACAAGGATAAAATCCTTTTAGATTTGATGCAAAAGAAATTTTCTCGGGGATTTATGATATTCGGTGCTAATCGATGTCGCAGGGCCACAGCTTTTTTATATATAATTTCTGGCTTATCTGGTAGAATTTTAAAAAGAATAGGATCCGTCATCAGAACATTCCAATTTTTATTAATTATACGTTTAATAGCTCTATGCTGTATGGAATATGTGGTTATGAAAGGACAAGTCAAGGATTTATTTGGCGTTCCTTTGTTCTCTAGTAGCATACTTCTGTCTGTATTTGCTACTTGCTGAATTGTGTTATCCAGATTTTGTTGGGAGTATCCTTTTTCCAGGAATTTTTTCTTAAGAATCTTAGCTTGTGTGTGATATGTGTTGAGTTCTGTGCAGTTCCTGCGAATTCTTAAAAATTGGCCATTCGGGATATTTGCCAACCATGTGGGATGGTGGCAACTTTCAAGCGGAATGAAACTGTTCCTGTCAGTTTTTTTAAAAAAGGACTCAGTTACAATCATCCCATTAACATTCGATAGTGTCAGGTCAAGGAAATGTATTTCTTTAGTACTATAAGAATAACTAAATTCAATATTAAGTTTATTGTCATTGAGTGTGGTAAAAACATTTAATAAAGATTCCTCCTCCCCATTCCATAATAAAAACACATCGTCTATAAATCTTTTGTAAAATATTAACTCTGGCCAGTCTCTGGCATAAATTAAAAACTCCTCCCAGTAGGCCATAAAAAGATTTGCTAAACTGGGGGCAAATTGTGCCCCCATCGCTACGCCTTTGGTTTGGAGAAAGTAGTTGCGGTCAAACCAAAAATAGTTATTCTGCATAGCGAACTGTAATAGTGATAGAATATACTCGATATGTGAGGGGGACAAAGTACTATGAGTGTCCAGGAAATATCTGGTAGCTTCCATCCCATCTGCATGTGCGATGTTACTATATAGGGAAGTGACATCCGCTGTTACTAGAAAAGTCTGAGGTGAAATCCTAATATCTTTCATATCATTAAGAATATGTTTTGTGTCTTTTAGAAAGGAAGGGGTTTGTGTTACTAGCGGCTGCAGGAAATAGTCTATATATTCTCCTGCTTTTGAGAATAATGATCCTATTCCACTGATGATAGGTCGTCCTGGTGGTTTCACCGGATTCTTGTGTACTTTCGGAAGTATATAGAACACAGGAAGTTTCGGAGCTGAAGGACATAAAAAATCCTTCTCTTTTTTATTTATTATGCCATCTTCAAATCCCCTTTTTATGATATTTTTCAAACCTTTTTTAAGAGTTGGTAGGGGATTGTTAGGTAAGCGTATGTAGGTGGTGGTATCGTTGAGGATTTTATATGCTTCCTCAAGATAATCTGATTTATGAAGTATAACCACCCCTCCTCCTTTGTCCGCTGGTCTAATAACTAAGTCTTTTCTTTCTAAAAGAAGATCGATCGCTTTGGTAGTGTCTGTATTGGGAGTCTGTTTTAATTTGAGCTCATCCAGATCTTTTAATACCAGTTCTCTAAAGATATTAACATGAGACCTGGATTGGGGTGGGGGGTTATAGGTTGAAGCATTTCTTAATGTTAATGTAATGTAACAGTTAGCAGTGTTATTATGATTGTAAGTAATAGGATTAGAGTAGAAATACCGTTTTAGGGAAAGCTGTCGTGAAAATCTATGAACATCAATGTAAGTTTGAAATTTATTTAACTTTTTCTTTGGAGCAAATTTCAACCCCTTATCTAGGAGCTGTAGCTTCCGGTTGCGTTAATACTGTATTGCTCAAATTGAAAATACCTTGACCTGCTAAGTTTTCCTTCTTTTGCCTGTGTCTGTTGACCCTTTTGCCACCCCTCTTCCCTCTGCGGAACCGCTTCTTTTCCGGATCCTTCCTTCCCCTAAAAAATGCACCTGAGGTGTTCTGTTTGGGCCATGGTTATATGATGTCCTTGGCGGTGTATATTGATGGTTCCTATTATCATAATAATCCCTATTGTATTGTGTAGCTGATGGTTTAGTTTTTGGGTTAGAGGGCATCTGATTATAGTACCTTGAGGATGCTCCTGTTCCTTGCTGGTGGGGATATTGCTTCTTATTAGGGTAGTGTTGCCAATTACCAGACTGATTTTGTTGAGTGTGGTATGGGTGTTCATAAGCAGGATGCCATTGCAAGTTCCGTGAACCTACATTCTGGTCGGCAATTGGTTCAAATCTATTATAAGTTGGAACATTGTACTGATTGGGTTTCCTGTTATTTCTAGGAGACTGGTATTGTTGATATGCAGGTTTGTGTCTATTGTCAGATTTGTGCTTTTTTAGGTTTCCCCTTATTATTATCAGTAGGGTTTGTTACTGTTTGGGAAGTATCTTCATCGGATTGCCATTTGAAAACTACATTATCTTGATAGTCCTTAAAGTCTCTAGTATACTTTTTCTTTTTCTTTATTTTTTGTTCTTTTTCTATATTTTCAAGGTATTTCTTTACTTTATCGGATTCTTTTTTATATTCTTCCGTATCTCTATATGGAATCGTGGAGCTCCGGCGGCCATCTTTAACACTGGATGGTTAGTCCATGTAATCGCTTGTACATCTACTGAATTTTATTCTATATATCCTCGTTTTGCCCTAATAAAGTATATACTTACTACACTATGGAGATGTCTCTGCTTTGACTCCCTTGGGGAGTATCAATCCACAGCCATCCACCTGACCACTGGAGAAGGAGCTTTCCCTACCACTACAGAGCAGTCCATAGGCTACTACCTGAGGGGTATACTGGACCACCTTGATAAACAACAAGGACCACTGAAGGGAGGATATTGGATTCCAGACATCACCCTGACCAGCAGATGACCTCAGGAGAAACATATATTTACAAACGCTCATTAAATTGTGCGTTCTGGTGAGTGTGCATTCTCTCTGCACCTTATCTCACAGCACCTTACCACCAGAAGGATACGATTATATGAAAGCACCTGATGTCACTTGAAATCACCATATGAACTGTTTATTTAATGATTTATATTTATAGTGTCTTTTTTTCAGCGCTGCACTTTTGATTTACATTGTTTTAGAGGTTTTATGGTTACCTGGTGTACAGCTGCTATACTTTCTTTGTAGGTGCGCTCGCATATATTTCCCATATTGTCTATCCCAGAATTGGCCATGTTTCTCCATCTCCAGACCCCCTAGGGTCTGGAGATAGAGAGCAACTGCACCACAACCTCTCTGGTGCAGAGTGTAAGCTCCTCTGGTACAGAGACTGATGGGACTGTGGGGGAGGGGACATTAGAGTGTAAGCTCCTCTGGTACAGAGACTGATGGGACTGTGGGGGAGGGGACATTAGAGTGTAAGATCCTCTGGTACAGAGACAGATGGGACTTGAAAGTATTAATGGAATATAAGTGAATCTATTTTGTACACACTGATACAAGATGCTTGTGTAACACATATATATATGATCTTTGTACACACTAACACAACTGTCTAGGCCAGCTCTAGGTAGAAATGAGTGTTTTTGCAAACTTTACAAAAAAGCAGATAATCTTTACTGTCAGTCCTGAAAAGTTGTAACCACAGCTTGGGCGTAGGTCCATATTATAGCCGTGGTCAGGGTGTAGGATCAGATTATGGCCGTGGTCTGGGCATTGGGCCAGATGATAGCCGTGGTCTGGGCATTGGGCCAGATGATAGCCGTGGTCTGGGCATTGGGCCAGATGATAGCCGTGGTCTGGGCATTGGGCCAGATGATAGCCGTGGTCTGGGCATTGGGCCAGATGATAGCCGTGGTCAGGGTGTAGGATCAGATGATAGGCGTGGTCAGGACATAGGGTCAGATGATAGCCGTGGTCAGGGTGTAGGATCAGATGATAGCCGTGGTCAGGGTGTAGGATCAGATTATGGCCATGGTCTGGGCATTGGGCCAGATGATAGCCGTGGTCAGGGCGTTGGGCCAGATATGGTGTGACAGATAAGGCAGAGACGTGGGTGTAATGCAGACTTCATACAAATAATTGCTGAGTAAAGGAGAACATAATGTACATGGATGTGATTGGATGGTGTGAAGGTGATATGTGGAGTCTGCCCGGAGGATACACTATAACATCCCCCATGTTATACCAACATAGCTGAAGTGCTTGTGATCACAACTGAGGTGACTTCACTTTCCCAGATCTCCTAGCTGTGTCCAGGTGTGACCATTGGTATCCGGAGGGGACCCTAAGGAAAAGGAAAAAGACCACCTACCTACCTACAAGACTGGTTCAGTGTTCTCTGTACAGCACTATGGTATGTCAGAGCTATATAAATGTATAATAATAGTGTTTGTGGGGGAGGGGACATTAGAGTGTAAGCTCCTCTGGAACAGAGACTGATGTGACTGTGGGGGAGGGGACATTAGAGTGTAAGCTCCTCTGGTAAAGAGACTGATGTGACTGTGAGGGAGGGGACATTAGAGTGTAAGCTCCTCCGGTACAGAGACTGATGTGACTGTGGAGGAGGGGACATTAGAGTGTAAGCTCCTCCGGTACAGAGACTGATGTAACTGTGAGGGAGGGGACATTAGAGTGTAAGCTCCTCTGGTAAAGAGACTGATGTAACTGTGGGGGAGGGGACATTAGAGTGTAAGCTCCTCTGGTAAAGAGACTGATGTAACTGTGAGGGAGGGGACATTAGAGTGTAAGCTCCTCTGGTAAAGAGACTGATGTGACTGTGAGGGAGGGGACATTAGAGTGTAAGCTCCTCTGGTAAAGAGACTGATGTGACTGTGGGGGAGGGGACATTAGAGCGTAAGCTTCTCTGGTAAAGAGACTGATGTGACTGTGGGGGAGGGGGCATTAGAGTGTAAGCTCCTCTGGTACAGAGACTGATGTGACTGTGGGGGAGGGGACATTAGAGTGTAAGCTCCTCTATACAGAGACTGATGTGGCTGTGGGGGAGGGGACATTAGAGTGTAAGCTCCTCTGGTACAGAGACTGATGTGACTGGGGGAGGGGACATTAGAGTGTAATCTCCTCTGGTACAGAGATTGATGTGACTGTGGGGGAGGGGACATTAGAGTGTAAGCTCCTCTGGTACAGAGACTGATGTGACTGTGGGGGAGGGGACATTAGAGTTTAAGCTCCTCTGGTACATAGACTGATGTGACTGTGGGGGAGGGGGAATTAGAGTGTAAGCTACTCCGGTACAAAGACTGATGTGACTGTGGGGGAGGGGACATTAGAGTGTAAGCTCCTCTGTACAGAGACTGATGTGACTGTGGGGGAGGGGACATTAGAGTGTAAGCTCCTCTGGTACAGAGACTGATGTGACTAGGGGAGGGGACATTAGAGTGTAAGCTCCTCTGGTACAGAGATGTGACTGTGGGGGAGGGGACATTAGAGTGTAAGCTCCTCTGTACAGAGACTGATGTGACTGTGGGGGAGGGGACATTAGAGTGTAAGCTCCTCTGGTACAGAGACTGATGTGACTATGGGGGAGGGGACATTAGAGTGTAAGCTCCTCTGGTACAGAGACTGATGTGACTGGGGGAGGGGACATTAGAGTGTAAGCTCCTCTGGTACAGAGATTGATGTGACTGTGGGGGAGGGGACATTAGAGTTTAAGCTCCTCTGGTACAGAGACTGGTGTGACTGGGGGAGGGGACATTAGAGTGTAAGCTCCTCTGGTACAGAGATTGATGTGACTGTGGGGGAGGGGACATTAGAGTGTAAGCTCCTCTGGTACAGAGACTGATGTGACTGTGGGGGAGGGGACATTAGAGTGTAAGCTCCTCTGGTACAGAGACTGATGTGACTGTGGGGGAGGGGACATTAGAGTGTAAGCTCCTCTGGTACACAGACTGATGTGACTGTGGGGGAGGGAACATTAGAGTGTAAGCTCCTCTGGTACAGAGACTGATGTGACTGTGGGGGAGGGGACATTAGTGTGTAAGCTCCTCTGGTACAGAGACTGATGTGACTGTGGGGGAGGGGACATTAGTGTGTAAGCTCCTCTGGTACAGAGACTGATGTGACTGTGGGGGAGGGGACATTAGTGTGTAAGCTCCTCTGGTGCAAAGACTGACTTCCTATCAGTAGAAATGTATTTGTAGATGAAGATTTCTGGTTGGGAAGGTGTCTGGGTTGTAGATTTCTCTCTCGGGGCTTTTAGAGAGCAGAAATGATGAGGAAATAGTCCTTCGTGGTATCTGATTGGCCGGTAGAACAGGGGGAGGGATATTACACATACACATTGCTGACAGTGATAAGGACTCGGCTGTTATTGTGGAATTCCTGTAACGGGAAATGTCAGCAGATTTCAGTCCCTTTAGCACAAACCTGTAGTCATCTCACCTCCCTATACCGGGGAGAGGCTGATTCGGCCCCCATAACCCCCTCCAGCTGTCATGTAGAAGAGAAGAGGATTAGGAGTTGGTGAGTATTTGGTATTGTTGGGGTTATTCGATCGTTGTGTGTTCGGATCTTTGTATGTAGATCTGTATGGTCCCCTCCATAGATTAGAAGAGTTCTCTGAGAAGGTGGACAACTTCACAAAATGTTTCAATGTCTTCCTCAGGAAAGCAGAATATCCAGGGCTCTGGGAATAGAGAATAGAAATCACACACAGACACACACAGGGGTTCCACCGCATGGAACAAGGGATTTTTAGCCTTACAAACCAGGGCCGGGTCTAGCCAGTCTGATGTGGGGGTGCAGTTATAAAATGTCAGGGGGTGGAGGATAGGGTCAGCAGTTTGCAAAGCAGTGTACAGGGGTCAGCAGAGCTCAGGATGGGAGGTCAGCAGAAGAGTATAAAGGAATCAGTTGGGCAGTGTACAGGGGTCAGCAGGGCACAGGATGGGGGTCAGCAGGAGAGTGTAAAGGAATCAGTTGGGCAGTGTACAGGGGTCAGCAGGGCACAGGATGGGAGGTCAGCAGGAGAGTGTAAAGGAATCAGTTGGGCAGTGTACAGGGGTCAGCAGGGCACAGGATGGGAGGTCAGCAGAAGAGTGTAAAGGAATCAGTTGGGCAGTGTACAGGGGTCAGCAGGGCACAGGATGAGAAGGTGGCAGGAGAGTGTAAAGGAATCGGTTGGATAGTGTACAGGGGTCAGCAGGGCACAGTATGGGAGGTCAGTAGAAGAGTGTAAAGGAATTGGTTGGGCAGTGTACAGGGGTCAGCAGGGCACAGGATGGGAGGTCAGCAGAAGAGTGTAAATGAATAGTTGAGCAGTGTACAGGGGTCAGCAGGGCACAGGATGGGAGGTCAGCAGAAGAGTGTAAAGGAATCATATTGGCAGTGTACAGGGGTCAGCAGGGCACAGCATGGGAGGTCAGCAGAAGAGTGTAAATGAATAGTTGGGCAGTGTACAGGGGTCAGCAGGGCACAGGATGGGAGGTCAGCAGAAGAATGTAAAGGAATCAGATGGACAGTGTAAAGGAGTAAGCAGGCCACAGGATGGGAGGTCAGCAGAAGAGTGTAAAGGAATCAGATGGGCAGTGTACAGGGGTCAGCAGGGCACAGGATGGGAGGTCAGCAGAAGAGTGTAAAGGAATCAGTTGGGCAGTGTTCACGGGTCAGCAGGGCACAGGATGAGAAGGTGGCAGGAGAGTGTAAAGGAATCGGTTGGATAGTGTACCGGGGTCAGCAGGGCACAGTATGGGAGGTCAGCAGAAGAGTGTAAAGGAATCAGTTGGGCAGTGTACAGGGGTCAGCAGGGCACAGTATGGGAGGTCAGCAGAAGAGTGTAAAGGAATCAGATGGGCAGTGTACAGGGGTCAGCAGGGCACAGGATGGAAGGTAACCAGAGGAGTGTAAAGGAATCAGTAGGGCAGTGTTCATGGGTCAGCAAGGCACAGGATGGGAGGTCAGCAGAAGAGTGTAAAGGAATCAGTTGGGCAGTGTACAGGGGTCAGCAGGGCACAGGATGGGAGGTCAGCAGAAGAGTGTAATGGAATCAGTTGGGCAGTGTACAGGGGCCAGCAGGGCACAGGATGGGAGGTGAACAGAAGAGCGTAAAAGAATAGTTGGGCAGTGTACAGGGGTCAGAAGGGCATAGGATGGGAGGTCATCAGAAGATGTTATGTTCTATTTACACCCAGTAACCCACCCGTTATGGCCTTCCTCTTCCTCCATAGTCATGTCCGTCCTCTTCCTCCATAGTCATGTCTGTCCTCTTCCTCCATAGTCACTGTGACATCTTTTATCTCCAGCAGATGATGATACATACATATATAGTGTGGGAACCCAGATTAACCCCTTCAGGGGCAGAACATCCCCCACTTCCGGGGCCGGAACATTCTCCTCATTGTGGAGATAAATTCTAGTAATATGGTCCTCTAAACAAACAGCACTGACAATAAATATACAAGACAAGGACCATCCTGACCATACATGGCCTACAAAGGGCAATGATGACACTACACAGGCAGCCAATGGGCAATCATTACACTATGCAGCCAACACAATGATGGAGTGCCGGGGTCAGGAGTATGGAGCATAGAGCCCCTTACATTGCTGCTCAGGAGGAAGGAAACATTCCCCAGCCGGCCATGAAGAATATGTTCCATCATTGGTGTCAGAGGGAGGGAAATACTGAGGGGTCTGAGGGAAGTAGAGGAGCTGAGGGGTCTCTCAGGAGTTATTTATCATTTCTTGCTTGAAGATCTAAAACTCATCAAACCCAGTTCAGAGACCAAATAAACCCAACAGAGAAAAGGGGATTTCTGATACGGTAGGTCAAGCGGGTTCCGGGACATCCAAGATGTAGCAAATACTAAACAGTCCTGACTAATGTCTTCCCTTGGGGGAGTAGTTCTTCAATGTCCAGCAACCCTCCTATTCCCCCCTCACATCCACATCCTATTATTGTGTGACCAATACCATCCAAATCATTCTTACTTTCATTTCCCAAAGTTATCCGTCTACAAGGAGACCTGTATAGATCACATGATGGCACCAATGAGGATGGAGGAGGACCGGAGTCACATGACTGAGAAGATACTAAACCTCACCCTGGAGATCATCTACCTGCTGACCGGAGAGGTGAGGAGGATACTGGGAGGTCACATGACATCACTATTATCTCTATTAATAAAACACAGACCTGACCGGAGAGGTGAGGAGTATTATGGGAGGTCACATGACATCACTCTTATCTCTATTAATAATACAGAGACCTGACTGGAGAGGTGAGGAGGATTCTGGGATTCTAACATGATATTCTTATTGGTTCCTCAATACAGAGATTTCCTCTTCTGAAGTCAGGTGATCATATGACCATCACAGTGCCTCCATGTGACTCCCTAAACCCTGAGAGACACAACATGCAGAAGATTCTAGAAGTCACCAAGAAGATAATGGAGCTGCTGACAGGAGAGGTGAGCGGTGCCGGGAATTCTGGGACATTCTCCAGTAACAGACAAGGGATGTGTCTGGATGGTGACTGTATCATTGTGTGTGTCAGGTTCCTATAAGGTGTCAGGGTGTCACTGTCTATTTCTCCATGGAGGAGTGGGAGTATTTAGAAGGACACAAGGATCTCTACAAGGACCTCATGATGGACCATCAGCAGACTTTCAGGAAGATTGTAAGGAAGGAATTTCCCCGGAATGAGACGATATTGAAGCTCACCCTGGAGATCCTCAGCCTGCTGACTGGAGAGGTGAGTGTAATGAAGGGGTTAAATAAATAAAAAATCCTCTTGTGCTGCCAAACCTAATATGATGAACTAAGAGTGTCTGCAAACACCAAACTGCGTTCCCACAACACTACAAAATAAATGGAGAGATAAATAGTGCTGCGCTACTCACTAAAGCTAACCATAAAGTAAACACCTGACAGAGCCCCTAACTAAGGTGATAGAAGTGCATACCTAGAGAATCACCAAACACAAGGGAAGGAAAAGATCCAGAGAGAATGGATGTCCTGCTAGGCAACACCAAATGTGAACAAATCAGTGAGTGCAACTTCAACAAATGTGCAAATAGATAGTCTGAGTAATATATATCAAGGCATAAATAATAATATATATAACAAAGCACACAAAATATAAAGATAATAAAATTCCATTAAACACACACCCGGCTGAGCCCTCAACAGAGTGACAGTCTGTGAATAAATGTCTGTAAATGCAGTACAAATCAAGATCTGTAATGCAGAAAAATCTTCATATCAGCACCACCAGAAATCTTAAACGACATAGTCGTGCGCTGGAGCGATTGTGGCGTACAACCAAATCTCAACAAGCATTCACCCGATATAAATCTGCTTTCTTCACATACAATTCCTCCCTCCATGCTGCCAAACAAGACAACTTTGTCATTCTTATTAATATCTTGTCATCCAGTCCTTGTCGTCTCTTCCCTACTTTTAACTCTCTACTTTCTCCACCTCAACCCAGTACCTCCACCTCCACCCAGTACCTCACTCACTGCTCACGAGATTGTAAATCATTTAAAAAACAAGATTGATACAATTCATAGGGACATCTCCACTGCACAGACATCCATCCCACTTAGCATACCTTATACTAAACCTCCCTCAACACTTTCCTCTTCTGACCTCGCTACTACCGAAGAGGTCACTAAGGTTTTCTCAGAAGCCCGTCTCACTACCTGCCCCCTGGATCCTGTCTCCTCACAACAACTACGGTCACCCTCCTCCTCCATCCTATGCTCCCTCACTCACATCATCAATCTTTCCCTCTCTACTGGTGCCTTCCCCTCTAAAGCATGCACACATCACTCCCATACTTAAAAAGCCCTCCCTGGACCCCACCAACCTGAACTACGTCAGACCCATCTCCCTGCTGCCATTTACTTCTAAACTCCTCTTAGTCTACAATGGCCTGAGCTCCTCCCACCTCACCGACAACAACCTTCTTTACCCTTTACAGTCTGGCTTTCGCTCACTACACTCCACTGAAACTGCCCTACTAAAACTCACTAATGATTTACTAACTGCTAAAACCAATGGCCACTACTCCATACTAATCCCAACCAATGGCCACTACTCCGTACTCATCCCAACCAATGGCCACTACTCCATACTCATCCCAACTAATGACCACTACTCCATACTCATCCCAACCAATGACCACTACTCCATACTCTTACTACTTGACTTCTCTGCGGCTTTTGATATGGTTGACCATCCCCTCCTCTTCAGAAAACTCCACTCTCTTGGCCTCAGAGACTCCACTCTCTCCTGGTTCTCCTCCTACCTATTGCAGTGCTCCTTCAGCGTTACCTATAACGCTACCTTCTCCTCTTCATTCCCTCTTTCTGTAGTGGTCCTTCAAGGTTCTGTCCTTGGACCCCTTCTCTTCTCCCTTGGTCACTTGATAAACTCCCATGGGTTTAAGTACCATCTCTATGCTGATCGCACACAAATCTATCTTTCTACTCCTCACCTCACCCCTTCAGTCTCCTCCTCACCTCACCCCTTCAGTCTCCTCCTCACCTCACCCCTTCAGTCTCCTCTTGCATTACTATCCTACTAAGTGACATATATCTGCATGGATGTCACTCCACTTCCTCAAATTCAATCTTTCCAAAACTGAGCTCTTAGTATTCCCCCAGTCCGTGCCCCCTCCCCTGACTTCTCCATCAAGACCAATAATACAACCTTTAGTCCCTCCCCCCATGCCAGGGTGCTAGATGTAATCATAAACTCCCATCTTTCCTTTCAGCCCCAAATCCAATCACTGTCCTAATCATGTAGACTTCATCTCCACAACATCTCCAAGATACGCCCGTTCCTAACCTCGGAAACCACTAAGCAACTTATTCACTCCCTTGTTATATCTCGCCTTGACTATTGTAACTCCCTCCTCAATGACCTACCTCATCGCAGGCTATCCCCTCTTCAGCCTATCATGAATGCTGCTCATCCACCTTACTAACCGTTCCGTATCTGCCAATCCCTCCACTGGCTTCCCATTGCCCAATGGATACAATTCAAAACATTAACAATAACGTACAGTATAAAGCCATTTATAACTCTGCCCCAAATTACATCACCAATCTTGTCTCCAAATATCACCAAAACCATACTCTCCACTCCTCGCAAGACCTCCTACTCTCTAGCTCCCTTGTCTCCTCCTCCCATGCTCGTCTCCAGGACTTATCCAGAGCTTCCCCCATCCTCTGGAACTCTCTACCCCAATTTATCAGACTATCGCCTACTCTGCTCACTTTTAGACAATCTATGAAAACCTATCTCTTCAGGGAAGCCTATCCTGCCCTCAGCTAATAATGAAATCTTCTACTCTTCCAACCAATCCACCCCCCACAGTTACTACCTTTTGTACCACTAGCCCCTCCTTCCTAGATTGTAAGCTCCAAGGAGCAGGGCCCTCCTTTCCCTCTTGTATTGTTGCTGTATTGTCTCTCATTATATTGTAAAGCACTGAGCAAACTGCTATATAAATCCTGTATAATAATAATAATATTTTCCACACGTGACTTGGAAGAATCCTCCGCCAGCTAGCGTGCACGCTCCCCTCCCCATTTTGACCTATAGGGAATATACATCAAATGTGCTTTAATATCAACCCAAAATCCAACCAGCTCTCCTCTGTAAGTACTTTACTGGCTCCTTCTCCAATTCCTCATCAGAAATCCATGTTCAAAAAAAATCAAAGGACATCTCATAGTGTCCTTTAATTTGTCCATATTAAATGTATAAAAACCGAGTATAGAATACTCAAAATTGGGCCAGCAGACCCATACAAGCATTGGTAATAACATACACAGGGACAGGTGTACCAAGATGGCAGCCACCGTCTGACCAGAAATGATGTCACCACACTTCCTTCCTTCATGGTACATCATGAATCGTAACTTCCTCAGGGACATGGATTTCTGATGGGGAATGGGAGAAGGAGCCAATAAGGTACTTGCAGAGGAGAGCTGGTTGGATTTCAGGTTGATATTAAAGTGCATTTGACCTATATTCCCTATATGTTTTTGGGGAGGTAGTTGTTTTTTTTTTTGTCTGAGTATAGATCTATGTTTGTCCCAAGCGTCTTTGAAACTATTTGCTGTTGACTGGCTCACTACCTCTGCTGGAAGTTTACTCCAAGCATCAACTACTCTGTCAGTAAAATATTACTTTCTGAGATTGGTTGTGAACTTTCCTCCAGTTAGTTGGAGGCCATTTCCTCGTGTTCTTCATTTTGTTTTCATGTTGAAAATCCTGCCCTCTTGAACCGTATTCACCCCCTTAGTGTAAAGGTTTCAGTCATGTCTCCCCTTTCCCTTTTCTCCTCCAGACTGGACATGTTACGTTCCTGAAGTCTCTCCTGATATGTTCTATCCCCCCCAGACCTTTCACCATTTTTGTTCCCCGTCTCTGGACTCGTTCTATCTTATCAATATCTTTTTATAAGGTCTCCAAAACTGGACACAGTATTCTAAATGAGGTCCAACTAAAGATCTACTGTATATAGGGGAATAAGGACCCCTCTAGTGATATAAAGATCTATATAGAAGGAATCAGGACCTCCTTCCTCCTGCCGGTGACCCCTCTATTGATATAAAGATCTATATAGAGGATTCAGGACCCCCCTTCCTCCTGCCGGTGACCCCTCTAGTGATATAAAGATCTATATAGGGGAATCAGGACCTCCTTCCTCATGTCAGTGACACCTTTAGTGATATATAGATCTTTATATGGGAATCGGGACCTCCTTCCTCATGTCAGTGACACCTCTAGTGATATAAAGATCTATATAGAGGGATCGGGACCTCCTTCCTCCTGCCGGTGACCCCTCTAGTGATATAAAGATCTATATAGAAGGAATCAGGACCTCCTTCCTCCTGCCAGTGACCCCTCTAGTGATATAAAGATCTTTATAGAGGAATCAGGACCTCCTTCCTCCTGCCGGTGACCCGTCTAGTGATATAAAGATTTATATAGGGGAATTGAGACCTCCTTCCTCCCGCCGTGACCCCTCTAGTGATAAAAATATCTATACAGAGGAATAGGGACCTCCTTCCTCCTGCCGGTGACCCCTCTAGTGATATAAAGATCTATATAGGGGAATCATAATCTCCTTCCTCATGCCGGTGACCCCCCTTGTGATATATAGATCTTTATAGGGGAATCATAATCTCCTTCCTCATGCCGGTGACCCCCCTTGTGATGTAAAGATCTATATAGAGGAATCGGGACCTCCTTCCTCCTGCTGGTGACCCCTCTAGTGATATAAAGATCTATATGGAGGAGTCGGGACCTTCTTCTTGCTGCCGGTGACCCCTCTAGTGATATAAAGATCTATATAGGGGAATCGGGACCTCCTTCCTCCCTCCTCCCACCGGTGACCCCTCTAGTGATAAAAATATCTATACAGAGGAATAGGGACCTCCTTCCTCCTGCAGGTGACTCCTCTAGTGATATAAAGATCTACAGTATATAGAGGAAACAGGACCTCCTTCCTCCCGCAGGTGACACCTCTATTGATATAAAGATCTATATAGAGGAATCGGGACCTCCTTCATCCCACCGGTGACCCCTCTAGCTATATAAAGATCTATATAGAGGAATTGGAATGTCCTTCCTCCTGCTGGTGACTCCTCTAGTGATATAAAGATCTATAAAAGGGAATCGGGACCTCCTGCCGGTGAGCCCTCTAGTGCGCTCCCCACAACCTCACTAACACCCCCTTCCCTCTCTCTGACCACAACCTGATTACCTTCTCTATCTCTTCGTCCTCCAACGCCTACCCCTCCAAATGTCACACTACTACCAGCTGTAACCTTAACCCTGCCCCCCTCCACTCTGCAGCTGATCAACTCCACAACAGCATCCTCCCCCTGTCCTGCCCCGACTTGGCTATGACTGCCTACAACAACGCGCTGTCAACAGCCCTTGACTCAATAGCGCCTTCAACCACACACAACATCAGACCCCGACCGCTCCAGCCCTGGCAGACTAATCACACCAAAACCCTCAAACGATGCAGTCGTGCCCTGGAGCAACTATGGCGCAAAACCAAATCCCAACAAGCCTTCACCTGCTACAAATCTGCCTTCCGCACCTACACCTCCTCCCTCCACGCAGCCAAACAAGCCTACTTCCTGACCCTCATCAAGGCCCTCTCCTCCAATCCTCGCCGACTCTTCTCCACCTTCAACTCTCGCCACCCCCACCTCCACCCAGCATCTCACTCACTGCCCTTGAGATTGCCAATCACTTCAAAAACAAGATTGACACAATTTGCAAGGACATCGCCGCAACTCACACGCCCTCTCAACCCGTCCCCTCTCACACAGCTACCCCCTCATCCCCCCTCTCCCTCGACATAACCTGCAGAGACTTTGTCGCTGCTCAAACTCCCTCCAACCCCGTTCCCCCTCACTCAGCTACCCCCTCATCACCCCTCTCCCATGGCCCCACCACTGCTCTGACCCCCACTTCCACCCCACCCTACATTCCTCATACTGAAGCCCCCCCAACAATCAGCACCTCTGACCTTACTACCATCGAGGAATTCTCCAAGATCCTCTCTGATGCCCACCTCACCACCTGCCCCCTCGACCCTATCCCCTCACAACTCCTACGACCTCCCTCCCCCTCCATCCTACGCTTCCTCACCCACATCTTTAATCTCTCCCTCTCCTCAGGCACTTTCCCCTCCCCTCTGAAACATGCACACATCACCCCCATACTTAAAAAGCCCTCCCTGGACCCCAATGACCCGAACAACCTCAGACCCATCTCCCTGCTCCCATTTACATCTAAACTCCTCGAGCGCCTAGTCTACACCCGCCTATGCTCTCACCTCAATGACAACAACCTCCTCGATCCCCTACAGTCTGGCTTCCGTCCCCTACACTCCACCGAAACCGCCTTATTCAAACTCTCCAACGACCTGCTAACCGCCAAAGCTAATGGCCACTATTCAGTGCTCCTACTCCTTGACCTCTCTGCGACCTTCGACGCAGTCGACCACCCCCTCCTCCTCAAAAAACTACACTCCCTCGGCCTCAGAGATTCTGCTCTCTCCTGGCTCTCATCCTACTTGTCACAACGCTCTTTCAGTGTTACCTATAATGCTACCACCTCCCCCTCACTCCCCCTCTCTGTTGGGGTCCCTCAAGGCTCTGTCCTCGGCCCCTTTTCTTCTCCATCTACACCTCCTCCCTTGGCCAACTTATACACTCTCACGGCTTCAACTACCACCTCTATGCTGACGACACACAAATCTATCTCTCAACCCCCCACCTCACCCCCTCGGTCTCCGCCCGAATCACACACCTACTGAGCGACATATCAGACTGGATGTCGCTCCACTTCCTTAAACTGAACCTCTCCAAAACCGAGTTTCTTGTCTTCTCCCCAGCCCGGACCCCACCCCTCATTGACTTCTTCATCACATCCAACAACGCCACCATCAAACCCGCCCCACAGGCCAGAGTACTTGGTGTCATTCTGCACTCCACACTATCCTTCCAGCCCCAAGTCCAACTGATTTAGTATTGGACTTAATTGTCCAGTGCTTATCTGTTCCTGTCCTAATTTATGATGCTGGCCAGCTTCTGGAATGTGCGCGCATAAAGAAACTCACACTGACACGTTTGGTCTGTGAAAACTTCTCTCTAATTTATTGAAATGAAACCGTGAGCTTATATATGAAAAATGATGCGAACATCACGTGATAACAGCATAAGGATTATATTAGTCTTTGATTGGTCACTTTACACGAAAACAATCTCCGTCATGGTATAGGTGTGATCTTCTTCAGTCTTATCTTAAAAAGAGAAAAACATTCTTTTGTCTTCCAAATCACACGATGGGAGGAGGTCTGTTCCTGTGAGCAAATATTTCTTAAGCAAGGATTTCTTAAAGTACCACAAAGCCCAGCAGGCAGAAAATATTCACACAGCATATATATTAAAGTATAAAAGTAAATATTTATAAAACTTATAGAAATAGCGTATATATATATATATATATTCAATAGGAAACGAAATAGGCATTTTACCAAATCCATCACAGTCCCCCCTTAAAATGACTATTTTACTCTGTCCCTATAAAGCCTAGCTCATCTGTTCTTATGTACCTTGGAACTCTTTTATGCTGTACGTTAGACAAGTGATGACTATTTCATCACCTCCCTTGCCACAGACTTTGTACATAAGGAAGTCAGATGCTATCCCTACAAAATTGTGAGATTACTATTGGTGGGGAGGGACCGTAATGGGGTATAAGGTTTTCCTTCATCTATCATATGGGGATCCTCTTGCTCCTGGTTCAGGAAGGTAAATGTTCTGTTGTCTACAGCTTTGCTCATCAATTTCCTCACACATGGTATAAGACAGCATACAACCAGGACCAGGAGAATCAGAATTATTAATACAGTTACCCCTATTTGGGCAAGTATCTTTTGCCACCCACTCATCCAACTGAAATATTGATCCCACAAGTCTGTGATCCCTGAATTCTTTTTTCAACTCAACTGACAGATCTTCCAATTTCTTTATAGCCAGAGTAACCTTACCATTCGGGCCAGTATTGTCAGGAATATATGTACAACATGTTCCGGTTCCTTCTATCATTTTACAGACATCTCCTTTTTCTGCTAAAATCATGTCCAGAGCCATCCTATTCTGTAATGTCATGTAGGATGTAGGGGCTAACTGGTCAACGATTCCTTGAAGGACATCCCTGGTGTAATTCACAAACCTCTGTTGGTTGTAATATATGTAATTTATCTAATCTACATTTTTATTAACAGTTATCATGGGAATCAGGGATTCAAAACCTGCTTTACTTGGTCTCTGGCTTTAAATTTATTAGGCACCCCCCTTGGGACTCCAATAGCATCTATACACATGTGGGTCAAAACTGCCAGAAGGAGCTTTTCATTTCCTCCTACGGCCAGGCGTTGGGTCAGGGGTATTCTCTGCTAGGATGTGGAGAGGCATAATGGCCTTTGCAAGGGCATACTCACCAGTCCAAATCCCTTCCAATCTGGTTCTAATCTTTTGGTCCCCAGTAATCATCCATGACACATATGTATATTTACTCACTACTATCGGAACATGCTCATTATGTCAAGATCATATAGATTATGGTCATAGCACCACATGGGATCTATACTACAGAAATCAAAGGTGTAAATAGCTACATGAGTGTTGGATGAGTTGTACCAAAATATAGTGGTGTCACCTATTTCGGTGATATCCACCTGTTGAGCCTCTATCAGACTCATTAGAAAAAGGATATACAACATAGCTGTCATGGTGTAGATGACGCCTTTCCCTCAGGGTTCGGGACTTTCTTGCAGTGGGAGGCGTGTATCCAAGTGTTCTTCCTGGCCACCTTGTCAGAAGTGGCTGTGGTCAGCAGAACTTGGAATGGACCATCATATCTTGGCTCAAGGGAATGTTTCCTCATAAATGTCTTTACTAATACCCAATCTCCGGGTAATAGGCTGTGAGTTCCTGTATCTGACTCAGAATCTGGAATGGAGAAAACACTTGGACATGGATACGGGTTAATTCACGTAATAATACAGTCACATAATCAGTTAACACATCAAATTGTAATTGCAACTGTTGTGGAAAATAACAACCAAATCGGGGGGCTGAGCTAAACAAAATCTCATAAGGGGATAGGGCGTGTTCTCTCTTGGTGTGTATCTGACACTAAATAGGGCAATAAACAGACTGTCTGGCCAACTCATGCCAGTCTCTTGGGCTACTTTTAGCATTCTTTCTACTTTCCCACTACTTTGGGGGTGATAGGGGGTATGGAACGCCAGAGTGACTCCTAATGCCGCCCATAATTCTTTGGTTACTGAAGCTGTGAAGGCGGGGCCCTGGTCACTCTCTATCACCTCTGGAAGCCCATATCTGCATACAACCTCAGTGGGGAGTTTCTTCGCAGTTGTTTTAGCAGTCCTGTTAGTTACAGCAAAGGCCTCTGGTCAACTGGAAAACATGTCCAACACCACTAGGGTGTACTCAACCGCCCACTCTTTGGCATCTGGATATGGTCAATTTGTATCCTTTGAAAAGGGTATAGGGGTTTGGCCAAGTGTTTCTGTGGTGTCTTTTCTGTGCATCCCGGATTGCATTTTGCACAGATGGCACATGTTCTGCAAAAATTGTTCGTCAATGTGGTGATTCCAGGCGCTACATAGTACTTGTTGATGAGAGAGTTCATGAGGCTCTTTGACAGATGGGCTGCTCCGTGTGCCCACTGGACTACAGCTGGAAACATATTCTTGGGTAAACAAAGCCTCTTGTTGCACTCAAACAGACCGTCTTTGAAAATAGCTCCTCTCCATCTCCAGCTTTCTTTTTCTTCTGGACTTGCTGCTTCTTGGAGTTCCTTGAGGTAGCTTCTGTCCACAGGCAAAGTCTGTAAGGTGAATATTGTTTCCCACTCTCCGGTCACCTCTCCTTCCATTTCTGGTGGTCCCATGGCCGCTCGTTTTGCCGCCAAATCTGCCAATTATTGCCTTTGGCTTCTGAGGAGTTTAATTTCCCATGAGCTTTTACCTTCAGAATAGCCACTTGAATGGGTAGAAGGAGTGCTTCCAGCAGTTGTCCAATGGCTGCTCCATGTCTTATGGATGTACCTGCCGCAGTCATAAATCCTCTTGCCTTCCATATGGGTCCAAAGTCATGGGCCACCCCAAAGGCATATCTGGAGTCTGTGTAGATATTGGCCCTTTTTCCTTAATTCATCTGGCATGCTGTTGTGAGTGCTTGAAGTTCAGCTCCCTGTGCAGATATTGCTGCCGATAGGGCTCTTGCCTGTAGGACTGTGTCTTCAGTAGTGACCGCAAATCCTGTGTAATATGTGCCTCCTTCATCTGCATATCTGGAACCATCAACAAAGAAAGTGAAGTCTGGATCCTGCAGAGGTGTTTCACTCACTGTGGGAGAGATGGAAGATTTCCATTTTCATCACTTCAAGACAATTAAGAGGCTCAGTGGCTCCATCATCCTCTCCACTTTCTGCATTACCTTCATTACCCCCCTCAGCAATTGGGAGGAGAGTGGCCGGATTCAGGGTTTTGCAACGTAGGAGAGTGACGTTATCAGGAAGGTGGAGGGAACACTGTAGTCTAAGATGCCTCGCTGTGGACAAATGTTTAGGTTGGACTTGGTTTAAAATGGCAGCAATGTCATGCGGCGCCAGAAGAACATGTTCATGTCCCAGTACGATATCAGAGGTCTTATCCAGCAGAGCTGGAGCAGCGAAAACTGCACGCAGACACAAGGGTGCTCCTCTAGCCACTGGGTCTAAACGGCATGAGTAGTAGCCTACGGATCGTAGGCAGTCTCCGTGGGACTGGGCCAATACTCCTGTGCCATGGCCTTGGCGTTCAGACATGAACAGTTTGAAAGGTTTCTCATAGTCTGGTAGACCTAGGGCTGGGGCTGAAGAAAATAAGCGTTTTAGAGCCAAAAAAATTGGAGTCGGCCTCTTCGGACAGATGGAAGGGCTCAGACTTGAGAGCATCGTAGAGTGGTTGCATAAACCAAGAAACATCAGGAATCCATGACCTACAGTAGGATATGAGGCCAAGAAAGGCATGGAATGGCTTCTGGCCTAAAGGGAGTGGCAAGTTCTGGATGGCCTTAACTCTTTCCTTCATAAGATGCCTTGTTCCATGTGAGAGGCAGTGGCCCAAGAACACGACTGTTGTAGAGCATCATTGCAACTTCAGTTTAGAGGCCTTACAGCCTTGGTGTGCCAAGTAACATAGTAAATTCTCTGAGGCTTCTTCAGCCGTGGGCAGGTCATCAGCACAGAGGAAAAGTCATCCACATATTGAAGAAGGACCTTTGCCGAATGTTCCTTTTGCCACGTGCCCAGTATGGTGGTCATGGCTTTGGCAAACTGACTCAGGGAATTTTGCGCCCCCTTGTGGCATAACTGCCCAGGTGTATTGCTGCCCCTCATGGATAAAAGCAAAGAAGTATCTACAGGGAGGATACAAGGGAACGCTGGAGAATGCATTTGCCAGGTCCACCACGGTGAATTACTTTGCTGTTGGAGATACCCCTGTGAGTAAAGTGTGGGGATTTGGAACGATAGGTGTCTCTAAGACAGTGGCTTCATTCACTGCTCGGAGGTCCTGTATCATCCTGTACTTCTCTGGTTCTCCTTTGGGTGTCTTCTTTTCTTATCGGGAACAAAAGCGTATTACATGGAGAGGTACAAGGTATGAGTGCACCATTTGCCACAAGGGACTTGACCTGCTTCGAAATGGCCTTGGATTGCGCTGGTTTCAGTGGGTACTGTGGTTTCCTGGGTAGGGGAGCTCCAGGCTTCAGTTCCACCATAATTGGGGGTACCTTTTAAACGTCCAATATCTTCGGGTCCTGTGGACCATAGACAACTTGGGATTCTGCTCAGCACATCCGGTGCCACGTAGAATGTACCATTGACTTGTAAGACCGGACACACTGGGTAGAGGCGGCTCACTCAAGGCGTTGGCCTTCCATTTGTCTAATTTTGATGTACCAATATGGCCGCCTCCAGGAAGTGTACTGGGCTGGGCAGGAAGGGACAAAGCAGGAGCAGGAAGATGGCTGCCATCAGGAAGTGTACTGGGCAGGGCAGGAAGGGACAAAGCAGGAGCAGCAAGATGGCTGCCTTCAGGAAGTGGGCTGGGCAGGGCTGGGGTGGTGGGCATAAAGTAGGCGTTAGATAAAGGGCAGTGCTGTCCCTCCCCTCCTCCACCCCACATTCCAACATAGGGCGGTGGTTTTAGCACACACTTCCATTTACAATTTTGTGATACAAATACATTATACAATTGCCATTTTCCTGAATTTCTTCCAACTATCCTTCTTTATACAACACTTTTCCAGTTCTGTACCAAACTTCTGTCACGTTCAGCAAACCTTTTTTCACATAACATTCCTCTCTGTTCCTACAATGATTTATGCCAGTCCTGACCTTCAGCTTACAAACTTTCGCTACTTTAGATAACTTTAACTGCTTCACTTCCTTCACAATATGACATGCCAGTAATCCTTTTCAATATTTTAACACATTAATGGTACACATAAACAGTTTTTTTTTTTTTTTCCTGTAGCAATACCTGTTCTGTCCACTACTCTTTGTGGATAACTTCGGCTACATTATACCAAACTTCTTGCTGTCTTCAGCACATGTTTGTCAACTAAGACATCTTTCTTCTCTTTTTTTTTCTCATACCTCCTTATCTTTGATTCCATATACTTTCTAACTTAACTATTCCCTTTAACATACTGCTCCCCCTCCCTCTGTGCAACCAGGTCACGTGCTAACTTTCCTTTCTAAGGGTCTTATCAGCGTCTGACCCATCTCCTCCTGTCCCTGGTCCTTCCTAACAAATCTAAGACACTTCACAGGCTGCTGTCCAGACTTTCCTTAACCCTTAACAAACCCCAACCTTCTGTTATGAATGGCAAACATTAGCTTACAGACACACATTTAGGACATAACATAGCAGTCTATCTTGGTGGGCTCTGAGTACAGACCACTGAGTAACTCATCGTAACCCACACAAACAGTTACGGCACCCGCTGTCAAACTACCGTGACGCATATCCGACACCTCCTCTGTTGTGGTCAACACACAAGGTTACCACACACCCAGAGAAATTATGTGTCAAAACCCTCAGTAGGTCCACTCCTCTTCCACCTCAAGACTGATACATAAAAACACACAACAGAGACCCAGGTAACAGATAAGCACATGCAGGTATATTTAAATAAACTCCGGGCATACAAGGTTACCTGCCTTTAGTGACCTTTAGCAGCCGTACTAGGCACAGGTATGAATCAACAACAAAGACAGGATAAGCAATGGTAAGATAGCAAAATATATCTTACCATGCTCCGAGAGGTGATCAAGCTCTCCGGCCTGTCCAGTTTGACTGACACCGAACGCCTTTTCATGGCGGCTGGCTGCAGGTTCATTATTCAGTTCCCGGGTTTCTTGGCACCAAATTGTTTTAGTCTTGGACTTAATTGTCCAGTGCTTATCTGTTCCTGTCCTAATTTATGATGCTGGCCAGCTTCTGGAATGTGCGCGCATAAAGAAACTCACACTGACACGTTTGGTCTGTGAAAACTTCTCTCTAATTTATTGAAATGAAACTGTGAGCTTATATATGAAAAATGATGCGAACATCACGTGATAACAGCATAAGGATTATATTAGTCTTTGATTGGTCACTTTACACGAAAACAATCTCCGTCATGGTATAGGTGTGATCTTCTTCAGTCTTATCTTAAAAAGAGAAAAACATTCTTTTGTCTTCCAAATCACACGATGGGAGGGGGTCTGTTCCTGTGAGCAAATATTTCTTAAGCAAGGATTTCTTAAAGTACCACAAAGCCCAGCAGGCAGAAAATATTCACACAGCATATATATTAAAGTATAAAAGTAAATATTTATAAAACTTATAGAAATAGCGTATATATATATATATATTCAATAGGAAACGAAATAGGCATTTTACCAAATCCATCACACAACCTTTAACAAACTCATGCAGACTCCACCTCCGCAACATCGCCAAAATCTACACATTCCTAACCCCAGAAACCACTAAACAGCTCATCCACTCCCTCATCATATGCCGACTCGACTACTGCAACTCCCTCCTCACTGGCCTGCCTCGCCGCTGGCTATCCCCGCTTCAGTCCATCCTGAATACGGCTGCCAGACTCATTCACCTTTCCAACCGCTCCATTTCCGCCACCCCCCTCTGCCAATCCCTCCACTGGCCTACACTCAGTGTCCTCCACCCCCCTCTGCCAATCCCTCCACTGGCTTCCGATTGCACAACGGATCAAATTCAAAATCCTAACACTGACGTACAAAGCCGTCCATCATACTGCCCCGTACTACATCACTGACCTAATATCCAAGTACCGCCCAACACGCACACTCCGCTCCTCACAAGACCTCCTTCTCTCTAGTTCCTTGGTCTCCTCCTCCCATGCCCGCCTCCAGGACTTCTCCAGGGTGTCACCCATCCTCTGGAACTCCCTGCCCCAACCCATTAGATTATCACCTACTCTCCTCTCCTTTAGGTGCACCCTGAAAACCCATCTCTTCAGGGAAGCCTACCCCACCCCCTGCTAACTTGCCGACCTCCTCCACTCTTCCTACCACTCCATCCCCCACAGCTATCTCCTCCTGTGCCCCTATCCCCTCCCTCCTAGATTGTAAGCTCGAAAGAGCAGGGCCCTCAATCCCCTCATGTTTTGCATTGTATTGGTATTGTTCTGTCACATGTTCTGTCCTCCTTTGTAATGTACAGCGCTGAGCGAACTATTGGCGCTTTATAAATACTGTATAATAATAATAATCTATATAGAGGAATCAGGACCTCCTTCTGTGGACCCCTCTAGTGATATAAATATCTATATAAAGGAATTGAGACCTCCTTCTTCCCACTGGTGACCCCTCTAGTGATATAAAGATCTATATAGAGGAATCAGGACCTCCTTCCTCCTGCTGGTGACCCCTCTAGTGATATAATGAAATATATAGAGGAATCGGGACCTCCTTCCTCCTTCTGTGGACCCCTCTAGTGATGCATCCTAGAAATTGTTTTGCTTTCCCCACTGCCTGGCCACATTGTTTGCTCATTTTGAAATCATCTTAAATAAGTACCCCCCAAATCCTTTTCCTCTGCAGTGCTGGCCAACACTGTACCCCAATGTTGTTCTCTCTCAAGGGATTATTTTTCCCTAGGTGCATTATTTTACATTTATAAACATTGAATTGAAATTTCCACTTTTTTGACCAATCTTCCAGCAATGGCAGATCCTGTTCCATGTTACAGACACCTCCAGGGATATCCTCCCTATTACACATCTTTGTGTCATCAGCAAAGAGACATCCCCTTACCCAACAACCCTTTAGTTCTATCCCTTACATATAGATTACATAGAACAGGACCCAGTACAGAGTCTTGGGGTACACCACTAGTGACTGGTCTCTGTTCCGAGTGAACCCCATTTACAACCACACCATGGTATCTTTTAGCCAACTGCACATCCACTGAACCACCAAAGGGCTAAGTCCTAGCTTGTCCAACTCTTGTATTAGATCGTTATGTGGAACTGTATCACATGCCTTGCTGAAATCAAGATATTCTATGTCCATAGCACCACCCTGGTCCAAAACATTGGTAATATAGTAGTCAAAAAGTCCAATCAGATGAGTCTGACATGATCTGCCCTCAGCAAAGCCATGCTGCTTTGGATCCAGCAAGTTATGTGTTTTTAGATCAATAATCCTTCCTTTCAGGAGTGATTCCATTAACTTGACTACCACCCATGTTAGACTTACTGGCCTGTAATTGCCGGCTTCTACCTTGCTGCCCTTCTTGTGGATCAGTACAATATACGCCCTCCGCCAGTCATGGGGAACTTCTCCTGTTAGGAGAGATTGATCAGTTACTGGTCCAACAACTAGACCTCGAGGTTCTCTGAGAACTCTGGGATGATCCATCAGGGCCCATTGCTTTATTAACCTCTTAGCGCTGGCTGCATGCAAATGTGTGGCCCCCTGGCATCTGGGCCTTGATGCCAAGCGGCCGCTCATTTGCGTGCAATTAAGAAAACCATATGTGCTGAGAGTGCATGCCCTGCATGCTCCCAGCACACATGTCCGGTACTCACGGAAAGGTCCGGATCTCCTCTTGTTATCAGGACCTTTCCCGATCATGTGTGACAGATAATCACGGTGGTCACGTGACCCTAAAACTGTCAAGGTCCTACCTTTCCTCAGGGTTTGTGCTGCTCTATGTGCTGTCATCCACCTTAGGTATCTGCAAAGCATTGTGGTATCCTTTATGCTTTCAGGCCTCTGCGGCTCCTCCTCCAGGAGGTGGCGGCTTATCACATTTAAGCCTGCTGTCTGCAGCTGCTCATTGCATTCGTGTCCTGTCTGTTGCATTGCAACAAGCTCCTGTTAGTTTCTCATTGCTCTCCTGGATACCAACTCGGTTTTGGCGATCATCCTTCCTGGCTTCTGAACCCGGCTCTGGCGATCATCCTTCCTGGCTTCTGACCCCGGCTCTGGTGATCATCCTTCCTGGCTTCTGACCCCGGCTCTGGCGACCATTCTTCCTGGCTACTGTCCTACCCAGTCATCCACTGTTGCTGTTGGACTTGCATAGACTCTGTCTTGTTTTTGTACAATAAACCTACCTTTAATTGCACCTCATGTGTCTGGCTCCTCGCTCCCTGACACTACACGAATGCCATGAATCCTGACGTTGCAGGTACGCTCTTGTTCCCTATGTTGGTTGCCAGACTTGATCAGCAGGATCGCTTGTTGGATCAGTTCGCTCAGGCATTGCAAACCCTGCTTGCACGCACAGCGCACCTTGCTCCTGGTGCTATTAGGCTGGTTTTCACTCCTGTGGTTGCTTCCGATGTCGCTCTGGTTGTTGCACCTACCTCCGCATCTGCTGCCGCACCTGCGGTGCCCAGAGGCATGACTGGTTCAGCCCCCCTTCCACAGCGCTTGGGGGGTGAGCCGAGTCAGTGTCGGGGTTTCCTTAACCAAGTGGGCATATATTTTGAATTGATACCCCATGCTTTTCCTACGGAGAGGTCAAAGGTGGGCTTCCTAATCTCACTACTGGTTTTGTTGCCTCCTTCCGTACGGTATTCGATGTGCCTGCTCGCTCCGCCTCTGCTGCTAAGCTGCTCATGTCCATGCATCAGAGTTCATGAACCGTTGCCAAGTACGCCATAGAATTTCGTACCCTGGTGGCAGAGGTGGGTTGGAACAATGAGGCTCTGGTGGCTGCTTTCTCTCATGGTCTCTCAGATGCGTTGAAGGACAAGATTGCAGCAAAAGAACTGCCTGTGGAGCTAGAGGCACTTCCTTGCTAATCCTGATTGACACCAGGCTCAGAGAGAGGCCTTCATGTAAGGAGCATCTGCGGAGGCCTCCTATCCAATTGGCGCCTACGTTTTCTGTTTCATCCGTTCCTCCCTCTCCTCCCACGCCTCCTGGGGATGGCTTGTCTGGCGGTGAGCCCATGCAGCTGGGGTTTGCCCGCCTTTCCGAGAGGGGCGGGCCGCTCGGCGTCGGGAGGGTCGCTGCCTGTACTGTGGTCTCGGTGGGCATTTTCGGCAGTCCTGTCCAGTCCGTCTGGGAAACGCTCGCACCTGAGATCCTGTCGGGGAAAGATCTTCGGTGGAGTTTTCTCATCCCCAGTTTCCCGTAAGGATAAACCGCTAATCACCGTTGTCCTCTCTTGGGCGGAAGGCTTGGTTACGGCCCAGGCGTTGGTAGACTCTGGGGCTGGCGGGTTGTTTATGGACAGTTTGTTTGCTGCCCAGTACTCCATTCCTCTGCAAGCTCGAGTTACTCCATTGGTCCTCGAGGCAATAGATGGCAGGTCCCTGCAACCGTCGCAGGTTACCCACGAGACCCTGCCGGTTGAAGTAGTTATTGGGGCTGTTCACAGGTAGTTGGCCTGTTTCCAGGTAATTTCTTCCCCGCACTACTCCGTAGTTTTGGGCTATCCCTGGCTTCAGAAGCACAATCCGACCTTTGATTGGTGGTGCCAAGATTCTCTCATGGTCGCCACAGTGTGGGGCCGGTTGCATCCGCGGACCTGTTAAGGTGTTGTGTGCCTCCTCAGACTCTGTGTTGCCCACTGAATATGGGGAGTACCTGGACGTGTTTGACAAGGTGCGCTCCGGTGCTCTGCCTCTTCATCGTCCATACGATTGTGCCATAACCTTACAACCCGGTGCCACTCCTTCGCATGGCAGGGTGTATCCTCTTTTGGTTGCGGAGAATCAGGCCATGGAGGAGTACGTTGCGGATGCGCTTTCCCGGGGGCACATTCGCAAGTCTACTTTTCCAGCAGGAGCTGGCTTTTTCTTCATGAAAAAGAAGGGCGGTGAGTTGAAGCATTGCATTGATTTTAGGGGCCTCAATCGAATCATGATTAAGAATGCTTACCCAATTCCATTGATTACCGAGTTGTTTGACCGCCTCAAGGGAGCAACGGTCTTTACTAAACTCGAACTTAGGGCTGTGTACAACCTCGTACGGATCGAGGAGGGTGACGAGTGGAAGACCGCGTTCAACACCAGAACCGGTCACTATGAATCCCTGGTTATGCCCTTCAGGTTGTGTAACGCGCCCGCAGTCTTTCAGGAGTTCATTAATGATGTCTTTCGTGACTTGTTGCAGCAATGCGTGGTGGTTTACTTGGATGACATCCTGGTTTACTCTGCGTCTATGGAGTCTCACATCCAGGATGTTAAGCGGGTGCTGCAATGGTTACGTGAGAATGAGCTTTTCTGTAAGCTCAAGAAGTGTGAATTTCACAGATCCCAGGTTGCCTTTTTGGGCTAAATCATTTCTGCTGTGGGTTTTTCCATGGACCCTCAGAAGGTTTCGTCGGTTCTGCAGTGGCCTCGTCCCAGTGGTCTTTGGTCCATTCAGCACTTTTTGGGATTCGCCAACTATTATCGGAAGTTTATCAGGAAATTCTCCACGCTGGCCAAGCCTCTCTCAGATATGACCAACAAGGGCAGTAATCCTCACAAGTGGTCACCCGAGGCCATTTTAGCTTTCGAAGCTCTGAAATCCGCCTTCGCTTTGGCTCCGATACTGTCTCACCCCAATCCTGGGTTGCCTTTTGTCCTCGAGGTTGATGCATCTGGGACTGGAGTAGGCGCCCTCTTGTCTCAGCATCGGTCACCCAATGGACCCCTACTTCCCTGTGGGTTCTACTCCAGGAAGCTTCCCTCCGCAGAATGCAACTACCAGATTGGAAACAGGGAGTTGTTGGCCATTATTCAGGCTCTCAAGGAATGGAGGCACCTGATCGAGGGTTCTGTGGTTCTGGTTCTCATTCTCACTGACCACAAGAACCTGACGTATCTCTCAGAGGCTAAGAGGTTGATGCCCCGTCAGGCCAGATGGGCTCTGTTCTTGTCGCGCTTTAACTATGTGGTCTCCTATTTGCCTTGCTCCAAGAATGTCAAGGCTGATGCCTTGTCGTGGCAATACTCTGAGCTATCCAGGGAGGACTCTGAGCCTACCTCGGTCATACCTCCGGACCAGATCCTGGCTGCCATTCTTACCAACTAGACTTCTCCCCTTGGGGAGCAGATTTTGGCGGCTAAAACTGATGCTCTTCCTGAGAGACCGACTGGCAGATGTTTCATACCTGAGGGATTGCATACCCACTTGCTGTGTACCTACCATAATTCCAAGACTGCCAGTCATCCAGGTAGGAACCAGTTGTCCTGGGTCGTTTCTCGGTTATTCTGGTGGCCATCTCTCCATTCTGACATTGCCTCATATGTAGCGGCATGTTCGGTCTGTGCCCAGAATAAATCTCCTCGGCATCTTCCATTGGGCCTTCTGCAACCCATTCCCAATGGGGAGAGTCCCTGGTCACACCTGGGCATGGATTTTATTGTGGACCTCCCTGCGTCTCAAGGCCATACGGTCATTCTTATGGTCATTGATTGTTTTTCCAAGATGTGCCATTGTGTTCCGTTCAAAAAATTGCCAACTGTGCAAGAACTGGCTACGGTTTTCACCAGGGAGATCTTTTGCTTGCATGGGTTGCCCAAGGTGATTGTCTCGGACCACGGGAGTCAGTTTGTGTCCAGGTTCTGGCGCGCTTTCTGCTCCCAGTTGGGTATCGAGCTCTCCTTCTCTTCGGCCTACCACCCGCAGTCCAATGGGGCTGTGGAGCGTTCCAACCAGGCCCTGGAACAATTCCTTCGCTGCTATATATCAGACCATCAAGACAATTGGGTCGATCTCCTGCCATGGGCAGAGTTTGCGAGGAACTCGGCTGTCAACTCCTCCTCTGGGATGTCTCCCTTCATGGCCAACTACAGTTGTGACCAAAATTATTCAACCCCCAATGCTGTAAAGGGGTTTAGGGACTATAGTGTACATTTGGAATTGTATTCAGAATCAAATCCTACAAGGACGTTGTAACTACCCAAATGCAACTAAAATGACATCAATTGTTTATGTAATACAGTAGTAAATGGTTCTTATGTGGTTTCTTCATTGCCACAATTATTCAACCCCTTAAAGACTACCACTCTGAAGAACAGAGGTTCATACAGGTGCTTTCCATCAGGTATTGAAAACACCTGTGGATGTCACCGAGCAGCAATCAAGCATAATAAGCACCAATTAGGCAGCTTTAAAATGACTGTGATACTCAGCTCCTTCTAGACATTTACTGGTGTGGTTACAAACATGGTGAAGGCAAGAGAATGGTCCAGGAAGACAAGAGAAGAGGTGATTTCTCTTCACAGGAAGGGCAATGGCTATAAGAAGATTGCAAAGATGTTAAACATACCAAGAGACACCTTAGGAAGCATCATTCGCAAATTCAAGGCAAAGGGCACTGTTGAAACGCTACCTGGTCGTGGCAGAAAGAAGATGCTGACTTCGACTGCTGTGCGCTACCTGAAGCGTAGAGTGGAGAGAAGTCCCCGTGTGACTGCTGAGGAACTGAGAAAAGATTTGTCAGATGTGGGTACAGAAGTTTCAGCCCAGACAATAAGACGCACACTGCGTAATGAAGGCCTCCGTGCCAGAACTCCCAGGCGTACCCCCTTGCTGTCTCCAAAGAATAAGAAGAGTCGACTGCAGTATGCCAAAAGCCATGTGGACAAACCACAAAAGTTGTGGGATAGTGTTCTGTGGACTGATGAAACAAAATTAGAACTGTTTGGGCCCATGGATCAACGCTATGTTTGGAGGAGGAAGAACAAGGCCTATGATGAAAAGAACACCTTGCCTACTGTGAAGCATGGTGGAGGGTCAATCATGCTTTGGGGCTGTTTTGCTTCTGCAGGTACAGGGAAGCTTCAGCGTGTGCAAGGTACCATGAATTCTCTTCAGTACCAGGAGATATTGGATGGAAACGTGATGCAGTCCGTCACACACCTGAGGCTTGGGAGACGTTGGACCTTTCAACAGGACAATGATCCCAAGCATACCTCCAAGTCCACTAGAGCATGGTTGCAGAGGAAAGGCTGGAACATTTTGGAGTGGCCATCGCAGTCACCAGACTTAAATCCGATTGAGAACCTCTGGTGGGACTTAAAGAAAGCAGTTGCAGTGCGCAAGCCTAAGAATGTGACTGAACTGGAGGCCTTTGCCCATGAAGAATGGGCGAAGATACCCGTAGATCGCTGCAAGACACTTGTGTCAAGCTATGCTTCACGTTTAAAAGCTGTTATAACTGTAAAAGGATGCTGTACTAAGTACTAAGATTGAATGTCACTTGGGGGTTGAATAAAACTGATAATGCTGTGAGCACAGAAAAGACATTTGTGGTTATTTCATTATAACTGTTATGTTATATTTGTCTGACCTACAAGTGCCTCTTTAATGTAAATGTAAGCAAGATGACTGAATGATCAAAAGCAATGTCAAACTGGCCAAAACACTCAATTTCAGTGGGGGTTGAATAATTTTGGTCACAACTGTATGAGTTCCAACCCGCTGTATTGCCTGAGTTGTTCTCGCCACAGCACATTCCGGCTGTGGATAACCATCTTGCTGCCCTGCGTTCCTCATGGGGGCAGATCCAGAGGTCCTTGAAGGACTCAGCACAGCGCCAGAAGCTCCAGGCTGATCGTAGATGGTTGCCCGCTCCTTCATACCAGGTCGGAGATTGGGTGTGGTTGTCCACTCGTAACCTCAATCTTCAGGTGCCTGCACCGAAACTGGCTCCCCGTTATGTTGGTCCTTTCTGCTTCCTCCGCAGGGTGTACCCGGTTGCCTATGCCCTTGCTCTTCCTCCTGGGATGCGTATCTCCAATGTCTTCCACGTATCCCTGTTGAAGCCTCTGGTCTGTAATCTCTTTACTGCCTCTCCGCCTCGGCCTCATCCTATCCAGGTTGACGGTCATGAGGAGTATGAGGTGAGCCGCATCCTGGATTCTCGGTTGGTCCGCGGTCGGGTGCAGTTCCTGGTCCATTGGCGTGGTTATGGTCCCAAGGTGCGTTCCTGGGTTCCTTCCATGGATGTTCATGCTCCTGCCCTCCTCCACTCTTTTCACGCCCGCTTTCCCCAGAAGCCTTATGTTGAGCCACGGAGGGGGAGGGGTCCTTGAGGAGGAGGTACTATCAAGGTCCTACCTTTCCTCAGGGTTTGTGCTGCTCCGTGTGCTGGCATCCATCTTAGGTGTCTGCAAAGCATTGTGGGATCCTTAATGCTTTCAGGCCTCTGTGGCTCCTCCTCCAGGAGGTGGTGGCTTATCACATTTAAGCCTGATGTCTGCAGCTGCTCATTGCATTCGTGTCCTGTTTGTTGCATTGCAACAAGCTCCTGTTAGTTTCTCATTGCTCTCCTGGATACCGACTCGGTTTTGGCAAGACTCCTTCCTGGCTTCTGACCCCGGCTCTGGCGATCATCCTTCCTGGCTTCTGACCCCGGCTCTGGCGACCATTTTTCCTGGCTACTGTCCTACCCAGTCATCTGCTGTTGCTGTTGGACTTGCATAGACTATGTCTTGTTTTTGTACAATAAACCTACCTTTAATTGCACCTCGTGTGTCTGGCTCCTCGCTCCCTGACAAAAACCCCATCCTCCTCCCGGCTTCTGAAACCCTCAAAGGGCAAGGAGACGCCGGCGCCAAGGGGTTAAGCTTTAATCGAGCAACTTCCTCTGCCACCTCTGTCTCCAGAAAACCTAAAAATGATCCATCATTACTAGAACCAATATGATTTCCCATCTTATTATTAGTATAATTTATTTCTGAGAAGACTAAACAAAAGTCATTGTTTAAGTGGTTTGCTACATTCAGGTCTCCCTCAACACATAGTAGGTGTTGTGCCCAGTTTTAATTTTAGTGATCCCATCGTATTTTTTCTATCACTAATGTAGCTATAAAATGTTTTATCTCCTTTCTTCATAGATTTAGCAATTTCCTCCTCTTTCTGTGCTTTGGCAGCGCTGATAATGTGTTTGGCCTCCTTTTGTACATTTTTATACTCTTCTCTGTCAGCTCCACCTCCTGTTTCCTTGAATCTCCTATATGATGATTTCTTTTCCTTTACTATCCTACTTCTCTCTTTAGTGAACCATATTGGTTTTCTCTTCTGTTTATTCTTACTAACTTGCCTGACATATAATCTAGTTTCCTCCAGGATGGTAGACTCTAACAGTGCCCACTGATTACTTACTCCGGTCCTTTTACTCCAACCTTTCAACTCATTTTTTAGAAATTCACCCAATTCACCAAAATTTGTCTTTTTGGAATCTAAATCTTTTGTTTTTGTATATGATTTTTCAGTTCTTATTTTAATATCAAACCAAAGACATTGGTGATCATTAGAACCCAAATTTTCTCCCACCTCAACATTAGACAGTCGATCCCCATTTGTCAGTACTAGGTCTAGAATATGATCACCTTGGGTTGGACTTTTTACTGTTTTAGAGAAGCACCATTCAGTGCTTCCATTACATCCCTGTAATGCTTGTAATAGCAGTTTGAGATTTCCAGTTAATGTCAGGCGTGGTGACGTCACCCATAATAAAAACCTCCCCCTTCATTGCCATTTGAGTTATCTCATCAATCAAGAAGTCCTCCTAATCTTCAGTCTGTCCTGGGGGTCTGTATATGACACCAATTCTAAGGGAAGATCCCTCTCTGGTTGGAAGGCAGACCCAGAAGGTTTCCAGTATTTCATTTGTTGTTTGAATTAATGTTCTCCATATGCTATTTCTGACATATATGACAACTTCACCTCCCCTCCCCCCTACTCTGTCTTTCCTGTATAGTGTATAGCCTGGTATAGTTCCCAGTCATCTGAATCCTTGAACCACGTCTCTGTAATTACAAGAAGGTACAAGTGGTCCCTGACATAAGAGCTGTCAGCTCACAAAGCTTGTTGCCTAAACTTCGAGCAACTCTGTCCTGAACAACACCAACCTCACACTTGTTTCAGCCTGCTGGAGACAGAAATGATCCTCAACAATGACATCTCTGCCCCCATTTCTCAGTTTAAATGCATGTCCAAAAACCTCCTAAATTCCATAGTAAGGAGCTGAGTGCCCTTGTGTGAGGGATGCAGACCATCTCTATTGTACAGCTCAATGTCAGACCACCTGATGGCATCATGACTAACAGAACCAAAACCTTGAGCTTTGCACCAATCCTTTCACCAAACATTGGACTCTGCTATACCAAGTACTTCCTCTTGTTGTCCTTTATGGACAGGTAAAACCTCTTTGTATCACACAGAACTGTACAGGAGTCATGAAGAAATCTACCGACAATGACACAAGAAGGAGATCTCATCGTATGACCAAAAGATCCTCGAGAATCCAGAATCCCATCACCATCCCCCCAATTCCATCCCTGATCCCTACAAGACAGAAGACACAGAAGATTCTAGAAGTCACCAAGAAGATGATGGAGCTGCTGACAGGAGAGGTGAGCGGTGCCGGGAATTCTGGGACATTCTCCAGTAACAGACAAGGGATGTGTCTGGATGGTGACTGTATCATTGTGTGTGTCAGGTTCCTATAAGGTGTCAGGGTGTCACTGTCTATTTCTCCATGGAGGAGTGGGAGTATTTAGAAGGACACAAGGATCTCTACAAGGACGTCATGATGGACAATCAGCCGCCCCTCACATCACCGGGTAAGAGGAGACTTTATTGTAAAGGAGAGAGCAGTACGGAGGATCCACCTAGATCCCCCATCATCTGATAAACACATAGAAACAATGGATTCAGTCTCAGGAGACAGGAGGCAGCAGTGTGAGACCTCTGCAGCTTGTCTCATGTGAACATCTAGGCCACCACTGATTGCTGAATACCAATATTATGAGTCCTGACCCTTACACTATATAATTTATATTGTACATTACATACTCCTGACCCCTGCACTATATACTCTATGTTGTACATTCCATACTCCTGACCCCTGCACTATATACTCTGTTGTAGATTCCATGGTTTTGACTTCTGCTCTCCCCCCCTCCCCCCACTGCTATATATACACATAATATGGATTCTCTTTTGTTACACCCATTTCCTCCCAGCTGGACATTTTATATCGGATGATGTGATTGGAGCACAGACTTTTACATGGTGATAATAATGTGATAACATCCTCCAACTTTGGACCCTTAAACAGAAAGTGATAATGAGGGAGGAGTCAATACCCCAATGATGGTGGTCTTCAGGATCAGTCCAGTCTTCATCTTGGTTGTTCTCCCCCCATCCTCACTCTCTGACCTCTGGTGGGGCTCAGCCCCGCTGTTCTTCATGACTAAATCATGGACTAAATAAGGAAGTGCAGTACTTCTTGTGTTGGGAAGATGGCGATGAGTGATAGAGCGGGTGGGGACCCTCGTCCTATAATCCCCTCATCACTGTCCCTCCTATAAAAGACAGTTCTGGTTGTTTCCTCACTCTCTGACTAAGGTCCATGAATAAAGAAATGACCTGGTAGGAGATCAGAGGAGCCATTTCCTAGTTTCCTTGAGGGTGGAATTGTAAGCTCCTCAGAGACCAAGCTGACTGATGTGGGCGGAGTCCTGGTTTGGGGGAACCAATCAGCTCCTGTCTAGTAATCCTCTTTGTCTTTGCATTTTAGTCCATGGCTGGGAGATGAGGAAAACCTCAGAGGATTGTCTCACTTTGTCTCCAGACTGGAAAGTAGAAGATGAGGACATCACACAGTATAGTCCAGGAGAAAACCCGGCTCCCTCCAATGTCCATCCGGCACCACCCAGTGTAGATGGACCATCGGATTCCTCGTATCCTGAGGAACCTCAGACAGTGCGGGACCGGGCCGGCCTTCCAACAGGGAAGATATTCTCCTGTACTGAGTGCGGGAAGGGATTTCATTTTAAATGCCATCTTAATGTGCATAAAAGAACTCACACGGGAGAGAAGCCATATTCCTGTCCTGAGTGCGGGAAATGTTTTTCACAGAAGTCCAGTCTTTACACACATCAGAGATCTCACACAGGGGAGAAACCGTATTCCTGTTCTGAGTGCGGGAAATTTTTTTCACAGAAGTCCACTCTTTACACACATCAAAGATCTCACACAGGGGAGAAGCCATATTCCTGTCATGAGTGTGGGAAATATTTTTCAGATAGGTCTATTCTTTACACACATCAGAGATCTCATACAGGAGAGAAGCCGTATTCCTGTCCTGAGTGCGGGAAATGTTTTTCACAGAAGACCAATCTTTACACACATCAGAGATCTCACACAGGGGAGAAACCATATTCCTGTTCTGAGTGTGGGAAATTTTTTTCATTGAAATCCCATTTTCACAAGCATCAGAGATATCACACGGGGGAAAAGCTGTATTCCTGTTCTGAGTGTGAGAAATGTTTCTCAGAGAAGTCCAGTCTTTACAGACATCAGAGATCTCACACGGGGGAGAAGCCATATTCCTGTCTTGAGTGCAGTAAATGTTTTTCCGTGAAGTCCAATCTTTACAAACATCAGATGTCTCATACAGGGGAGAAGCCATATTCCTGTCCTGAGTGCGGGAAATGTTTTTCACAGAAGTCCAATCTTTACAGCCATCAGAGATTTCACACGGGGGAGAAGTTGCATTCCTGTCCTGAGTGTGGGAAATGTTTTTCACAGAAGTCCCATCTTTACACACATCAGAGATCTCACACGGGGGAGAAGCCGTATTCCTGTCCTGAGTGCGGGAAATGTTTTTCACAGAAGTCCCATCTTTACACACATCAGAGATCTCACACGGGGGAGAAGCCGTATTCCTGTCCTAAGTGCGGGAAATGTTTTTCAGTGAAGTCGCATCTTTCCAGACATCAGACATCTCACACATGGGAGAAGCCATATTCCTGTCCTGAGTGAGGGAAATGTTCCTCACTGAAGTCCTGTCTTCCTGTACATCAGGGGTCCCACACAACCCTGGAGGTGTATTAGTGCCTTGAGTGTGGGAAATGTCTTCTAGATGAATGTTGCTGGACATCCCAGCTCTCATGTGGGGAAGAAGCACACCCTGATATACACCTCAGATATACTCCATGGCTGATCTTCATCATGGAAGAAACAGTTGATAAGGAGATCTGATGTCCCCAAAGACATGGATGAAGTGTGGGACCGGGTTGGCCATTGATAGCAGGAGAAGAATAAAAATAGAGTCCTGCCCTGGGATTGGCTGAGTACATTTTGTGGCGGGAGATTTCACAAGCACTTGGAGGTCTATTATAATACTTTGTGGACAAATGTTCCAAGCACTCATTAGGCCCACAGTTGTAGGTGAGGACAATACTTGCATGGTGGGGGATCACTGAAGAGGTGGGTGGTAATAAAATGTCCCAATTCTAGAAGAGTGACTGATGGTGTACACATGGAAGCAATGGAATTGTGTGTATACCGGGAATGAAGGAGTGATTGGTGAATGCACATATGGGGACTTTCCCGTGTCTTTCTCCATACATGTTTCTTCTTGTATGTTTCCCGTGATACAAATGTCTGTGTATATGATCGGCACATGATGGTCTGTCTATGACAAACGTTTTATTGATCTGATCATTTCCATGGTGATTGTGGACACATTGTGATTGGTTGATGGGGGATGGAAAGAACAGAGAGCAGGAAGTAGAGCGCCATCCTTTCTACCTTTCTCTATTCCTAGTTCAGATTTGTAGCAGAAATCCCCAACATGTAGCAATACACGGACAATTGATATCAGACAATGAGGCAGAGGAAGGCCAATCATGAAGCTGTGGGTGGTGCAGCATAGACTGGAACAGGGTCCTCCAGGAGTGCAGCTCACACTGCGGGCAGAACTCCTCCTACTGGGACATTCAGGCTTCACACAGCTACAGCTGCACTCCTGGGACTGCCACGCCTGGACTGTATATGGGGCGGGTGTGGAGGGAGAAGGAGCAGGGATTGGCTAATGGAAAGTGGGAGCATCTCTGAGTTACTGATGGATATACAGTATATGGAGATCAAGGAGAGTTCATCTTCTGCCGGCTATAGATGGGGCCCTTCAACAGTTGGAGTATAGGGGATGATAATGACTGGGTCAAATCTGCAGAGAAGATGGGGTAATGGGATCTCCTTGGGTGAAGTGGGGTTGAGGTGTCTGCTAGCAGTGTCCACGTGTGAGAAAGAGAGGAAGTGGGGGAGGGTAAAGGTGTCTGCTAGCAGTGTCCACGTGTGAGAAGTAGAGCAGAAGTGGGGGAGGGTAAAGGTGTCTGCTAGCAGTGTCCACGTGTGAGAAGTAGATGAGAAGTGGGGGAGGGTAGAGGTGTCTGCTAGCGGTGTCCACGTGTGAGAAGTAGAGCAGAAGTGGGGGAGGGTAGAGGTGTCTGCTAGCAGTGTCCACGTGTGAGAAGTAGATGAGAAGTGGGGGAGGGTAAAGGTGTCTCTAGCGGTGTCCACGTGTGAGAAGTAGAGCGGAAGTAGGGGAGGGTAGAGGCGTCTGCTAGCGGTGTCCATGTGTGATAAGTAGATGGGAAGTGGGGGAGGGTAAAGGTGTCTGCTAGCTGTGTCCACATATGAGAAGTACAGCGGAAGTGGGGGAGGGTAGAGGTGTCTGCTAGCGGTGTCCACGTGTGATAAGTAGATGGGAAGTGGGGGAGGGTAAAGGTGTCTGCTAGCTGTGTCCACATATGAGAAGTAGAGCGGAAGTGGGGGAGGGTAAAGGTGTCTGCTAGCGGTGTCCACGTGTGAGAAGTAGATGGGAAGTATGGGAGGGTAAAGGTGTCTGCTAGCTGTGTCCACATATGAGAAGTAGAGCGGAAGTGGGGGAGGGTAGAGGTGTCTGCTAGCAGTGTCCACATGTGAGAAGTAGAGCAGAAGTGGGGGAGGGTAGAGGTGTCTGCTAGCAGTGTCCACGTGTGAGAAGTACAGCAGAAGTGGGGGAGGGTAGAGGTGTCTGCTAGCAGTGTCCACGTGTGAGAAGTACAGCAGAAGTGGGGGAGGGTAAAGGTGTCTGCTAGCGGTGTCCACGTGTGATAAGTAGATGGGAAGTATGGGAGGGTAAAGGTGTCTGCTAGCTGTGTCCACATATGAGAAGTAGAGCGGAAGTGGGGGAGGGTAGAGGTGTCTGCTAGTGGTGTCCACGTGTGAGAAGTAGATGGGAAGTATGGGAGGGTAAAGGTGTCTGCTAGCGGTGTCCACATGTGAGAAGTAGAGCAGAAGTGGGGGAGGGTAGAGGTGTCTGCTAGCGGTGTCCACGTGTGAGAAATAGAGCAGAAGTGGGGGAGGGTAGAGGTGTCTGCTAGCAGTGTCCACGTGTGAGAAGTACAGCAGAAGTGGGGGAGGGTAGAGGTGTCTGCTAGCGGTGTCCACATGTGATAAGTAGATGGGAAGTGGGGGAGGGTAAAGTTGTCTGCTAGCGGTGTCCACGTGTGAGAAATAGATGGGAAGTGGGGGAGGGTAGAGGCGTCTGCTAGCTGTTTCCACGTGTGAGAAGTACTTTATCCACTTCAATCCATTCCTCTACTACTCCGGCATGGAGACGTAACCAAACTAAACACAGCTCTCTCACAATTTCTCTGGAGGGGTCGCCATCCACGCATAGCTTTGCAAAACCTCTATCTCCGGAGGAGCGAGGGGGGATCGGGCCTTCCCAACATTCACATACCGGAGGAGCGAGGGGGGATCGGGCCTTCCCAACATTCACATACCGGAGGAGCGAGGGGGGATCGGGCCTTCCCAACATTCACATACCGGAGGAGCGAGGGGGGATCGGGCCTTCCCATCATTCACATATATAACCTTGCATGTCTCTTACACATCAGTCTACACTGGCTATCCAAGTCGTCTATTTACTCTCCCAGCTAGAATCTGACATGGTAACCCGCACAATGTAGCTGCTATTTTACATGCAATATAAACCAGCTTCCAACTCCCCTAAAAAACAATCCTCTTTTACGTGACACATTGGTGGCCTGGAGAGAAATCAGACGCAAATTGGGAGTGTCCCCATGGGTTTCCCTCTACCTCCCTATTCATGGTAATCCATCTTTCCCTCATCCACAACAATACGCGGCCTACGCTAATGGCACACTTAGGACCTTACACTTGTTCCACAATCTTTGACTCTTCCTCCGGTAAACCTCCACCAATCCTGCGCACATTAGGGACCCTGGACTTGCCTTCACACCATTTTATATATGCAATGCAAGTAATAAACTTTGTTAAATCACCAGCTCCTGACAAGCCTTCTCTTTTTCAAACCACATTGGTTGACACTCTGTTGAGCAGAGGCAGGTTCAAGACTTCAGATATTTACTCCCCACTTAACCCTTGCTTTACTAAACCTTTAGAGTCTACATCTGTGACCTCATGGGTCAAGGACTTCCAGGACTTACTGTGGAACACATTTTGGCAGGCTTCAACACCACCTGTGCCTATGTTACGAACGAGTTCTGTCAGGAACAGCAACTGAAAATTATGCATCGGGCCTACATGCCTCGCTCTTCCTCCAAGTCCGCATCAAACACGTCTCAATGTCCTCTCTGCCTCTGTAACCTACCAAACCTTAAACACAGATTTTGGACTTGCCATCCTATCTCCACATTTTGGGATCAAGCGCTATCTTTCATCCAATTTGTGACAGGAGTTAAACTCCCTGAATCTCCAATACATCTACTATTCGGCAATTTGGACTCTACCCTTTTCATGCTTCACAGGGGCCTCAACTCACTTCCTCAACAAAACAAGTCTTGGATGTCTACTTGCCTCCTGATGGCAAGACGAGCCATCCTGAAAAAACTATCTGTAGATACTACACCACCAACCATATCTGACGTCAAAAAGGATCTCATCCACCTCCTCCACACAGACAAACTTCATCTTTTCTCATCCTGTCCAAACAAATCGGACTCTTTCGCATGAAAATGGCAAATATACGTATCAAGAACATTCTATCTGAACAAAGAAGCCTTCTGGAAAATGCTATGGCAGATCCTGCCCCCACCTACACCCCCTCCAGAACACTGTCTCCACTTCTGACTAAAACGTATGGATAATGTATTTATTAAGGCATTAGTGGTCCTGAGATCCCTCTGCTCCACGGAGGTCAACCCATCTAAATCCAACTTGTCATATGAGCATGAGGCCATGATGTCCTTAGGATCCACCCCTCCCTCCCCTTCAAGGGGTCGCTGAACAACGTGATACTTAGATGCTCCACTAGAGGTTCCGGCTATACTTATATGTCTATTTATCCCTCTCTAATCCCACACATCAGAGATCAGGGGATTCCTTTTTATTCCCTTTCTAGCTCCCTTTTCTTTCTGCCCTTCCCCCCTTCTTTCCACCCCCCCTCCCTCCCTACCCCCTTCCTTCCAACCCCTCCTTCCCTTCTCCCCCCCTCCCCCTTCTTAAGCCCTCTGCTGTAGTCCTTTTTCTTTGTCTTTCTTTTATGTCCCTTTGTACATTTGTAGGATGTATTGTAGGATGTATAGATGTTGATGTGAGCCCCGGTCTCCTCACTGCAACACACATTGGAGAGCAGAACCCAGCAATGCTCTATGTACATCATCTGCAATGTCTATCCAGTCATTAATGTCATCTCTTCTCCCTGTTTGTAACACCCAAACGACTTGATGTTTTCTTTTTTTTATTGACATAAAACCCAATAAATATTTCTTTAAAAAAAAAAAGTTCACAATGATGGTAAAAATTATTGTAGGCCCAAAATATCTATCACACTAGTAAAGAAATACAATTCCAGTATCTATCCCGCCATTTGTAGACGCTGCAACTTTCACAGAAAACGATTCATTTACACGGATTGGGATTTTATTTTTAGCAAAGACACGGAGCAGAATACATTCTGGACGAAATTTATGACGAAATTTTAATTTTAATTTTTTTTTGCTGGACATGATTAACCTCTTGCCCTCCAGAGGATTTACCCCCCTTCCTGACCACGCCTCTTTTTGATATTCAGAGCTGCACTAATTCCACTGATAATTGCGCGGTCATGCAATGCTTCACCCAAACAAAATTTACATCCTTTTTTCACACAAATAGAGCTTTCTTTTGGTGGTATTTGATCACCCGTGTGCTTTTTATTTTTCGCGCTACAATCAAAAAAATACCGAACATTTTGAAGAAAAACCAAATTGTTTACTTTCGGCTATAAAAAATATATAGTAAACTCAAAGTTAGTCATAAATTTAGGCCAAAATGTATTCTGCTCCATGTTTTTGGTGAAAAATCCCAATAAGTGTATATTGATTGCTTTGTGTGATAGTTATAGCGTCTACAAACTATGGGATAGATAATGGAATTTACACCATTTTTTGCTATACAGCGCTGCGCTAGTGTTACTGACAATTGCGCGGTCATGCAATACAGTAAATAAATGAAATTTACGTCCTTTTGAGCTTTCTTTCCATGGTATTTGATCACCTGTGCAATATTTATTTTTGGTGCTATAAACAAAAAACATTTTGAAAAAAAAAGTTTTGAAAAAAAAAACATTTTCTCATTTCTGTCATAAAAATATTAAAAAATACTAAAATATTCTGCTACATATCTTTGGTTAAAAATATTCCCAATAATTGTATATTGATTGCTTTGTGTGAAAGTTATAGCGTCTACAAACTATGGGATAGATAATGGGATTTACACAGCTTTTACTTTCTGACTGCCCATCACATTTCTTGAGGTGCTAAAATACCAGAATAGTACAAACACCCCCAAATGACCCCTTTTCAGAAAGTAGACACCCTAAGCTATCTGCTGAGAGGCATATTGAGTCCATGGAAGATTTTTTTTATTTCCACAAGTTTCTGGAAAATTACAAAAACGTTTTTTACACAAAGTTGTCATTTAAATGATATATTTGTCACACAAGCCATGGGTATATGTGGAATTACACCCCAAAATACATTCTGCTACTTCTACCAAGTATGAGGATACCACATGTGTGAGACTTTTTGGGAGCCTAGCCACATACAGGAACCTGAAATCCAATGACCGCTTTGAAAGCCTGAAGGTGCGTAACTTCCTCATTTCACTTCCTCACTACCTATCACAGTTTCGGAGGCCCTGACATGCCAGGATAGCACCAAATGACCCCTTTCTTGAAAGTAGACACCCCAGGGAATTTAAAAAGAGGCATGGGGAGTATTTTGCAGATCTCATTTTTTCTCAAAAGGTTTTGAAATATAAAAAAAATAGAAACATTTCTTTTGTTTTTTTTCTTCAATCTTCAAAAACTTATGGCAGCAAATGAGATCTACACTACCAGATGCTTCTCGGGGCTGCAGTTCCTCTGAGCTCCACAAGGTGGGGATCTCACTTCTACCCAGACAGGAAGTCTCTATGGAAGACAGATAAGTAGTGATGTCAGGTACAGACAGGAAGTGATGTCAGGTACAGACAGGAAGTGATGTCAGGTACAGGCAGGAAGTGACCTGAAATAAAGACAAAGTTCCGTGTGGCACAAAGAAAAAGAGACATCGGTGGAAGTAGCAGCAGAGGAGGTAATAAGATGGTATTTCCTATTTACACCCAGTAACCCCCCATCATGTCCATCCTCTTCCTCCATAGTCATGTCCATCCTCTTCCTCCATAGTCACATCCGTCCTCTTGCTCCATAGTTATGTCCGTCCTCTTCCTCCACAGTCATTGTGATTAGAGATGAGCGAATCGAACCAGGCGAACCGGAATTCGAGTCGAATTTCAGGAAATATTCGATTCGCGTCGAATTCGAAATTTTGCCTACTTCGGGTGCGCGAATCGAATATTTCCCGATCAGCTGGCAAAAGTGTCCCTGCAGTGAGCTCCGCTATTTCTGACAGTTCTCTGACAGAAGGAACACATGTAAAGCGGTTGAAACATTGTATCTATTAGTTTCCATTTAGGATACAGATGTTTCAACCGCTGTACATGTGAAGAAGCTGTCAGAGAACTGTCAGAAATAGAGGAACTCTGCACATACACTTTTTGCCGGTTTGGAATTCTTATTTTCATCCTACTTCTTCTTCTTCTACTTCTTCATCCTCAGAAGAAGAAGAAGAGGATGAGGATGAAGAAGAAGAAGAAGAAGAAGAAGTAGGATGAAAATAAGAATAATTCCAAGCCGGCAAAAAGTGTATGTGCAGAGCTCCTCTAAGTGTATGTGCAGAGCTCCTCTAAGTGTATCTGCAGAATAGAGGAACTCTGCGCATACACTTTTTGCCGGAAACCGCTGTATGGAGGGAATGTCCCAGAACTGTCAGAAATAGACTATTTATGACAGTTCTGGGACATTCCTTCCATACAGCGGTTGAAACATTGTATCTATTTTTTTCCATAAATGACATTCTGCAGATACACTTAGAGGAGCTCTGCAGATACACTTTTTGCCGGCTTGGAATTATTCTTATTTTCATCCTACTTCTTCTTCTTCATCCTCATCCTCTTCTTCTTCTTATGAGGATGAGAATGAAGAAGAAGAAGTAGGATGAAAATAAGATTAATTCCAAGCCGGCAAAAAGTGTATCTGCAGAGCTCCTCTAAGTGTATCTGCAGAATGTCATTTATGGAAAAAAATAGATACAATGTTTCAACCGCTGTATGGAGGGAATGTCATAGAACTGTCAGAAATAGACTATTAATGACAGTTCTGGGACATTCCTTCCATACAGCGGTTGAAACATTGTATCTATTTGTTTCCATAAATGGATCCATTTATGGAAACAAATAGATACAATGTTTCAACCGCTGTATGGAGTGAATGTCCCAGAACTGTCAGAAATAGACAGAAACTGTCACAGAACTGTCCTTCTTCTCATCCTTCTCCTTCTTCTCATCCTTCTTCTCATCCTTCTCCTTCTTCTCATTCTTCTCCTTCTTCTCATCCTTCTCCTTCTCCTTCTTCTCATCCTTCTCCTTCTTCTCATCCTTCTTCTCATCCTTCTTCTCATCCTTCTCCTTCTTCTCATCCTTCTCCTTCTCCTTCTTCTCATCCTTCTCCTTCTTCTCCTTCTCCTTCTTCTCATCCTTCTCCTTCTTCTCATCCTTCTCCTTCTTCTCATCCTTCTCCTTCTCCTTCTTCTCATCCTTCTCCTTCTCCTTCTTCTCATCCTTCTCCTTCTCCATCTTCTCATCCTTCTCCTTCTCCTTCTTCTCATCCTTCTCCTTCTGCTTCTCCTTCTTCTCATCCTTCTCCTTCTTCTCATCCTTCTCCTTCTTCTCATCCTTCTCCTTCTTCTCATCCTTCTCCTTCTCCTTCTTCTCATCCTTCTCCTTCTTCTCATCCTTCTTCTCATCCTTCTCCTTCTTCTCATCCTTCTTCTCATCCTTCTCCTTCTTCTCATCCTTCTCCTACTTCTCATCCTTCTCCTTCTTCTCATCCTTCTCCTTCTTCTCATCCTTCTCCTTCTTCTCATCCTTCTCCTTCTCCTCCTTCTCATCCTTCTCCTTCTCCATCTTCTCATCCTTCTCCTTCTCCTTCTCCTTCTTCTCATCCTTCTCCTTCTCCTTCTTCTCATCCTTCTCCTTCTCCTTCTTCTCATCCTTCTCCTTCTCCTTCTTCTCATCCTTCTCATCCTTCTCCTTCTCCTTCTTCTCATCCTTCTCCTTCTCCTTCTTCTCATTCTTCTCCTTCTCCTTCTTCTCATCCTTCTCCTTCTCCTTCTTCTCATCCTTCTCCTTCTTCTCATCCTTCTCCTTCTCCTTCTTCTCATCCTTCTCCTTCTCCTTCTCCTTCCTCATCTCCAAGGGCATTTAAATTAAAGGTACAGTGTTCTGCACTAATTTAAAGGCTCTCTGAAGCCTAGAAACCCTTTTAATAAGTTAACTTCGTAGCGAATTAATTCGCATCGAATCAAATTTCATACTGGAATTCGCCGAATCAGCCGAATCGAATTTTTGAGAAATTTGCTCATCTCTAATTGTGATGTCTTTTATCTCCAGCAGATGATGATACACACATATATAGTGTGGGGACCCAGATTAACCCCTTCAGGGGGAGGAGTTGATGATAATATATTTGCTCCCAAAGCTGGCCTACATGGTTCAGTTTTATCGTTCAGCCAGCGGGATGAGAGAAAAAAATATTATTATTATTATGCATGACTTATATAGCGCCAACAGTTTGCTCAGCGCTTTACAATATAAAGGGAGACAATACAGCAACAATACAGTTCAATACAAGAGGGATAGGAGGGCCTGATCCTGGGAGCTTACAATCTAGGAGGGAGGGGCTAGTGGTACAAAAGGTAGTAACTGTGGGGGATGGACTGGTTGGAGGAGTAGAAGATTCCATTATTAGCTGAGGGCAGGATAGGCTTCCCTGAAGCGATAGATTTTTAGAGATCACCTAAACGTGAGCAGAGTAGGCGATAGTCTGATAAATTGGGGTAGAGAGTTCCAGAGGATGGGAGAAGTCCTGGAGATGAGCATGGGAGGAGGAGACAAGGGAGCTAGAGAGCAGAAGGTCTTGCGAGGAGCGGAGAGGACGGTTTGGGTGATAAAGAGACAAGATTGGTGATGTAATTTGGGGCAGAATTATAAATGGCTTTATATGTTATTGTTAATGTTTTGAATTTTATCCGTTGGGCAATGGGAAGCCAGTGGAGGGATTGGCAGAGAGGGGTGGAGGACACTGAGTGGAGGTCAGTGGAAGGATTTGCAGAGAGGGATGGAGGACACTGAGTGGAGGCAGTGGAGGGATTGGCAGAGAGGGGTGAAGGACACTGAATGGAGGCCAGTGGAGGGATTGGCAGAGAGGGATTGAGAACACTGAGTGGAGGTCAGAGAAGGGATTGGCAGAGAGGGATGGAGAACACTGAATGGAGGTCACTGGAGGGACTGGCAGAGAGGGCTGGAGAACACTGAGTGGAGGCCAGTGGAGGGATTGGCAGAAAGGGGTGGAGGACACTGAATGGAGGCCACTGGAGGGATTGGCAGAGAGGGCTGGAGAACATTGAGTGGAGGCCAGTGGAGGGATTGGCAGAGAGGGGTGGAGGACACTGAATGGAGGCCAGTGGAGGGATTGGCAGAGAGGGGTGGAGGACACTGAATGGAGGCCACTGGAGGGATTGGCAGAGAGGGGTGGCAGATACAGAACGGTTAGTAAGGTGGATGAGTCTGGCAGCAGCATTCATGATAGACTGAAGAGGGGATACCCTGCGATGAGGTCGGCCAATGAGGAGGGAGTTACAACAGTCAAGGCGAGATATAACAAGGGAGTGAATAAGTTGCTTAGTGGTTTCCAAGGTTAGGAACGGGCGCATCTTGGAGATGTTGCGGAGGTGAAGTCTACAAGATTTGGACAGTGATTGGATTTGGGGCTGAAAGGACAGATGGGAGTCTAGGATTACACCTAGTACCCTGGCATGAGGAGAGGGAATGATGGTTGTATTATTGATCTTGATGGAGAAGTCAGGGGAGGGGCACAGGCTGGGGGGAATACTAAGAGCTCAGTTTTGGAAAGATTGAGTTTGTGGAAGTGGAGTGACATCCATGCCGATATGTCACTTAGTAGGTTAGTAATGCGAGAGGAGACTGAAGGGGTGAGGTGAGGAGGAGACTGAAGGGGTGAGGTGAGGGGTAGAGAGATAGATTTGTGTGTCATCAGCACAGAGATGGTACTTAAAGCCATGGGAGTTTATCAAGTGACCAAGGGAGGAGGTGTAGATGGAGAAGAGAAGGGGTCTAAGGACAGAGCCTTGAGGGACCTCTACAGAAATAGGAAGTGAGGGGGAGGTGGCAGCATTATAGGTAATGCTGAAGAAGCGCTGTGATAGGTAGGAGGAGAACCAGGAGAGAGCAGAGTCTCGGAGGCCAAGAGAGTGGAGTTTTTTGAGGAGGAGGGGATGGTAAACAGTATCAAAAGCCGCAGAGAGGTTAAGTAGTAAGAGTACGGAGTAGTGGTCATTCGTTGGGATTAGTACAGAGTAGTGGCCATTGGTTGGGATGAGTATGGAGTAGTGGCCACTGATTGTGATGAGTACAGAGTAGTGGCCATTGGTTGGGATGAGAACGGAGTAGTGGTCATTGGTTGGGAAGAGTACGGAGTAGTGGTCATTGGTTGGGATGAGTACGGAGTAGTGGCCATTGGTTGGGATGAGTGCGGAGTATTGGCCATCGGTTGGGATGAGAATGGAGTAGTGGTCATTGGTTGGGATGAGTACGGAGTAGTGACCATTGGTTGGGATGAGTACGGAGTAATGGCCATTGGCTGGGATGAGTACGGAGTAGTGGCCATTGGTTGGGATGAGTACGGAGTAGTGGCCATCGGTTGGGTGAGTGCGGAGTAGTGGCCATCGGTTGGGATGAGAATGCAGTAGTGGTCATTGGTTGGGATAAGTATGGAGTAGTGACCATTGGTTGGGATGAGTACGGAGTAGTGGCCATTGGTTGGGATGAGTACGGAGTAGTGGCCATTGGTTGGGATGAGTACGGAGTAGTGGTCATTGGTTGGGATTAGTATGGAGTAGTGGCCATTGGTTTTAGCAGTTAGTAGATCATTAGTGAGGTTTAGTAGGGCAGTATCAGTGGAGTGTAGAGAGTGAAAGCCAGACTGTAAAGGGTGAAGAAGGTTGTTGTCGGTGAGGTGGGAGATCAGGCGATTGTAGACTAAGCGTTCTAGGAGTTTAGAGGTAAATGGCAGCAGGGAGATGGGTCTTAAGTTGTTCAGGTTGGTGGGGTCCAGGGAGGGCTTGTTAAGTATGGGAATGATGTGTGCATGCTTTAGAGGGGTGGGGAAGGCACCATTAGAGAGGGAAAGATTGAAGATGTGAGTGAGGGAGCATAGGATGGAAGAAGGGGGTGACCGTAGTAGTTGTGAGGGGACAGGATCCAGGGGGCAGGTAGTGAGACGGGCTTCTGAGAAAACCTTAGTGACCTCTTCGGTAGTAGCGAGGTCAGAAGAGGAAAGTGTTGAGGGAGGTTTAGTATAAGGTATGCTAAGTTGGATGGATGTCTGTGCAGAGGAGAGGCCCCTACGAATTGCATCAATCTTGTTTTTGAAATGATTTGCAAACTCATGAGCAGTGAGTGACGTACTGGGTGGAGGTGGAGAAAGTAGAGAGTTAAAAGTAGAGAAGAGACGACAAGGACTGGATGACAAGGTATTAATAAGAGTGACAAAGTCGTCTTGTTTGGCAGCATGAAGGGAGGAATTGTATGTGAAGAAAGCAGATTTATATTGGGTGAATGCTTGCTGAGATTTGGTTTTACGCCACAATCGCTCCAGCGCACTACTATGTCTCCTAAGATGTCTGGTGTGGTCAGTCTGCCACGGATGTAATGGTCGGGGCCTGATGCTTCGCGTTGTTAGAGGAACAAGTGAGTCCAGTGTGGATGATAGTGAATAGAGATGAGCGAAGAAATGAAAAATTTGATTCGACTGATTTGGCGAATTCGTGGACAATATTCGATTCGAGTCGAATAAATTCGCTGTGAATTTAACTTAAAAAAGGGTGTTTCTAGGCTTCAGAGAGACTTAATATTAGTGCAGAACACTGTACCTTTAATTTAAATGCCCTTGGAGTCTGCTGGGGAAGAAAAATAATACTGTCAGTCAGTATGACATGCAGATGAGTGCGGTCGATCTTAGAATCACCGCACACTTCACTCATTTGGCCAGTCACGGGGCCAAAACCAGAGTGTGGAGCCACAGTGTGGCGGCGGAGGCAGCAGCAATGGGAGGCCATACAGCAACCTATGACAAAATGGAAACCAGCAGGAGTGTGAGGAGATTTCAAAGTGGCACATGGCAGAGTGGAAGCAATGGGAGGCCGTACAGGGACCCAGGTCACACTGTGGGACCAGCAGCAGCGTGACCAGGCGGTATGGGGGCCCATGGCCGATATGGGGCCTGGCGGCACCTATGGAAGGCCGCTAATCTGCCAGCAACCTATGACAAAATGGAAAACCGCAGGAGTGTGAGGAGACCTCAAAGTGGCACATGGCAGAGTGGGAGCAATGGGAGGCGGTACAGGGACCCAGGTCACACTGTGGGACCAGCAGCAGCGTGACCAGGCGGTACGGGGGCCCATGGCCGATATGGGGCCTGGCGGCACCTATGGAAGGCCGCTAATCTGCCAGCAACCTATGACAAAATGGAAAACCGCAGGAGTGTGAGGAGACCTCAAAGTGGCACATGGCAGAGTGGGAGCAATGGGAGGCCGTACAGGGACCCAGGTCACACTGTGGGCTCAGCAGCAGCGTGACCAGTCGGTACGGGGGCCCATGGCCGATATGGGGCCTGGCGGCACCTATGGAAGGCCGCTAATCTGCCAGCAACCTATGACAAAATGGACAACCGCAGGAGTGTGAGGAGATTTCAAAGTGGCACATGGCAGAGTGGAAGCAATGGGAGGCCGTACAGGGACCCAGGTCACACTGTGGGCCCAGCAGCAGCGTGACCAGGCGGTACGGGGGCCCATGGCCGATTTTGGGCCTGGCGGCACCTATGGAAGGCCTGTAATCTGCCAGCAACCTATGTCAAAATGGAAAAGCACAGGAGTGTGAGGAGACCTCAAAGTGGCACATGGCAGAGTGGAAGCAATGGGAGGCCGTACAGGGACCCAGGTCACACTGTGGGCCCAGCAGCAGCGTGACCAGGCGGTACGGGGGCCCATGGCCGATTTGGGGCCTGGCGGCACCTATGGGAGGCCCGTAATCTGCCAGCACCCTATGACAAAATGGAACCCTGGGCTGGGGCAGGCAGAACCGCCGTATCTTTATCACGTTTTTCCCAGGCCACCGAATGGCGACGCTGCATATGCTGACGCAACGCTGTAGTCCCAACATGGGCCCCCTGGCCACGCTTGACTTTCTGGCCACATAGTCGACATTAGGCTACGTTTACTTCCTCGGGCGGCTTAACGAAAACTTGCCACACCGCCGAGTAGGAAACTTTGCACCCGCTACTCCTCACTGGCTGACTGCTACTTCCTCCGTGCACACCGGCACCACTACTGGCTGTGGTGGTAGGCTGCAGTGGAGCTGCTGCTCTACTCCGTGGCCGTTTGCCTCCACTGACACTGCTGCGACCCTGCTGCCTCCTGGCAGCAGCAATGGGAGGCCGTACAGGGACCCAGGTCACACTGTGGGCTCAGCAGCAGCGTGACCAGGCGGTACGGGGGCCCATGGCCGATTTGGGGCCTGGTGGCACCTATGGAAGGCCTGTAATCTGCCAGCAACCTATGACAAAATGGACAACCGCAGGAGTGTGAGGAGATTTCAAAGTGGCACATGGCAGAGTGGAAGCAATGGGAGGCCGTACAGGGACCCAGGTCACACTGTGGGCCCAGCAGCAGCGTGACCAGGCGGTACGGGGGCCCATGGCCGATATGGGGCCTGGCGGCACCTATGGAAGGCCGCTAATCTGCCAGCAACCTATGACAACATGGAAAACCGCAGGAGTGTGAGGAGATTTCAAAGTGGCACATGGCAGAGTGGAAGCAATGGGAGGCCGTACAGGGACCCAGGTCACACTGTGGGCTCAGCAGCAGCGTGACCAGGCGGTACGGGGGCCCATGGCCGATATGGGGCCTGGCGGCACCTATGGAAGGCCTGTAATCTGCCAGCAACCTGTGACAAAATGGACAACCGCAGGAGTGTGAGGAGATTTCAAAGTGGCACATGGCAGAGTGGAAGCAATGGGAGGCCGTACAGGGACCCAGGTCACACTGTGGGACCAGCAGCAGCGTGACCAGGCGGTACGGGGGCCCATGGCCGATTTGGGGCCTGGCGGCACCTATGGAAGGCCTGTAATCTGCCAGCAACCTATGTCAAAATGGAAAAGCACAGGAGTGTGAGGAGATTTCAAAGTGGCACATGGCAGAGTGGAAGCAATGGGAGGCCGTACAGGGACCCAGGTCACACCGTGGGCTCAGCAGCAGCGTGACCAGGCGGTACGGGGGCCCATGGCCGATACGGGGCCTGGCGGCACCTATGGAAGGCCTGTAATCTGCCAGCAACCTATGACAAAATGGACAACCGCAGGAGTGTGAGGAGATTTCAAAGTGGCACATGGCAGAGTGGAAGCAATGGGAGGCCGTACAGGGACCCAGGTCACACTGTGGGACCAGCAGCAGCGTGACCAGGCGGTACGGGGGCCCATGGCCGATTTTGGGCCTGGCGGCACCTATGGAGGGCCTGTAATCTGCCAGCAACCTATGTCAAAATGGAAAAGCACAGGAGTGTGAGGAGACCTCAAAGTGGCACATGGCAGAGTGGAAGCAATGGGAGGCCGTACAGGGACCCAGGTCACACTGTGGGCCCAGCAGCAGCGTGACCAGGCGGTACGGGGGCCCATGGCCGATTTGGGGCCTGGCGGCACCTATGGGAGGCCCGTAATCTGCCAGCACCCTATGACAAAATGGAACCCTGGGCTGGGGCAGCCAGAACCGCCGTATCTTTATCACGTTTTTCCCAGGCCACCGAATGGCGACGCTGCATATGCTGACGCAACGCTGTAGTCCCAACATGGGCCCCCTGACCACGCTTGACTTTCTGGCCACATAGTCGACATTAGGCTACGTTTACTTCCTCGGGCGGCTTGACGAAAACTTGCCACACCGCCCGGTAGGAAACTTTGCACCCGCTACTCCTCACTGGCTGACTGCTACTTCCTCCGTGCACACCGGCACCACTACTGGCTGTGGTGGTAGGCTGCAGTGGAGCTGCTGCTCTACTTCGTGGCCGTTTGCCTCCACTGACACTGCTGCGACCCTGCTGCCTCCTGGCAGCAGCAATGGGAGGCCGTACAGGGACCCAGGTCACACTGTGGGCCCAGCAGCAGCGTGACCAGGCGGTACGGGGGCCCATGGCCGATTTGGGGCCTGGTGGCACCTATGGAAGGCCTGTAATCTGCCAGCAACCTATGACAAAATGGACAACCGCAGGAGTGTGAGGAGATTTCAAAGTGGCACATGGCAGAGTGGAAGCAATGGGAGGCCGTACAGGGACCCAGGTCACACTGTGGGACCAGCAGCAGCGTGACCAGGCGGTACGGGGGCCCATGGCCGATTTGGGGCCTGGCGTCACCTATGGAAGGCCTGTAATCTGCCAGCAACCTATGACAAAATGGACAACCGCAGGAGTGTGAGGAGATTTCAAAGTGGCACATGGCAGAGTGGAAGCAATGGGAGGCCGTACAGGGACCCAGGTCACACTGTGGGCTCAGCAGCAGCGTGACCAGGCGGTACGGGGGCCCATGGCCGATTTGGGGCCTGGTGGCACCTATGGAAGGCCTGTAATCTGCCAGCAACCTATGTCAAAATGGAAAAGCACAGGAGTGTGAGGAGATTTCAAAGTGGCACATGGCAGAGTGGAAGCAATGGGAGGCCGTACAGGGACCCAGGTCACACTGTGGGCTCAGCAGCAGCGTGACCAGGCGGTACGGGGGCCCATGGCCGATATGGGGCCTGGCGGCACCTATGGAAGGCCGCTAATCTGCCAGCAACCTATGACAACATGGAAAACCGCAGGAGTGTGAGGAGATTTCAAAGTGGCACATGGCAGAGTGGAAGCAATGGGAGGCCGTACAGGGACCCAGGTCACACTGTGGGCTCAGCAGCAGCGTGACCAGGCGGTACGGGGGCCCATGGCCGATATGGGGCCTGGCGGCACCTATGGAAGGCCTGTAATCTGCCAGCAACCTATGACAAAATGGACAACCGCAGGAGTGTGAGGAGATTTCAAAGTGGCACATGGCAGAGTGGAAGCAATGGGAGGCCGTACAGGGACCCAGGTCACACTGTGGGACCAGCAGCAGCGTGACCAGGCGGTACGGGGGCCCATGGCCGATTTGGGGCCTGGCGGCACCTATGGAAGGCCTGTAATCTGCCAGCAACCTATGTCAAAATGGAAAAGCACAGGAGTGTGAGGAGACCTCAAAGTGGCACATGGCAGAGTGGAAGCAATGGGAGGCCGTACAGGGACCCAGGTCACACTGTGGGCCCAGCAGCAGCGTGACCAGGCGGTACGGGGGCCCATGGCCGATTTGGGGCCTGGCGGCACCTATGGGAGGCCCGTAATCTGCCAGCACCTTATGACAAAATGGAACCCTGGTCTGGGGCAGCCAGAACCGCCGTATCTTTATCACGTTTTTCCCAGGCCACCGAATGGCGACGCTGCATATGCTGACGCAACGCTGTAGTCCCAACATGGGCCCCCTGGCCACGCTTGACTTTCTGGCCACATAGTCGACATTAGGCTACGTTTACTTCCTCGGGCGGCTTGACGAAAACTTGCCACACCGCCGAGTAGGAAACTTTGCACCCGCTACTCCTCACTGGCTGACTGCTACTTCCTCCGTGCACACTGGCACCACTACTGGCTGTGGTGGTAGGCTGCAGTGGAGCTGCTGCTCTACTTCGTGGCCGTTTGCCTCCACTGACACTGCTGCGACCCTGCTGCCTCCTGGCAGCAGCAATGGGAGGCCGTACAGGGACCCAGGTCACACTGTGGGACCAGCAGCAGCGTGACCAGGCGGTACGGGGGCCCATGGCCGATTTGGGGCCTGGCGTCACCTATGGAAGGCCTGTAATCTGCCAGCAACCTATGACAAAATGGACAACCGCAGGAGTGTGAGGAGATTTCAAAGTGGCACATGGCAGAGTGGAAGCAATGGGAGGCCGTACAGGGACCCAGGTCACACTGTGGGCCCAGCAGCAGCGTGACCAGGCGGTACGGGGGCCCATGGCCGATTTGGGGCCTGGCGGCACCTATGGGAGGCCCGTAATCTGCCAGCACCCTATGACAAAATGGAACCCTGGGCTGGGGCAGCCTGAACCGCCGTATCTTTATCACGTTTTTCCCAGGCCACCAAATGGCGACGCTGCATATGCTGATGCAACGCTGTAGTCCCAACATGGGCCCCCTGGCCACGCTTGACTTTCTGGCCACATAGTCGACATTAGGCTACGTTTACTTCCTCGGGCGGCTTGACGAAAACTTGCCACATCGCCGAGTAGGAAACTTTGCACCCGCTACTCCTCACTGGCTGACTGCTACTTCCTCCGTGCACACCGGCACCACTACTGGCTGTGGTGGTAGGCTGCAGTGGAGCTGCTGCTCTACTTCGTGGCCGTTTGCCTCCACTGACACTGCTGCGACCCTGCTGCCTCCTGGCAGCAGCAATGGGAGGCCGTACAGGGACCCAGGTCACACTGTGGGCCCAGCAGCAGCGTGACCAGGCGGTACGGGGGCCCATGGCCGATTTGGGGCCTGGTGGCACCTATGGAAGGCCTGTAATCTGCCAGCAACCTATGACAAAATGGACAACCGCAGGAGTGTGAGGAGATTTCAAAGTGGCACATGGCAGAGTGGAAGCAATGGGAGGCCGTACAGGGACCCAGGTCACACTGTGGGACCAGCAGCAGCGTGACCAGGCGGTACGGGGGCCCATGGCCGATTTGGGGCCTGGCGTCACCTATGGAAGGCCTGTAATCTGCCAGCAACCTATGACAAAATGGACAACCGCAGGAGTGTGAGGAGATTTCAAAGTGGCACATGGCAGAGTGGAAGCAATGGGAGGCCGTACAGGGACCCAGGTCACACTGTGGGCTCAGCAGCAGCGTGACCAGGCGGTACGGGGGCCCATGGCCGATTTGGGGCCTGGTGGCACCTATGGAAGGCCTGTAATCTGCCAGCAACCTATGTCAAAATGGAAAAGCACAGGAGTGTGAGGAGACCTCAAAGTGGCACATGGCAGAGTGGAAGCAATGGGAGGCCGTACAGGGACCCAGGTCACACTGTGGGCTCAGCAGCAGCGTGACCAGGCGGTACGGGGGCCCATGGCCGATATGGGGCCTGGCGGCACCTATGGAAGGCCTGTAATCTGCCAGCAACCTATGTCAAAATGGAAAAGCACAGGAGTGTGAGGAGATTTCAAAGTGGCACATGGCAGAGTGGAAGCAATGGGAGGCCGTACAGGGACCCAGGTCACACTGTGGGCTCAGCAGCAGCGTGACCAGGCGGTACGGGGGCCCATGGCCGATATGGGGCCTGGCGGCACCTATGGAAGGCCGCTAATCTGCCAGCAACCTATGACAACATGGAAAACCGCAGGAGTGTGAGGAGATTTCAAAGTGGCACATGGCAGAGTGGAAGCAATGGGAGGCCGTACAGGGACCCAGGTCACACTGTGGGCTCAGCAGCAGCGTGACCAGGCGGTACGGGGGCCCATGGCCGATATGGGGCCTGGCGGCACCTATGGAAGGCCTGTAATCTGCCAGCAACCTATGACAAAATGGACAACCGCAGGAGTGTGAGGAGATTTCAAAGTGGCACATGGCAGAGTGGAAGCAATGGGAGGCCGTACAGGGACCCAGGTCACACTGTGGGACCAGCAGCAGCGTGACCAGGCGGTACGGGGGCCCATGGCCGATTTGGGGCCTGGCGGCACCTATGGAAGGCCTGTAATCTGCCAGCAACCTATGTCAAAATGGAAAAGCACAGGAGTGTGAGGAGACCTCAAAGTGGCACATGGCAGAGTGGAAGCAATGGGAGGCCGTACAGGGACCCAGGTCACACTGTGGGCCCAGCAGCAGCGTGACCAGGCGGTACGGGGGCCCATGGCCGATTTGGGGCCTGGCGGCACCTATGGGAGGCCCGTAATCTGCCAGCACCCTATGACAAAATGGAACCCTGGTCTGGGGCAGGCAGAACCGCCGTATCTTTATCACGTTTTTCCCAGGCCACCGAATGGCGACGCTGCATATGCTGACGCAACGCTGTAGTCCCAACATGGGCCCCCTGGCCACGCTTGACTTTCTGGCCACATAGTCGACATTAGGCTACGTTTACTTCCTTGGGCGGCTTGACGAAAACTTGCCACACCGCCGAGTAGGAAACTTTGCACCCGCTACTCCTCACTGGCTGACTGCTACTTCCTCCGTGCACACCGGCACCACTACTGGCTGTGGTGGTAGGCTGCAGTGGAGCTGCTGCTCTACTCCGTGGCCGTTTGCCTCCACTGACACTGCTGCGACCCTGCTGCCTCCTGGCAGCAGCAATGGGAGGCCGTACAGGGACCCAGGTCACACTGTGGGCCCAGCAGCAGCGTGACCAGGCGGTACGGGGGCCCATGGCCGATTTGGGGCCTGGTGGCACCTATGGAAGGCCTGTAATCTGCCAGCAACCTATGACAAAATGGACAACCGCAGGAGTGTGAGGAGATTTCAAAGTGGCACATGGCAGAGTGGAAGCAATGGGAGGCCGTACAGGGACCCAGGTCACACTGTGGGCTCAGCAGCAGCGTGACCAGGCGGTACGGGGGCCCATGGCCGATATGGGGCCTGGCGGCACCTATGGAAGGCCGCTAATCTGCCAGCAACCTATGACAACATGGAAAACCGCAGGAGTGTGAGGAGATTTCAAAGTGGCACATGGCAGAGTGGAAGCAATGGGAGGCCGTACAGGGACCCAGGTCACACTGTGGGCTCAGCAGCAGCGTGACCAGGCGGTACGGGGGCCCATGGCCGATATGGGGCCTGGCGGCACCTATGGAAGGCCTGTAATCTGCCAGCAACCTATGACAAAATGGACAACCGCAGGAGTGTGAGGAGATTTCAAAGTGGCACATGGCAGAGTGGAAGCAATGGGAGGCCGTACAGGGACCCAGGTCACACTGTGGGACCAGCAGCAGCGTGACCAGGCGGTACGGGGGCCCATGGCCGATTTGGGGCCTGGCGGCACCTATGGAAGGCCTGTAATCTGCCAGCAACCTATGTCAAAATGGAAAAGCACAGGAGTGTGAGGAGACCTCAAAGTGGCACATGGCAGAGTGGAAGCAATGGGAGGCCGTACAGGGACCCAGGTCACACTGTGGGCCCAGCAGCAGCGTGACCAGGCGGTACGGGGGCCCATGGCCGATTTGGGGCCTGGCGGCACCTATGGGAGGCCCGTAATCTGCCAGCACCCTATGACAAAATGGAACCCTGGTCTGGGGCAGGCAGAACCGCCGTATCTTTATCACGTTTTTCCCAGGCCACCGAATGGCAACGCTGCATATGCTGACGCAACGCTGTAGTCCCAACATGGGCCCCCTGGCCACGCTTGACTTTCTGGCCACATAGTCGACATACGGCTACGTTTACTTCCTTGGGCGGCTTGACGAAAACTTGCCACACCGCCGAGTAGGAAACTTTGCACCCGCTACTCCTCACTGGCTGACTGCTACTTCCTCCGTGCACACCGGCACCACTACTGGCTGTGGTGGTAGGCTGCAGTGGAGCTGCTGCTCTACTCCGTGGCCGTTTGCCTCCACTGACACTGCTGCGACCCTGCTGCCTCCTGGCAGCAGCAATGGGAGGCCGTACAGGGACCCAGGTCACACTGTGGGCCCAGCAGCAGCGTGACCAGGCGGTACGGGGGCCCATGGCCGATTTGGGGCCTGGTGGCACCTATGGAAGGCCTGTAATCTGCCAGCAACCTATGACAAAATGGACAACCGCAGGAGTGTGAGGAGATTTCAAAGTGGCACATGGCAGAGTGGAAGCAATGGGAGGCCGTACAGGGACCCAGGTCACACTGTGGGACCAGCAGCAGCGTGACCAGGCGGTACGGGGGCCCATGGCCGATTTGGGGCCTGGCGTCACCTATGGAAGGCCTGTAATCTGCCAGCAACCTATGACAAAATGGACAACCGCAGGAGTGTGAGGAGATTTCAAAGTGGCACATGGCAGAGTGGAAGCAATGGGAGGCCGTACAGGGACCCAGGTCACACTGTGGGCTCAGCAGCAGCGTGACCAGGCGGTACGGGGGCCCATGGCCGATTTGGGGCCTGGTGGCACCTATGGAAGGCCTGTAATCTGCCAGCAACCTATGTCAAAATGGAAAAGCACAGGAGTGTGAGGAGACCTCAAAGTGGCACATGGCAGAGTGGAAGCAATGGGAGGCCGTACAGGGACCCAGGTCACACTGTGGGACCAGCAGCAGCGTGACCAGGTGGTACGGGGGCCCATGGCCGATATGGGGCCTGGCGGCACCTATGGGAGGCCGCTAATCTGCCAGCAACCTATGACAACATGGAAAACCGCAGGAGTGTGAGGAGATTTCAAAGTGGCACATGGCAGAGTGGAAGCAATGGGAGGCCGTACAGGGACCCAGGTCACACTGTGGGCTCAGCAGCAGCGTGACCAGGCGGTACGGGGGCCCATGGCCGATATGGGGCCTGGCGGCACCTATGGAAGGCCTGTAATCTGCCAGCAACCTATGTCAAAATGGAAAAGCACAGGAGTGTGAGGAGATTTCAAAGTGGCACATGGCAGAGTGGAAGCAATGGGAGGCCGTACAGGGACCCAGGTCACACTGTGGGACCAGCAGCAGCGTGACCAGGCGGTACGGGGGCCCATGGCCGATATGGGGCCTGGCGGCACCTATGGAAGGCCGCTAATCTGCCAGCAACCTATGACAACATGGAAAACTGCAGGAGTGTGAGGAGATTTCAAAGTGGCACATGGCAGAGTGGAAGCAATGGGAGGCCGTACAGGGACCCAGGTCACACTGTGGGCTCAGCAGCAGCGTGACCAGGCGGTACGGGGGCCCATGGCCGATATGGGGCCTGGCGGCACCTATGGAAGGCCTGTAATCTGCCAGCAACCTATGACAAAATGGACAACCGCAGGAGTGTGAGGAGATTTCAAAGTGGCACATGGCAGAGTGGAAGCAATGGGAGGCCGTACAGGGACCCAGGTCACACTGTGGGACCAGCAGCAGCGTGACCAGGCGGTACGGGGGGCCCATGGCCGATTTGGGGCCTGGCGGCACCTATGGAAGGCCTGTAATCTGCCAGCAACCTATATCAAAATGGAAAAGCACAGGAGTGTGAGGAGATTTCAAAGTGGCACATGGCAGAGTGGAAGCAATGGGAGGCCGTACAGGGACCCAGGTCACACTGTGGGCTCAGCAGCAGCGTGACCAGGCGGTACGGGGGCCCATGGCCGATATGGGGCCTGGCGGCACCTATGGAAGGCCTGTAATCTGCCAGCAACCTATGACAAAATGGACAACCGCAGGAGTGTGAGGAGATTTCAAAGTGGCACATGGCAGAGTGGAAGCAATGGGAGGCCGTACAGGGACCCAGGTCACACTGTGGGACCAGCAGCAGCGTGACCAGGCGGTACGGGGGCCCATGGCCGATATGGGGCCTGGCGGCACCTATGGGAGGCCTTTAATCTGCCAGCAACCTATGACAAAATGGAAAACCGCAGGAGTGTGAGGAGACCTCAAAGTGGCACATGGTAGAGTGGGAGCAATGGGAGGCCGTACAGGGACCCAGGTCACACTGTGGGCTCAGCAGCAGCATGACCAGGCGGTACGGGGGCCCATGGCCGATTTGGGGCCTGGCTGCACCTATGGGAGGCCTGTAATCTGCCAGCACCCTATGACAAAATGGAACCCTGGGCTGGGGCAGGCAGAACCGCCGTATCTTTATCACGTTTTTCCCAGGCCACCGAATGGCGACGCTGCATATGCTGACGCAACGCTGTAGTCCCAACATGGGCCCCCTGGCCACGCTTGACTTTCTGGCCACATAGTCGACATACGGCTACGTTTACTTCCTCGGGCGGCTTGACGAAAAATTGCCACACCGCCGAGTAGGAAACTTTGCCTCCGCTACTCCTCACTGGCTGACTGCTACTTCCTCCGTGCACACCGGCACCACTACTGGCCGTGGTGGTAGGCTGCAGTGGAGCTGGTGCTCTACTCCGTGGCCGTTTGCCTCCACTGACACTGCTGCGACCCTGCTGCCTCCTGGCAGCAGCATTGGGAGGCCGTACAGGGACCCATGAGACACTCTGGACCTGGCAGCAGCATGAAGAAGCGGTACAGGGGCCCATGGCAGATTACGGGCCTGGCAGAAGCAATGGGAGGCCCGTAATCTGCCAGCACCCTATGTCAAAAAATTCTACACACCAGCAGTGTGTGAGGAGACCTGAAAGTGGCACATGGCAGAGTGTGGCGATGGAGACAGCAGCAATGGGAGGCCGTACAGGAACCCATGAGAGACTCTGGACTTGGCAGCAGCATGAGGAGGCGGTATATAGGGGCCCATGGCAGATTAGGGGCCTGGCAGCAGCTATGGGAGGCCCGTAATCTGCCAGCACCCTATGTAAAAAAATTCAACACAACAGCAGTGTGTAGAGACTTGAATGTGGCACATGGCAGAGTGTGGCGATGGAAACAGCAGCAATGGGAGGCCGTACAGGGACCCGTGAGAGACTCTGGACTTGGCAGCAGCATGAGGAGGCGGTATATAGGGGCCCATGGCAGATTAGGGGCCTGGCAGCAGCTATGGGAGGCCCGTAATCTGCCAGCACCCTATGTAAAAAAATTCAACACAACAGCAGTGTGTGAGGAGACCTGAAAGTGGCACATGGCAGAGTGTGGCGATGGAGACAGCAGCAATGGGAGGCCGTACAGGGACCCATGAGAGACTCTGGACTTGGCAGCAGCATGAGGAGGCGGTATATAGGGGCCCATGGCAGATTAGGGGCCTGGCAGCAGCTATGGGAGGCCCGTAATCTGCCAGCACCCTATGTCAAAAAATTCAACACAACAGCAGTGTGAAGAGACCTGAATGTGGCACATGGCAGAGTGTGGCGATGGAGACAGCAGCAATGGGAGGCCCGTAATCTGCCAGCACCCTATGACAAAAAATGGAACACACCAGCAGTGTGTGAGGAGACCTGAAAGTGGCACATGGCAGGGGCATGATTCATGGCGGATTTAGTCAGTTGTGTCAGGAACTGGTGGTTTGAAATCCAGACTAATCCACGCCTGATTCATTTTCACAAACGTGAGTCTCTCCACACTTTGGGTGGACAGTCGTGTCCTCCGCGGAGTTGCAATACCTCCTGCTGCACTAAACACGCGCTCCGATGCCACGCTACTGGCCGGGCATGACAGCCTTTCAAGGGCAAATTCAGCTAGTTGGGGCCAAAGGTCAAGTTTCGTTGCCCAGTAGTCAAGGGGATTGTCTACCTTGGTTAGCAGGGTGCTGTCCAAGTAGGCCCAAGCCTGTTGTTTGAGCTCCTGCTCCAGGTCCACCTGATGCTGCTGCTGCTGCTGCTGCTGCTGCTGCTGCTGCTGCTGCTGCGGCTGGTTAGTAGTTTCCTCACTGCGCTGGTGAAGAAAGCTACTCATCATCGACTGCAGACTGAGGCAGCCGCTGCTGGTGGAGCTGCCACTGCTCCTACCACCCCACCCCTCCCCTGCTGCCATGGCAGCGGAACGCGAGCGCACAGGGCCCACAGTGTCTGAGGATGGACGTTGGCGCACAAAGGCAGAGACCAACTGACTACATAGGTGGTTTTTATAGTACGTAATTTTGGCCTCCCTCTCAGCAGGTGTGAAAAAGGCCACCATTTTGGAACGATAGCGAGGGTCCAACAAGGTGGACAGCCAAAAGTCATCCCTCTGTCTGATGGTTATTATTCGGCTGTCGCTACGCAAGCAACCGAGCATGCTATGGGCCATTTGTGCCAAGGAATGCGAGGGACTCCCTGCCTCCATCTCCACAGCATACTGCCACGGTGCGTCTGGGTCCTCTGTCTCCTCCTCCTCCTCCTCTACCAGATGCTCCTGCTCCTCCACTCCTGTCCGCTGAGTGGAAAAACCACCCATTTCACTCAATAATTCCTGAGCACAAATGTCCTCCTCTACCTCCTCCTCTTCTTCCTGTCCTGGCCCCACAGGGGTCATGTGGCGTTGAGATCTGTGTGCCACGTCTACCGCACCCTGACCAGCCATTGTTAACAGCATTTGTTCCAGGACGTGCAACAGAGGAATGACGTCGTTCATCCCATAGTCCTGCCGACTCACGAATAGCGTGGCCTCCTCAAAGGGCCTGAGCAAGCGGCAGGTGTCACGCATGAGCTGCCAATGGCTGACATCGAAGTTACACAGGGGAGTACCTTTATCCGCTTGTAACATCAGGAAATCGGTGATGGCCTTTCGCTGCTCGTAAAGGCGGTCTAACATATGTAGGGTTGAATTCCACCTTGTTGCAACGTCGCAGATCAGGCGATGCTGTGGAATTCCGTTCTGCCGCTGCAGCTCAATGAGGGTGTTCTTTGCGGTGTAGGAATGGCTGAAATGCATGCAAAGTTTACGTGACATTTTAAGGATGTCTTGCAGTGGGATGGTGGATTTTAGGAACCGCTTGACAACCAGATTGAACACGTGAGCCATGCATGGCGCATGGCACAACCTTCCTTGACGCAGAGCAGACACCATGTTCTTTCCGTTGTCGGTCAACATGGTTCCGATTTTCAGTTTGCGCGGAGACAGCCATCTGTCGATTTCTCTGTTCATTACACTCAGAAGTTCCTCCCCTGTGTGACTACGTTCGCCAAGGCATACCAGGTGCAGCACAGCGTGACACCGTTGCGCCCTGCACATGTGATATGCCGGTCGGGTAATGGGACTTGGCACGGGGGTGGCGGCTGAGGACACGGCGGAAAAAGAGGTGGTAGAGGCGGACATGTTTGCTGGACCAAGGACGTGCAAACGTGGAGGCAAAAGCGTCGTGACTTGTCCAAGTTGCTGGTGCGGCTGTGCCGTCACCACGTTCACCCAGTGGGCCGTAAATGACATGTACTGTCCCTGACCGTAGTTACAGCTCCACACGTCGGCGCTGCCGTGCACTTTGGCAGAGACCGACATGCTCAAAGACTGGCCCACCATCTCTTCTACATGTGAATGCAGGGCTGGCACTGCCTTTATGGCGAAGAAATGCCGGCTTGGCACTCTCCACCGCGGCGCGGCACAAGCCATCATTTCTCGGAAAGGTGCTGAGTCCACCACTTGGAAAGGGAGGGACTGCAGCACCAGCAACTTGGACAGGAGGACGTTCAGCTTTTGCACCGTCGGGTGCGTGCTCGCAAACTGTTGTCTCTTGGAAACGGATTCCAAGAAAGACTGTTGACGGAATCCGAAAAGAGGAGTAGCAGGAGAAGGAGCATCTGAATGAGCGGAAGATGCCAACGAGCAACAACTCCCCTCAGCAGAGGTGTTGGAGCCTTGACTGGCTGATAGAGGGTGATTGACGACGTCGGGTGACGGAGCAAGTATCGAAGCGGGTGATGGAGCGGGGGCTGGGGCAGGCAGAACCGCCGTATCTTTATCACGGTTTTCCCAGGCCACCGAATGGCGACGCTGCATATGCTGACGCAACGCTGTAGTCCCAACATGGGCCCCCTGGCCACGCTTGACTTTCTGGCCACATAGTCGACATACGGCTACGTTTACTTCCTCGGGCGGCTTGACGAAAAATTGCCACACCACCGAGTAGGAAACTTTGCCCCCGATACTCCTCACTGGCTGACTGCTACTTCCTCCGTGCGCACCGGCACCACTACTGGCCGTGGTGGTAGGCTGCAGTGGAGCTGGTGCTCTACTCCGTGGACGTTTGGCTCCACTGACACTGATGCGACCCTGCTGCCTCCTGGGCAACCCACCGACTGTTTCGCTCGCTGCCAAGCTGGCACCCTCTTCTCCTGATGATGCGGAAGAAATTGCCTGATGACGACGAGGCAGCCAAGTGCGATCAACCTCCTCATCATCAAGTTGGGTCTCCGCCTCACTACTAGCCCCCTCGGCTGCGTCTGGGTCAGGAGACAGACCTGTCTCTAGACCGGCTACCGAGCCACTCTCCTCGCCAGTACTTCTTCTAGTGCTGCCTCGACCCCTTCCTCTGCTGCCACGTCTGCTCACTCCTAAAACATTGCCTCCTCTGCCACTCCTCTGCATGTTGTCTGACATACTCTTTAATTCAACGATTATGTGTCCCTGAGTAACAATTCTGTGTCCCTGAGTAACAATTCTGTGTCTGTGCGAGTAACAATTCTGTGGCCCTAAGTAACAGTTCTGTGGCCCTCAGTAACAATTCTGTGTCCCTGAGTAACAATTCTGTGTCTGTGCGAGTAACATTTCTGTGGCCCTAAGTAACAGTTCTGTGGCCCTCAGTAACAGTTCTGTGTCCCTGAGTAACAATTCTGTGTCTGTGCGAGTAACAATTCTGTGGCCCTAAGTAACAGTTCTGTGGCCCTCAGTAACAATTCTGTGTCCCTGAGTAACAATTCTGTGGCCCTAAGTAACGGTTCTGTGGCCCTCAGTAACAATTCTGTGTCCCTGTGTAACAATTCTGTGTCTGTGCGAGTAACAATTCTGTGGCCCTAAGTAACAGTTCTGTGGCCCTCAGTAACAATTCTGTGTCCCTGAGTAACAATTCTGTGTCTGTGCGAGTAACAGTTCTGTGGCCCTAAGTAACAGTTCTGTGGCCCTCAGTAACAGTTCTGTGTCCCTGAGTAACAATTCTGTGTCTGTGCGAGTAACAATTCTGTGGCCCTAAGTAACAGTTCTGTGGCCCTCAGTAACAATTCTGTGTCCCTGAGTAACAATTCTGTGTCTGTGCGAGTAACAGTTCTGTGGCCCTAAGTAACAGTTCTGTGGCCCTCAGTAACAATTCTGTGTCCCTGAGTAACAATTCTGTGTCTGTGCGAGTAACAGTTCTGTGGCCCTAAGTAACAGTTCTGTGGCCCTCAGTAACAGTTCTGTGTCCCTGAGTAACAATTCTGTGTCTGTGCGAGTAACAATTCTGTGGCCCTAAGTAACAGTTCTGTGGCCCTCAGTAACAGTTCTGTGTCCCTGAGTAACAGTTCTGTGTCTGTGCGAGTAACAATTCTGTGGCCCTAAGTAACGGTTCTGTGGCCCTCAGTAACAATTCTGTGTCCCTGAGTAACAATTCTGTGTCTGTGCGAGTAACAATTCTGTGGCCCTAAGTAACAGTTCTGTGGCCCTCAGTAACAGTTCTGTGTCCCTGAGTAACAATTCTGTGTCTGTGCGAGTAACAATTCTGTGGCCCTAAGTAACAGTTCTGTGGCCCTCAGTAACAATTCTGTGTCCCTGAGTAACAATTCTGTGGCCCTAAGTAACGGTTCTGTGGCCCTCAGTAACAATTCTGTGTCCCTGTGTAACAATTCTGTGTCTGTGCGAGTAACAATTCTGTGGCCCTAAGTAACAGTTCTGTGGCCCTCAGTAACAATTCTGTGTCCCTGAGTAACAATTCTGTGTCTGTGCGAGTAACAATTCTGTGGCCCTAAGTAACAGTTCTGTGGCCCTCAGTAACAATTCTGTGTCCCTGAGTAACAATTCTGTGTCTGTGCGAGTAACAATTCTGTGGCCCTAAGTAACAGTTCTGTGGCCCTCAGTAACAATTCTGTGTCCCTGAGTAACAATTCTGTGTCCCTGAGTAACAATTCTGTGGCCCTAAGTAACAGTTCTGTGGCCCTCAGTAACAATTCTGTGTCTGTCCCTGAGTAACAATTCTGTGGCCCTAATAACGTTTCTGTGGCCCTAAGTAACAATTCTCTGGCACTCAGTAACAATTCTGTCTGTCCCTGAGTAAGAATTCTGTGGCCCTAACTAGCATTTCTTTGTCCCTAAGTAACGATTCTGTGGCCCTCATTAACAAGTCTGTGTCCCTGAGTAATGGTTCTCTGTCCCTAAGTAACGTTTCTCTGTCCCCAAGTAACGTTTCTGTGGCCCTAACTCTGTCCCTAATACAGAGCGGTCTGCCTCTGTTCAATGACTGGAGGCAAATGAAGAATTCCAAAATGGCCGCTATTTATAGCTCGACCATTACACAGTGCTGGCTGGCTGGCTGCTGATTGGCTGATGCGATCACATGTCATTGAGGAATGCATTATGGGTCAGCGCGCCTTGTCTGCGCGCCTTCCCAGACATCCCCGCTCCGTCGCCGCACATGTCCGCCGCCATTTTCGGAAAAATTTCGATTCGCGCGTCCGAAGTAGGCTATTTTTCGGATTCGGCGCGATTCGAAATTTTTCCAATATTCGACTCGAATTCCACTTCGGCTACTTCGATTCGCTCATCTCTAATAGTGAACTGTTGTAGACAGCAGTGGCCGGGTCAGGGCAGGACAGGGGAGAGATTCTGTCATAGAGTTGGTCAGTTGCAGAGTGGAAAGGAGCCGGGTTCAAGTTGTGAAGGTTTCTGCAGGTAATTGTTTGCTGCTTGGAGGGATAGGTGTTTGAAGACGAGGAGACTGTGAAGGTGATGAGATTGTGATCAGAGAGAGGAAAGGGGGTGTTTGTGAGGTTGTAGGGAGTGCAAAGATGGGAGAAAACAAGGTCTAATGTATTCCCATCAGAGTGAGTGGAGGACGGTATACATTGTGATAATGCAAAAGATGAGGTTATGTTGAAGAGTTGGGATGTAGCCGGGTTGTTGACATTAATAGGGATGGTAAAATCTCCGAGAATGATAGTTTGTAGTTCAGAGGAGAGAAAGTAGGGTAGCCAGGCGGAGAAATCATCAAGAAAGCGGGACATGGGTCCAGGAGGCCGATAGATCACTGCAATCCTCAGAGAAATGGGAGAAAACAGCCGGATGCAGTGAGTCTGGAAAGAAGAGAAGGATAGAGAGGGAGGGTTAGGGAGGACTTGAAAGGTGCTCAGTGGGGATAGAAGCAAACCAACCCCACCACCTTTCTGACCACTGGGTCTGGGTGAGTGGACAAAAAGGTCATGGAAGGAAATAGAAGCGATCCCCCCATCCACACATTGGAGGTGGATGGGGGAATCCTCCCCGCTGCACTCTTGTATTCTGACAATGGGGGGACTCCTCCGCTCTCAGAATACACAGATCAGCACTGAAGCTATTGGCTGCAGCCGCTGGGGGAGTGGCTTTTACCTGGCAGTGGCCACACATGGATGGAAATGTGAGCGATCCCTGCTGAACCAGCTGAATTTCCATGGATCTATGGTCACCTTCAGTGACTTCCTCCCCTCCCCCTCATCTCCTTCATGATGGAAGTCATGCTGAGATCATCTCCCATTGGCTGAGCAATATTCTCATTTGTCTCTCAGCTCCTTCTTGCTATTCCTCGTCCTGCCTGTTGTTTCCTTGGATTGATTTTCTGTGTAGTGACCCCGGCTTGGTCTCTTGGATGCGCTCGTCTGTTGCTTGCCCTGACCTTTCTCCTGATTCCTGGATCTCCTCCTCATCTCTCCTCCATATCCTCTTACACAGCTTTTCTCCACACCTGCAGTGACCCTGGGGGGAGGAAACTTGGCACCAGCACGCCGCCAAATCCATCCCCACCATTAGGGGCTCTGGAGACAATTGTCTGCTATTTACACTCCGTTCCTCCGCACGTCACCTGATCACATGACAGCTTACTTCCACAGATTCCGGACAGATTTCTGGATGGTAAAGGTCAAAGGTCACTCTTCAGTTTAGGAGAGGTAGGACGCACCCAGGAAAAAGGATTTGGTTTGCATGGGAGCCTCATATAGAGGACCCCTCAAATCTCCCCATCCAAATGTCCCTCCATACGGAGTCAGAGAATCCTATGACATCACACTGACCTCACAGCTCCTCCTCCCAATGTCCCTCCATCCAGAGTCAGAGAATCCTATGACATCACACTGACCTCACAGCTCCTCCTCCCAATGTCCTTCTATCCAGAGTCAGAGAATCCTATGACATCACACTGACCTCACAGCTCCTCCCCCCAATGTCCCCCCATCCAGAGTCAGAGAATCCTATGACATCACACTGACCTTACAGCTCCTCCCCCCAATGTCCCCCCATCCAGAGTCAGAGAATCCTATGACATCACACTGACCTCACAGCTCCTCCCCCCAATGTCCCCCCATCCAGAGTCAGAGAATCCTATGACATCACACTGACCTCACAGCTCCTCCTCCCAATGTCCCTCCATCCAGAGTCAGAGAATTCTATGACATCACACTGACCTCACAGCTCCTCCTCCCAATGTCCCTCCATTTGGCTTTTTTTTCTGATGTTCTGAGGATGTCAGCAGGTACTTGTTATTCTCACTAACAAAGTGGGACTGTTTGTCCTGTTATATGTAATGACATCAGAACTGCTTACTCCAAGCTTTATCCTGACTTATGTGGGGGTCCTGTGGGGGGGAATTATACCTCATTATGAAGTGGGACTTTAATAAACAGAGAAATGGCCGGAGAGGTGAGGAGGATTCTGGGAATATCATTTGATGTGACTATTTGTGTTCAGATGTAGAGTTTTCCTCCTGTGAAGTCTGGAGATCATATGACATCACATTGCCTCCACCTCCCTCCCTGATAGAAGAGAGAAAGAAGAAGAAGATTCTAGAAGTCACCAGAGAGATCACTGAGCTGCTGACAGGAGAGGTGAGCGGTGCCGGGAATTCTGGGACATTCTCCAGTAACAGACAAGGGATGTGTCTGGATGGTGACTGTATCATTGTGTGTGTCAGGTTCCTATAAGGTGTCAGGGTGTCACTGTCTATTTCTCCATGGAGGAGTGGGAGTATTTAGAAGGACACAAGGATCTCTACAAGGACGTCATGATGGACAATCAGCCGCCCCTCACATCACCGGGTAAGAGGAGACTTTATTGTAAAGGAGAGAGCAGTACGGAGGATCCACCTAGATCCCCCATCATCTGATAAACACATAGAAACAATGGATTCAGTCAGTGTGTGTGTTTCCTACAGATGGATCCAGTCATGGGAACCCACCAGAGAGATGTCCCCGTCCTCTGTATTCCCGGGATTCCACACAGGAAGGTCACACCATCCCTCACCATCATCAGGTAGATGAGGAGCAATTATTGGTAGTTGTGATTTATACACAGCATGTTTGTTACAATGAATGTTTTATTATATCTTTCAGAGTGGAATCCTCGGGGATGAGAATATTGATGTTAAAGAAGAGTATAAAGAGGAGGATGAGGAGTATGGAGTGATGGAGGAGTTTTCAGAAGGACACAAGGAGATGATGGAGCCACCTAATACCAGGAACCCACCAGAGCGATGTCCCCGTCCTCTGTATTCCCGGGATTCCACACAGGAAGGTCACACCATCCCTCACCATCATCAGGTAGATGATGACAATTATTGGTAGTTGTGATTTATACACAGCATGTTTGTTACAATGAATGTTTTATTATATCTTTCAGAGTGGAATCCTCGGGGATGAGAATATTGATGTTAAAGAAGAGTATAAAGAGGAGGATGAGGAGTATGGAGTGATGGAGGAGTTTTCAGAAGGACACAAGGAGATGATGGAGCCACCTAATACCAGGAACCCACCAGAGCGATGTCCCCGTCCTCTGTATTCCCGGGATTCCTCACAGGAAGATCACACCATCCCTCCCCATTGCAAGGTTGGTGGGATGGAGCATCTAGAACATGGACTTGTAATGATGTGTGGATTCTTTATGTGACCTTACATTTTACAGATGATATTTTCTGTCATTTCCTTGATTTAGAGTGGAGATCCAGTCGATATAGAATTTGAGGTGAAAGCAGAAGAAGAAGAGGCGTATGTGAGGGATGATCAGCAGTCTATGGAGGAGGATGGAATAACGGGGACATTTATAGAGGAGGACACTCCTACAGAGATCAGCACAGGTGGGTCATGAACACTAAATCCATTCCTCCACCCATACTGCTCACTGATTGGTCCAGAGTAGGGCGGGGACTGGGTGATATCAGCCTGTAATCCCCTGGTCACTTTCCTGAGCTGTGTTCCCCGTCCTGTATTCCTGGATTTCTCTCGGATAATCTTCCTTCTCTGTGCTGCAGACACAATTTATGTATCTAGACTGGATTTATGGAGGTTCTGGGGTTCAGCTGGCAGCAAAATGTTGATTTTTACTCTAAGCATTGCATAATGTAGCACCCAGGACATGTGACTGGGGTCTCCTGCCTTGTGCCTGACTCTTCCAGGGGACCTTCTCTGTTATCTGCTGATATTTAGAAAAAAACCACCTTCAAAATAAAATAAATGCCCTATAACACCATCAACACCCTCCCCTAAAGGTGTGCAAAATCATATAAAGTGACGGTGAATTTACAAATTTGTCCTAATATACAATAACTGTGAAAAATAATATCTCTATATACCTTTGTCCTAAAAATGAACATTATTATTTTTTTATATATCCAGTCCACTACAAAATAAAGTCCACTCAAATTTATGTACAATCCACCAACTAAAAAGTCCAAAAATTTCTTCCAACGATGTCCCAAAATATATCCACCTCAAAAAAAGGAAAATCACATAGTGCATTACCCTTTATACATAACAATTTCCATATACTTCATATAGTGAATATCCGTGAAAAAATAGTGAAAAACGTGAAACAAACGTGAATCAGTGAAAAAAATGAATGTATATAACACTCAACAGTACCACATCAACGCCACAGCAAAGTTTAGTGCCACTTCTATTTATAGTAAGTATCCCAAAATAGTATGCTTCAGGAACTTTCCAGGCTAGCCCTCTCATAGATTTTACTTCAGACCTCTCTTGTTACCACGGTACTCTCTGATCTCCTCAGACACTCTGTTTGTATTCATCTCCAAGAGAACACACAGGACATAGTATAATATGCTAAGATAGATATATCAAATATACTTTAATGTAAACTGCTCACATGGTAAAAGATTTAAAACCGCTTAATAGGGAATGAAAGGAGTCTCACAACCATCCAGGGAAACGTCCAAGTGTAACTCCACGATTTTCCCTTCTCCAAGATGGCCGCCAGTAAACTTCCGGTTCCGGTAAAACGTCTTGACGTCACTACCCTTGACGCGTTTCGTCATTGACTTAATCATAAGGGGTGTGACCGTCAAGCAGACAAGTTCTATTTGTACCCCTCCTCCTCATGGCGTCAGACTACTCGCCGCCATATTGGAACAGGGAGCAATGCCAGCAATGTCCGATACATACTTATAGGAGTACGGTATATACTTCTGTACAATACGCAAAAACGACTTAGTACATAGTCATATATCACCATTCTCAATAACATATAAAACCCCGGCTGGTATTATTACAAATAGATTATAAAAACATATTCTATATACATATGCACAACCTACTCCTATCAAAATAATCAACCCTAAACCTCATATAATCCTCACCTTTAAATCAAATACAATCATTACTATTAATTAAAATCAATCATAAAAAGATACAATCTACTCCTTATTGTAACAAGTCACTATCTTTCTCCATCTAGGCAGATATACATCTAATAGTACACTAATAGAACCAAAAAATTAAAGAGGAACTCTACTTATTCACAGACTTCATTTCTACACTACTCATGTTCATTTGATACTATAAAATCATTATTAAAACTATATATAAAACCATACCCCAATACCTAATTTCTATATAATAAATAAAATAGATAAATAATATGCCACACCCCCAATGTATCATCATTATATCAATTCTTACAAGATAATTAACACTAATATCTTATCTATTAAATGTATTTATATATTTATTTAATGAATTACTTAAATATTATTAATTCAATTTATTTTCTCTATTTGGAGGCCAGTGCACTTTCATAATATCAATTCTTACAAAATAATTAACACTAAATATATCAAATTTATTTATATATTTATTTATCTAATTAATTTCTTAAATATTATTAATTCAATTTATTTTCGTATTTATTTATAAATATCCTCTGTTTGAAGGCCAATACAATTTCTGCAGATACTTAGTCTCCCACTAATAGGTACTGTTGGAGCCCTCTGCGTCAGACCTACTCTATATTCAGGAACAGGGGCTTAAATCATCTTAAAGAACTACCCAAATCGAATCACTTATCCCCTACTACTCCAGACAATTATCTAAAAATCTTTAAAAACCATTAAAAATTCGAAATAAAACAATTCAGGTCCAGGTCTACATTAAGGCCATTAGGTTTTAGTGTCTGCAGCTCAAAAATCCAAAACATTTCATTTTTTGAAATGGCCTTAACCTTATCACCCCCTCTCCAATGTGTCTCTATCTTGTCAATCCCACAAAACCGTAGGCCACTAGGGTTACAATTGTGATACTCTTTAAAATGTCTTGAGAGACAATGATCCTTCTTACCATTTTTAATATTAGTGACATGCTCACTCAACCTTTTATATAGTGGCCTAGAGGTCCTACCCACATACTGGAGCCGACATGGGCATTCCAATAAATATGTGACATAAGCAGTAGTGCAGGTAATAAACTCTTTAATTTTAAAATCATAACCAGTATTGCATGATGTAAAACCCGAAATCTTTCTTGTTTTCATATTGGTAACTTTACAGATACTGCACTTTCTACATGGAAAAAATCCAATAAATTCAAACATAGTTTTTTTCTTTTTTATGGGAGGAGATAAATTGTTTTTTACTAAAATATCCCTCAAATTCTTTGATTTTCTATAAATAAATGGGGGCTTCGTAGGAACTTTTTGTCCTAAAATAGGATCCTTTTTTAGAATAGGCCAATGTTTATTGAAAATTGCTTCCGTATCTCTATATTGGTTATTAAAACCCGAGATAAATGCATATTCCACCTTATTATTATTCTTTTTCTGCTTATTAGATAAAGGTTTGTATTGTTTATCTCCTATATAGCTTTTACTTATTTCAAATCTCGTCTTCTCCAATATTATCCAAGTAGGATGGTGACAACTCTGGGTGGGAATGTAACCATTCCTATCGGTCTCCTTGAAATACGTTTTAGTGTACATAATATTATCTTCAATAAAAATATTTAAATCTAAAAAATTAACTGAATGATTATCCATGTTAACAGTAAACCCCAAATCATGTTCATTCTTATTAATCACTTCAATAAAAGCTTCCCAAGAGACCCTCGGACCATCCCAAATCACCAAGATATCATCAATAAATCTTTTCCATAGAACCAGACCTTCCCATTTTCTATTAAAAATTACTTTCTCCTCCCATTTACTTAAGAAGATATTTGCCAAACTGGGCGCGAATTTCGCGCCCATTGCTACTCCCTTCTTTTGTTTTTTTCGCTTCTTTTGTCCTCACCCTTATACTATATGCTCTATATTGTACATTACATACTCCTGACCCCTGCACTATATACTCTATGTTGTACATTACATACTCCTGACCCCTGCACTATATACTCTATGTTGTACATTACATACCCCTGACCCCTGCACTGTATGCTCTATGTTGTACATTACATACTCCTGACCCCTGCACTATATACTCTATGTTGTACATTACATACTCCTGACCCCTGCACTATATACTCTATGTTGTACATTACATACTCCTGACCCCTGCACTATATACTCCATGTTGTACATTACATACTCCTGACCCCTGCACTATATACTCTATGTTGTACATTACATACTCCTGACCCCTGCACTATATACTCTGTTGTACATTACATACTCCTGACCCCTGCACTATATACTATATGTTGTACATTACATACTCCTGACCCCTGCACTATATACTCTATGTTGTACATTACATCCTCCTGACCCCTGCACTATATACTCTATGTTGTACATTACATACTCCTGACCCCTGCACTATATACTCTATGTTGTACATTACATACTCCTGACCCCTGCACTATATACTCTATGTTGTACATTACATACCCCTGACCCCTGCACTGTATGCTCTATGTTGTACATTACATACTCCTGACCCCTGCACTATATACTCTATGTTGTACATTACATACTCCTGACCCCTGCACTATATACTCTATGTTGTACATTACATACTCCTGACCCCTGCACTATATACTCCATGTTGTACATTACATACTCCTGACCCCTGCACTATATACTCTATGTTGTACATTACATACTCCTGACCCCTGCACTATATACTCCATGTTGTACATTACATACTCCTGACCCCTGCACTATATACTCTATTTTGTACATTACATACTCCTGACCCCTGCACTATATACTCTGTTGTACATTACATACTCCTGACCCCTGCACTATATACTCTATGTTGTACATTACATCCTCCTGACCCCTGCACTATATACTCTATGTTGTACATTACATACTCCTGACTTCTGCTCTCCCCCTCCCCCCACTGCTATATATACACATAATATGGATTCTCTTTTGTTACACCCATTTCCTACCAGCTGGACATTTTATATCGGATGATGTGATTGGAGCACAGACTTTTACATGGTGATAATAATGTGATAACATCCTCCAACTTTGGACCCTTAAACAGAAAGTGATAATGAGGGAGGAGTCAATACCCCAATGATGGTGGTCTTCAGGATCAGTCCAGCCTTCATCTTGGTGGTTCTCCCCCCATCCTCACTCTCTGACCTCTGGTGGGGCTCAGCCCCGCTGTTCTTCATGACTAAATCATGGACTAAATAAAGAAGTGCAGTACTTCTTGTGTTGGGAAGATGGCGATGAGTGATAGAGGGGGTGGGGACCCTCGTACTATAATCCCCTCATCACTGTCCCTCCTATAAAAGACAGTTCTGGTTGTTTCCTCACTCTCTGACTAAGGTCCATGAATAAAGAAATGACCTGGTAGGAGATCAGAGGAGCCATATCCTAGTTCCCTTGAGGGTGGAATTGTAAGCTCCTCAGAGACCAAGCTGCCTGATGTGGGCGGAGTCCTGGTTTGGGGGAACCAATCAGCTCCTGTCTAGTAATCCTCTGTCTTTGTATTTTAGTCCATGGCCGGGAGATGAGGAAAACCTCCGAGGATTGTCTCACTTTGTCTCCAGACTGGAAAGTAGAAGATGAGGACATCACACAGTATAGTCCAGGAGAAAACCCGGCTCCCTCCAATGTCCATCCGGCACCACCCAGTGTAGATGGACCATCGGATTCCTCGTATCCTGAGGAACCTCAGACTGTGCGGGACCGGGCCGGCCTTCCAACAGGGAAGAGCTTCTCCTGTACTGAGTGTGGGAAGGGTTTCCGTTATAAATCCAGTCTTTATGTGCATAAAAGGTCTCACACGGGGGAGAAGCCGCATTCGTGTCCTGAGTGCGGGAAAGGTTTTTCAGACAAGTCCAGTCTTCACACACATCAGAGATTTCACACGGGGGAGAAGCCGTATTCCTGTCCTGAGTGCGGGAAGGGTTTCCATACTAAATACAATCTTAATGTGCATAAAAGAACTCACACTGGTGAGAAGCCGTATTTCTGTCCTGAGTGTGGGAAATGTTTTTCAGATCATTCTATTCTTCTCAGACATCAGAAATCTCACACGGGGGAGGTGCCGTATTCCTGTCCTGAGTGTGGGAAATGTTTTTCAGACAAGTCCAGTCTTCACACACATCAGAGATCTCACACAGGGGAGAAGCCGTATTCCTGTCCTGAGTGTGGAAAATGTTTTTCAGTGAAGTCCAGTCTTCACACACATCAGAGATCTCACACAGGGGAGAAGCCGTATTCTTGTCCTGAGTGTGGGAAATGGTTTCCTTCTAAATTCCGTGTTAATCGTCATAAAAAGACTCACACAAGGGAGAAGCCATTTTCCTGTCCTGAGTGCGGGAAATGTTTTTCAGAGAAGTCCAGTCTGCACACACATCAGAAATATCACACAGGGGAAAAGCCATATTCCTGTCCTGAGTGTGGGAAATGTTTTTCAGAGAAGCGTATTCTTTACAGGCACCAGAAATCTCACACAGGGGAGAAGCCGTATGCCTGTTCTGAGTGCGGAAAATGTTTTTCAAAAAAGTCCTATCTTCACACACATCAGAGATATCACACAGGGGAGAAGCCATATTCCTGTCCTGAGTGTGGGAAATGTTTTTCAGAGAAGTGTGTTCTTCACAGGCATCAGAAATCTCACACAGGGGAGAAGCCGTTTGCCTGTTCTGAGTGCGGGAAATGTTTTTTAGAGAAGTCCAGTCTGCAAACACATCAGAGATCTCACACAGGGGAAAAGCCATATTCCTGTACTGAGTGCGGGAAATGTTTTTCAGTGAAGTGCAATTTTTACAACCATCAGAAATCTCACACAGGGGAGAAGCTGTATTCCTGCCCTGAGTGTGGGAAATGTTTTTCACGGAAGTCCAGTCTTTACACACATCAGAGATGTCATACGGGGGAGAAGCCATATTCCTGTCCTGAGTGCGGGAAATGTTTTTCACGGAAGTCCCATCTTTCCAAACATCAGAAATCTCACACGAGGAAGAAGCCACTTTTCTGTCCTGAGTGAGGGAAATGTTCCTCACTGAAGTCCTGTCTTCCTGTACATCAGGGGTCCCACACAACCCTGGAGGTGTATTAGTGCCTTGAGTGTGGGAAATGTCTTCTAGATGAATGTTGCTGGACATCCCAGCTCTCATGTGGGGAAGAAGCACACCCTGATATACACCTCAGATATACTCCATGGCTGAACTTCATCATGGAAGAAACAGTTCATAAGGAGAATATAATCTTAAAACAACAAAGTGCAGCGCTTAGCAAGGTAAAAGAGTCAATAAGATAATAATCAAGTATCCACAATGATTCACTGTAGAAATACGAATTCCCACGGCCTCCACTCTGTCAAATAACAGAAATGCGCACTCACCGGAAACGTATGGGTTATGCACATGTGTGATCATGCATCACAGGCAATAGATACATCAGAGGTTAGGCAGCCAGGCATCTCCCTCACGGTGGGTCATCACAGACTCTTTAGTCAGGTCCAGGGGTCCCCTTAAGGTCAGCCAGGTGCTCCATGCAAAAAACTTCCTCTCAGGGTGGCAAAGTGCTTTCTCTGTGGGAATGATAGCTCCAAGCAGGAGCCCCAGAAGACAAATGCCAGAGATAGTATAGTATGTCCAAAAGGTAAATATTTATTTATAAAAGCAGCAGGGCAGTGTGCATATTATACATCATGTGAGAACATATATATGCAGCAGTACTGACCCCAGTAATGATGGCCGCCGGGCCTCCTCGTGGCTCCGGCGGTGGAATGACGTCACGCTCTGCAGAGCATGACGTCATTCCACCGCCGGAGCCACGAGGAGGCCCGGCGGCCATGGTGATTGTTAAGGTGTTCCCCGTACACAGATTCCCCTTCATATCCGCCTTTATTTCCTCCTTTCCCCCATTTTCTATGTTGGGATCTTTTCTACAATACTTTGTTATAATAATGGAACACGTTGTGTATTGTATTGTACACCAATAATAATGACTCCGCCCCCACATTCCAGACAAGGGATCTTCCTGACCAATCGGATTCCTTCCTTTACTATTTCCTGATTTTTATGCTTCAATCTTGTTAAATGTAAAATTATAATAAAACATTTATTGAACAAAAACTATTGTGTGTGTCGGTGCAATGAGGGCAAACTTCAATATAGAACATTGCTCCTCGGTGACACCTCACACCCTTCAATAACGGCGCAGAGTGCGGGGGTCAGCAGTATATCATATACAGCCCACCATACAGAGTGCAGAGGGGGGCTGTAGTGTGCCCCCCCTCCTGATCCATATCAGGCCACATGACCACAACATGGGGGTCACCTTACCAGGGGGGTCACCTTACCAGGAGGATTCCCCCAGGCATAGCTCCTTGGCTGGTGGCTGTGGGGATCTGTGGGCGGGGATCATATTGGATTCTGGAAGCCCCCTTTAATAACAAGGGGCCCCCATATACCGTTCCCCCATGTTAATGAGTATGGGGTATATAGTACCCGACAATAGCACCAGCCCAATGACAGCTCCCTGAACTGTCATCATCTACATAAGTGAAGGGACAGGGATGGTGGGACCTTATTACCCAAATGTGACCAGTGACCATATTTGGTCAGTGATGTCACTGCTATCCCCGCCCCCTTCCTTACATGGCAGGGATTCCCAATGATATCACTGATTCCTGGGGGTGTGGCCGCTGTACCCATCCATGTCTTCCTCAGGCACCAGTGACAGCGGGAAGCTGTTATATATAGAAGTGGTAGAAATGTCTCTTCTATATGTGATGATCGGCTCCTGCAAAACACGGGACCGGAACAGGCAGTTTGGTTTGTACTGTCGTCTCATCCCTACTCTCCGACCACTAAACCCAGAGATCATCCCAAGTGGTCATTGTATTTGTCCCTTACATTGGTGACCAATGGGAGAAGGACCCCCTTATATCAGTGGTCAGTGTAGTGGTCCCTTACATTGGTGACCCATGGGAGAAGAACCCCTTATATCAGTGGTCAGTGTAGTGGTCCCTTACATTGGTGACCAATGGGAGAAGGACCCCTTATATCATTGGTCAGTGTAGTGGTCCCTTACATTGGTGACCAATGGGAGAAGGACCTCTTATATCAGTGGTCAGTGTAGTGGTCCCTTACATTGGTGACCAATGGGAGAAGGACCTCTTATATCAGTGGTCAGTGTAGTGGTCCCTTACATTGGTGACCAATGGGAGAAGGACCCCTTATATCAGTGGTCATTGTATTTGTCCCTTACATTGGTGACCAATGGGAGAAGGACCCCCTTATATCAGTGGTCAGTGTAGTGGTCCCTTACATTTGTGTCCAATGGGAGAAGGAACCCCTTATATCAGTGGTCAGTGTAGTGGTCCCTTACATTAGTGACCAATGGGAGAAGGACCCCTTATATCAGTGGTCATTGTATTTGTCCCTTACATTGGTGACCAATGGGAGAAGGACTCCCTTATGTCAGTGGTCAGTGTAGTGGTCTCTTACATTGGTGACCAATGGGAGAAAGACCCCCTTATATCAGTGGTCAGTGTAGTGGTCCCTTACATTAGTGACCAATGGGAGAAGGACCCCTTATATCAGTGGTCATTGTATTTGTCCCTTACATTGGTGACCAATGGGAGAAGGACCCCCTTATATCAGTGGTCAGTGTAGTGGTCCATTACGATGGTGACCAATGGGAGAAGGACCCCCTTATATCAGTGGTCAGTGTAGTGGTCCCTTACATTGGTGACCAGTGGGAGAAGGACCCCCTTATATCAGTGGTCAGTGTAGTGGTCCCTTACATTGGTGACCAATGGGAGAAGGACCCCCTTATATCAGTGGTCAGTGTAGTGACCACTGGTGGTTACATTAGTGACCAATGGGAGAAGGACCCTCTTATATCAGTGGTCAGTGTATCAGCCCCTTACATTGGTAACCAATGGGAGAAGGATTCCCTTTTATCAGTGGTCAGTGTAGTGGTCCCTTACATTGAGGACCAATGGGAGAAGGACCCCCTTATATCAGTGGTCAGTGTAGTGGTCCCTTACATTGGTGACCAATGGGAGAAGGATCCCTTATATCAGTTGTCAGTGTAGTGGTCCCTTACATTGAGGACCAATGGGAGAAGGACCCCCTTATATCAGTGGTCAGTGTAGTGGTCTCTTACATTGGTGACCAATGGGAGAAGGACCCCTTATCAGTGGTCAGTGTAGTGGTCCCTTGCATTGGTGACCAATGGGAGAAGGACCCCTTATATCAGTGGTCATTGTATTTGTCCCTTACATTGGTGACCAATGGGAGAAGGATCCCCTTATATGAGTGGTCAGCAGGGGCAGACTGACAACTCATGGGCCCCCCAGGCAATAGGGGATCATGGGGCCCCTGTGTCCTTGCCCAAACTCAAAAAAGCCTATGAAAAAGGTACCAGGGGCATCTTATGGGGCCCCCTACTGACCCCGGGCCATCGGGCGGTGCCCAAGTTACCAAATGGTTAGTCCGCCCCTGGTGGTCAGTGTAGTGATCCTTTACATTGGTGACCAATGTGAGAAGGACCCCCTTATATCAGTGGTCAGTGTAGTGGACCCTTACATTGGTGACCAATGGGAGAAGGACCCCCTTATATCAGTGGTCAGTGTAGTGGTCCCTTACATTGGTGACCAATGGGAGAAGGACCCCTTTATATCAGTGGTCAGTGTAGTGGACCCTTACATTGGTGACCAATGGGAGAAGGATTCCCTTTTATCAGTGGTCAGTGTAGTGGTCCCTTACATTGGTGACCAATGGGAGAAGGATTCCCTTTTATCAGTGGTCAGTGTAGTGGTCCCTTACATTGGTGACCAATGGGAGAAGGATTCCCTTTTATCAGTGGTCAGTGTAGTGGTCCCTTACATTGGTGACCAATGGGAGAAGGATTCCCTTTTATCAGTGGTCAGTGTAGCAGTCCCTTACAAAAGACTAGAAGGTCTAAAATAAATAAATGAATGAATCACCAGGACCAGATGGCTTGCACCTGAGAGTCCTCAAAGAATGAAGCCAGGTCATTGATAGACAGTCATCCCTCATCTTTAGGAAAGCTTACTGACCGGAATGGTGGCAGCAGATTGGTGAAAATCTAACGTGGTTCCAGTATTCCAGAAAGGACCGAGATACATATCTGGAAACTCCAAGCCAGTCAGCCTAACATCAATAGTTTGTAAACTATTGGAGGGATGATAAGGGACCATACCCAAGAATTTGCTGATGAACATAGTATCATTAGTAGTACCCAGCATGGATTTATGGGAAAAGATCGTTCTTGTCAGACCAACCTATTAACAATCTATGAGGAGGTGAGCTGTGATCTGGATAAAGGAACCCCCGTGGATGTAGAAGGAACGAGGATTGTGTCACTTCCAGAGTCACTCAGATGTAAACAAGCCATTTCCAGCTTGTGAAAGCATCAGAATGAACTGATCTTGGTTTGGTCGGATGTTTTTATGGTCAGATTGGGATCTGGGGTCCAATAGACTGCAGATGTCTCAGTAAAGAGAACCTGTCTGGTAGCAATAAAAGTAATAAATAAATTGGGACAGAGTAAAAATAGAAAAAAATTAAAAGAAAAAAATGAAAGCACCCCCCCCCTGTGTTTGCACACAAAGGCTAACACATACCGAAGTCCACCACGCATTGTAAACGGTGTTCTCACCACACGTGTCTCCACACAGGTATGGCTGGAAATGTCAGAGTGAGAGCGATAATTCCGGCATCAGACCTCCTGTGTAACTCTACACTGGTATCCTGAGTGACACCTATGGGGGGTATTTAGGCCCCGTAGTTTGGCGCCGTTCCACTGGCATTTGTAATTGTAAAGCGTGACATGTTAGGTATCTATTTACTCGGCATAACATCATCTTTTACCCCCAAAACGGTATTATATTGTGTTTGCTGCACTAACATGAGGTAAAGTTTCCTTTCTAAAAAATGTACATTAAAGAAAATCTGCAGAAATACGGAGCGACAAATATTGTACCAGCAATCATGTTCCTCTCCAGGGTCTCTGCTTATATATAATATTTGGGGGCTCTCAGTCATTTCCCAGCAAATAATGACTTTTACATGTCGGAATGTCAGAATTGGCCGGGTAGGGAAGTATTAATAATAAATACAATAAATAATCGTCTCCTGACATTTAGGAGTCTATTAATAAATGGAACAACAACTCCCCCAGGTAGAAGTGCCGGTACAGTCCATTCCTTCTGTGTGAATGGGATGGGGGGACCAATGGTAGGAGGCTCTTTGCTGAGCTGCTTGAAGGGTTTCCATCCATTTCACATGGAAAATACCACATTTGTCTATTGGATGGTGAGAATTCCTAGGATACTTAGCGCCATCTAAAGGCCAAATGCAGAATTTACCATTTTAAATAAATGGCTGGTGTCATAGTGTTGGTTTAACCCCTTGATGCCGAGCGCACGCAAATTAGTGACCTCTCAGACCTGGGATTTGTTCCGTGGGGCCGCTAATTTGTGTACCTGTCTTTGTCCTGGGAGCACACCGCACGGCGCACTCCCAGCACAAACACCGGGGTGTCACTGAGAGCCCCGGGTCCTGGAACTCTCAATTCCAAGTCACATGATCGCTGTGATAGCCTCTGATTGGCTATCACAGTGATCAGTCATTATGAAGACCACCCCCTTGTTTTCTCTCTCTGAATGGAGGAGAGAGATACATTGCATCATTATATATGTTACACATTGTATCATTATATACATTATATTATATATTGTATTATTATATACATACTATTACACATTGTATCATTATATACATTCCATTATACATTGTATCATTATATACATTATATTACACATTGTATCATTATATACATTATATTATACATTGTATCATTATACATTATATCATTATATGCATCCTATTATACATTATATCATTATATACATTCCATTATACATTGTATCATTATATACATTATATTACACATTGTATCATTATATACATCCTATTATACATTGTATCATTATATACATTCTATTATACATTGTATCATTATATACATTATATTATACATTGTATCATTATACATTATATCATTATATGCATCCTATTATACATTGTATCATTATATACATTATATTATACATTGTATCATTATATACATTCAATTATACATTGTATCATTATATACATTATATTATACATTGTATCATTATATACATTGTATTACACATTGTCACATTTTATACATTATATTATACATTGTATTATTATATACATTATATTATACATTGTATTATTATATACATTATATTACACATTGTATCATTTTATACATTATATTATACATTGTATCATTATATACATTATATTACACATTGTATCATTATATACATCATATTACACATTGTATCATTATATACATCATATTACACATTGTATCATTATATACATTATATTACACATTGTATCTCTCTCTGTCCTTTCTGAGAGAAAAAAAAGTGTGTGTTAAAAATGTATATAAATAAATATATTAACCGCTTTCCTTCCACCTTATAACAGAAATACTGCTACAGGGCAGCAGGGGTGTGTAATATCATGTATATATATACATTATTTTGCAATTCAGGGTAGGGGGCGCACATGAGCCACATGTTCATGTCCTACCAGCGCTGCCATTGGTGGCCTCAGCTGTCAATCTCACTGGATCCCAGATAGTGATTCCCTGCCGGCACCTGGCGATTGCTGTGTATCACTGATGGTTGAGAGATCTGTGTATAAACAATACAGATCTCTCTCATCAGCTCCTGCGCACTGCTTTGTATGGCTCTGCATAGCAGTGTGCGCACAGTGAAGCACACACACAGCCCCCATACTGAAACAGCACACAGTTAACCCTTTGATTGCCTCAGATGTTAACCCCTTCCGGCCCAGTGCCATTAGTACAGTGTCAGTGCTTTTTATTAGCACTGATCACTGTATTGGTGTCACTGCAGATGTCAGTGACACCAAGTCAGTTCCCTCCAGTGTCAGAATGCCCGCTGCAATTCCACTGACCATTACTAGTATCTAAAAAAAAAATCCCAGTATCTACGCCACCATTTGTAGACGCTATATCTTTCATGTAAACCAATTAATTTACACGTATTGGGATTATTTTTACCAAAGACATGGAGCAGAATACATATTGGTTGAAATTTAGGATGAAATTTGATTTTTTTAGGGAGATAAATTTCATTAGGGTGCAGCGTTGCATGACCGCGCAATTGTCAGTTAAAGTGCAAGAAAATCTTAATGCTGACAAGTCAGAATTGCTGTGTAATATTAATGACTTGTGGTGTAATACTGGTAAACGCATGTCTGCCCCTCCCCCAACAATCTCATGAGTCATTACAACTAGAGGGCGCTATCCAGCAATTGAATGTTGCCTCTGAGAATTATAAAAGACTGTGTTACATATATTGGTCTGTTACAGCCGTACAACACTCAGGAGTCATTGGAGGATGAAGGGGTTCAGGAGCTCAATCTTGCAGAGACAATTTAGTGGTGCGAACAAAGACAGAGGCAGAAGTGAGGATAACATCTCCATGAATCCAGATCTGATCGCTCTGCGTCTACTAGACACTCCTCAACATCTTCCCAATCCATACAATCAAGGTTCTCTGCACTCAGTCAGCAACTAATAAAAGCCGTGCTGATGGTGAAGATTCTAAAATTCAGGCAGCTTTCACCCAGAAGAAAGCAGAAATGGAGGCTCAGGCCGCAGAAATGGAGGCTCAGGCCACAGAAATGGAGGCACAGGCCACAGAAATGGAGGCTCAGGCTGCAGAAATGGAGGCTCAGGTCGCAGAAATGGAGGCTCAGGCCGCAGAAATGGAGGCTCAGGCTGCAGAAATGGAGGCTCAGGTCGCAGAAATGGAGGCTCAGGCCACAGAAATGGAGGCTCAGGCTGCAGAAATGGAGGCTCAGGTCGCAGAAATGGAGGCTCAGGCCGCAGAAATGGAAGCTCAGGCTGCAGAAATGGAGGCTCAGGCCGCAGAAATGGAAGCTCAGGCTGCAGAAATGGAGGCTCAGGCCGCAGAAATGGAGGCTCAGGCAGCAGAAATGGAAGCTCAGGCCGCAGAAATGGAGGCTCAGGCCGCAGATAAGAAAGCAGAAATGGAAGCTCAGGCCGCAGAAATGGAGGCTCAGGCCGCAGAAATGGAGGCTCAGGCCACACAAAAGAAAGCAGAAATGGAAGCTCAGGTCGCAGAAATGGAGGCTCACGCCACACATAAGAAAGCAGAAATGGAGGCTCAGGCCGCAGAAATGGAGGCTCAGGCCGCAGAAATGGAGGCTCAGGCCACACAAAAGAAAGCAGAAATGGAAGCTCAGGTCGCAGAAATGGAGGCTCACGCCACACATAAGAAAGCAGAAATGGAGGCTCAGGCCGCAGAAATGGAGGCTCAGGCCGCACATAAGAAAGCAGAAATGGAAGCTCAGGCCGCAGAAATGGAGGCTCAGGCCGCACATAAGAAAGCAGAAATGGAGGCTCAGGTTGCAGAAATGGAGGCTCAGGCCGCACAAAAGAAAGCAGATATGGAGGCTCAGGCCAAAGAAATGGAAGCTCAGGCCACAAAAATGGAGGCTCAGGCCACACATAAGAAAGCAGAAATGGAGGCTCAGGCCGCAGAAATGGAGGCTCAGGCCGCAGAAATGGAGGCTCAGGCCGCAGAGAAAGAAGCTAAAGCTACCCACCAAAAGGCAGAAATTGAAATACGCGGCTGCTCGGCGTCAAGGCCCAGCCGCATTTATGCGTCCTGTCAGTGTGAAGAGGTTATAGTGGTTCTAACGTTTTCTTTGACATTAATGAATTCTAAGGTAATAAACCTTCTGTGTCCCAGGATCCTCCCCGGCTCCCTGTGGGCGGGGTTACTCGCTCTGCAGGCAGGGGTACTGCTCCTCTCGTGTGCACACTCATCAATGCCCAGGACCAGGTGGGGCTGTGTTAATGTGAAAGTCATTGGTTAGGCAGAAGCCCGGCCTACAGATGAGTTGTACACCATGTGCAGCTGTGTAATATACATCCCATGTCACTACACACCTTCCTCATTGTATGTAGCATTAGGAGGGACACACTGAGCCCATGTTCTACCCACCAGCCCAGCGATACCTCTGCCACCTCACTACCAGTGACAGAATGGGGTCCCGATGTACACCTAGGACGTATCTCATGTGTTCACTTCTCTTCACTCCTTCAGCTCTCCCATACCATGTGGCCAGGTACATGAGATCTCCATACCATGGGTTTGGTCCCAGATACTTCTGGGGAACTGATCACTAGGAGAGAGGCAGAACACCAACCCCCTCACTACCAGAGAACCTGTCACCTCTGCCAGATATGATGCTTATTGACCAGCTACTATACTATATGCTCCCTTGTTCTCCCTTTTCCTGGCCTACCAATCTGCATGCTTGGATAAGGGTCTGGTATGTATTTGGGGGTAGACCCTATTCTGTTTTTTAATTTTGGCATGGGGTTCCCCTCAAAATCCATACAAGATCCAATGGGCTTGGTATGGATTGGGGGGACCTCTATGCTGTTTTTTTATTATTTATTTTTTTAAACCGGCACTTGTTTTGTTTACATTCTGTTGACAGCGGGGATCCCTCTGGCAGGATGCAGCGGTCGCCTGCTTCTTAACAACCTACTTCCTAATGTATCTGAAAATGTTGTTAGAACTTTTTTGGATTCAGTCAGATTCATTATTATGTCTATTTGGATAGATGTACGCTGCCACTCCCTTTCTCTGTTGGGGTCCCTCAAGGTTCTGTCCTTGGACCCCTTCTCTTCTCCATCTACATCTCCTCCTTTGGTAACTTGATAACCTCCCACGGCTTCAACTACCATCTCTATGCTGATGACACACAAATCTATCTTTCTACCCCTCACCTCACCCCCTCAGTCTCCTCCTCACCTCACTCCCTCAGTCTCCTCCTCACCCCTTCAGTCTCCTCCTCACCTCACCCCTTCAGTCTCCTCCTCACCTCACCCCCTCAGTCTCCTCCTCACCTCACCCCTTCAGTCTCCTCCTCACCTCGCCCCTTCAGTCTCCTCTCACATTAATAACCTACTAAGTGACATATCGGCATGGATGTCACTCCACTTCCTCAAACTCAATCTTTCCAAAACTGAGCTCTTAGTATTCCCCCCAGCCCGTGCCCCCTCCCCTGACTTCTCCATCAAGATCAATAATACAACCATCAGTCCCTCATGCCAGGGTACTAGGTGTAATCCTAGACTCCCATCTGTCCTTTCACCGCCAAATCCAATCACTGTCCAAATCTTGCAGACTTCACCAAGACAACATCTCCAAGATACGCCCGTTCCTAACCTCGGAAACCACTAAGCAACTTATTCCCTCCCTTGTTATATCTCACCTTGACTATTGTAACTCCCTCCTCATTGGCCGACCTCATCGCAGGCTATCCCCTCTTCAGTCTATCATGAATGCTGCTGCCAGACTCATCCACCTTACTAACCGTTCTGTATCTGCCTCCCCTCTCTGCCAATCCCTCCACTGGCCTCCAATCAGTGTCCTCCACCCCTCTCTGCCAATCCCTCCACTGGCTTCCACTCAGTGTCCTCCACCCATCTCTGCCAATCCCTCCACTGGCCTCCACTCAGTGTCCTCCACCCCTCTCTGCCAATCCCTCCACTGGCCTCCATTCAGTGTCCTCCACCCCTCTCTGCCAATCCCTCCACTGGCCTCCACTCAGTGTCCTCCACCCCTCTCTGCCAATCCCTCCACTGGCCTCCAATTGCCCAATGGATAAAATTCAAAACACTAACACTGATGTACAGTTGTGTTGAAAATAATAGCAGTCAGACATCACTAACCGGATCAATCACTGTTTTTGGTGGAAATGATATCTCTACATGGCAAATAATTTCCTAGCAGGTGTAGTAGAGTCATAGAAATCCAACAGACCCGACAGTCATGACATGCATGCTGCTGATTCTGTGTCATTGAATCACTCATTGAAAGGGGCGTGTTCAAAATAATAGCAGTGTGGAGTTCTATTAGTGAGGTCATTCATTCTTTGATAAACAGGTGGCAATTATTGCCCTTATTTAAGGAAGGAAGGCAGCAAATGTTGTACATGCTGGTTACAGTGCATTTCTCTCTGAAATTCTGAGGAAAATGGGTCTTTCCAGACATTGTTCAGAAGAACAGCGTACCTTGATTAAAAAGTTGATTGGAGAGGGGAAAACATATAAAGAAGTGCAGAAAATGATCGGCTGCTCAGCTAAAATGATGGCAAATGCTTTAAAATGGCAACCAAAACCTGAAAGACGTGGAAGAAAGCGAAAAACTACCATTGGAATGGATAGAAGAATAGCCAAAATGGGGCGGACTCAGCCAACAATCAGCTCCAGGAAGATGAAAGAAGGTGTGACGTTCCCTGTGAGGACTCAGCCAACAATCAGCTCCAGGAAGATGAAAGAAGGTGTGACGTTCCCTGTGAGGACTGTTACAATTAGAAGACGCCTATGTGAAGCCAAGCTATCTGCAAGAAGTCCCCGCAAAGTCCCACTGTTGGGAAAAAGACATGTGCTGAAGAGGTTACAATCTGCCAAAGAGCACATTGACCGGCCTAAAGAGAAATGGTGGAACATTTTGTGGACTGATGAAAGTAAGATTGTTCTTTTTGGGTCTAGTGGGCGGAGACAGTTTGTCAGACGACCCCAAACACTGAATTCAAGCCACAGTACACTGTGAAGACCGTGAAGCATGGTGGTGCAAGCATCACGATATGGGGATGTTTCTCATACTACGGTGTTGGGCCTATTTATCGCATACCAGGGATCATGGATCAGTTTGAAGACATCAGAATACTTGAAGAGGTCATGCTGCCTTATGCTGAAGAGGAAATGCCCTTGAAATGGGTGTTCCAACAAGACAACCACCCCAAACACACCAGTAAACGTGCAACATCTTGGTTCCAGACCAACAAGATGGACGTTATGGAGTGGCCAGCCCAATCCCCGGATCTTAATCCAATAGAAAACTTGTGGGGTGACATTAAAAATGCCGTTTCTGAGGCCAAACCAAGAAATAGAGAAGAACTGTGGAATGTGGTCCAATCATCCTGGGCTGGAATACCTGATCACAGGGGCCAGAAGTTGGGGGACTCCATGCAACACAGATGTACAGCAGTTCTCAGAAACAGTGCGACTACAACCAAATATTCATGAAGTCATTCAAAGGAAAGCAAAATCTTCAAACATTTCTCAGTTTATATAGTGAATGTTTGAGTTTGTAAAGAAGAATACAAACACTGAGATTTTTTTGAACCGTCTAATATTCACTTTTCTTCCATTTTTTTAGAGGAACAACACAAATTTGATGTATTTTTCTTCATGTTTTGATTTGGAATAGAATGTGTCGTGTTCCCAATGCATTTGTGTGGATGGAAATAAAAGCTATTAGAAGGATTTTCAGCTTTATTCACTTTTTTCAACACACTGCGATTATTTTGAACACAACTGTATAAATCTGTTCATAATACTTCCCCAAATTACATCACTGACCTTGTCTCTAAATATCACCCAAACCGTACACTCCGCTCCTCGCAAGACCTCCTACTCTCTAGCTCCCTTGTCTCCTCCTCCCATGCTCGTCTCCAGGATTTCACCAGGGCGTCATCCCATCCTCTGGAACTCCCTACCCCAATCTTTTTTAACCTCCCTAACGGTATTCCTGAGTGTAGCTCGGGGTAAAATGTCAGTACCAAAAGCGGTAACCCCGAGCTACCCTCAGGCTTACCATGCGGCGCTGCATAGGGAGTCCCTGCAGTGCTTACCTTGTCCTTCGCTCCCGCGATGTGTCCCCTGCAGCATCCCCGGCCATCTCCTCCGGTCCCTGTGACGTCGGGACGTACGGGCACCGCCGGCGGTGGGAAATTTGAAAATTTAAAAAAAATGTCATTTTTTTCAAAATGATTTTACATAGTAAAACATTGCTGTTTCAACCCATTTCACATACATTTTGTCCCGAGTGCTTTGTCCTGTCCCCTGTCTGCATTTTGATTGTTCTTTCTGCCTGGAAACTTAGAAAAGTCCATGGCGTCCAAAAAGCGTCCCTTTACGTCAAAAGCGGTTTTAGACCGGCTAGAGAACAGCGATAGTAAATCAGAACCACTTGCAGAATTGAGTGATAATGATTTGTGGGGGAAATTCCTCATCAGACACTGAAAACGATTCTGCGACTTTGCTCAGCGATGTGCGAACTTGGCGCTATATTTCACATTTCAGTGTTTTTGGTTTGATTATATTATTGAATTAAATGTATGATTTAGACTCTTGTTCAGACAGATTTCAGGGAGTTATTCCTAAAAATTACAGCCTACAATAAAAAAAACTACATATTTCCATGCAAAATAATGTACCGCTTTCAGCACCAAAAATGAAATAATCAGACCGCCAGGGAGGTTAATCTAATTTTTGTCCAAACAATTAACTTGAACAAACGAAATCACACATATCTACTAAATACTAATTAGTTCTGTAAACCTGGCACTAAACCCTCCTGTCCTTTACAGCCAAGGAAGTTGCCATCTTACCCTCAGATTAGATGTGCAGTTGTCATGGTGCAGCACATGTGATCATCTATGACAGCAGACATTTGAAGGTTTGACAGTTTGGTTTAACCACAACCACAAGTATGACATTGATCACCAGAGACATGCCTTGGATGGATTTGATTTGAAAACACTTTGGAAAGGGCCTTGGGCTCAGGGGGAAGGGCTCTGGTACCAAAAGTCAGGGGCCTTCATGGTTACTTGCACCGGGGCCCCCCCCAAGCCTGGGGCCCGTTCCACCGATCCCGGAGCCCCTTTCTCTGTTGCTGAGCCCTCTATTTTGGTCCCACAGGGAGACACTTTCGCATGTTCTGCAGCAGGCCCCCTTCCTGTCATCTTGGGTAGTATTGCCACCTTTTCTTCAAGCCAAAACGGAACACTTTAGCGGAACTATACAGATTTTTTTTTATTAAATAACATTTCTACTCATATGGATTAAATCATAAGAGCCCTCCCGCATCAAAGTTCACAGAGTTCCCCCTTTACATTGGAATCCACAGAGTTCCCCCTTTACATTGGAATCCACAGAGTTCCCCCTTTACATTGGAATCCACAGAGTTCCCCATTTACATTGGAATCCCCTCTACATATGAACTCTTGGAGTTCCTATATACTGTAAGGGTGGACTCTGCAGACTTTGATGTAAGGGAGACTCTGATTTAAGGAAGGGCATTGGGAACTCTGATGTGAGGAGGAGACTCTAATGTAAGGGGGATCACTGCAGACTCTGGTGTAAAGGGTAACTCTGATATAAGGGGGTCTCTGGTAACCAAAGCCCCAACATTCATCATAGTTCCCATCATTCCATTTTAACCTGGGTTCCCATAGTCCACCTTTCATCAGAGTCCAGAGAGCCCCTTTTGCATCATTCACGTGTTGCTGATCATCTTGTCTTAGAACTGCCTTTTGTTTGCAGAACACCACTGCCTTATGGGAAATAAAAACCATCTAAACCCAGAAGTGTGCATTTAAACCTCCTCGCATAGTATGACTTACTTTCCTCATAGTAAGAATAAAAGTTAGGCTTCCACCAGTGAGTCCTATTCTCCATGATTAACCCCGTCCTGTCCCTGGCCAGTCTACACGGCTCTATCATCTGTCACATCTATCACATCTCATATGTCACATCTATCTGTCATCTATCACACACACACACACGTATGAGAAGCTGGAACAGGTGCTTGTTGCAAGACAAGATCGTCACTTCCGTCTATTTCCGGTTTCTTCCCAAAGTCTCGTGAAGGACAAGAAGAAGATGGACGTTGCACATGGTCAGACAGTTATGACAATAATGGTGACTTTTTCTTTACACTTCTTCTTGATATTTCTACAGTAGTTGTATCTCCATGGAACTGTTCATGATACGCTTTACATTGTTATTTCTACAGTAGTTGTATCTCCATGGAACTGTTCATGATACACTTTACATTGATATTTCTACAGTAGTTGTATCTCCATGGAACTGTTCATGATACACTTTACATTGTTATTTCTACAGTAGTTGTATCTCCATGGAACTGTTCATGATACGCTTTACATTGTTATTTCTACAGTAGTTGTATCTCCATGGAACTGTTCATGATACACTTTACATTGATATTTCTACAGTAGTTGTATCTACATGGAACTGTTCATGATACGCTTTACATTGTTATTTCTACAGTAGTTGTATCTCCATGGAACTGTTCATGATACACTTACATTGTTATTTCTACAGTAGTTGTATCTCCATGGAACTGTTCATGATACGCTTTACATTGATATTTCTACAGTAGTTGTATCTCCATGGAACTGTTCATGATACACTTACATTGTTATTTCTACAGTAGTTGTATCTCCATGGAACTGTTCATGATACGCTTTACATTGTTATTTCTACAGTAGTTGTATCTCCATGGAACTGTTCATGATACGCTTTACATTGTTATTTCTACAGTAGTTGTATCTCCATGGAACTGTTCATGATACGCTTTACATTGTTATTTTACACCATTGTGTGATAGAATAAAATCACACTTTATTTTTTATTTCAACGGCTCTTTCATTCATAATTGCCTCAAGACACTAAAAGAAGTATTATATGTGTCTAAAATCCAACAGTCTGTGCATGTAAACGCACCCCCAGCAGTAATGCAGGAACCAGAGCCCAGGGTTATCCCGCCTGGTCATGTTTCTGGTGACCCGACATGTTTTCCAACTTTAAAAACAGTTGTTTACTATGCTTCAAGCTCAGACCACATTCTTCTGGTTCTGAAGGACACGGGTTAACCTTGTTGTTACATGGTTGCAGGGGCCCCCAGTCTTGGGCTTTTAGTCTCCTCACAGATGACCCAGCCTGAAGGTCAGTTGGGTTTAATCAATGATAATCCTGACCGTGCCCACTCAGCAGAAACTAACCATCAGGATAAATACATCGCTGAACAATACTGTTCTGATTTCCACCACTGGTCACCTGACTCGGGGTGGAAGGCCCCAGATCCAAGAAGCCGGTTCAGGTTAGGCCTATCCTTTATCCTCTGGGGAAAAGGCTAGAAGATCTCAGGGCCTCTGCTTGTACTGTGAGGACCATGGCCACTGTGTCACCAGCTGCTCCAATAAGCCAAGAAAAGGGCCCTTCTCCTGAACTATTAAACTCTATTTTTAGGGCCCCGTCTAGTGCTCTGCTTATTCTACCCCCTGGAAAGCTGTTTGTTCCCCTCCACCTTAGGCTTACAGTGCTTTCAGAGGCATATCCAGCTAAGATGGCCGAGCTCCCAGGGAGTAATAAAACCTTTTCTTTGGTTTCTCGTGGGCTTTAGTGGCCTCTCTCCATAAGGACTTCTGTTTCTGTGTAAGAGCTGCAGAATCTGTGCTCACTATAAGTCCTCAAAAGTCCAACACTCTGGATTACCCCTTCCTTTGCCTGTCCATAAACACCCTTGGATGCATATCCAGGCTGACTTGTCCTCAATTTCTGCTGCCTTTACACCTGCTGATGCGGTCTAGTCTGTCTCTACACCTGCTGATGCGGTCTAGTCTGTCTCTACACCTGCTGATGCGGTCTAGTCTGTCTCTACACCTGATGATGTGGTCTAGTCTGTCTCTACACCTGATGATGTGGTCTAGTCTGTCTCTACACCTGCTGATGTGGTCTAGTCTGTCTCTGCACCTGCTGATGTGGTCTAGTCTGTCTCTGCACCTGCTGATGCGGTCTAGTCTGTCTCTACACCTGCTGATGCGGTCTAGTCTGTCTCTACACCTGCTGATGCGGTCTAGTCTGTCTCTGCACCTGATGATGTGGTCTAGTCTGTCTCTACACCTGCTGATGTGGTCTAGTCTGTCTCTACACCTGCTGATGTGGTCTAGTCTGTCTCTACACCTGCTGATGCGGTCTAGTCTGTCTCTACACCTGCTGATGCGATCTAGTCTGTCTCTTCACCTGCTGATGCGGTCTAGTCTGTCTCTTCACCTGCTGATGCGGTCTAGTCTGTCTCTTCACCTGCTGATGCGGTCTAGTCTGTCTCTACACCTGCTGATGCGGTCTAGTTTGTCTCTACACCTGTCAATGTGGTCTAGTCTGTCTCTACACCTGCTGATGCGGTCTAGTCTGTCTCTACAACTTCCAATGTGGTCTAGTCTGTCTCTACACCCGTCGATGTGGTCTAGTCTGTCTCTACACCTGTCAATGTGGTCTAGTCTGTCTCTACACCTGCTGATGTGATCTAGTCTGTCTCTACACCTGCTGATGTGGTCTAGTCTGTCTCTACAACTTCCAGTGTGGTCTAGTCTGTCTCTACACCTGTTGATGCGGTCTAGTCTGTCTCTACAACTTCCCATGTGGTCTACTCTGTCTCTACACCTGTCGATGTGGTCTAGTCTGTCTCTACACCTGTCGATGTGGTCTAGTCTGTCTCTACACCTGCTGATGTGGTCTAGTCTGTCTCTACACCTGATGATGTGATCTAGTCTGTCTCTACACCTGCTGATGTGGTCTAGTCTGTCTCTTCACCTGCTGATGTGGTCTAGTCTGTCTCTTCACCTGCTGATGCGGTCTAGTCTGTCTCTTCACCTGGTGATGCGGTCTAGTCTCTCTACACCTGCTGATGCGGTCTAGTCTGTCTCTTCACCTGCTGATGCGGTCTAGTCTGTCTCTGCACCTGCTGATGCGGTCTAGTCTGTCTCTACACCTGCTGATGCGGTCTAGTCTGTCTCTTCACCTGCTGATGCGGTCTAGTCTGTCTCTGCACCTGCTGATGCGGTCTAGTCTGTCTCTTCACCTGCTGATGCGGTCTAGTCTGTCTCTGCACCTGCTGATGCGGTCTAGTCTGTCTCTTCACCTGCTGACGTGGTATAGCCTGTCTCTGCACCTGCTGACGCGCTCTAGTCTGTCTCTACACCTGCTGACACGGTCTAGTCTGTCTCTACACCTGCTGATGCGGTCTAGTCTGTCTACACCTGCTGACGCGGTCTAGTCTGTCTCTTCACCTGCTGACGCGGTCTAGTCTGTCTCTTCACCTGCTGATGCGGTCTAGTCTGTCTCTACACCTGCTGACGCGGTCTAGTCTGTCTCTACACCAGTCGATGTGGTCTAGTCTGTCTCTACACCCGTCGATGTGGTCTAGTCTGTCTCTACACCTGCTGATGTGGTCTAGTCTGTCTCTACAACTTCCAATGTGGTCTAGTCTGTCTCTACACCCGTCGATGTGGTCTAGTCTGTCTCTGCACCTGTCAATGTGGTCTAGTCTGTCTCTACACCTGCTGATGTGATCTAGTCTGTCTCTACACCTGCTGATGTGGTCTAGTCTGTCTCTTCACCTGCTGATGCGGTCTAGTCTGTCTCTACACCTGTCAATGTGGTCTAGTCTGTCTCTACACCTGTTGATGCGGTCTAGTCTGTCTCTACAACTTCCCATGTGGTCTACTCTGTCTCTACACCTGTCGATGTGGTCTAGTCTGTCTCTACACCTGATGATGTGATCTAGTCTGTCTCTACACCTGCTGATGAGATCTAGTCTGTCTCTACACCTGCTGATGTCGTCTAGTCTGTCTCTGCACCTGCTGATGCGGTCTAGTCTGTCTCTTCACCTGCTGATGCGGTCTACTCTGTCTCTTCACCTGCTGATGTGGTATAGTCTGTCTCTGCACCTGCTGATGTGGTCTAGTCTGTCTCTACACCTGCTGATGCGGTCTAGTCTGTCTCTACACCTGCTGATGTGGTCTAGTCTGTCTCTACACCTGATGATGCTGTCTAGTCTGTCTCTACACCTGCTGATGTCATCTAGTCTGTCTCTACACCTGCTGATGTGGTCTAGTCTGTCTCTACACCTGCTGATGCGGTCTAGTCTGTCTCTACACCTGCCAATGTGGTCCAGTCTGCCTCCGCACCAGTTGTTCTGATTCAGCCCAGGCCAATTGTGCCCTTTTTCATTTTTGGGACTTTCAGTAACCGGGCCTCACCCTACTGCAACTATATCTGCTGAAACCTGTCTAAGAAGTTCCGTCCAGCCTTTGGATAAACTGCCTCATTCAGCCATGTGGAGCCCACAACTTTGTCTTCAGGCCACTCTGCATGCAGCCTGCATTCAGCTTGACTTCAGTACCATGTCACCTGCTATCCAACCTGATGTTACAGGTTCTCTGCTGTCCAGTTTGGCTTCATAAACTCTATGCCTGCTAACCAACCTGACTTTGCTGATCCCCTGACCAGGGGCAGACTGACAACTCATGGGGCCCCCGGGCAATAGGGGATCATGGGGCCCCTGTGTCCTTGCCCAAACTCAAAAAGCCTATGAAAAAGCTACCAGGGGCATCTCATGGGGCCCCCTACTGACCCTGGGCCCTCGGGCAGTGCCCGAGTTTCCAAATGGTCAGTTCACCCCTGCCCCGACCATTGCTCAGCATGCTGGTCCTTTGCTGGATGCCCAGCCTGATGGTCCTATGCTGGATGCCCAACATGCCTTTAAGGGATTATTGGCCCCTTTTCAGATGGAGGTTAATGTCAGGAACGTCTAGTGCCCCCAATCCATCACAACTGATGGTCTCATTAAAGCATCCTGGTTTTAGCTATGATGCAGCAAGTCTCTGGGTGGAGAATAAATCTGATTTAAGCCAGCCAAACCTGCAGTCTCATGTTAGTGATAGTGTGTATAATGCATGTTTAAGCTCCCTGTCGGTCTGTCCTGCTCTGCTGTTTGTATTCCTCTGTTTATGACCTTGGATCAGATATCAATTACTCTCTGAACTCTGCCTGTCTTTGACCAGGGATTGGACCCTGATTACTCTGAATATTGCCTGCCTTGTCGATCAAATGTTGCCAAACACAACAACACTCAAATCTTGGTGCTTCACAATTCCACACGTTATCTGTCACTTGATGAGGTGCAGTCCTCCACAGATGGGGGAATCTAGGAACTGTCAAAGACAACACCCAAGAGGGAGCATTACCGTAATATCACATTTATTAAATGATAGATCACAAATGGAATCTCACAAGCCGACCAAAAAAACAGACATAGAGCCAGATCTTCAGTCCCAGACAATGGGGTCCTGTCCCAAACACTGCCTGGTTGGGATATCTGATGCATTTTCGTGAGATGAACTCGCCTTGTACCTGGACTGTCATTGAACCATTCTGCCTTTCTGCCAACCACAAGTACCTGTTGCTGTGCTCAGTTTGCACCTACCCTGGTGTGGTAGCCAGGCACTATAGCATTGTGTATCAGTCCTGGGGGCAACGAGTACCAGTAGGCCTGCCTGCCTTATGGGAAAAGGGCTGCTATAGATAAGGACCACAGAAGCCAGATATAGTGTCTGACCACCTGTGTTAGAGAGATGTGTGACAAGACCTCCAAATGTTTGTGAAATCTCCCACCACAAAATGTACTCAGCCAATCACAGGGCAGGACTCCATTTTTATTCTTCTCCTGCTATCAATGGCCGACCCGGTCACACACTTCATCCATGTCTTTGGGGACCTCTGATCTCCTTATGAACTGTTTCTTCCATGATGAAGATCAGCCATGGAGTATATCTGAGGTGTATATCAGGGTGTGCTTCTTCCCCACATGAGAGCTGGGATGTCCAGCAACATTCATCTAGAAGACATTTCCCGCACTCAAGGCACTAATACACCTTCAGGGTTGTGTGGGACCCCTGATGTACAGGAAGACAGGACTTCAGTGAGGAACATTTCCCTCACTCAGGGCAGGAAAGTGACTTTTCCCCATGTGAGATCTCTGATGTTTGGAAAGATGGGACGTCTGTGAAAAACATTTCCCACACTCAGGACAGGAATATGGCTTCTCCCCCCGTATGAGATCTCTGATGTTTGGAAAGATGATACTTGTCTGAAAAACATTTCCCGCACTCTGGACAGGAATAAGACTTCACCCCTGTGTGAGATCTCTGATGTGTGTGAAGACTGGAATTCTGTGAAAAACATTTCCCACACTCTGGACAGGATTACGGCTTCTCTCCTTTGTGAGATCTCTGATGTTTGCAAAGACTGGAATTACGTGAAAAACATTTTCCGCACTCTGGACAGGAATACGGCTTCTCCCCTGTGTGAGATCTCTGATGATCGTGAAGACTGGATTTGAGTGAAAAACATTTCCCGCACTCAGGACAGGAATACGACTTCTCCCCTGTGTGAGATCTCTGATGTCTGTGAAGACCGGACTTATGTGAAAAACATTTCCCACACTCAGGACAGGAATACGGCTTCTCCCTTGTGTGAGATCTCTGATGTGTGTGAAGAATGAACTTGTCTGAAAAACATTTCCCGCACTCAGGACAGGAATACGGCTTCACTCCTGTGTGACATCTTTGATGTTTAGAAAGAGAGGACTTCCATGAAAAACATTTCCCACACTCAGAACAGAAATACGGCGTCTCTCCTGTGTGAGATCTCTGATGTGTGTGAAGAGTGGCCTTGACTGAAAAACATTGCCCGCACTCAGAACAGGAGTAAGGCTTCACCCCTGTGTGAGATCTCTGATGTCTGTGAAGATAGGACTTATCTAAAAAACATTTCCCGCACTCAGGACAGCAATACGGCTTCTCCCCTGTGTGAGATCTCTGATGTGTGTAAAATCTGTACTTCTCTGAAAAACATTTCCCGCACTCTGGACAGGAATATGGCTTCTCTCCTTTGTGAGATCTCTGATGTTTGCAAAGATTGGAATTACATGAAAAACATTTTCCGCACTCTGGACAGGAATACGGCTTCACCCCTGTGTGAGACCTCTGATGTGTGTATAGACTGGAATTATGTGAAAAACATTTCCCACACTCAGGACAGGAATACGGCTTCACCCCTGTGTGACATCTTTGATGTTTAGAAAGAGAGGACTTCCATGAAAAACATTTCCCACACTCAGAACAGAAATACGGCGTCTCTCCTGTGTGAGATCTCTGATGTGTGTGAAGACTGTCCTTGACTGAAAAACATTGCCCGCACTCAGAACAGGAGTAAGGCTTCTCCCCTGTGTGAGATCTCTGATGTCTGTGAAAATAGGACTTATCTAAAAAACATTTCCCGCACTCAGGACAGCAATACGGCTTCTCCCCTGTGTGAGATCTCTGATGTTTGTGAAGACTGGACTTCTCTGAAAAACATTTCCCGCACTCAGGACAGGAATATGGCTTTTCCCCTGTGTGAGATCTCTGATGTTTGTGAAGACTGGACTTCTCTGAAAAACATTTCCCGCACTCAGGACAGGAATACGGCTTCTCTCCTGTGTGACATCTTTTATGCACATTAAGATTGTACTTAGAACAGAAACATTTCCCGCACTCAGTACAGGAGAACCTCTTCTCTGTTGGAAGGCCGGCCTGGTCCCCCACAGTCTGAGGTTCCTCAGGATACGAGGAATCCGATGGTCCATCTACACTGGGTGGTGCCGGATGGACATTGGAGGGAGCCGGGTTTTCTCCTGGACTATACTGTGTGAGGTCCTCATCTTCTACTTTCCAGTCTGGAGACAAAGTGAGACAATCCTCGGAGGTTTTCCTCATCTCCCGGCCATGGACTAAAATACAAAGACAAAGAGGATTACTAGACAGGAGCTGATTGGTTCCCCCAAACCAGGACTCCGCCCTCATCAGGCAGCTTGGGCTCTGAGGAGCTTACAATTCCACCCTCAAGGGAACTAGGAAATGGCTCATCTGATCTCCTACCAGGTCATTTCTTTATTCATGGACCTTAGTCAGAGAGTGAGGAAACAACCAGAACTGTCTTTTATAGGAGGGACAGTGATGAGGGGATTATAGGACGAGGGTCCCCACCCCCTCTATCACTCATCGCCATCTTCCCAACACAAGAAGTACTGCACTTCCTTATTTAGTCCATGATTTAGTCATGAAGAACAGCGGGGCTGAGCCCCACCAGAGGTCAGAGAGTGAGGATGGGGGGAGAACAACCAAGATGAAGACTGGACTGATCCTGAAGACCACCATCATTGGGGTATTGACTCCTTCCTCATTATCACTTTCTGTTTAAGGGTCCAAAGTTGGAGGATGTTATCACATTATTATCACCATGTAAAAGTCTGTGCTCCAATCACATCGTCCGATATAAAATGTCCAGCTGGGAGGAAATGGGTGTAACAAAAGAGAATCCATATTATGTGTATATATAGCAGTGGGGGGAGGGGGAGAGCAGAAGTCAGGAGTATGCAATGTACAACATAGAGTATATAGTGCAGGGGTCAGGAGTATGCAATGTACAACACAGAGTATATAGTGCAGGGGTCAGGAGTATGTAATGTACAACACAGAGTATATAGTGCAGGGGTCAGGAGTATGTAATGTACAACATAGAGTATATAGTGCAGGGGTCAGGAGTATGTAATGTACAACAGAGTATATAGTGCAGGGGTCAGGAGTATGCAATGTACAACATAGAGTATATAGGGAAGGGTCAGGAGTATGTAATGTACAACACAGAGTATATAGTGCAGGGGTCAGGAGTATGTAATGTACAACACAGAGTATATAGTGCAGGGGTCAGGAGTATGTAATGTACAACACAGAGTATATAGTGCAGGGGTCAGGAGTATGTAATGTACAACATAGAGTATATAGTGCAGGAATCAGGAGTATGTAATGTACAACATAGAGTATATAGTGCAGGAATCAGGAGTATGGAATGTACAACATAGAGTATATAGTGCAGGGGTCAGGAGTATGTAATGTACAACATAGAGTATATAGTGCAGGGGTCAGGAGTATGTAATGTACAACATAGAGTATATAGTGCAGGGGTCAGGAGTATGTAATGTACAACATAGAGTATATAGTGCAGGGGTCAGGAGTATGTAATGTACAACATAGAGTATATAGTGCAGGGGTCAGGAGTATGTAATGTACAACATAGAGTATATAGTGCAGGGGTCAGGAGTATGTAATGTACAACATAGAGTATATAGTGCAGGGGTCAGGAGTATATAATGTACAGCATAGAGTATATAGTGCAGGGGTCAGGAGTATGTAATGTACAACATAGAGTATATAGTGCAGGGGTCAGGAGTATGTAATGTACAACAGAGTATATAGTGCAGGGGTCAGGAGGATGTAATGTACAACATAGAGTATATAGTGCAGGGGTCAGGAGAATGTAATGTACAACATAGAGTATATAGTGCAGGGGTCAGGAGGATGTAATGTACAACATAGAGTATATAGTGCAGGGGTCAGGAGGATGTAATGTACAACATAGAGTATACAGTGTAAGGGTCAGGACTCATAATATTATTATTCATCAATCAGTGGAATATTAAATGTTTACTGTAGACAAGTTGCAGAGATCCCACACCGCTGCCTCCCATCTCCTGAGACTGCACTCAGTGACTTGGGTCTGAGACACTACAGACATATCCCTCCACCCGGCACAGCCAGCAAATAAAAGAGTAAGAAACCCTGGGAGAATTGCTCTGTCAGAGATTTTACTAGATCTGATACATGGTAGAAGACCCAATACACATGTCTCAGGTCATCCAACACTTATGGTGAACATCAACATTTTGCTGCCAGCTGATCCCCAGAACCTCCATAAATCCAGTCTAGATACATAAATTGTGTCTGCAGCACAGAGAAGGAAGATTATCCGAGAGAAATCCAGGAATACAGGACGGGGAACACAGCTCAGGAAAGTGACCAGGGGATTACAGGCTGATATCACCCAGTCCCCGCCCTACTCTGGACCAATCAGTGAGCAGTATGGGTGGAGGAATTATTATTATTATTATTACATGGAGTTTATATAGCGCCAAAGGGTTTGCTCAGCGCTGTACAATAGGGGGGACAATACATGAACCAGTACCACAAAAACAGACAGCGTACGAGGGGTAAGAGGGCCCTACTCTTTCAAGCTTACAATCTAGGAGGGAGGGGGTAGTGGAACAAAAGGAAGTGGCTGAGGGGAATGAAGTGGCTGAGGGGGATGAAGTGGTGGGAGGAATGAGGGAGGATGGCCGTTAGGTGAGGGTGGGGTAGGCTTCCCTGAAGAGATGGGTTTTGAGGGAGCGCCTGAATGTGGGGAGGGAAGGCGACAGTTGGATGGATTGGGGCAGTGAGTTCCAGAGGATAGGGGAGGACCTGGAGAAGTCCTGCAGTCGTGCATGGGAGGAGGAGACCAGGGAGCAGGATAGAAGGAGGTCCTGTGAAGAGCGAAGGGTACGGGTAGGGTGGTACTTGGGGATCAGGTTGGTGAGGTAGTCAGGGGCAGTGTTGTGAACGGCTTTGTAGGTCAGGATTAGAAGGTTAAATTTGATGCGTTGGGCAATCAGGAGCCAGTGGAGGGAGAGGCAGAGGGGGGTGGCAGAGGTGGAGCGGGTGGTGAGGTGGATGAGTCTGGCCGCTGAGTTCAGGATGGTCTGGAGCGGGGAGAGCCTGCACTTGGGTAGGCCAATGAGAAGAGAGTTGCAGTAGTCAAGGCGTGAGATGATGAGGGAGTGTACTAGAAGTTTGGTGGTGTCTGGGGTGAGGAAGGAGCGTATCTTGGCAATATTGCGGAGGTGGAGCCTGCATGTGTTTGTGAGTGATTTGACATGAGGCAGGAAGGAGAGGTTCGAGTCAAGAATGACGCCAAGGACTTTGGCTTGCGGGGCGGGAATGATAGTGGTGTTGGTGGTGGTGATGGATAGGATGGGGGGGGGGCAGGGGAAAGATGAGGAGCTCGGTTTTGGAGAGGTTAAGCTTGAGGAAATGTAGCGACATCCAGTCTGAGATGTCGTTTAGGAGGTGAGTGATGCGGGCGGAGATAGTGGGGGTGAGGTGGGGGGTGGAGAGGTAGATTTGGGTGTCGTCAGCGTAGAGGTGATAATTGAAGCCATGGGAGTGTATGAGTGTGCCCAGGGAGGAGGTGTAGATGGAGAAGAGAAGGGGTCCAAGGACAGAGCCTTGGGGGACCCCAACAGAGAGGGGGAGGGAGGGGGAGGTGGTACCATTGTAGGTGACACTGAAGGAGCGTCGGGATAGGTAGGATGAGAACCAGGAGAGAGCGGTGTCTCTGATGCCAAGGGAGAGTAGTTTATTAAGGAGGAGGGGGTGGTCGACTGTGTCGAAGGCCGCGGAGAGGTCCAGGAGAAGGAGGACAGAGTAGTCGCCCTTGGCTTTGGCGTTTAGTAGGTCGTTAATGATTTTGAGGAGGGCGGTTTCGGTGGAGTGTAGGGGACGGAAGCCGGACTGTAATGGGTCAAGGAGGTTATTGTCAGTAAGGTGGGCGCTTAGGCGATCGTAGACTATGCGCTCAAGGAGCTTGGAGGTGAGTGGCAGCAGGGAGATGGGTCTGAGGTTGTTGGGGTCTGCGGGATCCAGGGAGGGCTTTTTGAGGATGGGGGTGATATGTGCGTGCTTTAGGGGGGAGGGGAATGCGCCAGTAGAGAGGGAGAGATTGAAGATGTGGGTGAGGGAGCGGATGAGGGAAGAGGGGGGTGACCGGAGGAGTTGAGAGGGGATAGGGTCCAGGGGGCAGGTAGTGAGGCGGGCTTCTGAGAGGACCTTGACGATTTCCTCAGTAGTGACAGGGCTGAGGGAGTGCAGTGCAGGGGGGGTTACGGTGGGCGGGGCCTTGGGAGCGGTGGAGGGCAGTGCGGTTGTGAGGGCAGAGGAGGGGGGAGAAGAAGGGGTGACGGGGGTGGGGAGGCTAGGTGGGGAGGTATATTGCGAGTTGACAATGTCCTTATGGATAGTGTCAATCTTGTTATGGAAATGGGTGGCAATCTCGTGGGCGGTGAGTGAGGTACTGAGTGGAGGAGGGGGGGGGGGGGAGAGTAGGGAGTTGAAGGTGGAGAAGAGTCGGCGAGGGCAGGAGGAGAGGGTGTTGATTAGGTTAACAAAGTAGGCCTGCTTGGCGGCGTGGAGGGAGGAGGTGTAAGTGAGGAAGGCAGATTTGTAGAAGGAGAATGCGTGAGGGGATCTGGTTTTGCTCCATAGTCTCTCCAGTGCGCGACTGCGACGTTTGAGGCGTTTAGTGCTGTCGGTCTGCCATGGTTGGAGCGGTCTGGGTTTGATGTTGCGTGTGGTTAGGGGTGCCAGAGAGTCTAGGGCAGCTGACAGTGAGTCGTTGTACAAGGTGGTGGCTAGGTCAGGACATGACAGTGGGAGGATGCTGTCGTGTAGGCGGTCGGCAGCCGAGTGGAGGGGGGCCGGGTTCAGGTTGCGGAGATTGCGGCTGGTGATGGTTTGGCGTTTTGGGGGGGGGGAGTTGGGGGAAGGGGAGATGGAGAACGTGATGAGGTGGTGGTCAGAGAGAGGGAAGGGGGTGTTAAAGAACTGGTTGAGGGTACAGAGGTGGGAGAAGACGAGGTCCAGGGTGTTCCCTCCGATGTGGGTGGAGGATTGCGTGTACTGTGTGAGCGCGAAGGAGGAGGTTAGGTGGAGGAATTGGGAAGTAGCCGGGGTGTTGTCGTTGATGGGGATGTTGAAGTCCCCGAGGATGATGGTCGGTAGCTCAGAGGAGAGGAAGAAGGGGAGCCAGGCGGCTAAGTCATCCAGGAAGCGGGGTATGGATCCGGGGGGCCTGTAGATCACTGCGATCCTTAGGGGGGTGGGTGAGAAGAGTCGGATGCAGTGCGCCTCAAAGGAGGGGAAGGATAGAGAGGGTGGGTTAGGGAGGACCTGGAAGGTGCTCAGCGGTGAAAGGAGCAGGCCGACACCACCACCTCTGCGATCGCTCAGTCTTGGCGAATGGGTCCAGATGAGACCTCCATGGGTGAGTGCCGCGGGGGAAGTGGAGTCGGTGGCCTGTACCCAGGTTTCGGTGACTGCTAGGAGGTTTAGGGAGCGGGAGATGAAGAGGTCGTGGATGGCGGTAAGTTTGTTGCAACTCGAACGAGCATTCAGGAGTGCAAACAAGAGATGGGGAGGAGGGGTGCATGTATGAGGTTGAGGCGGTTGCGTCGGCTGGCGTGAGCAGGGGGGGCTCTAGGGGGGGGGTGAGGTGGTGAGGGGCCAGGGTTCGGGGAGATGTCTCCAGCTGATATGAGAAGGAGGAGGGTGAGGAAGGTGGCATGGGAACGGGAGGTGTAGGAGCGTGTGGGTCTGGACGTGGTGGCAAGTGGGTCAGCGGGGAAGTGGAGTAGCAGGAGGAGGTGGTGGGTGCCGTAATGAGGAGAGGGGAGAAGCGAGGGGGCGATATAGAGCTGCTTAGTGGGGGTGGGCGGGTAGAGGGAGGCGGTTTTAAGGATGGAGGAGAGGAGGACGAGGAGGAGGAGCGCGGGCGGCATGTTGGGGTGAGCGGGGTGCTGGAAAGGTCAGGGGGGTGAAGGGGTGCTGGTCAGGGATGGCAAAGTGAAGTGTCCGAAATGCCGTGGGAGGTGAGGGGGTGCAAGTCCGGGATGGTGAAGCAGAGCGTCTGAAGCGCTGTGGAGGAGACTATTGAGTTCTTCTGGGAGGGGAGAGGGAGAGTGGAGGGCAGCAAGGATAGCAGCTGGTTGGTAGTAGTCTGCGGGTGAAGTAGGTTGGTGTCCGTGGGTGCGGCAGCACGTCATCAGTGGATGTGGTGGTTCGTTGAGCGGAGGGGTCGTAGGGCGCGACGTCTGGGGTGCAGTAGGCGCGGCATCTGGTGATGCTGGCGGCTTGGAGACCGGAGAAGTTGAGGCCAGGTGTTGAGGGCTCGGTGTCGGGAGGCGCTGAGGGTGCTGAAGGGCCCGGCGTCGGGAGGAGTGGAAGGGTCGTCATCAGGAGGTGGTATGGATCGACGTCTGGAGGTGGAGTAGGCTAGGCGTTGGCAGCTGTAGTAGGGTCAGCGTCCGTGAACGAAGTGAGCCGGCGCAGGCGGATGTTGAGGGCCAGGCGCTGAGGACTCAGCGTCGGGAGGCACTGATGGTGCTGAAGGGCCCGGCATCAGGTGGTGTATGAAGGAACCGGCGTTAGGCGGTGTAGAGGGGCCGTTGGCAGGAGGTGGTGAGGACCGACGTCTGGAGGTGGAGTGGGTTAGTCGCAGTCTGGCTCAGCGTCCGTGGGTGAGGTGAGCAGCGCAGGTGGATGTTGTGGGCCAGTGACTGGGGGTGCTGGGGGACCTGCGTCGGTGGGAGCGGTAAGGCCACGTGGTAGGCTTGGCTCCGCCGAATTGGATAGGGTTTGGGCAGTTCAGTGGTAGGTGCCCCAAAGGGGAGGCTTACCCTTTCGGTGCAGGTAGCGGAGGTGCAGCGGCATCCTGGAAAGGTCCCTGGTCTGGGGCCGGCTGGTGCAGGGCAGCCCGCAGGGTACTGGGAGGCCCAAAGCAGTTCCCAGGCAGGGCCGCTGGGTGTTGGATGCTGGGTGCCCCGAGGTGGCGGCAGGGTGTCAGCAGCTGGAAGCGGGCGGTCTGGGGTGGTCCCTGAGCTAGCAGGGAGGGCTCCAGGGAGACCGTGAGGCCGTGCCGGTTCCTGGTGGTCCAGGGTAGTCAACGAGGACCCAGGGCTGATGGGGAGGGCCCTGGGCAGGCAGGCAGGTCGGTGGGACCCGGTGGGCAGAGCGGAGACAGTCCGGGTGGATGTCCGGCGATGCGGTCCGGTCGCGGCTCGGCCGCGGCAAAAATTGAGGCCCCGGCTTCAGGTGCGCGGGTAGGCCACGATTCCCAGAGCTCCGGGAAAAGGTCCAGAAGCCTTCCCTGGTGGTCGGGCTGGGCCGGGAGTGTCTTAGGGGCCCCGCTGGGGTCCGCTGCGGCCCGGATGGCAGCGGATTGGGGCTAGGAGCGCAGGAGCTCCTAACGCATGTCTGCTCCCGCCGCCATCTTGAATAAATATATTCAGGAGGAATGGATTTAGTGTTCATGACCCACCTGTGCTGATCTCTGTAGGAGTGTCCTCCTCTATAAATGTCCCCGTTATTCCATCCTCCTCCATAGACTGCTGATCATCCCTCACATACGCCTCTTCTTCTTCTGCTTTCACCTCAAATTCTATATCGATTGGATCTCCACTCTAAATCAAGGAAATGAGAGAAAATATCATCTGTAAGATATAAGGTCACAGAAAATACCCACACATTGTCTCCATGAATTCATGTTCTAGATGCTCCATCCCACCAACCTTGTAATAGTGAGGGATGGTGTGACCTTCCTGTGTGGAATCCCGGGAATACAGAGGACGGGGACATCTCTCTGGTGGGTTCCTGGTATTAGGTGGCTCCATCATATCCTTGTGTCCTTCTGAAAACTCCTCCATCACTCCATACTCCTCATCCTCCTCTTTATACTCTTCTTTAACATCAATATTATCATCCCCGAGGATTCCACTCTGAAAGATATAATAAAACATTCATTGTAACAAACATGCTGTGTATAAATCACAACTACCAATAATTGTCATCATCTACCTGATGATGGTGAGGGATGGTGTGACCTTCCTGTGTGGAATCCCGGGAATACAGAGGACGGGGACATCTCTCTGGTGGGTTCCTGTAGCTGGATGACTCCACCATGGTGTCCTGGTACAGATCTTTGTGTTCTTTTAGAAGCTCTGACTCCTCCATCCCCCCATCCTCATCCTCCTCCTCTTTTATCTCTTCTTTAACCTCAACTTTAGGATCTCTCAGGTTTCCACTCTGAATATATAATAAAAATGCCATCAATGGTAACAATGCAGATAATGTACAGATCCTAATGATACTATCAGTGATTGTTCCTCATCTATCTGATGATGGTGAGGGATGGTGTGACCTTCCTGTGTGGAATCCCGGGAATACAGAGGACGGGGACATCTCTCTGGTGGGTTCCCATGACTGGATCCATCTGTAGGAAACACACACACTGACTGAATCCATTGTTTCTATGTGTTTATCAGATGATGGGGGATCTAGGTGGATCCTCCGTACTGCTCTCTCCTTTACAATAAAGTCTCCTCTTACCCGGTGATGTGAGGGGCGGCTGATTGTCCATCATGACGTCCTTGTAGAGATCCTTGTGTCCTTCTAAATACTCCCACTCCTCCATGGAGAAATAGACAGTGACACCCTGACACCTTATAGGAACCTGACACACACAATGATACAGTCACCATCCAGACACATCCCTTGTCTGTTACTGGAGAATGTCCCAGAATTCCCGGCACCGCTCACCTCTCCTGTCAGCAGCTCAGTGATCTCTCTGGTGACTTCTAGAATCTTCTTCTTCTTTCTCTCTTCTATCAGGGAGGGAGGTGGAGGCAATGTGATGTCATATGATCTCCAGACTTCACAGGAGGAAAACTCTACATCTGAACACAAATAGTCACATCAAATGATATTCCCAGAATCCTCCTCACCTCTCCATTCAGGTCTCCATTTTATTAAAGCCCCACTTCAGGCTGAGGTATAATTTCCCCCCACAGGACCCCCACACTACGCAGGGTATAGGCTTGTTGCAGCATTCTGATGTCATTACATACAACGCAGGACCAACAGTCCCACTTTACATGTGAGGATACCAAGGGGCCCCACATCCTAAGAGGAACAGGGAAAAAGACAAGATGGAGGGACATTGGGAGGAGGAGCTGTGAGGTCAGTGTGATGTCATAGGATTCTCTGACTCTGGATGGAGGGACATTGGGAGGAGGAGCTGTGAGGTCAGTGTGATGTCATAGGATTCTCTGACTCTGGATGGAAGGACATTGGGAGGAGGGGCTGTGAGGTCAGTGTGATGTCATAGGATTCTCTGACTCTGGATGGAGGGACATTGGGAGGAGGAGCTGTGAGGTCAGTCTGATGTCATAGGGTTCTCTGACTCTGGATGGGGGGACATTGGGAGGAGGGGCTGTGAGGTCATTGTGATGTCATAGGATTCTCTGACTCTGGATGGAGGGACATTGGGAGGAGGAGCTGTGAGGTCGGTGTGATGTCATAGGATTCTCTGACTCTGGATGAAGGGACATTGGGGGGAGGAGCTGTGAGGTCAGTGTGATGTCATAGGACATATAGACTCCGGATGGAGGGACATTTGGATGGGGAGATTTGAGGGGTCCTCTATATGAGACTCCCATGCAAACCAAATCATAGTTCCTGGGTGCGTCCTACCTCTCCTAAACTGAAGAGTGAACTTTGACCTTTACCATCCAGAAATCTGTCCGGAATCTGTGGCAGTAAGCGGTCATGTGATCAGGTGACGTGCGGAGGAACGGAGTGTAAATAGCAGACAATTGTCTCCAGAGCCCCTAATGGTGGGGATGGATTTGGCGGCGTGCTGGTGCCAAGTTTCCTCCCCCCAGGGTCACTGCAGGTGTGGAGAAAAGCTGTGTAAGAGGATATGGAGGAGAGATGAGGAGGAGGTCCAGGAATCAGGAGAAAGGTCAGGGCAAGCAACAGACGAGCGCATCCAAGAGACCAAGCCGGGGTCACTACACAGAAAATCAATCCAAGGAAACAACAGGCAGGACGAGGAATAGCAAGAAGGAGCTGAGAGACAAATGAGAATATTGCTCAGCCAATGGGAGATGATCTCAGCATGACTTCCATCATGAAGAAGATGAGGGGGAGGGGAGGAAGTCACTGAAGGTGACCATAGATCCATGGAAATTCAGCTGGTTCAGCAGGGATCGCTCACATTTCCATCCATGTGTGGCCACTGCCGGATAAAAGCCACTCCCCCAGCGGCTGCAGCCAATAGCTTCAGTGCTGATCTGTGTATTCTGAGAGCGGAGGAGTCCCCCCATTGTCAGAATACAAGAGTGCAGCGGGGAGGATTCCCCCATCCACCTACAATGTGTGGATGGGGGAATCACTTCAGTTTTTATGGTCATCCCGCTGGCTGAACGATAAAACTGAACCATGTAGGCCAGCTTTGGGGGCAAATATATTATCATCAACTCCTCCCCCTGAAGGGGTTCATCTACGTATTACCTCCTCTGCCGCCAGATCCAGGAATGTCTCCTCTTTGCTTCCTCCTGATTTACCTCTCCCCTAAAATGTCCTGTCTGTATCTGACATCACTTCCTGTCTTTACCTGACATCACTTCCTGTCTGACATCACTTGTTTGTCTTCCATAGACTTCCTGTCTGTACCTGACATCACTTCCTGTTTTCCATAGAGACCTCCTGTCTGGGTAGAAGTGAGATCCCCACCTTGTGGAGCTCAGAGGAACTGCAGCCCCGAGAAGCGTCTGGTAGTGTGACCCCGGCCTTGTGCTGGGTGTGTATGGACTGTAGATCCTTATAGAGGGGTCACCTCCAATCCCACCAAGGGGGACAGAAATATATGACTGCTCGGGGGAGGGGTTTTGGCCCCTTTGATTTTGCAGTAACATTGATTGTAGATTTAGTCCTGTAGAACATCTGGTATATGGATACAAAGCCCCCCAGCTGGGAGTAAAGGGTGGAAATGGCTGGTGACCCCCAGATTTGGGCAATGATGTCATCACTATAAATGGATAAAACCCGCGCTATGTGTAACAACTCCAAACCTACAAAAACCTTCTAGCGGACTGCTGCTGTAACAAAGGGAAGGATTCCCTGTCATCTAGAAGAGCATTATGTGTCACAGCGCTGTCCTATTGTGTGTGCACAGAAATCATCACAAATACACTACAAATATGTGGAGACATTCAGAGATAAAGAGCTCGGGGCTCCAAATCCTATTCTCTGCACATCCACTGCTTCCACTTTACACCCACTTCATTGGTCTTATGGGGTTTATCAATAAATGAAGGAAACTGAACCGTGTGCAAATCCATCCACAACATAAAGTGCTTTGTGCTCAAGATGCTGCTCCATGCAGATCCACTGCTTCCACTTTACACCCACTTCATTCATCTCATCAGATTTGCTGCTATAGGAAATCATTTAAAATGATGGTAAAAACAATTCTGCAGCTAATTGGCCACTAGGATTACTTTTACATGAAAGCCGCCCACCAGCTAAGAAACCAGCACTAGAATGATGCCTGTAGCTGCAAGCATCCTCCCGGTATAACCACTCCAAGTCCAGCGACGTTCCAGTACATTGCTGGTCCATGTTGGACATATATGTACCAGCAGAGAACACGGACATACGATGAATCGGGTCTGCGGACCAATATGACTGCAATTCATTCTTTTCTGTAATGTCCATGTTGAGGGTTCGGCCCAATAAGTTTTACATTCATAACCCGTGATAGAGTTCCATGTGAATTGTGTGACAAGAGCTGAATTTGGGGGGCGGCCATGTATTGTGGTGTATAAATTGCCTTGGCCCACAATTGGTACAAATCTTCTGTGAAGAACAGTGGAGGGGCTGAACACTAGTGCTGGCAGTGACCGGGCCGATCCGGCTAACACTGAGTATTGGGGACACTATACAAGGCCGGCACTTCTACACATGTATTGGTTTCACTGTATATAATTCTATGATGATCACTCATTAGTATATGTTTGTATATTCAGTATTTCTATTCACTTATTATTTATATATTAGGTAGCGCTGCATCAATTTATTGTGTTTTTGGTTGTTTCCCTGTCATAAGGTATATGATAGATGGCAGCAGCTTCCTCTTATTAGGAGTTTTTTATGTCATCAGTATTGAGTTAGGAGTGCAGGAGGTTCACACCATTAAATTCTAGGAGCAGACCTCCTCCGTACTCCATACTGATGACCTAGAAGGGGCTATAAATGTGTCCCCTATAGATAATACCGGGACTAAAGGTTGTCACCATTTCAGCACACACAACTTAAGGTTTGACATGTTGGATATCTATTTACTCGCTGCAACCTCGGCTTTTATATTTTTACACATAAATGGGTCATTTATTGCTTTTTTGTGCCCTGAAATTAACTTAAGTGTATTTTTTACTGAAATTTGGCATTTCCTAGACTTTGTGATAATATTTTCTGACATAAAACATTAGAACTGCCACTATTTTATTCTCTAAAGTCTCTACTTTCAGAAAATCAATATTTTGGGGGTTTCGTGTCATCTTTAGGGCTAAAATGATTTTTTAAATGTTTGCAAAAAGGGCTCTGGAAGTGAAAGGGAGGAAGGATAAGCCGGATACTCCCCTTTCCTGAGGAGCAGCCAATCGGTTCTCATTACACTGCAAGGTCTCTCCCCTCCCTGCTAGTCCCCGGGTGCGGTGCTGGAGACAGGCGGGGGAGGGGAGGAGGAGATAAACAGAACAATGTTACACATATTAAATGTTTTAGTCGCTATAAAGTCCCTTTCATTTTTGAAACCCCCCGGACATTCCTTAAAGAGCCTCAGATTTATATACATTTTCTGTTAAAAAGGAATGTTTCCTTCCTCCTGAGCAGCAATGTAAGGGGCTCTATGCTCCATACTCCTGACCCCGGCACTCCATCATTGTGTTGGCTGCATAGTGTAATGATTGCCCATTGGCTGCCTGTGTAGTGTCATCATTGCCCTTTGTAGGCCATGTATGGTCAGGATGGTCCTTGTCTTGTCTATTTATTGTCAGTGCTGTTTGTTTAGAGGACCATATTACTAGAATTTATCTCCACAATGAGGAGAATGTTCCGGCCCCGGAAGTGGGGGAATGTTCTGCCCCTGAAGGGGGTAATCTGGGTTCCCACACTATATATGTGTGTATCATCATCTGCTGGAGATAAAAGACGTCACAGCGACTATGGAGGAAGAGGACGGACATGACTATGGAGGAAGAGGACGGACATGACTATGGAGGAAGAGGATGGACGTGACTATGAAGGAAGAGGACGGACATGATGATGGAGGAAGAGGATGAACATGACTATGGAGGAAGAGGACGAACATGACGGGGGTTACTGGGTGTAAATAGGAAATAACATCTTATTACCTCCTCTGCTGCCAAGTGCAGCAAAATATCTCTGATCTGCTTCCTCCCAACTCACCTCTCGGAATGGCCTGTCTGTACCTGACATCACTTCCTGTCTGTACCTGACATCACTTCCTGTCTGTATCCCATAAAGAAGTCCTGTCTGGGGAGAAATGAGATCCCCATCTTGTGGATTTCAGAGAAACAGCAGCCCCAAGAAACTTCCCCTAAAGACCATTCCAGCATTGTATCTACCTTACAGGGATACCAGAGAAGATCAAAAAGAACTAAAAAACAGTAAGAAACAATAAACCTAACTCTTATGCAACCAACTGTTTAAAAAAGATATTTTACTACAGATAGAAAAGTCTTAAAGACACAGAACACAAGATAAAAACAAAATACATAATAAAACAGAGACCTCCAAAACAGATCTTTTTGGGTAAAAAAAATGCAAAAATAAATCCAAAGGCATAAAAATATCTATCAATCCACTCATAATGAAGATGTTAGACATAAATGACAAGGATGTAATGGTCACAGAGGAATGGTGGTGGAGATCTCTCAAAGTAAGAACACTTCCTTGAATGGTTCTATAAATAAAGAATGAATCCTGGAGGGAATAAAGCTGTAAAGCAATAAATAATATATAAACTGGGCCATCCACTTCATCCATAAAGACATTGTGATTGAAGATCTTCTAGATCACATAGAAGGAGGACTCATCCATGATTTCATACATTTGTTTGGAAGGATAGAACAATCCTCAGAAGGGAACATGTAGGATGACAGGAAAGGCTCCTGACTGGTGAGATCCTCCAAACATAATGATGACATCCATGAACTGGAGCGAGCTCGTTGGGGTGATAAAGCCAATCTGGAAACACTGTGTAGACGTTCTCCAAGAACTCAGCACACTCCAGGTGTGGAGAAAGTCTCCAGATGGGTTTAGCCTGTCATTTATCATAGGTAGAAATGTCCACACATGGACTTCCACAGGGACCCCCGAGACTACATATAGATCCTGTACAGTGTCCCCTGTAATGAACTGCTTCCCACCAGGCCTATAGCAGAATGACAGCTTAGCGGGATCTCTCCCATCCTGGGTGGACATCATATGAAGTCCTCCAAGTCTAGTGGCTCTGCTGTGTCTTGATATGTCACCTGCTGTGTCCACCAGATGACAGATCATTGTACCAGGCCAGCCCAGTACCATGTGATTGCTATGACCAATCACAGTGATCACATGACAGTTGTACACAATGAATGGCTTTCATTCATAGCCATTCATTGTGTACTATTGTGATGATCTCTGTGATTTGTCTCTGGCTCACTACCTCTACTGGAAATGTATTCCAAGCATCTACTACTCTTTCAGTAAAATAATACTTTCTGAGATTAGTTGGGAACTTTCCTCCAGTTAGTTGGAGGTCATGTCCCGTGTTCTTCATTTTGGTTTCATATTGAAAATCCTGCCCTCCTGAACCTTATTCACTCCCTTGTTGTATGTAAAGGTTTCAGTCATGTCTCCCTTTTCCCTTCTCTCCTCCAGACTGGACATGTTACGTTCCTGAAGTCTCTCCTGATATCACTATTTGTATTCCCCATCTCTGGACTCGTTCTATCTTATCACCTTTATGTAAGTGAGGTCTCCAGAACTGGACACAGTATTCTACATGAGGTTGCTGGTGACCCCTCTAGTGATATAAAGACCTATATAGAGGAATCAGGACCTCCTTCCTCCTGCTGGTGACCCCTCTAGTGATATAAAGATCTATATAGAGGAATCGGGACCTCCTTCCTCCTGCCGGTGACCCCTCTAGTGATATAAAGATCTATATAGGGGAATCGGGACCTCCTTTCTCCTGCCGGTGACCCCTCTAGCGATATATAGATCTATATAGAGGAATCGGGACCTCCTTCCTCCTGCAGGTGACCCCTCTAGCGATATAAAGATCTATATAGAGGAATCAGGACCTCCTTCCTCCTGCCAGTGACCCCTCTAGTGATATAAAGATCTATATAGAGGAATCGGGACCTCCTTCCTCCTGCCGGTGACCCCTCTAGCGATATAAAGACCTATATAGAGGAATCGGGACCTCCTTCCTCCCGTAGGTGACCCCTCTAGTGATATAAAGATCTATATAGAGGAATCGGGACCTCCTTCCTCCTGCCGGTGACCCCTCTAGCGATATAAAGACCTATATAGGGGAATCGGGACCTCCTTCCTCCTGCCGGTGACCCCTTTAGTGATATAAAGATCTAAATAAGTACCCCAAATCCTTTTCTTCTGAAGTGCTGTCAAGCAACATAACCCCCAATGTTGTTTTCTCTAAAGGGATTATTTTTCCCTAGGTGCATTATGTTACATTTAGAAACATTGAACTGAAATTTCCACTTCTCTGATCAATCATCCAGCAATGCCAGATCCTGTTCCATGTTACAGACACCTCCAGGGATATCCTCCTTATTACACACCTTTGTGTCATCAGCAAAGAGACATCCCCTTACCCAACAACCCTTTAGTTATATCCCTTACATATAGATTACATAGAACAGGACCCAGTACAGAGCCTTGGGGTACACCACTAGTGACTGCTCTCTGTTCTGAGTGATCCCCATTTACAACCACACTCTGGTATCTATCCTTTATCCAACTGCACATCCACTGAACCCCCCAAGGGCTAAGTCCTAGCTTGTCCAACTTCTGTATTAGATCATTATGTGGAACTGTATCACATGCCTTGCTGAAATCAAGATATTCTATGTCCACAGCACCACCCTGGTCCAAAACATTGGTGATATAGTCAAAAAGTCCAATCAGATGAGTCTGCCATGGTCTGCCCCCAGTAAAGCCATGCTGCTTTGGATCCAGCAAGTTGTGTAGATGATCAATGATCCTTCCTTTCAGGAGTGATTCCATTAACTTGACTACCACCAATGTTAGACTCACTGGCCTGTAATTGCCGGCTTCTACCTTGCTGCCCTTCTTGGATGGAACACACTGTGCACTCCATTATATGAACAATATTGGGAGTGCTGCAATCATCATCTGATCAGGATACACAGGAGTATGAGCCAATCATAGATCAGCAGGTGCCTACAGGTTACCACCCCACAGGGTTATAAGCCAATTGTAGATCAGCAGGTGCCTACAGGTTACCAGTCCAAAGGGTTATGAGCCAATCGGAAATCAGCAGCTGCCTACAGGTTACCACCCCACAGGGTTATGAGCCAATCATAGATCAGCAGGTGCCTATAGGTTACCACCCCACAGGGTTATGAGCCAGTCATAGATTACCAGGTTGTCGGAACTGTTCTGGGCTCACAGAATGAACCAGGAAGGCTGAACTTATCATCTCTACATGGACATGCTGGAAGCCATTTTGTTCTGTATATTCTATTTCATGGTTTCTGAACACAGATTCTAAGAGCGTTCCAAGGTGGTTACAGCTTATGTTCCCAGGTTATAAATCTGGGGGGAGGTATGGTGGTATCAGACGGCTACAAGATGAAGACTAGACATGACACCAAGTGGTAAGATAAATGGATGAGTCCATGTCTAGGTTGAACAAAGGACACAAGAACTGGTCACAATGATTATTTCCCATGATCCTCTGGAAAGAGTGCATATTATACCTTACATTGTATATGGTGTTATTATTATGTGACAGGAATATCTGATCCAAAAATGTCAATTGTATTATTATTAGTATTACATGAAGTGAATGCTTGCTTACTTATGTCATCCAGGTTTATATTACTATATTCCATTTCCACATACATATATTTATATGAAATGGTTTAACAATGAATACATATTGATATATTGGGGATATTCTGTTTGTAACATTATAAAGTATTAGTTTGAGTTCATTGTATGACAACGTTGTTATGTTACAGAAGATGTGAGATAAGAAGTCTCAGTATAATGACCTCATCTTTTTGTAGGATATATAGGTAGATTTTTCTTCTCCAGAATCACTTAATACATTATTTGCAGTGACTTTGGTACAAGTTTGTCTGAAACCAACCCGTCAGAAAAGCCGTTATCTGGTAATATAGTGATGTCCTTACTAGCCAAGGTTAAAGGTCAACCCTTGTCATGTTGCAGAAGACATGTCAGAGAAACCCAAATCCTTCCCAATCCTATACTGCCCCCTATATGCCGATGATCTCAAACAGTAATACCGGAAGTGCATGGGCCGCCATCTTGGTATAGGACCATCACATATCCCAATAGAGATTTCACCCTGCAATGTCCCAGGTGGACACTTTTAAATGTGAGTTCATTATTATATTATTTTTATAAAGGTATATTTTATTGGAAATATTACACTATTTGGAGTGTTCTTTTCTATGATATGGAGCGGAGCTGGAGAGTTTTAAAGAGCTGAGGGTGGTGAGCAGTTTGTACCAGTATACCTGCCCGGGTTACAAGGGAAAAAGCACAGTATGACCTGAGATGCAGGACAAACCTGAAGGTGAGGGCTAGATATGAGCGAATCGAACCAGGCGAACCGGAATTCGAGTCGAATTTCAGGAAATATTCGATTCGCGTCGAATCCGAAATTTTGCCTACTTCGGGTGCGCGAATCGAATATTTCCCGATCAGCCGGCAAAAGTGCCCCTGCAGTGAGCTCCGCTATTTCTGACAGTTCTCTGACAGAAGGAACACATGTACAGCGGTTGAAACATTGTATCTATTAGTTTCCATTTAGGATACAGATGTTTCAACCGCTGTACATGTGAAGAAGCTGTCAGAGAACTGTTAGAAATAGAGGAACTCTGCACATACACTTTTTGCCGGTTTGGAATTGTTATTTTCATCCTACTTCTTCTTCTTCTTCTACTTCTTCATCCTCATCCTCAGAAGAAGAAGAAGAGGATGAGGATGAGGATGAAGAAGAAGTAGTAGGATGAAAATAAGAATAATTCCAAGCCGGCAAAAAGTGTATGTGCAGAGTTCCTCTATTCTGCAGATACACTTAGAGGAGCTCTGCAGATACACTTAGAGGAGCTCTGCACATACACTTTTTGCCGGCTTGGAATTAATCTTATTTTCATCCTACTTCTTCTTCTTCTTCTTCTTCATCCTCATCCTCAGAAGAAGAAGAAGAGGATGAGGATGAGGATAAAGAAGAAGAAGAAGAAGAAGAAGTAGGATGAAAATAAGAATAATTCCAAGCCGGCAAAAAGTGTATGTGCAGAGCTCCTCTAAGTGTATCTGCAGAGCTCCTCTAAGTGTATCTGCAGAATAGAGGAACTCTGCACATACACTTTTTGCCGGAAACCGCTGTATGGAGGGAATGTCCCAGAACTGTCAGAAATAGACTATTTATGACAGTTCTGGGACATTCCTTCCATACAGCGGTTGAAACATTGTATCTATTTGTTTCCATAAATGGATCCATTTATGGAAACAAATAGATACAATGTTTCAACCGCTGTATGGAAGGACAGTCCCAGAACTGTCATTAATAGTCTATTTCTGACAGTTCTATGACATTCCCTCCATACAGCGGTTGAAACCGCTGTATGGAGTGAATGTCCCAGAACTGTCAGAAATAGACTATTTATGACAGTTCTGGGACATTCACTCCATACAGCGGTTTCAACCGCTGTATGGAGGGAATGTCATAGAACTGTCAGAAATAGACTATTTATGACAGTTCTGGGACACTCACTCCATACAGCGGTTGAAACATTGTATCTATTTGTTTCCATAAATGGATTCATTTATGGAAACAAATAGATACAATGTTTCAACCGCTGTATGGAGGGAATGTCATAGAACTGTCAGAAATAGACTATTAATGACAGTTCTGGGACATTCCTTCCATACAGCGGTTGAAACATTGTATCTATTTGTTTCCATAAATGGATCCATTTATGGAAACAAATAGATACAATGTTTCAACCGCTGTATGGAGTGAGTGTCCCAGAACTGTTAGAAATAGTCTATTTCTGACAGTTCTATGACATTCCCTCCATACAGCGGTTGAAACCGCTGTATGGAGTGAATGTCCCAGAACTGTCAGAAATAGACAGAAACTGTCACAGAACTGTCCTTCTTCTCATCCTTCTCCTTCTTCTCATCCTTCTTCTCATCCTTCTCCTTCTTCTCATCCTTCTCCTTCTTCTCATCCTTCTTCTCATCCTTCTCCTTCTTCTCATCCTTCTCCTTCTTCTCATCCTTCTCCTTCTTCTCATCCTTCTCCTTCTTCTCATCCTTCTCCTTCTTCTCATCCTTCTCCTTCTCCTTCTTCTCATCCTTCTCCTTCTCCTTCTTCTCATCCTTCTCCTTCTCCATCTTCTCATCCTTCTCCTTCTTCTCATCCTTCTCCTTCTGCTTCTCCTTCTTCTCATCCTTCTCCTTCTTCTCATCCTTCTCCTTCTTCTCATCCTTCTTCTCATCCTTCTTCTCATCCTTCTCCTTCTTCTCATCCTTCTCCTTCTTCTCATCCTTCTCCTTCTTCTCATCCTTCTCCTTCTTCTCATCCTTCTCCTTCTTCTCATCCTTCTTCTCATCCTTCTTCTCATCCTTCTCCTTCTTCTCATCCTTCTCCTTCTTCTCATCCTTCTCCTTCTCCTTCTTCTCATCCTTCTCCTTCTTCTCATCCTTCTCCTTCTCCTTCTTCTCATCCTTCTCCTTCTCCTTCTTCTCATCCTTCTCCTTCTTCTCATCCTTCTCCTTCTCCATCTTCTCATCCTTCTCCTTCTCCTTCTTCTCATCCTTCTCCTTCTGCTTCTCCTTCTTCTCATCCTTCTCCTTCTTCTCATCCTTCTCCTTCTTCTCATCCTTCTCCTTCTTCTCATCCTTCTTCTCATCCTTCTCCTTCTTCTCATCCTTCTCCTTCTTCTCATCTTTCTCCTTCTTCTCATCCTTCTCCTTCTCCTTCTTCTCATCCTTCTCCTTCTTCTCATCCTTCTCCTTCTTCTCATCCTTCTCCTTCTCCTCATCCTTCTCCTTCTTCTCATCCTTCTCCTTCTCCATCTTCTCATCCTTCTCCTTCTCCTTCTTCTCATCCTTCTCCTTCTCCTTCTTCTCATCCTTCTCCTTCTTCTCATCCTTCTCCTTCTTCTCATCCTTCTCCTTCTCCTTCTTCTCATCCTTCTCCTTCTCCTTCTTCTCATCCTTCTCCTTCTTCTCATCCTTCTCCTTCTCCTTCTTCTCATCCTTCTCATTCTCCTTCTTCTCATCCTTCTCCTTCTCCTTCCTCATCTCCAAGGGCATTTAAATTAAAGGTACAGTGTTCTGCACTAATTTAAAGGCTCTCTGAAGCCTAGAAACCCTTTTAATAAGTTAACTTCGTAGCGAAGAAATTCGCATCGAATCGAATTTCATACTGGAATTCGCCGAATAAGCCGAATCAAATTTTTGAGAAATTCGCTCATCTCTAGTGAGGGCAATAGTGTGTCCGGGGTGTATGCACACTGAAGGGTGACACAAGAGCCCTTCATCTGGATGTGAATGAGCAGGAATGTGATCACTGGTTATCACTTGAAGCACCGTGCAGGTAAAGGCACAGATCAATGTCATTTTGGAGGAGTATTGGACGGTGGATTGTGAGCACTGTATATAAAGGACTTCCCACGTTGATGCACATGAAGGACTATATTATGTGGAGGTGATTGGTCACTTGATAAATATGGTTTAGAAGATATATGATTATATACTAGTACATGGGATATAGGATATAGGTGTCAGGTAACCACGCACATCTATGCACATACGTTTATCACTTCTCACACAAGGTTTTGCACATATTGCATTGATTATACTCATTTGTATGTTCTATTTATTTATATTATGGTATGAATACAGTTTGCTGATCATGCACATGTTTGCACATGCGTTCAACGCCTCACACTAGGTATTAGTACCACTGCATCTGATTGCTTTTATTTGTGCTCTGCATTTATATTCACTTACATTGAAGACCCTGTTAACAACCCTATATTGGAGGAAGACTACGCCCAAGAAGAAGACCTCCAATTATTAGTGACATCCAAATCTCAATTCAGTATTAGAGATGGATTACTGATAAGAACATCCAAAAATGGTGTCCAACAATGGGGAGTCCCCACTATATGTAGAGGACTCATGTTACAACATGCTCATGAAGCACCTACAGCAGGTCACCGAGGTGAGAAGATTCCCTACGAATTACTCCGGGATTATGCTTACTGCCCTCATATGTTGAAGAATGTTCAAACCTACTGTCAGGGTTGTCTAGTTTGTGCTCAGTTTCAGCCATCATGTCCAACTTCAGAAGAAGGGTTTCTCATTGCCATGGTCCAATTTGCAGATGGATTTTATTGGTCCTGTCACAAAATCATCTACAGGAAACAAATACATGTTGACAGTCACTTGTTTATTTACTAAGTAGGTAGGATGTTTACCGGCTCCCAATAACACCACTGAAACATGTGCCACGTCACTCATTAACCATGTATTTTCCACATTTGGGCTTCCTCAAAAGATTGATTCGGATCATGGCAGACATTTTACAAGTGAGGTAATGTCTAAGATGTGGAAAATGTCAGGTGTCAAATGTAAGTTACACATTGCCTATCGTCCAGCATCTAGCGGAGAAGTAGAGTGCTATAACCAGTCAATCCTCAACATCCTGAAGAAATTCATGAAAGAATCAGGTAAAGACTGGGATATGACGTTACCTTTAGTGCTCATGGCTATTAGAACAACTCCAAGTACCACAACCAAGATGTCACCATTTGAGTGGATGATAGGTAGGAAAATGTACTTCCACAACTTCTGTTGTATCACACATCTGACCATACCCTGATCAATGCAGCCACGACACATCAATATGTTGAAAACCTTCGACAGAACCTACAACATGCTTTTGCCTTTGCACAGAAGAATCTAGAGAAAGCCGTGGTAAGCAACAAAACTTATTACCATCTCAAAATTACCAAGAAGGAGCATAAAGTAAGTGATAAAGTGTATTTATACAACTGTGCTCCAGATAGAGTCAAGGAAAAGAAATGTCTTCCTTCATGGAAAGGTCCGTATACTAATACTGAAACAAAATTATCTGTGGTATATAAAACAAGAATTGTCATAAATGGAGATTGTGTGGAGAAATGGGTTCATATTAATTGATTCCGTGCCTGTCATCCTAGGTCTCAACTGAGAATGATGCAAGGTAATGTAGAAGATGATTTTGTATTTGTACCATAAGAGAATGTTACTATAATGATTGAACATTCTGATGTTTTTCTCTCAACATCCAGATGTTCATATCTCAAGTCCTATGCAGTTTTATTGGACATACTAATTATAGCAGAATACCATAATAATGTGGTTAATCAGTTAATATCCAGCATAGCTAGAATACGTAATTAATGAATTGATAAAAATACATATTAAAACTGTTTTTCTTTAATAAAATTCATATTGAGTCCATATTGATCAAGACTGAAGGTCCAAACAGACCAGATCATTATTTGGTAAAGATGTGGATGGCTACCAAAGACACAGCGATCGTTTGGATGGTCTTTATCCTTGGTGTCCACCTCAAGTCCAAACCTATCATTGGACCGGGTCCCTCATCAGGAAAGATGTTCCAGGATTCTTACTAACAGAAAGAGAGATATTATCTCAGAAGATCTTTGTGAATTTGGATCTAAAGATATCCATTGAGAGAAACTACCACATATCCCAGCTACAACTTGTGGAAATACAAGAATGGTATACTGCCACATAAACCGAGCTCAAGCAAGAGTACGGGTCATGTTGGAACACGCCAGGAAAACATTCACTACTCAACCAATGTCTACAAATCAACGACCAAAGTGATTCATCACATTTTTTATTACAAGCTTTGTATTCTCGATGTTGGGTATGATGGTGGAAACAACTACTTTGCAGTTCATTTTTATTAAGACACCACCATGCCGTTATCAGTTTGGATGAAAAGAGGAAAACATTCCTCAATCCAGGATGAAGAAAGGCCTCACTCTTTGCAGTAAATGACTTATACTCCGACCTTTGTCCCAGATATGTCTTAGGTTGTTCACCTGAATACCATGGAGAAAAAGAGGGGGGAAATGACGGAACTGTTCTGGGCTCACAGAATGAAGCAGGAAGGCTGAACTTATCATCTCTACATGGACATGGTGGAAGCCATTTTGTTCTGTATATTCTATTTCATGGTTTCTGAACACAGATTCTAAGAGCGTTCCAAGGTGGTTACAGTTTATGTTCCCAGGTTATAAATCTGGGGGGGGTATGGTGGGATGAGACGGCTACAAGATGAAGACTAGACATGACACCAAGTGGTAAGATAAATGGATGAGTCCATGTCTAGATGGAACAAAGGACACAAGAACTGGTCACAATGATTATTTCCCATGATCCTCTGGAAAGAGTGCATATTATACCTTACATTGTATATGGTGTTATTATTATGTGACAGGAATATCTGATCCAAAAATGTCAATTATATTATTATTAGTATTACATGAAGTGAATGCTTGCTTACTTATGTCATCCAGGTTTATATTACTATATTCCATTTCCACATACATATATTTATATGAAATGGTTTAACAATGAATACATATTGATATATTGGGGATATTCTGTTTGTAACATTATAAAGTATCAGTTTGAGTTCATTGTATGACAACGTTGTTATGTTACAGAAGACGTGAGATAAGAAGTCTCAGTATAATGAACTCATCTTTTTGTAGGATATTTAGGTAGATTTGTTTTTTCCAGAATCACTTAAAGTGGATGTAAACCCAAATATTAAAAAATTACTTTTTTCCATAAATGAATACATTTTAATGTAAACATCCATACAGCTGTGAGTGTACCGCAGAAAAATGCTCCTTTAGCTTGTCTCCGCCCTCCAAAACCTGATGGTCTGTGGGCGTGGCTTAGGACCAGAGCATAGTAGGCGGAGATATGATGTCACACAATACCCCCTCCAGCCTCGGCTCAGGAACAATCACTGGTGCTGATGAGTGCTGAGTTGTGGATCTTGTGAAGGCAGAGACCAGCATGGAGAGGACACCCCCTCCCCCACCCCTTGCAGTGTATTACATGGAGGCTCATACTGGTCTCATCCTTAGCACAGCCTGTCACTCACAGGAGAAGGGGAGTGGTGACACCATATTTCTGCTGGTGTCAGATTTATTCTGGTCAGAAGATCAGGCGGGATTTCTGGAGAAAGGGATTGCTTCAAGATACCAGACTAAGCTGAATGGCTCAGTAAAGGTAAAATCTACCCAACTGCAGGATTAGACGGATTTGTGTTTTTTAGGGTTACAACCACTTTCAGTAATACATTATTAGCAGTGACATGGGTACCAGTCTGTGTGACACCAAACCTGGCAGAAAAGCAGTTCTCTCTAATGTAGTAAGAGACGGACAGAGAAGAGGACACACATCACAAAACAAGACCTCACAAGACAGGAGACAAGGGGCAACAGACGGACACAGACACCCCCTGAAGTGAGCGCACTGAAAGCTGACATCACTGACACCATACAGTCCATATTGGGAACTAGAACTTTCATTTTCCTCAGATAACTTGTACTCCCCTTATATCTCCAGATACATTGTTTAGTCCGATAACGGTTCTGGTGAGCACAGGAGGGGATGTGACGTCATTTTACCTGCAGTATAAATTATTATCATTTCACTCCTCTGGGGAAGATTGATTTTACATATCCCTGAAGCTGATTCTGGCTTCTAGTCAATGGTTTATCCGGATGTATACAGTATATATATGACAAGGTAGACTACTTCATGTAACATTACATCTTCATCTCAGATTGTAAGCGGATTGGATTGGCCTGTGTATGGGATTCCAGATCAAGTCATGGCAAGGTACACGTTGAGCGTTGAATATCTGGCTGTAGAGAGATCACGGGGGGGATTTGTATATCTGTTGTCACATGTTGCTGAGTTACTGATTTCTTACACGACATTTCCAGACAGTTGGATGTAATTCATTAATATTTGGAAGTAATTGCTGGCTTGTATTTCTCCCCATTATTGTGGATTAGATCATTGTACTGTTATCTTGTATTGTTTATTATTTATCATCACCTATTAGATTTCATCCCCATTTTGTACTGATTTATATTATTAATAAATATATATTTTTGCACATTATTGCGTTTTATCTTCCAATTATCACAAATACAGAACTGGGATGTCGGTTACTTTGTGAGAATTAGTAGGGAATCTCCTTCATTCCAGATCCCGCCTGTTTCCATGAATTGTATACGGATTATTTCCTCACAGATAAAGTTCTGACAATTTGTACCGTTCTGGTGTTTTTGGTCCTCAGAAATGAGATCTGCCGTCATCAGACATGATGGATTTTCAGACATCTATCCCATAGTTTGTAGACTCTATAACTCTCCTACACACTGAATCATAGACACTGATTGGGGTTATTGTACCCAAGAAATGGCGCAGAATACACCTTTGTCTACATTTATAAGGAAAGACGATTTATTTGTAAAAACAAGAAACAAGCAGAAATGGTAAAAAGTGGTGTTTAATACCACCAAAATAAATATCTATTTGTGTGAAAATATGACAAAAATATAATTTGGGTACAATGTTGCATGACGGTGTAATTGTCATTCAAAGTGTGAGAGCGCTGATAGTTACCAGTCAGCCTGGGCAGGAAGGGGGGTGGAAGTGTCCGGTATAAAGGAGGTAGAAATATTTATTTTTAAAAAGACCTCCAAGTGTTTGTGAAATCTCCCACCACAAAATGTACTCAGCCAATCACAGGGCAGGACTCCATTTTTATTTTTCTCCTGCCATCAATGGCCAACCCGGTCCCACACTTCATCCATGTCTTTAGGGACCTATGATCTCCTTATGAACTGTTTCTTCCATGATGAAGATCAGCCATGGAGTATATCTGAGGTGTATATCAGGGTGTGCTTCTTCCCCACATAAGAGCTGGGATGTCCAGCAACATTCATCTAGAAGACATTTCCCGCACTCAAGGCACTAATACACCTCCAGGGTTGTGTGGGACCCCTGATGTACAGGAAGACAGGACTTCAGTGAGGAACATTTCCCTCACTCAGGACAGGGAAGTGGCTTCTCCCCTGTGTGAGATCTCTGATGTCTGGAAAGATGGGACTTCACTGAAAAACATTTCCCACACTCAGGACAGGAATATGGCTTCTCCCCCGTGTGAGATCTATGATGTGTGTAAAGACTGGACTTCACTGAAAAACATTTCCCACACTCAAGACAAGAATACGGCTTCTCACCTGTGTGAGACCTTTCATGTTTGACAAGATCTGATTTTTGTGCAAAACATTTCCCACACTCAGGACAGGAATATGGCTTCTCCCCCGTGTGAGATTTCTGATGTCTGCACAGATGGGACTTCCTTGAAAAACATTTCCCGCACTCAGGACAGGAATATGGCTTATCTCCTGTGTGAGATCTCTGATGTCTGGAAAGATCAGACGTCTGCAAAAAACATTTGTCGCACCCAGAACAGGAATACTGCTTCTCCCCTGTGTGAGATCTTATATGCTCATTAAGACCGGATTTATAATGAAATCCCTTCCCGCACTCAGTACAAAACCTCTTCCCTGTTGGAAGGCCGACCCGGTGTTGCACAGTCTGAGGTTCCTCAGGATACGAGGAATCCGATGGTCCATCTACACTGGGTGGTGCCGGATGGACATTGGAGGGAGCCGGGTTTTCTCCTGGACTATACTGTGTGATGTCCTCATCTTCTACTTTCCAGTCTGGAGACAAAGTGAGACAATCCTCGGAGGTTTTCCTCATCTCCCGGCCATGGACTAAAATACAAAGACAAAGAGGATTACTAGACAGGAGCTGATTGGTTCCCCCAAACCAGGACTCCGCCCACATCAGGCAGCTTGGTCTCTGAGGAGCTTACAGTTCCACCCTCAAGGGAACTAGGAAATGTCTCCTCTGATCTCCTACCAGGTCATTTCTTTATTCATGGACCTTAGTCAGAGAGTTAGGAAACAACCAGAACTGTCTTTTATAGGAGGGACAGTGATGAGGGGATTATAGGACGAGGGTCCCCACCCCCTCTATCACTCATCACCATCTTCCCAACACAAGAAGTACTGCACTTCCTTATTTAGTCCATGATTTAGTCATGAAGAACAGCGGGGCTGAGCCCCACCAGAGGACAGAGAGTGAGGATGGGGGGAGAACAACCAAGATGAAGACTGGACTGATCCTGAAGACCACCATCATTGGGGTATTGACTCCTCCCTCATTATCACTTTCTGTTTAAGGGTCCAAAGTTGGAGGATGTTATCACATTATTATCACCACGTAAAAGTCTGTGCTCCAATCACATCATCCGATATAAAATGTCCAGCTGGGAGGAAATGGGGGGAACAAAAGAGAATCCATATTATGTGTATATATAGAAGTGGGGGGAGGGGGGAGAGCAGAAGTCAGGACTATGGAATGTGCAACATAGAGTATATAGTGCAGGGGTCAGGAGTATGTAATGTACAACATAGAGTATATAGTGCAGGGGTCAGGAGTATGTAATGTACAACAGAGTATATAGTGCAGGGGTCAGGAGTATGTAATGTACAACATAGAGTATATAGTGCAGGGGTCAGGAGTATGTAATGTATAACAAAGAGTATATAGTGCAGGGGTCAGGAGTATGTAATGTACAACATAGAGTATATAGTGCAGGGGTCAGGAGTATGTAATGTACAACATAAAGTATATAGTGCAGGGGTCAGGAGTATGTAATGTACAACATAGAGTATATAGTGCAGGGGTCAGGAGTATGTAATGTACAACATAGAGTATATAGTGCAGGGGTCAGGTGTCAGGAATGGACTGGCCAGCAATGGTGGGACTCACCTGCCTTTTGATCTGCAGTACCAGGGCTGGCCAGCGGATGCTCCCAGCAATCAGAGACTCAACTTTGCAGCCAGCTAACACCTGGAACTGATTATGCTGGGGTATTTAAGGGATGGCCAGACCCACAGACTCTGCCTTGGTGTTGTGTTTGTCCTGAGCCCTGTATCCTGTTTCTGTCCTGCATCCTGTTTCTGTTCCTTTGCTGACCCTGCCTGATCTGAACCGCTGCTGACTTCTCCTGCTCTGATCCCGGCTCGCTCCTGACCATCCCTCTGCCTGACCCTCTGTACCACGCTGCTTGCTACCTGTTCTGATCCCTGGCTTGTGACCCTGACCATCCCTCTGCCTGACCCTCTGTACTACGCTGCTTGCTACCTGCTGAACCTGGCCTGTGACCCCGACCAATCTCTGCTTGCTCCCCCTGTACCTACCTGCCCTATTGATATTGACCCGGCCTGCCTGACGACGCTTGCTTGTATGTACTGTTATCTGTGGGTGGTTGGTTTGGTTTGTTTGCACTGTATTATGTTTAGTATTGCACTGCGTTTATGTTTGTATTGTTAGTGTTAATAAATTACATTGTTTATCACATATCTGAAGTCTGCGTTTCCCTGCGTCAGTCACACAACTCTGGTCACACCTGGGAGCCCTGACATCAGGAGTATGTAATGTACAACATAGAGTATATAGTGCAGGGGTCAGGAGTATGTAATGTACAACAGAGTATATAGTGCAGGGGTCAGGAGTATGTAATGTACAACATGGAGTATATAGTGCAGGGGTCAGGAGTATGTAATGTACAACATAGAGTATATAGTGCAGGGGTCAGGTGTATGTAATGTACAACATAGAGTATATAGTGCAGGGGTCAGGAGTATGTAATGTACAACGTAGAGTATATAGTGCAGGGGTCAGGAGTATATAATGTACAACAGAGTATATAGTGCAGGGGTCAGGAGTATGTAATGTACAACAGAGTATATAGTGCAGGGGTCAGGAGTATGTAATGTACAACATGGAGTATATAGTGCAGGGGTCAGGAGAATGTAATGTACAATATATAGTATATAGTGCAGGGGTCAGGAGAATGTAATGTACAATATATAGTATATAGTGCAGGGGTCAGGAGTATATAATGTACAACAGAGTATATACTGCAGGGGCAGGAGTATGTAATGTACAACAGAGTATATAGTGCAGGGGTCAGGAGTATGTAATGTACAACATAGAGTATATAGTGCAGGGATCAGGAGGATGTAATGTACAACATAGAGTATATAGTGCAGGGGTCAGGAGTATGTAATGTACAACAGAGTATATAGTGCAGGGGTCAGGAGTATGTAATGTACAACATAGAGTATATAGTGCAGGGGTCAGGAGTATGTAATGTACAACAGAGTATATAGTGCAGGGGTCAGGAGTATGTAATATACAACATAGAGTATATAGTGCAGGGGTCAGGAGTATGTAATGTACAACAGAGTATATAGTGCAGGGGTCAGGAGTATGTAATGTACAACATAGAGTATATAGTGCAGGGGTCAGGAGAATGTAATGTACAACATAGAGTATATAGTGCAGGGGTCAGGAGTATGTAATGTACAACAGAGTATATAGTGCAGGGGTCAGGAGTATGTAATGTACAACATAAGAGTATATAGTGCAGGGGTCAGGAGTATTTAATGTACAACAGAATATATAGTGCAGGGGTCAGGAGTATGTAATGTACAACAGAGCATTAGGGCAGGGGTCAGGAGTATGTTATGTACAACATAGAGTATATAGTGCAGGGGTCAGGAGTATGTAATGTACAACAGAGTATATAGTGCAGGGGTCAGGAGTATGTAAATTACAATATAAATTATACAGTGTAAGGGTCAGGACTCATAATATTGGTATTCAGTAATCAGTGGAAGCTTAAATGTTTACTGTAGACAAGTTGCAGAGATCCCACACCGCTGCCTCCCATCTCCTGAGACTGCACTCAGTGACTTGGGTCTGAGACACTACAGACATATCCCTCCACCCGGCACAGCCAGCAGACCACAGAGCAAGGAACCCTGGGAGAAATGTTCTGTCAGACATCTTACTAGACCCGGACATGGGGAAGACTACCCAAAGCACACACCCCAGGTGTCTAGGTCTAGTAACACTTATGGTGAAATGAACATTTTGCTGCCAGCTGAACCCCAGAACCTCAATAAATCCAGTCTAGAGACATAAATTGTGTCTGCAGCACAGAGAAGGAAGATTATCCGAGAGAAATCCAGGAATACAGGACGGGGAACACAGCTCAGGAAAGTGACCAGGGGATTACAGGCTGATATCACCCAGTCCCCGCCCTACTCTGGACCAATCAGTGAGCAGTATGGGTGGAGGAATGGATTTAGTGTTCATGACCCACCTGTGCTGATCTCTGTAGGAGTGTCCTCCTCTATAAATGTCCCCGTTATTCCATCCTCCTCCATAGACTGCTGATCATCCCTCACATACGCCTCTTCTTCTTCTGCTTTCACCTCAACTTTTATATAATCACCCTAAATCAAGAAAATTAGAAATTTCACATAATATATAAATATAAGCTAACATGAAAATTCCACACATCATCTCTACAAGTCCATGTTCTAGATGCTCCATCCCACCAACCTTGTAACAGTGAGGGATGGTGTGACCTTCCTGTGTGGAATCCCGGGAATACAGAGGACGGGGACATCTCTCTGGGGGGTTCCTGGTATTAGGTGGCTCCATCATATCCTTGTGTCCTTCTGAAAACTCCTCCATCACTCCATACTCCTCATCCTCCTCTTTATACTCTTCTTTAACATCAATATTATCATCCCCGAGGATTCCACTCTAAATGCATAATACAAAACCCATCAATGGTAACAATGCAGATAATGTACAGATCCTAATGATACTATCAGTGATTGGATAATGTCCCAGAATTCCCGGCACGGCTCACCTCTCCTGTCAGCAGCTCCATCATCTTCTTGGTGACTTCTAGAATCTTCTGCATGTTGTGTCTCTCAGGGTTTAGGGAGTCACATGGAGGCACTGTGATGGTCATATGATCACCTGACTTCAGAAGAGGAAATCTCTGAGGAACCAATAGGAATATCATGTTAGACTCCCAGAATCCTCCTCACCTCTATGGTCAGGTCTGTGTTTTATTAATAGAGATGAGTGATGTAATGTGACCTCCCAGAATCCTCCTCACCTCTCCGGTCAGGTCTGTGTTTTATTAATAGAGATAAGAGTGATGTCATGTGACCTCCCAGAATCCTCCTCACCTCTCTGGTCAGGTCTGTTTTATTAATAGACAAGAGTGATGTCATGTGACCTCCCAGAATCCCCCTCACCTCTCTGGTCAGGTCTGTTTTATTAATAGACAAGAGTGATGTCATGTGACCTCCCAGAATCCTCCTCACCTCTCCGGTCAGGTCTGTGTGTTATTAATAGAGATGAGAGTGATGTCATGTGACCTCCCAGAATCCTCCTCACCTCTCCGGTCAGGTCTGTGTTTTATTAATAGAGATAAGAGTGATGTCATGTGACCTCCCAGAATCCTCCTCACCTCTCCGGTCAGGTCTGTGTTTTATTAATAGAGATAAGAGTGATGTCATGTGACCTCCCAGAATCCTCCTCACCTCCCCGGTCAGGTCTGTGTTTTATTAATAGAGATAAGAGTGATGTCATGTGACCTCCCAGAATCCTCCTCACCTCTCTGGTCAGGTCTGTTTTTTATTAATAGAGAAAAGAGCGATGTCATGTGACCTCCCAGAATCCTCCTTACCTCTCCGGTCAGCAGGTAGATGATCTCCAGGGTGAGGTTTAGTATCTTCTCAGTCATGTGACTCCAGTCCTCCTCCATCCTCATTGGTGCCATCATGTGATCTATACAGGTCTCCTTGTAGACGGATAACTTTGGGAAATGAAAGTAAGAATGATTTGGATGGTATTGGTCACACAATAATAGGATGTGGATGTGAGGGGGGAATAGGAGGGTTGCTGGACATTGAAGAACTACTCCCCCCATGGGAAGACATTTAGTTTGGACTGTTTAGTGTTTACTACAATTTTGGGGTCCGGGGACCCTTTTCTCTGTTGGGTTTGTTTGGTCTCTGAACTGGTTTTGATGAGTTTTAGATCTGCAGACAAGGAATGATAAATCTGATCCTTCCTATGACTAGTTTGCTCTGAGGCAGTGCTGTGAGGTCAATGTCGGCTCATCATGCAGGGATGGTCACTTTACATCACCCGACGCCCGGGACATGTAGTTCTGGGGGCCGGGCAAGTATTGTGTTTAATCTTTATCCCTGCTGAGGGCAAGCCGCAGGGCTCTCCTTTCAGGTGCCAGCCTCTGCCACCCCGTGTGTGTGAACCTCTCCTGTACCTACTATGCTTCCCCGGCTCTGCTTGCCCATCTGTGGGCCCGGGTCAGCGGGTGTCGGAGGGTAGAGGGGACGGAGGAGAGCGGACACGTTCACTCCCTTCTTGTCCTGACCCAGAAGTGACGTTATGACAGATTTCCTGACCATCGAGGCCGGCAAAGAATGTAATGCGGTGCGATGTGCTCTACATTACATCCAATGGAGTACAGGGGAGACATTGGGGGTCTTTTAGACCCTGGATGTCTCAATAAAGAGAACCTGTCATCAAAAGTCATCTCATAGAGGACTTTGTCCCCTTAAGTAAAAATGTTTTTTTTTAATTGTAAACAATTAAAGTTACACCCAAGTACATAACTCCTCCCCTTAAAACATTTTGAGGCTCCCCTCCCCCACATATATGCACTCCCAAATGTAAGAGCACACGCTGGAGCCCCTACACATGATAACATTGATTGTGATACACGTTACATATCGCCGGTCACACCAGAATGAGAGGATAATTCTAGGAGCAGACCTCCTCCGTACTCTATACTGATGACCTAGAAGGGGCTATAAATGTGTCCCCTATAGATAATACCGGGGACTAAAGGTTGTCACCATTTCAGCACACACAACTTAAGGTTTGACATGTTGGATATCTATTTACTCGCTGCAACCTCGGCTTTTATATTATTACACATAAATGGGTCATTTATTGCTTTTTTGTGCCCTGAAATTAACTTAAGTGTATTTTTTATTGAAATTTGGCATTTCCTAGACTTTGTGATAATATTTTGTGACATAAAAAATTGGAACTGCCACTATTTTATTCTGTAAAGTGTCTACTTTTAGAAAATCGATATTTTTGGGGGTTTTGTGTCATCTTCAGGATAAAATGATTTTTTTTATGTGCAAAAAATGCAAAAACGTCTCTGGGAGTGAAAGGGAGAAAGGATAAGCAGGACACTCCCCTTTCCTGAGGAGCAGCCAATCGGTTCACATTACACTGTCAGGTCTCTCCCCTCCCTGCTAGTCCTGGAATGCAGTGCTGGAGACAGGCGGGGGAGGGGAGGAGGAGATAAACAGCACAATGTTACACATTTGAGTTGCTATAAAGCCCCTTTCATTTTTTTAATGCCCCCAACATTCCTAAACGAGCCTCAGATTTATATACATTTGTTGTAAATAGGAAATTACATCTTATTACCTCCTCTGCTGCCACTTCCACCAACGTCTCCTCTATACTTCTTCCCGCCTCACCTCTCATCTGGAACTTCCTGTCTGTGTCTGACATCACTTCCTGTCTGTGCCTGACATCACTTCCTGTCTGTACCTGACATCACTTCCTGTCTGCGCCTGACATCACTTCCTGTCTGCATTCCATAGAGACTTCCTGTCTGGGTAGAAGTGAGATCCCCACCTTGTGGAGTTCAGAGGAACTGCAGCCTCGAGATCCATCCCATAATCCCCCTTCCTGTATAATATGTACCTTACAGGGATACTACGGGAGATGAAACATTACTGAATAAAGGAAGAAGAAATAAATGTAACTCTTATGTAACCAACTGTTCAACAAACATCTCTTATTACATATAGAAAAGTCTTACAAACACAGAACACAAAATACAAATGTATAGCTAATGAGAGCGATCCCGCCAAACCTGATCCTTCTGGGGGGGACAATGCAAAAATATATATCAATCCACTCATAATGACATCATCTTCTGGGAGTGTCTGCACATCCATCCATTTCATACACATTTCACTGTCTCAGCAGATCTCCTGCAGCCTATTAGCTCCCATTTCCCTCTCTATGTCTCAGCAGATCTCCTGCAGCCTATTAGCTCCCATTTCCCTCTCTATGTCTCAGCAGATCACCTGCAGCCTATTAAAGCCCATTTCCCTCTCTATGTCTCGGCAGATCTCCTGCAGCCTATTAGCACCCATTTCCCTCTCTACGTCTCAGCGGATCTCCCACAGCCTATTAGCTCCCATTTCCCTCTCTATGTCTCAGCAGATCCCCTGCAGCCTATTAGCTCCCATTTCCCTTTCTATGTCTCAGCAGATCTCCCGCAGGCTTTTAGCACCCATTTCCCCTTCTATGTCTCAGCAGATCCCCTGCAGCCTATTAGCTCCCATTTCCCTCTCTATGTCTCAGCAGATCTCCTGCAGCCTATTAGCTCCCATTTCCCTCTCTATGTCTCAGCAGATCTCCTGCAGCCTATTAGCACCCATTTCTCTTTCTACGTTCCAGCAGATCTCCTGCAGCCTATTAGCACCCATTTCCCTCTCTATGTCTCAGCAGATCCCCTGCAGCCTATTAGCTCCCATTTCCCTTTCTACGTCTCAGCGGATCTCCTGCAGCCTATTAGCACCCATTTCCCTCTCTACGTCTCAGCGGATCTCCCGCAGCCTATTAGCACCCATTTCCCTCTCTATGTCTCAGCGGATCTCCTGCAGCCTATTAGCACCCATTTCCCTTTCTATGTCTCAGCGGATCTCCTGCAGCCTATTAGCACCCATTTCCCTCTCTATGTCTCAGCGGATCTCCCGCAGCCTATTAGCTCCCATTTCCCTCTCTATGTCTCAGCGGATCTCCCGCAGCCTATTAGCACCCATTTCCCTCTCTATGTCTCAGCAGATCTCCTGCAGCCTATTAGCACCCATTTCCCTCTCTATGTCTCAGCGGATCTCCCGCAGCCTATTAGCTCCCATTTCCCTCTCTATGTCTCAGCGGATCTCCCGCAGCCTATTAGCACCCATTTCCCTTTCTATGTCTCAGCGGATAAATGTGATTGCATTAGTCCCGTTGATTTTCGTATTTCCATGTAATAAAAGGTGTCACACGATGTCGGGTTCCCTTTTCTCTCCTCCCTGAGTGTGTATTTAGAGGCGGAGCTCCTGCTGGAACGGCGGTCGGAGGCGGAGTCTAGGAGGGAGACTGACAGAACCCGCAGCAGACTTGCAGGAGTGAGCGAGGAGGATCCGGTTCCTTTACCATCGGAGATGAGGAGAGTGTGAAGGATGTTTCTGACTCTGGGAGCTGAAAAGCTGGGAGTCCTATTGGTGTGGTGAGGAGGAAGCACTACTAGGGGGCGCCCTCACCATCCCGTGTACAAGAGGTGGAAGAAGGCGTGGCTACACTATAGCTGACACAGTTTGGAGGGCGGAGCACTTTCACACCTTATCAACTTTTCACTGATTGGTGGATTTTTGTAGTAAAATAAGTGGATTGAAGTAGATGCAAAGTGGAAGCGGTGGACTTGCAGAGAACACTATACTGAGCACACAATATTGTCTGTCTCCATGGATTTGCACAGGATTTGAGATGATTTCCTATAGCAGCAAATCTGATGAGATGAATGAAGTGGGTGTAAAGTGGAAGCAGTGGATGTGCATGGAGCAGCATCTTGAGCACAAAGCACTTTATGTTGTGGATGGATTTGCACACGGTTCAGTTTCCTTCATTTATTGATAAACCCCATAAGACCAATGAAGTGGGTGTAAAGTGGAAGCAGTGGATGTGCAGAGAATAGGATTTGGAGCCCCGAGCTCTTTATCTCTGAATGTCTCCACATATTTGTAGTGTATTTGTGATGATTTCTGTGCACACACAATAGGACAGCGCTGTGACACATAATGCTCTTCTAGATGACAGGGAATCCTTCCCTTTGTTACAGCAGCAGTCCGCTAGAAGGTTTTTGTAGGTTTGGAGTTGTTACACATAGCGCGGGTTTTATCCATTTATAGTGATGACATCATTGCCCAAATCTGGGGGTCACCAGCCATTTCCACCCTTTACTCCCAGCTGGGGGGCTTTGTATCCATATACCAGATGTCCTACAGGACTAAATCTGCAATCAATGTTACTGCAAAATCAAAGGGGCCAAAACCCCTCCCCCGAGGAGTCATATATTTCTGTCCCCCTTGGTGGGAGTGGAGGTGACCCCTCTATAAGGATCTACAGTCCATACACACCCAGCACAAGGCCGGGGTCACACTACCAGACGCTTCTCGGGCTGCAGTTCCTCTGAGCTCCACAAGGTGGGGATCTCACTTCTACCCAGACAGGAAGTCTCTATGGAAGACAGACAGGAAGTGATGTCAGGGACAGAGAGGAAGTGATGTCAGGTGCAGACAGGAAATGATGTCAGGTGCAGACAGGAAGTAGAGAGGAGACATTGGTGGAAGAAGCAGCAGAGGAGGTAATTATTATTATTATACAGTATTTATAAAGCGCCAATAGTTCGCTCAGCGCTGTACATTACAAAGGGGGACAGAACATGTGACAGAACAATACCAATACAATGCAACACATGAGGGGATCGAGGGCCCTGCTCTTTCGAGCTTACAATCTAGGAGGGAGGGGATGGTGGCACAGGAGGAGATAGCTGTGGGGGATTGAGTGGTAGGAAGAGTGGAGGAGGTCGGCAAGTTAGCAGGGGGTGGGGTAGGCTTCCCTGAAGTGGTGGGTTTTCAGGGTGCGCCTAAAAGAGAGGAGAGTAGGTGATAATCTGATGGGTTGGGGCAGGGAGTTCCAGAGGATGGGTGACACCCTGGAGAAGTCCTGGAGGCGGGCATGGGAGGAGGAGACCAGGGAACTAGAGAGAAGGAGGTCTTGTGAGGAGCGGAGTGTGCGTGTTGGGTGGTACTTGGATATTAGGTCAGTGATGTAGTTCGGGGCAGTATGGTGGACGGCTTTGTACGTCAGTGTTAGGATTTTGAATTTGATCCGTTGCGCAATCGGAAGCCAGTGGAGGGATTGGCAGAGGGGGGTGGAGGATACTGGAGGCCAGTGGAGGGATTGGCAGAGGGGGGTGGAGGATACTGGAGGCCAGTGGAGGGATTGGCAGAGGGGGGTGGCGGAAACGGAGCGGTTGGAAAGGTGAATGAGTCTGGCAGCCATATTCAGGATGGACTGAAGCGGGGATAGCCAGCGGCGAGGCAGGCCAGTGAGGAGGGAGTTGCAGTAGTCGAGTCGTGATATGATGAGGGAGTGGATGAGCTGTTTAGTGGTTTCTGGGGTTAGGAACGTGCGGATTTTGGCGATGTTGCAGAGGTGGAGTCTGCACGAGTCTGTTAAAGATTGGACTTGGGGCTGGAAGGATAGGTTGGAGTCCAGAATGACACCAAGTACTCTGGCCTGCGGGGTGGGTTTGATGGAGGCGTTGTTGGATGTGATGGAGAAGTCAATGGGGGGTGGGGTCCGGGCTGGGGGGAAGACAAGAAACTCGGTTTTGGAGAGGTTCAGTTTAAGGAAGTGGAGCGACATCCAGTCTGATATGTCGCTCAGTAGGTGTGTGATTCGGGCGGAGACCGAGGGGGTGAGGTGGGGGGTTGAGAGATAGATTTGTGTGTCGTCGGCGGTAGAGGTGGTAGTTGAAGCCGTGAGAGTGTATGAGTTGGCCAAGGGAGGAGGTGTAGATGGAGAAGAGAAGGGGCCCGAGGACAGAGCCTTGAGGGACCCCAACAGAGAGGGGGAGTGAGGGGGAGGTGGTAGCATTATAGGTAACGCTGAAGGAGCGTTGTGACAGGTAGGATGAGAGCCAGGAGAGAGCAGAATCTCTGAGGCCGAGGGAGTGGAGTTTTTTGAGGAGGAGGGGGTGGTCAACTGTGTCGAAGGCCGCAGAGAGGTGAAGGAGTAGGAGCACTGAATAGTGGCCATTAGCTTTGGCGGTTAGCAGGTCGTTAGAGAGTTTGAGTAGGGCAGTTTCGGTGGAGTGTAGGGCGGTTTCGGTGGAGTGTAGGGCAGTTTCGGTGGAGTGTAGGGCGGTTTCGGTGGAGTGTAGGGTGGTTTCGGTGGAGTGTAGGGAAGTTTCGGTGGAGTGTAGGGGATGGAAGCCGGACTGTAGGGGATCGAGGAGGTTGTTGTCGTTGAGGTGAGAGCTTAGGCGGGTGTAGACGAGGCGCTCGAGGAGTTTAGATGTGAATGGGAGCAGGGAGATGGGTCTGAGGTTGTTCGGGTCATTGGGGTCCAGGGAGGGCTTTTTAAGTATGGGGGTGATGTGTGCATGTTTCAGAGGGGAGGGGAAAGTGCCGGAGGAGAGGGAGAGATTGAAGATGTGGGTGAGGGAGCGTACGATGGAGGGGGAGAGAGGTTGTAGGAGTTGTGAGGGGATAGGGTCGAGGGGGCAGGTGGTGAGGCGGGCATCAGAGAAGATCTTGGAGACTTCCTCGATGGTAGTAAGGTCAAAGGTGTGGAGTGTTGGGGGAGCTTCAGTATGAGGAATGTAGGATGGGGTGGAAGAGGAGGTCAGAGCAGTGGTGGGGCCGTGGGAGAGGGGTGATGAGGGGGTAGCTGAGTGAGGGAGAACGGGGTTGGAGGGAGTTTGAGCAGCGACGAAGTCCCTGCGGATTATGTCGAGGGGGAGGGGGGATGAGGGGGTAGCTGTGTGAGGGGGACGGGTTGAGAGGGCGTGTGAGTTGCGGCAATGTCCTTGAGAATTGTGTCAATCTTGTTTTTGAAGTGATTGGCAATCTCAAGGGCAGTGAGTGAGGTGCTGGGTGGAGGTGGGGGTGGCGAGAGTAGAGAGTTGAAGGTGGAGAAGAGTCGGCGAGGATTGGAGGAGAGGGCCTTGATGAGGGTCAGGAAGTAGGCTTGTTTGGCTGCGTGGAGGGAGGAGGTGTAGGTGTGGAAGGCAGATTTGTAGTGGGTGAAGGCTTGTTGGGATTTGGTTTTGCGCCATAGTCACTCCAGGGCAGGACTGTGTCGTTTGAGGGTTTTGGTGTGATCAGTCTGGCAAGGCTGGAGCGGTCGAGGTCTGATGTTGCGTGTGGTTAAAGGCGCTAGTGAGTCAAGGGCTGTTGACAGCGCGTTGTTGTAGGCAGTCATAGCCAAGTCGGGACAGGACAGGGGGAGGATGCGGTCGTAGAGTTGATCAGCTGCAGAGTGGAGGGGGGCAGGGTTAAGGTTGCGGAGGTTTCGGCTGGTAGTAGTGTGACATTTGGAGGGGTAGGTGTTGGAGGACGAGGAGACAGAGAAGGTGATCAGGTTGTGGTCAGAGAGAGGGAAGGGGGAGTTAGTGAGGTTGTGGGGAGCGCAGCGGTTGGAGAAGACAAGGTCCAGGATACTTACATTGGAGTGGGTGGTGGATTGTATGCACTGTGCAAGTGCAAAGGAGGAGGTTAAGTGGAGGAGATGGGATGTGTCCGGGTTGTCAATGTTGACAGGGATGTTGAAATCTCCAAGGATGATAGTGGGTAGCTCAGAGGAGAAGGTAATAAAATGCTATTCTCTAATTACACCCAGTAACCCCCGTCATGTCCATCCTCTCCCTCCATAGTCACGTCCGTCCTCTCCCTCCATAGTCATGTCCGTCCTCTCCCTCCATAGTCACGTCCGTCCTCTCCCTCCATAGTCACGTCCGTCCTCTCCCTCCATAGTCACGTCCGTCCTCTCCCTCCATAGTCACGTCCGTCCTCTCCCTCCATAGTCACGTCCGTCCTCTCCCTCCATAGTCACGTCCGTCCTCTCCCTCCATAGTCACGTCCTTCCTCTCCCTCCATAGTCACGTCCGTCCTCTTCCTCCATAGTCACGTCCGTCCTCTTCCTCCATAGTCACGTCCGTCCTCTTCCTCCATAGTCACGTCCGTCCTCTTCCTCCATAGTCACGTCCGTCCTCTTCCTCCATAGTCACGTCCGTCCTCTTCCTCCATAGTCACGTCCGTCCTCTTCCTCCATAGTCACGTCCGTCCTCTTCCTCCATAGTCACGTCCGTCCTCTTCCTCCATAGTCACGTCCGTCCTCTTCCTCCATAGTCACGTTCGCCCTCTTCCTCCATAGTCACGTCCGTCCTCTTCCTCCATAGTCACGTCTGTCCTCTTCCTCCATAGTCACGTCCGTCCTCTTCCTCCATAGTCACGTCCGTCCTCTTCCTCCATAGTCACGTTCGCCCTCTTCCTCCATAGTCACGTTCGCCCTCTTCCTCCATAGTCACGTCCGTCCTCTTCCTCCATAGTCACGTCCGTCCTCTTCCTCCATAGTCACGTCCGTCCTCTTCCTCCATAGTCACGTCCGTCCTCTTCCTCCATAGTCACGTCTGTCCTCTTCCTCCATAGTCATGTCTGTCTTCTTCCTCCACGGTCACGTCCGCCCTCTTCCTCCATAGTCACGTCCGCCCTCTTCCTCCATAGTCACGTCCGTCCTCTTCCTCCATAGTCACGTCCGTCCTCTTCCTCCATGGTCACGTCCGTCCTCTTCCTCCATGGTCACGTCCGTCCTCTTCCTCCATGGTCACGTCCGTCCTCTTCCTCCATGGTCACGTCCGTCCTCTTCCTCCATAGTCATGTCTGTCCTCTTCCTCCATAGTCACTGTGACGTCTTTTATCTCCAGCAGATGATGATACACACATATATAGTGTGGGAACCCAGATGAACCCCTTCAGGGGCAGAACATTCCCCCACTTCCGGGGCCGGAACATTCTCCTCATTGTGGAGATAAATTCTAGTAATATGGTCCTCTAAACAAACAGCACTGACAATAAATAGACAAGACAAGGACCATCCTGACCATACATGGCCTACAAAGGGCAATGATGACACTACACAGGCAGCCAATGGGCAATCATTACACTATGCAGCCAACACAATGATGGAGTGCCGGGGTCAGGAGTATGGAGCATAGAGACCCTTACATTGCTGGTGAGGAGGAAGAAAACATTCCCCAGCCGGCCATGAAGAATATGTTCCATCATTGGTGTCAGAGGGAGGAAAATACTGAGGAGTCTGAGGGAAGTAGAGGAGCTGAGGGGTCTCTCAGGGGGTACTACAGATAAGGAACTTTGGGGCCCCGGAAGGGTAGTGGAGCTTGGGGCCTTAAGGATGAAGAGTAGTTGAAGGACTCTGGGCCCTTGGTGGGCACTTTTCTTAGAGGATGTCTGTTTCTGCAGCATTGCCTAAAAGGTAGTCAGGGGTCAGTGCTGAACATCGTTCAGAGACACTCCAATACCTCCCATAACGCAGGCTCTGGCAGTGCCCGGTGCTGGAATTCAGAGCCCCAGGAACCCACCGCCACCCTGTACAATGTCCTAGATTCCAGACAATACTTGGCAACCAAGAGAAACCCCCTACTGTCCTCCTACGCACACTGGGCTGTCATTGGAGGGAAGAGAACAGACTCCTCCCCCACAGCTCTCTACCCCACCAGCACCATCCTCCTGCTATCCCATCCAATCCCTTCTCTTACTGCAGAGAGTGACAGTGACATCACTCCTGTCAGTCAACAGGCTGCTGGAGATTGGAGCCTTGCAGCCGGAGTTCTGCCAATTATCCTGATTATCAGGCAACTCTAGTCAATAGTTATCAAGTTCCCCTTCCTGGACCTCATGATGAGCCGACATTGACCTCACAGCACTGCCTCAGAGCAAACAAGTCATAGGAAGGATCAGATTTATCATTCCTTGTCTGCAGATCTAAAACTCATCAAAACCAGTTCAGAGACCAAACAAACCCAACAGAGAAAAGGGGATTTCTGATCTGGATGGACAAGAGGGTCCCGGGACCTCAAATATGCATCAAACACTAAACACTCCAAACTAAATGTGTTTCCAGGAGGACAGAAGTCCTGAACTGGTTCCCACCCGGCCTATTGTACAATGACGGCGGACAGGACCTCTCTCCTTCTGGAAGGACGTTGTATGATGTCCTCCCACTCTTGCTGTGCAGGTGGAGGGGGACGCAGCATGGTGATTGGTGGGGAGCTCAACACATCCCTGATCAGGGAAAAGATCCAATGATGTTGTCTCTTTACCATGTGATCAGCTGTATCCAATCACAGCTGATCACATGTTAACCAAAGCCGGTTATTGGGATTTCCTGTCTTCAGCGCTGTCACTGTCTGAGGAAAGGAAAGGAAAAACAATTCCCAGCTTTCCTGTGACAGGGGACATTTACTGATTATTAGTGCCCACCAGTGCAGCCCCATCAGTGTAGCATATCAGTGCCCATTAGTGCAGCATATCAGTGCCCATCAGTGCCTGTTCATCATTGCAGCTTTTTCAGTGCCCATCAGTGAAGGAGAAAAATAGCTTTTTTGCTAAATTTTATAACAAACAAAGAAAAAATTTTTTTTCTTCAAAATTTTTAGTCTTTTTTCATTTGTTTAGCAATAAATGACCCCCCCCCCCAGTGGTGAATTAATGCTGTACCACCAAAAGAAAGCTCTATCTGTCTAAAAAATGATACAAATGTCATTTGGGTTCAGTGTTGCATGACCACGCAAGGCCACGGGAGGACACGGAGGTGACACCGGGTTAGGACAGGAAGGGGAAGTGGTCTCGGAGATATGGAGACACACAGTATAAATAGGACCATCTACCACCAGTAGCCAATCCTCTTACAGCCCCCTAGAGGAGGGGAAATGCGTCAGTGACAGCTGCGGTGATGTAATTCCCGAATGGTGAGACTCATGTGGATGGGACACTTTCGGTCGGACATTTTGCTTGTATATTATATACAAATGTGAGGTATATGGTTTGCTGTAAAGGAAGTTTGTAATAAATGGAATGACACCATGTGGGTGATTGTTGTTATCTCCTCCCTGCATACATCATGAGATAAACCATCAGTTGTATGATATATTGGGGGGGGGGAATTGTACACAATCATCCAGGAGGACTACAAGCTCCAGACTAACCAGGACCATGACACAGCACATAGGACTCTTATTCCAGTGCAAGAGTCCACATCCTGTGGTGGAGGAAGGGAGCACTGAAGGGTGAGCACTGGAGGGTGAGCACTGGAGGGGGAGCACTGAGGGGGAGCACTGGAGGGGGGCACTGAAAGGGGAGCACTGGAGGGGGAGCACTGGAGGGGTAGTACTGGAGGGGGAGCACTGGAGGGGTAGCACTGAGGGGGAGTACCGGAGGGGTTACACTGGAGGGGGGGCACTGGAGGGGTAGCACTGAGGGGGAGTACCGGAGGGGTTACACTGGAGGGGGGGCACTGGAGGGAAGCACAAGATCTGCACTTTGATGAAAGGAGAAGCACAAGGCACTTTATTCCGCACGGTTGGTTGGCGCAGTGTGATTGGAGGAGCACAAGGCACTTTATTCCGCACGGTCGGTTGGCGCAGTGTGATTGGAGAGGCACAAGGCACATTATTCCGCACGGTCGGTTGGCGCAGTGTGATTGGAGAGGCACAAGGCACTTTATTCCGCACGGTTGGTTGGCGCAGTGTGATTGGAGAGGCACAAGCACATCAACTGATATAAAAGAACTATTAATATTGATGATTTTATTTTTCTATTCAGTATTTATGAGGGATTTATATTGAATTTGGATGGATTTTCTTGCAGTTGGACACGTTGGGATGGGACACAATTTTTGCACAGACTAGGCAGAGCCTAGAATAGTACTGTATATGACCGCACAATTGTCATCCAAACTGCGACAGCACTGACATCTGAAAAGTGTTCTGGTCAGGAAGGGGGTGGAAGTGTCCGGTATTGAGGTGGTTAGATGTCCAGCAACCCTCCTATTCCCCCCTCACATCCACATCCTATTATTGTGTGACCAATACCATCCAAATACACTCACTGGCCACCCTATTCAATCCACCTGTTCAATTGCTGGGTAATACAAATTGCTAATCAGCCAATCACATGGCAGCTACTCAATGCATTTAGGCATCTAGACGTGGTGAAGACAACTTGCTGAAGTTCAACCTGAGTATCAGAATGGGGAAGAAAGGGGACTTAAGTGACTTTGAATGTGGTGTGGTTGTTGGTGCCAGGCAGGCTGGTCTGCGTATTTCAAAAACTGCTGATCTACTGGCATTTTCACCCACAATCATCTCTAGGGTTTCCAGTGAATGGTCCGAAAAAAGGGATAATATCCCAGTGAGCGGCTGTTGTGTGGAGGAAAATGCCTTGCTGATGTCAGAGGAGAATGGGCAGACTGGTTGCTGTGACATTCAGATGGTAAGGTCAGGATTTGGCATAGACAACATGAAAGCATGGATCCATCCTGCCTTGTATCAATGGTTCAGGCTGGTGGTGTCATGGTGTGGGGGAGATTTTCTGGGCACTAGCAAGGTGGACCTAATAAAGTGGCCGGTGAGTGTAATTCTTACTTTCATTTCCCAAAGTTATCCGTCTACAAGGAGACCTGTATAGATCACATGATGGCACCAATGAGGATGGAGGAGGACCAGAGTCACATGACTGAGAAGATACTAAACCTCACCCTGGAGATCATCTACCTGCTGACCGGAGAGGTGAGGAGGATTCTGGGAGGTCACATGACATCACTCCCATCTCTATTAATAAAACACAGACTGACCGGAGGGGTGAGGAGGATTCTGGGAGGTCACATGACATCACTCCCATCTCTATTAATAAAACACAGACTGACCGGAGAGGTGAGGAGGATTCTGGGAGGTCACATGACATCACTCTGATCTCTATTAATAAAACACAGACCTGACCGGAGAGGTGAGGAGGATTCTGGGAGGTCACATGACATCACTCTCATGTCTATTAATAAAAGACAGACCTGACCGGAGAGGTGAGGAGGATTCTGGGAGTCTAACATGATATTCCTATTGGTTCCCCAATACAGAGATTTCCTCCTCTGAAGTCAGGTGATCATATGACCATCACAGTGCCTCCATGTGACTCCCTAAACCCTGGGAGACACAACATGCAGAAGATTCTAGAAGTCACCAGAGAGATCACTGAGCTGCTGACAGGAGAGGTGAGCGGTGCCGGGAATTCTGGGACATTATCCAGTAACAGACAAGGGATGTGTCTGGATGGTGACTGTATCATTGTGTGTGTCAGGTTCCTATAAGGTGTCAGGGTGTCACTGTCTATTTCTCCATGGAGGAGTGGGAGTATTTAGAAGGACACAAGGATCTCTACAAGGACGTCATGATGGACAATCAGCCGCCCCTCACATCACCGGGTAAGAGGAGACTTTATTGTAAAGGAGAGAGCAGTACGGAGGATCCACCTAGATCCCCCATCATCTGATAAACACATAGAAACAATGGATTCAGTCAGTGTGTGTGTTTCCTACAGATGGATCCAGTCATGGGAACCCACCAGAGAGATGTCCCCGTCCTCTGTATTCCCGGGATTCCACACAGGAAGGTCACACCATCCCTCACCATCATCAGGTAGATGATGACAATTATTGGTAGGTGTGATTTATACACAGCATGTTTGTTACAATGAATGTTTTATTATATCTTTCAGAGTGGAATCCTCGGGGATGATAATATTGATGTTAAAGAAGAGTATAAAGAGGAGGATGAGGAGTATGGAGTGATGGAGGAGTTTTCAGAAGGACACAAAGATATGATGGAGCCACCTAATACCAGGAACCCACCAGAGAGATGTCCCCGTCCTCTGTATTCCCGGGATTCCACACAGGAAGGTCACACCATCCCTCACTATTACAAGGTTGGTGGGATGGAGCATCTAGAACACGGACTTGTAGGGGGGATGTGTGAATTTTTTAATGTGATATTTTCTCTCATTTCCTTGACTTAGAGTGGAGATCCAATCGATATAGAATTTGAGGTGAAAGCAGAAGAAGAAGAGGCGTATGTGAGGGATGATCAGCAGTCTATGGAGGAGGATGGAATAACGGGGACATTTATAGAGGAGGACACTCCTACAGAGATCAGCACAGGTGGGTCATGAACACTAAATCCATTCCTCCACCCATACTGCTCACTGATTGGTCCAGAGTAGGGCGGGAACTGGGTGATATCAGCCTGTAATCCCCTGGTCACTTTCCTGAGCTGTGTTCCCCGTCCTGTATTCCTGGATTTCTCTCGGATAATCTTCCTTCTCTGTGCTGCAGACACAATTTATGTATCTAGACTGGATTTATGGAGGTTCTGGGGTTCAGCTGGCAGCAAAATGTTCATTTTTACTCTAAGCATTGCATAATGTAGGCACCCAGGACATGTGACTGGGGTCTCCTGCCTTGTGCCTGACTCTTCCAGGGGACCTTCTCTGTTATCTGCTGGCTGTGCCGGGTGGAGGGATATGTCTGTAGTGTCTCAGACCCAAGTCACTGAGTGCAGTCTCAGGAGATGGGAGGCAGCGGTGTGGGATCTCTGCAACTTGTCTACAGTAAACATTTAAGCTTCTACTGATTGATGAATAATAATATTATGAGTCCTGACCCCTGCACTATATACTCTATGTTGTACATTACATACTCCTGACCCCTGCACTATATACTCTATGTTGTACATTACATACTCCTGACCCCTGCACTATATACTGTATGTTGTACATTACATACTCCTGACCCCTGCACTATATACTCTATGTTGTACATTACATACTCCTGACCCCTGCACTATATACTCTATGTTGTACATTACATACTCCTGACCCCTGCACTATATACTATGTTGTACATTCCATACTCCTGACCCCTGCACTATATACTCTATGTTGTACATTACATACTCCTGACCCCTGCACTATATACTCTATGTTGTACATTACATACTCCTGACCCCTGCACTATATACTATGTTGTACATTCCATACTCCTGACCCCTGCACTATATACTCTATGTTGTACATTACATCCTCCTGACCCCTGCACTATATACTCTATGCTGTACATTACATACTCCTGACCCCTGCACTATATACTTTATGTTGTACATTACATACTGCTGACCCCTGCAATATATACTCTCTGTTGTACATTCCATACTCCTGACCCCTGCACTATATACTCTGTTGTACATTACATGCTCCTGACCCCTGTACTATATACTCTATGTTGTACATTACATCCTCCTGACCCCTTCACTATATACTCTATGTTGTACATTACATCCTCCTGACCCCTTCACTATATACTCTATGTTGTACATTACATGCTCCTGACCCCTGTACTATATACTCTATGTTGTACATTACATACTCCTGACCCCTGCACTATATACTCTATGTTGTACATTACATCCTCCTGACCCCTGTACTATATACTCTATGTTGTACATTACATACTCCTGACCCCTGTACTATATACTCTATGTTGTACATTCCACAGTCCTGACCCCTGTACTATATACTCTATGTTGTACATTCCACAGTCCTGACCCCTGCACTATATACTCTATGTTGTACATTACATCCTCCTGACCCCTGCACTATATACTCCATGTTGTACATTCCATACTGCTGACTTCTGCTCTCCCCCCACTGCTATATATACACATAATATGGATTCTCTTTTGTTTCACCCATTTCCTCCCAGCTGGACATTTTATATCGGATGATGTGATTGGAGCACAGACTTTTACATGGTGATAATAATGTGATAACATCCTCCAACTTTGGACCCTTAAACAGAAAGTGATAATGAGGGAGGAGTCAATACCCCAATGATGGTGGTCTTCAGGATCAGTCCAGTCTTCATCTTGGTTGTTCTCCCCCCATCCTCACTCTCTGACCTCTGGTGGGGCTCAGCCCCGCTGTTCTTCATGACTAAATCATGGACTAAATAAGGAAGTGCAGTACTTCTTGTGTTGGGAAGATGGCGATGAGTGATAGAGGGGGTGGGGACCCTCGTCCTATAATCCCCTCATCACTGTCCCTCCTATACAGTTCTGGTTGTTTCCTCACTCTCTGACTAAGGTCCATGAATAAAGAAATGACCTGGTAGGAGATCAGACGAGCCATTTCCTAGTTCCCTTGAGGGTGGAATTCTAAGCTCCTCAGAGACCAAGCTGCCTGATGTGGGCGGAGTCCTGGTTTGGGGGAACCAATCAGCTCCTGTCTAGTAATCCTCTTTGTCTTTGTATTTTAGTCCATGGCCGGGAGATGAGGAAAACCTCCGAGGATTGTCTCACTTTGTCTCCAGACTGGAAAGTAGAAGATGAGGACATCACACAGTATAGTCCAGGAGAAAACCCGGCTCCCTCCAATGTCCATCCGGCACCACCCAGTGTAGATGGACCATCGGATTCCTCGTATCCTGAGGAACCTCAGACTGTGCGGGACCGGGCCGGCCTTCCAACAGGGAAGAACTTCTCCTGTACTGAGTGTGGGAAGGGTTTCCAATCTAAATCCAATTTTAAGGTTCATAAAAGATCTCACACGGGACAGAAGCCGTATTCCTGTTCTGAGTGCGGGAAATGTTTTTCACGAAAGTCCAATCTTCAAATACATCAGAGGCTCCACACAGGTGAGAAACCATATTCCTGTCCTGAGTGCGGGAAATGTTTTTCACAGAAGACCAATCTTTACACACATCAGAGATCTCACACAGGGGAAAAGCCATATTCCTGTCCTGAGTGTGGAAAATGTTTTTCAGACAAATCCAGTCTTTACGCACATCAGAGATCTCACACTGGGGAGAAGCCATATTCCTGTCCTGAGTGTGGGAAATGTTTCTCACTGAAGTCCAATCTTTACAGGCATCAGAGATCTCACATGGAGGAGAAGACATATTCCTGTCCTGAGTGTGGGAAATGTTTTTCAGAGATGTTCAGTCTTTACAAACATCAGGAGTCTCACATGGGGGAGAAAAAGTATTCCTGTCCTGAGTGTGGTAAATGTTTTTCCAAGACATCCAATCTTTACACACATCAGAGATCTCACACTGGGGAGAAGCCATTTTCATGTCCTGAGTGTGGGAAATGTTTTTCAAGGAAGTCTATTCTTTACATCCATCAGAGATCTCACACGGGGGAGAAGCCGTATTCCTGTTCTGAGTGCGGGAAATGTTTTTCACAGAAGTCCAATCTTTATGCACATCAGCGATTTCATACAGGTGAGAAGCCTTATTCTTGTCCTGAGTGCGGGAAATGTTTTTCAGACAAGTCTGGTCTTTACAAACATCAGAGATGCCACACAGCGAAGAAGCCGTATTCCTGTCCTATGTGTGGGAAATGTTTTTCACAGGAGTCTGATCTTTCCAGGCATCAGAGATTGCACACGGGGGAGAAGCCATATTCCTGTCCTGAGTGAGGGAAATGTTCCTCACTGAAGTCCTATCTTCCTGTACATCAGGGGTCCCACATAACCCTCAAGGTGTATCAGTGTCTTAAGTGCGGGAAATGTCCGTCTTTGAAAGTCCATCCAGGGAGGACAAGCTTGTCTTTGGAGCAGACACTAGCTGTCATGTAAAGAAGACAAGCGGGGCAGGAAAAAGCCCCTCTAAGTGTAGCCCCCCTAATACATTTCTTGGTATACAAGGCAGGCCCCTCCCATAAAGTCAGAGTAAGCATGCTCATCAGTAACACATCACCGGGAAGAAGGACTCCAGCGTGATCGGTGTGTGCCGCTGTCTATGGGGGAGGAAGCTGGCCAGCAGACATCCCACAGCTGGAAATCAGGGCTGGAACGCAGTGTGGACCGCAGTGCTGGCGTGATGATGTTGCCTGGGAAGAACGCAACATGTTTCTGAGCATGTGCAATGTCTGTAACAGTCATGTGTGCTCAAGGAGCTTGGACCTCTTCCCGGGGATGTTTTACTGATGAGCCTGTTTACTGTTTGTTGCTGACCTTGTATACCAATATATTTATTAGTGAGTCTACACTTAGAGGGGCTCCTTCCTGTCCCCTTCTGACACCCTGATATACACCTCAGATATACTCCATGGCTGATCTTCATCATGGAAGAAACAGTTGATAAGGAGATGAGAGGCCCCCAAAGACATGGATGAAGTGCAGTAAATGTCGGGGTGCAGAGTGGTCAGTAGATCCTGGAAATGAAGGACACAACTTCAGCCCTTCTTGGGTGTCGGAGTTGCGTTTCCTGATATTGATATAGCGGGTTACAGAGCTAGAAGCCGGGAGAGCCCAGATCTCGTTATCGGGGAACTTTACACAGACAACAAGAACTTCTGAAGTTGATGTCCTTCATTTCAAGGCTCTACAGAACAGTGGTGACCCCGAAGCGTCTCTCTGTCTTCAGTCCATCCTTCTCCCATCCCCCAACAGGAGGGAAGGAGAACTCCGCCCCAAACTAGGGGGGAACTTTCCTCTCATTATTTCCCTTGGCTTCTGTGTGGGTTTGGGTGGTTGGAGGAGTGCGGCACGAGAGAGAACACAGCTTGTTGCTCTATGTCTACATATGGGGTCTGGGTAGAGGGGATCCACCGGAAAATATTTCTACTCTTTGATTTTGTGCAAATCGTTTCTGTTTTCACTTTGAAGGGCGATATTATGTGTGGTTTGTAAAAGGGATTGGCCCAATAGATACCGCCCCACTTAGAGAATAGATGAACTAATATGACCAGCATTCATTCAGCCATGTCACATGTTGATCTTCTCATACAAATACCGGAGATCACCCCCCCCCAACATATTATTAGTGTGCTATGTGAGGGGCGGTGTCATACAAATACCGGAGATCACACCTCCAACATATTATTAGTGTGCTATGTGAGGGGCGGTGTCATACAAATACCGGAGATCACACCCCCCAACATATTATTAGTGTACTATGTGGGGGGCGGTGTCATACAAATACCGGAGATCACACCCCCAACATATTATTAGTGTACTATGTGAGGGGCGGTGTCATACAAATACCGGAGATCACACCCCCAACATATTATTAGTGTGCTATGTGAGGGGCGGTGTCATACAAATACCGGAGATCACACCTCCCAACATATTATTAGTGTGCTATGTGAGGGGCGGTGTCATACAAATACCGGAGATCACACCCCCCAACATATTATTAGCGTGCTATGTGAGGGGCGGTGTCATACAAATACCGGAGATCACACCCCCCAACATATTATTAGTGTGCTATGTGAGGGGGGGTGTCATACAAATACCGGAGATCACACCCCCCCAACATATTATTAGTGTACTATGTGAGGGGGGGTGTCATACAAATACCGGAGATCACACCCCCCTAACATATTATTAGTGTGCTATGTGAGGGGCGGTGTCATACAAATACCAGAGATCACACCCCCCAACATATTATTAGTGTGCTATGTGAGGGGGGGTGTCATACAAATACCGGAGATCACCCCCCAACATATTATTAGTGTGCTATGTGAGGGGCGGTGTCATACAAATACCGGAGATCACGCCCCCCAACATATTATTAGTGTACTATGTGAGGGGCGGTGTCATACAAATACCGGAGATCACCCCCCAACATATTATTAGTGTGCTATGTGAGGGGGGGTGTCATACAAATACCGGAGATCACCCCCCAACATATTATTAGTGTGCTATGTGAGGGGCGGTGTCATACAAATACCGGAGATCACGCCCCCCAACATATTATTAGTGTACTATGTGAGGGGCGGTGTCATACAAATACCGGAGATCACACCCCCCCCAACATATTATTAGTGTGCTATGTGAGGGGCGGTGTCATACAAATACCGGAGATCACACCCCCCCAACATATTATTAGTGTACTATGTGAGGGGCGGTGTCATACAAATACCGGAGATCACCCCCCAACATATTATTAGTGTGCTATGTGAGGGGCGGTGTCATACAAATACCGGAGATCACACCCCCCAACATATTATTAGTGTGCTATGTGAGGGGCGGTGTCATACAAATACCGGAGATCACACCCCCCCAACATATTATTAGTGTGCTATGTGAGGGGCGGTGTCATACAAATACCGGAGATCACACCCCCAACATATTATTAGTGTACTATGTGAGGGGCGGTGTCATACAAATACCGGAGATCACACCCCCCAACATATTATTAGTGTGCTATGTGAGGGGCGGTGTCATACAAATACCGGAGATCACACCCCCCAACATATTATTAGTGTACTATGTGAGGGGGGGTGTCATACAAATACCGGAGATCACACCCCAACATATTATTAGTGTACTATGTGAGGGGCGGTGTCATACAAATACCGGAGATCACACCCCCCCAACATATTATTAGTGTACTATGTGAGGGGGGGTGTCATACAAATACCGGAGATCACACCCCCCTAACATATTATTAGTGTGCTATGTGAGGGGCGGTGTCATACAAATACCAGAGATCACACCCCCCAACATATTATTAGTGTACTATGTGAGGGGCGGTGTTATACAAATACCGGAGATCACCCCCCAACATATTATTAGTGTGCTATGTGAGGGGGGGTGTCATACAAATACCGGAGATCACCCCCCAACATATTATTAGTGTGCTATGTGAGGGGCGGTGTCATACAAATACCGGAGATCACGCCCCCCAACATATTATTAGTGTACTATGTGAGGGGCGGTGTCATACAAATACCGGAGATCACACCCCCCCCAACATATTATTAGTGTGCTATGTGAGGGGCGGTGTCATACAAATACCGGAGATCACACCCCCCCAACATATTATTAGTGTACTATGTGAGGGGCGGTGTCATACAAATACCGGAGATCACACCCCCAACATATTATTAGTGTAATGTGAGGGGCGGTGTCATACAAATACCGGAGATCACACCTCCCCCAACATATTATTAGTGTACTATGTGAGGGGCGGTGTCATACAAATACCGGAGATCACCCCCCCAACATATCATTAGTGTACTATGTGAGGGGCGGTGTCATACAAATACCGGAGATCACACCCCCACCAACATATTATTAGTGTGCTATGTGAGGGGCGGTGTCATACAAATACCGGAGATCACACCTCCCCCAACATATTATTAGTCTACTATGTGAGGGGCGGTGTCATACAAATACCGGAGATCACACCCCCCAACATATTATTAGTGTGCTATGTGAGGGGCGGTGTCATACAAATACCGGAGATCACACCCCCCCAACATATTATTAGTGTACTATGTGAGGGGCGGTGTCATACAAATACCGGAGATCACACCCCCCCAACATATTATTAGTGTGCTATGTGAGTGGCGGTGTCATACAAATACCGGAGATCACACCCCCCAACATATTATTAGTGTGCTATGTGAGGGGCGGTGTCATACAAATACCGGAGATCACACCCCCCAACATATTATTAGTGTACTATGTGAGGGGCGGTGTCATACAAATACCGGAGATCACCCCCCAACATATTATTAGTGTACTATGTGAGGGGCGGTGTCATACAAATACCGGAGATCACACCCCCAACATATTATTAGTGTGCTATGTGAGGGGCGGTGTCATACAAATACCGGAGATCACACCCCCCAACATATTATTAGTGTGCTATGTGAGGGGCGGTGTCATACAAATACCGGAGATCACCCCCCAACATATTATTAGTGTGCTATGTGAGGGGCGGTGTCATACAAATACCGGAGATCACACCCCCCAACATATTATTAGTGTGCTATGTGAGGGGCGGTGTCATACAAATACCGGAGATCACACCCCCCCAACATATTATTAGTGTACTATGTGAGGGGCGGTGTCATACAAATACCGGAGATCACACCCCCCAACATATTATTAGTGTGCTATGTGAGGGGCGGTGTCATACAAATACCGGAGATCACACCCCCCAACATATTATTAGTGTGCTATGTGAGGGGCGGTGTCATACAAATACCGGAGATCACACCCCCCAACATATTATTAGTGTGCTATGTGAGGGGCGGTGTCATACAAATACCGGAGATCACCCCCCCCAACATATTATTAGTGTGCTATGTGAGGGGCGGTGTCATACAAATACCGGAGATCACACCCTCCCAACATATCATTAGTGTGCTATGTGAGGGGCGGTGTCATACAAATACCGGAGATCACACCCCCCAACATATTATTAGTGTACTATGTGAGGGGCGGTGTCATACAAATACCGGAGATCACACCCCCCAACATATCATTAGTGTACTATGTGAGGGGCGGTGTCATACAAATACCGGAGATCACACCCCAACATATTATTAGTGTACTATGTGAGGGGCGGTGTCATACAAATACCGGAGATCACACCCCCCCAACATATTATTAGTGTGCTATGTGAGGGGGGGTGTCATACAAATACCGGAGATCACACCCCCCTAACATATTATTAGTGTGCTATGTGAGGGGCGGTGTCATACAAATACCGGAGATCACACCCCCCAACATATTATTAGTGTGCTATGTGAGGGGCGGTGTTATACAAATACCGGAGATCACCCCCCAACATATTATTAGTGTGCTATGTGAGGGGGGGTGTCATACAAATACCGGAGATCACCCCCCAACATATTATTAGTGTACTATGTGAGGGGGGGTGTCATACAAATACCGGAGATCACACCCCCCAACATATTATTAGTGTGAGGGGCGGTGTCATACAAATACCGGAGATCACACCCCCCAACATATTATTAGTGTGCTATGTGAGGGGCGGTGTCATACAAATACCGGAGATCACACCCCCCCAACATATTATTAGTGTACTATGTGAGGGGCGGTGTCATACAAATACCGGAGATCACACCCCCCCAACATATTATTAGTGTACTATGTGAGGGGGGGTGTCATACAAATACCGGAGATCACCCCCCAACATATTATTAGTGTGCTATGTGAGGGGCGGTGTCATACAAATACCGGAGATCACACACCCAACATATTATTAGTGTGCTATGTGAGGGGCGGTGTCATACAAATACCGGAGATCACACCCCCCAACATATTATTAGTGTACTATGTGAGGGGCGGTGTCATACAAATACCGGAGATCACACCCCCCAACATATTATTAGTGTGCTATGTGAGGGGCGGTGTCATACAAATACCGGAGATCACACCCCCCAACATATTATTAGTGTGCTATGTGAGGGGCGGTGTCATACAAATACCGGAGATCACACCCCCCCAACATATTATTAGTGTGCTATGTGAGGGGCGGTGTCATACAAATACCGGAGATCACACCCCCAACATATTATTAGTGTACTATGTGAGGGGCGGTGTCATACAAATACCGGAGATCACACCCCCCCAACATATTATTAGTGTGCTATGTGAGGGGGGGTGTCATACAAATACCGGAGATCACCCCCCCAACATATTATTAGTGTGCTATGTGAGGGGCGGTGTCATACAAATACCGGAGATCACACCCCCCAACATATTATTAGTGTGCTATGTGAGGGGCGGTGTCATACAAATACCGGAGATCACACCCCCCAAACATATTATTAGTGTGCTATGTGAGGGGGGGTGTCATACAAATACCGGAGATCACACCCCCCCAACATATTATTAGTGTACTATGTGAGGGGCGGTGTCATACAAATACCGGAGATCACCCCCCCAACATATCATTAGTGTGCTATGTGAGGGGCGGTGTCATACAAATACCGGAGATCACACCCCCAACATATTATTAGTGTGCTATGTGAGGGGCGGTGTCATACAAATACCGGAGATCACCCCCCCAACATATTATTAGTGTACTATGTGAGGGGCGGTGTCATACAAATACCGGAGATCACACCCCCCCAACATATTATTAGTGTGCTATGTGAGGGGCGGTGTCATACAAATACCGGAGATCACACCCCCCCAACATATTATTAGTGTACTATGTGAGGGGCGGTGTCATACAAATACCGGAGATCACCCCCCCAACATATTATTAGTGTACTATGTGAGGGGGGGTGTCATACAAATACCGGAGATCACACCCCCCAACATATTATTAGTGTACTATGTGAGGGGCGGTGTCATACAAATACCGGAGATCACACACCCAACATATTATTAGTGTGCTATGTGAGGGGCGGTGTCATACAAATACCGGAGATCACCCCCCCAACATATCATTAGTGTGCTATGTGAGGGGCGGTGTCATACAAATACCGGAGATCACACCCCCAACATATTATTAGTGTGCTATGTGAGGGGCGGTGTCATACAAATACCGGAGATCACCCCCCCAACATATTATTAGTGTACTATGTGAGGGGCGGTGTCATACAAATACCGGAGATCACACCCCCCCAACATATTATTAGTGTGCTATGTGAGGGGCGGTGTCATACAAATACCGGAGATCACACCCCCCCAACATATTATTAGTGTACTATGTGAGGGGCGGTGTCATACAAATACCGGAGATCACCCCCCCAACATATTATTAGTGTACTATGTGAGGGGGGGTGTCATACAAATACCGGAGATCACACCCCCCAACATATTATTAGTGTACTATGTGAGGGGCGGTGTCATACAAATACCGGAGATCACACACCCAACATATTATTAGTGTGCTATGTGAGGGGCGGTGTCATACAAATACCGGAGATCACACCCCCACCAACATATTATTGGTGTACTATGTGAGGGGCGGTGTCATACAAATACCGGAGATCACACCCCCCAACATATTATTAGTGTGCTATGTGAGGGGCGGTGTCATACAAATACCGGAGATCACACCCCCCAACATATTATTAGTGTGCTATGTGAGGGGCGGTGTCATACAAATACCGGAGATCACACCCCCCCAACATATTATTAGTGTGCTATGTGAGGGGCGGTGTCATACAAATACCGGAGATCACACCCCCAACATATTATTAGTGTACTATGTGAGGGGCGGTGTCATACAAATACCGGAGATCACACCCCCCAAACATATTATTAGTGTGCTATGTGAGGGGGGGTGTCATACAAATACCGGAGATCACACCCCCCCAACATATTATTAGTGTACTATGTGAGGGGCGGTGTCATACAAATACCGGAGATCACCCCCCCAACATATCATTAGTGTGCTATGTGAGGGGCGGTGTCATACAAATACCGGAGATCACACCCCCAACATATTATTAGTGTGCTATGTGAGGGGCGGTGTCATACAAATACCGGAGATCACCCCCCCAACATATTATTAGTGTACTATGTGAGGGGGGGTGTCATACAAATACCGGAGATCACACCCCCCCAACATATTATTAGTGTGCTATGTGAGGGGCGGTGTCATACAAATACCGGAGATCACACCCCCCCAACATATTATTAGTGTACTATGTGAGGGGCGGTGTCATACAAATACCGGAGATCACCCCCCCAACATATTATTAGTGTACTATGTGAGGGGGGGTGTCATACAAATACCGGAGATCACTCTCATACATTTATGAGTTGAAGAACATAAATAAATAATACCATATCATTAATCCAATCATTGATTTAAAATCCAAAATTGCTTGTTTGGCCTTTAGATGGCGCTAAGTATCATAGTAATCAGCACCACCTAGTGTACAAGGGCAACATGTTTCTTTTGAAATCAATGGGAAATGTTCATCCAGCTCAGCAAATAGACTCCTAACATTCACCATTCCCCATTCACACAGGAGGAATGGACATGCACTTTCACCAGGTGAATGGTTCTACACATTCTATGAATAGACCCCCAAATGTCAGGAGACGTTTCTATAAAGACGGGAAGTATGGAGCAGAGAAATGAATAGACCTCCCAGCAATGTTATTACCAGGCTGCAGCTAGGGGGAGCTCTAATGTCACCCCAGCAGAGTGATCCCATCTAGCCCACATTAACCCTCTCACTGCCAGAGCTGTTTCGGCATGATTTTGCACACATGGGAAAATGCAGATTTTGGTCCTGAAGATGAGATAAACCCCCAAACATCTATTCTGTGACATCAGAGGCCCTGGAGAATAAAATGGTGGTGATTGTTAAGGTGTTCCCCGTACACAGATTCCCCTTCATATCCGCCTTTATTTCCTCCTTTCCCCCATTTTCTATGTTGGGATCTTTTCTACAATACTTTGTTATAATAATGGAACACGTTGTGTATTGTATTGTACACCAATAATAATGACTCCGCCCCCACATTCCAGACAAGGGATCTTCCTAACCAATCGGATTTCTGCCTTTACTATTTTCTGATTTTATGACTACAATCTTGTTAAAAGTAAAAATATAATAAAGAGTAGAAAAAAAAATTGTGTGTGTCGGTGTAACGATGAAACATTTCTCATAGGTGACTTCAAAAGCCTTTACAGGTCATCAGTTTACAGTTAATCATGAATAATGGCCCAGAGTGCCAGGAGACTATTATATACAGCCCTGCAAACTAAGTGTAGTGGTCAGGAGTATATGATTATTATTATTATTATACAGGATATATATAACACCAACAGTCTGCATAGCGCTGTACAATATAAGGGGGGCGGTACAATTACAACACATTTCAGTACAGAAGGAATAGGAGGGTCCGGCTCAAGGAGCTTACAATCTGAAGGAAGGGGGAGGTGATACAGAAGGGATGATCTGGTGGAGGTGATTCAAGTACAGTTCTTAGGTGGAGGTGGGGTAGGCTTCCCTGAAGAAGTGAGTTTTCAAAGATCACCTAAAGGCAGACAGGGTGGGGACTGACCAGACATACTGTGGTAGGGAGTTCCATAGGATGGGAGAGGCTCTGGAGATGTCCTGGAGGAGAACATGGGAGGAGGTGATGAGGGAGCTAGAGAGGAGGATATCATGGGAGGAGCGGAGTGGGTGATTTGGGCGGTATCTGTGGCTGAGGTTGGTGATGTAGCTGGGGGCAGTGTTGTGGATGGCTTTGTAAGTTGTGGTTAGTATTTTGAATTTTATATGTTGGGTTAGTGGAAGCCAGTGAAGGGATTGGCAGAGAGGGGCAGCAGTCGCTGATCGGTTGGTGGGGCTAGCAGTAGTCGCTGATCAGTTGGTAAGGTGTATGAGTCTAGCAGCAGTCACTGATCAGTTGGTGAGGTGTATGAGTCTAACAGCAGTCAATGATTGGTTGGTGAGGTGTATGAATCTAGCAGTAGTCGCTGATTGGTTGGTAAGGTGTGTGAGTCTAGCGGCAGTCTCTGATCGGTTGGTAAGGTGTATGAGTCTAGCAGCAGTCGCTGATCAGTTGGTAAGGTGTATGAGTCTAGCAGCAGTCACTGATCGGTTGGTAAGGTGTATGAGTCTAGCAGCAGTCACTGATCGGTTGGTAAGGTGTATGAGTCTAGCAGCAGTCGCTGATCGGTTAGTAAGGTGTATGAGTCTAGCAGCAGTCGCTGATCGGTTAGTAAGGTGTATGAGTCTAGCAGCAGTCTCTGATCGGTTGGTAAGGTGTATGAGTCTAGCAGCAGTCGCTGATCGGTTAGTAAGGTGTATGAGTCTAGCGGCAGTCGCTGATCGGTCGGTAAGGTGTATGAGTCTAGCAGCAGTTGCTGATTGGTTGGTAAGGTGTATGAGTCTAGCAGCAGTCTCTGATCGGTTGGTAAGGTGTATGAGTCTAGTAGCAGTCACTGATCGGTTGGTAAGGTGTATGAGTCTAGCGGCAGTCCCTGATCGGTTGGTGAGGTGTATGAGTCTAGCAGCAGTTGTTGATCGGTTGGTAAGATGAATAAGGAAAACATTAAACAAGAATGGAGTACATGGGAGGACACCACGGAGGAAGCCAATGCTGTCCAAAAAGAAGATTGCAGCACGTTTGAAGTTTGCAAAAGAGCACCTGGATGTTCCACAGCACTACTGGCAAAATATACTGTGGACAGATGAAACCAAGATTGAGTTGTTTGGGAAGAACACACAACACTATGTGTGGAGAAACAAAGGCCCAGCACACCAACATCAAAACCTCATCCCCACTGTGAAACATGGCGGAGGGAGCATCATGGTTTGGGGCTGCTTTGCTGCCTCAGGGCCTGGATGGATTGTTGTCATTGATGGGAAAATGAATTCCAGAGTTTATCAAGACATTTTGCAGGAAAACTTACGACCATCTGTCCGCCAACTGAAGCTCCGCAGAGGATGGGTGATGCAACAGGACAATGACCCAAAGCATACAAGTCATTCAACAAAACAATGGCTGCAACAGCACAGAATACGCCTTCTGGAGTGGCCCAGTCAGAGTCCTGACCTCAACCCGATTGAAATGCTGTGTCATGACCTTAAGAGAGCGATTCACACCAGACATCCCAAGAATATTGCTACACTGAAACAGTTTTGTGAAGAGGAGTGGTCCAAAATGACTCCAGATCGTTGTGCAGGTCTGATCTGCAACTACGGGAAACATTTGGTTGAGGTTATTGCTGCCAAAGGAGGGTCAACCAGTTATTAAGTCCAAAGGTTCACATACTTTTTCCTCCCTGCACTGTGAATGTTTACATGTTATGTGCAATTAAACCATGGCAACATCTAATGTTTGTGTAGTATTATGTTCAGCAGACTAGTTTTTCTATTGTTGTGACTTAGATGACGTTCAGAGCACATTTTATGCCCAATTCATGCAAAACTCCATGTAATCCCAAGGGGTTCACATACTTTTTCTTGCAACTGTATATACATAGAAAGTAGCACAGCAAAGAGATAACAAGGAGAAGTTAAAAGGTTAAGTTACTTGTCATGTTCAGCCTTAAGGTAAGCAGATCTAAGTTGCAGAGCGAAGGGTCTTTGATCTCCTGCTGTTACGATGTTAAAATTAGGAGATCTCTTTAGCTTTTTTTTTTTAGGCCTGTTAGCTTGAGTTTTTAAAAGTCCCCCAGCAGGGGAATGGCTCTGAGTAACTGACCAATACGCTGTTTAGGGAGGGGTCAGTCGAGCGAACTCTGAATTAGAACCAACATCTGTCATAATCCATGATATGAAACGGAAAACCAGATCTGTTAAAAATGTTATCATGTTTGTGCTTCTGGGGAATGCCTTGAACTCTTGAGAAGGTTCTGCCATCCTTCCCCGAGGTGTGAAATCAAACAGGTTCCTTGGAAAGAGAGTCTGCTGTCTCTATGGAGGGGGGGGCTTTGTAGTGCTGGACCCCCTGCTGCTCCAGTCTGCCAGCAACTTTTAAGACTTACACATCTGTCCCTGTGCCTCTCAGGAAGGGAGGGGGTAAGGAATAAAGGATTGAGGAATACTTCTAATAAAACAGGGGAACTCCACGTCCATCTCTGATGAGCAAGTTTGCTACAATGCCGTTTGGACTTTGCAACGTTTCAGCATTTTATCAATGATGTTTTTCGTGATCTGTTGGACCAATTTGTAATTGCCTATCTGGATGGTATCCTTATCTCTTACGATAATTGGGAGGAGCACCGCACACATGTTTGCACAGTTTTTGAAAGATTAAGGAAAAATAGACTTTACATTAAATTGGAGAAATGTGAGTTTGAACAGACCCAGATCCAGTTCTTAGGCTATATCATTTCTTCAGGGGGCGTGAGCATGGATCCGAGAAAATCAAAGCAGTGGTAGATTGGTCAGCACCTGGAAATGTTAAGGAGATTCAACGTTTCGGCAGGTTTGCCAACTTTTACAGAAAATTTATAATAAACTTTTCTAGAGTGATAGCTCCAATCACACAGCTTACAAAGAAAGGGGTACCCTTCATGTGGACCTCTGAGGCACAAGCTGCGTTTGAAAAACTGAAAACTCTTTTCACTTCTGCACCAATCTTGGTACATACCGATCCTGAACTACCCTTTATAGTGGAAGTGGATGCCTCCAATTCTGCCGTGGGAGCGATCCTGTCTCAGCGAAGTGGTGAAAAAATGCAGCTTCATCCTTGTGCCTTCTTTTCTTGTTTGATGTCCTCAGCTGAAAGTAATTACGACATTGGGAATAAAGAGCTACTGGCAATTAAGGAAGCCTTTTCTGAATGGAGGCATCTGCTAGAAGGGGCTAATCATCCTGTAACTTGTAAAAAAGTAGTGCAGCGCTCAAAACAACTACAACTCAATAGTAATACAAATGACAAAAATATCAACAGTGATATATATTAGTGCCAACCCTTAATAAAAATAAAAAATTTTGTGCCAAACCATGACCATAAACATATTGTGCATACATTCGATAAATAATGCTTCAAAAAAAATGTCCAATAAGAAAAAAACTTTAGCAGTGCTCACACAGTGCCACACAAATAAAACCACATATGTGTATAAAATGAGAACAATGTCCTTTCGGTGAAAAGAAAAATATATATATACATGCGGTGTGCAGCTGTGATAATGAATAAAACCGTGACTGTGCCAAACTCCTTCCGTATATGGCTAAATTGCCCCCTCACCTCCTCCTACTGACCCCGAAGGGCCAACAGGCTTGCAGGATCACCTGGATCCTTAGTATGTAAAGGCCAGCAGCTTCCTTCCTTCCCTGGATCTCCTCAGCAGGGTTCCAAAGAGCCCCTATTCAGTCAGGGCAGTCCTGAAGAGTGATAGCTCACCAATCCAGTGAGCCAAAGAAAAACTCTCTAAGTGTAGTATTAAATCCACTTGTTTTATTTCCAAAGAGTAAAAAAGGATAACACTCACATTGCAGACAATCTTCCCTCCTCACTGATGTGTGGGTGTACTGCATCCTGTAACTGTTCTCACTGACCATAAAAATCTGGAATTTTTCTACGATGCCTGACCTTTTAATACAGTTAAATGGAAGCCCTACCTATGACCCTCGGGATATGGCAACCCTTTTTGGCTCATTCTATGGGAAACTGTATAACTGTTTGACCCCAGATCTTCACCCGCCCCTCACACAGTCATCGTTTGATAATTTTTTTGACCCTTTGTCACTTCCGAGAATATCACCTTCAGACATTGCCACCCTTAATGCTGACATTACGCTAGAGGAATTACTGGACACAATTAAACATCTCCCTTCTCGTAAAGCCCCAAGACCGGATGGATTGCCCTACTCCTATTATAAATCTTTTATTGGTATTCTGGCACCTCATCTCCTCTCTTTTTATCGAGATCTTTTCAAGGGGGTCACACCCCAGACTGAATTCTCCCGTGCATATATCTTGGTTATCCCTAAACCCGATAAGGATCACTCTATTGTAGACAACTACCGCCCCATTGCCCTACTTAATTCCGATTATAAGATTTTCACTAAAATTTTGGCCAACCGACTGTCCGGAATTATTTCCATACTCATACATAGGGACCAAGTGGGCTTTGTACCTGCCAGACATGCTGCAGATAATACCAGGAGATCTATTGATCTGGTTGACTTGGTTAACCGATCCTCTACCCCTGCTGTGTTATTGAGCTTAGATGCTCAAAAAGCTTTCGACCGTTTAAGTTGGCCTTATATGTTCATGGTCTTGGAGAGATTTGGTTTTAGAGGCCCATTTGTAGCAGCCTTGAAGGCCCTTTATTCATCCCCCTTCTCGCAGGTCAGATTAGCTTCTTTTCTTTCACTTCCCTTTCAGATGTCAAACGGCACACGTCAGGGTTGCCCACTCTCTCCCTTGCTGTTCATTCTTTGTCTGGAACCATTAGCCATCGCCATCAGGATGAATCCGGATATTCGCGGGATACAATCCCATACCCATGAGTACAAATTATCGTTATTTGCAGATGACATCCTCCTCACACTTACGAGCCCCCACACCACCTTACCGATTTTGCATGAGACTCTGAAACAATTTGGGGCTATATCAGGCTACAAAGTCAACACGTCCAAAACTGAGGCACTCCCAATACATGTTCCACCTGCTGTTCTAACCTCGCTTCAGCAAGCCTTTCCCTACCGGTGGTGCACCCATTCTTTAAAATATTTAGGTACTAATCTTACTTCCTCTTACCAATCCATATACGAGGCCAATTTCCCCCCACTATTTATAGCAATTTCTCGCTCTCTGAAACATTGGGATACCTTGCCCATCTCTTTCCTCGGACGCATCAACGTCTTAAAAATGACCGTGTTACCCAATCTTTTATACCTGTTTGCAACTCTCCCCGTCCCCGTTCCTATGTCCAAACTTCACTCCCTTCAGAAATCTTTCCTACATTTTAATTGGCACAATAAGCGGCACAGGATTGCACGTTCTGTTCTGCTCTCCACGTGCTCTAGGGGGGGATTGGGGGCGCCAGATATAATAACATACTTCTATGCAACTCACCTTCGTTTTCTCATGTCATGGTCCACCCACTATCCTCCTAACACATGGACTGAGATTGAATCATTTCAACTGTCCCCAGCTCATCCATGTTCCCTCCTTTGGTCGACCTCAGCAGTGGATGTCTCTTCCTTCCGCCACCTATTCCTTGGTCCCATGCACTTTTCACTGTTTGAAAGAAATGTAAGGCTAAATTCACACTGGCCTCTGAATGCTCCCCACTGACAAATATCCTCTATAACCCTACTCTTCCAGACAATATGGCCATATCCCGGATGTCTCTCTGGGTAGTAGCTAACCTTTTTCAATTGCGTCACTTGGTACACCCAATGACTCGTAAGTTACACTCATTCCCGGATCTTCAGAAAAAAGCTTCTCTACCTTCTCATCACCTATATATATATTTTCAAATACGCCATTTTTTTCTACCCTATCACCCTCATTGATCCTGGGGAAGCCTACTCCTTTCGAACGTTTATGTATGCAGGGTCCCCACCAAAGGGGTATTATCTCTAATACTTATAAACTCCTTATGGATGCCCCCCCTTTATCCAATGACACTCACCTTTACATGCGTAGGTGGTCTCAATTTGTACAACGTGATATTGATATGTTAACGTGGAAGAAAATTTGGGAAAATGCATCTAGATCTTCTGTCTGTGTGGTTTTTAAGGAAAATATATACAAGATCATGATGTTATGATACAAAACTCCTGAAGTTCTTCATGCTTATAATCCGAATGCTTCTCCTGCCTGCTGGCGCTGTAGTAGAGATCCCGGTTCTCTCTATCATATCTTTTGGACATGCAGCTCCATTGTTCCTTTTTGGGAAGAGGTTCGCTCCTTGTTGCAATCGTTGTTGCATATCTCTCTCCAATTTGACCCACTGCATTTTTTGCTGGGCTTGCCATTCCCAGGTTTACCTAAACTGGCCAGAAAACTTGCTGTACATGTTCTGACCGCGGCCAGGAGAAGCATTCCTTTGTGTTGGTTGTCTTCTATTCCCCCTTCATTGCCGATTTTGTACAAACTTATTGCTGATGTAAGACAGATGGAGTATTTGACTGCATCACATAGTTGTTCGTTTGCTGTGTTTGAGATGATTTGGCTCCCGTGGGATACCTTCATTTCCTCTATGCCGGCCCAAAATGTAAGACCCTGATTACTTCCGCACTGTTATGTGATACCACTGGTCCTGACCATATGTAGTTTTGCCATCGATGTACCTTTCTGTTATGCTTATTTTCTTTCCTTATCTTCTTTAAATCATACTGTTTGTAATCGCATGAAAACCAATAAAAATTGTTAATACAAAAAAAAAAAGGGCCGGGAGGCACCGGCATGAAGAGGTTAAACTGGTGTTTGTATGAGTTGAAATGCAGTATGGACCACTGTTTTCTGCACCATCTTGTTGGTACATGGGACATTAAGTGTATATTTGATCATCTTCTCTTGCCAAGAGCCGGCTGGTGCTTGCCGCTTGCATCGCTTGGGAACAATTTTTTGGACATATTGTTGCCCCTGGTATGGTGGTGATCAAGACCCACTGGTATGGTGGTGATCAGGGCCCACTGGTATGGTGGTGATCAGGACCCACTGGTATGACGGTGATCAGGACCAGTGGTATGGCAGTGATCAGGACCAGTGGTATGGTGGTGATCAGGACCAGTGCTATGGTGGTGATCAGGACCCACTGGTATGGCAGTGATCAGGACCAGTGCTATGGTGGTGATCTGGACCCACTGGTATGGTGGTAATCAGGACCAGTGGTATGATGGTGATCAGGACCCACCGATACGGCGGTGATCAGGACCAGTGGTATGGTGGTGATCAGGACCCACTGGTATGGCAGTGATCAGGATGATGGTGTGGTAGTAATCAGGACACTGGTGCTGGTGTACAGCAGTCTGACATCACTGCAGTGAGGGACTGATGGCTGGCTGTGGTTGGTTCACACTAGACACTGTTGGGCAAAGATCACAGATACTGTGAGCTGGCTGGCAATGTTTTGTGAATGTGTGTGAACTGTGTGCCAAGGCTGAAATCTACTCACAGCTGTAATGGCTCTCTCACCTCACAGATGATGGTTGGGATAAGGGCCCGCTGGTATGACAGTGATCAGGACCCACTTGTATGGCAGTGATCAAGACCCACTGCTATGGTGATCAGGACCCACTGGTATGGTGATCATGACCCGCTGGTATGGCAGTGATCAGGACTTGCTGGTATGGTGATCATGACCCGCTGGTATGGTAGTGATCAGGACCTGCTGGTATGGTGATCAGGACCCGCTGGTATGGCAGTGATCAGGGCCCACTGGTATGGCAGTGATCAGAACCCGCTGGTATGGTGATCAGGACCCACTGGTATAGTGATCAGGACCCGCTGGTATGACAGCGATCAGGCCCCGCTTGTATGGCAGTGATCAGGACCTGCTGGTATAGTGATCAGGACCCGCTGGTATGGCGGTGATCAGGACCCACTGGTATGGCGGTGATCAGGACCCACTGGTATGGCAGCAATCAGGACCCACTGGAATGGCAGTGATCAGGACCCACTGGTATGAAAGTGATCAAGACCCACTGGTATGGCGGTGATCAGGACCCAGTGGTTTGGCAGTGATCAGCACCCCCTAATATGGTGATCAGGACCCGATAGTATGGCAGTGATCAGGTCCCGCTTGTATGGTAGTGATCAAGCCCCGCTGGTATGGCAGTGATCAGGACCCGCTGGTATGGCAGTGATCAGGACCCGCTGGTATAGCAGTGATCAGGACCCGCTGGTATGGCAGTGATCAAAACACGCTGGTATGGCAGTGATCAGGACCTGCTGGTATGGTGATCAGGACACGCTGGTATGGCGGTGATCAGGCCCCACTGGTATGGCGGTGATCAGGACCCACTGGTATGGCAATCAGGACCCACTGGAATGGTGATCAGGACCCACTGGTATAGCAGTGATCAGGATCCACTGGAATGGTGGTCAGGACCCGCCGGTATGGTGATCAGGACCCACTGGTATGGCAGTGATCATGACACACTGGTATGGTGATCAGGACCCACTGGTCTGGTGATCATGACCCACTGGTATGGCAGTGATCAGGACCTGCTGATATGGCAGTGATGAAGACCCGCTGGTATGACATTAATCAGGACCCACTGGTATGGCAGTAATCAGGACCCACTAGTAAGCAGTGATCAGGATATAAAGGGGTGGTGATCAGGACCCACTGGTATGGCAGTGATCAGGATAAAAAGGGGTGGTGATCAGGACCCACTAGTATGGCAGTGATCAGGATATAAAGGGGTGGTGATCAGGGCCCACTGGTATGGCAGTAATCAGAACCCACTAGTATGGCAGTGATCAGGACCCGCTGGTATGGTGATCAGGGCCCACTGGTATGGCAGTAATCAGGACCCACTAGTATGGCAGTGATCAGGATATAAAGGGGTGGTGATCAGGACCCACTGGTATGGCGGTGATCAGGACCCACTAGTATGGCAGTGATCAGGACCCACTGGTATGGTGATCAGGACCCGCTGTTATGGGAGTGATCATGACCCGCTGGTATTGCAGTGATCAGAACCTGCTGGTATGGCAGTGATCAGGACCTGCTGGTATGGCAGTGATCAGGACCTGCTGGTATGGCAGTGATCAAGACCCGCTGGTATGACAGTAGTCAGGACCCACTGGTATGACAGTAATCAGGACCCACTAGTATGGCAGTGATCAGGATATAAAGGGGTGGTGATCAGGACCCACTACTATGGCAGTGATCAGGACCCACTTGTATGGCAGTGATCAGGACCCACTGCTATGGTGATCAGGACCCGCTGGTATGGTGATCATGACCCGCTGGTATGGTGATCAGGACCCGCTGGTATGGCAGTGATCAGGGCCCACTGGTATGGCAGTGATCAGGACCCGCTGTTATGGTGATCGGGACCCACTGGTATGACAGTGATCAGGCCCCGCTGGTATGGCAGTGATCAAGACCGGCTGGTATGGCAGTGATCAGGACCCCCTGGTATGGTGGTGATCAGGACCCGCTGGTATGGTGATCAGGACTCACTGGTATAGTGATCAGGACCCGCTGGTATGACAGTGATCAGGCCCCGCTGGTATGGTGATCAGCACCCACTAATATGGTGATCAGGACCCACTGGTATGGTAGTGATCAGGACCCACTGGTATGACAGTGATCAGGCCCCACTGGTATGGCAGTGATCAAGACCCGCTGGTATGGCAGTGATCAAGACCCGCTGGTATGGCAGTGATCAGGACCCGCTGGTATGGTGATCAGGACCCACAAGTATGGCAGTGATCAGGACCTGCTTGTATGACAGTGATCAGGACACGCTGGTATGGCAGTGATCAGGAACGACTGGTATGGTGATCAGGACCTGCTGGTATGGCAGTGATCAGGACACGCTGGTATGGTGATCACAACACACTGGTAAAGCTGTAAAGTGGTGATCAGGACCAGCTGCTGAACTGTTTCTTCCATGGTGAAGATCATCCATGGAGTATATCTGAGGTGTATATCAGAGGGTCAGAAAAAAGCCCCTCTAAGTGTAGCCCCCCTAATACATTTCTTGGTATACAAGGCAGGCCCCTCCCATAAAGTCAGAATAAGCAGGCTCATCAGTAACACATCACCGGGAAGATCTCAAAGCTCCTTGACAAAGGAGAACACGACTGTTAGACATTGCACATGCTAAGGAACATGGTGTTTTTGTCCCAGGTGACGTCATCACGCTAGCACTGCGGTCCACAGTGCGTTCCAGCCCTGATTTCCAGCTGTGGGATGTCCGCTGGCCACCTTCCTCCCCCATAGACAGCGGCACACACCGATCACTCTGGAGTTCTTCCCGGTGATGTGTTACTGATGAGCCTGCTTACTCTGGCTTTATGGGAGGGGCCTGCCTTGTATACCAAGACATGTATTAGGGGGGCTACACTTAAAGGGGCTTTTTCCTGCCCCACTTGTCTTCTTTACACGGCAGCCAGATTCTGCTCCAAGGACAAGCTTGTCCCCCCCGGATGGACTCTAGCAGACGGACATCGGTTTTATTCACTGAATTTTATTGGGACTTTTATGTGATATTAATCAGCATTCATCTACATAGACTTGGGACAACGTAGGAAGTGCCAATTGTTTGTGCCATTCCTTCCCAGGTGTGTGTACATCAGGGTGTGCTTCTTCCCCACATGAGCTGGGATGTCCAGCAAAATTCATCTAGAAGACATTTCCCGCACTCAAGGCACTAATACACCTCCAGGGTTGTGTGGGACCCCTGATGTACAGGAAGACAGGACTTCAGTGAGGAACATTTCCCTCACTCAGGACAGGAACGTGGCTTCTCACCCGTGTGAGATCTCTGATGTCTGGAAATATTGCACTTCCATGAAAAACATTTCCCACACTCAGGACAGGAATATGGCTTCTCCCCTGTGTGAGATCTCTGATGTGTGTAAAGACTGGACTTCACTGAAAAACATTTCCCACACTCAGGACAGGAATATGGCTTCTCCCCTGTGTGAGATCTCTGATGTGTGTGAAGATGAGACTTCTGTGGAAAACATTTCCCGCACTCAGGACAAGAATATGGCTTCTCCCCTTTGTGAGATCTCTGATGTTTATGAAGATAGGACTTCTCTGAAAAGCATTTTCCACACTCAGAACAGGAATACGGCTTCTCCCCCATGTGAGACCTTTGATGTGTGTAAAGATTGGACTTCAATGAAAAACATTTTCCGCACTCAGGACAGGAATATGGCTTTTCCCCTGTATGAGATCTCTGATGTGTGTAAAGATTGGACTTCACTGAAAAACATTTTCCACACTCAGGACAGGAATACGGCTTGTCCCCCGTGTGAAATCTCTGATGGTGATGAAGACTGGACTTATGTGAAAAACATTTCCCGCACTCAGGACAGGAATACGGCTTCACCCCCGTGTGAGATCTCTGATGTTGATGAAGACTGGACTTATGTGAAAAACATTTCCCGCACTCAGAACAGGAATACGGCTTCTCCCCTGTGTGAGATCTCTGATGTTTGTAAAGAGTGGACATCTGTGAAAAACATTTCCCACACTCATGACAGGAATACGGCTTTTCTCCCGTGTGAGATCTCTGATGTGTGTAAAGAGCGGACGTCTGTGAAAAACATTTTCCGCACTCAGAACAGGAATACGGCTTCTCTCCTGTGTGAGATCTCTGATGTGTGTAAAGAGTGGACTTCTTCGAAAAACATTTCCTGCACTCAAGACAAAAATATGGCTTCTTCCCTGTGTGAGATCTCTGATGTGCGTAAAGAGTGGACTTCTGTGAAAAACATTTTCCGCACTCAGGACAGGAATACGGCTTCTCCCCCGTGTGAGATCTTTTATGCGCATTGAGTTTGGATTTATAACGGAATCCTTTCCCGCACTCTGTACAGGACAAGCTCTTCCCTGTTGGAAGGCCGGCCCGGTCTCGCACAGTCTGAGGTTCCTCAGGATACGAGGAATCTGATGGTCCATCTACACTGGGTGGTGCCGGATGGACATTGGAGGGAGCCGGGTTTTCTCCTGGACTATACTGTGTGATGTCCTCATCTTCTACTTTCCAGTCCGGAGTCAAAGTGAGACAATCCTCGGAGGTTTTCCTCATCTCCCGGCCATGGACTAAAATACAAAGACAAAGAGGATTACTAGACAGGAGCGGATTGGTTCCCCCAAACCAGGACTCCGCCCACATCAGGCAGCTTGGTCTGTGAGGAGCTTACAATTCCACCCTCAAGGGAACTAGGAAATGGCTCCTTTGATCTCCTACCAGGTCATTTCTTTATTCATGGACCTTAGTCAGAGAGTGAGGAAACAACCAGAACTGTCTTTTATAGGAGGGACAGTGATGAGGGGATTATAGGACGAGGGTCCCCACCCCCTCTATCACTCATCACCATCTTCCCAACACAAGAAGTACTGCACTTCCTTATTTAGTCCATGATTTAGTCATGAAGAACAGCGGGGCTGAGCCCCTCCAGAGTCAGAGAGTAAGGATGGGGGAACAACCAAGATGAAGACTGGACTGATCCTGAAGACCACCATCATTGGGGTATTGACTCCTCCCTCATTATCACTTTCTGTTTAAGGGTCCAAAGTTGGAGGATGTTATCACATTATTATCACCATGTAAAAGTCTGTGCTCCAATCACATCATCCAATATAAAATGTCCAGCTGGGAGGAAATGGGTGTAACAAAAGAGAATCCATATTATGTATATATATATAGCAGTGGGGGGAGGGGGAGAGCAGAAGTCAGGAGTATGTAATGTACAACACAGAGTATATAGTGCAGGGGTCAGGAGTATGTAATGTACAACAGAGTATATAGTGCAGGGGTCAGGAGTATGTAATGTACAACATAGAGTATATAGTGCAGGGGTCAGGAGTATGTAATGTACAACAGAGTATATAGTGCAGGGGTCAGGAGTATGTAATGTACAACATAGAGTATATAGTGCAGGGGTCAGGAGTATGTAATGTAAAAGAGTATATAGTGCAGGGGCCAGGAGTATGTAATGTACAACAGACAGTATATAGTTCAAGGGTCAGGAGTATGTAATGTACAACATAGAGCATATAGTGCAGGGGTCAGGAGAATGTAATGTACAATATAAAATATATATATAGTGCGGGGATCAGGAGTATGTAACATACAACAGAGTATATAGTGCAGGGATCAGCAGTATGTAATGTACAACATAGAGTATATAGTGCAGGGTCCAGGAGTATGTAATGTACAACAGATTATATAGTGCAGGGGTCAGGAGTATGTAATGTACAACATAGAGTATATAGTGCAGGGGTCAGGAGTATGTAATGTACAACAGAGTATATAGTGCAGGGGTCAGGAGTATGTAATGTACAACATAGAGTATATAGTGCAGGGGTCAGGAGTATGTAATGTAAAAGAGTATATAGTGCAGGGGCCAGGAGTATGTAATGTACAACAGACAGTATATAGTTCAAGGGTCAGGAGTATGTAATGTACAACATAGAGCATATAGTGCAGGGGTCAGGAGAATGTAATGTACAATATAAAATATATATATAGTGCGGGGATCAGGAGTATGTAACATACAACATAGAGTATATAGTGCAGGGATCAGCAGTATGTAATGTACAACATAGAGTATATAGTGCAGGGTCCAGGAGTATGTAATGTACAACAGATTATATAGTGCAGGGGTCAGGAGTATGTAATGTACAATATAAAATATATAGTGCAGGGGTCAGGAGTATGCAACGTACAACATAAAATATATAGTGCAGGGGTCAGGAGTATGCAACGTACAACAAAGAGTTCATAGTGCAGGGGTCAGGAGTATATAACGTACAACAAAGAGTATATAGTGCAGGGGTCAGGAGGATGTCATGTACAACAGAGTATATAGTGCAGGGGTCAGGAGGATGTAATATACAACAGAGTATCTAGTGCAGGGGGGGGTCAAGAGGATGTAATGTGCAACATAAAGTATAAAGTGCAGGGGTCAGGAGTATGTAATGTACAACAAAGTAAATAGTGTAGGGGTCAGAAGTATGTAATGTACAACAAAATATATAGTGCAGGGGTCAGGAGTATGTAATGCACAACAGAATATATAGTGCAGGGGTCAGGAGGATGTAATGTACAACAGAGTATATAGTGCAGGGGTCAGGAGTATGTAATGTACAACACAGAGTATATAGTGCAGGGGTCAGGAGGATGTAATGTACAACAGAGTATATAGTGCAGGTGTCAGGAGTATGTAATGTACAACATAGAGTATATAGTGCAGGGGTCAGGAGGATCTAATGTACAACATAAAGTATATAGAGCGGGGGGCGTGGCTTGGCGCATGACAAGCTATGCAGCATTTCTGCACAGCTCTTGGCCTGGACCTCCTTCACAGGCTCCTATCTCCCTCCCAGGCTCTCCGCATCCCTCCTCATGTGCAAGAAACAACACTGGACCCCCCAGGGAGCAACGGGGACCGGTCTGGCGGCCCAATAAGCTGGTTCCTGGCCCAATCCACGGCTGAGGCCTCGGGTGCCCCAACCTCAAAGATGGCGCTGATGGCTCTTCCCTCCTCATCCCTCTTATACACAGGGCTGCCGGAAGATGGGCAGGTAAGCCCACGGGGCTCTATCTCTCTCTCCTCCCTGGGGATCCTGCAAAAGCACCTTCTCCTGTACTGATACCACAGGACACACAGGGGTCCCACAGCCCCTCTTCTGCTATGAGATTACAGGACACACAGGGGTCCCACAGCCCCTCTTCTGCTATGAGATTACAGGACACACAGGGGTCCCGCAGCCCCTCTTCTGCTGAGATTACAGGACACACAGGGTTCCCGCAGCCCCTCTTCTGCTATGAGATTACAGGACACACAGAAGTCCCACAGCCCCTCTTCACCACTGAGACCACAGGACACACAGGAGTCCCACAGCCCCTCTTCTATGCTAAGACCACAGGACACACAGGGGTCCCACAGCCCCTCTTCTACACTAAGACCAGAGGACACACAGGGGTCCCGCAGCCCCTCTTCTTCACCATTGAGACCACAGGACACACAGGAGTCCCACAGCCCCTCTTCTACACTAAGACCACAGGACACACAGGGGTCCCGCAGCCCCTCTTCTTCACCATTGAGACTACAGGACACACAGGAGTCCCACAGCCCCTCTTCTGCTATGAGATTACAGGACACACAGGGGTCCCACAGCCCCTCTTCTACACTAAGACCACAGGACACACAGGGGTCCCGCAGCCCCTCTTCTACACTAAGACCACAGGACACACAGGAGTCCCACAGCCCCTCTTCTACACTAAGACCACAGGACACACAGGGGTCCCACAGCCCCTCTTCTACACTAAGACCACAGGACACACAGGGGTCCCGCAGCCCCTCCTCTTCACCATTGAGACCACAGGACACACAGGGGTCCCACAGCCCCTCTTCTACACTAAGACCACAGGACACACAGGGGTCTTGCAGCCCCTCTTCTTCACCATTGAGACCACAGGACACACAGGGGTCCTGCAGCCCCTCTTCTTCACCATTGAGACCACAGGACACACAGGGGTCCTGCAGCCCCTCTTCTACACTAAGACCGCAAAACACATAGGGGTCCTGAAGCCCCTCTTCTACACTAAGACCAAAGGACACACAGGGGTCCCACAGCCCCTCTTCTTCACCATGGAGACCACAGGACACACAGGGGTCCCACATCCCCTCTTCTACACTAAGACCACAGGACACACAGGGGTCCCACAGCCCCTCTTCTTCACCATGGAGACCACAGGACACACAGGGGTCCCACATCCCCTCTTCTACACTAAGACCACAGGACACACAGGGGTCCCACAGCCCCTCTTCTACACTAAGACCACAGGACACAAAGGGGTCCCACAGCCCCTCTTCACCATTGAGACCACAGGACACAAAGGGGTCCCACAGCCCCTCTTCTACACTAAGACCACAGGACACACAGGGGTCCCACAGCCCCTCTTCTACACTAAGACCACAGGACACACAGGGGTCCTGCAGCCCTTCTCCGGCTTCTCTTTGTTCTGAGGATAGCTGGGATCTGCAGTCCCACATGCGATCCTTACACACTTACATCAAATCTCTCCCTATGAAGACGGATTTTGAGCAATGTGTGAAACATATTGAGCGTACAAACAGGAAATTTCTGCTCTTAAACAAGACGTTTGTACGTGTCTCGAAAGGATTGAAAGTACCGCTGATGGCGTAACTAACGCCTTACAAACCCACAAAGAGACCCTTAACTCCCACACGGTCCCTATACAACATCTCATGTACCAACAAGATGACATTGAGAACAGAAACCGCCGTAACAAGATGCAGATTAGGGGCATCCAGAATCCATTGAATCTAAAGATTTAGCCGCGGTGGTTACCGCTATCTTCAATCAACTCTTACAGCAACCTAAAGACACCTATATAGATGGATCGAGTACATCGCACGCTGGGCACCAGGAATCCTGATCCATCTTTTGTTCATGACACCTTGTGCAGGGTTCACTACTTCAAGATCAAAGACGCCATCATGCGTGCAGCCAGCTTGCAGGATACCATTGTATTCAATGAAGTGCCGGTGATGCTACTTCCTGACCTCTCCTACCAGACTCTGGCCATGCGCAGGGCTCTGCGTCCTCTCACTCAGATGTTGCAGGAAAGGCATATCCGCTATCATTGGCGATTTCCGTTTCAACTTCAAGCTTCACAGCATGGTAAATCCGCTCAATTCTGCACTCTTGGAGACTGTCCCACATTCCTAGGTGTGCTCGAGCTACCTCAGGTGTCCCTCCCGGACTGGTCCTTTCAGCTCCCGACACCAGGTCTCCCATTTCCCTCTCCCTGGCAGCGGTCCGTCCAAAAGAAGCATTCCAGGTCCTCTTCCCAGAAAGATGATCTACTGTCCAAGTAATTTGAGACGTTTGCACCCTTTTTCCTATTTTTTATGGGTTGATTGCCTCTTTTGGTTGCTCCTGTTGGTTCAGTGACTTTTATATTTGTGCTCGTTGCCTTCCGGGCCCTGGGGCCATGGCTCAAGGATTGTTCTCGGGTGACACCGTCGCCGTTTGCTGTGGTGGACTGGGGTGCCTCCAGCCATGGTCTCAGGGGCCTTGGGCCCTCCCTCTATTCACCTCATCTGCACCTGGTTATGTGTATATGTTTATCTATTGAGGAAGGTGTCTATTTTTTCATGCCTGTTTGAGGGTTCATTGAGTATGTTTTATAAGGGGGGTCATTCTTGTCTGAGGGGGACCCTCCCTGAAGTTATTAATTGCCTGTGGGAGGCCTGGGTCGGGATCGGATTCATGCGCCTTTGACGTTCCCCACCTAGGTCTTCAGTGTACTGTGTTGTACCACACTGTATGTGTTTTCAGACAGCTTGTCTGTCTGTTAGTTTTTTTCTTCTGCTTTTCATTCTTTTTCTGCTCCTCCCTCCCTTTTTTTCTTCTTTTCCCTTCTCCTCTTTTTATCCTTTCTCTTCTTCTTTCTTTTATTTATTTATTTTATTTATTTATCGAGTTTATATAGCGCCAAAGGGTTTGCTCAGCGCTGTACAATAGAGGGGGGGACAATACATGAAACAGAACAGTAACAACAAACAGCACACAAGGGGTAAGAGGGCCCTACTCTTTCGAGCTTACAATCTAGGAGGGAGGGGGTAGAGGTACAGGAGGAAATGGCTGTGGGGGATGGAGTGGTAGGAGGAGGGAAGGGCAGCGGCTGTTAGGTGAGGGTGGGGTAGGCTTCCCTGAAGAGGTGGGTTTTCCTCAGAGCTCGGGAGAGGTTTTGCGCAGCCTTGTTTGTGATGCGTCTTTTTCCTATTTGCTCCACTGCCAATGACTATGACTCCAAATTAAATGTTCCTCTATTAATTGTAGGGGCTTCAACACTCCGGCGATGCGGGGTCAGATGCTCTATCATTTTCACAAAGATGGCTCGCAGATAATGCTCCTTCAGGAAACTTATTTCCACTCCGATGGTATCTCAGTCCTCCGCAATCATTATTATACTCAGTAATACTAACCCGCTGGCTAGATCTCTAGGGGTGTCGATTGCTTTTCATCATACCTTTGGCCCGGAGGTCTTGGACTCACTAATAGACCCAGTGGGTCGGTACCTCTTCCTCAAATTAAAGTTCCAAGATTTTGTTTTCACAGTGGCGAATGTATACGCTCCCAACCAAGATCAAGCTCCATTTCTTGCAAAGGTCCTCTCTAAGCTGTCCGATTTTGGGGGTCCCTGTTACATTGTTGGAGGGGACTTTAACGTAGCTCTTTCTCCAGACCTGGACTCTTCCATGGGTAAATCTTCTCACCTTTCATCGATCTTATCCCTTATTAAGTCGCGCCTGCATGACCTACACCTTGTGGACGTTTGGTGAACCCAACACCCTTCGGAGCACGAATATAGTTATTATTCTGTGGCTCACACGTCATACAGTTGTATTGACTATTTCTTTGTGACGCAGTCTCTCCTTGATTGTCCGACTTCTTCCTCCATCGGTCACTTCCTGTGGTCTGACCATGCCCCAATACATCTTACGATTCAGGACCGATCATCATCTTTGCACCACATTTCTTGGCGCTTGAATGATACTCTGCTCAAGGATTCTTTGTGTACCACAGAGGCTTTGCAGACTATACAACATTTTGTTCTTGATCACTCCTCAGACACAACTGTCTCTCTTAATCAATAGGAGACTCTTAAATGTGTTATTAGAGTTCTTACTAAGCATGGCTCTTGTTTAAAATAGTCTTGAACGGCAGAAATGCATCGCTTGTTCTTACTCATTGTGTGCCTGGAATCTTCTCATAAGAGCACGATAGACCCGAGGATTGTGGTGGACATAACTAATGCTCACAGAGATTTACTTCAACTGTTAGATTCTTCTTTTCTTATTGCACGAGACAAAGCACACAACACTTACTACTTCCTAACAAATAAATGTGGTCAACACTTAGCACGAGTACTCCACCCCCGGCCATACCATCGTCCGATCCAGCACATCAAGGCGCCCGACAATACTAAACTACCATAATCGAGGAATTTCATCCACGTTTGAGCGTTACTATTCTCAGCGTTATAACCTATCCGCAGTGCATCCTGATACTCTTCCTGCTTCTTCTCTTACGGCTATGTCTCAATACATTACGGAGACGGCACTGCCTGTCTTAGATACTCAGGATGCATTGGCTCTGGAAGAGCCCTTCTCGACTGTGGAAGTCCTTGGGGCGATCAAGGCCCTGAAGGCAGGTAAGTGCCCGGGCTTGGACAGGTTTACCCCTTGCTTTTACAAATTTTTTGCCGCCTCACTGGCCCCGCTTTTAGCCCAAGCTTTTAATACCATCGATGATCTGAATGTGCCTTCTTCAGCCTTTTTGTTGGCCAACATTTCGGTTATCCCGAAGCCGGATAAAGACCCATCTCTCTGCGGTAGCTACCACCCAGTCTCTCTACTTAACCTAGATGTTAAGCTTTTTGCGAAGCTTTTAGAGAACTGCCTCTCACCTTTTTTACCAACTTTGGTTCATTGTGATCAGGTTGGTTTTGTCCCAGGTCGTGAGGCTAGGGATAACACCTCTAAAACTATCCATCTCATCTCTTATATCAAGTGACATGGCTTAAAGGCTTGCCTCCTCTCACTTGATGCTGAGAAAGCGTTCAATCACGTTGATTAGCGTTTCTTACATCTTACTTTAGAACAGATAGGTTTGGGCTCGCGCCCCTCCACAAAGGTCCCAAATTAAATTAGTGTATCCTCCCCCATTGTTATCTTATTTACAGCTACAAATCTAAATATTGTGTTGTGCCCAGATGTCCTACATTGTGTCCATCCTGTCCAACCAGTCGTTTGCCTAATTATAATATCTTCCCCACTAATTATTGCCTTACTTTTGTATTAATGTATTTTCCCCACTGTTACACTGTTTACAGCTGCAAACTCAATTATTGTGTCCATCTTGTCCAACCAGTCCTTTCTGTTTACAGCTGAAAATTCAATTATTGTGTTTCAGTGTCCATCCTGTCCAACCAGTCTTTTCTGTTTACAGCTACAAATTAAATTACTGTAGTTCCATTCCTGTCCATTCTCTCCAGTGTCATCCAAAATGTCCCTAAACTCAATTACGCCAGTCCCTCCATTGCCATCCTGCTAATGACCCCCCTCCACCTCTCGTCCTGCTCAGGGGGTTTAAGAGGTCAGTGCTGGTCTCTCCTGTGTGCTATTTCTGCTGTGCAACTACTGAGGGGTTCAGCTGCGGCTGGACTATAGTGGCCCCCTGGCTCTGCCTGAGCCCCATTGAAGGAAGGGGGACCCCTGAAGCTACATCAGCCCTGCCTGAAATGCTGTCAGCTTTTCCTGAGACCACCACATCAGCTCTGCCTGAGACCACCGCATCAGCCCTGCGTGAGTGTATGCTTCCCTTGTGCTTCCCTGACTGCTTATGAACTGCCTCTTGGATTACAAATTGCTGTGGAGACTTTAACTTTGCCCACCGGGGCTGGATTACAAGTATTTTGGACTCTCTCTCCCTGCACTACTCCCCATTGAGTGACTGTTGTCGGTTTTAATAAAGCTTTAAGTGTTTGCCATCTGCCTTGTGTGTTCTGTCCTTCTTACGCTTCCGTCACACTTACCCTTGGTTTCTCATATCCGAAAGGATCTGGCGTCCTGGGGTGCTTTGGCGTTGCCCTGGTTCGGCTGCATCAACACCCTCAAAATGGACACCTTACTGAAATTACTATACGTTTTCCAGACTGTACCAATTACTGTACCTAAGAGTTTCTTCCTCTCCCTACATTCCCTTTCAATTAGATTTGGCGCCAAGGTTTCTCACGATTAAAATATAGGGTGCTTTCATACCCAAAGTCCAGAGGCGGAGTAGGTTTACCGGACTTTGAACTACACTACAGAGCCATACTGCTGGCCCGGATCCTTGACTGGTTTCCCAGGCCCTTCCTTAAAGCCTCTTGTATGATTGAACAAGATTTGTCTCCGGTCGATCTTCGGGCTTTGCCGTGGGGTTATAGTCGAGACCACCGGCGTTTTCTCGACCTGTCCCCATTGACTGTGGCTGTAATGTGATTGTGGTACCAACAGGACATTGTTGCTCTTTTATCGTCTGATCCCTCTCCTTTATCACCCGTTTGACAACCCTGCTCTCCCTCAGGGCTTGGGCTCTTCTGTCATTGGTCCCTTTACACGCACCTTATGGCCCGTAGCCCGAGACTTCATCTGCCCTCAATCAGGTCTTCCGCTCCTGCGGGGCGGATCTCGGGATTGGTTGACCACTTTACACTTATCCACATTTTGCAAACTCCGACATTCATCGTCCGCTTACTGAGTTTGAGGGGCTATGCTCCCTCTCTAATCTGCCTAGACATGCCCTAACCTCCTTATATAAAGGTCTACACAATGCTCTTTATTCCGATCTCCCTCCCTACACCAAGGCGTGGGCGCGAGATCTCGATAAAGACATCTTGGCAGCTGACTGGTCCACGTCATTCTATTTCACCTCTATTTCTTGTTATTCACAAGAAAAGAACTTTAACCATTTGCCCCCCGCCCTATGGCCGAATGGCGGCCGGCAAATGTCATCAGCGTTCTGGGTGGACGCCATATGGCGTCATCCCGCACAGGCGCAGATTGCACTCCTGCAGAGCCACGCAGCGGCACAATCTGTAACCGGCCATGTACCTCAGACACAGCTGATGACAGATCTGAGTATCGGACCCCATTACCGATACCATGTGACCTGCTGTGACCAATCACAGCAGGTCACATGACAGTTTTATACAATGGGTGGCTTCATTCATGCCATCCATTGTATACTAGTGTCTAGCTGTGAATGGTCACAGCTAATCACATGCACATGTCATGTGATTAGCTGTGGCCAAATCACAGCTAAGCACAAAAAAAAAACCTGACTGAAATCAATGTCATTCAGGTAAATGCTTGCTTATAGCAAAGTAATTCTTTGCTATAAGCAAATTGTGTAAAAAAAAAAAAAAAAAAAATACTGATCACTTCACATAGTGAAATATGAAAATTTAAAAAAAAATAAATAAAAAAAAAATATATATTTTTTTTCATACTGTCACCAGTCAGTGTCTCTGATCACCGCCATGCCAGTTATATGATGAGGCTGTACTGCACTGGTGACAGTATGTAAAAAAAAATAGTGAAACTAATTTTTTTAATTTTCTGAAAAATGACAAAAAAAATACAACTTCAAAGAACTCGCTATGCCTCTTATGAAGTACGTCGGACTGTCTACTCTGCAAAAAGGGGTCATTTGGGGGATATCTTTACTGTCCTGACATTTGGGGGATATCTGTACCGTCCTGACATTTGGGGGATACCTGTACCGTCCTGACATTTGGGGGATATCTGTACCGTTCTGACATTTGGGGGATATCTGTACCGTCCTGACATTTGGGGGATACCTGTACCGTCCTGACATTTGGGGGATATCTGTACCGTTCTGACATTTGGGGGATATCTGTACCGTCCTGATATTTGGGGGATACCTGTACCGTCCTGACATTTGGGGGATATCTGTACCGTCCTGATATTTGGGGGATACCTGTACCGTCCTGACATTTGGGGGATATCTGTACTGTACCGTTCTGACATTTGGGGGATATCTGTACTGTTCTGACATTTGGGGATATCTGTACTGTTCTGACATTTGGGGGATATCTGTACCGTCCTGACATTTGGGGGATATCTGTACCGTCCTGACATTTGGGGGATATCTGTACCGTCCTGACATTTGGGGGATATCTGTACCGTCCTGACATTTGGGGGATATCTGTACTGTCCTGACATTTGGGGGATACCTGTACTGTCCTGACATTTGGGGGATATCTGTACCGTTCTGACATATGGGGGATATCTGTACCGTCCTGACATTTGGGGGATATCTGTACCGTCCTGACATTTGGGGGATATCTGTACCGTCCTGACATTTGGGGGATATCTGTACTGTCCTGACATTTGGGGGATACCTGTACTGTCCTGACATTTGGGGGATATCTGTACCGTTCTGACATTTGGGGGATATCTGTACCGTCCTGACATTTGGGGGATATCTGTACTGTTCTGACATTCTTGGACCTCAAGAAATTAGATTGGCTGTCAGTACTTCAGGATTGATCAATATTTGATATATACCATAGTTTGTGAACTCTATAACTTTCCTACAAACTAAATAATACATCCTAATTTGGGTTATTTTCACCAAAGACATGTAGCAGAATACATCTCGGCCTAAATTTATGAAGAACAATTATTTATTTGCAAACTTTTATAACAGAAACAAAGAAAAACGTGTGTTTTTTTCAAAATGTTTTGATTTTTTTGTTAATTTAGCAAAAAATAAAAACCCCAGCGGTGATTAAATACCACCAAAAGAAAGCTCTAGTTGTGTGAAGAAAATGATACAATTTTAGTTTGGGTACAGTGTTGTATGACCGCGCAATTGTCATTCAAAGTGTGAGAGCGCTGAAACGTGAAAACTGGCCTGGGCAGGAAGGTGTAAAATTGCCCGGTATGGAAGGGGTTAAGCCCCTTTCTCGATGGTACAGAGACCCCGTCTCTTTACACAGAATAGTTCCTTGTACATCCAATCTATGCTGGGGCTGTACCAAAGCTCCATATCTGGTGGGACTGCGACCTAATACACCCCTTCTGGTGACAGGTCTTTGCTCTATATGACAAGATTTATGGGGAGTCCTTGACCCCCTCCCCGGAAATTGCTCTCCTCTCTATCTTACCGGGTTCACTGGCTTTGCAGAAGAAATATTTGCTGTGTTACTTTCTATCCGCGACCTGCCAATTGATACCTCTCTTTTGGAAATTGGCTACTCCCCCGCCTCTCCCCCTGTGGGTCTCGGTACTTCATGATACCATGTGTATGGAGGAAATGCTGGCATTTGCTAATGATACCTACGATAAACACAAGTTGTGGTCAGTCTGGCCCCATTTCTCCTCCTCTTTATTACTCCGAGACTTGTGTTCCCCTGTTGTGCTTTAATGGAGTTGTGCCCCACTCCCCCTGGTGTGTTCCTCGGTGAGGCTCTGTAGTCCATGCTGGGGTACAACCAGTGGGATCAGCCTGCTGGGATACCGATGGATGGTCACCTTGTCTGCACTTGTCACCATGCCTGTCTCCTGACTCTCTCCCTTTACTTTCCTCTCTTCCTTCAATATCTTTCCATCTGATGTCTCCCTTCTCCTTCCCTCCCCTCCTTGTCTGCACTTGTCACCATGCCTGTCTCCTGACTCTCTCCCTTTACTTTCCTCTCTTCCTTCAATATCTTTCCATCTGATGTCTCCCTTCTCCTTCCCTCCCCCCTTGTCTGCACTTGTCACCATGCCTGTCTCCTGACTCTCTCCCTTTACTTTCCTCTCTTCCTTCAATATCTTTCCATCTGATGTCTCCCTTCTCCTTCCCTCCCCTCCTTGTCTGCACTTGTCACCATGCCTGTCTCCTGACTCTCTCCCTTTACTTTCCTCTCTTCCTTCAATATCTTTCCATCTGATGTCTCCCTTCTCCTTCCCTCCCCCCTTGTCTGCCCTTGTCACCATGCCTGTCTCCTGACTCTCTCCCTTTACTTTCCTCTCTTCCTTCAATATCTTTCCATCTGATGTCTCCCTTCTCCTTCCCTCCCCCCTTGTCTGCACTTGTCACCATGCCTGTCTCCTGACTCTCTCCCTTTACTTTCCTCTCTTCCTTCAATATCTTTCCATCTGATGTCTCCCTTCTCCTTCCCTCCCCCCTTGTCTGCACTTGTCACCATGCCTGTCTCCTGACTCTCTCCCTTTACTTTCCTCTCTTCCTTCAATATCTTTCCATCTGATGTCTCCCTTCTCCTTCCCTCCCCTCCTTGTCTGCACTTGTCACCATGCCTATCTCCTGACTCTCTCCCTTTACTTTCCTCTCTTCCTTCAATATCTTTCCATCTGATGTCTCCCTTCTCCTTCCCTCCCCCCTTGTCTGCCCTTGTCACCATGCCTGTCTCCTGACTCTCTCCCTTTACTTTCCTCTCTTCCTTCAATATCTTTCCATCTGATGTCTCCCTTCTCCTTCCCTCCCCCCTTGTCTGCACTTGTCACTATGCCTGTCTCCTGACTCTCTCCCTTTACTTTCCTCTCTTCCTTCAATATCTTTCAATCTGATGTCTCCATTCTCCTTCCCTCCCCCCCTTTTCTCCCTTGCTCTCTGATTGGGTATATTTTCTAGGCTTTATGGTATGATTTTGTTATTGTTGAATATCACCTGTTTGGCGACACCTCTTTTGTAGCTCTGGTTGGATACGTATTTCTCCATCCCCATGAATCATACTACTACCTATATTGTGCTTTATTCTTGCCCATTTTATTGTTGATATTCTTATAATTTTCCTGTTATGTAATGTTTGATTTGATCAAAAATCTAAAAAAGACAAATTTGCCTTTAAAGTATATAGTGCAGGGGTCAGGAGGATGTAATGTACAACATAGAGTATATAGTGCAGGGGTCAGGAGTATGTAATGTACAATATAGAGTGTATAGTGCGGGGAGGGTCAGGAGTATGTAATGTACAACATAGAGTGTATAGTGCGGGGAGGGCCAGGAGTATGTAATGTACAACATAAAGTATATAGTGCAGGGGTCAGAAGTATGTAATGTACAACATAGAGTATATAGTGCAGGGGTCAGGAGGATGTAATGTACAACATAAAGTATATAGTGCAGGGGTCAGGAGTATGTAATGTACAACAGAGTATATAGTGCAGGGGTCAGGAGTATGTAATGTACAATATAGAGTATATAGTGCGGGGAGGGTCAGGAGTATGTAATGTACAACATAGAGTATATAGTGCAGGGGTCAGGAGTATGGAATGTACAACATAGAGTACATAGTGCAGGGGTCAGGAGAATGTAATGTACAACATAGAGTATATAGTGCAGGGGTCAGGAGGATGTAATGTACAACATAGAGTATATAGTGCAGTGGTCAGGAGTATGTAATGTACAACATAGAGTATATAGTGCAGGGGTCAGGAGGATGTAATGTACAACATAGAGTATATAGTGCAGGGGTCAGGAGTGTGTAATGTACAACATAGAGTATATAGTGCAGGGGTCAGGAGTATGTAATGTACAACATAGAGTATATAGTGCAGGGGTCAGGAGGATGTAATGTACAACATAGAGTATATAGTGCAGGGGTCAGGAGGATGTAATGTACAACATAGAGTATATAGTGCAGTGGTGGGCAACCTTTTTTTTCAACTGAGCCAAATCTCGCCAAAACCACGATTGAAATTTATTTTGAGAGCCACATTTTTAAAACTGAAAATACATCCCCAATATAGTAATTCATCCCCCATAGTAATTCATCCCCCATAGTAATTCATCCCCCATATAGTAATTCATCCCCCATAGTAATTCATCCCCCATATAGTAATTCATCCCCCATAGTAGTTCATCCCCCCTATAGTAATTCATCCCCCATATAGTAATTCATCCCCCATATAGTAATTCATCCCCCATATTGTGTCAATTCACTTACCTTTGCTCCGCGCGTTCCTCTCGCCGTGTTCCCGCGCCGTTCCGGTCTTCAGGGCGGACTGTGAGAGGAGAGAAGTTCGTCACGCTGCCCCGCCTACATCCTGACAGCCAGTGTTTGCCACGCTCCGCGGACCGGATTAAAAGGTCCGCCGGGCCATATACGGCCCGCGGGCCGAAGTTTGCACATTGCTGGGCTAGCTGCAGAGTCCTGACTTTTGGGGCGGCCGCCCGAGAGGAGGGAGGGGAGCGGGCGCCCGGCACACAGAAGAGCCGCATTAGAGTGTGTAAAGAGCCGCATGTGGCTCGCGAGCCACGGCTTGCCGACCAGTGATATAGTGCAAGGGATCAGGAGTATGTAATGTATAACATAAAGTATATAGTGCAGGGGGGGGGGGGGGTCAGGAGTATGTAATGTACAACAAAGTATATAGTGCAGGGGTCAGGAGTATGTAATGTACAACAAAGTATATAGTGCAGGGGTCAGGAGTATGTAATGTACAACACAGAGTATATAGTGCAGGGGTCAGGAGTATGTAATGTACAACATAGAGTATATAGTGCAGAGCTCAGAAGTTGTCATGTACAACACAGAATATATAGTGCAGGGGTCAGGAGGATGTAATGTACAACATAAAGTATATAGTGCAGGGGTCAGGAGTATGTAATGTACAACAGAGTATATAGTGCAGGGGTCAGGAGTATGTAATGTACAATATAGAGTATATAGTGCGGGGAGGGTCAGGAGTATGTAATGTACAACATAGAGTATATAGTGCAGGGGTCAGGAGTATGGAATGTACAACATAGAGTATATAGTGCAGGGGTCAGGAGTATGTAATGTACAACATAGAGTATATAGTGCAGGGGTCAGGAGGATGTAATGTACAACATAGAGTATATAGTGCAGTGGTCAGGAGTATGTAATGTACAACATAGAGTATATAGTGCAGGGGTCAGGAGGATGTAATGTACAACATAGAGTATATAGTGCAGGGGTCAGGAGTGTGTAATGTACAACATAGAGTATATAGTGCAGGGGTCAGGAGTATGTAATGTACAACATAGAGTATATAGTGCAGGGGTCAGGAGGATGTAATGTACAACATAGAGTATATAGTGCAGGGGTCAGGAGGATGTAATGTACAACATAGAGTATATAGTGCAGTGGTGGGCAACCTTTTTTTTCAACTGAGCCAAATCTCGCCAAAACCACGATTGAAATTTATTTTGAGAGCCACATTTTTAAAACTGAAAATACATCCCCAATATAGTAATTCATCCCCCATAGTAATTCATCCCCCATAGTAATTCATCCCCCATATAGTAATTCATCCCCCATAGTAATTCATCCCCCATATAGTAATTCATCCCCCATAGTAGTTCATCCCCCCTATAGTAATTCATCCCCCATAGTAATTCATCCCCCATATAGTAATTCATCCCCCATATTGTGTCAATTCACTTACCTTTGCTCCGCGCGTTCCTCTCGCCGTGTTCCCGCGCCGTTCCGGTCTTCAGGGCGGACTGTGAGAGGAGAGAAGTTCGTCACGCTGCCCCGCCTACATCCTGACAGCCAGTGTTTGCCACGCTCCGCGGACCGGATTAAAAGGTCCGCCGGGCCATATACGGCCCGCAGGCCGAAGTTTGCACATTGCTGGGCTAGCTGCAGAGTCCTGACTTTTGGGGCGGCCGCCCGAGAGGAGGGAGGGGAGCGGGCGCCCGGCACACAGAAGAGCCGCATTAGAGTGTGTAAAGAGCCGCATGTGGCTCGCGAGCCACGGCTTGCCGACCAGTGATATAGTGCAAGGGATCAGGAGTATGTAATGTATAACATAAAGTATATAGTGCAGGGGGGGGGGGGGTCAGGAGTATGTAATGTACAACAAAGTATATAGTGCAGGGGTCAGGAGTATGTAATGTATAACAAAGTATATAGTGCAGGGGTCAGGAGTATGTAATGTACAACACAGAGTATATAGTGCAGGGGTCAGGAGTATGTAATGTACAACATAGAGTATATAGTGCAGGAGTCAGGAGGATGTAATGTACAACATAGAGTATATAGTGCAGGGGTCAGGAGTATGTAATGTACAACACAGAGTATATAGTGCAGGGGTCAGGAGTATGTAATGTACAACATAGAGTATATAGTGCAGAGCTCAGAAGTTGTCATGTACAACACAGAATATATAGTGCAGGGGTCAGGAGGATGTAATGTACAACATAAAGTATATAGTGCAGGGGTCAGGAGGATGTAACATACAACATAAAGTATATACTACAGGGGTCAGGAGTATGTAATGTACAACATGGAGTATATAGTGCAGGGTCAGGAGTATGTAATGTACAACATAGAGTACATAGTGCAGGGGTCAGGAGTATGTAATGTACAACATAGAGGATATAGTGCAGGGGTCAGGAGGATGTAATATACAACACAGAGTATATAGTGCAGGGGTCAGGAGTATGTAATGTACAACATAGAGTATATAGTGCAGGGGTCAGGAGTATGTAATGTACAACATAGAATATATAGTGCAGGGGTCAGGAGTATGTAATGTACAACATAGAGTATATAGTGCAGGGGTCAGGAGTATGTAATGTACAACATAGAGTATATAGTGCAGGGGTCAGGAGTATGTAATGTACAACATAGAGTATATAGTGCAGGGGTCAGGAGTATGTAATGTACAAGTTATATAGTATAAGGGTCAGGACTCTCAGTATTAGTATTCTGTAATCAGTGGAAGCTTAAATGTTTACTGTAGACAACATGTAGAGGTGAGCTGGGATTAAACCATCATGAAACAGGTTAGATTGGAGGTGAGCAAATCCTTGGACAGAATGGTGGCGGTGGACGTGGTATACTTGGACAGGGGGTGGCGGTGGACATGGTATACTTGGACAGAGGGGTGGCGGTGGACATGGTATACTTGGACAGAGGGGTGGAGGTGGACGTGGTATAATTGGACAGAGGGGTGGCGGTGGACGTGGTATACTTGGACAGAGGGGTGGCGTTGGACGTGGTATACTTGGACAGAGGGGTGGCGGTTGACGTGGTATACTTGGACAGAGGGGTGGCGGTGGACGTGGTATACTTGGACAGAGGGGTGGCGGTGGACGTGGTATACTTGGACAGAGGGGTGGCGGTGGACGTGGTATACTTGGACAGAGGGGTGGCGGTGGACGTGGTATACTTGGACAGAGGGGTGGCGGTGGACGTGGTATACTTGGACAGAGGGGTGGCGGTGGACGTGGTATACTTGGACAGCGGGGTGGCGGTGGACGTGGTATACTTGGACAGAGGGGTGGCGGTGGACGTGGTATACTTGGACAGAGGGGTGGCGGTGGACGTGGTATACTTGGACAGAGGGGTGATGGTGGACGTGGTATACTTGGACAGAGGGGTGGCGGTGGATGTGGTATACTTAAACACAGTTCCCCACACACGGCTAATGTGTAAGGTAAAGTCTATGGGCTGGAAAAATCTGAATGTAAATGGATAGAAAACTGGCTAAAAGATGGTATTCAGAGAGTAGTGGGTAATGATTCATACTCTGAATGGTCTGGGGGTGCCAGTTGGGTACCGCAAAGTTCACTGTTCTTAGTGGGAGTACCCCAAGATTCAGTGTGTTTAGTGGTGTACCCCAAGGTTCAGTGTGATTAGTGGGATACCCCAAGGTTCAGTGTCTTCAATGGAAGGGGTTAGTGGGGTACCCCAAGGTTCAGTGTTGGGACCCCGACTTATTAATATATTTATAAACAATATCGGGTCTGATATTAAAAATCCCAAGGGGGATATGATCTCCATGTATAATACATAAGGGGGGATATGATCTCCATGTATAATACATAAGGGGGGATATGATCTCCATGTATAATACATAAGGGGGGATATGATCTCCATGTATAATACATAAGGGGGGATATGATCTCCATGTATAATACATAAGGGGGATATGATCTCCATGTATAATACATAAGGGGGATATGATCTCCATGTATAATACATAAGGGGGGGATATGATCTCCATGTATAATACATAAGGGGGGATATGATCTCCATGTATAATACATAAGGGGGATATGATCTCCATGTATAATACATAAGGGGGATATGATCTCCATGTATAATACATAAGGGGGGATATGATCTCCATGTATAATACATAAGGGGGGATATGATCACCATGTATAATACATAAGGGGGGATATGATCTCCATGTATAATACATAAGGGGGGGATATGATCTCCATGTATAATACATAAGGGGGGGATATGATCTCCATGTATAATACATAAGGGGGGACATGATCTCCATGTATAATACATAAGGGGGGGATATGATCTCCATGTATAATACATAAGGGGGATATGATCTCCATGTATAATACATAAGGGGGGATATGATCTCCATGTATAATACATAAGGGGGGATATGATCACCATGTATAATACATAAGGGGGGATATGATCTCCATGTATAATACATAAGGGGGGGATATGATCTCCATGTATAATACATAAGGGGGACATGATCTCCATGTATAATACATAAGGGGGATATGATCCCCATGTATAATACATAAGGGGGGGATATGATCACCATGTATAATAGCTAAGGGGGGATATGATCTCCATGTATAATACATAAGGGGGGTATGATCTCCATGTATAATACATAAGGGGGGTATGATCTCCATGTATAATACATAAGGGGGATATGATCTCCATGTATAATACATAAGGGGGGGGGGATATGATCACCATGTATAATACCTAAGGGGGGATATGATCTCCATGTATAATACATAAGGGGGATATGATCTCCATGTATAATACATAAGGGGGGATATGATCTCCATGTATAATACATAAGGGGGGATATGATCTCCATGCATAATACATAAGGGGGGGATATGATCTCCATGTATAATACATAAGGGGGATATGATCTCCATGTATAATACATAAGGGGGGATATGATCTCCATGTATAATACATAAGGGGGGATATGATCTACATGTATAATACATAAGGGGGGATATGATCTCCATGTATAATACATAAGGGGGGATATGATCTCCATGTATAATACATAAGGGGGGATATGATTACCATGTATAACACATAAGGGGGGATATGACCTCCATGTATAATACATAAGGGGGGATATGACCTCCATGTATAATACATAAGGGGGATATGATCTCCATGTATAATACATAAGGGGGGGATATGATCTCCATGTACAATACATAAGGGGGGATATGATCTCCATGTATAATACATAAGGGGGATATGATCACCATGTATAATACATAAGGGGGGGATATGATCTCCATGTATAATACATAAGGGGTGATATGATCTCCATGTATAATACATAAGGGGGGATATGATCTCCATGTATAATACATAAGGGGGGATATGATCTCCATGTATAATACATAAGGGGGGATATGATCTCCATGTATAATACATAAGGGGGGGATATGATCTCCATGTATAATACATAAGGGGGGATATGATCTCCATGTATAATACATAAGGGGGGATATGATCACCATGTATAATACATAAGGGGGATATGATCTCCATGTATAATACATAAGGGGGGGATATGATCTCCATGTATAATACATAAGGGGGATATGATCTCCATGTATAATACATAAGGGGGGATATGATCTCCATGTATAATACATAAGGGGGGATATGATCTCCATGTATAATACATAAGGGGGGATATGATCTCCATGTATAATACATAAGGGGGGATATGATCTCCATGTATAATACATAAGGGGGGATATGATCTCCATGTATAATACATAAGGAGGGATATGATCTCCATGTATAACACATAAGGGGGATATGATCACCATGTATAATACATAAGGGGGGATATGATCTCCATGTATAATACATAAGGGGGGATATGATCTCCATGTATAATACATAAGGGGGATATGATATCCATGTATAATACATAAGGGGGGATATGATCACCATGTATAATACATGATGGGGGGGATAAGGGGGGATTGCTGTAGGAAAGTCCTGGATTCTTTTGTCTGCAGCACAGAGAAGGAAGATTATCCGAGAGAAATCCAGGAATACAGGACGGGGAACACAGCTCAGGAAAGTGACCAGGGGATTACAGGCTGATATCACCCAGTCCCCGCCCTACTCTGGACCAATCAGTGAGCAGTATGGGTGGAGGAATGGATTTAGTGTTCATGACCCACCTGTGCTGATCTCTGTAGGAGTGTCCTCCTCTATAAATGTCCCCGTTATTCCATCCTCCTCCATAGACTGCTGATCATCCCTCACATACGCCTCTTCTTCTTCTGCTTTCACCTCAAATTCTATATCGATTGGATCTCCACTCTAAATCAAGGAAATGAGAGAAAATATCATCTGTAAAATGTAAGGTCACATACACTTCCACATATCATCTCCACAAGTCCATGTTCTAGATGCTCCATCCCACCAACCTTGCAACAATGAGGGATGGTGTGACCTTCCTGTGTGGAATCCCGGGAATACAGAGGACGGGGACATCTCTCTGGTGGGTTCCCATGACTGGATCCATCTGTAGGAAACACACACACTGACTGAATCCATTGTTTCTATGTGTTTATCAGATGATGGGGGATCTAGGTGGATCCTCCGTACTGCTCTCTCCTTTACAATAAAGTCTCCTCTTACCCGGTGATGTGAGGGGCGGCTGATTGTCCATCATGACGTCCTTGTAGAGATCCTTGTGTCCTTCTAAATACTCCCACTCCTCCATGGAGAAATAGACAGTGACACCCTGACACCTTATAGGAACCTGACACACACAATGATACAGTCACCATCCAGACACATCCCTTGTCTGTTACTGGAGAATGTCCCAGAATTCCCGGCACCGCTCACCTCTCCTGTCAGCAGCTCCATCATCTTCTTGGTGACTTCTAGAATCTTCTGTGTCTTCTGTCTTGTAGGGATCAGGGATGGAGGTGGGGGGATGGTGATGGGATTCTGGATTCTCGAGGATCTTGTGGTCATACGATGAGATCTCCTTCTGGTGTCATTGTCGGTAGATTTCTTCATGACTCCTGTACAGTTCTGTGTGATACAAAGATAAATCTCACTCTCCCATAATCCCTCACTTCTATGGTCAGCTCTAGATTTATTCTCCAGGGATTGGCCACAATGTGCCGACTCAGCAAAGGACAGACATCTCCATCCAATGATATGATGACAATGGGGTCAGATTTATAGCTCCTTCTAGAAGTCATATAATAGAGTCACTAATGGTTTACTAGTAAGGCTCACTGACCCACCAGGAAATGTCACCCATGGATTTAGTGGTCAGTGGGCGTGGCATGCTGGTAATCATGGGTCTCACTGATTGGACTAAAGCTGAGATTGTTCTCTTCTATAACCAATGCCGCCATCTTGTGCTATAACCAAATCTCATAGAGTCCGGACACTTTATGTATTCATAGTACTTGTGTGGATGTTGTTATTGATTACAGAACATCAGAAGACTTCAAGTGACTCTGAATACCTCCCAGTGTACAGCTGAGTCAGATTTAACCCCTTCATTACACTCACCTCTCCAGTCAGCAGGCTGAGGATCTCCAGGGTGAGCTTCAATATCGTCTCATTCCGGGGAAATTCCTTCCTTACAATCTTCACAAAACCCAAAGTCTGCTGATTGTCCATCATGACGTCCTTGTAGAGATCCTTGTGTCCTTCTAAATACTCCCACTCCTCCATGGAGAAATAGACAGTGACACCCTGACACCTTATAGGAACCTGACACACACAATGATACAGTCACCATCCAGACACATCCCTTGTCTGTTACTGGAGAATGTCCCAGAATTCCCGGCACCGCTCACCTCTCCTGTCAGCTGATGGACCATCATGGTGGTCAGTTCCAGAATCTTCTGCTCTTTCTCCCTCTCAGGTATCAGAGAATGAGATGGAGGCACCATGGTGAGGCTCTGGGTTCTGCTCCATCCTCCTGAGATTGGCTCCCCACTAGACTTCTTCTTTACAACATAATCCTACAGATCAGGAGACAAATAAAACAATATCAACCACCTGACATCATCTAAATGTGTGCAAAAATAAAATGGTCTATTGACCAGAATAGACAAGAGTGATGTCATGTGACCTCCCAGAATCCTCCTCACCTCTCCGGTCAGGTCTGTGTTTATTAATAGAGATAAGAGTGATGTCATGTGACCTCCCAGAATCCTCCTCACCTCTCCGGTCAGGTCTGTGTTTTATTAATAGATATGAGAGTGATGTCATGTGACCTCCCAGAATCCACCTCACCTCTCCGGTCAGGTCTGTGTTTTATTAATAGAGATAAGAGTGATGTCATGTGACCTCCCAGAATCCTCCTCACCTCTCCGGTCAGGTCTGTGTTTTATTAATAGAGATGAGTCATGTCATGTGACCTCCCAGAATCCTCCTCACCTCTCCGGTCAGGTCTGTGTTTTATTAATAGAGATAAGAGTGATGTCATGTGACCTCCCAGAATCCTCCTCACCTCTCCGGTCAGGTCTGTGTGTTATTAATAGAGATGAGAGTGATGTCATGTGACCTCCCAGAATCCTCCTCACCTCTCCGGTCAGGTATGTGTTTTATTAATAGAGATAAGAGTGATGTCATGTGACCTCCCAGAATCCTCCTCACCTCTCCGGTCAGCAGGTAGATGATCTCCAGGGTGAGGTTTAGTATCTTCTCAGTCATGTGACTCCGGTCCTCCTCCATCCTCATTGGTGCCATCATGTGATCTATACAGGTCTCCTTGTAGACGGATAACTTTGGGAAATGAAAGTAAGAATGATTTGGATGGTATTGGTCACACAATAATAGGATGTGGATGTGAGGGGGGAATAGGAGGGTTGCTGGACATTGAAGAACTACTCCCCCCATGGGAAGACATTTTGTTTGGACTGTTTAGTGTTTACTACAATTTTGAGGTCCGGGGCCCCTTTTCTCTGTTGGGTTTGTTTGGTCTCTGAACTGGTTTTGATGAGTATTAGATCTGCAGACAAGGAATGATAAATCTGATCCTTCCTATGACTAGTTTGCTCTGAGGCAGTGCTGTGAGGTCAATGTCGGCTCATCATGCAGGGATGGTCACTTTACATCACCCGACGCCCGGGACATGTAGTTCTGGGGGCCGGGCAAGTATTGTGTTTATTCTTTATCCCTGCTGAGGGCAAGCCGCAGGGCTCTCCTTTCAGGTGCCAGCCTCTGCCACCCCGTGTGTGTGAACCTCTCCTGTACCTACTATGCTTCCCCGGCTCTGCTTGCCCATCTGTGGGCCCGGGTCAGCGGGTGTCGGAGGGTAGAGGGGGCGGAGGAGAGCGGACATGTTCACTCCCTTCTTGTCCTGACCCAGAAGTGATGTTATGACAGATTTCCCAACCATCGAGGCCAGCAAAGAATGTAATGCGGTGCGATGTGCTCTACATTACATCCAATGGAGTACAGGGGAACATTGGGGGTCTTTTAGACCCTGGATGTCTCAATAAAGAGAACCTGTCATCAAAAGTCATCACATAGAGGACTTTGTCCCCTTAAGTAAAAATGTTTTTTTTAATTGTAAAGAATTAAAGTTACACCCAAGTACATAACTTCTTCCCTTAAAACATGTTGAGGCCCCCCACCCCCACATATATGCGCACCCAAACGCAAGAGCACACGCTGGAGCGCCTACACGTGATAACATTGATTGTGATACACGTTACATATCGCCGGTCACACCAGAATGAGAGGATAATTCTAGGAGCAGACCTCCTCCGTACTCTATACTGATGACCTAGAAGGGGCTATAAATGTGTCCCCTATAGATAATACCGGGGACTAAAGGTTGTCACCATTTCAGCACACACAACTTAAGGTTTGACATGTTGGATATCTATTTACTCGCTGCAACCTCGGCTTTTATATTTTTACACATAAATGGGTCATTTATTGCTTTTTGTGCCCTGAAATCAGCTTAAGTGTATTTTTTACTGAAATTTGGCATTTCCTAGACTTTGTGATAATATTTTGTGACATAAAAAATTAGAACTGCCACTATTTTATTCTCTAAAGTCTCTACTTTCAGAAAATCGATAGTTTGGGGGTTTTGTGTCATCTTCAGGATAAAATGATTTTTTTAATGTGTGCAAAATATGGCTCTGGGAGTGAAAGGGAGAAAGGATAAGCTGGACACTCCCCTTTCCTGAGTAGCAGCCAATCGGTTCTCATTACACTGCAAAGTCTCTCCCCTCCCTGCTAGTCCCCGGGTGCGGTGCTGGAGACAGGCGGGGGAGGGGAGGAGGAGATAAACAGAACAATGTTACACATATTACACATTTAAGTTGCTATAAAGCGCCTTTCATTTTTTTAAAGCCGAAAACATTCCTAAAAGAGCCTCAGATTTATATACATTTGTTGTAAATAGGAAATAACATCTTATTACCTCCTCTGCTGCCACTTTCACCAACGTCTCCTCTATACTTCTTCCTACCTCAACTCTCATCTGGAACTTTCTGTCTGTCCCTGACATCACTTCCTGTCTGTGCCTGACATCACTTCCTGTCTGCATTCCAGAGAGACTTCCTGTCTGGGTAGAAGTGAGATCCCCACCTTGTGGAGCTCAGAGGAACTGCAGCCCCGAGATCCATCCCATAATCCCCATTCCCGTATATTATGTACCTTACAGGGATACTACAGGAGATTAAACATTACTGAATAAAGGAAGAAGAAATAAATGTAACTCTTATGTAACCAACTGTTCAACAAACATCTCTTATTACATATATTATTTTTACAGTATTTATAAAGCACCAATAGTTCGCTCAGCGCTGTACATTACAAAGGGGGACAGAACATGTGACAGTACAATACCAATACAATGCAAAACATGAGGGGTTTGAGGGCCCTGCTCTTTCGCGCTTACAATCTAGGAGGGAGGGGATGGAGGTACAGGAGGAGATCGCTGTGGGGGATGGAGTGGTAGGAAGAGCGGAGGAGATCGGCAAGTTAGCAGGGGGTGGGGTAGGCTTCCCTGAAGAGGTGGGTTTTCAGGGTGCGCCTAAAGGAGAGGAGAGTAGGTGATAGTCTGATGGGTTGGGGTAGGGAGTTCCAGAGGATGGGTGACACCCTGGAGAAGTCCTGGAGGCGGGCATGGGAGGAGGAGACCAGGGAACTAGAGAGAAGGAGGTCTTGTGAGGATTGGAGTGTGCGTGTTGGGTGGTACTTGGATATTAGGTCGGTGATGTAGTTCGGGGCAGTATGGTGGACAGCTTTGTACGTCAGTGTTAGGATTTTGAATTTGATACGTTGCGCAATCGGAAGCCAGTGGAGGGATTGGCAGAGGAGGGTGGCGGAAACGGAGCAGTTGGAAAGGTGAATGAGTCTGGCAAACGTGTTCAGGATCGACTGAAGCGGGGATAGCCAGCGGTGAGGCAGACCAGTGAGGAGGGAGTTGCAGTAATTGAGTCGTGATATGATGAGGGAGTGGATGAGCTGTTTAGTGGTTTCTGGGGTTAGGAACGTGCAAATTTTGGCGAGGTGGAGTCTGCATGAGTTACTTAATGATTGGACTTGGGGCTGGAAGAATAGGTTGGAGTCCAGAATGACACCAACTACTCTGGCCTGCGGGGCGGGTTTGATGGTGGCATTGTTGGATGTGATTGAGAAGTCAATGGGAGGTGGTGTCCAGGCTGGGGGGAAGACAAGAAACTCGGTTTTGGAGAGGTTCAGTTTAAGGAAGTGGAGCGACATCCAGTCTGATATGTCGCTCAGTAGGTGTGTGATTCGGGCAGAGACCGAGGGGGTGAGGTGGGGGGTTGAGAGATAGATTTGTGTGTCGTCAGCATAGAGGTGGTAGTTGAAGCCGTGAGAGTGTATGAGTTGGCCAAGGGAGGAGGTGTAGATGGAGAAGAGAAGGGGCCCGAGGACAGAGCCTTGAGGGACTCCAACAGAGAGGGGGAGTGAGGGGGAGGTGGTAGCATTATAGGTAACACTGAAAGAGCGTTGTGACAGGTAGGATGAGAGCCAGGAGAGAGCGGAATCTATGAGGCCGAGGGAGTGTAGTTTTTTGAGGAAGAAGGGGAGTGGTGGACGGTGTCGAAGGCCGCAGAGAGGTCAAGGAGTAGGAGCACTGAATAGTGGCCATTAGCTTTGGCGATTAGCAGGTCGTTGGAGAGTTTGAGTAAGGCAGTTTCGGTGAAGTGTAGGGGACGGAAGCCAGACTGTAGGGGATCGAGGAGGTTGTTGTCATTGAGGTGAGAGCATAGGTGGGTGTAGACTAAGCGCTGAAGGAGTTTGGATGTGAATGGGAGCAGGGAGATGGGTCTGAGGTTGTTCGGGTCATTGGGGTCCAGGGAGGGCTTTTTAAGTATGGGGGTGATGTGTGCATGCTTCAGAGGGGAGGGGAAAGTGCCGGAGGAGAGGGAGAGATTAAAGATGTGGGTGAAGGAGCGTAGGATAGAGGGGGAGGGAGGTCGTAGGAGTTGTGAGGGGATAGGGTTGAGGGGGCAGGTGGTGAGGTGGGCATCAGAGAGGACCTTGGAGACTTGCTCGATGGTAGTAAGGTCGAAGGTGTGGAGTGTTGAGAGGGCTTCAATATGAGGAATGTTGGGTGGGGTGGAAGTGGAGGTCAGAGCAGTGGTGGGGCTGTGGAAGAGGGGTGATGAGGGGGTAGCTGTGTGAGAGGGGACGGGGTTGGAGGGAGTTTGAGCAGTGATGAAGTCCCTGTGGGTTGTGTCGAGGGAGAGGGGTGATGAGGGGGTAGCTGTGTGAGAGGGGATGGGGTTGGAGGGAGTTTGAGCAGTGATGAAGTCCCTGTGGGTTGTGTCGAGGGAGAGGGGTGATGAGGGGGTAGCTCATATAGAAAAGTTTTACAAACACAAAATACAAATGTATAGCTAATGAGACAGATCCCACCAAACCTGATCCTTCCAGGGAAGAAAATGCAAAAATACATCCTAAAGTATAAAAATATATATCAATCCACTCATAATGAACATCATCTTCTGGAAGTGTCTGCAAATCCATCCATTTCATACACATTTAATTTTTCATTTTCTCAGCAGATCTCCTGCAGCTTATTAGCTCCCATTTCCCTTTCTATGTCTCAGCGGATCTCCTGCATCCTATTAGTACCCATTTCCAATTTCATACTAAAGTCAATAACCTCCAATAGGTACAGGTAGCATCCTAGCAACTGACAGATTAATATTCAGAATTATATTCCAAATGCAAAGATACCAAACATGGCAAACCCTTGTCACCCAGGAGGAAAGAGACTGCTTCTTCTGTCTTGTAGGCACTAACATAGTGATGTAAGGTCTTGTGTGACACATATTAAAATGATCTATACGAATATATACTTCATATTAATGTGCCCAGTTCCTGCTGAAGTTTATGAATTGTATGAAAAATGACTTGTGGAATGTACGTTTTATGGCACGCTCTATCTCTTATATCCTAACAGGTCATGACTGAGTTATTGTTTTGTGATCAGGCAGAGGAAAGTGGTTTTCCAGCAGACCCCCTGGAACCAGACTAATTAATGGTTTACAGCCCTGGAGATGATCTATCTGTGTTTTATTTACGATAAGAGATCCTGTTGACCTCCGTTCGACATACAGCTATGCATTCCATGGACAAAGGGAGGACAGGAGAGAATATGGCTGAGAACGAACAAGATGGCTGTCATGTACAACGTCCGTGTCTCTATTGCACACAATCATCACAGAAGGAGGTCCTGATTTCTCTATATAAATCTATTTTTCACTAGATGGGTCCACAGAAGGAGGAAGGAGGTCCTGATTCCTCTATATAGATCTTTATATCAATAGAGGGGTCCCCGTCAGGAGGAATGAGGTCCTGATTCCTATATATAGATTGTTATATCACTAGAGGGGTCACCGGCGGGAGGAAGGAGGTCCTGATTCCTCTATATAGATCTACATATCACTAGAGGGGTCACTGGCGAGAGGAAGGAGGTCCTGATTCCTCCACAAAGATCTATATATCACTAGAGGGGTTACCAGCAGGAGGAAGGAGGTCCCGATTCCTCTATATAGATCTTAATATCACTAGAGGGGTCACCGGCAGGAGGAAAGAAATCCTGATTCCTCTATATAGATCTTTATAACACTAGAAGGGTCCACAGAAGGAGGAAGGAGGTCCTGATTCCTCTATATTGATTTACATATCACTAGAGGGGTCACAGGCAGGAGGAAGGAGGTCCTGATTCCTCTATATAGATCTTTATATCACTAGAGGGGTCAAAGGTGGGAGGAAAGAGGTCCTGATTACTCTATATAAATATTTATAACACTAGAGGGGTCACCGGCAGGAGGAAGGAGGTCCTGATTCCTCTATATAGATCTTTATATCACTAGAGGGGTCACCGTCAGGAGGAAGGAGGTCCTGATTCCTCTATATAGATCTTTATATCACTAGAGGGGTCACCGTCAGGAGGAAGGAGGTCCAGATTCTTCTATATAGAACTTTATATCACTAGAGGGGTCACCATCAGGAGGAATGAGGTCCCGATTCCTCTATATAGATCTTTATATCACTAGAGGGGTCACCGGCAGGAAGAAGGGGGTCCAGATTCTTCTATATAGAACTTTATATCAATAGAGGGGTCACTGGTGGGAGGAAGGAGGTCCCAATTCCTCTATATAGATCTCAATATCACTAGAGGGGTCACCGGTGGGAGGAAGGACATCCCGTTTCCTCTATATCGATCTTTATATTACTAGAGGTGTCACCGGCAGGAGGAATCAGGTCCTGATTCCTCTATATAGATCTTTATATTACTAGAGGGGTCACCGGCAGGAGGAAGGAGATCCCGATTCCTCTATATAGATCTTTATATCACTAGAGGGGTCACCGACAGGAGGAAGGAGGTCCTGATTCCTCTATATAGATCTTTATATCACTAGAGGGGTCACTGGCAGGAGGAAGGAGGTCCCGATTCCTCTATATAGATCTTTATGTCACTAGAGGGGTCACCGGCGGGAGGAAGGAGGTCCTGATTCCTCCATATAGATCTATATATCACTAAAGGGGTCACCGGCAGGAGGAAGGAGGTCCTGATTCCTCTATATAGATCTTTATATCACTAGAGGGGTCACCGGCAGGAGGAAGGAGGTCCCGATTCCCCCTATATAGATCTTTATATCACTAGAGGGGTCACCAGTAGGAGGAAGGAGGTCCCGATTCCTCTATATAGATCTTTATATCACTAGAGGTGTCACCAGCAGGAGGAAGGAGGTCCCAATTCCTCCATATAGATCTATATATCACTAAAGGGGTCACCAGCAGGAGGAAGGAGGTCCCAATTCCTCCATATAATCGATATATAATGGTGTAGCGCTAAATAAATACTAACATTCTGATGGATTTGGTAAAATGCCTATTCTGTTTCCTGTTTAAAATATACATTTTATACATATTTACTTTTATACTTTTTCATATTTCTAAATATATGTGTTCTGCGTATATATTTTTGTCTGCTGGGCTTTGCAGTCCTCCTTAACTTGTTTGCTCAGAGTGATGCTCTCAACCCCTCCCTTCGCACTGAGAGGATTTCACTTAGGCTTTGAGTATGTGAAGGGGAGTGAATAGATAACGGGATGAGAAGCAAGCATCAAGTTTCTACATTTCTCCTATATTTCAGCCAAGCAAAATGTGCCTTTAGAATGTGACTGTATATACGTAATAGTGACGTGTACTCTATTGTTTTCTATGTATAAAAGGTTAAGCACCGCCCTGCAATAAACAGAGATGAGATGATGTGAAAGTGGTTGTACTGGACAGTTGTCCGTGTAATTATTTTCCGGCGTGCACGCAATCCATATCTCAAAATTAGGAACAGCAGCAGAAATCCTACCCTGAGCCCGATTGTGGTTCTCACAACCTTTTTAACATAAGTGACCAAAATCAGGCTAAATATGATGAATAAACAATCATAAGTGAAAAAGTGTACCAATAATAAATTAGTGCACACACACAATCAATATAAAAGGATAACCCCGACTACAGGGACCAAACTAAGTGAATAACATAATTAGTGCATGTGTACAAAAACACTCTGTGAAAATATTATATATATATCCACTAATAAAAAGTCCACAACAGTGACCACAAGGGCCAGCTCGCTTTAGGGTAAGACACGCTTTCCCAGGAATAGGATCCTGGCTCTCAGGGTAGCTTGTACGGGGACTCTGAGTGCAGCCAGCAGTGGATCGGGAGTGCAGGTCGGTGATCGGAGGTGGAGTGACATGCTGTGGACCCTGTGCTCACCAAGCTCTCAGGTATGAGATCACAAATGAGTTATGATCCTGTGTGGGTGAACTACTATTACAAGTACCAGGGGATTGGAGGACTCAGGAGGATAAAAGCCTGTGGGATATCCAGGAGGGTCCATCCGGTGGTGACGAGGCTATTCCTGGGAAAGCGTGTCTTACCCTAAAGCGAGCTGGCCCTTGTGGTCACTTTTAGGAGTTGAGGGGGCACTTTGGATGTTTTTGGATTCACGAGTTGTTGGCACTGGATTCACATTTATTTAAATGCAAGTTATTGCTGTGGAGCACTAATCAACATTATTGGAACAGTGTGTGGACTTTTTATTAGTGGATATATATATAATATTTTCACAGATGTTTTTGTACACATGCACTAATTATGTTATTCACTTAGTTTGGTCCCTGTAGTTGGGGTTATCCTTTTATATTGATTGTGTGTGTGCACTAATTTATTATTGGTACACTTTTTCACTTCTGATTGTTTATTCATCATATTTAGTCTGATTTTGGTCACTTATGTTAGTATTTATTTAGCGCTACACCATTATATATCGATTATTTAGACTTTATGGTTGAAGGGAAGTGTTAGCAGCTTAGGGGTAGGGATTTTTCCATTCAAGCGCAGGGGATTGTTCTCTTTTTAATTCCTCCATATAGATCTATATATCACTAGAGGGGTCACTGGCGAGAGGAAGAGGGTCCTGATTCCTCTATATAGATCTTTATATCACTAGAGGGGTCACCGGCAGGAGGAAGGAGGTCCTGATTCCTCTATATAGATCTTTATATCACTAGAGGGGTCACCGTCAGGAGGAAGGAGGTCCTGATTCCTCTATATAGATCTTTATATCACTAGAGCGGTCACCGGCAGGAGGAAGGAGGTCCCGATTCCTCTATATAGATCTTTATATCGCTAGAGGGGTCACCGGCAGGAGGAAGGAGGTCCTGATTCCTCTATATAGATCTTTATATCACTAGAGGGGTCACCGGCGGGAGGAAGGAGGTCCTGATTCGTCTATATAGATCTTTATATCGCTAGAGGGGTCACTGGCAGGAGGAAGGAGGTCCTGATTCCTCTATATAGATCTTTCTATCACTAGAGGGGTCACCAGCAACCTCATTTAGAATACTGTGTCCAGTTCTGGAGACCTCACTTACATAAAGGTATTGATAAGATAGAACGAGTCCAGAGACGGGGAATACAAATAGTGATATCAGGAGAGACTTCAGAAACGTAACATGTCCAGTCTGGAGGAGAGAAGGGAAAGGGGAGACATGACTGAAACCTTTACATACAACAAGGGAGTGAAGAAGGTTCAGGAGGGCAGGATTTTCAATATGAAACCAAAATGAAGAACACGGGACATGACCTCCAACTAACTGGAGGAAAGTTCACAACTAATCTCAGAAAGTATTATTTTACTGAAAGAGTAGTTGATGCTTGGAGTAAACTTCCAGCAGAGGTAGTGAGCCAGTGACAAATCACAGAGATCATCACAATAGTACACAATGAATGGCTATGAATGCAAGCCATTCATTGTGTACAACTGTCATGTGATCACTGTGATTGGTCACAGCAATCACATGGTACTGGGCTGGCCTGGTACAATGATCTGTTATCTGGTGGACACAGCAGGTGACATATCAAGATACAGCAGAGCCACTAGACTTGGAGGACTTCATATGATGTCCACCCAGGATGGGAGAGATCCCTCTCAGCTGTCATTCTGCTATAGGCCTGGTGGGAAGCAGTTCATTACAGGGGACACTGTACAGGTTCTATATGTAGTCTCGGGGGTCCCTGTGGAAGTCCATGTGTGGACATTTCTACCTATGATAAATGGCAGGCTAAACCCACCTGGAGACTTTCTCCACACCTGGAGTGTGCTGAGTTCTTGGAGAACGTCTACACAGTGTTTCCAGATTGGCTTTATCACCCCAACGAGCTCGCTCCAGTTCATGGATGTCATCATTATGTTTGGAGGATCTCACCAGTCAGGAGCCTTTCCTGTCATCCTACATGTTCCCTTCTGAGGATTGTTCTATCCTTCCAAACAAATGTATGAAATCATGGATGAGTCCTCCTTCTATGTGATCTAGAAGATCTTCAATCACAATGTCTTTATGGATGAAGTGGATGGCCCAGTTTATATATTATTTATTGCTTTACAGCTTTATTCCCTCCAGGATTCATTCTTTATTTATAGAACCATTCAAGGAAGTGTTCTTACTGTGAGAGATCTCCACCACCATTCCTCTGTGACCATTACATCCTTGTCATTTATGTCCAACATCTTCATTATGAGTGGATTGATAGATATTTTTATACTTTAGGATGTATTTTTGCATATTTTACCCAAAAATATCTGTTTTGGAGGTCTCTGTTTTATTATGTATTTTGTTTTTATCTTGTGTTCTGTGTCTTTAAGACTTTTCTATCTGTAGTAAAATATATTATATAAACAGTTGGTTGCATAAGAGTTAGGTTTATTGTTTCTTACTTTTTTAGTTCTTTTTGATCTTCCCTGGTATCCCTGTAAGGTAGATACAATGCTGGAATGTTATTAGGGGACGTTTCTCGGGGCTGCAGTTCCTATGAAATCCACAAGATGGTGATCTCATTTCTCCCCAGACAGGACTTCTCTATGGGATACAGACAGGAAGTGATGTCAGGTACAGACAGGAAGTGATGTCAGGTACAGGAAGGACATTCCGAGAGGTGAGTTGGGAGGAAGCAGATCGGAAACATTTGTGGAAGTGGCAGCAGAGGAGGTAATAAGTTGTTATTTCCTATTTACACCCAGTAACCCCCGTCATGTCTGTCCTCTTCCTCCATAGTCATGTCTGTCCTCTCCCTCCATAGTCACATCCGTCCTCTTCCTCCATAGTCATGTCCATCCTCTTCCTCCATAGTCACGCCCGTCCTCTTCCTCCATAGTCACGCCCGTCCTCTTCCTCCATAGTCACGCCTGTCCTCTTCCTCCATGGTTACGCCCGTCCTCTTCCTCCACGGTCACGTCCGTCCTCTTCCTCCACGGTCACGTCCATCCTCTTCCTCTACAGTCACGTCCGTCCTCTTCTTCCACAGTCACGTCCGTCCTCTTCCTCCACAGTCACGTCCGTCCTCTTCCTCCACAGTCACGTCCGTCCTCTTCCTCCACAGTCACGTCCGTCCTCTTCCTCCACAGTCACGTCCGTCCTCTTCCTCCACAGCCACGTCCGTCCTCTTCGTCCACAGTCACGTCCGTCCTCTTCCTCCATAGTCACGTCCGTCCTCTTCCTCCATAGTCATGTCTGTCCTCTTCCTCCATAGTCACGTCCGTCCTCTTCCTCCACAGTCATGTCCGTCCTCTTCCTCCATAGTCACTGTGACGTCTTTTATCTCCAGCAGATGATGATACACACATATATAGTGTGGGAACCCAGATGAAACCCTTCAGGGGCAGAACATTCCCCCACTTCCGGGGCCGGATAATTCTCCTCATTGTGGAGATAAATTCTAGTAATATGGTCCTCTAAACAAACAGCACTGACAATAAATAGACAAGACAAGGACCATCCTGACCATACATGGCCTACAAAGGGCAATGATGACACTACACAGGCAGCCAATGGGCAATCATTACACTATGCAGCCAACACAATGATGGAGTGCCGGGGTCAGGAGTATGGAGCATAGGGCCCCTTACATTGCTGTATTTACTTTCCAGACCTCCTTACAGAACTCCTATCAGGAAAGGAAGACAACCTTCACCTTCTTACCATCTCATTGTTTTCCAGTATACCAAGTGGAATGAAGGAGGGCGGTCCTTCACCCCTTGGTGGTCACTTGTTCTTAGAGGAGGTCTGTTGGTGCATTATCGACTAAAAGGTAGTCAGGGGTCAGTGCTGAACATCTTCACGAGACACTTCAATACCTTCCCATGACACAGGCTCTGGCAGTGCCCGGTGCTGGAATTCAAAGCCCCAGGAACCCACCACCACTCTGTACAATGTCCTGGATATCACAGTATACTTGGCAATGAATGAACTAACCCTTCCCTTATGTTGTTCTCTTCCTACCCACGATGGGCTGTCATTGGAGGGAAGAGAACAGACTCCTCCCCCAGAGCTCTCTATTACACCAGTAGGATCCTCCTGCTATCCCATCCAATCCCTTCTCTTACTGCAGAGAGTGACAGTGACATCACTCCTGTCAGTCAGCAGGCTGCTAGAGATTGGAGCCTTGCAGTCAGAGTTCTGGCTATTAAAGTCAGCAAATCCGGCCAAAAGTCAGCAAGTTCCCCTTCCTGGACATCATGATGAGCCGACATTGACCTCACAGCACTGCCTCAGAGCAAACAGGTCATAGGAAGGATCAGATTTATCATTCCTTGTCTGCAGATCTAATACTCATCAAAACCAGTTCAGAGACCAAACAAACCCAACAGAGAAAAGGGGATTTCTGATCTGGCAGGTCAAGATTGTCCCAGGACCTCCAAGATGTAGCAAATACTAAACAGTTCAGATTAAATGTCTTCCCATGGGGGGAGTAGTTCTTCAATGTCCAGCAACCCTCCTATTCCCCCCTCACATCCACATCCTATTATTGTGTGACCAATACCATCCAAATCATTCTTACTTTCATTTCCCAAAGTTATCCGTCTACAAGGAGACCTGTATAGATCACATGATGGCACCAATGAGGATGGAGGAGGACCGGAGTCACATGACTGAGAAGATACTAAACCTCACCCTGGAGATCATCTACCTGCTGACCGGAGAGGTGAGGAGGATTCTGGGAGGTCACATGACATCGCTCTTTTCTCTATTAATAAAACACAGACCTGACCGGAGAGGTGAGGAGGATTCTGGGAGGTCACATGACATCACTCTCATCTCTATTAATAAAACACAGACCTGACCGGAGAGGTGAGGAGGATTCTGGGAGGTCACATAACATCACTCTCATCTCTATTAATAAAACACAGACCTGACCGGAGAGGTGAGGAGGATTCTGGGAGGTCACATGACATTACTCTTATATTTATTAATAAAACATACCTGACCGGAGAGGTGAAGAGGATTCTGGGATTCTAACATGATATTCCTATTGGTTCCTCAATACAGAGATTTCCTCTTCTGAAGTCAGGTGATCATATGACCATCACAGTGCCTCCATGTGACTCCCTAAACCCTGAGAGACACAACGTGCAGAAGATTCTAGAAGTCACCAAGAAGATGATGGAGCTGCTGACAGGAGAGGTGAGCGGTGCCGGGAATTCTGGGACATTCTCCAGTAACAGACAAGGGATGTGTCTGGATGGTGACTGTATCATTGTGTGTGTCAGGTTCCTATAAGGTGTCAGGGTGTCACTGTATTTCTCCATGGAGGAGTGGGAGTATTTAGAAGGACACAAGGATCTCTACAAGGACGTCATGATGGACAATCAGCCGCCCCTCACATCACCGGGTAAGAGGAGACTTTATTGTAAAGGAGAGAGCAGTACGGAGGATCCACCTAGATCCCCCATCATCTGATAAACACATAGAAACAATGGATTCAGTCAGTGTGTGTGTTTCCTACAGATGGATCCAGTCATGGGAACCCACCAGAGAGATGTCCCCGTCCTCTGTATTCCCGGGATTCCACACAGGAAGGTCACACCATCCCTCACCATCATCAGGTAGATGATGACAATTATTGGTAGTTGTGATTTATACACAGCATGTTTGTTACAATGAATGTTTTATTATATCTTTCAGAGTGGAATCCTCGGGGATGATAATATTGATGTTAAAGAAGAGTATAAAGAGGAGGATGAGGAGTATGGAGTGATGGAGGAGTTTTCAGAAGGACACAAGGATATCATGGAGCCACCTAATACCAGGAACCCACCAGAGAGATGTCCCCGTCCTCTGTATTCCCGGGATTCCACACAGGAAGGTCACACCATCCCTCACTATTACAAGGTTGGTGGGATGGAGCATCTAGAACATGGATTCATAGAGACAATGTGTGGATATTTTATGTGAGTTATATTTTACAGATGATATTTTCTCTCATTTCCTTGATTTAGAGTGGAGATCCAATCGATATAGAATTTGAGGTGAAAGCAGAAGAAGAAGAGGCGTATGTGAGGGATGATCAGCAGTCTATGGAGGAGGATGGAATAACGGGGACATTTATAGAGGAGGACACTCCTACAGAGATCAGCACAGGTGGGTCATGAACATTAAATCCATTCCTCCACCCATACTGCTCACTGATTGGTCCAGATGATAAAGTTCTCATTGGATCTCTCACTGTCTTTCTGGTATGGGGGAACCAATCAGCTCCTGTCTAGTAATCCTTTTTGTCTTTGTATTTTAGTCCATGGCCGGGAGATGAGGAAAACCTCCGAGGATTGTCTCACTTTGTCTCCAGACTGGAAAGTAGAAGATGAGGACATCACACAGTATAGTCCAGGAGAAAACCCGGCTCCCTCCAATGTCCATCCGGCACCACCCAGTGTAGATGGACCATCGGATTCCTCGTATCCTGAGGAACCTCAGACTGTGCGGGACCGGGCCGGCCTTCCAACAGGGAAGAGGTTTTCCTGTACTGAGTGCGGGAAATGTTTCCATTATAAATCCAACCTTAATTCACATGAAAGATCTCACGCAGGGAAGAAGCCGTATTCCTGTCCTGAGTGTGGAAAATGTTTTTCAAAGAAGTCGATTCTTTACAAACATCAGAGAACTCACACGGGGGAGAAGCCATATGCCTGTCCTGAGTGTGGGAAATGTTTTTCATTGAAGTTCAGTCTTTACACACATCAGAGATCTCACACAGGGGAAAAGCCATATTCCTGTCCTGAGTGTGGGAAATGTTTTTCACATAAGTCCAGTCTTTACACACATCAGAGATCTCACACAGGGGAGAAGCCGTATTCCTGTCCTGAGTGCGGGAAATGTTTTTCAGCTAAGTCCAATCTTTACACACATCAGAGATCTCACACTGGGGAGAAGGCATATTCCTGTCCTGAGTGTGGGAAATGTTTTTCAGTGAAGTCCAATCTTTCCAAACATCAGAGATCTCACACGGGGAAGAAGCCGCTGTATTCCTGTCTTGAGTGTGGGAAATGTTTTTCAGATAAGTTCAATCTTTACACACATCAGAGATCTCACACAGGGGAGAAGCCGTATTCTTGTCCTGAGTGTGGGAAATGTTATTCACAGAAGTCCAATCTTTACATACATCAGAAATCTCACACCGGGGAGAAGGCATATTCCTGTCCTGAGTGCCGGAAATGTTTTTCAGTGAAGTCCAGTCTTTACAAACATCAAAGAGTTCACACAGGAGAGAAGCCATATTTCTGTCCTGAGTGTGGGAAATGTTTTTCACAGAAGTCCAATCTTTCCAGACATCAGAGATCTCACACGGGGGAGAAGCCATATTCCTGTTTTGAGTGCGGGAAATGTTTTTCAGATAAGTCCCATCTTTACACACATCAGAGATCTCACACAGGGGAGAAGCCATATTCCTGTTTTGAGTGCGGGAAATGTTTTTCAGATAAGTCCAATCTTTACACACATCAGAGATCTCACATTGGGGAGAAGCCGTATTCTTGTCCCGAGTGTGGGAAATGTTTTTCAGCTAAGTCCAATCTTTACACACATCAGAGATCTCACACGAGGGAGAAGTCGTATTCCTGTCCTGAGTGCAGGAAATGTTTTTCACAGAAATCCCATCTTATCGCACATCAGGGATGCCACATGGGGGAGAAGCCGTATTCCTGTCCTGAGTGCGGGAAATGTTTTTCAGAGAAGTCAAGTCTTTCCAAACATCAGAGATCTCACATGGGAGAAGCCACATTCCTGTCCTGAGTGAGGGAAATGTTCCTCACTGAAGTCCTGTCTTCCTATACATCAGGGGTACCACACAACCCTGGAGGTGTATTAGTGCCTTGAGTGTGGGAAATGTCTTCTAGATGAATGTTGCTGGACATCCCAGCTCTCATGTGGGGAAGAAGCACACCCTGATATACACCTCAGATATACTCCATGGCTGATCTTCATCATGGAAGAAACAGTTGATAAGGAGATGAGAGGTCCCCAAAGACATGGATGAAGTGCAGTAAATGTCGGGGTGCAGAGTGGTCAGTAGATCCTGGAAATGAAGGACACAACTTCAGCCCTTCTTGGGTGTCGGAGTTGCGTTTCCTGATAATGATATAGCGGGTTACAGAGCTAGAAGCCGGGAGAGCCCAGATCTCGTTATCGGGGAACTTTACACAGACAACAAGAACTTCTGAAGTTGATGTCCTTCATTTCAAGGCTCTACAGAACAGTGGTGACCCCGAAGCGTCTCTCTGTCTTCAGTCCATCCTTCTCCCATCCCCCAACAGGAGGGAAGGAGAACTCCGCCCCAAACTAGGGGGGAACTTTCCTCTCATTATTTCCCTTTGCTTCTGTGTGGGTTTGGGTGGTTGGAGGAGTGCGGCACGAGAGGGAACACAGCTTGTTGTTCTATGTCTACATATGGGGTCTGGGTAGAGGGGATCCACCGGAAAATATTTCTACTCTTTGATTTTGTGCAAATCGTTTCTGTTTTCACTTTGAAGGGCGATATTATGTGTGGTTTGTAAAAGGGATTGGCCCAATAGATACCACCCCACTTAGAGAATAGATGAACTAATATGACCAGCATTCATTCAGCCATGTCACATGGTGTAATTTTATTTCACACAGTGATTTCCTATGATCATTGGCTCAATCTAGTGGCCATAATGTATTGAACTGTTTTTCCTGATTGATGTGTTTTTGAATAATACTTCATTATGGCCACTAGAGGGAGCTGATGATTATAGGAAATCAGTGTTTATTAAAATACAGCAGAATTTGTCATGGCTGGACACATGCTTGTCTCTCTCCCCCGACATATTTTTAGTGTACTATGTGAGGGGTGGTGTCATACAAGTATCGGAGATCACATTCATACATTTATGAGTATAGTAGACATTAAAGACATAAAACCTCAGGACTAAACCAACTATTTATTTAAAACAAAAAAAAATCCCTATTCATCCTTTAGGTGGCGCTAAGTATCATAGTAATTCGCTCCACCTACTATATGAAAGGGTTAATAGTTCACTCACTTTTGCTCTGTGCCTACTAACTGGTTTGTTGTACATACAAGATGTTCCCGTGGGATGTGAATGCTGGTATCTATGCACACATTTCTTGTTTATAGAAATCACAGAAGTCACTATCCTGTTGTATTTTTGTTATGACGTGCCATGGAGTAGTTTATTGAAATCTCTATTCTGTATTCTGATTGGTGCTTTATGGAAACCACCTGAAATATGCCGCATTCTCATTTATTATTAAAGCTTGATGAATAATAAAGAAGTCACATTTTGCATCACACATCCAGATGTCTGACTTGCATTATTCCCAAAGTACTTTGAACTGGATGTTTGTATGGAGGAGGAGGCCGGCATAAATTGATGTTCCTGACAGAAGTGGTGTCAGAAGTGGGATAGGATCGGCCATCGGAGGTAAGTGAGCATTTTTTGTCTTCCTTTGCCCTGATCGCCCCCTATCTCCACCAAGCCTCTGTGCTGCGGTAGCACGAGCAATTGTTCTCTGGAGCTTTGGGAGCTCGCGGGGTTAAACAGAACCTAGGTTGATGTATAAGAAATGTGTGTATGTCCTCCATACAATCATACAGAGTAGTGTGTTCAGTGATTATGTACGCTTGTAACTAGAGAAACTGTTCAGTAGATGTATTCTAAGTCTCTGTAGGACTGTGAAAAGTCCCATCTACTCAGCGAGGAGATTTCTCCATTGACCTGGGATAGGTGAAAGCATGGTGACAGTCTGAAGGAGTCACAATAGGGGTGTATCTGTCCAGGGGATTTTCAGCCTTGAAGCACTTGTGCAGTTGAGAAAAAATTTGTCGGAGCTCTATGTGAGTTCAGTCCAGCTTCACCCGGCACAAAGACTCATCACTGGGAGAGAAACACATAGGCCAGCTCACATACAGTGAAGGAAATGCGTATTTGCTCCCCTGCTGATGTTGAATGTTCACCCCTCACACAGAAATGATCGGTCTAAAAATCGAATGTTCGGTGTATTGTAACACTGAGAGACAGAATAGCAACACAAAATTCAAAAGAAATGCATGTCTAACAAATGATGACGGATCTGCATGTTCATGAGGGAAAGAAGGATTTGATCCCCTATCATTCAGCAGGATTTCTGGCTCCCAGGTGTCTCTCATACAGGTAACAAGCTGAGATTAGAAGCAGTCTCTTAAAGGGAGTGCTGCTAATCTCAGTGTGTTACCTGTATAAAAGACACCTGTCCACAGGAGCCATCAAACCATCAGATTCCAAACTCTCCACCATGGCAAAGACCAAAGAGCTGTCCAAGGATGTCAGGGACAAGATTGTAGACCTACACAAGGCTGGACTGGGCTACCAAACTATGGCCAAGCAGCTTGGTGAGAAGGTGACAACAGTTGGTGCAATCATTCACAAATGGGAGAAACACAAAACAAGTGTCAGTCTCCCTAGGTCTGGTGCACCATGCAAGATCTCGCCTCGTGGAGTGTCAATGATCATGAGAACAGTGAGGAATCATCCCAGAACTACACGTGAGGATCTTGTCAATGATCTCCAGGCAGCTGGGACCACAGTCACCAAGAAAACAATTGGTAACACACTACGCCAACAAGGACTGAAATCCTGCAGTGCCCGCAAGGTCCCTCTGCTGAAGAAAGCACATGTCCAGGCCCGTCTGAAGTCTGCCACTGAACATCTGAATGATGCAGAGGAGGACTGGTGGAAAGTGTTGTGGTCAGATGAGGCCAAAATCCAGCTCTTTGGCATCAACTCAACTCGCCGTGTTTGGAGGAGAAGGAATGCTGCCTATGACCCCAAGAACACCATCCCAACTGTGAAACATGGTGGCGGAAACATTCTGCTTTGGGGGTGTTTTTCTGCTAAGGGGACAGGACAACTGCAGCGCATCAAAGGGACGATGGACGGGGCAATGTACCATCAAATCTTGGGTGAGAACCTTCTTCCCTCAGCCAAGGCATTGAAAATGGGTCATGGATGGGTGTTCCAGCATGACAATGACCCAAAACACACGGCCAAGGCAACAAAGGAGCGGCTCAAGAAGAAGCACATTAAGGTCCTGGAGTGGCCTAGCCAGTCTCCACACCTTTCATCCGATTGAAAATCTGTGGAGGGAGCTGGAATTTTGAGTTGCCAAATGTCAGCCACCAAACCTTAATGACTTGGAGAGGATCTGCCAAGAGGAGTGGGCCAAAATCCCTCCTGAGATGTGTGCGAACCTGGTGGCCAACTACAGGAAACGTCTGACCTCTGTGATTGCCAACAAGAGATTTGCCACCAAGTACTAAGTCATATTTTGTGAAGGGGATCAAATACTTATTTCCCTCATGAACATTCAAATCAGTGCAGAATTTGTTAGACGCATTTCTGCTGAATTTGTTGTTGAAATTCTGTCCCTCAGTGTTACACCGAACATTCGATTTTTAGACTGATCATTTCTGTGTGAGCGGGCAAACATTAAAAATCAGCCGGGGATCAAATACTTATTTCCTTCACTGTAATATCGCATCTTTGCTTTGCAGTGATGATGGGAAACTCCCAAGGTAAGGGGAAGTACCCAGACCCTCCGGAGCCACCGTGTAAAGTATTCAGAGGAAGAAAACCTGTTAAAGAAATTTACTAAGGAAGATGGATCAGCTCTAGAAAAATCCCAACTACCAGCTAATGAAACATGTAAAGAGTATGTTGCCTGAGTGTCACTTTGGATTTTAATGTTGTCCAATGGGTGGACAGCCTGGTGGGGTGGAGTTCAACCATGGGGAGTGCCAGTCCTTTTCCCAGAGATGGGGACAATGATGATGATTTTCACATGGATATGATAAAGGGGATATATTTAGGGGACAAAACTGCCTTTCCCCTATATATGTGAGGGGGAGCATTGAATTGGTTGAAGTATGCCCCAGGATATAAATGCCTGAAACCAATCCCTGGTTCCCTTCTGCCCCAGTAACTAAACAGACTAATTATTATACAGGATTTATATAGTGCCAACGCTATTTATGGCACTTGTCGCCTGACACTGCGCTTCCTGATTATACTCAGCTGTATCCTCAGCTCCCTAAGGATGAGGATTATTTGTTGTCACATAATAGGAGGAGACATGCATTACATTCTGCCCCAAGAGTCTCCCACCAATGAAGGAGGCCATTTGGCAGTGATCGGTGGTGATGGGGAAGGTTCTTCAGAAGAAGAGTCAGGTTCAAGTGTATCAATGCGTGAAATGAATAAAGAGTGGAAAGAAACAAAAGTTACATTGGGAAGGACATTAGACCAGATGCAGCAAACTGGCTGCTCTGACACCCAGGACCAAGAAGGAGGAAAATAAAAAAGGCAAGGTAGTAAGCAAGGCAATGAAATCAGGAGGACAGACATCAATGGTAAAAGAGCAGACAGTACAGGAGAGGGACGCAGCAAGTGAGGAGTCAGAAGATTCAACAGGAGAGGTGAGTTGGCCGGAACAGGATAATTCAGAAGAACTCAGTAAGTATTATTTGAGGTCCAGAAAAGACGCTGAAGACGAGGGAGCCACCCAAGCTTACCCTTCCATCATTGTGGGAAATGATGTGGTGATAAAGCCAATGGTAATGAATGACGTTAATGGCATTATAAAGCATTGTCCTGATCCACGGGAAAACCCCACTGCTGCCATTAACTACTTGAAAAGAGCAACTCAGGGACGACAATGTTCACAACAGGACATGAGGATAATCATCGATGGAATTTTGGGATATGATATGGAATCAGGTTGGGATTGGACCACCATGTTTCATGAGCCATTTGGACTGACTGTGGACTATGAGTGGAGAATTGCCGTAGGACAGAAACAGATGTGGAAGGAGTTATTTGCAGAAATTAACAGTCACTAGCTACAGTAGTTGCTTGTAAGCAGAGCAGTAGGGAATCAATTATGGAGTTCCTAAAAAGATTTAAGAAGGTCTGAAAAGAAGAGGCAGGATGAAATCTGACAACACCAGAGTTAGGAATTATATATACAGGTGAAACTCGAAAAATTAGAATATTGTGCAAAAGTTCATTTATTTCAATAATACAACTTAAAAGGTGACACTAATATATGAGACTCATTACATGCAAAGCAAGATAGTTCAAGCCGTGATTTGTCATCATTGTGATGATTATGGCTTACAGCTCATGAAAACCCCAAATCCACAATCTCAGAAAATGAGAATATTCCATGCAATCAATAAAACACGGATTGTACATAGAACAATATCCGACCTCTGAAAAGTAGAAGCTGCATATGTACTCAGTACTTGGTTTGGGCCCCTTTTGCAGCAATTACTGCCTCAATGCAGCGTGGCATGGAAGCTATCAGCCTGTGGCACTGCTGAGGTGTTATGGAAGACCAGGATGCTTCAATAGCGGCCTTCAGCTCTTCTGCATTGTTCAGTCTCATGCCTCTCATCTTTCTCTTGGCAATGCCCCATAGATTCTCTATGGGGTTCAGGTCAGGTGAGTTTGCTGGCCAATCAAGCACAGTAATCCCACGGTCATTGAACCAGGTTTTGGTGCTTTTGGCAGTGTGGGCGGTGCCAAGTCCTGCTGGAAAATGAAGTCAGCATCCCCATAAAGCTCGTCTGCGGAAGGAAGCATGAAGTGCTCCAAAATCTCCTGGTAGATGGCTGCGTTGACCCTGGACTTAATGAAGCACAGTGGACCAACACCAGCAGATGACATGGCTCCCCAAATCAACACAGACTGTGGAAACTTCACTCTGGACTTCAAGCATCTTGCAGTGTGTGCCTCTCCATTCTTCCTCCATACTCGGGGTCCTTGGGCCTCTCCATTCTTCCTCCATACTCGGGGTCCTTGTGCCTCTCCATTCTTCCTCCATACTCGGGGTCCTTGGGCCTCTCCATTCTTCCTCCATACTCGGGGTCCTTGGGCCTCTCCACTCTTCCTCCATACTCGGGGTCCTTGTGCCTCTCCATTCTTCCTCCATACTCTGGGTCCTTGTGCCTCTCCATTCTTCCTCCATACTCGGGGTCCTTGGGCCTCTCCATTCTTCCTCCATACTCGGGGTCCTTGTGCCTCTCCATTCTTCCTCCATACTCGGGGTCCTTGTGCCTCTCCATTCTTCCTCCATACTCGGGGTCCTTGGGCCTCTCCATTCTTCCTCCATACTCGGGCTCCTTGGGCCTCTCCATTCTTCCTCCATACTCGGGGTCCTTGGGCCTCTCCATTCTTCCTCCATACTCGGGGTCCTTGGGCCTCTCCACTCTTCCTCCATACTCGGGGTCCTTGTGCCTCTCCATTCTTCCTCCATACTCTGGGTCCTTGTGCCTCTCCATTCTTCCTCCATACTCGGGGTCCTTGGGCCTCTCCATTCTTCCTCCATACTCGGGGTCCTTGTGCCTCTCCATTCTTCCTCCATACTCGGGGTCCTTGGGCCTCTCCATTCTTCCTCCATACTCGGGGTCCTTGGGCCTCTCCATTCTTCCTCCATACTCGGGGTCCTTGTGCCTCTCCATTCTTCCTCCATACTCGGGGTCCTTGTGCCTTTCCATTCTTCCTCCATACAATTGGGGTCCTTGTGCCTTTCCATTCTTCCTCCATACTCGGGGTCCTTGGTTTCCAAATGAGATGCAAAAGTTCCTCTCATCAGAAAATAGGACTTTGGGCCACTGAGCAACAGACCAAGTCTGTTTTTCCTTAGCCCAGGTAAGAAGCTTCTGACATTGTTTGCTGTTCAGGAGCAGCTTGACAAGAGGAATACGACATTTGAAGCCCATGTCCAGGATCCGTCTGTGTGTGGTGGCTCTTGATGCACTGACTCCAGCCTCAGTCCACTCCTTGTGAAAGTCCCCAACACTTTTGAATGGCCTTTTCCTGACAATCCTCTCCAGGCTGCGGTCATCCCTGCTGCTTGTGCACCTTTTTCTTCCACACTTTTCCCTTCCACATAACTTTCTATTAATGTGCTTTGATACAGCACTTTGGGAACATCCAACTTCTTTTGCAATGACCTTTTGAGGCTTTCCCTCCTTATGGAGGGTGTCAGTGATGGTGTCAGGTCAGCAGTCTTTCCCATGATTGTGATTCCTACTGAACCAGACTGAGAGACCATTTAAAGGCTCAGGAACCCTTTGCAGGTGTTATGGCTGAATGAGCTGATTAGAGTGGGACACTTTGAGCCGAGATTATTCCACCTTTTCACAAGATTCTCATTTTCTGAGATTGTGGATTTGGGGTTTTCATGAGCTGTAAGCCATAATCATCACAATGATGACAAATCACGGCTTGAACTATCTTGCTTTGCATGTAATGAGACTCATATATTAGTTTCACCTTTTAAGTTGCTGCACTGAAATAAATGAACTTTTGCACCATATTCTAATTTTTCGAGTTTCACCTGTATATACAGGCAGTTATTGTTAGGAATGGACTGGCCAGCAATGGTGGGACTCACCTGCCTTTTGATCTGCAGTACCAGGGCTGGCCAGCGGGTGCTCCCAGCAATCAGAGACTCAACCTTTCAGCCAGCTAACACCTGGAACTGATTATACTGGTGTATTTAAGGGATGGCCAGACTTGCAGACTCTGCCTTGGTGTTGTGTTTGTCCTGGGCCCTGTATCTGTCCTGCATCCTGTTTCTGTTCCTTTGCTGACTTCTCCTGCTCTGATCCTGGCTTGTGACCCTGACCATCCCTCTGCCTGACCCTCTGTACTATGCTGCTTGCTACCTGCTGAACCTGGCCTGTGACCCCGACCATTCTCCGCTTGCTCCCCCTGTACCTACCTGCCCAATTGATATTGACCCGGCCTGCCTGACGACGCTTGCTTGTATGTACTGTTATCTGTGGGTGGTTTGGTTTGGTTTGTTTGCACTGTATTATGTTTAGTATTGCACTGCGTTTATGTTTGTACTGTTAGTGTTAATAAATTATATTGTTTATAACATATCTGAGGTCTGCGTTTCCCTGCTTCAGTCACACACCTCTGGTCATACCTGGGAGCCCTGACATTACACCAAGGAGAATCCTGACCAGAAGTGGCTGCACAGGGAAGCCATCTTGGCTTGTTGATGGGAAGGATGGATCTGGATGAGGTTGCGTATTTATATCTGCTAGTGTTTGATGACAGGGAGTATGCTTATCAAACTCTGAAGGAGTATACCCGGGATGAACTGCTAGAATGTATACGGCTCGCTCATGTTCTAGTAGATCAGGGCACAGTGTTCTCTGAGGTGCAGCCATTGATTGAGGTTTGTGCAGAGTTGGTTTCATCTGGTACCCCCGAATGCAGGGATGAATTTTTGCCACCATTTAGTGCAGACCAGGCAGAGTCCCTGGTGTGGTTATTAGAGGATGATGTGGGTTACTTTCTGGAGCGTTATTCCACATGTTCACCACAGACACTGAGAGATTGTATAAACGCAGTGCAGTCATTGGCCAGACAGGCTTTGTGTAAGCTCAGCTTTGTTCAACCCATACTGCAGACATGGACAGACTTGTTGCACCCAGCCTCAGTCAGCTTACAAAGACCCAGTCCTGCTTCTAACTCTACTCCTATATTCCCACCAGCTCCTCCAGTTACAGCCCAGTATACTTGGCTATCTACCGCATGTCAGTCCCCTGTTCCCACTCGCTGCACCTATCCTGCCTTTAACCCTGTAAAAAAGCCCTCTGTAGCAACTGCTCCTTCTCCTGTTCCATCCTCCAGTTCTTCTCTGTCTCCAGCTGCTCCATTCGTTTGCAGACCTGCGTTTACTTGCAGTGCTCCAGTAGTTAAAACCAGAAAAAAGCGAAAATTCTTTCCAACCAATATCATCCTGCCAGTATCCAAACCGGTGAGCCTGCCTTCCGTGGTTCAGACTGATGCCTGTACGCAGCCTGAAGCCTCTCCTCAGCCTGAAGCCTCTCCTCGGCCTGATGCCTGTACTCGGCCTGAAGCCTGTACTCGGCCTGAAGCCTCTACGCGGCCTGAAGCCTCTACTCGGCCTGATGCCTCTACTCGGCCTGAAGCCTCTACTCGGCCTGAAGCCTCTACTCGGCCTGAAGCCTCTCCTCGGCCTGAAGCCTCTACGCGGCCTGATGCCTGTACTCGGCCTGATGCCTGTACTCGGCCTGATGCCTGTACTCGGCCTGATGCCTCTCTTCAGCCTAAAGCCTCTACTCGGCCTGAAGCCTCTACTCGGCCTGAAGCCTCTACGCGGCCTGAAGCCTCTACTCGGCCTGATGCCTCTACTCGGCCTGAAGCCTCTACTCGGCCTGAAGCCTCTCCTCGGCCTGAAGCCTCTCCTCGGCCTGAAGCCTCTCCTCGGCCTGAAGCCTCTACTCGGCCTGATGCCTGTACTCGGCCTGATGCCTGTACTCGGCCTGATGCCTGTACTCGGCCTGATGCCTCTACTCGGCCTGAAGCCTCTACTCGGCCTAATGCCTCTACCCAGCATGATGAACTGATCCAGCCTGACGATCCTATTAGGCCAGTTGACTCAATGCCCACTGTTGATCCAGATGATCCGGTACCTGATCCGGCGCCCGCCGCTCCGCCTGAGGGCCCGAGACCTGTCGCTCCACCTGGGGGTCCGGCGCCCGCCGCTCCGCCTGAGGGCCCGAGACCTGTCGCTCCTCCTGGGGGTCCGGCGCCCGCCGCTCCGCCTGAGGGCCCGAGACCTGTCGCTCCGCCTGGGGGTCCGGCGCCTGCCGCTCCGCCTGAGGGCCCGAGACCTGTCGCTCCACCTGGGGGTCCGGCGCCCGCCGCTCCGCCTGAGGGCCCGAGACCTGTCGCTCCATCTGGAGGTCCGGCGCCCGCCGCTCCGCCTGAGGGCCCGAGACCTGTCGCTCCGCCTGGGGGTCCGGCGCCCGCCGCTCCGCCTGGGGGCTTGATGCCTGTCGCCCCGCCTGGGGGCCCGGTGCCTGCTGCTCCGCCCGGGGGCACGGTGCCTGCTGCTCCGCCCGGGGGCCCGGTGCCTGTCGCCCCGCCCGGGGGCCCGGTGCCTGTCGCCCCGCCCGGGGGCCCGGTGCCTGCTGCTCCGCCCGGGGGCCCGGTGCCTGCCGCCCCGCCCGGGGGCCCGGTGCCTGCTGCTTCGCCTGGTAATCCGATGTGCCTCTGCCCGGAGTCCTGCCCGATGTGCCTCTGCCCGGAATCCTGCCCGATGTGCCTCTGCCCGGAGTCCTGCCCGATGTGCCTCTGCCCGGAGTCCTGCCCGATGTGCCTCTGCCCGGTGTGCCTCTGCCCGGAGTCCTGCCCGATGTGCCTCTGCCCGGAGTCCTGCCCGATGTGCCTCTGCCCGATGGGCCTCTGCCCGGAGTCCTGCCCGATGTGCCTCTGCCCGGTGTGCCTCTGCTCGATGTGCCTCTGCCCGGAGTCCAGCCCGGTGTGCCGCTGCCCGGAGTCCTGCCCGGTGTGCCAGTCTTTGATATCCCGCCAGTTGCCAGACCCGGGCGGTGGAACATTTTGCCCAGCTAGGACTGTTTGGAGCGTCCTGAGGCCGCTCCTTGAGGGGGGGGGTACTGTTAGGAATGGACTGGCCAGCAATGGTGGGACTCACCTGCCTTTTGATCTGCAGTACCAGGGCTGGCCAGCGGGTGCTCCCAGCAATCAGAGACTCAACCTTTCAGCCAGCTAACACCTGGAACTGATGATACTGGTGTATTTAAGGGATGGCCAGACTTGCAGACTCTGCCTTGGTGTTGTGTTTGTCCTGGGCCCTGTATCTGTCCTGCATCCTGTTTCTGTTCCTTTGCTGACTTCTCCTGCTCTGATCCTGGCTTGTGACCCGGACCATCCCTCTGCCTGACCCTCTGTACTATGCTGCTTGCTACCTGCTGAACCTGGCCTGTGACCCCGACCATTCTCCGCTTGCTCCCCCTGTACCTACCTGCCCAATTGATATTGACCCGGCCTGCCTGACGACGCTTGCTTGTATGTACTGTTATCTGTGGGTGGTTGGTTTGGTTTGTTTGCACCGTATTATGTTTTAGTATTGCACTGCGTTTATGTTTGTACTGTTAGTGTTAATAAATTATATTGTTTATAACATATCTGAGGTCTGCGTTTCCCTGCTTCAGTCACACACCTCTGGTCATACCTGGGAGCCCTGACAGTTATGCAGGCATAGAAAATGGGAGTGGAGGCATCTATGGCTATGACATTGGGACATAACACCGTGTTACATACCACACATCACGTATTACAAATTCTGAAGAATCTTCCCACACAACACATGACAGCCCAAAGAGCCAGTGTGTATGAGGTCATTCTCACTTCCACTGTTCATGTATCTATTAAATACTCCTCTCCAAGTTCAGGGCCAATTGCTGTTTTAAATGGCATGCTTGGTTTGAAGTCAGAATCTGACATTCCTCCCGAGGAACATGATTGTGTTCCAGTTATACATGAAGACACTACTCCCAGAGCCGACATGTTGGAAGAGCCAGTAGAAGGGAATGTTGATATCTTTGTAGATGGTTCATGCACAAGACCTAATGACAATGTCTACTTGGCAGGTTATGCGGTCGTTCAACTCCCAGATAAGGTATGGGAAGCAAAGCCCTGCCTTATCTCAGCACAGACTGCAGAACTCATAGCCCTGACCTGTGTCTGTGAATTATTTGAAGGAAAGATGTTAACATTTACACAGATTCCAAGTACACATTTGATGTAGTGCAGGATTTTGGCAAGATTTGGCAGGGGATCTCATGCATCTTTAGTGAATGATCTTTTTGAAGCCATACACAAGCCCCGTACTATTGCTGGTATCACATGTAAAGCCCACACGTCTTCACATGACCCCATAGCTCTGGGTAATGCATTGGCTGACTGTATGGCCAAGGAAGCTGCTTTGCAGTCTTCACAGGAGTCTGCCAGCCTTGTTTTGACTATGTTAGAGCCGCCCATGCTCCCGGAACAGTTACTCACAGAATTACAGTACACAGCCACTAAAGAGGATATTCAATATTGGAAAGACAAAGGTTTGACATTGGACTAGAATGGTCTGATGTTCAAAGAGGGGATCATAGGGATACCTCAGCACAGTGCACCGGTGCTTATAGCAGTTTCATGGCATAGGGCACAGAGGATGGCAGAGGACTTTGCAGGAAATGAAAAAACATTTTGTATACATAATTTGTCACAACGGGTGCAAGATCAGTTAGGAAGGTGTGTTATTTGAGGAACAATAATACAGGACAACAGTATGGCCAACATGACCATCTTCCTCCACCACAGCGTCCTTTTGAGGAATTACAGATTGATTTTACACACATGCCTAACAAGAGAGGTAAGTATCTGCTGGTTATAGTGGATACATTTTCAAAATGGCCGGAGGTTTTTATCACTAACAAAGAGGATGCCTCCACTGTGGCCAAAATGTTGTGCAAGGAAATTATCTCAAGATGGGGATGCCCTCTGGTGATTCAGACAAGGGCCCAGCATTCACATCCAAAGTGACTCAACAGGTAGCCAAATGAATGGTTATTCAATGGAAATTTTACATCCCTTATCACCCACAGAGTTCAGGAATGGTAGAGAGGATGAACAGGATGATTAAGGAGAAGTTGAGGAAAGCTACTGGAGGTACATTTGTTAAGTGGGAGACTTATCTGCCCGCAGTGTTGGCTGAAATCAGGATGACACCAAACAAAACAACTAAATTGTCACCTTTTGAAATTTTAATGAGCAGACCATTTCCTACCCCATGGACCAAAGGTCTGCTGGTGATTATGCCTGGAGAATTAGAGCTGATCCAAGAAACATATGTGATGAATCGTATAAGGCTTTTGAATGGCATCTACGGTGATGTATCTCTTTCTTTTCCGCTTCCCTCACAGGAACCAACACATCCTTTCAAGCCTGGAGACCATGTGGTTGTTAAAGCCCTACATAAGCACAAGGTCCTGGACCCACCTTATGGGGAGCCCACAGTGATAACAGCCGTGACCCGTACAGCAGTTCTGACAGCAGATTCTCAGGCCTGGATCCATGTGTCAAGGGTAAAGAAAGTCCTGGACTCTCCTCCACCAGAGGTGTTGACTACAAAGAGGGTGAAGAAGGTGTCAAACACCCTGAAGCAGACGCGTTAGAGAGAGAAGAAGGTGATATAGTTCCACTAGAAGACAGACGGACCGATAACAATCAAGATGTCCATACTTTTGCATCCATAAACCTCTTGGAATATCTTCCTTTTAATAGGTTGTCTTACAGTGATTGTATTTCTCCCGATTTGGGTGATTAGTATGTTATTATCACCCGCAGGACTTGATGTACATTTTTCCATAGCCCAGGCCCGGATCTAGGGAGGTGCTGGGGTGGGCTTTGTACCCCCAGATTTTACTTGTACCCCCAGATCTCTGAGAGAGGATACAACTGATCCATGACACTTGATGGGGACAATTGATGTAAAGGGGCACTCTGATGAGGACATTTTATATAAGGGACACACTGGTAAGGACACCTGATGTAAGGGAGGACTCTCAAAAGAACCGTGATGTAAAGGGGGAACTCTGAGGACTCCTGATGTAAGTGTAGGGAACTGTTATTTTATACACTAGTTGTGGTTTGTTTACATCTATATACAGCCACTACCATAGAGGTCCCATTACAGACAAGTCCCTAGGTGTGCTTCCTGCCCCTGCTAAGAGGTCAAGAAACCCCAGGATGTGATATAGTTGGTTTTCCAGGAAGTATCAGGCAGAGGGTACCAGCCTGCCATGTGCTGTGTATCTGGGGGGAATTGTATGGGGATTCTGTGAGTATTGATCCAGATTAACAAGGCTGTTATCTATCTAGTTGTTACTGAAGCAGATTAGGTCTTCCTCTGTTATATTTCAACTTCTGTATAGGAACCCTAATATCTCTGTAAGAGAGAGATTTGTGGTTCATTATCATTATTCTATTTACACTGCAGAATCCTTATAGTTGTCTATATATATATATATAGATCCGTGTTGTCACCTGCATAAGACTGTCAGGGGAACTTTCTGTTAATTGCAGTGTATCTTTGCAGCCTCTTGGCTTAAAGCCATAGCACCCTTATTGGTCTGGATCTCCCTTTAGCTAGGATTAGCATAGGGAGCGTTGGATAGATTAGGCTAGAGGTAGGTTAGGCATCCGACGGCCACTTAGACAGATAGAGGCCCGGTTGCAGTGACAGCCCAGTTTAGGGATAGGGACTAAGAGTAAGGATAGATAGGACATTTTATCCTTTTAGGTGATGCATCGCTGATCTTCAGACAAGCAGTGCAATCATCCGCATAGAACGTGTTACTTGGACGCCATCACAGCATCTAAAGTGGAAGCGTGCATCTTATTGACTCTCACCTCTCCAGGGGCCCCTGCAACCGGACTGCCTATAACCCGTGGTTGGAGGTATTCTGTATACTACATGCACATATACCCGGGTATAATTGCAACCTCCCAATTTATGGTAAATTGTAATTCCTGAATGTTATTCTTATGCATCCTGTTTTATGTGGCTGCTTTATATAAACTTTGCATTAATCTCATACAGGTGTGGTGACATGTTTCCATGTTAGAAATATAAGCTGGGTGCATTAATACTGCTATGTATAGTTACTGTAAGTTGTCTACATGTTACAATCCTAGAAAGGGGTGAGTCTCCTCAATTGCAGGATCCCTATTCTAGGTGGAGGCACTGCCATTTGTATTATCACAACCCCCTCTTCCATATAGCAAAGGCTCAGGATTGCCTACTCATATACAGGTTAGCGCCATAGCTTGTTTGGTGTGGGCCATTTCACATAACCCCCCCCAAAACAGGGCTACATTTGGAGGCACTGCTGAGATCGAAGTGGGTTTAATAGTCAGTCATGGAGGAGCAACACGAAGAAAAGTGGCGCCCTCAACCTACTCCTAGAAGGAGGTACCTTCCCTCTGTCCCACAAATCGGCAGTGTAAAAGAAGAACAAATGCCAGTTAACTATTCTTATCAGGAAGATGTCAATATTCCACAATCTAGTGAGAATGCTGTTGGCACTTTAAATCAACTGACTGAGATGCTAGCACAAGGGTTACAGGCGGCACATTATAGAAAGCTAAAAGTGTTCTCTGGTAATGTTCCTGTACCACAAGGAGAAGAAGCTTTCGAAGTTTGGAAAGAGCGCACCCTTCAATGCTTGAAAGAATGGTCCTGCTCAGAGGAAGGCAAGCGTCAGCGTGTTATGGAAAGTCTGCGATCTCCAGCAGCAGAACTAATCCGCTTGTATCGAGATACCCATGAGGGGGTAAGTGCAACAGACTATATACAAGTACTGTCTGACCATTTTGAACCATACTATGACCTTGAACAGATGGCTGCTGACTATCGTATGACCCGTCAGAAAGAAGGAGAGAGTGTTTCCACTTTCAATAATCGATTGCAGTTACTGTTGTCACGTCTGGTGTATCACACTGCTATACATCCTGATGCAGTGAATTCAATGAGAACTAGTCAAGTAGTACGGGGGTTGTTACCTCATCATCCTCTCGCACAGCTCCTCAAAGTGAAGTTATCTGATGATATTCTTCCTCTTCATGGACTAATGAAGTTAGTGAAGAAATTGGAAGCTGACATTCAGTTTAGCACCCCTAAGAAAGTGAAACAACCTTTTAAAGAGGACCTCCCTTCTCGTCCTGTTCAAACTGATCAACCTGAATTCACTTGGTCCAAGTCTTCCATTAACAAGCCCGTTGCATTACACAGAGGGAGAGACTCTAGAAAGTGCTTCAGGTGTGGTCAGACGGGCCATTCAGCTAGACAATGTCATGACGATTATGAGGGAACGGTGCAAAGTGTGTCATTCCCTGTACAAAAGCACAAAGGACGACTGAAATATTCAAAGTCAGGATCAAAACAGCCTATCATAGGCTCCAAGTCCATTGTTAACGTTACTGTCAACGGACTTAAAACTTCAGCTTTGTTTGACACTGGGTCTCAAGTTACCCTTATCTATCGTTCCTTCTATCAGAAGCATTTGAGCAACACACCACTTCAATCTACTGGACAGATGAAATTGTGGGGGTTGAACTCTAAGTCATACCCTGTTGATGGAAGCCTGCGCATAATTGTTACTGTACCTGGTTTAGAGGGCAAAGGTGTTCCTCCCATGGAGATCACTGCACTTGTGTGTCCTGACACTGGGGACTCCAATGCCGCTCCTGTGATATTAGGTACTAATTGTAAAGCAGTACACTGTGCTTTTCAGAAGTTTCTTGAAGGAGGTCGAACTGCTTCTTTAGATCAAATTGAACTGTCTTCTGATCTTAAAGAGCTTTGTAATGTCCTCTCTGTTGGCTATCAACACGGAGTGGTGTATCACATCGGTAGGCATGCAGTGTAAATTCCTCCAGGGGGAGAGAGAATACTAAGGGTTTCCTCCAGCATTGCTCCTGAGCTACTTAGAGATGGCAGTTACGTCCTTATGGAAACACCTGAAGAGATGATCAACAAAGAGGGGTGGCAGGTGATTCCTGAAAGGAAAGACTGGAGGGCCAGAGTGGACCTATCTACAGTTGTGACTGTGAGAAACTGTTCACCTTACCCCATTGTAATTGATCCTTACCAAAAGGTAGCCCATTGCTATCCTGTGTTTGGTGTTAACCCCTATGCTGAAGTGTGCAAAGTGCAAGTTGAAGGTACCGCTCCTACTGTTGAATTTGATCTGACTGATCCAAACTTATCAGAGCTTTGGGTTCACAGATTGACACAGCAGTTATCAGGATTACCAGAAGTATTTTCTATGGATGAAATGAATGTAGGCTGTGCCAAAAGTGCTCAACACACTTTCAGGCTAACAGATGCCACTCCGTTCCGGGAAAGGCCCAGAAGGATAGCTCCAAAGGATGTTGATGAGCTCAGACAGACCTTACATCAGATGAAAGATCAGGGGATCATTGCGGATAGTAAAAGTCCCTATGCTTCACCTATTGTTGTGGTAAGAAAGAAGTGTGGATCTATTCGCCTATGTGTGGACTATCGAACCCTGAATCGAAGGACAATACCTGATCAGTATACACTACCCAGGATAGAAGAGGCTTTGGAAGCTCTGAATGGAAATCAGTGGTTCACAGTTCTTGATTTGTGGTCAGGGTACTATCAGGTTCCAATGGCTCCTGAAGACCAAGAGAAAACAGCCTTCATATGTCCTTTGGGCTTCTATCAGTTTACCCGCATGCCACAAGGCATAAGGGGTGCACCAGCAACATTTCAAAGATTAATGGAACGCGTTTTGGGTGATTTAGTGCCACGAGAGTGTCTTGTGTACCTCGATGACATTATTGTATTTGGAGCTTCATTGGAGGAACATGAAGAACGTCTCATGCGAGTGTTGCATCGTCTAAAGGAGGAAGGGCTGAAGTTGTCTGCAGACAAGTGTAAGTTCTGCCGTTCATCTGTTACCTATGTAGGCCACATTGTTTCTGCTGAAGGAGTGGCCACAGATCCTGCCAAAGTTGAAGCAGTTGTGAATTGGCCATGACCTCAGAATATCACAGAGTTACGTTCATTCCTTGGATTCTGTGGTTATTACCGCAGATTTATAGAAGGATATTCCAAAGTGGCCAAGTCCCTACATGACTTGTTGAAGACTGATTCGAGCGGTCAAGAAAAACAGAAGAAATCCACCAAAAATCCTTTTGGCGATAAGTGGACTTCAACCTGTGAGGATGCCTGCATTCAGTTAAAGAAGAAGTTAACAGAGGCACCCGTTCTGGCCTATGCTAATGCTCGAAAGCCGTATGTTCTCCATGTAGATGCTAGCTTTGAAGGACTGGGTGGAGTGTTGCACCAGGAGTATCCAGCTGGGTTGCGACCCGTCGCCTTCATCAGCCGAAGCCTCACAGTTAGCGAGCGCAATTACCCAGTTCACAAGTCGGAATTCTTAGCTCTCAAATGGGCTATTGTCGATAAGTTACATGATTATCTTTATGGAGCAGCTTTCGAAGTAAGAACGGATAACAATCCTTTGACATATGTCTTAACCACAGCAAAACTAGATGCCACTGGACATCGCTGGTTGGCTGCTCTATCAAATTATCAATTCACCTTGAAATACAAACCTGGTCCAAAGAACATTGGTGCAGATGCGTTATCCAGACGCCCTGGGTTAACGCCTGTCTCTGAAGACAATGAATGGGAGGAAGTCCCTGGTCCTGGTGTTGGAGCACTATGTTCTATGGCTGCAGTAGTGGACGATAACGTGGCTTTCTCAGAGATGCGGCTCATAGACTCCATAGGGAGTGGACCTGATGCTGTACCAGACATGTTTGCTTACCCAGCAGCCCTAGGCTCATTTGAGAACTGTTCTATATCTCCTCAGCGGATGATTAAGAGTCAAAAGGCTGACCCTTTGATTGGACCTTTATATAGAGCAGTTAGTGTTAATGATCCAGAGATATTGAAGAAAACCTTGCCTGCTGAATGTAGCTCATTTCTGAGAGACTGGGATAAATTCAGGATTGAAAAGGGCCTACTCTACCGTGTGACTCTGTATCATGACCACCCAGGGAGACGTCAACTGGTTCTCCCTTATTGTTTTCGAAAGATGGTTTTCAGAAGTCTACATGATCATCATGGTCATTTGGGGCCTGAGAAGACCTATGGCTTGATTCAGGACCGATTTTATTGGCTCAGAATGAGAGAAACTGTGACTAGCCTTTGTAGAAGGTGCCTCCGTTGTCTGAGACGAAAAACCCTCCCAGTTCAAGCTGCCCCAATGGGACATTTACAGAGTTCAGGCCCCATGGATTTGGTCTGTATCGATTTTCTATGCATTGACAATGATTCAAGAGGAATTGGGAACGTGTTGGTAGTGACTGATCACTACACCCGGTATGCACAAGCTTTTCCTACCAAGGATCAAAAGGCAGTGACAGTCGCCAGAGTACTTTGGGAGAAGTATTTCATCCACTATGGCTTACCCGACAGATTGCATTCGGATCAGGGAAGAGACTTTGAGAGCAGACTAGTTAAGGAATTACTTCAACTGCTCAACATCCATAAAAGCCGGACTACCCCTTATCACCCTGAAGGTGATGCTCTCCCTGAGAGATTTAACAGAACGTTGCTTGATATGTTAGGTACTCTACAGGTTGATGATAAACGCACTCGGAGTCGTAAAGTTGAAGCCATGGTTCATGCTTACAATAGCACAAGACATGAGACTACGGGATTCTCCCCTTATTTCTTAATGTTTGGAAGGGAGCCTAGACTGCCAATAGACCTCTTGTTAGGGGTCTCCACTGATGGTGTCGATCATCAAAGTCACTATCAGTATGTAGCTCGTCTGAAAGATACCCTTAAGTCAGCTTATCGTTTGGCTGAAGAAAATGCTGCCAAGATAAATGAAGGGAACAAAAGGAGGTTTGATCGTCGTGTGAGACACAGAGAATTGAAACCTGGTGACCAGGTACTGCTTAGAAACTTGGGCCCTTCTGGGAAGCATAAATTAGCTGACCAATGGAGGAATGAGATTTTTACAGTGGTGAGCAAATTACCTGGAATTCCTGTGTACAAAATAAAGGGACCAGAAGGTAGAGTAAAAGCTTGGCATCAAAACCATTTGCTCCCTATTTCTCAAGTCACTGATGATGATGACTCAGAAGATACTGTGGGAAGGGACTCCCCACAACCTCAGGCTAACATTACAACTGACCCTCCTGACTCTAATGAGAGTGACTGGACTGTAGTTCCTGAGATTCAGAGCCCAACAGCTTCTCCTCTTCCAAGAGAGTCACTGAACCCTAGATCTCCAGAGTTTGTGCCTGAGTCAGTGAGTACGCCTAACCAAGGATCTAGTTCTACTCCACAATCAGTGCCATCTCTTCCCATGACACAAAGCCCTCATTCAGTACCTGAAAATCAGGGATTACCTCATAGGGAAGTGCATAGAGGAGGAAGGGTTAGACATCCACCACCTGTTTTGACTTATGATACTTTGGGAGATCCCAGCATCATTCCTCGTCCCATCTATATCATGCCTGGGTAGGGGCAGTATCTAATCTGGTCAATATGCTACCTGTATTTGCATCACCTGGCATGTATTTATACTAATCTGTTGTTTTCTTTAGCAAACCATTGTAATGGAGAGAGGACAACGTTGTGTATTTGAAATTGAATTTCATTATTGTATATAATGTGACCTTCCTTTGACGGGACGTAAAGGTTTCACCAGGGGGAGAGTGTAGGGAACTGTTATTTTATACACTAGTTGTGGTTTGTTTATGTTCATATACAGCCACTACCATAGAGGTCCCATTACAGACAAGTCCCTGGGTGTGCTTCCTGCCCCTACAAGGAGGTCAGGAAACCCCAGGATGTTATATAGTTGTTTTCCAGGAAGTATCAGGCAGAGGGTGCCAGCCTGCCATGTGCTATGTATCTGGGGGGAACTGTATGGGGATTCTGTGAGTATTGATCCAGATTAACAAGGCTGCTATCTATGTAGTTGTTACTGAAGCAGATTAGATCTGCCTCTGTTATATTTCAACTTCTGTATAGGAACCCTAATATCTCTGTAAGAGAGAGATTTGTGGCTCATTATCATTATTCTATTTACACTGCAGAATCCTCATAGTTGTCTATATATATATATAGATCCGTGTTTTCACCTGCATAAGACTGTCAGGTGAACTTTCTGTTAATTGCAGTGTATCTTTGCAGCCTCTTTGCTTAAAGCCATAGCACCCTTATTGGTCTGGATCTCCCTTTAGCTAGGATTAGCATAGGGAGCGTTGGATAGATTAGGCTAGAGGTAGGTTAGGCATCCGACGGCCACTTAGACAGATAGAGGCCCGGTTGCAGTGACAGCCCATTTTAGGGATAGGGACTAAGAGTAAGGAGAGATAGAGCATTTTATCCTTCTAGGTGATGCATCGCTGATCTTCAGACAAGCAGTGCAATCATCCGCATGTTACTTGGACGCCATCACAGCATCTAAAGTGGAAGCGTGCATCTTATTGACTCACCTCTCCAGGGGCCCCTGCAACCGGACTGCCTATAACCCGTGGTTGGAGGTATTCTGTATACTACATGCACATATACCCGGGTATAATTGCAACCTCCCAATTTTTGGTAAATTGTAATTCCTGAGTGTTATTCTTATGCATCCTGTTTTATGTGGCTGCTTTATATAAACTTTGCATTAATCTCATACAGGTGTGGTGACGTGTTCCATGTTAGAAATATAAGCTGGGTGCATTAATACTGCTATGTATAGTTACTGTAAGTTGTCTACATGTTACAATCCTAGAAAGGGGTGAGTCTCCTCAATTGCAGGATCCCTATTCTAGGTGGAGGCACTGCCATTTGTATTATCACAACCCCCTCTTCCATATAGCGAAGGCTCAGGATTGCCTACTCATATACAGGTTAGCGCCATAGCTTGTTTGGTGTGGGCCATTTCACATGACCCCCCCAAAACAGGGCTACAGACACAAATCAGAAATAAAGGACAGAGTGTTAGAAGGAATGTAGGGCTTCCCTTTGTGACCTGGTATAGTTCCCTGAGATTTGGTGAGATTATCCAAGAGAAATGGAAGAATCCTTATTATGAGTGTGTCATGAATGGGGGTGCCAAAGATTTGGGTAAGAGGGAGGCCAGCTGACACCCTCTTACCCAAACACGGGTAACAGCAGTACAATAGCATGCACACTCTAATAGCCCATGGCTACCACCAGGTGTCAAGGACACAAGCCCAGCTACCCAAGGCACGGACCTTGTTTGGTGTAGTAGGAAATGAAGGCAGAACTTGATTTTGGTAGGATAACCCTGCTGTGATATAGTATTCACAGCCTGCAGTACCTCTCTATACACAGGGCTGTATATGACATGTTCCTGACCACTGCACTCTATACACAGGGCTGTATATGACATGTCCCTGACCACTGCACTCTGTACACAGGGCTGTATATTACATGTCCCTGACCACTGCACTCTGTACACAGGGCTGTATATGACATGTTCCTGACCACTGCACTCTATGCACAGAGCTGTATATGACATACTCCTGACCACTGCACTCTATACACAGGGCTGTATATGACATACTCCTGACCACTGCACTCTATACACAGGGCTGTATATGACATACTCCTGACCACTACATTCTGTACTCTGGAATGGAAATCACATACTCCTGACCACTACACTCTGTACTCTGGAATGGAAATCACATACTCCTGACCACTGCACTCTGGGATGGAAATCACATACTCCTGACCACTGCACTCTGTACTCTGGGATGGAAATCACATACTCCTGACCACTGCACTCTGTACTCTGGAATGTAAATCACATACTCCTGACCACTACACTCTGTACTCTGGGATGTAACTCCTGACCACTGCACGTTGTTTGCAGGGCTGTATGAAGTAGTCTCCTGACCCCTGCACTCTGAGCCATTATTCATGGTGAACCAGAAACTGGATGACCTGTAAAGGCTTGTAAAGTGTCTCCTGTGAGAAATGTTTGGGCCCCAAAGATCCCCATCATGGCCCCGACACACACAATTCTTTTCACTCAATCAATTCTTTATTATAGTTTTACTTCTAACAAGATTGTAATCATAGAATCAGGAAATAACAAAGGAAGGAATCTGATTGGTCAGGAAGATCCCTTGTCTGGAATGTGGGGGCGGAGTCATTATTATTGGTATACAATACAATACACAACGTGTTCCATTATTATAACAAAGTATTGTAGAAAAGATCCCAACATGTGACATGGCTGAATGAATGCTGGTCATATTAGTCCATCTATTCTCTAAGTGGGGTGGTAACTATTGGGCCAATCCCTTTTACAAACCACACATATTATCGCCCTTCAAAGTGAAAAGAGAAACGCTTTGCACAAAATCAAAGAGTAGAAATATTTTCCGGTGGATCCCCTCTACCCAGACCCCATATGTAGACATAGAACAACAAGCTGTGTTCCCTCTTGTGCCGCACTCCTCCAACCACCCAAACCCACACAGAAGCCAAGGGAAATAATGAGAGGAAAGTTCCCCCCTAGTTTGGGGCGGAGTTCTCCTTCCCTCCTGTTGGGGGATGGGAGAAGGATGGACTGAAGACAGAGAGACGCTTCGGGGTCACCACTGTTCTGTAGAGCCTTGAAATGAAGGACATCAACTTCAGAAGTTCTTGTTGTCTGTGTAAAGTTCCCCGATAACGAGATCTGGGCTCTCCCGGCTTCTAGCTCTGTAACCCGCTATATCATTATCAGGAAACGCAACTCCGACACCCAAGAAGGGCTGAAGTTGTGTCCTTCATTTCCAGGATCTACTGACCACTCTGCACCCCGACATTTACTGCACTTCATCCATGTCTTTGGGGACCTCTCATCTCCTTATCAACTGTTTCTTCCATGATGAAGATCAGCCATGGAGTATATCTGAGGTGTATATCAGGATGTGCTTCTTCCCCACATGAGAGCTGGGATGTCCAGCAACATTCATCTAGAAGACATTTCCCGCACTTAAGGCACTAATATACCTCCAGGGTTGTGTGGGACCCCTCATGTACAGGAAGACAGGACTTCAGTGAGGAACATTTCCCTCATTCAGGACAGGAAAGTGACTTCTGCCCCGTGTGAGATCTCTGATGTTTGTGAAGATTAAACTTCCTTGTAAAACATTTCCCACACTCAGGACAGGAATACGGCTTCTCCTCCATGTGAGATCTTTTATGCACATTAAAATGGGATTTAGAACTGAAACATTTCCCGCACTCAGGACAGGAATATGGCTTCTCCCCCGTGTGAGATCTCTGATGTGTGTAAAGATTGGACTTCTCTGAAAAACATTTCCCGCACTCAGGACAGGAATACGGCTTCTCCTCCATGTGAGATCTTTTATGCACATTAAAATAGGATTTAGAACCAAAACATTTCCCGCACTCAGGACAGGAATATGGCTTCTCCCCCGTGTGAGATCTTTTATGAACATTAAGTTGGTATGTAGAATGGAAACCCTTCCCGCACTCAGTACAGGAGAACCTCTTCCTTGTTGGAAAACAGGCCCGGTCCCGCACAGTCTGAGGTTCCTCAGGATACAAGGAATCCGATGGTCCATCTACACTGGGTGGTGCCGGATGGACATTGGAGGGAGCCGGGTTTTCTCCTGGACTATACTGTGTGATGTCCTCATCTTCTACTTTCCAGTCTGGAGACAAAGTGAGACAATCCTCGGAGGTTTTCCTCATCTCCCGGCCATGGACTAAAATACAAAGACAAAGAGGATTACTAGACAGGAGCTGATTGGTTCCCCCAAACCAGGACTCCGCCCACATCAGGCAGCTTGGTCTCTGAGGAGCTTACAATTCCACCCTCAAGGGAACAAGGAAATGGCTCCTCTGATCTCCTACCAGGTCATTTCTTTATTCATGGACCTTAGTCAGAGAGTGAGAAAACAACCAGAACTGTCTTTTATAGGAGGGACAGTGATGAGGGGATTATAGGACGAGGGTCCCCACCCCCTCTATCACTCATCGCCATCTTCCCAACACAAGAAGTACTGCACTTCCTTATTTAGTCCATGATTTAGTCATGAAGAACAGCGGGGCTGAGCCCCACCAGAGGTCAGAGAGTGAGGATGGGGGGAGAACAACCAAGATGAAGACTGGACTGATCCTGAAGACCACCATCATTGGGGTATTGACTCCTCCCTCATTATCACTTTCTGTTTAAGGGTCCAAAGTTGGAGGATGTTATCACATTATTATCACCATGTAAAAGTCTGTGCTCCAATCACAGCATCCGATATAAAATGTCCAGCTGGGAGGAAATGGGGGGAACAGAGGAGAATCCATATTATGTGTATATATAGCAGTGGGGGGAGGGGGAGAGCAGAAGTCAGGACTATGTAATGTACAACACAGAGTATATAGTGCAGGGGTCAGGAGTATGTAATGTACAACATAGAGTATATAGTGCAGGGGTCAGGAGGATGTAATGTACAACACAGAGTATATAGTGCAGGGGTCAGGAGTATGTAATGTACAACACAGAGTATATAGTGCAGGAGTCAGGAGGATGTAATGTACAACACAGAGTATATAGTGCAGGGGTCAGGAGTATGTAATATACAACATAGAGTATATAGTGCAGGGGTCAGGAGTATGTAATGTACAACACAGAGTATATAGTGCAGGGGTCAGGAGTATGTAATGTACAACACAGAGTATATAGTGCAGGGGCCAGGAGTATGTAATGTACAACATAGAGTGTATAGTGCAGGGGTCAGGAGTATGTAATGTACAACGGAGTATATAGTGCAGGGGTCAGGAGTATGTAATGTACAACAGAGTATATAGTGCAGGGGTCAGGAGTATGTAATGTACAACACAGAGTATATAGTGCAGGGGTCAGGAGTATGTAATGTACAACACAGAGTATATAGTGCAGGAGTCAGGAGGATGTAATGTACAACATAGAGTATATAGTGCAGGGGTCAGGAGTATGTAATGTACAACATACAGTATATAGTGCAGGGGTCAGGAGTATGTAATGTACAACATGCAGTATATAGTGCAGGGGTCAGGAGGATGTAATGTACAACACAGAGTATATAGTGCAGGGGTCAGGAGTATGTAATGTACAACATAGAGTATATAGTGCAGGGGTCAGGAGTATGTAATGTACAACAGAGTATATAGTGCAGGGGTCAGGAGTATGTAATGTACAATATAAATTATACAGTGTAAGAGTCGGGACTCATAATATTGGTATTCAGTAATCAGTAGAACATTAAATGTTTACTGTAGACAAGTTGCAGAGATCCCACACCGCTGCCTCCCATCTCCTGAGACTGCACTCAGTGACTTGGGTCTGAGACACTACAGACATATCCCTCCACCCGGCACAGCCAGCAGACCACAGAGCAAGGAACCCTGGGAGAATTGTTCTGTCAGAGATCTTACTAGACCCGGGCATGGGGAAGGAGACTCAAAGCACACATCCCAGGTGCCCAGGTCTAGTAACACTTATGGTGAAAATTAGAGATGAGCGAATCGAACCAGGCGAACCGGAATTCGATACGAATTTCAGGAAAAATTAGATTCGCGTCGAATCCGAAATTTTGCCTACTTCGGGTGCGCGAATCGAATTTTTCCCGATCAGCCGGCAAAATTGTCCCTGCAGAGAGCTCCGCTATTTCTGACATTTCTCTGACAGTTCCTTCACATGTACAGCGGTTGAAACATTGTATCTATTAGTTTCCATTTAGGATACAGATGTTTCAACCGCTGTACATGTGAAGAAGCTGTGAGAGAACTGTCAGAAATAGAGGAACTCTGCACATACACTTTTTGCCGGTTTGGAATTCTTATTTTCATCCTACTTCTTCTTCTTCATCCTCATCCTCAGAAGAAGAAGAAGAGGATGAGGATGAAGAAGAAGAAGTAGGATGAAAATAAGAATAATTCCAAGCCGGCAAAAAGTGTATCTGCAGAGCTCCTCTAAGTGTATCTGCAGAATGTCATTTATGGAAACAAATAGATACAATGTTTCAACCGCTGTATGGAGTGAATGTCACAGAACTGTCAGAAATAGACAGAAACTGTCACAGAACTGTCCTTCTTCTCATCCTTCTCCTTCTTCTCATCCTTCTTCTCATCCTTCTCCTTCTTCTCATCCTTCTCCTTCTTCTCATCCTTCTTCTCATCCTTCTCCTTCTTCTCATCCTTCTCCTTCTTCTCATCCTTCTCCTTCTCATCATCCTTCTCCTTCTCCATCTTCTCATCCTTATCCTTCTTCTCATCCTTATCCTTCTTCTCATCCTTCTCCTTCTTCTCATCCTTCTCCTTCTTCTCATCCTTCTCCTTCTTCTCATCCTTCTCCTTCTCCTTCTTCTCATCCTTCTTCTCATCCCTCTCCTTCTTCTCATCCCTCTCCTTCTTCTCATCCCTCTCCTTCTTCTCATCCTTCTCCTTCTTCTCATCCTTCTCCTTCTTCTCATCCTTCTCCTTCTTCTCATCCTTCTCCTTCTTCTCATCCTTCTCCTTCTCCTTCTTCTCATCCTTCTCCTTCTTCTCATCCTTCTTCTCATCCTTCTCCTTCTTCTCATCCTTCTTCTCATCCTTCTCCTTCTTCTCATCCTTCTTCTTATCCTTCTTCTCATCCTTCTTCTTATCCTTCTCCTTCTCCTCATCCTTCTCCTTCTCCTCATCCTTCTCCTTCTTCTCATCCTTCTCCTTCTTCTCATCCTTCTCCTTCTTCTCATCCTTCTTCTCATCCTTCTCCTTCTTCTCATCCTTCTTCTCATCCTTCTCCTTCTTCTCATCCTCATCCTTCTTCTCATCCTTCTCCTTCTTCTCATCCTTCTCCTTCTTCTCATCCTTCTCCTTCTTCTCATCCTTCTCCTTCTCCTTCTTCTCATCCTTCTCCTTCTTCTCATCCTTCTCCTTCTTCTCATCCTTCTCCTTCTTCTCATCCTTCTCCTTCTTCTCATCCTTCTCCTTCTTCTCATCCTTCTTCTCATCCTTCTCCTTCTTCTCATCCTTCTCCTTCTCCATCTTCTCATCCTTCTCCTTCTCCTCATCCTTCTCCTTCTCCTTCCTCATCTCCAAGGGCATTTAAATTAAAGGTACAGTGTTCTGCACTAATTTAAAGGCTCTCTGAAGCCTAGAAACCCTTTTTATAAGTTATCTTCGTAGCGAATAAATTCGCATCGAATCAAATTTCTTCCTGAAATTCGCCGAATCAGCCGAATCAAATTTTTGAATACTTCGCTCATCTCTAGTGAAAATGAACATTTTGCTGCCAACTGAACCCCAGAACCTCCATAAATCCAGTCTAGATACATAAATTGTGTCTGCAGCACAGAGAAGGAAGATTATCCGAGAGAAATCCAGGAATATAGGACGGGGAACACAGCTCAGGAAAGTGACCAGGGGATTACAGGCTGATATCACCCAGTCCCCGCCCTACTCTGGACCAATCAGTGAGCAGTACGGGTGGAGGAATGGATTTAGTGTTCATGACCCACCTGTGCTGATCTCTGTAGAAGTGTCCTCCTCTATAAATGTCCCCGTTATTCCATCCTCCTCCATAGACTGCTGATCATCCCTCACATACGCCTCTTCTTCTTCTGCTTTCACCTCAAATTCTATATCGATTGGATCTCCACTCTAAATCAAGGAAATGAGAGAGAATATCATCTGTAAAATGTAAGGCCACATAAAAAATCCACACATCATCATCACATGTCCATGTTCTAGATTCTCCCTCCCACCGACCTTGTAATAGTGAGGGATGGTGTGACCTTCCTGTGTGGAATCCCGGGAATACAGAGGACGGGGACATCTCTCTGGTGGGTTCCTGGTATTAGGTGGCTCCATCATATCCTTGTGTCCTTCTGAAAACTCCTCCATCACTCCATACTCCTCATCCTCCTCTTTATACTCTTCTTTAACATCAATATTATCATCCCCGAGGATTCCACTCTGAAAGATATAATAAAACATTCATTGTAACAAACATGCTGTGTATAAATCACAACTACCAATAATTGTCATCATCTACCTGATGATGGTGAGGGATGGTGTGACCTTCCTGTGTGGAATCCCGGGAATACAGAGGACGGGGACATCTCTCTGGTGGGTTCCCATGACTGGATCCATCTGTAGGAAACACACACACTGACTGAATCCATTGTTTCTATGTGTTTATCAGATGATGGGGGATCTAGGTGGATCCTCCGTACTGCTCTCTCCTTTACAATAAAGTCTCCTCTTACCCGGTGATGTGAGGGGCGGCTGATTGTCCATCATGACGTCCTTGTAGAGATCCTTGTGTCCTTCTAAATACTCCCACTCCTCCATGGAGAAATAGACAGTGACACCCTGACACCTTATAGGAACCTGACACACACAATGATACAGTCACCATCCAGACACATCCCTTGTCTGTTACTGGAGAATGTCCCAGAATTCCCGGCACCGCTCACCTCTCCTGTCAGCAGCTCCATCATCTTCTTGGTGACTTCTAGAATCATCTCCATGTTGTGTCTCTCAGGGTTTAGAGAGTCACATGGAGGCACTGTGATGGTCATATCATCACCTGACTTCAGAAGAGGAAATCTCTGTATTGAGGAACCAATAGGAATATCATGTTGGAATCCCAGAATCCTCCTCACCTCTCCGGTCAGGTCTGTGTTTTATTAATAGAGATAAGAGTGATGTCATGTGACCTCCCAGAATCCTCCTCACCTCTCCGGTCAGGTCTGTGTTTTATTAATAGAGATAAGAGTGATGTCATGTGACCTCCCAGAATCCTCCTCACCTCTCCGGTCAGGTCTGTGTTTTATTAATAGAGATGAGTGATGTCATGTGACCTCCCAGAATCCTCCTCACCTCTCCGGTCAGGTCTGTGTTTTATTAATAGAGATGAGAGTGATGTCATGTGACCTCCCAGAATCCTCCTCACCTCTCCGGTCAGCAGGTAGATGATCTCCAGGGTGAGGTTTAGTATCTTCTCAGTCATGTGACTCCGGTCCTCCTCCATCCTCATTGGTGCCATCATGTGATCTATACAGGTCTCCTTGTAGACGGATAACTTTGGGAAATGAAAGTAAGAATGATTTGGATGGTATTGGTCACACAATAATAGGATGTGGATGTGAGGGGGGAATAGGAGGGTTGCTGGACATTGAAGATCTACTCCCCCCATGGGAAGACAATTTGTTTGGACTGTTTAGTGTTTACTACAATTTTGAGGTCCGGGGTCCCCTTTACTCTGTTGGGTTTGTTTGGTCCCTGAACTGGTTTTGATGAGTTTTAGATCTGCAGACAAGGAATGATTATTATTATTATTATGCAGTATTTATAAAGCGCCAATAGTTCGCTCACCGCTGTACATTACAATGGGGGACAGAACATGTGACAGAACAATACCAATACAATGCAAAACATGAGGGGATCGAGGGCCCTGCTCTTTCGAGCTTACAATCTAGGAGGGAGGGGATGGTGGCACAGGAGGAGATAGCTGTGGGGGATGGAGTGGTAGGAAGAGTGGAGGAGGTCAGCAGGTTAGGAGGGGGTGGGGTAGGCTTCCCTGAAGAGGTGGGTTTTCAGGGTGCGCCTAAAGGAGAGGAGAGTAGGTGATAATCTGATGGGTTGGGGAAGGGAGTTCCAGAGGATGGGTGACACCCTGGAAAAGTCCTGGAGGCGGGCATGGGAGGAGGAGACCAGGGAACTAGAGAGAAGGAGGTCTTGTGAGGAGCGGAGTGTGCGTGTTGGGCGGTACTTGGATATTAGGTCAGTGATGTAGTTCGGGGCAGTATGGTGGACAGCTTTGTACGTCAGTGTTAGGATTTTGAATTTGATCCGTTGCGCAATCGGAAGCCAGTGGAGGGATTGGCAGAGGGGGGTGGAGGACACTGAATGGAGGCCAGTGGAGGGATTGGCAGAGGGGGGTAGAGGTCACTGAGTGGAGGCCAGTGGAGGGATTGGCAGAGGGGGGTGTCGGAAATGGAGCAGTTGGAAAGGTAAATGAGTCTGGCAGCCGTATTCAGGATGGACTGAAGCGGGGATAGCCTGTGGTGAGGCAGGCCAGTGAGGAGGGAGTTGCAGTAGTCTAGTCGTGATATGATGAGGGAGTGGATGAACTGTTTAGTGGTTTCTGGGGTTAGGAACGGGCGGATTTTGGCGATGTTACGGAGGTGGAGTCTGCACGAGTTTGTTAAAGATTGGACTTGGGGCTGGAAGAATAGGTTGGAGTCCAGAATGACACCAAGTACTCTGGCCTGCAGGGCGGGTTTGATATTGGCGTTGTTGGATGTGATGGAGAAGTCAATGGGGGGTGGGGTTCGGGCTGGGGGGAAGACCAGAAGCTCGGTTTTGGAGAGATTCAGTTTAAGGAAGTGGAGCGACATCCAATCTGATATGTCGCTCAGTAGGTGTGTGATTCGGGCAGAGACCGAGGGGGTGAGGTGGGGGGTTGAGAGATAGATTTGTGTGTCGTCGGCATAGAGGTGGTAGTTGAAGCCGTGAGAGTGTATGAGTTGGCCAAGGGAGGAGGTGTAGATGGAGAAGAGAAGGGGCCCAAGGACAGAGCCTTGAGGGACCCCAACAGAGAGGGGGAGTGAGGGGGAGGTGGTAGCATTATAGGTAACGCTGAAAGAGCGTTGTGACAGGTAGGATGAGAGCCAGGAGAGAGCAGAATCTCTGAGGCCGAGGGAGTGTAGTATTTTGAGGAGGAGGGGGTGGTCGACTGTGTCGAAGGCCGCAGAGAGGTCAAGGAGTAGGAGCACTGAATAGTGGCCATTAGCTTTGGTGGTTAGCAGGTCGTTGGAGAGTGTGAGTAAGGCGGTTTCGGTGGAGTGTAGGGGACGGAAGCCGGACTGTAGGGGATCGAGGAGGTTGTTGTCGTTGAGGTGAGAGCATAGGCGGGTGTAGACTAGGCGCTCGAGGAGTTTAGATGTAAGTGGGAGCAGGGAGATGGGTCTGAGGTTGTTCGGGTCATTGGGGTCCAGGGAGGGCTTTTTAAGTATGGGGGTGATGTGTGCATGCTTCAGTGGGGAGAGGAAAGTGCCGGAGGAGAGGGAGAGATTAAAGATGTGGGTGAGGGAGCGTAGGATGGAGGGGGAGGGAGGTCGTAGGAATTGTGAGGGGATAGGGTCGAGGGGGCAGGTGGTGAGGCGGGCATCAGAGAGGATCTTGGAGACTTCCTCGATGGTAGTAAAGTCAAAGGTGTGGAGTGTTGGGGGGCTTCAGTATGAGGAATGTAGGGTGGGGTGGAAGTGGAGGTCAGAGCAGTGGTGGGGCCGTGGGAGAGGGGTGATGAGGGGGTAGCTGAGTGAGGGGGAACGGGGTTAGAGGGAGTTTGAGGAGTGACGAAGTCCCTGCGGGTAATGTCGAGGGGGAGGGGGGATGAGGGGGTAGCTGTGTGAGAGGGGACGGGTTGAGAGGGCGTGTGAGTTGCGGCGATGTCCTTGCGAATTGTGTCAATCTTGTTTTTGAAGTGATTGGCAATCTCAAGGGTGGTGAGTGAGGTGCTGGGTGGAGGTGGGGGTGGAGAGAGTAGAGAGTTGAAGGTGGAGAAGAGTCGGCGAGGATTGGAGGAGAGGGCCTTGATGAGAGTCAGGAAGTAGGCTTGTTTGGCTGCGTGGAGGGAGGAGGTGTAGGTGTGGAAGGCAGATTTGTAGCGGGTAAAGGCTTGTTGGGATTTTGTTTTGCGCCATAGTCGCTCCAGGGCACGACTGTGTCGTTTGAGGGTTTTGGTGTGATCAGTCTGCCAGGGCTGGAGCGGTCGGGGTCTGATGTTGCGTGTGGTTAAAGGCGCTAGTGAGTCAAGGGCTGCTGACAGCGCATTGTTGTAGGCGGTCATAGCCAAGTCGGGGCAGGACAGGGGGAGGATGCGGTCGTGGAGTTGATCAGCTGCAGAGTGGAGGGGGGCAGGGTTAAGGTTGCGGAGGTTACGGCTGGTAGTAGTGTGACATTTGGAGGGGTAGGTGTTGGAGGACGAGGAGATAGAGAAGGTAATCAGGTTGTGGTCAGAGAGAGGGAAGGGGGTGTTAGTGAGGTTGTGGGGAGCGCAGCGGTTGGAGAAGACAAGGTCCAGGATATTTCCGTCGGAGTGGGTGGTGGATTGTATGCACTGTGCAAGTGTAAAGGAGGAAGTTAAGTGGAGGAGACGGGCTGTGTCCGGGTTGTCAAGGTTGACAGGGATGTTGAAATCCCCAAGAATGATGGTGGGTAGCTCAGAGGAGAGGAAGAAGGGTAGCCAGGAGGAAAAGTAATCCAGGAAGCGGGGTATGGATCCAGGAGGCCGGTATATCACAGCAATCTTCAGGGGGGTTGGGGAGAATAGTCGGACGCAGTGGGCCTTGAAGGAGGAGAAGGATAGGGAGGGGGGGTTTGGGAGGACTCAGAAGGTGCTCTGCGGTGACAGGAGCAGACCAACCCCACCACCTTTACGACCGTTGGGCCTGGGTGAGTGGGTCCAGGTGAGACCTCCATAGGAGAGTGCAGCAGGGGAGGTAGAGTCAGTGGCCTGGATCCAGGTTTCCGTGATCGCTAGGAGGTTGAGGGAGCGGGAAACAAAGAGGTCGTTGATGGCGGTAAGCTTGTTGCACACCGATCGGGCGTTCAGGAGTGTGCATGAAAACGGGGGGGAGATTTTAGGGAGCAGGGGGACAGATACTAGGTTGCGGGGGTTGCGGTAGGACGTGGAGGCAGGAGGGTGTTGTGTGGGTGAGGGAGGTGGTGGAGGGCCAGGATTTGGGGAGATGTCCCCCGCGGCTAGGAGGAGGAGAAGGGTGAGAAAGGTGGCATGGGAGCGGGATGTGCAGGAGCGAGAGAAACTACTAGTGGAGGTGTTCGGGTCAGTGGGAGAGTGGAATAATAGGAGGAGGTGGTGGGTGCTGTAGAGGGGCGAAGGAAGCAGTGAGGACACAATATACAAATGTTTAGGAGGAGCAGAGGGATATAGTGAATGGATTTTGGGAATGGAGGAGAGGAAAATGAGAAGGAGGAGTAGAAGAGGCATTTTGGGGGGGTGATGAGAGCAGTAGTAGGGAGATGATAGCAATAAGGGGGAGATGTACAAGTTTTGGGGTGGAGCAGAGGGGTAAAGAAATGAGATTTGGGAACAGAGGATAGTAATATGAAGAGGAGAAGAAGGGTGTATTATATAAAGGTAAACGTAAACCGAGTGGGACTCAGGTATGTAAGAGATGTTTCCCGGGGTGTTTGCTTGCAGTCTGTCCAGCGTGCAGTAGAGTTTCTTGCTGTTGTTGTGTCTTCCTGCTGCTTAAGTTCTCCTGCTTTAGTTCAACTGCTGTGTTTAACTGCTTCACACTCTTTCGAAGCCACACTCCATCTGAAGCAGCACCCCCATCAGAGATCTCCCCCCATGAGCTGATCTAAATTTATAGGGAGATGCTCAAATGAGCATTCAACTCCACCCCAATTAGAAGCTGATAAGGAGCACATGAATAGTGGGGGATGTTTCTTAGGAACCAGGCCACAGTCATAAACTGGGTGCAACTGGAGGTGAGGACTGGTCAACATACACAAATATAAATACACCATTTGTTCTGAATATAACAGGAGTGAATGTGATTTTGAGTTAGGAGTGGAGGTAGGAGAGATGCATTACCCAGAATGATAAATCTGATCCTTCCTATGACTAGTTTGCTCTGAGGCAGTGCTGTGAGGTCAATGTCGGCTCATCATGCAGGGATGGTCACTTTACATCGCCCAACGCCCGGGACATGTAGTTCTGGGGGCCGGGCAAGTATTGTTTTTAATCTTTATCCCTCCTTTCAGGTGCCAGCCTCTGCCACCCCGTGTGTGTGATCCTCTCCTGTACCTACTATGCTTCCCCGACTCTGCTTGCCCATCTGTGGGCCCGGGTCAGCAAGTGTCGGAGGGTAGAGGGGACAGAGGAGAGCGGACACGTTCACTCCCTTCTTGTCCTGACCCAGAAGTGACATTATGGCTGATTTCCCGACCATCGAGGCCGGCAAAGAATGTAATGCGGTGCGATGTGCTCTACATTACATCCAATGGAGTACAGGGGAACATTGGGGGTCTTTTAGACCTTGGATGTCTCAATAAAGAGAACCTGTTATCAAAAGTCATCTCATAGAGGACTTTGTCCCCTTAAGTAAAAATGTTTTTTTAATTGTAAACAATTAAAGTTACACCCAAGTATATAACTCCTCTCCTTAAAAAATGTTGAGGCTCCCCACCCCCACATATATGCGCACCCAAACATAAGAGCACACGCTGGAGGGCCTACACGTGATAACATTGATTGTGATTAGAGATGAGCGAATTATTAAAAAATTCGGTTCGGCTGATTCGCCGAATTCGCCGAATAAATTCGCTTCGAAGCCGAATATATTCGCTGTGAATTTAACTTATAAAAAGGGTGTTTCTAGGCTTCAGAGAGCCTTTATATTAGTGCAGAACACTGTACCTTTAATTTAAATGCCCTTGGAGTCTGCTGGGGAAGAGAAATAATACTGTCAGTCAGTATGACATGCAGATGAGTGCCGTCGATCTTAGAATCACCGCACACTTCACTCATTTGGGCAGTCACGGGGCCAAAACCAGAGTGTGGAGCCACAGTGTGGCGGTGGAGGCAGCAGCAATGGGAGGCCATACAGCACCCTATGACAAAATGGAAACCACCAGCAGTGTGAGGAGACCTGAAAGTGGCACATGGCAGAGTGTGGCGATGGAGACAGCAGCAATGGGAGGCCGTACAGGGACCCATGACACACTCTGGACCTGGCAGCAGCATGAGGAGGCGGTACAGGGGCCCATGACAGATTACGGGCCTGGCAGCAGCATGAGGAGTCGGTACGGGGGCCCATGGCAGATTACGGGCCTGGCAGCAGCATGAGGAGGCGGTACAGGGGCCCATGGCAGAGTGGCGGAGCGTAAGCAGCTAAAATTGAAGGCCATACAGAGGCCTATGTTAAAAAGTCCCCCCAGCAGCAGCGTGGGGAGACGACTATCAAGAGTCCAATGGCAGAGTGGCGGAGCAGAAGCAGCTTCAATTGAAGGCCATACACAGGCCTAGGTTTAAAAGTCCCTCACAGTTAATTCCAATAACGAACTCTACTCCTCCGTGCAATCTACTTACGAGACCCTGGGCAGGTCTGGGTCCAATTTGTGGTAGAGACTGGTTTTGTTCAGCCATGCTTGAGCGAGTAATAACAGGTCTGTGCTGCCCTTTGGTGTCTGGCTTAATGCGCACAACACTGAACGTCCCAGCGTTTGTCAACGATTTGCCGTTAAATGATGCAAACCCGCTGAACCACGTTCATGAGGAGCCGGTACAGGGGGCCATGAATCAGTATGGACCTGGCAGCAGCGTGAGCAGACAACAGAGGCACATGGCGCAGGGTGGCGGTGTAGGCAGCATTATTCTGAAGCCATACACAGGCCTAGGTTAAAAAGCGGAAGCCGTCAGCAGCGTGAGCAGACGACAGAGACACATGGCGCAGGGTGGCGGTGGAGGCAGCATTATTCTGAAGCCATACACAGGCCTCGGTTAAAAAGCGGAAGCCGTCAGCAGCATGAGCAGACGACAGAGGCACATGGCGCAGGGTGGCGGTGGAGGCAGCAGCAATGGAAGGCCATACAGCACCCTATCACAAAATGGAACCCACCAACAGTGTAAGGAGACCTGAAAGTGGCACATGGCAGAGTCTGGCGATGAAGTCAGCAGCAATGGGAGGCCGTACAGGGACCCATGACACACTCTGGACCTGGCAGCAGCAAGAGGAGGCGGTACAGGGGCCCATGGCAGAGTGGCGGAGCGTAAGGAGCTTAAATTGAAGGCCATACAGAGGCCTATGTTAAATGATTCTGTGTCCCTGAGTAACGATTCTGTGTCCCTGAGTAATGATTCTGTGTCCCTGAGTAACGATTCTGTGGCCCTAACTCTGTCCCTTAATACACACAGGTCTGTCTCTCTTGAATGACCGGAGGCTAATGGAGAATTCTAAGATGGCCGCGATTTATAGCTCCACCATTACACAGTGCTGGCTGGCTGCTGATTGGCTAATGCGATCACATGTCATGAATGCATTATGGGTCAGCGCGCCTTGTCTGCGCGCCTTCCCAGAGATCCCCGCCCCATCTTCTCTGTCCATTTTCTCCGTCGCCACACATGTCGCCGCCATTTTTGGGAAAATTCGATTCGTGCATCCGAAGTTTGCTAATCTTCGGATTCGTCGCGAATAGAATTTTTCCAAATCTTCGGAACGAATTCTACTTCGTCATGTTCGATTCGCTCATCTCTAATTGTGATACACGTTACATATCGCCGGTCACACCAGAATGAGAGGATAATTCTAGGAGCAGACCTCCTCCGTACTCTATACTGATGACCTAGAAGGGGCTATAAATGTGTCACCTATAGATAATACCGGGGACTAAAGGTTGTCACCATTTCAGCACACACAACTTAAGGTTTGACATGTTGGATATCTATTTACTCGCTGCAAGCTCGACTTTTATATTTTTACACATAAATGGGTCATTTATTGCTTTTTTGATCCCTTTGGCATTTCCTAGACTTTGTGATATTTTGTGACATAAAAAATTAGACCTGCCACTATTTTCTCTAAAGTCTCTACTTTCAGAAAATCGATATTTTGGGGGTTTTGTGTCATCTTTAGGGCTAAAATGATTTTTTCAATGTGCAAAAAATGCAAAAACGGCTCTGGGAGTGAAAGGGAGAAAGGATAAGCCGGACACTCCCCTTTCCTGAGGAGCAGCCAATCGGTTCTCATTACACTGCAAGGTTTCTCCCCCTCCCTGCTAGTCCCCGGGTGCAGTGCTGGAGATAGGCGGGGGAGGGGAGGGGAGGAGGAGATAAACAGCGCAATGTTACACATATTACACATTTAAGTTGCTATAAAGCTCCTTTCATTTTTTTATGTTTACAAACGATTTTATTTTTCAAAGAGTGGACTGAAAATAACAGCACAGCGTCAAACAATGTGAACAGCATTAACAAGGCACACTTGAATCGTACAATTCAGAAAGGCACATCATATAGAAAGGGTAAAAAAGAAGAGAAAGGAAAGAATAGATCCTAAGTACATGAGAAATATAAAGGGAAAGTAGACTGAATGATATATGTGTGAACAGGACACGTCAATCAACCTTCACATGGAATGCCACTATTCATGTAGTAAATGTCTCTGAACCTTCCATGATTCCCATTTTCTATCAGACAAGTGCATCTTGTCCAGTAAGTTATAATGAATTCTCTCCATGAGCATCACAGCATCTACTCTATGTAACACAGAGGCCAATGGTACCGTGATAGATTCCCAATGTAAGGCGATAGCCCACAAAGTAGAAATACAAATAGTATGTATCAATGTCATAACATTATCAGGAACCCCCCGGGATACGAGCTCCCAATAGGAAGACTGTATAGTCAGACGTACCGGAACACCCACCAGTGAAGTCACCAACTCAGATATCCTGCGCCACACCGAGGATAAAGTTGGGCAAGCCCACAACGTGTGTACCAAAGTACTGGTGAGGCCGCAGCCCCGGAAACATAACGGGGACGTTTGTGGGTACAAAACGTGTAGCCTTGACGGGGTATAATACCATCTGGTTAATACCTTGAGGGCCGTCTCATGGACAGAAACAGATGGAGAGCTCTTACATATGTTATCCACCATGGAATCCCAATCCTCATCCGAAAAGGTGATACCACTATCTGCTTCCCATTTGTGTCTCTATAAAGGAGGTGAGGGAGAGAGACTGACCAGGAATTGGTGATACAGATCAGAGATAAGACCTTTGCCCCTGGGAGAGTCACGGCTCAAACGTTCAAAAAACAAAATCGGAGATGAAGGTGTAAGGCCAAAATGTGAGTTAAAAAAAGTCTAATCTGCCGATAACGATGATATTCACAAAGCAGAACATCAAAAAGTACGCACATCATATCAAAGGGAATATAAGATCCTCCACTTTGACAGTCAGACAACCTAATAAAGGATCTATCGTACCACCAACGAAATGCCTGAGGAGAAGAAAATGCTGTACTAAAGTTAGGGTCACCAAAAAACGATACACCCGGGGAAACAGAAGAGACCAGATTTCATTGAATTTTCCATCGAGACCAAAGTGTCAATGAATGGCCACAACAGAGTTATAAAAAGTTAACGATCGAGGGAGGATTTTGGACCATAAAATACCCGGTAAATAAAATGGCCGTATAGATTGAGATTCAAATCTAACCCACGAGATCTGGGAGTTAACAGTCGCCCATTGTGATAATTGTGCAAAACACACTGAAAGGTAATAGAGCCAAAAATTGGGAAGACCGAGGCCCCCCGTCCGTTGTGACCGGTACAAAACTGATGAGGTAAAACGTGGACGTTTATTACACCAAATAAATTGTTAATCAGCCGCTGAAAGCGATCCAGAAACATTTTGGAGACGGAGACTGGAAGTGATGTAAATAGATAAAGTACCGTATTTTTCGCCGTATAAGACGCACTTTTTCTTCCCCAAAACTGGGGGGGAAAAGTTGGTGCGTCTCATACGACGAATAGAGAGAGAATCCGTGAGACGCGGCCACGGCCGTAGGAAAGGCCGCGGCTTTGGCCTATCTCTGGAGCGGTCAGCCATCTTAGTACACCCAGCGGTGCGCGCTGACGTCATCACCCCCTCTGCTCGTGGATCCTACCATAGCGCGGATCTACAACAACAGGTGAGGAGCGGGGCAATGCAATGTTACTGGCTATTATTACTAATGTGGGGGCAATGTTACTGGCTATTATTACTAATGTGGGGGCAATGTTACTGGCTATTATTACTAATGTGGGGGCAATGTTACTGGCTATTATTACTAATGTGGGGGCAATGTTGCACTGGAACAGTGATATTGATGACGAGTGGGGGGCAATGGTGGACTTTACAGTGATGAGTGGGGGCAATGGTGGACATTACGTGATGAGTGGGGGCAATGGTGGACATTACGTGATGAGTGGGGGCAATGGTGGACATTACGTGATGAGTGGGGGCAATGGTGGATGATGTATTAAACAAAAAGACAAAACGTACCGGTATGTTTGTCTTGTTGTTTTTTTTTTACTGATCCGAAAAAGATCCGATCCGTGACTCCTGATCCGTGGAACGATCCGAACCGTGAGTTCTTTCATTTCTGGATTTGTTACATGGTTGGCATAAAATTGTTCATAAACTGCTGTTAACTTTACACAGTTGATATAAAATATTTTACTACAGTATTGGGTTCAGAACCTTTTTTTTCTAGATTTTCCTCCTTTAAAATTGGGTGCGTCTTATATGCCAGAGCGTCTTATTTGGCGAAAAGTACGGTAGTTTAGGCAGAATATTCATTGTGACTGCCGTGACTCTACCCAGGAAGGAGATGGGGTACCCATGGCAAATCTTCAGTAGAGTAGAGAGGCGCCACACATGGGGGGTAATTAGCAGCAAACCTATCTGAGTATCTGGGAGTGAGGTTGATACCTAAATAGGAAATCCGATCCGTGGCCCAACGAAATGGAAAAGAGCTACGGAGAGAGGCACTCAGGGAATCAGGAACATTGATGGCATAACCACTGATTTAGTGACATGAACAGACCTGACACTACAGCAAAGTCGTTCAATACCGGCATAGATTAGGCAATGATACTAACGGGATGGTGAGGAAAAGCATTACATCATCAGCATACATACAGATTCTGAAAGGTGAAACCAATAAAGGGTAACCAGAGATGTCTGAATGTGATCTGATTGCAATCACCAAAGGTCCCAACACCAGTGCAAACAATAGGGATGACAGAGGACAACCATGACGGGTACCTCTACCCAATGTAACAAAGTCAGAGTTACAGCCGGGAAGTCTGATCCTTGTTATGGGAGAGTCATAGAGGGCGAGTATACCAGATAAACACTCATCACTGACACCCATTCTCTGCACCCAGGAAAACAAGGCCAAAGGACACCATCGAAGGCCTCATTAGTGTCCAAACTCAGTAACAAAACTTCTCTGGAGTGCAAATTGGGGTCCTGACTAATGTGTAATGTAAGGAGAATGTTGTCACTGATAAATCTGTCCGGGATAAAACCTGATTGGTCTGGAGACACCAAAGCCCCTTTCATTCTTTAACCCCCCCGGACATTCCTAAAAGAGCCTCAGATTTATATACATTTTCTGTTACAAAGGAATGTTTCCTTCCTCCTGAGCAGCAATGTAAGGGGCTCTATGCTCCATACTCCTGACCCCGGCACTCCATCATTGTGTTGGCTGCATAGTGTCATGATTGCCCATTGGCTGCCTGTGTAGTGTCATCATTGCCCTTTGTAGGCCATGTATGGTCAGGATGGTCCTTGTCTTGTCTATTTATTGTCAGTGCTGTTTGTTTAGAGGACCATATTACTAGAATTTATCTCCACAATGAGGAGAATGTTCCGGCCCCGGAAGTGGGGGAATGTTCTGCCCCTGAAGGAGTTCATCTGGGTTCCCACACTATATATGTGTGTATCATCATCTGCTGGAGATAAAAGACGTCACAGTGACTATGGAGGAAGAGGACGGACATGACTATGGAGGAAGAGGACAGACATGACTATGGAGGATGACGGACATGACTATGGAGGAAGCGGATGACATGACTATGGAGGAGGATGACGGACATGACTATGGAGGAAGAGGACAGACGTGACTATGGAGGAAGAGGACCGACATGACTGTGGAGGGAGAGGATGGACATGACTGTGGAGGAAGAGGACCGACATGACGGGGGTTAAATAGGAAAAAACATCTTGTTACCTCCTCTGCTGTCACGTCCAGCAACGTCTCTGATATGCTTCCTCTCCGTCCCTGACATCACTTCCTGTCTGTGCCTGACATCACTTCCTGTCTGTGCCTGACATCACTTCCTGTCTGTGCCTGACATCACTTCCTGTCTGTCCCTGACATCACTTCCTGTCTGTCCCTGACATCACTTCCTGTCTGTATTCCATATAGACTTCCTGTGTGAGTATAGGTGAGATCAGCACCTTGTGGAGTTCAGAGGAACTGCAGCCCCGAGATCCATCCCATAATCCCCCTTCCTGTATAATATGTACCTTACAGGGATACTACGGGAGATGAAACATTACTGAATAAAGGAAGAAGAAATAAATGTAACTCTTATGTAACCAACTGTTCAACAAACATCTCTTATTACATATAGAAAAGTCTTACAAACACAGAACACAAAATACAAATGTATAGCTAATGAGAGCGATCCCGCCAAACCTGATCCTTCTGGGGGGGACAATGCAAAAATATATATCAATCCACTCATAATGACATCATCTTCTGGGAGTGTCTGCACATCCATCCATTTCATACACATTTCATTGTCTCAGAGGATCCCCTGCAGCCTATTAGTGCCCATTTCCCTCTCTATGTCTCAGCGGATCTCCTGCAGACTATTAGCACCCATTTCCCTCTCTATGTCTCAGCGGATCTCCTGCAGCCTATTAGCTCCCATTTCCCTCCTTTTGTCTCAGCGGATCTCCTGCAGCCTATTAGCTCCCATTTCCCTCCTTTTGTCTCAGCGGATCTCCCGCAGCCTATTAGCTCCCATTTCCCTTTCTATGTCTCAGCGGATCTCCTGCAGCCTATTAGCGCCCATTTCCCTCCTTTTGTCTCAGCAGATCTCCTGCAACCTATTAGCTCCCATTTCCCTTTCTATGTCTCAGCAGATCTCCTGCAGCCTATTAGCACCCATTTCCCTTTCTATGTGTTGGATTTTAGACATATACAATACTTCTTTAGTGTCTTGAGGCGATTATGAATGAAGAGCCGTTGAAATAAAAAATGAAGTGTGATTTTATTCTATCACACAATGGTGTAAGATAACAATGTAAAGCGTATCATGAACAGTTCCATGGAGATACAACTACTGTAGAAATAACAATGTAAAGCGTATCATGAACAGTTCCATGGAGATACAACTACTGTAGAAATAACAAGCAGAAGTGTAAAGATAAAGTCACCATTTTTGTTATAGAAGTCCGGCCGTGTGCTGTCCTGTCCTTCATGGACATCTGTCCTTCTCATGCTCTACTTGTCCTTCTCGAGACTTCGTGAAGAAGCCAGAAATAGACGGAAGTGATGATCTTGCAGCACGCACCTGTTGCAGCTTCTCAGAATGTCCTAGACATGTATGTGTGTCAGAGTGTTGTGTAGCGTGTGAGAGTACCACCTCTGTCCCTCCAGACCCCTTTATGCAGAATGAGTGTGTCATACCGAGAGATTCTTCATACCTTGTATGGCATAGAAGGGGGGGGGGGGGGGACGGACACTCACATGATGTCTTTGATGGACAGGAACATATGTATGCTGATGTACATAATATTGTAAACTGATGATGTAACCTCAGCTTGTTATATATAAATGATAATATAACTTCAATGTATAATCACTAATCTATATATGTATCAATATTAGAAACGTAACTAAATACACAGATACTATACAGACACATAATGTAATAGAAAGTCTATAATGAGTCCTCCTAATACCTTTCACATGTTACTACCAGAGACGTCTAACCAGCGATGTCTAAATATGGTCTTCAGCTGGTCTAGGTGGTCTCAGCCAACTCATTCCTATTCACTGTCTCAGCCAACTCATTCCTGTTTACTGTCTCAGCCAACTCATTCCTATTCACTGTCTCAGCCAACTCATTCCTATTCACTGTCTCAGCCAACTCATTCCTATTCACTGTCTCGGCCAACTCATTCCTATTTACTGTCTCAGCCAACTCATTCCTATTCACTGTCTCAGCCAACTCATTCCTGTTTACTGTCTCAGCCAACTCATTCCTATTCACTGTCTCAGCCGACTCATTCCTATTCACTGTCTCAGCCAACTCATTCCTATTCACTGTCTCAGCCAACTCATTCCTATTCACTGTCTCAGCCAACTCATTCCTATTCACTGTCTCAGCCAACTCATTCCTGTTTACTGTCTCAGCCAACTCATTCCTATTCACTGTCTCAGCCAACTCATTCCTATTCACTGTCTCAGCCAACTCATTCCTGTTTACTGTCTCAGCCAACTCATTCCTATTCACTGTCTCAGCCAACTCATTCCTGTTTACTGTCTCAGCCAACTCATTCCTATTCACTGTCTCAGCCAACTCATTCCTGTTTACTGTCTCAGCCAACTCATTCCTGTTTACTGTCTCAGCCAACTCATTCCTGTTTACTGTCTCAGCTTAACTTCTATATCTTTTGGTCTCAGCTATTTTACTGAAGAATTAAATATCATCGGTTTAAGGCGACAATTCACACATATTAATATTAATTATGATTAATCATAAAAAACAAATATTTTGCAAGCTTGCCATCAGTATAAGTGCCGAATCATAATTTTGATTTCTAACACTATGTCTCAGCAGATCTCCTGCAGCCTATTAGCACCCATTTCCCTCTCTATGTCTTGGCAGATCTCCTGCAGCCTATTAGCTCCCATTTCCCTCTCTATGTCTCGGCGGATCTCCTCCAGCCTATTAGCACCCATTTCCCTCTCTATGTCTCGGCGGATCTCCTGCAGCCTATTAGCACCCATTTCCCTTTCTATGTCTCGGCGGATCTCCTGCAGCCTATTAGCACGCATTTCCCTCTCTATGTCTCGGCGGATCTCCCGCAGCTTATTAGCACCCATTTCCCTTTCCATGTCTCAGCGGATCTCCTGTAGCCTATTAGCTCCCATTTCCCTCTCCATGTCTCGGCGGATCTCCCGCAGCCTATTAGCGCCCATTTCCCTCTCCATGTCTCGGCGGATCTCCCGCAGCCTATTAGCGCCCATTTCCCTCTCTATGTCTCAGCGGATCTCCTGCAGCCTATTAGCGCCCATTTCCCTCTCTATGTCTCAGCGGATCTCCCGCAGCCTATTAGCGCCCATTTCCCTCTCTATGTCTCAGCGGATCTCCCGCAGCCTATTAGCGTCCATTTCCCTCTCTATGTCTCAGCGGATCTCCCGCAGCCTATTAGCACCCATTTCCCTCTCCAGGTCTCAGCGGATCTCCCGCAGCCTATTAGCACCCATTTCCCTCTCTATGTCTCAGCGGATCTCCCGCAGCCTATTAGCTCCTATTTCCCTCTCTATGTCTCAGCGGATCTCCCGCAGCCTATTAGCGCCCATTTCCCTCTCTATGTCTCAGCGGATCTCCTGCAGCCTATTAGCGCCCATTTCCCTCTCTATGTCTCAGATCTCCTGCAGCCTATTAGCTCCCATTTCCCTCTCTATGTCTCAGATCTCCTGCAGCCTATTAGCTCCCATTTCCCTCTCTATGTCTCAGCATCTGGCACAAACCATCTCAGATGGACACAATGGGGATTATTTACTAAAACTGGAGTGTGCAAAATCTGGGGCAGCTGCGCATGGGAGCCAATCAGGTTCTGACTTCAGCTTGTTCAATTAAGCTTTGCCAAAAAACCTGAAAGCTGATTGGTTCCTATGCAGAGCTGCACCAGATTTTGCACTCTCCAGTGTCTCATTGTCATCACAGGCTGTGTCCATAATGACCACCCATCCCCCATATCAGCTGGCTTCTGTTGGGATGGTTGGATGAGTGGGAGATCCCTTGTTGCAGCGTTGATGTTTCCTAGCTCCCCTGTGGCCGGATCTCTGCTGTTTCCTTGATTCTGATGTACAATACGAGGCCGGTGTTGTCCCTCTATAGATCCTAATAAAGTGCCTCCAGCAGAGGAGGGAAGTGATGGGTCAGAGGCTGTAGAAGAAGCTCTAGTGAGCAGTCTAGATGGACGAGGTGAGTCTTGTGTAGGTGGTGCTCCAAGAGTACGCCTGATTAGTAGACGGTTAGATGTTGGACTCCTTCAGCTGCTCGGCTGACAATGCAGACTGCAGTGTAGACTCCACCTGTGTGATCTGTACAGACAGAGCAGCTTCTTCCTTCTGGAGAAATGAAACTCCGAGAACAATGGAGCTTTTGTTTAGGACTTGTGTAAACAGACCACTGGACTCCTCCCTGTCCACAAACAGACCATTAGACTCCTCCCTGTCCACAAACAGACCACTGGACTCCTCCCTGTCCACAAACAGACCACTGGACTCCTCCCTGTCCGTAAACAGACCACTGGACTCCTCCCTGTCCGCAAACAGACCACTGGACTCCTCCCTGTCCGCAAACAGACCACTGGACTCCTCCCTGTCCGCAAACAGACCACTGGACTCCTCCCTGTCCGCAAACAGACCACTGGACTCCTCCCTGTCCACAAACAGACCACTGGACACCCCCCCTGTCCACAAACAGACCACTGGACTCCTCCCTGTCCACAAACAGACCACTGGACTCCTCCCTGTCCACAAACAGACCACTGGACTCCTCCCTGTCCACAAACAAAGCTGGGGTCAGTTTACCTCATAGCCCCCTTGGAATAAGCTGTGCTTCTAATATTCAGCTAAAGTTATCTTTTTACATAGACAAGACAGCTGTCTTTAGGAACTTCTCAGGAGGACTTTGATCTGGTGTCATTTACCCAAAAAACCCTTCCCGTCCTCCACTAAGAACACCCTCTTCCCCCCACAGAGGACACCCTCCCCCACTAAAGACACCCCCCCACACAGAGGACACCCTCCCCCACTACAGACACCCTCTCCACTAAAGATACTCCTTCCTCTCTTTTCCTCCTCTGAAGACACCCCTTCCCCTCCTTTCCTGTGCTGGGGACACTCTTCTCCTTCTGAGGACACACCTCTCCCTTAGTGTTGTCACCCCTCCCCCACTGAAGACACTCTTTCCACTGAGATCACCCCCTCTAGTGTAACCAGTTGCTGCCCAGTCTATAGCCAGATGGCGGTTGGACGAACAGCTCGCCCCTCCAGGTGGTGCCATATGGCGTCCTTTCTGGAGCGTGCACCCTGCAGGGCTGTGGTGCGAACTGTCACCGGCCATGTACCTCAGACACGGCCGATGACAGATTTGTGTACTGGCCCCGTTGCCAGTGCCATGTGACCTGCTGTGACCAATCACTGCAGGTCACATGACAGTTGTATACAATGGATGGCTTCCTTTCATGCCATCCATTGTATACAAGTGTGTCTAGCTGTGAATGGTCACAGCGATCACATGCACAAGCTGCACCAATCACAGCCCAGCTGTGTCATGTGATTAGCTGTAGCCAAATCACAGCTAAGCACAAAAAAACCCTGAATGAATCGATGTCATTCAGGTAAATGCATAAAACCTCCAGCAGCACTGAATGTCCGTTCAGAAAGCACGCTGGATGCAGGACAGGCCAGTACCTCGATGGCATATTGAGCAAGTTCTGGCCAGTGATCCATCCTCAAGACCCAGTAACCCAGTGGATGCTCAGTTGGAAAGGTCTCCAAGTCTGTTCTTGCCCCTAGATAATCCTGCACCATATGATGCAGACCCTGCCGATGGGTGCTTAAACCTAACAGCCCCGGGCGCTGAGGACTAAAGAACTGTTTAATCGGTCAGCCGGCCGCCTTCTCCACCGCTCTTCCTTTGACAGAATGAAGCCTCAGAAACACGTTGTCCAGGAAATGGTGACCTCCCAGTGTCTGGAAAGGTGTTGCACAATTTCAAGGCATCCTCAGGATGTTTCATCCTCTGCTCCCTCTGGGAAGACTGGATGAGCTCTGCACCTTGACCCTTGTAACGTGGATCAAGAAGGGTTGCCAACCAGTATTGATCCCTCTTCTTGATAACACATCCTCAGGTCCTTACACAGACTTTGCAGAATCAGGGAGCCCATGCAGTGTAAGTTTGAGGAGGCAGGAGATTCTGAGTCCTCTGGGTCACTGAGGATGACATTGTCAGGAACTACCTCCTCCCAGCCATGTACTACTCCTGGCTGGGTTTCTGAGGACTGAAAAGTGCCCCTTGAAGACTGCTCTATGTGATCCTCTACTTCCATGCTGCTGCAATCCTCCTCCTCCTCCTCCTTCTGTGTGTTCTGTGGCCCCACAGGAATGGTTTCTGCATAAAGAGGGCCTTGAGAGGACAGGAAATCCTCCTCTTCCTCCCGATGTTCTGCCTCCAGTGCCCTGTCCATGATTCCATGCAGCGTGTGCTCCAGCAGGATGACTACAGGGATAGTGTCACTGATGCATGCAGTGCCACAGCTCACCATCCTTGTGGCCTCCTCAGATGGTGACAGGACAGCGCATGCATCCATTGTCAGCAGCCACTGGTGAGGTGAGAAGAAGCCAAGTTCCCCTGAGCCTGTCCTTGTGCCATTCTCACACAGGTACTCATTGATGGTCCTCTGCTGTGTGTGCAGCCACTGCAGCATCACCAAAGTGGAGTTCCACCGAGTGGACATGTCACAAATGAGTCAGTTGGTGGGCAGGTTGAATTTCAGCCAACTGAACACAGGCCGTGCATGACCACCAGAAATGGCCACAGACTTTTCTGGCCTGCCTCAGAAGATCTTGAAAGCCTGAGTACCTGTTCAAGAAGCAATGCACCACCAAATTCAGGACATGTGCCAAGCATGGAACATGTATCAAGTGTCCCTGTTGGAGGGCAGAGAGACCTTTCAGAGCTGACAGAATCTGTGTCCTGGTGTGGTTCCTGTCCCTTAGACAGACCAGCTGAAGCACCACGTGGCATCTTTTATCCTGACTGATCACATAGCTCCTTGAACGCTTATGGAGCACTGCTGGTTCAGAGGACAATTCAGCAGAAGAGGCCATAGAGGAAGAGGAAGGAGAGGGGGTGGAGCAGACAGATGTGGCAGAATCACCACCAGGTTTTTGGAGGCATGGTGGTGGAACAAGCTCCAGAACTGAACCCTGTCCTGCATCCTTCCCAGCTGCTAGCAGAGTCACCCAGTGTGCCGTGACGGATATGTACCATCCCTGACTGTGCCTGCTGGACCACGTGTCAGTAATGTGGACCTTGCTGCTGACCGCCTTGTCCAACAAGGCCAAAACATGACCTTCCACATGATGGTACAGAGCTGGAATGGCCTTGCATGAAACAAATTGTCTTTTCGGAACCTGTCACTGTGATACAGCACATTCTGCAAATTCCCGGAAGGGGGAAGAGTCCACCAGATGGAAAGGCAGCAGTTGTAACGCAGCAATTTGGCCAGGATAGAATGTGGATGGCTGGGACAGTCTTTTTTTTCATGGTTCAGCAAATGGGGTAGTGAAATGTTCCTGCTGAACTCAACAGGTGGTGTCCTGCTGTCAGATGGGCCACCCACTGCTGTACCATCACTCCTCTCAGTGGAGGCTGTTGAGAAGACCTGACGTTTTACAGTAGAGATCCCAGATGAGGAGCAAGGAGAAGTCTGCACTTTTTCTGGGTCTTTCAGGTGCTGTTACCAGCGGGCTGCATGGCAGCTCATCATACGTCTTGTCAAGCATGTGGTGCCCAAGTGGCTGGTGTTTTGGCCACGCTTGGTCTGCTTCAGTCAAAGACTGCAAACAGCAATGCTGCACATGTGTTGAAGAAAGCCCACACCAGAGAACTTGTGGAAGTCTGCATGGAGTCAGCAGTGCCCCCCACCTGTGGAGCTCTGTCGTGTGATGCCATTGGTTGGCTGCCCTTATGCCTGTCCCTGGAGGACATCCTGCCTTGTTGGAGTTCTGCCTCCTCCTCACTGTCCTCCTCTGTTCTCTCAGACACCCAAGTATGGTCAGTGACCTCATCATCCCCTTCCTCCTCATCAATGGAGCCAACTTGGCAGTGTGCTGCGGCTGGGGGAACAGGACTGACAATTTCTTTTCCCTCACTGGCGCCCCCTCTCTCTAGGCTCACGTCACTCCTTTCCTCATCCTGGGACCCAACATCACAGCATTCAGATTGCTGCACATCCTCCAGCAGCATGGGACTGACACTATGATCCAATCATTCTGGTGACTCCTCCATGCATGATGGTGGGGCTACGGAAGGAGCAGCTGTGGTGGACAAGGAGCCGGAGGAACAGGACACTTTGGCAGCTGTGGTGGAAGGCAAAATAGTATGAGCCTGGGTGACAGAGGATGAGGATGACTGACTTATCCACTCCACCACCTCTTCTGCATGTTGTGGTTCAATAATACGGCCAGCACTTTGGCCAATCATGGCTCTTCCTGAGAACTCAGCTGTTATTGGCCAAAGCATTGCACCTCATCTGTGGTTAGGTGCAATGCTTTGGCCAATCACAAAGCATGTTTTACATTATTTGGGCACACGGGCAAACTTCCTGCATAATGGTGAACACGCAAACGGCTAATGTTTGAGTCGATCTTATGTTTGACACAAACCGTCAGCCCATCCCTACTCAAAATATTATTCTCTGTGGATCTACTGCTTCCACTTTACACCTACTTCATTGATCTTGTGGTGTTTGCCAGTAAATTAAGAATACTGAACCATGTGCATACTGTGAATGTGAATACTGAACAACAAAGTGCTTTGTGCTCAAGATGAAGTTCCCTGCAGATCTACTGCTTCCACTTTACACCCACTTCATGTAGCACTACCTCAGAAGGAGCTGAATGTTGCCCCTGGTTTCCCTTTGCTTTGTCCCACAGCAAGGCAAACACACACACTTCTGCTCGTTGTCTCCAATGACCAGTCTAGGGGATGTTTTGTGTTTGGGGTTTATTGTAGAACTGGGGATAGGGATGGGGAATGTAGTCGGATCCTCCAGAATCAGAACTCTTCACACTGAGGACATCTAGCTGATCTCTTAGTAGAACACTTGTGAAGTCTCGGCTGACAGTAGATAGCAGACTTCTCAGTAACAAATAGCAGCAAGTAGTTGTAGGAGAGCGAAGTCCCATTAGCAGTAGCAATACTTGGACAAGCTCTGCAGAACACTAGGCAGGGCTCCCTTTCTCAGACCCAGGCTGACTATCAAGCACCAGAGGGGTAACAAGGACACAGAGCCCCCCAGATCTCTCAGAGTTTGCACTCACAGGTCCAAGGACAGAATGGTTGCCTCCTTCCAATCTTCCAAGCCACTCTCTCCAGTGACACCAGACAGAGCTTTGGCAGACAGCTCCCCTCAGTCAGCTTACTGTAGAATCAGGGTCACTCTCTCTAACTTCAGGCCCTCAGGTCACCCACCCGAGGCCACATAACAGCAAGTGCCAGGCGAGGCAGCCTGCCTCCAGCCTGACTGGTGCAATCCTCTCCGAGGAAAGACACTGAACCCATGTGCTCTCAGAGTATAAATACCACTCCCAGCATGCAATGGGGCCACCCTCCCCTGCAATTGGCCAGGACTGTATCCATATTCATGCTGGTCATTTGTCTAGCCAATTCCCATGTTCTGGAAGACTCTCATAGCTTCCTGAAGGCAGGAAGAACTCAGACAAACTCCAACAGAACCAGAGCAGCATGAGCAGACCTGACTAATCAATCAATCACAGCTCTCTGTAAATCACAATACCGACTGAATTTACCTGACAGCCTCTCTGGTGAGCAGAGAAACACAGCTATGCTTTACCTGACTACACATCCTAGACCTGACCAGGAGGGGGCGCTACATTCATTCATCTCATCAGATTTGCTGCTATAGGAAATCATCTCAAATCCTGTGCAAATCCATGGAGACAGACAATATTGTGTGCTCAGTATAGTGTTCTCTGCAAGTCCACCGCTTCCACTTTGCATCTACTTCAATCAACTTATTTTACTCCAAAAATCCACCAATCAGTGAAAAGTTGATAAGGTGCGAAAGTGCTCCGCCCTCCAAATTGTGTTGGCTGTAGTGTAGCCACGCCTTCTTCCACCTCTTGTACACGGGATGGTGAGGGCGCCCCCTAGTAGTGCTTCCCCCTCACCACACCAATAGGACTCCCAGCTTTTCAGCTCCCAGAGTCACAAACATCCTTCACACTCTCCTCATCTCCGATGGTAAAGGAACCGGATCCTCCTCGCTCACTCCTGCAAGTCTGCTGCGGGTTCTGTCAGTCTCCCTCCTAGACTCCGCCTCCGACCACCATTCCAGCAGGAGCTCCGCCTCTAAATACACACTCAGGGAGGAGAGAAAGGGGAAACCGACATCATGTGACACCTTTTATTACATGGAAATACGAAAATGAACGGGACTAATGCAATCACATTTACTGCAAAATCAGAGGAGCCAAGATGTGTCCCCCGAGCAGTCATATATTTCTGTCCCCCTTGGTGGGAGTGGAGGTGACCCCTCTATAAGGATCTACAGTCCATACACACCCAGCACAAGGCCGGGGTCACACTACCAGACGCTTCTCGGGGCTGCAGTTCCTCTGAGCTCCACAAGGTGGGGATCTCACTTCTACCCAGACAGGAAGTCTCTATGGAAGACAGACAGGAAGTGATGTCAGGTACAGACAGGAAGTGATGTCAGGTACAGACAGGAAGTGATGTTAGGTACAGGCAGGACGTATAGAGGAGACCTTGGTGGAAGTAGCAGCAGAGGAGGTAATACGATGTTATTTTCTATTTATACCCAGTAACCCCCCGTCATGTCTGTCCTCTGACTTCTACCCAGACAGGAAGTTCCATGAATAAGGAAGTAGAGAGTCCACATTCCAGGATCTGGCAGCAGAGGAGGTAATATGTAGATGAACCCCTTCAGGGGGAGGAGTTGGTGATAATATATTTGCTCCCAAAGCTGGCCTACATGGTTCAGTTTTATCGTTCAGCCAGCGGGATGACCATAACAACTGAAGTGATTCCCCCATCCACACATTGGAGGTGGATGGGGGAATCCTCCCCGCTGCACTCTTGTATTCTGACAATGGGGGGACTCCTCCGCTCTCAGAATACACGGATCAGCACTGAAGCTATTGGCTGCAGCCGCTGGGGCAGTGGCCACACATGGATGGAAATGTGAGCGATCCCTGCTGAACCAGCTGAATTTCCATGGATCTATGGTCACCTTCAGTGACTTCCTCCCCTCCCCCTCATCTCCTTCATGATGGAGACTATTGTCTGCTATTTACACTCCGTTCCTCCGCACGTCACCTGATCACATGACAGCTTACTTCCACAGATTCCAGACAAGTTTCTGGATGGTAAAGGTCAAAGTTCACTCTTCAGTTTAGGAGAGTTAGGACGCACCCAGGAACAAGGATTTGGTTTATACAGGAGCCTCATATAGAGGACCCCTCAAATCTCCCCATCCAAATGTCCCTCCATCCAGAGTCTATATGTCCTATGACATCACACTGACCTCACAGCTCCTCCTCCCAATGTCCCTCCATCCAGAGTCAGAATCCTATGACATCACACTGACCTCACAGCTCCTCCTCCCAATGTCCCTCCATCCAGAATTAGAGAATCCTATGACATCACACTGACCTCACAGCTCCTCCTCCCAATGTCCCTCCATCTGATTTTTTCTGATGCTCTTAGGATGTGGGGCCCCTTGGTATCCTCACATGTAAAGTGGGACTGTTGGTCCTGCGTTGTATGTAATGACATCAGAATGCTGCAACAAGCCTATACCCTGCGTAGTGTGGGGGTCCTGTGGGGGGGAATTATACCTCAGCCTGAAGTGGGGCTTTAATAAAATGGAGACCTGAATGGAGAGGTGAGGAGGATTCTGGGAATATCATTTGATGTGACTATTTGTGTTCAGATGTAGAGTTTTCCTCCTGTGAAGTCTGGAGATCATATGACATCACATTGCCTCCACCTCCCTCCCTGATAGAAGAGAGAAAGAAGAAGAAGATTCTAGAAGTCACCAGAGAGATCACTGAGCTGCTGACAGGAGAGGTGAGCGGTGCCGGGAATTCTGGGACATTCTCCAGTAACAGACAAGGGATGTGTCTGGATGGTGACTGTATCATTGTGTGTGTCAGGTTCCTATAAGGTGTCAGGGTGTCACTGTCTATTTCTCCATGGAGGAGTGGGAGTATTTAGAAGGACACAAGGATCTCTACAAGGACGTCATGATGGACAATCAGCCGCCCCTCACATCACCGGGTAAGAGGAGACTTTATTGTAAAGGAGAGAGCAGTACGGAGGATCCACCTAGATCCCCCATCATCTGATAAACACATAGAAACAATGGATTCAGTCAGTGTGTGTGTTTCCTACAGATGGATCCAGTCATGGGAACCCACCAGAGAGATGTCCCCGTCCTCTGTATTCCCGGGATTCCACACAGGAAGGTCACACCATCCCTCACCATCATCAGGTAGATGAGGAACAATCACTGATAGTATCATTAGGATCTGTACATTATCTGCATTGTTACCATTGATGGCATTTTTATTATATATTCAGAGTGGAAACCTGAGAGATTCTAAAGTTGAGGTTAATGAAGAGATAAAAGAGGACGAGGATGAGGATGGGGGGATGGAGGAGTCAGAGCTTCTAAAAGAACACAAAGATCTGTACCAGGACACCATGGTGGAGTCATCCAGCTACAGGAACCCACCAGAGAGATGTCCCCGTCCTCTGTATTCCCGGGATTCCACACAGGAAGGTCACACCATCCCTCACCATCATCAGGTAGATGATGACAATTATTGGTAGTTGTGATTTATACACAGCATGTTTGTTACAATGAATGTTTTATTATATCTTTCAGAGTGGAATCCTCGGGGATGATAATATTGATGGTAAAGAAGAGTATAAAGAGGAGGATGAGGAGTATGGAGTGATGGAGGAGTTTTCAGAAGGACACAAGGATATGATGGAGCCACCTAATACCAGGAACCCACCAAAGAGATGTCCCCGTCCTCTGTATTCCCGGGATTCCACACAGGAAGATCACACCATCCCTCACCATTACAAGGTTGGTGGGATGGAGCATCTAGAACATGGATTCATAGAGACAATGTGTGGATATTTTCTGTGACCTTACATTTTACAGATGATATTTTCTCTCATTTCCTTGATTTAGAGTGGAGATCCAATCGATATAGAATTTGAGGTGAAAGCAGAAGAAGAAGAGGCGTATGTGAGGGATGATCAGCAGTCTATGGAGGAGGATGGAATAACGGGGACATTTATAGAGGAGGACACTCCTACAGAGATCAGCACAGGTGGGTCATGAACACTAAATCCATTCCTCCACCCATACTGCTCACTGATTGGTCCAGAGTAGGGCGGGGACTGGGTGATATCAGCCTGTAATCCCCTGGTCACTTTCCTGAGCTGTGTTCCCCGTCCTGTATTCCTGGATTTCTCTCGGATAATCTTCCTTCTCTGTGCTGCAGACACAATTTATGTCTCTAGACTGGATTTATGGAGGTTCTGGGGTTCAGCTGGCAGAAAAATGTTGATTTTTACTCTAAGCATTGCATAATGTAGGCACCCAGGACATGTGACTGGGGTCTCCTGCCTTGTGCCTGACTCCTCCAGGGGACCTTCTCTGTTGTCTGCTGGCTGTGCCGGGTGGAGGGATATGTCTGTAGTGTCTCAGACCCAAGTCACTGAGTGCAGTCTCAGGAGATGGGAGGCAGCGGTGTGGGATCTCTGCAACTTGTCTACAGTAAACATTTAGGCTTCCACTGATTACTGAATACCAATATTATAAGTCCTGACCCTTCCACTGTATAATTTATAGAAAAAAATATGCAGCGCTAAAAAACATATATCTTATAAAGGTAAGTATAACCATACAGTTGCAAGAAAAAGTATGTGAACCCCTTGGGGTTACGTGGAGTTTTGCATGAATTGGGCATAAAATGTGCTCTGAACGTCATCTAAGTCACAACAATAGAAGAACACAGTCTGCTGAACATAATACTACACAAACATTAGATGTTGCCATGGTTTAATTGGACATAACATGTAAACATTCACAGTGCAGGGAGGAAAAAGTATGTGAACCTTTGGACTTAATAACTGGTTGACCCTCCTTTGGCAGCAAAAACCTCAACCAAACGTTTCCTGTAGTTGCAGATCAGACCTGCACAAAGATCTGGAGTCATTTTGGACCACTCCTCTTCACAAAACTGTTTCAGTGTAGCAATATTCTTGGGATGTCTGGTGTGAATCGCTCTCTTAAGGTCATGCCACAGCATTTCAATCGGGTTGAGGTCAGGACTCTGACTGGGCCACTCCAGAAGGCGTATTCTTTGCTGTTGCAGCCATTGTTTTGTTGAATTACTTGTATGCTTTGGGTCATTGTCCTGTTGCATCACCCATCCTCTGCGGAGCTTCAGTTGGCGGACAGATGGTCGTACGTTTTCCTGCAAAATGTCTTGATAAACTCTGGAATTAATTTTCCCATCAATGACAACAATCCGTCCAGGCCCTGAGGTGGCAAAGCAGCCCCAAACCATAATGCTCCCTCCGCCATGTTTCACAGTGGGGATGAGGTTTTGATGTTGGTGTGCTGTGCCTTTTTTTCTCCACACATAGTGTTGTGTGTTCTTCCCAAACAACTCAATCTTGGTTTCATCTGTCCACAGTATATTTTGCCAGTAGTGCTGTGGAACATCCAGGTGCTCTTTTGCAAACTTCAAACGTGCTGCAATATTCTTTTTGGACAGCAATGGCTTCCTCTGTGGTGTCCTCCCATGTACTCCATTCTTGTTTAATGTTTTCCTTATTGTAGATGTGTCAACAAAAATGTTAGCATGTGCCAGAGATTTCTGTAGGTCTTTAGCTGACACTCTGGGATTCTTCTTTACCTCATGCAGCATTCTGCGCTGTGCTCTTGCAGTCATTTTTACAGGACGACCACGCCTAGGGAGAGTAGCAACAGTGCTAAACTTTCTCCATTTGTAGACAGTCTGTCTTACCGTGGACACATGAACATCAAGGCTCAAGGAGATACTTTTGTAACCCTTTCCAGCTTCATGCAAGTCAACAATTCTTGATCGTAGGTCTTCTGAGAGCTCTTTTCTGCGAGGCATGGTTCACATCAGACAGTGCTTCTTGAAACTAGTAAACCCAAAACAGGTGTGTGTTTTTTAAGGGCAGGACAGCTGTCAGCAACACATCCAATATCATCACACTGATTGGAGTCAAGGTTGGCTCACTCCTGGCTCCAATTAGCTCTGGGAGAAGTCATTAAGCTAGGGCCTCACATACTTTTTCCTCCCTGCACTGTGAATATTTACATGTTATGTGCAATTAAACCATGGCAACATCTAATGTTTGTGTAGTATTATGTTCAGCAGACTGTGTTCTTCTATTGTTGCGACTTAGATGATTTTCAGAGCACATTTTATGCCCAATTCATGCAAAACTCCACGTAATCCCAAGGGGTTCACATACTTTTTCTTGCAACTGTATACATGCAGACATAGTGTCACATAGCAACAGTGAGGAGGCCATCAAAACCGTACATTTGGAGAAAGGTGGGAGGAGGTGAAATTATCCCATGGGTGCCACACTGCCTCGAACACAGCAATCGAACAGGCGTGTAGAGCAGTCAGGTACTCCATCTGTCTCACATCAGCAATAATTTTAAACAGAGTTGGCATCGAAGGAGGTATAGAGGATAGCCAACACATAGGAATGCTTCTTCTAGCCACTGTCAGGATATGTGTGGTGAGTTTCCTGGCCATTTTGGGAAGACCTGGGAATGGCAGACTCAATAAAAAGTACAGAGGTTCAAAGGGAAGGGAGGTATGCAATAGCAATTGTAAAAAGGACAAAACCTCTTCCCAAAAGGGAACGATGGATCCACACGTCCAAAAAATGTGGAAGAGAGAGCCAAGGTCTTTCCCCGCAACGCCAGCAAGCGGAAGAAGCATTCGGATTAAAGGCATGGATTACATCAGGAGTTTTGTACCACAGCATCATCATTTTGTATGTATTTTCCTTATAAACCACAGACAGAAGATTTACATGAGTTTTCCCAAATTTTCCTCCACTGCATCAGATCAATGTTACATTGTAAAAACTGGGACCACTTGCGCATGTAGTGGTGAGTGTCAGAGAGGGGGGAGGCATCCATAAGAAGTTTATTTGTATTAGAAATCGAGCCCCTTTGATGTGGACCCTGTATGCACAGACGCTCAAAGGGAGTGGGTTTCCCAAGAGTCAATGTGGGGGACATGGTAGAGAAAAAGTGGCGCATCTGGAGGTAGATATACAAATGTTGGGAAGGTAGATCCTTTTTCTGGAGGTAAGCAAATGGTTTCAGCCTCCGAGTCACGGGGTGTACTAAATGACGTAGTTGGAAGAGGTTAGCTGTGACCCAAGGGAGCACCCGTGACACGGCCAAACTGTCTGGAAGGCTGGGGTTGAAGAGGACATTAGTCAGTGCGGAGCAATCCGATGTCAATGCAAACCTAGTCTTACATTTCTGCCAGATACTCATGGAGAATTGCATGGGGCCAAGAAAAAAATGACGGATAGGGACAAGGTCCACCGCCGAGGTCGACCAGAGGATCTCAGTCCACAGGTTGGGAGGGTTATAAGACCACGATGCGAGGAAGCGGAGATGAGTAGCATAGTAATAGGTCACGATATCCGGTGCCCCTAGGCCTCCCCTAGAGCGCAGAGAGAGTAGTACACTACGTGCAATTCTATGTCGCTTATTATGCCAGATGAAATGTAGAAAGGATTTCTGGAGGGAGTGTAGTCTGGACATAGGAACAGGAATGGGGAGGGTCGCAAATAAGTACAGAAGTTTGGGCAGTACAGTCATTTTTATGACATTGATGCGTCCCAGGAAGGATATGGGAAGGGTATCCCAAAATTTCAAGGAGCGAGAAATAGCTGTAAATAAGAGGGGGAAATTGGCGTCATATATAGAATCGTAGGAGGAGACTAGTACCCAAGTATTTTAGAGAATGAGTGCACCATCGATAAGGGAAGGATTCCTGGAGAGACGTGAGAACAGCTGGTGGGATATGGAGTGGAAGTGCTTCAGTTTTGGAAGTATTAACCTTGTAACCCGAGAGAGTCCCAAACTGACATAAAATGTTTTGCAGTACTGGAAGAGAGATTTGGGGATTCGAGAGTGTAAGGAGGATATCATCCGCAAATAGAGATAGTTTGTATTCATGGCCATGGGATAATATCCCTTGTATGTCGGGGTGAGACCGAATTGCAATAGCCAAAGGTTCCAAGCAGAGGATAAACAATAGAGGGGAGAGTGGGCATCCCTGCCGCGTACCATTCGACATCTGGAAGGAGGGGAGAGAAAGGAGGCCAATCTGACCTGTGAGGAAGGATAAGAATAAAGAGCTTTTAAAGCTGCCACGAAGGGGCCGCGGAAGCCAAACTTCTCCAAGACCATAAACATATAAGGCCAGCTGAGGCGGTCGAAAGCTTTTTGGGCATCTAAGCTCAATAAAATGGTGGGCGTAGCAGACCGATTAACCAAGTCAACCAGGTTGATGGATCTCCTAGTATTGTCCACTGCATGTCTGGCAGGAACAAAGCCTACTTGGTCTCTGTGTATGAGCTTGGAGATGAGCCTGGACAGCCTATTGGCTAGGATTTTATTAAAAATCTTGTAATCGGAATTAAGTAGGGCAATAGGACGGTAATTATCTAAAATAGAGTGATCTTTGTCCGGTTTTGGAATTACGGAAATGTATGCACGGGAAAGTCAGCCTGGGGAGTAATACCCTTGAAAAAATCCTGATAGAGAGAGAGAAGATGTGGAGCCAGGATACCAATGAAAGTCTTGTAGTAAGAGTAGGGAAGTCCATCTGGTCCCGGTGATTTGCGTGAGGGGAGATGTTTGATTGTATCAAATAGTTCCTCAGAGGAAATGTCAGCATTAAGGGCCGAGATGTCAGAAGGCGATAGCTTCGGCAATAGTAGAGGATTAAAAAACCTATCGAAAGAAGTCTCTGTGAGGGGAGGATGGAGATCTGGGGTCAAACAGTTGTAAAGGGACTCGTAATAGGAGCCAAAAAGGGAGACCATTACATGGGGGTCATAAGTAGGGTCCCCATATGGTTGGATAAGATGGTCTGGCAGTGTAGAGGGAGTTTGGGCTTTGAGTCTAATAACGAGCATGCGGTGAGGTTTGTTGGAAAATTCATAGAACTTCTGCTTGACCCAGAGAAGAGATTTAGTGGACTTACAGGCATCAAGAGCCTTGATTCGGTCACGGAGAGAGAGGTCACTTTACGCAGCCCAGAAATAGACGGTTTTGCGAGACATCTACGTTCAGCCAAAGTTAACTGGCGGACTAAGGTAGTCCTGGCACTCTCTGAGAATTTCTTCAGGCGAGAGCCCATGGAGATACACAGACCTCGAAATACCGCCTTGTGGGCTTCCCATACGGTTGAGTTGGATGGTACAGAGCCTACATTGTGGTGGAAATACATGTCAAGTCCCTGTGAAAGCTCAGCACGGAGATGTTCCGTGGTTAAAAAGGTTTCATTAAGGCGCCAATGACCCACCTTAGGCATAACAGTAGGGAAAAGGAGATTTAAGGTCAAGGAGGCATGATCAGAGCATGTGATAGGGTTGATATCAGAGGAAACCAGAAGGGGGAGCAGAGGAGCTGAAATAAAAAAGTGATCTAGGCGTGAATAACTACGATGAGGAGTGGAGTAAAAGGTGAATTGTTTGTGAAGGGGGTGCCGGATCCGCCATGCATCAAGGAGACGATGTTCCCTGATCAGCTTACGAAAAGATTTTGAAGAGGAACATTGCAGCTTCGAGGGAGTAGACTCAAAAAGAGCCTTCCTATCTTTATGTGCTGAGAGGATTAAGTTAAAGTCACCCCCTATAATCATGTGTGGAGTAGGGAAGGAACCTAATTTGGCGAGTGTTTGTGTAAGAAACTGTAACTGACCTGAGTTCGGGGCATATAAGTTCATCAAGATAAGAGGAGGATCACCAAGTGTACATTCTAAAATAATGAAGCGACCATGGTGGTCGACCCTGGAGGAAACGACCCGAAGGGAGCAATGTGTCCGAATCAAAATTGTCACTCCAGCCTTCCCAGATGGGTCAAAGGCCGAGTAGGATTGGGAAAAAAACCTTGAGGCAAAACGAAAGGAGCCTGTTGATTTAAAATGGGTCTCCTGGAAAAAAATGTCTGCTCCTGAAGATCGGAATTCCTTCAAAGCCATCCACTGCTTCTGAACAGAATTAAGGCCTTTGACATTATATGACATAAGTCGCAAAGCCATCACAAAATAACAATAGATATAGCATGTGTACCAGCAGGAAAGGTAAATGGAAAACCATCGATGAAACTAAACAAAAAACAAATGACATTAATAGATAAACCGGAAACATAACAATAAAAGACATAGATATCCGTGAGGATATACACTTGGGAAAAACAACTATACCCAAGTCGTCCAGGCCAGTGGCTGGACGGGATCGGGGGCAACACGACAACCGAACATAACAGTCGTCAAACCCGGCCAGAAAATCAGAGCAAATGAAAGCACCCAGCAAGGGCTCAGCCAGGGAAAAAAAAAGGGGGGGTAGGGAAGGGGGGTGGGGGGGAGAGAAGGGAAGGGAAGAAGGGAGGGAATAAAGGACAACCCCGAAGTATCTGCAGGAGAACACTCTAGAAGAGCATCAGGTAGGCTCATCTCTGGAATGAGGACGAGGACGTTGTGGAGTACGTGAAAAACGCTTCCGGCCCCTACGAACTGGTGTCCAAATCTTGTTGGGAGTAACAGAAGGGCGAGATGGAGTAGGCGGTGATGAGGAGGCGTCTTCTGGTAGAGGAGGTAGTCCCAATTGCTTCAGAAAGGAGTCCGCCTCTAAGAGATCACGTAGAATAATTTGGGAATTGTCTTTGGAGACAACCAGCTTGAAGGGAAATCCCCAGCGATAAGGGACACAGTGGTGTTGAAGGTGCGTGGTGATTGGTTTCAGTGCCCGCCGTTTGGCCAGGGTGATCGGAGAAAGATCACAAAAGAGCTGGAGCCTGTCCCCTATAAATTCCAAGGAAGGCTTGTTGCATACGGAGGCTAGCAAGGCTTCTTTGCTTTCAAAAAAATGAAAGCGGACGATGACGTCACGAGGTCTGGAACCATCAGCAGGTCTAGGGCCTAGTGATCGGTGGGCCCTGTCCATGCGCCAATCTGCTTCTGGGACCATGGGGGCGGTTGTGATGAAAAAGGATAAGAGATGTCGGCGGAGTTGGGAATCGGCAATGGATTCAGACATACCGCGAATACGGATGTTCTGCCGACGTTCCCGGTTTTCCAAATCTTCTTGTTGGAGCTGGATTTGTGACATGGTGTGTTTCAGATACACGTTATCTTCTTCTAAGACATGGACGTATTGCACCAATTCATCAAATTTGTTCTCCAATTGATCCGCACGCTCACCGATCTGAGGTATTTCCCCTCGAAGATCCAAAGCCAATTTGCCCACTTCGGTGGATATAGAGGCGGTAATGTTGCGTAAAAAAAATTGAAGTTTTTCCTCAAACTCAAACACCGTGAGAGAAGATGAGGAGTGAGGAGTGGAAGGAATAGTGGGAGGATGGCTCAACTAAGGGTGTTCTATTGCCCCCCCTACCAGTGTCAGGGGCTCGGGATCCTTCATCTGGGGGTTAGGAGACCGTGGGGATGCAGGGGATGCTGGCTGCACTGTAGAGCTGGTGGCTGCAGTACCTCCGGCCGCCACTGGGGGCCCGAAGCTCGTTCTCCGGGTCTCAGATGTAATAGAGGCCGGGGATTGCGGCCTGGTGAGGAACCGCTACAGCAGGGATGGCCGCGGGTCACTCGGCGGTGGGGAGGGGGGCTTCCAGTGCCCAATATTGCCCATTGTCTCTCTCCCCTTATTGTGGGGGCCGGGTGCAGAGCTGAGGTGACTCACCCAGGGATGCTCGGAGGCCGACGCTGCGCCATGGGTGAGTCGCTAAGGCCAGGGAAGCAGGGAGCCTCAGGGGAACATGGCCATCACCTGTCCTGGTCTCGCATGCGCCCCCCTTACCTTTATAAGATATATGTTTTTAGCGCTGCATATTTATTGCTATTTATCATTTTAAGGTGTTGAGGTTTTACCTTTTATATGCTGGCTGCTTTTTTTCCACTTTTAATATTGCTCTCACATTTACACTTTATATATACTGTATAATTTATATTTGTAACGGAACCGGACCCCAAATGCGCTAGGGTATTTCCGTTAGACTCTCGCTTCCCTGTCCGAACATTATCCACGGACACCACCGCTGACCATACAGGAAATAGACAGCACCAGGCTCTTCTTAAGACAGGAAGTGAGACTGCTTTATTTTAACACAAGATATACACAGGGCGGGGAAATACAACCAGTAACAGGAAACACATCAGCAGGCCATCCCATCAGGGGGAAGGGCTGCTGGAAACACCCCCCACCAAACCAAGACACACCATAGAACAATGAGATACACCATGTGGCAGTAGACAATACACACACAATAGAACAATGGGATACTCCCAGTGGCAGTAGACAATACACACACAATAGAACAATGGGATACTCCCAGTGGCAGTAGACAATACACACACAATAGAACAATGGGATACTCCCAGTGGCAGTAGACAATACACACACAATAGAACAATGGGATACTCTCAGTGGCAGTAGACAATACACACACAATAGAACAATGGGATACACCATGTGGCAGTAGACAATACACACACAATAGAATAATGGGATACTCCCAGTGGCAGTAGACAATACACACCCAATAGAACAATGGGATACTCCCAGTGGCAGTAGACAATACACACACAATAGAACAATGGAATACTCCCAGTGGCAGTAGACAATACACACACAATAGAACAATGGGATACTCCCAGTGGCAGTAGACAATACACACCCAATAGAACAATGGGATACTCCCAGTGGCAGTAGACAATACACACACAATAGAACAATGGGATACTCCCAGTGGCAGTAGACAATACACACACAATAGAACAATGGGATACACCATGTGGCAGTAGACAATACACACCCAATAGAACAATGGGATACTCCCAGTGGCAGTAGACAATACACACACAATAGAACAATGGGATACTCCCAGTGGCAGTAGACAATACACACACAATAGAACAATGGGATACTCTCAGTGGCAGTAGACAATACACACACAATAGAACAATGGGATACACCATGTGGCAGTAGACAATACACACACAATAGAACAATGGGATACTCCCAGTGGCAGTAGACAATACACACACAATAGAACAATGGGATACTCCCAGTGGCAGTAGACAATACACACACAATAGAACAATGGGATACACCATGTGGCAGTAGACAATACACACCCAATACAACAATGGGATACTCCCAGTGGCAGTAGACAATACACACACAATAGAACAATGGGATACTCCCAGTGGCAGTAGACAATACACACACAATAGAACAATGCGATACTCCCAGTGGCAGTAGACAATACACACACAATAGAACAATGGGATACACCATGTGGCAGTAGACAATACACACACAATAGAACAATGGGATACTCCCAGTGGCAGTAGACAATACACAAGCAATAGAACAATGGGATACTCCCAGTGGCAGTAGACAATACACAAGCAATAGAACAATGGGATACTCCCAGTGACAGTAGACAATACACACACAATAGAACAATGGGATACTCCCAGTGGCAGTAGACAATACACACACAATAGAACAATGGGATACACCATGTGGCAGTAGACAATACACACACAATAGAACAATGGGATACTCCCAATGGCAGTAGACAATACACACACAATAGAACAATGGGATACTCCCAGTGGCAGTAGACAATACACACACAATAGAACAATGGGATACACCATGTGGCAGTAGACAATACATGAACACATACATCCCATAATAGTTTGCTGGCAAGGAAGACACAATAGAACAATGGAGAAACCACATGGCAGTAAACAATGAACAACCCCCACACCCCACCTATACATGTCTACACAATACTAGGACATTCCACCCTGTACCCCTAACAGGCACAGGGTGATTTACACATAAGAGGGATATGGGGAGCTGCAGCAGGGGTCTACCCACCACTCCAAAAGAGGCTGTGCCCCCCACCCAAAGTCACTCCCCTCACAATATTGTACATTACATACTCCTGGACCCTGCACTATATACTCTGTTGTACATTACATATTGCTGATCTCTGCACTGTGTACTCTATGTTGAACATTACATACTCCTGACCCCTGCACTATATACTCTATGTTGTACATTACATCCTCCTGACCCCTGCACCATATACTCTATATTGTACATTACATACTCCTGACCCCTGCACTATATACTCTGTTGTACATTACATACTCCTGACCCCTGCACTATATACTCTATGTTGAACATTACATACTCCTGACCCCTGCACTATATACTCTATGTTGTACATTACATACTCCTGACCCCTGCACTATATACTCTATGTTGTACATTCCATAGTCCTGACTTCTGCTCTCCCCCCTCCCCCACTGCTATATATACACATAATATGGATTCTCTTTTGTTCCCCCCATTTCCTCCCAGCTGGACATTTTATATCGGATGATGTGATTGGAGCACAGACTTTTACATGGTGATAATAATGTGATAACATCCTCCAACTTTGGACCCTTAAACAGAAAGTGATAATGAGGGAGGAGCCAATACCCCAATGATGGTGGTCTTCAGGATCAGTCCAGTCTTCATCTTGGTTGTTCCCCCCCCCATCCTCACTCTCTGACCTCTGGTGGGGCTCAGCCCCGCTGTTCTTCATGACTAAATCATGGACTAAATAAGGAAGTGCAGTACTTCTTGTGTTGGGAAGATGGCGATGAGTGATAGAGGGGGTGGGGACCCTCGTCCTATAATCCCCTCATCACTGTCCCTCCTATAAAAGACAGTTCTGGTTGTTTCCTCACTCTCTGACTAAGGTCCATGAATAAAGAAATGAACTGGTAGGAGATCAGAGGAGCCATTTCCTAGTTCCCTTGAGGGTGGAATTGTAAGCTCCTCAGATACCAAGCCGCCTGATGTGGGCGGAGTCCTGGTTTGGGGGAACCAATCAGCTCCTGTCTAATAATCCTCTTTGTCTTTTAGTCCATGGCCGGGAGATGAGGAAAACCTCCGAGGATTGTCTCACTTTGACTCCAGACTGGAAAGTAGAAGATGAGGACATCACACAGTCTAGTCCAGGAGAAAACCCGGCTCCCTCCAATGTCCATCCGGCACCACCCAGGGTAGATGGACCATCGGATTCCTCGTATCCTGAGGAACCTCAGACTGTGCGGGACCGGGCTGGCCTTCCAACAGGGAAGAGGTTATCCTGTACTGAGTGCGGGAAGAGGTTCCATTCTACATACCATCTTAATGTGCATAATAGAACCCACACGGGAGAGAAGCCGTATTCCTGTCCTGAGTGCGGGAAATGTTTTTCAAGGAAGTCCCATCTTTACAGACATCAGAGATCTCACACTGGGGAGAAGCCATATTCCTGTGCTGAGTGTGGGAAAAGTTTTTCACTGAAGTCATACCTTTGCAAGCATCAGAGATCTCACACAGGGGCGAAACCGTATTCCTGTCCTCAGTGCAGCAAATGTTTTTCAATGAACTGTAATCTTTACACACATCAGAGATCTCACACGGGGGATAAGCCGTATTCCTGTCCTGAGTGCGGGGAATGTTTTTCACAGAAGTCCAATCTTTATAGACATCAGCAATTTCATACAGGTGAGAAGCCGTATTCCTGTCCTGAGTGTGGCAAATGCTTTTCATTGAAGTCCAGCCTTTACAGACATCAGAGATCTCACACAAGGGAGAGAAGCCGTATTCCTGTCCTGACTGCGGGAAATGTTTTTCAGTGAAGTCCCATCTTTACACACATCAAAGATCTCACACGGGGGAAAAGCCATATTCTTGTCCTGAGTGTGGAAAATGTTTTTTAGATAAGTCCCATCTTTACAGACATCAGAGATCTCACACGGGGGTGAAGCCACTTTCCTGTCCTGAGTGAGGGAAATGTTCCCCACTGAAGTCCTGTCTTCCTGTACATCTGGGATTATAAAGAGGTAGACAGATCAGACAGGGGTCAGTACCCCTAGGGGATGGAATGGGGGGAGGGCTATGGCAGATGATAAGAAGGTTCCCATGTTACAAACAACCAGTGGAATTGGTAGCATTTGTAGGAAAATAAAAAATACACAAAATCCGTGTGAACAAGGTGTCAGTGAATGTACAAGGTGTCGGTGAATGGACAAGGTGTCAGTGAATGAAAGTGTTTGTTCCCCAATGCCAGAAGTGTGCCCAGCACAATAGGTGAGTTGGAAGGTTTGGTGCATGAAGAGAACTAGGATTGAATTGGTATTGCTGAATCTTGGCTTCATTCCTCACATGACTGGGCCATTCATATTCCTGGCTAGGTTCTCTTTCGGAGAGACGGGGGAAATAGGAAAGGGGGTGGTGTCTGTCTCTATGTGAGAAGTGATCTCAGAGCGAGTGTGAAAGAGGACCTAGTTGATGGAGAGTGTGATGAGGCTGAAGTATTATGGGTGGAGCTGCACATGGGGGGCGTACTACAAAGGTCATCATTGGAGTTTGTTATAGGCCTCCCAGTGTTAATGAGGAGGTGGAGACTCAGGTCCTCCCACAGATGGAAAGGGCTGCAAGGACTGTCACAGTGATAATAATGGGGGATGGCAACTACCCAGAAAGTGACTGGAGTAATGGTACTGCAGGAACAGTTAAAGGGCAAAAATATATAAACCTACTACAGGACAATTTTATGGTCCAGTTCATAGAGGCCCCAGCTAGGAATGATGCTCTGCTGGACCTGGTCATCTCCAACCATGCAGAGCTTATTACGAATGTCCATATAAAAGAACATCTGGGTAGCAGTGACCATAACATGATTTCATTTATTGTTAGCTGTAAACAGCGAGCACATACGAGAAAATAAAAACGCTCAACTTTAAGAGAGCTAATTTTCCGAGAGCTGCTCTCCAAGACTTAGACTGGGAGGGAATTCTGGCATCGATGAACACAACACAGAAATGGGAGTTCTTCAAAAAGCCTGTATGTGACCACACTGCAAAATATATTCCCATGGGCAACAAGTATAAAAGGCTACAAATCCAACCTATGTGTCTTACGGCCAAAGTTACAAAAGCGATAGATAATAAGAAAAGAGCTTTTATTAAATATAACAATGAAGGAACGCGATCATCGTTTACACATTACAAAGAATAGAACAGAAGATGCAAAAAGGAAATAAAGGCACAAAAACTGAAAACGAACAACAGAAAGATATCAGGACGACCCCAAAACATTCCTCCAATCTATGAATAGTAGAAAGGTCCGGTCCCAGCATGTAGGCCCTTTACAGAACCATCTAGAGGGGGGGGGACAAAGAGAAGGACAATGTATGAAATCCCTTCTTCAGCTCTGTGTATACAAAGAAGTATGGGGGGGCTCTTGTCCATAATGGGGGGTGGTACTGACACCCCCCAGATGATCCACATTGGCTCACAATTGATATGATCCAGAAATATTTGTACAGAATAAAGGTGAATAAAGCCCCTGGACCGGATGGCAGACACCCACGGGGCCTTAAAGAATTCAGCTCTGTCATCTCACAGCCATTGTTTCTCATTGTTAGGGACTCTTTAATGACTGGCATAGTACCACTGGATTGGTGTAAGGCCAATGTGGGGCCAATATTTATAAAGGGGACAAAATCTTTCCCAAGTAATTATAGAGCTGTTAGTGGAACTTCTATAGTTGGGAAGATACTGGAGAGTTTAACCCCTCCCCCTCCTGAGGTTTACCCCCCTTCCTGACCACGCCTCTTTTTGCTTTCGGTGCTGCACTAGTTCAACTGATAATTGCGCTGTCATGCAATGCTGCACCCAAATGAAATTTATGTCCTTTTTTTCACATAAATAGAGCTTTCTTTTGGAGGTATTTGATCACCTGTGCGCTTTTTATTTTTTGCGCTATGAACAAAAAAAGACCAAAAATTTTGAAAAAAAATGATATTTTTTACTTTCTGCTATAAAAAATATATAGTAAACTCAAAGTTAGTTAAAAATTAGGCCAAAATGTATTCTGCTCCATGTTTTTGGTAAAAAATTCCCAATAAGTGTATATTGATTGCTTTGTGTGATAGTTATAGTGTCTACAAACTATGGGAGAGATAATGGAATTTACGCCATTTTTTTTGCTATACAGCGCTGCACTAGTTTTACTGACAATTGCGCGGTCATGCAATACGGTACATAAATGAACATGTAACTAAACTCTTCTTTAAACATAGATGAATCTATCCTAATATACAATAAAATAAAAAAATAAATTGTAAAATAAAATAAAAATCCCCAAATATTATATCTCAAACTAAATGTCCCAAAAAATAAATGTCCAAAATGTCTCTGTAAAGATGTCTTTCCAAATTCCAGAGCAAACTCGTATCATCTTTAATCATCCAGTATGGAAATTCCAAAATTCTTCATGAACCTCAAAAAAATAAACTTCTGATAGTGCATTACCTTTATACTGAACATACATGTAAAATAGTGAAAGAACCGTGTATCATGCCAACTGCATACCGTGAGCTCACACGGGAAAAAACAATTCCTCTACCAATATATCAATCTCTGAATATGTAAATACACTCGTGACAAGAATCAGAAGAGTGACCATTCCAAGTCCAAACGATGAAACGTGATCACCTCCAAATAGTGAGAATGGAGAATAACCCAAATCTCTAATAGTGAGCACTACAAACTCAATAATAGTGAACAATAAAGTGCTCTCCTCCAACTGGTGCAACAATGGATCATTCCCCTCTGGAAATAAATCCCAGGCTTTCAGGGGATAGTCGCACTCTCCAGGCTTCCTAATGTTCCTGTTGGCACTCTTCCATATTCCTCATCAGGTGAGATAGGAGACAATCAGCGCTATATAGTAACATAAGTCAATATTTATTGAATATCTTACATTACAATTGAAGAATATCAGCTTCCAGCATTCAGAACAGCTCAGGTGTAGTCCTATGTATAGAGAACCGCATGTTCCCACTTCCAAAATGGCCACCACCACACTTCCGGTTTTGCGTGAGTGCATGAGACGTCACTTGTCCCGACGCGTTTCATCACTTCCTGGACTTTTTCACAAGGGATCAAGATGTCTGAGAGGTGGTTCCTTATATTCTGTCCCACATCAAGGGCAAGAAATCGAATCCGCCATCTTACTATATGGAAAAATGGTGGCATGTATATCTTTATTCCCATTCCCTATATGAGCACTGCAATCCCTATACGAGCACTGCAATCCCTATACGAACACTGCAATCCCTATACGAGCACTGCAATCCCTATACGAACACTGCAATCCCTATACGAGAACTGCAATCCCTATACGAACACTGCAATCCCTATACGAGAACTGCAATCCCTATACGAACACTGCAATCCCTATAGGAACACTGCAATCCCTATACGAGAACTGCAATCCCTATATGAACACTGCAATCCCTATACGAACACTGCAATCCCTGTACGAACACTGCAATCCCTATACGAACACTGCAATCCCTATACGAGAACTGCAATCCCTATACGAACACTGCAATCCCTATACGAGAACTGCAATCCCTATACGAACACTGCAATCCCTATACGAACACTGCAATCCCTATATGAGCACTGCAATCCCTATACGAACACTGCAATCCCTATACGAACACTGCAATCCCTATACGAGCGCTGCAATCCCTATATGAACGCTGCAATCCCTATACGAGCGCTGAAATCCCTATACAAACACTGCAATCCCTATACAAACACTGCAATCCCTATACGAGCACTGCAATCCCTATAGGAACACTGCAATCCCTATACGAGAACTGCAATCCCTATACAAACACTGCAATCCCTATACGAGCACTGCCATCCCTATACAAACACTGCAATCCCTGTACAAACACTGCAATCCCTATACGAGCACTACAATTCCTATACAAACACTGCAATCCCTATACGAGCACTACAATCCCTATATGAACACTGCAATCCCTATACGAACACTGCAATCCCTATACGAGAACTGCAATCCCTATACGAACACTGCAATCCCTATACGAGCACTGCAATCCCTATACGAACACTGCAATCCCTATACGAGAACTGCAATCCCTATACGAACACTGCAATCCCTATAGGAACACTGCAATCCCTATACGAGAACTGCAATCCCTATACGAGAACTGCAATCCCTATACGAACACTGCAATCCCTATACGAACACTGCAATCCCTATACGAACACTGCAATCCCTGTACGAACACTGCAATCCCTATACGAACACTGCAATCCCTATACGAGAACTGCAATCCCTATACGAACACTGCAATCCCTATACGAGAACTGCAATCCCTATACGAACACTGCAATCCCTATACGAGAACTGCAATCCCTATACGAACACTGCAATCCCTATACGAGAACTGCAATCCCTATACGAACACTGCAATCCCTATACGAGCACTGCAATCCCTATACGAACACTGCAATCCCTATACGAACACTGCAATCCCTGTACAAACACTGTAATCCCTATACGAACACTGCAATCCCTATACGAACACTGCAATCCCTATACGAGCACTGCAATCCCTATACAAACACTGCAATCCCTATAGGAACACTGCAATCCCTATACGAGAACTGCAATCCCTATACAAACACTGCAATCCCTATACGAGAACTGCAATCCCTATACGAACACTGCAATCCCTATATGATCGCTGCAATCCCTATACGAGCGCTGAAATCCCTATACGAGCGCTGCAATCCCTATACAAACACTGCAATCCCTATACAAACACTGCAATCCCTATACGAGCACTGCAATCCCTATAGGAACACTGCAATCCCTATACGAGAACTGCAATCCCTATACAAACACTGCAATCCCTATACGAGCACTGCCATCCCTATACAAACACTGCAATCCCTGTACAAACACTGCAATCCCTGTACAAACACTGCAATCCCTATACGAACACTGCAATCCCTATACGAGAACTGCAATCCCTATACGAACACTGCAATCCCTATACGAGAACTGCAATCCCTATACGAACACTGCAATCCCTATACGAGCACTGCAATCCCTATACGAACACTGCAATCCCTATACGAACACTGCAATCCCTGTACAAACACTGCAATCCCTATACGAGCGCTGCAATCCCTATATGAACGCTGCAATCCCTATACGAACACTGCAATCCCTATACAAACACTGCAATCCCTATAGGAACACTGCAATCCCTATACGAGAACTGCAATCCCTATACAAACACTGCAATCCCTATACGAGCACTGCCATCCCTATACAAACACTGCAATCCCTGTACAAACACTGCAATCCCTATACGAGCACTACAATCCCTATATGAACACTGCAATCCCTATACGAACACTGCAATCCCTATACGAGAACTGCAATCCCTATACGAGCACTGCAATCCCTATACGAGCACTGCAATCCCTATACGAACACTGCAATCCCTATACGAACACTGCAATCCCTGTACAAACACTGCAATCCCTGTACAAACACTGCAATCCCTATACGAACACTGCAATCCCTATACGAACGCTGCAATCCCTATACGAGCGCTGCAATCCCTATACAAGCGCTGCAATCCCTATACGAACACTGCAATCCCTATACGAACACTGCAATCCCTATACAAACACTGCAATCCCTATACGAGCACTACAATCCCTATGGGAACACTGCAATCCCTATACGAGAACTGCAATTCCTATACGAACACTGCAATCCCTATACGAGAACTGCAATCCCTATACGAACACTGCAATCCCTATACGAACACTGCAATCCCTATACGAACACTGCAATCCCTATACGAACACTGCAATCCCTATACAAACACTGCAATCCCTATACGAACACTGCAATCCCTATACGAACACTGCAATCCCTATACAAACACTGCAATCCCTATACGAACACTGCAATCCCTATACGAACACTGCAATCCCTATACAAACACTGCAATCCCTATACAAACACTGCAATCCCTATACGAACACTGCAATCCCTATACGAACACTGCAATCACACAGCATCTATACTAGAAACATATAACTGTGTACCTATACTGTAACATAAACTCCATCTTAATGACCCCCCCACTCCCCCTAACAGGTACACGCCCCCATACCTCATCTAAATCCCCATGTAATTAAAATGCTAAAAAGGATCAACATATACTGTGAATCCAACTAAATAGCAGCAATGTATATACACCCTTCTTATATACCAAATACACAAACATTTTCACTATTTTACATGTATGTTCAGTTTAAAGGTAATATACTATCAGAAGTTTATTTTTTTGAGGTTCACAAAGAATTTTGGAATTTCCATACTGGATGATTAAAGATGATACGAGTTTGCTTTGGAATTTGAAAAGATATCTTTACAGAGACATTTTGGACATTTATTTTTTGGGACATTTAGTTTGATATATAATTTTTTGGGATATTAATTTTAATTTACAATTTATTTTATTTATTTTATTGTAAATTGTATTTATGTATTATTTTATTGTATATTGGGATGGATTCATCTATGTTTAAAGAAGAGTTTAGTTACATGTACACATACTTTCAAGGGTGAAAGTTTACTTTCCTTTGGGTATAGTAGATATTTTTGTAGGTGATAGGGTGCGGAATTCTGTTTATTGATTATTGTGTAAGTAAATGAAATTTGCATCCTTTTTTTCACACAAATAGTTTTCCCTTAGTGGTCATTGATCACCTGTGCACTTCTTATTTTCTGCTCTATAAACAAAAAAAGACCAAAATTTTTAATAAAAACAATATTTTCTCATTTATGTCATAACAAATATCAAAAAAATTTAATTTCATCATAAATTTAGGCCAAAATGTATTCTACTACATGTTTTTGTTAAAAACATTCCCAATAAGTGTATATTGATTGCTTTGTGAAAGTTATAGCGTCTACAAACTATGGGATAGATAATGGAATTTACACAGCTTTTACTTTGACTCCTCATCACATTTCTTGAGGTGCTAAAATACCAGGACAGTACAAACACCCCCAAATGACCCCTTTTCAGAAAGTAGACACCCTAAGCTATCTGCTGAGAGGCATATTGAGTCCATGGAAGATTTATTTTTTTCCACAAGTTTTTGGAAAAAAAAATTTTTTCTTTACACAAAGTTGTATCTTAAATTATATATTTGTCACACAAGCCATGGGTATATGAGGAATTACACCCCAAAATACATTCTGCTACTTCTACTGAGTATGGGGATACCACATGTGTGAGACTTTTTGGGAGCCTAGCGACATACAGGAGCCTGAAATCCAATGACTGCTTTGAAATCCCAAAGGTGTGGAACCTCCTCATTTCACTTCCTCACTACCTATCACAGTTTTGAAGGCCGTGAAATGTCAGGATAGCACCAGACTCCCCCAAATGACCCCTTTCTGGAAAGTAGACACCCTAAGGAATTTAAAAAGAGGCATGGTGAGTTTTTTGCAGATCTCATTTTTTCCTACAAGGTTTTGAAATATAAAAAAAAAAAGAAAAACATTTTTTGTTTTTTTTCTTCATTTTCCAAAAACGTGGCAACAAATGAGATCTGCAAAATATTTACCATGCTTATTATCAAATTCCTTGGGGTGTCTACTTTCCAAAAGGGGGTCATTTGGGGGGTTAGGTGTTATCCTGGCATTTCAGGGCCTCTGAAACTGTGATAGGTAGTCAGGAAGTGTAATGAGGAAATAAAGCCCTTTAAAAGCCTGAAGGTGCTTATTGGATTCTGGGGTCCTGTACTTGGCTAGACTGCCAAAATGTCTCACATGTGGTACCCACATACTCAGGAGAAAAAGCAGAATGTATTTTGGGGAGTAATTCCACATATACCCATGACATGTGTGAGCAATAAATCATTTAAGTGACAATTTTGTAGAAGAAAAAAAAAAGTTTGTAATTTTTCAAAAACTTGTGATAAAAAATTATTTTGTCTGTTGATTCAACATTCCACTCAGCAAATAGTTTGGGGTGTCTACTTTCCAAAAAGAGGTTGTTTTGGGGGGGTGGGGGAGTTTTATGCCCAGCATTAGAAGTGTATGCCACACATCATTCACTCTTCTAACCACCTGAAGACCAAGCCTTTTCTGACACTTTTTGGTCACATGAAAAAAATCTGTATTTTTTGCTAGAAAATTAATTTAAACCCCAAACATTATATATTTGTTTAAAGTAGACACCCTAGTGAATAAAATGGTGGGTGCTACAATTTTTCATGTCACAATGATTATTCAAATGCAAATTAAAAAAATACACTTTTTTTACTTTTAATGCACAAAAACACAATATGTTGGCCAATTATTTGGCAAAATATAAAAGATGATGGAATGCCGAGTAAATAGATACCAAACATGACATGATTTAAAACTGCACATGCCCCATGCAATGGCGACAAACTGCAAACATTTTTAACATCCATAGGCAACGTTTTAAAAGCCTTTACAAGCTACCATTTTAGATTTACAGAGGAGGTCTAGTGTTAGAATTACTGCCCTTCATCTGACATTTGTGGTGATACCTGACATGCATGGTGCAACCGCTGTTTACATACCGGCACAGGGTCAACACTCCTGCACACAGGTGTGCACGTGCGTGGGGGGGGGCAAGGTTTTTTTTCATTATTTTGTTATTTTGATTTTTTTCAATTATTTTTACACTGTCCCTTTAATTTTTTTTTTATCACTTTTAATGCTATCACAGGGAATGCAAATATCCCCTATAACCTCAATGGGGAGAAATCTGGGGTCTATCAGACTCTGGATCTCTCCTCTGCCCTTACATTATCTAATCAAACCAAGATCGGTGATCAGATGCTTTCCCAATTTACAAATGGTGCTGTTTATATCCTGCGAAACTGAAGTGATGAAATGCTCGTAGCTTCCGAATTCTTAGACTATAGAGATGATTGGCACCATTCTGGTCTCCAATCAGCTCTATGGTCAGCTGGCAGAAACACCGGATGCATTCTCAGGTTCCCCTGATGGCACGGAACTGCCCGAGAAGGCCATGGAAGGCAGCGGGGGAGGGGGGCATCATATCCTGCTGCTTGTAAAAGCAATCTTGCAGCTAATTAGCCACTAGGATTGCTTTTACATGAAAGTTGATCGCCGGCTGAAAAAAATGATACCAGGATGATGTCTGCAGCTGTAGGCATCATCCTGGTATAACCATTCAAAGTCCAGTGATGTACCAGTACATCGCTGGTCCTTGTTGGGTATATATACTATATTATTTTTTTTGTATGCAGCCTGTGGACTGAATGAAAAAAAAGAGAAGAAATCTCTGGCAGAAAAAGTGTGTGGTATGCCCACCATTAGAATATACCGCCCTGCATCCACCCACTTCTAATGGTGGGCACACATTAGGTCACACTTTGCCACAAGTGCCAGTTCCAAGATTGTACAAATGTCTAAATAGTGGCACGCTTGAATAAAAATTGTCCACGTATAAGTGGTACCCCATATGGAAAAAGGATGACACCAAGTCCCAAACTATCTTGCCACTGCTCCCCATGTAGTCTGGGCATCCAGGGGGCTCCACGTGACTATCTTTTCCCTCGTAAATCTGAAACTTATAAATAGATATGAGCGAATTATTCAAAAATTCGATTCAGCTGATTCGCCGAATTTGCGGGAGAAATTCGATTCGATGTGAATTTATTCGCTGCGAATTTAACTAATTAAAAGGGTGTTTCTAGGCTTCAGAGAGCCTTTATATTAGTGCAGAACACTGTACCTTTAATTTAAATGCCCTTGGAGTCTGCTGGGGAAGAGAAATAATACTGTCAGTCAGTATGACATGCAGATGAGTGCCGTCGATCTTAGAATCACCGCACACTTCACTCATTTGGGCAGTCACGGGGCACGACAAAGAAGAAGAAGAATGAAAAGAAGAAGAATGAAAAGAAGAAGAAGAATGAAAAGAAGAATGAGAAGAATGAAAAGAAGAAGAAGAATGAAAAGAAGAATGAAAAGAAGAATGAAAAGAAGAAGAATGAAAAGAAGAATGAAAAGAAGAAGAAGAAGAATAAAAAGAAGAATGAGAAGAAGAATGAAAAGAAGAATGAAAAGAAGAATGAGAAGAATGAAAAGAAGAAGAATGAAAAGAAAAATGAGAAGAATGAAAAGATTCTTCTTCTTCTTCTTTTCATTCTTCTTTTCATTCTTCTTCTTCTTTTCATTCTTCTTCTTCTTTTCATTCTTCTTTTCATTCTTCTCATTCTTCTTTTCATTCTTCTCATTCTTCTTCTCATTCTTCTTTTCATTCTTCTTCTTCTTTTCATTCTTCTTTTCATTCTTCTCATTCTTCTTTTCAATCTTCTTTTCATTCTTCTTCTCATTCTTCTTTTCATTCTTCTTCTTCTTTTCATTCTTCTTTTCATTCTTCTTCTACTTCTTTTCATTCTTCTTCTTCTTTTCATTCTTCTTTTCATTCTTCTCATTCTTCTTTTCATTCTTCTCATTCTTCTTCTCATTCTTCTTTTCATTCTTCTTCTCATTCTTCTTTTCATTCTTCTTCTTCTTTTCATTCTTCTTTTCATTCTTCTCATTCTTCTTTTCATTCTTCTTCTCATTCTTCTTTTCATGAAGAAGAAAAGAAGAATGAGAAGAATGAAAAGAAGAATGAAAAGAAGAAGAATGAAAAGAAGAATGAGAAGAAGAATGAAAAGAAGAATGAAAAGAAGAATGAGAAGAATGAAAAGAAGAATGAGAAGAATGAAAAGAAGAAGAAGAAGAATGAAAAGAAGAAGAATGAAAAGAAGAATGAAAAGAAGAAGAAGAAGAATGAAAAGAAGAATGAAAAGAAGAAGAAGAATGAAAAGAAGAAGAAGAAGAATGAAAAGATGAAGAATAAGAATGAAAAGAAGAATGAGAAGAATGAAAAATAGAAGAATAATGAAAAGAAGAATGAAAAGAAGAAGAAGATGAATGAAAAGAAGAAGAAGAATGAAAAGAAGAATGAAAAGAAGAAGAAGAAGAATGAAAAGAAGAATGAGAAGAATGAAAAGATTCTTCTTCTTTTCATTCTTCTTTTCATTCTTCTTCTTCTTCTCATTCTTCTTCTTTTCATTCTTCTTTTCATTCTTCTTTTCATTCTTCTTCTCATTCTTCTTTTCATTCTTCTTCTCATTCTTATTTTCATTCTTCTTCTTCTTTTCATTTTTCTTTTCATTCTTCTCATTCTTCTTTTCATTCTTCTTTTCATTCTTCTTCTCATTCTTCTTTTCATTCTTCTTCTTTTCATTCTTCTTTTCATTCTTCTTCTTCTTCTTTTCATTCTTCTTCTTCTTTTCATTCTTCTTTTCATTCTTCTCATTCTTCTTTTCATTCTTCTCATTCTTCTTCTCATTCTTCTTTTCATTCTTCTTCTCATTCTTCTTTTCATTCTTCTTCTTCTTTTCATTCTTCTCATTCTTCTTTTCATTCTTCTTCTCATTCTTCTTTTCATGAAGAAGAAAAGAAGAATGAGAAGAATGAAAAGAAGAATGAAAAGAATGAGAAGAAGAATGAAAAGAAGAATGAGAAGAATGAAAAGAAGAATTAAAAGAAGAAGTATTCCAGTACAGCAAAAAGTGTATCTGCAGAGAGCTCCGCTATTTCTGACAGTTCTCTGACAGTTCCTTCACATTTACAGCGGTTGAAACATTGTATCTGTTTCCGAATAAAAACATCTGTATCCTAAATGGAAACAAATAGATACAATGTTTCAACCGCTGTACATGTGAAGGAACTGTCAGAGAACTGTCAGAAATAGCGGAGCTCTCTGCAGGGACACTTTTGCCGGCTGATCGGGAAAAATCCGATTCGTTCATCCAAAGTATGCTAATATTCGGATTCGGCACGAATCGAATTTTTCCTGAAATTCGAAACTAATTCCACTTCGCCTGGTTCGATTCGCTCATCTCTACTTATAAATATAGCCTGTTGCCCTCTCACAGGTCTTCTACATCTTGACCCCATATCTGGCACGCTTGCTGGGAAGAATTGTTTGAATGCAAGGTGGACGGGAAAAATTAATGAGGGACTACTCAACGCAGATGTTTTGCTGGGGAGTATAGACATCTGCAAATTTTTGGTTACGGTGATTTGCGAGGGGCTGAATTTTGTGGAGTCGGTCAAATTCAGGGTCACCCCGAGGATGACAGAGTGTATTGTTGTTGAAATGCTTACAACACATTATACTCTCATATCTATGCCTGGCCATGACAGCAGAGAACACGGCATATGATGAATCGGTCTGCAGACCAATACAACTGCAATTCATTTTTTTTTGTAATGCCCATGTTGAGGGTTAGGCCCCAAAAAAATGTAAATTTGGAAACCGTAATGGGTTTCCATGCGACTGGTCTGGCAAGGTTTGAATTTGGGTTGGTGGCGATAAATTGTGCATATAAATTGTTTTGATCCACAATCAACACATACAGATATTCCATGAAAAACATCTCCAAAAATCAAGGGGAGGAGTTAAATTTGCTATGTCCACCTGAATTCCGGGTTGGGCAGTGAATGGGGGAAGTACGGGTGCTGCAGAATTTGTGGGCTGTCAATCAGGATTTGCAAGCACATCTGGAAGGATACTAAGGGCTCTACAGGCCTGTGTGCGAATTCTTGGTGGCAGCGGGACAATACTTGTGCACGCCACCGCACCGGCTTGTACTGGACCTATGGGACTCACCACGTCACCAGGTCATACTGCAGTGCTGGTATTATTATTATTATACAGGATTTATAGCGCCAACAGTTTGCTCAGCGCTTTACAATATAACGGGAGACAATACAGCAACAATACAGTTCAATACAAGAGGGTTAGGAGGGCCCTGATCCTGGGAGCTTACAATCTAAGAGGTATGTGAAAGACCAGGATGTACTAGGCCGCTAGTGCTCGCCAGTTCACCAAAAGGTAGCGTGGCACTAGTACTGGCACTCTGCTGCATATGAGAGTCATCAAAATTTACCAGCAAGTGCTAACAGAGATCAGGCCTGATTCTGCGAACACTGCGGTTTTGTGTGTAATGTATCAAGTGATAGTCACCTACTGACACTGCACTTGCTGGGGGAGAAGGGGGGTAAGCGTAGGGGCTAAACGCAGGAGCTCAGGTCTCCTGTCTCTAACAAAGGTTTTAGATCTTAGGTCTATTGTCTCTAATAAAGGTTTTAGGTCTCAGGTTTCCTGTCTCTAACAAAGGTTATAGGTCTTAGGTCTCCCATCTCTAACAAAGGTTTTAGGTCTTAGGTCTCCTGTCTCTAACAAAGGTTTTAGGTCTTAGGTCTCCTGTCTCTAACAAAGGTTTTAGGTCTTAGGTCTCCTGTTTCTAACAAAGGTTATAGGTCTTAGGTCTCCCGTCTCTAACAAAGGTTTTAAGTCTTAGGTCTCCTGTCTCTAACACATGTTATAGGTCATAGGTAGAGATGAGCGAATCGAACTAGGCGAACCGGAATTCGAGTCGAATTTCAGGAAATATTCGATTCGTGTCGAAACCGAAATTTTGCCTACTTCGGGTGCGCGAATCGAACATTTCCCGATCAGCCGGCAAAAGTGTCCCTGCAGTGAGCTCCGCTATTTCTGACAGTTCTCTGACAGAAGGAACACATGTTTAGCGGTTGAAACATTGTATCTATTAGTTTACATTTAGGATACAGATGTTTCAACCACTGTACATGTGAAGAAGTTGTGAGAGAACTGTCAGAAATAGAGGAACTCTGCACATACACTTTTTGCCGGCTTGGAATTATTCTTCTTTTCATCCTACTTCTTCTTCTTCTTCATCCTCAGAAGAAGAGGATGAGGATGAGGATGAAGAAGAAGAAGAAGAAGAAGAAGAAGTAGGATGAAAAGAAGAATAATTCCAAGCCGGCAAAAAGTGTATGTGCAGAGTTCCTCTATTTCTGACAGTTCTCTCACAGCTTCTTCACATGTACAGCGGTTGAAACATCTGTATCCTAAATGGAAACTAATAGATACAATTTGTATCTATTAGTTTCCATTTAGGATACAGATATTTCAACCGCTGTACATGTGAAGAAGCTGTGAGAGAACTGTCAGAAATAGAGGAACTCTGCACATACACTTTTTGCCGGCTTGGAATTATTCTTCTTTTCATTCTTCTTCTTCTTCCTCATCCTCATCCTCATCCTCATCCTCTTCTTCTGAGGATGAGGATGAAGAAGAAGAAGAAGAAGAAGTAGGATGAAAAGAAGAATAATTCCAAGCCGGCAAAAAGTGTATGTGCAGAGTTCCTCTATTCTGCAGATACACTTAGAGGAGCTCTGCAGATACACTTAGAGGAGCTCTGCACATACACTTTTTGCCGGCTTGGAATTAATCTTATTTTCATCCTACTTCTTCTTCTTCTTCTTCTTCTTCTTCATCCTCATCCTCAGAAGAAGAAGAGGATGAGGATGAGGATGAAGAAGAAGAAGAAGAAGTAGGATGAAAATAAGAATAATTCCAAACCGGAAAAAAGTGTATGTGCAGAGCTCCTCTAAGTGTATCTGCAGAGCTCCTCTAAGTGTATCTGCAGAATAGAGGAACTCTGCACATACACTTTTTGCCGGAAACCGCTGTATGGAGTGAATGTCCCAGAACTGTCAGAAATAGACTATTTATGACAGTTCTGGGACATTCACTGCATACAGCTGTTTTAACCGCTGTATGGAGGGAATGTCATGGAACTGTCAGAAATAGACTATTAATGACAGTTCTGGGACTGTCCTTCAATGCAGCGGTTGAAACATTGTATGTATTTGTTTCCATAAATGGATCCATTTATGGAAACAAATACATACAATGTTTCAACCGCTGCATGGAAGGACAGTCCCAGAACTGTCATTAATAGTCTATTTCTGACAGTTCCATGACATTCCCTCCATACAGCGGTTAAAACAGCTGTATGGAGTGAATGTCCCAGATCTATCAGAAATAGACTATTTATGACAGTTCTGGGACATTCACTGCATACAGCTGTTTTAACCGCTGTATGGAGGGAATGTCATGGAACTGTCAGAAATAGACTATTAATGACAGTTCTGGGACTGTCCTTCCATGCAGCGGTTGAAACATTGTATGTATTTGTTTCCATAAATGGATCCATTTATGGAAACAAATACATACAATGTTTCAACCGCTGTATGGAAGGACAGTCCCACAACTGTCATTAATAGTCTATTTCTGACAGTTCCATGACATTCCCTCCATACAGCGGTTAAAACAGCTGTATGGAGTGAATGTCCCAGATCTATCAGAAATAGACTATTTATGACAGTTCTGGGACATTCACTGCATACAGCTGTTTTAACCGCTGTATGGAGGGAATGTCATGGAACTGTCAGAAATAGACTATTAATGACAGTTCTGGGACTGTCCTTCAATGCAGCGGTTGAAACATTGTATGTATTTGTTTCCATAAATGGATCCATTTATGGAAACAAATACATACAATGTTTCAACCGCTGCATGGAAGGACAGTCCCAGAACTGTCATTAATAGTCTATTTCTGACAGTTCCATGACATTCCCTCCATACAGCGGTTAAAACAGCTGTATGGAGTGAATGTCCCAGATCTATCAGAAATAGACTATTTATGACAGTTCTGGGACATTCACTGCATACAGCTGTTTTAACCGCTGTATGGAGGGAATGTCATGGAACTGTCAGAAATAGACTATTAATGACAGTTCTGGGACTGTCCTTCCATGCAGCGGTTGAAACATTGTATGTATTTGTTTCCATAAATGGATCCATTTATGGAAACAAATACATACAATGTTTCAACCGCTGTATGGAAGGACAGTCCCACAACTGTCATTAATAGTCTATTTCTGACAGTTCCATGACATTCCCTCCATACAGCGGTTAAAACAGCTGTATGGAGTGAATGTCCCAGATCTATCAGAAATAGACTATTTATGACAGTTCTGGGACATTCACTGCATACAGCTGTTTTAACCGCTGTATGGAGGGAATGTCATGGAACTGTCAGAAATAGACTATTAATGACAGTTCTGGGACTGTCCTTCAATGCAGCGGTTGAAACATTGTATGTATTTGGAAGGACAGTCCCAGAACTGTCATTAATAGTCTATTTCTGACAGTTCCATGACATTCCCTCCATACAGCGGTTAAAACAGCTGTATGGAGTGAATGTCCCAGATCTATCAGAAATAGACTATTTATGACAGTTCTGGGACATTCACTGCATACAGCTGTTTTAACCGCTGTATGGAGGGAATGTCATGGAACTGTCAGAAATAGACTATTAATGACAGTTCTGGGACTGTCCTTCAATGCAGCGGTTGAAACATTGTATGTATTTGTTTCCATAAATGGATCCATTTATGGATCCATTTATGGAAACAAATACATACAATGTTTCATATGTATTTGTTTCCATAAATGGATCCATTTATGGATCCATTTATGGAAACAAATACATACAATGTTTCAACCGCTGTATGGAAGGACAGTCCCACAACTGTCATTAATAGTCTATTTCTGACAGTTCCATGACATTCCCTCCATACAGCGGTTAAAACAGCTGTATGGAGTGAATGTCCCAGATCTATCAGAAATAGACTATTTATGACAGTTCTGGGACATTCACTGCATACAGCTGTTTTAACCGCTGTATGGAGGGAATGTCATGGAACTGTCAGAAATAGACTATTAATGACAGTTCTGGGACTGTCCTTCAATGCAGCGGTTGAAACATTGCAATGCAGCGGTTGAAACAAATACATACAATGTTTCAACCGCTGCATGGAAGGACAGTCCCAGAACTGTCATTAATAGTCTATTTCTGACAGTTCCATGACATTCCCTCCATACAGCGGTTAAAACAGCTGTATGGAGTGAATGTCCCAGATCTATCAGAAATAGACTATTTATGACAGTTCTGGGACATTCACTGCATACAGCTGTTTTAACCGCTGTATGGAGGGAATGTCATGGAACTGTCAGAAATAGACTATTAATGACAGTTCTGGGACTGTCCTTCCATGCAGCGGTTGAAACATTGTATGTATTTGTTTCCATAAATGGATCCATTTATGGAAACAAATACATACAATGTTTCAACCGCTGCATGGAAGGACAGTCCCAGAACTGTCATTAATAGTCTATTTCTGACAGTTCCATGACATTCCCTCCATACAGCGGTTAAAACAGCTGTATGGAGTGAATGTCCCAGATCTATCAGAAATAGACTATTTATGACAGTTCTGGGACATTCACTGCATACAGCTGTCTTAACCGCTGTATGGAGGGAATGTCATGGAACTGTCAGAAATAGACTATTAATGACAGTTCTGGGACTGTCCTTCCATGCAGCGGTTGAAACATTGTATGTATTTGTTTCCATAAATGGATCCATTTATGGAAACAAATACATACAATGTTTCAACCGCTGCATGGAAGGACAGTCCCAGAACTGTCATTAATAGTCTATTTCTGACAGTTCTATGACATTCCCTCCATACAGCGGTTGAAACCGCTGTATGGAGTGAATGTCCCAGAACTGTCAGAAATAGACAGAAACTGTCACAGAACTGTCCTTCTTCTCATCCTTCTCCTTCTTCTCATCCTTCTTCTCATCCTTCTTCTCATCCTTCTCCTTCTTCTCATCCTTCTCCTTCTTCTCATCCTTCTCCTTCTGCTCATCCTTCTTCTCATCCTTCTCCTTCTTCTCATCCTTCTCCTTCTCCTTCTTCTCATCCTTCTCCTTCTCCTTCTTCTCATCCTTCTCCTTCTCATCCTTCTCCTTCTCCTTCTCATCCTTCTCCTTCTTCTCATCCTTCTCCTTCTTCTCATCCTTCTCCTTCTCCTTCTTCTCATCCTTCTCCTTCTCCTTCTCATCCTTCTCCTTCTTCTCATCCTTCTCCTTCTCCTCATCCTTTTTCTTCTCATCCTTCTCCTTCTCCTTCTTCTCATCCTTCTCCTTCTTCTCATCCTTCTCCTTCTTCTCATCCTTCTCCTTCTTCTCATCCTTCTCCTTCTTCTCCTTCTTCTCATCATTCTCCTTCTTCTCATCCTTCTCCTTCTTCTCATCCTTCTCATCCTTCTTCTCATCCTTCTTCTTCTCATCCTTCTCCTTCTTCTCATCCTTCTCCTTCTCCTTCTTCTCATCCTTCTCCTTCTTCTCATCCTTCTCCTTCTTCTCATCCTTCTCCTTCTCATCCTTCTCCTTCTCCTTCTTCTCTTCCTTCTCCTTCTTCTCATCCTTCTCCTTCTTCTCATCCTTCTTCTTCTCATCCTTCTCCTCCTTCTTCTCATCCTTCTTCTCATCCTTCTTCTTCTCATCCTTCTCCTTCTTCTCATCCTTCTCCTTCTCCTTCTTCTCATCCTTCTCCTTCTTCTCATCCTTCTCCTTCTTCTCATCCTTCTCCTTCTTCTCATCCTTCTCCTTCTCCTTCTTCTCTTCCTTCTCCTTCTTATCATCCTTCTCCTTCTTCTCATCATTCTCCTTCTTCTCATCCTTCTCCTTCTTCTCATCCTTCTTCTTCTCATCCTTTTCCTTCTTCTCATCCTTCTTCTTCTCATCCTTCTTCTTCTCATCCTTCTCCTTCTCATCCTTCTCTTTCTTCTCATCCTTCTCCTTCTCCTTCTTCTCATCCTTCTCCTTCTTCTCATCCTTCTCCTTCTCCTTCTTCTCATCCTTCTCCTTATTCTCAGCCTTCTTCTTCTCATCCTTCTCCTTCTCATCCTTCTCCTTCTCATCCTTCTCCTTCTTCTCATCCTTCTCCTTCTTCTCATCCTTCTCCTTCTCCTTCTTCTCATCCTTCTCCTTCTCCTTCTTCTCATCCTTCTCCTTCTCCTTCTTCTCATCCTTCTCCTTCTTCTCATCCTTCTCCTTCTTCTCATCCTTCTCCTTCTCCTTCTTCTCATCCTTCTCCTTCTCCTCATCCTTTTTCTTCTCATCCTTCTCCTTCTCCTTCTTCTCATCCTTCTCCTTCTTCTCATCCTTCTCCTTCTTCTCATCCTTCTCCTTCTTCTCATCCTTCTCCTTCTTCTCATCCTTCTCCTTCTCCTTCTTCTCTTCCTTCTCCTTCTTATCATCCTTCTCCTTCTTCTCATCATTCTCCTTCTTCTCATCCTTCTTCTTCTTCTCATCCTTCTTCTTCTCATCCTTTTCCTTCTTCTCATCCTTCTTCTTCTCATCCTTCTTCTTCTCATCCTTCTCCTTCTCATCCTTCTCTTTCTTCTCATCCTTCTCCTTCTCCTTCTTCTCATCCTTCTCCTTCTTCTCATCCTTCTCCTTCTTCTCATCCTTCTCCTTATTCTCAGCCTTCTTCTTCTCATCCTTCTCCTTCTCATCCTTCTCCTTCTCATCCTTCTCCTTCTTCTCATCCTTCTCCTTCTTCTCATCCTTCTCCTTCTCCTTCTTCTCATCCTTCTCCTTCTCCTTCTTCTCATCCTTCTCCTTCTCCTTCTTCTCATCCTTCTCCTTCTTCTCATCCTTCTCCTTCTTCTCATCCTTCTCCTTCTCCTTCTTCTCATCCTTCTCCTTCTCCTCATCCTTTTTCTTCTCATCCTTCTCCTTCTCCTTCTTCTCATCCTTCTCCTTCTTCTCATCCTTCTCCTTCTTCTCATCCTTCTCCTTCTTCTCCTTCTTCTCATCATTCTCCTTCTTCTCATCCTTCTCCTTCTTCTCATCCTTCTCATCCTTCTTCTCATCCTTCTTCTTCTCATCCTTCTCCTTCTTCTCATCCTTCTCCTTCTCCTTCTTCTCATCCTTCTCCTTCTTCTCATCCTTCTCCTTCTCATCCTTCTCCTTCTCCTTCTTCTCTTCCTTCTCCTTCTTCTCATCCTTCTCCTTCTTCTCATCCTTCTTCTTCTCATCCTTCTCCTCCTTCTTCTCATCCTTCTTCTCATCCTTCTTCTTCTCATCCTTCTCCTTCTTCTCATCCTTCTCCTTCTCCTTCTTCTCATCCTTCTCCTTCTTCTCATCCTTCTCCTTCTTCTCATCCTTCTCCTTCTTCTCATCCTTCTCCTTCTTCTCATCCTTCTCCTTCTCCTTCTTCTCTTCCTTGTCCTTCTTATCATCCTTCTCCTTCTTCTCATCATTCTCCTTCTTCTCATCCTTCTCCTTCTTCTCATCCTTCTTCTTCTCATCCTTTTCCTTCTTCTCATCCTTCTTCTTCTCATCCTTCTTCTTCTCATCCTTCTCCTTCTCATCCTTCTCTTTCTTCTCATCCTTCTCCTTCTCCTTCTTCTCATCCTTCTCCTTCTTCTCATCCTTCTCCTTCTCCTTCTTCTCATCCTTCTCCTTATTCTCAGCCTTCTTCTTCTCATCCTTCTCCTTCTCATCCTTCTCCTTCTCATCCTTCTCCTTCTTCTCATCCTTCTCCTTCTTCTCATCCTTCTCCTTCTCCTTCTTCTCATCCTTCTCCTTCTCCTTCTTCTCATCCTTCTCCTTCTCCTTCTTCTCATCCTTCTCCTTCTTCTCATCCTTCTCCTTCTTCTCACCCTTCTCCTTCTCCTTCTTCTCATCCTTCTCCTTCTCCTTCTTCTCATCCTTCTCCTTCTCCTTCTCCTTCCTCATCTCCAAGGGCATTTAAATTAAAGGTACAGTGTTCTGCACTAATTTAAAGGCTCTCTGAAGCCTAGAAACCCTTTAAATAAGTCATCTTCGTAGCGGAGAAATTCGCATCGAATCGAATTTCACACTGGAATTCGCCGAATCAGCCGAATCGAATTTTTCATTTCTTCGCTCATCTCTAGTCATAGGTCTCCTGTCTCTAACAAAGGTTTTAGGTCTCAGGTCTCCTGTCTCTAACAAAGGTTTTAAGTCTTAGGTCTCCCGTCTCTAACAAAGGATTTAGGTCTTAGGTCTTCCATCTCTAACAAAGGTTTTAGGTCTTAGGTCTCCTGTCTCTAATAAAGGTTTTAGGTCTTAGGTCTCCTGTCTCTAATAAAGGTTTTAGGTCTCAGGTCTCCTTTCTCCGAAACATGTTATAGGTCATAGGTCTCCTGTATCTAACAAAGGTTTTAGGTCTTAGGTCTCCCCTCTCAAACTTGCCATGTTCGTTTTCTTCCCATGTATCTTCACTGCCCCAATAGAAGGCAGGTACTTCTTTAGTGCCATCTTGACTGGCTACAAAGATGAAAAGATTGAAGCTGTGCTCTCCAAATCCAACTTGGGCATTGCCAGGGTGGACTTTGAGGGCTACCAACCAGAAGGCCTGGAGAAGAAGCCCCTCATAGAAAACAAGAACACCACCAGCTCACTTGGGGTCTTCAATATTATTCTACAGCTGAGTGTGGGTGACACCGTCTGCTTTGACCTGGTGATCGGAAAGTTGGCCCATTCTGATGAGCCTCTGACAGTGTTCAGCGGCATCTTCTTGTACGAGGGGGAAGTGGACTTCTAGGGGGACTCAAACTACTCAAGCTGTTGATTTTTTTGTACAATAAGAAGGGTGAAACCTCTCTATGGTGATTTTTGAGTCATTTTTCTGTTGTTAATATTATCTGGGGCCAGAAGAGTAATGAGTGAGTGTCTGAGGACAATCCTGGAAGATAAGAAAATATTTCCCCACCAAGGGACATCTTCCTGGATGAGGGGCCCGGCAGCCATCTTGTATTAACATCTGCTCAGCAAGCCTATGAATGCACCTCACAAATCCAGCTATCCCCATTATATAACCGCTTAGCTTTTCGACATTACCAAGGCTATCCCAGCACAAAGTCACCGGCACAAATTAAACAATCTTTATTGTATAAGACAAGATATATCAATGATGTGACTGGACAGACGAGTTACATGGAATCAGTTGTGTTGTGTTTATTAAATGGAGTCAGATCTGTCATGGAAATTTTCTATTACAGGTTGTCCTTTAAATGTGTCATATATTAGTGTTATTCATATGTCTCTCGTGTGGCTTAATTAAAGCTCTGAAGGCTGCAATTGGCCATGCGCATTTACAATGTCTATATATTACAGTACTCAGCTCGGTAACGGATGAGATGGCAGATCTGCGTTTATAGACTGGTGTGTATGCCACCACGGCATTCGATGCGAATGCCGCCGGCGGTAGGCCGTGGGCCTGTATCCACATATCAGCAGCATAGTACCACATGGACTTCGTATGGCCAGGCGCCGGGCAGTGCGAACTCCGCGTGTAGGCTCATGTATATCTCTACAAGCCGCTACCGACCTGAACTGTATCTGGATGGATGTGTTTTAATAAAGATCGTATCGGGCCCATTCAGATACAGACTGACACTGTTTAATCTAGGGGATGCTTGTACAGACAATGTACATACTGCTGGGAGTTGATAGCATGTAAATAATGGGAAACTTGCTCTCCAAAGAGAGCTTACGGGGGAGGGCAGGAAAAACTGGTTTAACTGGATTTAGTAAGAGGGAACTTTACACTCCGAGCAGGATAAACATTCTCGTGTATGGACACTCCCTATACATTGTTCTGTGGGAGGGGATTGACTTGGCCCCCGTGCGGGGGTGTGTGTTTTTGTAAGATAATAAAACAGGAGTCTGGTGTTAGACCCAGAGTGGATTCCCACTCCAACCTGGGAGTGTCGTCTGATTATTCCTGGATCACGGGAGCTCCATTTCCCCACATCTCAAGAGAGCTAAACCTTTGCACACCAGTTGGAGGCGCAGGAATCGTGGAGCTAAGCTGCAGTCGCGGTAAGCGAAGTTCGCACAGCTTTATGGGGGATTGCTGCGCATCCAACTGCGGGTACTCACGGTAAGGAGAAATTCATTGAAAGCGAATTTCTAAGGCAGATCAGACCTCCATCCACAATCAGAGGTGTCTGTTCCTTCTAACACACAATACATGACAATGATTTGTATCCTGGTGAATGAGTGTGTGTGTGTGGGGGGGGTGTCCGGGGTTGTTGCCAGCCTACTACTCAGGGTGCAACCATAGAGGTAGGCTGGGCCAAGCAGATTTAAATTACAAATGGAGACTAAAAATTAATTGTGGATGGAGTGGGGAAGGATTAGAACTCTAGTCAGGTTTTTACTATCTGGGGCTCCTTTGAGAGATTTTCCTACACTTCCTGTCCTGACAACAATTTACCAATCAGGAAGTCAGGGGAACTCTACAAGGAATAAAAATCTGACAGGGGCTCTAGCTTTCTTCTAAGCTACTAAGGTATTTTCCTTTCTTGTCCATTGAGGGACACAGGAGGCAGGTTATGCTGCCGCCTATGGGCAGGGTCATCTTCGCCACGCATGCTTTCGGGTGGAGCATGCTCATCGATGTCCAGAGACCAGGTGGAGTTTGCAGTCATGTGAAAAGTCAAACATTAAGGCAGTTCCCCGACTTGGAGATGAACCTTCACTGAGTGATGTAATTAAAGCACAGAGTTCCTCTGAAAAGCGACTTGTCTCATGACACTACATGCTGTATCTTGTATGTTGTATTAGGAGGGATGTGCTGAGCCTGTGCCCACTCCACCAGTCCAGTGTACCTCTGTTACCTCACTCCCAGTAACAGAATGAAGTCCCACCATGCACCTAGCATGGACGTCATGCATGCTCCTTCCTTCTCGTACCTCATGACCAGGCCATAGATCTCTGTAATGTGGGTTTGGATCTTCTTTCTGTTGGATGCCGACCGCTAGAGAGGGAGCCAGACAATGAGCCCCTCGCTACCAGAGGACATGCTATCTTACTAGGTACCACACCTAACAATTGGTTGCTTGTAGCTTGTTCCTTCACTTGGTTACCCATAGCAACTACACTCCTCTCCTGGTCTTGCTGAGTTAACCCTTTTATAACAATGTTACTTTATAACCCACAGTGCAATACACACCCGTGTTCTTTAGATGCACCAGAACCAACACTATTCACCCTTTTGAATACCTTCAGACCAGGATCCTTCACTGAATGGGTTGCAGTATACAGTTAAATTTGAACATCTTTCCCCTAGCTATAACTATAGTAGTGTGGCTGCCCAGGCATACCTCTGTGAGGCAAGAGTCCATGGCATTATTCATGGCTTGATGTCTCCAAAAGTCCCAGTGTCTTCAATGGGCTGCAGGGCTTGTACCAAATACCCAGGAACTGAGTTACAATAGTATTGGACACGAGCAAACAGAAAACCTATAAGTTAGTCCTTGTGTAACCCCTTCTGCTCCCAGCAAGCTTCAGTTATTTGTTATTATCTTAAGTGGTTGGATGCTTCAGCTCTGAAGAAAAAAATCTACTTATTTTTTTGCTAGCTTTCTAACTTTGTGGACTTTTCTTCTTGGTGACATTAGTGATGCTACACTAATGGAGTTTTCTTTCTTGGTGACAACAATCAATGTTCCTTGGTGAGCTCAATCAAGGTTCCTTGGTGACATCAATCAATCAAGTTTTCTTGGTGATACCAATCAAGGTTTCTTGGTGACATCAATCAAGTTTCCTAGGTGACATCAATCAATCAAGGTTCCTTGGTAACATCAGTCAAGGTTTCTTGGAGACATCAATCAAGGTTTTCTTTGCGACCTCAATCAAGGTTCCTTAATGACTTCAATCAATCAAGTTTTCTTGGTGACACCAATCAAGGTTCCTTGGTGACCTCACTCTAGGTTCCTTGGTAACATCAATCAAGGTTTCTTGGTGACATCAATCAAGGTTCCTTGGTTACTTCAATCAATCAAGGTTCCTTGGTGACATCAATCAATCTATCAAGGTTCTTTGGTGAACTCAGATGATCTCGATCAGCTATCCTGATCAGTTTTTTCTCAGCACTAGATTTTGAAGCTGGACCCTCCTGGACTGTACATGTAAAACTAACCTGGAATGTAACCTTTGGGAACTGGACTTTTCATTGTGGTGCTCTCCAGGCCAGGGTGTACTGTTATGCTTTCGGGTCCAGAGCTGTCCTGCGGTCACAGGTGTGGCCCTGTCTTTGAAGACTCACTTAGTGAGCAGAGCCAGTTGTGATGAAGCATTGGGAGCTAACTCATTGATGGCCACCATTTTAAATTTCCTGCCACTTTTTAACAGGGTAAGAGTTAAGGCCAAGGAATTGGGTGCTGATGGCATTCACTGGGTGAAGCTTTGACTTCTCTTTCTCTCTATTCAGCTTGGAGGAAGTATCATTCTGCTTTTGCTCTTGAAGCATCATGTGGATCTCCCTGCCTACACTTACTTGATCACCCCCGCCCACCTGAAACCCTCAGCCCGAGCTGCCTGGGTTTATGAGACTTAAAACCTTGCCACACATTGGGCCTAGTTGAATTACCACTGTACAAACACAACATGTCTTCAATAAGACAGCCAGAACTGTCCCACTCTACCCCAACAGTCTATCTCTGGTTGGGGTCAGTACAGGTCTCCTGAAGTGGACACAGATTTACTGGGGTTGTTTCAAACCTTATAGATGTACTACCCGTCATCTGGAGAATCAGCCTTTTGTTCCAGGCCTTGGGCTTTTTAAAGGTTACTGTTGGGCAAGGTTGCTCATTTTCTTTAGGGCTGGGGTGTCAAACTGGCGGCCCTCAAGCTGTTGCAAACTACAAGTCCCATCATGCTTCTTCCTTTGAGAGTCATGCTTGTAACTGTCAATCTTGCAATGCCTCATGGGACTTGATGTTTGGCAACAGTTGGAGGGTCACCAGTTTGACACCTGTGCTTTAGGGGTTTAATTCCTCCCTTTATAAGTCAGTATCATTCTCCCTCCCTCATCTTTCAGGGTGTGTAGGGTGCCAAGGGGTTACACTCATAATTTAGACTCCCTTTTTCAATTGTAACTCAGTCCTTGTCATCAACCCCTCATGCCTGGGAGCCTGAACGTGGGGTGAAACATCCAAATGGTCTCTCTAGACCAAGTACTTCCAGATATTACCTGTCTGCCTTTTTGTCTGAAAGGGGCAGTTTATTCCCTTCACCATGAACGTCTTCACTTGCAGGGGTGTCCCCATGTCTGGGGCTCAAATCGGTTTTCTGAGAACAGTTCCTGTCTCATCAAGCATCCCCTCCATGAATTGGTACTCTGACCTGAGCTCCACTGGAAATCCCTCACGTGTTGAAGAGTCTTCCCCTATGGAATGGTCTGGGAGTTTTCCTTGTGGCAGGTCTAGTGGCCTAGTCCCTATGCTGTACTACACTGAGAGTGTTACGTTTCACTATGCTGTCCTCCTTGGAGATAAGAATTTGCCATCTGGTTCTTTTCTGATTCAGTACCTGAAAGCTGTTGATTTCAACCTGGCAGGAAGATTTAATTGCTGGATGTTCCTGTACTCTCCACATTGTCAGCAAGAAGATCATTCTGGGGTCCTGCTGCTAGTTCCCCCAGCAGGTAGGGAGTCTGCCTGGAGACCTTTGTTGGACCTGGTCACTGGAGCTTAAGTTCTCATTTGATGACCAATGTGCAATTCCTCCAGACTCCTTCCCTTGCTCCTTTTCCTAATCAGGTAGACAATCTAGGATCCCATCCCCCTTCCCCTCTCCTCAGCTGAAGATGCTTTGTAGGACCATGCTCCGTGATTAGATGTAGGCAGTTTTGCTTAGAGGCAGCGGTGGGTGTTTAGGCACATGGGTCCCTGTGCATCCTTATGACCTGCTGGTGTTTTGTGCACCATATGGGTTGCGCCATATTTCTTCTCACTGCTTACCCCTGTGGAGGTGTCTTGGCACTTTTTCCTCTTCTAATTAAGCCCTTAGGTACCCTTAGGGTTCTTTCCTACCAGCCTTCAAGAGCTGGCTGGCTGTCTGATATGAAGGATGGGACATTCTGGGTCGTCTGTCTCTCTCTCTCTTTGATATGAAGGATGGGACATTCTGGGTAGTCTGTCTCTCTTTGATAGGAAGGATGAGAGATTCTGGGTAGTCTGTCTCAGTCTTTGATATGAAGGACGGGACATTCTGGGTAGTCTGTCTCGGTCTCTGATATGAAGGACGGGACATTCTGGGTAGTCTGTCTCGGTCTCTGATATGAAGGACGGGACATTCTGGGTAGTCTGTCTCGGTCTCTGATATGAAGGACGGGACATTCTGGGTAGTCTGTCTCGGTCTCTGATATGAAGGACGGGACATTCTGGGTAGTCTGTCTCGGTCTCTGATATGGACGGGACATTCTGGGTAGTCTGTCTCGGTCTCTGATATGAAGGACGGGACATTCTGGGTAGTCTGTCTCTCTCTGATATGGACGGGACATTCTGGGTAGTCTATCTCTCTCTGATATGAAGGACGGGACATTCTGGGTAGCCTGTCTCTCTCTGATATGAAGGACGGGACATTCTGGGTAGTCTGTCTCTCTCTGATATGAAGGACGGGACATTCTGGGTAGTCTGTCTCTCTTTGATATGAAGGATGGGACATTCTGGGTAGTCTGTCTCTCTGATATGAAGGATGGGACATTCTGGGTAGTCTGTCTCTCTCTGATATGAAGGACGGGACATTCTGGGTAGTCTGTCTTGGTCTCTGATATGGACGGGACATTCTGGGTAGTCTGTCTCGGTCTCTGATATGAAGGACGGGACATTCTGGGTAGTCTGTCTCTCTCTGATATGTACGGGACATTCTGGGTAGTCTATCTCTCTCTGATATGAAGGACGGGACATTCTGGGTAGCCTGTCTCTCTCTGATATGAAGGATGGGACATTCTGGGTAGTCTGTCTCTCTCTGATATGAAGGACGGGACATTCTGGGTAGTCTGTCTCTCTCTGATATGAAGGACGGGACATTCTGGGTAGTCTGTCTCTCTCTGATATGAAGGACGGGACATTCTGGGTAGTCTGTCTCTCTCTGATATGAAGGACGGGACATTCTGGGTAGTCTGTCTCTCTTTGATATGAAGGATGGGACATTCTGGGTAGTCTGTCTCTCTGATATGAAGGACGGGACATTCTGGGTAGTCTGTCTCTCTCTGATATAAGATGTAGTCTGTCTGATTTTGGAGGTTTCTGTTTTATTATGTATACCTTTGTTTTATCTTGTCTTCTGTGTCTTTAAGACTTTTCTATCTGTAGTAAAATATCTTTTTTAAACAGTTGGTTGCATGAGAGTTAGGTTTATTGTTTCTTACTTTTTTTTTAGTTATTTTGGCACTTCCCTGATATCTCTGTAAGGTAGATACAATGCAGGAATGGTTATTAGGGGACATTTCTCGGGGCTGCAGTTCCTCTGAACGCCACAAGATGGTGATCTCATTTTTACCCAGACAGGACTTTTCTATGTTATACAGACAGGAAGTGATGTCAGGAACAGCCAGGAAGTGATGTCAGGAAAAGACAGGAAGTCATCTGGAATAAAAACAGGCTGTGCCATGCGGTGTGAAGGATATCGGAGACATTGGTGGACATGGCAGCAGAGGGGGTAATAAGATGTTATGTTCTATTTATACCCAGTAACCCCTCCATCATGTCCGTCCTCTTCCTCCATAGTCACTGTGATGTCTTTTATCTCCAGCAGATAATAATACACACATGTTGATGATACACATCAATATTTAGAAGGACACAAGGATCTCTACAAGGACGTCATGATGGACAATCAGCCGCCCCTCACATCACCGGGTAAGAGGAGACTTTATTGTAAAGGAGAGAGCAGTACGGAGGATCCACCTAGATCCCCCATCATCTGATAAACACATAGAAACAATGGATTCAGTCAGTGTGTGTGTTTCCTACAGATGGATCCAGTCATGGGAACCCACCAGAGAGATGTCCCCGTCCTCTGTATTCCCGGGATTCCACACAGGAAGGTCACACCATCCCTCACCATCATCAGGTAGATGATGACAATTATTGGTAGGTGTGATTTATACACAGCATGTTTGTTACAATGAATGTTTTATTATATCTTTTAGAGTGGAATCCTCGGGGATGATAATATTGATGTTAAAGAAGAGTATAAAGAGGAGGATGAGGAGTATGGAGTGATGGAGGAGTTTTCAGAAGGACACAAGGATATGATGGAGCCACCTAATACCAGGAACCCACCAGAGAGATGTCCCCGTCCTCTGTATTCCCGGGATTCCACACAGGAAGGTCACACCATCCCTCACCATCATCAGGTAGATGATGACAATTATTGGTAGGTGTGATTTATACACAGCATGTTTGTTACAATGAATGTTTTATTATATCTTTTAGAGTGGAATCCTCGGGGATGATAATATTGATGTTAAAGAAGAGTATAAAGAGGAGGATAAGGAGTATGGAGTGATGGAGGAGTTTTCAGAAGGACACAAGGATATGATGGAGCCACCTAATACCAGGAACCCATCAGAGAGATGTCCCCGTCCTCTGTATTCCCGGGATTCCACACAGGAAGGTCACACCATCCCTCACTATTACAAGGTTGGTGGGATGGAGAATCTAGAACATGGACTTGTAGAGACAATGTGTGGAGTTTTTTATGTGACCTTATATTTTACAGATGATATTCTCTCTCATTTCCTTGATTTAGAGTGGAGATCCAATCGATATAGAATTTGAGGTGAAAGCAGAAGAAGAAGAGGCGTATGTGAGGGATGATCAGCAGTCTATGGAGGAGGATGGAATAACGGGGACATTTATAGAGGAGGACACTCCTACAGAGATCAGCACAGGTGGGTCATGAACACTAAATCCATTCCTCCACCCATACTGCTCACTGATTGGTCCAGAGTAGGGCGGGGACTGGGTGATATCAGCCTGTAATCCCCTGGTCACTTTCCTGAGCTGTGTTCCCCGTCCTGTATTCCTGGATTTCTCTCGGATAATCTTCCTTCTCTGTGCTGCAGACACAATTTATGTCTCTAGACTGGATTTATGGAGGTTCTGGGGTTCAGCTGGCAGCAAAATGCTGATTTTCACCATAGGTGTTACTAGACCTAGGCACCTGTGGTGTGTGTGTCTTGGGTCTTCTGTCCCATGTCTGGGTCAGTAAGATCTCAGGCAGAACATTTCTCCCAGGGTTCCTTGCTCTGTAGTATGCTGGCTGTGCCGGGTGGAGGGATATGTCTGTATAGACATCTCCCCGAATCCTGGCCCTCCACCACCTCCCTCACCCACACAACACCCTACCCCCTCCACATCCTGCCGCAACCCCCACAACTTAGTATCTGTCCCCCTGCTCCCTAAAATCTCCCCCCCCGCCCCCATTTTCATGTGCACTCCTGAACGCCCGATCGGTGTGTGCAGCAAGCTTACCGCCATCCACGACCTCTTTGTTTCCCGCTCCTTCAACCTCCTAGCGATTACGGAAACCTGGATCCAGCCCACTGACTCTACCTCCCCTGCTGCACTCTCCTATGGAGGTCTCACCTGGACCCACTCACCCAGGCCCAACGGTCGTAAAGGTGGTGGGGTTGGTCTGCTGTCACCGCAGAGCACCTTCCGAGTCCTCCTAAACCCCCCCTCCCTATCCTTCTCCTCCTTCGAGGCCCACTGCGTCCGACTATTCTCCCCAACCCCCCTGAAGATTGCTGTGATATACCGGCCTCCTGGATCCATACCCCACTTCCTGGATGACTTCTCCTCCTGGCTACCCTTCTTCCTCTCCTCTGAGTTACCCACCATCATCCTTGGGGATTTCAACATCCCTGTCTACCTCGACAACCCGGACACATCCCATCTCCTCCACTTAACCTCCTCCTTTGCACTTTCACAGTGCATACAATCCACCACCCACTCCAACGGTAATATCCTTGATCTTGTCTTCTCCAACTGCTGCGCTCCCCACAACCTCACTAACACCCCCTTCCCTCTCTCTGACCACAACCTGATAACCTTCTCTATCTCCTCGTCCTCCAACGCCTACCCCTCCAAATGTCACACTACTACCAGTCGTAACCTCCGCAACCTTAACCCTGCCCCCCTCCACTCTGCAGCTGATCAACTCCATGACAGCATCCTCCCCCTGTCCTGCCCCGACTTGGCTATGACCGCCTATAACAACGCGCTGTCAACAGCCCTTGACTCACTAGCGCCTTTAACCGCACGCAACATCAGACCCCGACAGCTCCAGCCCTGGAAGACTGATCACACCAAAACCCTCAAACGACACAGCCGTGCCCTGGAGCGACTATGGCGCAAAACAAAATCCCAACAAGCCTTCACCCGCTACAAATCTGCCTTCCACACCTACACCTCCTCCCTCCACGCAGCCATACAAGCCTACTTCCTGACCCTCATCAAGGCCCTCTCCTCCAATCCTCGCCGACTCTTCTCCACCTTCAACTCTCTACTCTCACCACCCCCACCTCCACCCAGCACCTCACTCACCGCCCTTGAGATTGCCAATCACTTCAAAAACAAGATTGACACAATTCGCAAGGACATCTCCGCAACTCATACGCCCCCTCAACCTGTCCCCTCTCACACAGCTACCCCCCCTCCCCCTCGACATAACCCGCTGGGACTTCGTCGCTGCTCAAATTCCCTCCAACCCGTTCCCCCTCACTCAGCTACCCCCTCATCACCTCTCTCCCACGGCCCCACTACTGCTCTGACCTCCACTTCCACCTCACCCTACATTCCTCATACTGAAGCCCCCCCAACACTTCACACCTTTGACCTTACTACCATCGAGGAAGTCTCCAAGATCCACTCTGATGCCCGCCTCACCACCTGCCCCCTCGACCCTATCCCCTCACAACTCCTACGACCTCCCTCCCCCTCCATCCTACGCTCCCTCACCCACATCTTCAATCTCTCCCTCTCCTCCGGCACTTCCCCCTCCCCTCTGAAATATGCACACATCACCCCTATACTTAAAAAGCCCTCCCTGGACCCCAATGACCCGAACAACCTCACACCCATCTTTCTGCTCCCATTTATATCCAAACTCCTCGAGCGCCTCATCTACACCCGCCTAAGCTCTCACCTCAACGACAACCACCTCCTCGATCCCCTACAGTCCGGCTTCCGTCCCCTACACTCCACCGACACTGCCTTACTCAAACTCTCCAACGACCTGCTAACCGCCAAAGCTAATGGCCACTATTCAGTGCTCCTACTCCTTGACCTCTCCGCAGCCTTCGACACAGTCGACCACCCCCTCCTCCTCAAAAAACTAAACCCCCACGGCCTCAGAGATTCTGCTCTCTCCTGGCTCTCATCCTACCTGTCACAACGCTCTTTCAGTGTTACCTATAATGCTACCACCTCCCCCTCACTCCCCCTCTCTGTTGGGGTCCCTCAAGGCTCTGTCCTCGGGCCCCTTCTCTTCTCCATCTACACCTCCTCCCTTGGCCAACTCATACACTCTCACGGCTTCAACTATCACCTCTATGCCGACGACACACAAATCTATCTCTCAACCCCCCACCTCACCCCCTCGGTCTCCGCCCAAATCACACACCTACTGAGCGACATATCAGACTGGATGTCGCTCCACTGAACCTCTCCAAAACCGAGTTTCTTGTCTTCCCCCCAGCCCGGACCCCACCCCCCATTGACTTCTCCATCACATCCAACAACGCCATCATCAAACCCGCCCCGCAGGCCAGAGTACTTGGTGTCATTCTGGACTCCAAGCTATCCTTCCAGCCCCAAGTCCAATCTTTAACAAACTCGTGCAGACTCCAGCTCCGCAACATCGCCAAAATCCGCACGTTCCTAACCCCAGAAACCACCAAACAGTTCATCCACTCCCTCATCATATCACGACTCGACTACTGCAACTCCCTCCTCACTGGCCTGCCTCGCCGCTGGCTATCCCCGCTTCAGTCCATCCTGAATACGGCTGCCAGACTCATTCACCTTTCCAATCCCTCCACTGACCTCTACCCCCCCCTCTGCCAATCCCTCCACTGACTTCCGATTGCGCAACGGATCAAATTCAAAATCCTAACACTGACGTACAAAGCTGTCCACCATACTGCCCCGAACTACATCACTGACCTAATATCCAAGTACCGCCCAACACGCACACTCCGCTCCTCACAAGACCTCCTTCTCTCTAGTTCCCTGGTCTCCTTCTCCCATGCCCACCTCCAGGACTTCTCCAGGGTGTCACCCATCCTCTGGAACTCCCTGCCCCAACCCATCAGATTATCACCTACTCTCCTCTCCTTTAGGCGCACCCTGAAAACCCACCTCTTCAGGGAAGCCTACCCCACCCCCTGCTAACTTGCCGACCTCCTCCACTCTTCCTACCACTCCATCCCCCACAGCTATCTCCTCCTGTGCCACCATCCCCTCCCTCCTAGATTGTAAGCTCCAAAGAGCAGGGCCCTCGATCCCCTCATGTTTTGCATTGTATTGTTCTGTCACATGTTCTGTCCCCCTCTGTAATGTACAGCGCTGAGCCAACTATTGGTGCTTTATAAATACTGTATAATAATGGTCTCAGCCCCAAGTCACTGAGTGCAGTCTCAGGAGATGGGAGGCAGCGGTGTGGGATCTCTGCAACTTGTCTCCAGTAAACATTTAATCTTCCACTGATTACTGAATACCAATATTATGAGTCCTGACCCTTACACTGTATAATTTATATTGTACATTACATACTCCTGACCCCTGCACTATATACTCTATGTTGTACAATACATCCTCCTGACCCCTGCACTATATACTCTGTTGTACATTACATACTCCTGACCCCTGCACTATATACTCTGTTGTACATTACATACTCCTGACCCCTGCACTATATACTCTATATTGTACATTACATACTCCTGACCCCTGCACTATATACTCTATGTTGTACATTACATACTCCTGACCCCTGCACTATATACTCTATGTTGTACATTACATACTCCTGACCCCTGCACTATATACTCTATGTTGTACATTACATACCCCTGACCCCTGCACTATATACTCTGTTGTACATTACATACCCCTGACCCCTGCACTATATACTCTATGTTGTACATTACATACTCCTGACCCCTGCACTATATACTCTATGTTGTACATTACATACCCCTGACCCCTGCACTATATACTCTATGTTGTACATTACATACTCCTGACCCCTGCACTATATACTCTATGTTGTACATTACATACTCCTGACCCCTGCACTATATACTCTATGTTGTACATTACATACTCCTGACCCCTGCACTATATACTCCATGTTGTACGTTACATACTCCTGACTTTTGCTCCCCCCTCCCCCCACTGCTTCTCTTTTGTTACACCCATTTCCTCCCAGCTGGACATTTTATATTGGATGATGTGATTGGAGCACAGACTTTTACATGGTGATAATAATGTGATAACATCCTCCAACTTTGGACCCTTAAACAGAAAGTGATAATGAGGGAGGAGTCAATACCCCAATGATGGTGGTCTTCAGGATCAGTCCAGTCTTCATCTTGGTTGTTCTCCCCCCATCCTCACTCTCTGACCTCTGGTGGGGCTCAGCCCCGCTGTTCTTCATGACTAAATCATGGACTAAATAAGGAAGTGCAGTACTTCTTGTGTTGGGAAGATGGCGATGAGTGATAGAGGGGGTGGGGACCCTCGTCCTATAATCCCCTCATCACTGTCCCTCCTATAAAAGACAGTTCTGGTTGTTTCCTCCCTCTCTGACTAAGGTCCATGAATAAAGAAATGACCTGGTAGGAGATCAGAGGAGCCATTTCCTAGTTCCCTTGAGGGTGGAATTGTAAGCTCCTCAGAGACCAAGCTGCCTGATGTGGGTGGAGTTTTGCTTTGGGAGAACCAATCAGCTCCTGTCTAGTAATCCTCTTTGTCTTTGTATTTTAGTCCATGGCCGGGAGATGAGGAAAACCTCCGAGGATTGTCTCACTTTGTCTCCAGACTGGAAAGTAGAAGATGAGGACATCACACAGTATAGTCCAGGAGAAAACCCGGCTCCCTCCAATGTCCATCCGGCACCACCCAGTGTAGATGGACCATCGGATTCCTCGTATCCTGAGCAACCTCAGACTGTGTGGGACCAGGCCGGCCTTCCAACAGGGAAGAGCTTCTCCTGTACTGAGTGCGGGAAATGTTTCCGTTATAAATCCTATCTTAATAGGCATCAAAGATCTCACACGGGGGAAAAGCCGTATTCCTGTCCTGAGTGCGGGAAATGTTACTATTGTAAATCCAAACTTAATGTGCATAAAAGAACTCACACGGGGGAGATGCCATATTCTTGTACTGTGTGCGGGAAATGCTTTTCAGTCAAGTCCACTCTTTACATACATCAAAGATCTCACACAGGCGAGAAGTCATATTCATGTCCTGAGTGCGGGAAATGTTTTTCACAGAAGTTCGATCTTTACATACATCAGAGAACTCACACGGGGGAGAAGCCTTATTCCTGTCCTGAGTGCAAGAAATGTTTTTCACAGAAGTCCAGTCTTCACAAACATCAGAGATCTCACACAGGGGAGAAGCCGTATTCCTGTCCTGAGTGCGGGAAATGTTTTTCACTGAAGTCCAATTTTTACAGACATCAGAGAACTCACACGGGGGAGAAGCCGTATTCCTGTGCTGAGTGCGAGAAATGTTTTTCAGAGAAGTCCGATCTTCACAAACATCAGCGATCTCACACAGGGGAGAAGCCGTATTCCTGTCCTGAGTGCGGGAAATGTTTTTCACAGCAGTCCCATATTTCCAGCCATCAGAGATGTCATACGGGGGAGAAGCCTTATTCTTGTCCTGAGTGCAAGAACTGTTTTTCAGACAAGTCCAGTCTTCATAAACATCAGAGATCTCACACAGGGGAGAAGCCTTATTCCTGTTCTGAGTGTGGGAAATGTTTTGTACAAAAATCAAAACTTGAAACACATCAGAGATCTCACACGGGGGAGAGGCCATATTCTTGTCCTGAGTGTGGGAAATGTTTTTCACAGAAGTCCATTCTTTACACACATCAAAGATCTCACATGGAGGAGAAACCGTATTCCTGTCCTGAGTGTGGGAAATGTTTTTCAGACAAGTCAAACCTTTCCAGACATCAGCGATCTCACACAGGGGAGAGGCCGTATTCTTGTCCTGAGTGTGGGAAATGTTTTTCACAGAAGGCCCATCTTTACAAACATCAGAGATCTCACACAGGGGAGAAGCCACTTTCCTGTCCTGTGTGAGGGAAATGTTCCTCACTGCAGTCCTGTCTTCCTGTACATCAGGGGTCCCACACAACCCTGGAGGTGTATTAATGCCTTGAGTGTGGGAAATGTCTTCTAGATGAATGTTGCTGGACATCCCAGCTCTCATGTGGGGAAGAAGCACACCCTGATATACACCCCAGATATACTCCATGGCTGATCTTCGTCATGGAAGAAACAGTCCATAAGGAGACCAGAGGTCCCCAAAGACATGGATGAAGTGTGGGACCGGGTTGGCCAGTGATGGCAGGAGAAGAATAAAAATGGAGTCCTGCCCTGTGATTGGCTGAGTACATTTTGTGGTGGGAGATTTCACAAACACTTATAGATCTATTAAATAAAAGTTTAATAAATGTGATCGGCATTCACCCGGCTGTGACATCTTTTGGCCCCATTTTATTTCATGTGATTGGCTCCAAATAGGGACCATCATTTCATATTCTGCGACTTTTACTGATGGAGGTATTTCAGGAAAATACTGCATTATGACCAGTAGATGGAGCCGACAATCAAAGGAAATCACTGTGTTAAATCACATAGGTCCAGAATTTGTCATGTCTGGATGGACACTTGTCTCTTCCGTCCAATGAATGGTCTATAAGTGGAGCCCTTAGTTCCCTTCATCAGGCATGGATTCATCTCCATCACTGAGGTCATCCTCATCACTTGTGAGTACAGAACACACTAAAGGATAGAAGGTCATCCAAGCAGCAATAATAAACCAACCATTCATTTACAGCTGAAAATGTGCATTCCGCCATTAGATGGCACAACGTTTTATAGGAATTAGTGTCATCTAGTGAACAAATGTAATATTTTACCCAAAAACAGGAAACAAAGGAGGTTGTGCTGAGTAACTAGATACCCAACACGCCCAGCCCTACAATGGTGTGATGATGAAACCATGACAAACTTTGTCCTCAGAAATGGCCCCTAGGGGGCGCTATAAAAGCCTTTCCAGGTCCTCAGTGTAGAGGTGACCCTGAATCATGGATGGAGAATGATTGCTCTCACTCCGGCATGCATGGCGTGATGTAATGTGTGGTGCAATCCATGATCTTGTATGTAGGCACAGGTGGAATATTGGTTAGTATGTATGTGGGAACTCAATGATTAGGGGGCGGGGTTTTAGGTGTTTGGGTGCACCTTTCATTTTTTCACTATAATGCCAACATATAAGAAACCAATATCCCCCATATGATCGCATTTTGTGGTGACGGGTTCTGTTTAATGAGACATCAAGACCCTGATTTACTATTGTGCCTAGGCACATTTCTGTGGGCTAACATCTACTTTTTAATAGCGACTTGCTAAGAAGCACGTCTAACACCATGAAAAATCACTGCAGAGACGTTCACATTGAAATTTGCTTTCCCAAATATCAGGACTTCACTTTAAACAATATCTGACATTTCCGAAAAAAATTAAAATGTATAAAAAAGGTTTTCAAAGAAAGTCGTGACAGTGAAGAACTATACGCTTTTCCATGGTCTTTGGCTGATATAAATGCACATGTGCAGAACACATTTTAGACGTCCTCTCTGGGCGCTTGCTTTTTAGCCGCTGCTCAATAGTATATCTCTGTGTGGATTCCTCTGACAGCCGGCACTCGGTCACCTCTTCTGTGTGTGGAGTCCTCTGACAGCCGGCACTCGGTCGCGTCTCCTGTGTGTGGAGTCCTCTGACAGCCGGCACTCGGTCGCGTCTCCTGTGTGTGGAGTCCTCTGACAGCCGGCACTCGGTCACGTCTCCTGTGTGTGGAGTCCTCTGACAGCTGGCACTCGGTCACGTCTCCTGTGTGTGGAGTCCTCTGACAGCCGGCACTCGGTCGCGTCTCCTGTGTGTGGAGTCCTCTGACAGCCGGCACTCGGTCACGTCTCCTGTGTGTGGAGTCCTCTGACAGCCGGCACTCGGTCGCGTCTCCTGTGTGTGGAGTCCTCTGACAGATGACACTCGGTCACGTCTCCTGTGTGTGGAGTCCTCTGACAGCCGGCACTCGGTCGCGTCTCCTGTGTGTGGAGTCCTCTGACAGCCGGCACTCGGTCACGTCTCCTGTGTGTGGATTCCTCTGACAGCCGGCACTCGGTCACATCTCCTGTGTGTGGAGTCCTCTGACAGCCGGCACTCGGTCACGTCTCCTGTGTGTGGAGTCCTCTGACAGCCGGCACTCGGTCACGTCTCCTGTGTGTGGAGTCCTCTGACAGCCGGCACTCGGTCACTTCTCCTGTGTGTGGAGTCCGCTGACAGCCGGCACTCGGTCACTTCTCCTGTGTGTGGAGTCCTCTGACAGCCGGCACTCGGTCGCGTCTCCTGTGTGTGACAACCAGCACCATTTGTAGCCAGGCAGATCTTCATGTAATCTAATTTGATTTCCTTAGTTCTAGTGATTCTATTTTTGTTTCTTATCCTTTATAATTATTTGTGTAATGATTTTACTTATTTTGAAGGTCTAGATAATTTTTTATTTTGACAGCTGTATCTAAAAATAAACGTCTGCAAAAAAAAAAAAAACAGCGTGGGGTCCCCCCTCCCATCCATACCAAGCCCTTCGGGTCTGTATGAATATTAAGGGATAAAAAAAAATGGCGTGGGGTCCCCCCAAAATCTATACCAGACCCTTATCCGAGCATTCAGCCCGGCAGGTCAGGAAAGGGGGATGAGCGAGTGCCCCACCCTCCTGAACCATACCAGGCCACATGCCCTCAACATGGGGTGCTTTGGGGCGGGGGGCTCCCCCCCAGAGCACTTGTCCCAATGTTGATGGGGACAAGGGCCTCTTCCCCACAACCCTTTCCGGTAGTTGTGGGGGTCTGTGGGTGGGGGGCTTATCAGAATCTGGAAGCCCCCTTTAACAAGGGGGCCCCCAGATCCCGGCATCCCCCTACGTGAATGAGTATGCGCTACATGGTACCGCTACTAATTCACAAAAAAAAAGTGTAGTGTAAAAAAACCAGTACAGGGTCTTTGACAAGTCCTTTAACCACAAGCCTACAGGGCATGTATGCCCCCTTCCTGTCCAGGCCAATTTCCAGCTTTCAGCACTGTCACACTTTGACAATTGCGCGGTCATGCAACACTGTACCCATATGACATTTTTATCATTTTTTTTGTGACAGAGCTTTATTTTGGTGGTATTTAATCACCTCGGGTTTTTTATTTTTCTTAAACCAAAAAACTGAAAGTTTTGGGAAAAAAAAGTTTTTTCTTTGTTTTTGTTATAGAATTTTGTAAATAAGTGAATTTTCTCCTTCACTGATGTGCACTAATGAGACTGCACTTATGGCCACTGATAGGTTGCACTGATGGACACTGATAGGTGGCACTGATGAGGAGGCACTGTTAGGCGGCACTGATAGGCGCATGAAAAGTAGTGTATTCATTACTTTAGAAATTGCTGCCGCTCCAACCAAGTTTGAATCACACCAATATGAACGCTCTAATAGCGTTCACATTGAGTGCGACTTGGCATGTGATTTGCATGACAAGCAACTTGCAAATCGTATGCCAAGTCGCACCCTATTGCCTGCTCTTAGAGCGGTCACATGGGTGCGTTTCCGACACTGATTTCTATAGTAGTACATGTACTACTTTTGTGGCGATTTGCATAGATATCTGTGTCAGATGTCTTGCAAATCACAAGGAAATCAGCATCTTCACTGTAAGTTGCACAATTTCTAAATCGGCTTTGATGTGACCGCGGTGTAAGGCCTTTTTATGTTTCATTTCCTGAGTGTTTTTCCGATTTATGGGAATTGCCGCATACTAGCAAAAGTGAATTGACATTTTCAGTATTGCATGCGAGATGTGGTCATGTGACTGCCTTAACTCATGCGATAATCTGCAGTGAATTGTGCCCATAGGGCCAAGAAATATTGCCAATAGGGTTCCCTTCACATCCCTGTTCAATGTTCTGTTGTATGCTGCACAGGTACACTTCACTGTGGCTTTCTTTCTGACTCTGATTTGTGGGGCCTGTATACCAAGGGTTACCGCAGGTGGGAAGAGGATTCATCAGGTGCAAACACTTTCTCTGACCCAATGAATGACAGTGGTGGGTGTGGCCTATGTTATGTAAAAAGATGCAGTAGTGGCAAAATTTGCCTTGTACAGGCACATTATTTCTGCAAGTCCTTGTCTGTAGTGGTTTGGGGGAGGAAGAGATATTGTGGTGAATTGCCCCAGGCCACACTCACGCTGTGTTTTGATGTGGGCTGTAAATGTTTTGCATTTTTTTCCATCTAAGGTGTGTTTGTGTGTTATTGTACAATGATTGTGTTTATTATCTTTGCATTGTAATCCTAACACTCTTCCAAATCTGCACTTGGCTATAGTTTGCTTTATTTAGACTGAAATGCAGACAAACCTGATGAGAAATGTATGTGTGGGGGATTTGGGGAGGTGGGAGGTGTTTTATTCTGGCACGTATGTATTTTTATATTGATATTTTGATCTGCAGCTTGTTTTGTGGATAGATAAGCCTATTACGTGATTCATATTAACCGTTTGTTTTCTGCTGTAACTTGTGAAAGCACAGTTCATTAGAAGTATAGTCTTTTAGATTGTAAGCTCTTATGAGCAGGAACATTCTATTTTAGCAACATCAATCCTGCTTTTTTTTTTGTCCCACCAAGAAATTGAATGTACCTACTTGTTGCTGCTGTCCAAATAAACGTGGACTATGTATTTGATCAATAAACATTTGGACTATGTTTATTTATTTTTTGTGGAGGGGTTATTCCATGTTCAAGTTCAATATACTAGCACCCCTAACACTTATATTTTGCTAGCTATATAATTTGCCCAAATCTTCCTTGTTAGAGCGCACATGTGCACGTATGTCCAAACTAACCAACCAAAAGCCCCCTATTGCACCACAAGACCATGTTATTTACCAATGAATAGGTCGTGTTCAATGTGCAGCTAGCTATTCTTTTTCTACAATCCTCTTAACAGTAATACATTGGGCCCTCAATTTATGTTGACTTTGGGCCTTTACCGGCAAATATATATTCACCAATGTCATATACACAGTAGAGCTGCAAACATACATTCACCAATGTCCTATACACAATGGAGCCACATGGAAAATTGCTATGGTGCACAAATAAACGCCAAGACGGCTATTGGAGGAGGCGCTAGAGCAGCTGTCATACCGGAAATACTTCATGATGTTGGCGGAAGGATGTTTGCACACACCCGGAAGTGGTGAGTGGTAGTGGATGGGAGTGTAGTTAGGAGAGTTTAGTGGTAATTTGCAAGTCTATTTTTTAGTTTTGTGAATTGTTCTTTTGTGGAATTCCAGACCACATCTGGACATGGCGAGATCGCTGTTCTCCACCAAGGAGCTGATCCTCATTTGCAGGGTAAATATTACTAATAATTGTATTTTCAGTTGAAAACGTGTCCAATTCCTAGACACATTGAGGTACATAGCAGAGGTTCAAGGTAATCCATAGAAGAAGTTGTGACGGTCGCGGTGTCAGACCCCCAGCCCTTCTCCCCAACTCGTGACCAAAGGACTAGCCAATCTAAAACCGCGCTGTCACGTGCATAACAATGCCATGCTCAGCTGCACCCTGCACAAAGATTTTCCAGCCAATGGACCACAATCTATGTACCGCAACCTCAGAGCGATTGTTACTGGGTCAGGTTAATTATGCAATTAACCCTTCACACTGCCACCACCACCTTTTGTACAGAGTAGGAGGAAACTCGCCAATATTAGCAATAACACTGTGATGTTGGAATAAGCATCTGTATACACACTGTCACCGCAGGCAAATGTATGCAGAAGTTTAAAACACACAGTAGCGCTCTTCAGAGACAGGGATTCTTAGTTTGCATTAAAGAGCTTTAGAAACAGTTCAACACTTTTCAGAAAATAGGATTTATTAATAAAAAGGTCAAAATGGTGCAATAAAAATATTTACAGAAAAAGATATAGCCAATATATATACATAGTTGTGTTCAAAATAATAGCAGTGTGTTGAAAAAAGTGACTAAAGCTCAAAATCTTTCTAGTAGCTTTTATTTCCATCCACACAAATGCATTGGGAACACGACACATTCTATTCCAAATCACAACATGAAGAAAAATACATCAAATTTGTGTTGTTCCTCTAAAAAAATTGAAGAAAAGTGAATATTAGACGGTTCAAAAAAATCGCAATGTTTGTATTCTTCTTTACAAACTCAAACATTCACTATATAAACTGAGAAATGTTTGAAGATTTTGCTTTCCTTTGAATGACTTCATGAATATTTGGTTGTAGTCGCACTGTTTCTGAGAACTGCTGTACATCTGTGTTGCATGGAGTCCCCCAACTTCTGGCCCCTGTGATCAGGTATTCCAGCCCAGGATGATTGGACCACATTCCACAGTTCTTCTCTATTTCTTGGTTTGGCCTCAGAAACGGCATTTTTGATGTCACCCCACAAGTTTCCTATTGGATGAAGATCCGGGGATTGGGCTGGCCACTCCATAACGTCCATCTTGTTGGTCTGGAACCAAGATGTTGCACGTTTACTGGTGTGTTTGGGGTCGTTGTCTTGTTGGAACACCCATTTCAAGGGCATTTCCTCCTCAGCATAAGGCAGCATGACCTCTTCAAGTATTCAGATGTATTCAAACTGATCCATGATCCCTGGTATGCGATAAATAGTCCCAACACCGTAGTATGAGAAACATCCCCATATCATGATGCTTGCACCACCATGCTTCATGGTCTTCACAGTGTTCTGTGGCTTGAATTCAGTGTTTGGGGGTCGTCTGACAAACTGTCTCCGCCCACTAGACCCAAAAAGAACAATCTTACTTCCATCAGTCCACAAAATGTTGTGCCATTTCTCTTTAGGCCAGTCAATGTGCTCTTTGGCAGATTGTAACCTCTTCAGCACGTCTTTTTCCCAACAGTGGGACTTTGCGGGGACTTCTTGCAGATAGCTTGGCTTCACATCGGCGTCTTCTAATTGTAACAGTCCTCACAGGGAACGTCACACCTTCTTTCATCTTCCTGGAGCTGATTGTTGGCTGAGTCCGCCCCATTTTGGCTATTCTTCTATCCATTCCAATGGTAGTTTTTCGCTTTCTTCCACATATTTCAGGTTTTGGTTGCCATTTTAAAGTATTTGCCATCATTTTAGCTGAGCAGCCGATCATTTTCTGCACTTCTTTATATGTTTTCCTCTCTCCAATCAACTTTTTAATCAAGGTACGCTGTTCTTCTGAACAATGTCTGGAACGACCCATTTTCCTCAGAATTTCAGAGAGAAATGCACTGTAACCAGCATGTACAACATTTGCTGCCTTCCTTCCTTAAATAAGGGCAATAATTGCCACCTGTTCTGTCAAAGAATGAATGACCTCACTAATAGAACTCCACACTGCTATTATTTTGAACACGCCTCTTTCAATGAGTGATTCAATGACACAGAATCAGCAGCATGCATGTCATGACTGTTGGGTCTGTGGGATTTCTATTACTCTACTACACCTGCTAGGAAATTATTTGCCATGTAGAGATATCATTTCTACCAAAAACAGTGATTGATCCGGTTAGTGATGTCTGACTGCTATTATTTTGAACACAACTGTATTTTTATATATATATATATATATATATATATATATATATATATATAAATACAGAGAGCAATAGCACAACAGAGAGATAACAGAAAGAAGTTTAGGGAGGTAGAAGACTTTCCGTCAGCCTTGGTTTAAGCAGATCAAGTGTCAGAGCAAAATGGTACCATTCTACTAAGTTGGTTCCTGATGTTAAAAAGGGAGAATTCTTCATCTTACTTCTCTCAGGCCTGACAGCCTATTTTGTAGTCCCCCAGCAGGGGGTGTCTCTGAAGCCAAGGGCCAATGGCCTCATTTGGGGAGGGGGGTCTAGGCAGAGACCCAAGTTAGAACCAAAATCCCTCTCAAGTTATATCATGGTCAATAACCTTGCCTAGGTGCATGTAGCAGCCTAGCCACTAGTAGATTAATATGCAGAATGATATCCTGAATATCCAGACATCAAATATGCCATATCTTACTATTTCAGCTAGAACTATATGGCTTTCTTCTCTCCTGTAGACTTTAACTAGGGGTGTAAGGTATCAGGTGACTTGTATTAAAGTGACCTCTCTGAATATATGCTTGGTTTCATCGTAAGTATTTTCTATCTTAAGACATGAAATTGTAGGGAAAAGTGCTTTTAAGTAGGATGTATGTTTTACTGTTATCTCGGAATGTCTTTCATGTCCAGTGAAGGACTGGTTTATAGCTTTACGATCACCTCCAAATAAGAGTCTCACAGACATACTGGGCCCAGGCTAATTGGGGTTTATAACCATGAAGCAGTCCAGCTGGGCCTGATGCCTTGTGAACTCAGCATACACACAGACCACATTCCTGAGGGACGGGGATTGGAGGGAGAGAGAATGATACAAGATGGAGGATCTTTAGCAAGATGGATGACCGCGTCCATCTCTGTATGTACAATTGCTACAGACGTTATTGTTCTTCCTAACGATACAGGTGGCACAGACACAAGCATACACCCAGGGGCACTGCTAGATATCACGGGGCCCCGTACAGCATACCTGATAGCCCCCCACTGCCAGAGAAAATATCCAAATTATATTTATGGTAAAAAATACAGGTTACAGGTTCCTCAACCACATCAAAGAGGATCTTCTGACCATTCTCCATGTTGATGGTTGTTATCTTAGTGTACCATTCCTTATATCTAAAAATCTTTTGACGCATCAATACATGTTTTTCTCGCTCCATGATGACAAGGCTCCACCCTTGTCGGCAGGCTTGATCACAATGTCACGGCAGTTCTTAAGTTGTTCCAAAGTAACACATTCTTCTCCCATAAGATTATCATAAAATATCCAAATTTTTGCAGATTTCACAGCAGAGACTCTGAGAAGGAAGAGATCACTGAAACCCCAATTAGAAGAGATGAAAAAACAAAGTGTGAAATACAGATGGGGCCGTGACTTAAGTTTAATTGGGTGGAGGGATGGAACTACAGCTACCTTAAGATTCCCGGAGGATATGGAAGAATTTTGTGACAAATTTGGACTGCAGAGACAAGTGATATCTGGTTGGGAAGTGGAGGAGGGAGAGTTGGACACTTGTGGGTCAGGAAAGTGGCAGCTGGTTAAAAGAGGAAATAGAGAATCAATAGATAAGGGGACATTGGGGAGGAGGGGGGGGAGGTAAGCGGTCATGGGCAGAGTCGAACCCTTATAGAGAGATCAAAAGTGGAATATGATCCAAAGGCATGGGAGGCCTGGGGGGGTGGGGAGGCGGGAGGGAGGGGGGGGAGGAGCTGGCAGGGGGGGAGGGTTAGGGAAGGTGGGGGTTGGGGGGAGGTGAGGGTGGGAGGGAAATGGATAATAAGGGTAATACTCTGCAGGATAGAGAGAGGTATTAAAAGCAAGGGTAAAGAGAAGGAGGATAGTTATGTGATCTCTAGTTAGAAGGGAAAAAAGAAGGATTTAAAAAGGATGGAAGATTTACAAGTCATCACTTATAATGTAAAGGGGTTAAATTGTCCTGGGAAGAGATTTAGGTTATTTAAGGAATTACATCATCAAGCAGTTTTGGTGGCTTTTTTGCAGGAGACACATCTTGAGATAGAATCTAAGGTGAAGCTGAAATCTAGAGATTACCCAACGTGGTATTATGCAGATTCCCCGATTAAGAGAGCTAAAGGGGTGGCAATAGGGTTCAGAAAAAATATAAGATTTGAACTGAAGGACAGAAAAGTGGACCCAGAGGGGAGATATTTGTTTTTGAAGGGTAAATTACAAGGGGTGGAGTGCACAGTAGCTAATATATACTGTCCAAATAAAAAACCAGAGGAGTACTTGAAGGGTGTGTTAAAAAAGTTGATGGATTTTAAAGAGGGTTGTATAATAGTGGCGGGAGATTTTAATTTTTGTATGGATCCACAAATTGATACAAATTCTAAAGTGCAGCGAGAGGGGAGTAGATCTTTGAGACTATTAAAGAAGGTGATCCATGAATGCCAATTGGTAGATGCATGGAGAATCTTGCATATGAAAGATAGAGACTACACATTCTTCTCAAATGCACATCAGATGTATTCAAGGTTGGACTATGTATTGATAGAACATCACTTTATAGACTCAATGGTTAAAGCAGATATAGGAGTAATGATGCTTTCGGATCATGCCCCTGTTGTATTGAGGATGGGATGGGGAAAGAGGACAACAGAAGGGGTAGGTTGGAGGCTGAATGAAGCACTTCTCATGGACAAAGATATTGCACAGAGGATTGGGAAGGAAATTGAGAGATTCTTTAAAGAGAATGAGACAGAGGATGTGTCTAAGGCAACAGTATGGGAGGCTCACAAGTCATATATAAGAGGAATTCTGATTGCAATTGGGGCAAGAAACAAAAGAGAAAGAAGAGAAAAAATTAGTAGGTTCTTAAAGGATATATCGGAGCTAGAACAGCTACACAAAAATAGAATGCTAAAAGAAATTAAGCAGAAGATAACAAAAAAGAAAGAGCAACTGGATACTCTGATGGAAGAGAAGAGAAGGAGAGTGTATAACAAAGTGTTAAGTGAAAATTATAAATGGGGAGATAGGCCAGGAAAATATCTAATGAGAACCTTAAGGAAAAAAAAAAATAGGAATTATATAGACAAAATAAAGAGCCCCAAGGGAGAATTGGTCCACTCAAATAAAGAGATCGCAAAGATGTTCGTGGATTATTACAGGAAGTTGTATAATATCACCCCATACGATGAAGTAAATAATATGGAAAAGGAAAAAAGGGAAAAAAGGAAGATTTATCTAAAAAATGCGGGATTACCGAAAATAAAAGAGGACCAACTAAATTCCCTTGAAGCAGAGATTACACAAGAAGAGATAAAGGTAGTAGTAAAAAGTATGGAGATGGGGAAGAGTCCAGGACCAGATGGTTATACAGCAGGGTACTATAAAAAATTTAGTGAAATATTAAACCCCAAAATGGAAAAATATATGAATGCCCTGGGAGGAGAGATGGACATGAGGTGAGAATCTTTGCAGGCTCATGTGGTACTGTTACATAAAGAAGGGAAAGATGTCTCGCAATGTTCAAGTTATAGGCCCATTTCACTGTTGAATTTAGACACCAAGATATATGCAAAGGTCCTAGCGAATAGGTTGAAGGAGTTTATGCCTAAATGGATACATGGAGATCAGGTGGGCTTTGTCCCAGGAAGAGAGGGCAGGGACAATGGGCTGAGATCCCTGATGCTGATACAGAGAAGTAAAAAAGGGGAGATACCGGTGGTGGCCCTTTCAATTGACGCAGAAAAGGCCTTTGATAGAGTAGACTGGGGCTTCATGATGGACACCTTAGAAGACCTGGGAATTGGAGGTAGAATGAGGGAATGGATTGGAAAACTGGACAGTAAACCCTCTGCAGTGGTAATAGTAAATGGGGAAAAAACAGAGCCCATTGGGATGTCAAATGGAACAAGGCAGGGCTGCCCTTTGTCCCCCTTATTATATGTTATGTCATTAGAGCCTCTTTTATCAACAATAAGGAAAAATGGAGATATAAGGGGAATTCAGATAGGAAGTGTAGAACATAAACTGGCAGCTTTTGCTGATGATCTGCTGTTTTATGTGGGGAATCCCAGGATAACACTCCCAAATCTAATGAAACTGCTGAAGGAATATGGAGAATTATCAAATTTAAAAATCAATCCAACAAAAACTGAGATCTTAAACATAAACATCCCAAAGAGTGAACAAGAAAAAATACAAGAAGAATTTCCCTTTATTTGGAAAGAAAGAGATATAAAATATTTGGGAGTAAGGCTCAGCGCGTCATATAAAAACTTGTATAAGCTGAACTATATTTCATTATTAAATGAAGTAAAAGGGGAATTAAACTCGTTAGAGAGAGGAATCCCATTGTGGTTAGGACGTATAGACTTGGTAAAAATGATAATTGTACCAAAAATCTTATACAGATTCCAAATGATACCAATTAAACTCCCGGAAGTTTTTTTTAAAGTAATAAAAAGAATGATAACGGGATATATCTGGAGGAAGAAAAAACCGAGGGTGTACCACGAAATATTAAGTAGAGATAAAGAGAAGGGTGGTCTGGGAGTTCCAGATAGAAAGAGATATTATAAAGCAGTAATATTAGGGATAATCTTTGACTGGACGTTCAATTTAGAGGGGAAAAGTTGGGTAAAAATTGAGAATACACTTAGTGGAACTAAATTGAATAGAATAATATGGTTACCGACACAATATAGAGGATTGAAGGAGGATTTAAGTTTGTACACTGTAAATGTATTAAGGGAATGGGATAAAATACACAAATATATGAAATGGGAATTTAATTCTATACTTATGCCACTAAGAAACACAGAATTTTTTCCACCAGGTAGAGAAGAGATAACAGGTAGATGGTTTATAAAGGAGGATGTCCAACTCAGAGATATAATGGGGGATGGGAAATTGAAGACCTTTAAAGTGCTGGAAAAGGAAAAGGGAAATATTTTCACAAGGCTAGATGAGTGGCGTTATTATCAATTAAAACGTTTTTGGGGAAATCTCAAAAAACCCCTGAGAACGAAAAAGGATTGGAATTTGTTTGAAAGGTTGTTGGATACACGGGGTGATGGGAAACATGGAATAGCTAAAGTATATGGAATCCTCACAGATTTAGACACAAACACTAAACCATTGCACATTGTGAATTGGGAAAGAGACATGGGGGTGGTATTATATGAAGGAAAACAGAAGAAAATAAATAGATTAGTTCACGGAAATGTAAGTTTGAGGGATGTGGAATTAAATTATAAATGTTTGACAAGATGGCACATTGTTCCGAGTGTGGAGGGTAAGATAAGTGTGGAGAAATCACAGCGGTGTTGGCGAGAGTGCGGTGAAGTGGGGACAGTTTATCATATTTGGTGGGAATGTCCAAAGATTCAAATATTCTGGAAAAAAATATATATATTTAATAGAGAACATCATTGAAATGAACATCGGGTTAGACCAGGGGTGGGCAAACTTTTTGACTTGAGGGCCGCAATGGGTTCATATATTGGACCTGGGGGCCGGACCAAGAGTAGATGAATGATGTGTATGTGTCATCCATAGTAAGTATAGTAATATTCCCCCATAGTAAGCATAGTAATTAATCCCCCATATAGTAATTCATCCCCCATAGTAATTCATCCCCCATAGTAATTCATCCCCCATATAGTAATTCATCCCTCATATAGTAATTCATCCCCCATAGTAATTCATCCCCCATATAGTAATTCATCCCCCATAGTAATTCATCCCCCATATAGTAATTCATCCCCCATATAGTAATTCATCCCCCATAGTAATTCATCCCCCATATAGTAATTCATCCCCCATAGTAATTCATCCCCCATATAGTAATTCATCCCCCATAGTAATTCATCCCCCATATAGTAATTCATCCCCCATAGTAATTCATCCCCCATATAGTAATTCATTCCCCATATAGTAATTCATCCCCCATATAGTAATTCATCCCCCACATAGTAATTCATCCCCCATATAGTAATTCATCCCCCATAGTAATTCATCCCCCATATAGTAATTCATCCCCCATAGTAATTCATCCCCCATATAGTAATTCATCCCCCATAGTAATTCATCCCCCATATAGTAATTCATCCCCCCTATAGTAATTCATCCCCCATATAGTAATTCATCCCCCACATAGTAATTCATCCCCCATATAGTAATTCATCCCCCATAGTAATTCATCCCCCATATAGTAATTCATCCCCCATAGTAATTCATCCCCCATAGTAATTCATCCCCCCTATAGTAATTCATCCCCCATAGTAATTCATCCCCCATATAGTAATTCATCCCCCCTATAGTAATTCATCCCCCATATAGTAATTCATCCCCCATATAGTAATTCATTCCCCATAGTAATTCATCCCCCATATAGTAATTCATCCCCCATATAGTAATTCATTCCCCATAGTAATTCATCCCCCATATAGTAATTCATCCCCCATATTAAGTTCCCAAGACCCCCCTGTGTCAATTCACTTACCTTTGCTCCGTGCGTTCCTCTCACCGTCTTCCCGCGCTGTTCCGGTGTAGCATGAAAATCTGTCTCCTATGAGGATCTGTCCCCCTCGACGTATCTGCGCATGTGCCAGTTTCAGGCATTAGCAGCCGATCGGCGATCTCCAGCACATACGCAGATACGTCGAGAGGGACAGATCCTCATAGGAGACAGATTTTCATGCTACACCGGTCTTCAGGGCGGACTGTGAGAGGAGCCTAGCTCCGTGGGCTGGATTAAAAGGTCCGCCGGGCCGTATACGGCCCGCGGGCCGTAGTTTGCCCATTGCTGGGTTAGACCCTGGGATGTGCCTGTTACATAGCTCAGAGCTATCAGTTAGTAAATATAAGAAATTAGGTTTAGGGTACTATTTGAACGCAGCAAAAAGCCTGATCCCCAAATATTGGAAGAAAAAAGAAATACCGAAAGAGGAGGAATGGATAGAGAGAGTAAACTGGACTAGGGACATGGAGAAGACATATTATATACAGGAAGATAAGCTGGAGATTTATCTCGCGAAATGGGAAAAATGGGAAAATTTTGTAACAAGTATGAGAAAGTGAAAAGTAGAACGTCATAGAGAATAATCGGGTAGGATATGCTTGCTTTGGATACAAGACATGGAAATGCAGAGTGGGGGGGGGGGTCAAGGTTTTAAGAGGGGGGTTATTGAAATTATAAGAAATAATCGTATATTTATGATGATAGAGATGAAAATGTCTTTTTGTTATCTTTTTTCTATTGTTATTTCTGTGAAAATTAATAATAAATATTTAAATAAAAAAAAAAATAAGATTATCATATGCCATCTTTCCAAAATTCACCATTTTTAATTCTCTGGTAACTGCAGCCACAGAACACTGAACTCCAGCTACTGCCAACAAGGGGGAAAAGAAAAAGATTTAACATAAAACCCACATCATCTACTCTGGACAGGACCATGTGTTCCTCACCATTCTCGTATCTCTGAATTTCCTCCACCAGTTCTAAAGCCATGTCAGCTAAATCATCTTCAATATCCTCTACATGACTTTCCTGTCATCCGGCAACAACATCTCCTAAAGCTCTGTACTCCTTTCTGGAGAGATGGGGCCAATCTTTTATTAGTCCATTAAAGGATCATCTTGTCTATTGTTTCTAGAATGTAATGCTTTCAAGACAAACTTACTGGTAAATAAATATAAATCTTTAACTGCTTCAAAGCTCGAACCTTTCATAACAGAGCAAAACCTCAAACTCTTAGAAAGAAAACGAATCACCTTGGAAAGGTTAACAATTTTAAAGTCACTTTCCTCTATTGTTTATCCATCCTGCTCTTATTCTAGTATATTGTTTTCTACCCCATTTGTGGAGAACCTCCCTCCCCAACCCGTTCCCTTCCTATACCCCCTCCTTGACTAAGATCTCTTTGTTTTCCTGCTTCTTCTATTCCCCCTCTCCCCTCCTCCATGCTCCTATTTTTTACTAGTTATTCACCAACACCAACTTGGTCCTTACGTGTAAAAAATGAATGGTGTGACTGGAACGAAGTTCCTTTAATCTAAAGTTCCATGGCAGTGATTGGACTTTTATATCTTTATATGGTCATCTGCTTTATGGGCTCCTAGTAATATTGGTGACATCCAAGCTATGCAGAATGGTTTTGGTGGTCCCTGTAGAAATCCATATATATGGGCATTTGTGCATTATTAATTACAGACTAAACCCACCTGGAGACCTGGGGACACTACAAGTTATATATTCCATGTTGCAAGTACCTCCAAGTTATATATGTAGTCTTGGGGTCCCTGTGGAAGTCCATGTGTGGACATTTCTACGTATGATAAATGACAGGTTAAACCCACCTGGAGACTTTCTCCACACCTGGAGTGTGCTGAGTTCTTGGAGAACGTCTACACAGTGTTTCCAGATTGGCTTTATCACCCCAACGAGCTCGCTCCAGTTCATGGATGTCATCATTATGTTTGGAGGATCTCACCAGTCAGGAGCCTTTCCTGTCATCCTACATGTTCCCTTCTGAGGATTGTTCTATCCTTCCAAACAAATGTATGAAATCATGGATGAGTCCTCCTTCTATGGGATCTAGAAGATCTTCAATCACAATGTCTTTATGGATGAAGTGGATGGCCCAGTTTATATATTATTTATTGCTTTACAGCTTTATTCCCTCCAGGATTCATTCTTTATTTATAGAACCATTCAAGGAAGTGTTCTTACTTTGAGAGATCTCCACCACCATTCCTCTGTGACCATTACATCCTTGTCATTTATGTCTAACATCTTCATTATGAGTGGATTGATAGATATTTTTATACTTTAGGGCTTATTTCTACATCTTCTTTACCCAAAAGATCTGTTTTATTATGTGTACCTTTATTGTTATCTTCTGTTCTGTGTCTTTAAGACTTCTCTATGTGTAATAAAATATCTTTGTTAAACCGCTTGTTGCATAAGGGCCATATTTATTTTTTCTTACTTTTTTAGTTATTTTTAAACTTCTGTAGTATCCCTGTAAGGTGGATGCAATGCAGGAATGGTTATTATGAGATGTTTCTGGGGGCTGCAGTTCCTCTGAACTCCACAAGATGGTGATCTCACTTATACCTAGACAGGAAGTTCTGGAACACAGACAGGAAGTGATGTCAGGTACAGACAGGAAGTGATGTCAGGTACAAACAGGAAGTCATCTGGAATAAAGACAGGAAGTTCCATGTGGTATGAAGCAGAGAGGAGACATTGTTGGAAGTGGCAGCAGAGGAGGTAATAAGATGGTATTTTCTATTTACACCCAGCCTGTAATCCCCTGGTCACTTTCCTGAGCTGTGTTCCCCGTACTGTATTCCTGGATTTCTCTCAGATAATCTTCCTTCTCTGTGCTGCAGACACAATTTATGTATCTAGACTGGATTTATGGAGGTTCTGGGGTTCAGCTGGCAGCATTATTTGACCTAGGCTCCTGGGACATGTGATTTGGATCTTCTCCCCCATGTTCGGGTCCAGTAAGATCTCTGACAGAACAATTCTCCCAGGGTTCCTTGCTCTATTGGCTGCTGGCTGTGCCGGGTGGAGGGATATGTCTGTAGTGTCTCAGACCCAAGTCACTGAGTGCAGTCTCAGGAGATGGGAGGCAGCGGTGTGGGATCTCTGCAACTTGTCTACAGTAAACATTTAAAGTGGTTGTAAACCCTCCATATACCCAGAGAAGTGACTGGCCTCAGGTGATACACAGAGATACAACAAATCCTCGTTGAACCGGTTTATCTGTAGCAATATCTTCTCTATATTTGTTCAAAGTCCAGAATTTTATACAGCTTGTCTGAGAAGTCAGAAAAAAGGAGTCAGAGAGCTGAAGTCACTCTCTTCAGAGCTCATTGAGGTGAGCTTTGAGAGATGATCGGTGGGAAGGGACACACCCCCTTCACACCCCCTTTTCTCTTGGTGTCAGGAATACTTGTCATAAGTGATTCATGCTGATTGCAGAGGAAGAAGGCAGTAGAAAGAAATTGCACTTAATGCTCTGGACTGATACAAGTACACACTGTAGATGGATATGCTTTGTTCATATTCCTTGTCTGAGGTTTACAACCACTGTAAGTGATCTCTATTTACTAAATACCAATTTATACTATTTATTAGTGTGGCCCCCTTTGTCCTAACTAGAGGCTACTATGTGGGTTTAGTTTGTGGCTGGGCTGTACTTCCACCACAATACAAAACCCAATCACCCCAGGGGGTGTTAGTTTGTGGCTGGGCTGTACTTGGCTCAGGCTGATTGTATAGTTCTTCACTTGGTTTCTCCCTAAGTTTAGGTTGTCCTGTGATGTCTCACTGTGGCCAGTAGATGTCACTGCTATCACTGGACATAGGATGAGATTTCACCAACCAAACTAAAGGGATATTAGACCACAAATGTCCCATATTGAAGCTTACCAATCATTAAGTGTGGTGGCTGCATTCCTTTTCTTTGGCTTTTTTCCCCTCTGTTTTCACCTGGTGATCTGGCCAGTAACACACCTTCTGTATTAGAGCGCCCCAACTCTGGAGACAGCAGCATGGTCAGTCTGGGGGGAGGGGAGTGTTAGATGTATTAGCAGGTTTACCAAACGGAACTAATTGAAGCCAAACTCCATCTCACACTTCATAATCAGTTACATCAAACAGGTTTTCCTTTTGGGTTAAAAGTTTTACATGAATAAATAAAAGCTGCTCATTGTAAGCCCCCTGTCAGTGGTAAATGGTCTGCCTCATCCCTGGAACTGATACATTCTGCTGCAGAGTTTTTATAAAACAGATTTACTGGCTAGATCAACAGCTGAATATAGAAGAAATCCTAAAAAAAAAACTAATACTGTCTAGTCCTAACTTTTGTATCCTATATGGTAAGTTGTACATTACATTGGCCTTCATTATTTTGCACCCATTTCCTCCCAGATGGACATGTTATATCGGATGATGTGATTGGAGCACAGACTTTTACATGGTGATAATAATGTGATAACATCCTCCAACTTTGGACCCTTAAACAGTGATAATGAGGGAGGAGTCAATAACATAGTTACATAGTTAGTCTGGCTGAAAAAATACAAAAGTCAATCCAGTTCAATCATAGGAAAAAAAATTATAATCCTACATCCACAGTTGATCCAGAGGAAGGCAAAAAAAATCCCCAGCAAAGCATAATCCAATTTGCACCTGCTGTGAAAAGATTCCTTCCTGATCCCCCGAGAGGCAATCGGATATTCCCTGGATCAACTTTTACCTATAAATGTTATATCCAGTTATATTCTGTGTATCCAAGAAAGAATCCAGGACTTTCCTACAGCAACCCCCCCTTATGTATTATACATGGTGATCATATCCCCCCTTATGTATTATACATGGAGATCATATCCCCCCTTATGTATTATACATGGAGATCATATCCCCCCCTTATGTATTATACATGGAAATCATATCCCCCCCTTATGTATTATACATGGAGATCATATCCCCCCCTTATGTATTATACATGGAGATCATATCCCCCCCTTATGTATTATACATGGAGATCATATCCCCCCTTATGTATTATACATGGAGATCATATCCCCCCTTATGTATTATACATGGAGATCATATCCCCCCTTATGTATTATACATGGAGATCATATCCCCCCTTATGTATTATACATGGTGATCATATCCCCCCTTATGTATTATACATGGATATCATATCCCCCCTTATGTATTATACATGGAGATCATATCCTCCCTTATGTATTATACATGGAGATCATATCCCCCCTTATGTATTATACATGGAGATCATATCCCCCCTTATGTATTATACATGGAGATCATATCCCTCCTTATGTATTATACATGGAGATCATATCCCCCTTATGTATTATACATGGAGATCATATCCCCCTTATGTATTATACATGGAGATCATATCCCCCTTATGTATTATACATGGAGATCATATCCCCCTTATGTATTATACATGGAGATCATATCCCCCCTTATGTGTTATACATGGAGATCATATCCCCCTTATGTATTATACATGGAGATCATATCCCCCCCCTTATATATTGTGCATGGTGATCATATCCCCCCTTATGTATTATACATGGAGATCATATCCCCCCTTATGTATTATACATGGTGATGATATCCCCCCTTATGTATTGTACATGGAGATCATATCCCCCCTTATGTATTATACATGGTGATCATATCCCCCTTATGTATTATACATGGAGATCATATCACCCCCTTATGTATTATACATGGAGATCATATCCCCCTTATGTATTATACATGGAGATCATATCCCCCTTATGTATTATACATGGAGATTATATCCCCCCTTATGTATTATACATGGAGATTATATCCCCCTTATGTATTATACATGGAGATTATATCCCCCTTATGTATTATACATGGAGATCATATCCCCCCTTATGTATTATACATGGAGATCATATCCCCCCTTATGTATTATACATGGAGATCATATCCCCCTCTTATGTATTATACATGGAGATCATATCCCCCTCTTATGTATTATACATGGAGATCATATCCCCCTCTTATGTATTATACATGGAGATCATATCCCCCTCTTATGTATTATACATGGAGATCATATCCCCCCTTATGTATTATACATGGAGATCATATCCCCCCTTATGTATTATACATGGAGATCATATCCCCCCTTATGTATTATACATGGAGATCATATCCCCCTTATGTATTATACATGGTGATCATATCCCCCCTTATGTATTATACATGGTGATCATATCCCCCCTTATGTATTATACATGGAGATCATATCCCCCTTATGTATTATACATGGAGATCATATCCCCCTTATGTATTATACATGGAGATCATATCCCCCTTATGTATTATACATGGAGATCATATCCCCCTTATGTATTATACATGGAGATCATATCCCCCTTATGTATTATACATGGAGATCATATCCCCCTTTTGTATTATACATGGAGATCATATCCCCCTTATGTATTATACATGGAGATCATATCCCCCCTTATGTATTATACATGGAGATCATATCCCCCTTATGTATTATACATGGAGATCATATCCCCCTTATGTATTATACATGGAGATCATATCCCCCTTATGTATTATACATGGAGATCATATCCCCCTTATGTATTATACATGGAGATCATATCCCCCTTTTGTATTATACATGGAGATCATATCCCCCTTATGTATTATATATGGAGATCATATCCCCCCTTATGTATTATACATGGAGATCATATCCCCCTTATGTATTATACATGGAGATCATATCCCCCTTATGTATTATACATGGAGATCATATCCCCCCTTATGTATTATACATGGAGATCATATCCCCCCTTATGTATTATACATGGAGATCATATCACCCCCTTATGTATTATACATGGAGATCATATCCCCCTTATGTATTATACATGGAGATCATATCCCCCTTATGTATTATACATGGAGATTATATCCCCCCTTATGTATTATACATGGAGATTATATCCCCCTTATGTATTATACATGGAGATCATATCCCCCTTATGTATTATACATGGAGATCATATCCCCCCTTATGTATTATACATGGAGATCATATCCCCCCATATGTATTATACATGGAGATCATATCCCCCTCTTATGTATTATACATGGAGATCATATCCCCCTCTTATGTATTATACATGGAGAGCATATCCCCCCTTATGTATTATACATGGAGATCATATCCCCCTTATGTATTATACATGGAGATCATATCCCCCCCCTTATGTATTATACATGGAGAACATATCCCCCCCTTATGTATTGTACACGGAGATCATACCCCCCCTTATGTATTGTACACGGAGATCATACCCCCCCTTATGTATTGTACATGGAGATCATATCCCCCCCCTTATGTATTGTACATGGAGATCATATCCCCCCCCTTATGTATTGTACATGGAGATCATATCCCCCCCCTTATGTATTGTACATGGAGATCATACCCCCCTTATGTATTATACATGGAGATCATATCCCATTTAATCTCCTTTTCTTAAGAGAGAATAAATGCAGTTCTGCTGATCTCCTCCATGCCTCTTATCAGTTTAGTTACCCTTCTCTGTACTTTCTGAAGTTCCCCAATCCAACAACCCAATGTTGGGTGAACAAGGTGTCAGTGAATGAACAAGGTGTCAAAGAATGAAAGTGTTTGTTCACCAATACCAGAAGTGTGCCCAGCACAATAGGTGAGTTGGAAGGTTTGGTGCATGAAGAGAACTAGGATTGAATTGGTATTGCTGAATCTTGGCTTCATTCCTCACATGACTGGGCCATTCATATTCCTGGCTAGGTTCTCTTTCGGAGAGACGGGGAAATAGGAAAGGTGGTGGTGTCTGTCTCTATGTGAGAAGTGATCTCAGAGCGAGTGTGAAAGAGGACCTAGTTAATGGAGAGTGTGATGAGCCTGAAGTATTATGGGTGGAACTGCACATGGAGGGCGTACTACAAAGGTCATCATTGGAGTTTGTTATAGGCCTCCCAGTGTTAATGAGGAGGTGGAGACTCCGCTCCTCCCACAGATGGAAAGGGCTGCAAGGGCTGGGACAGTGATAATAATGGGGGATGGTAACTACCCGGAAAGTGACTGGAGTAACAGTTAAAGAGCAAAAAAAGTATAGACCTACTACAGGACAATTTTATGGTCCAGTTCATAGAGGCCCCTACTAGGAATGATGCTCTGCTGGACCTGGTCATCTCCAACCATGCAGATCTTATTATGAATGTCCATATAAAAGAACATCTGGGTAGCAGTGACCATAACATGATTTCATTTATTGTTACCTGTAAACAGCGAGCACATATGAGAAAAATTAAAATGCTCAATTTCAAGAGAGCTAATTTTCCAAGGCTGAGAGCTGCTCTCCAAACCTTAGACTGGGAAGAAATATTGGCATTGATGAACACAACACAGAAATGGGAGTCCTTCAAAAAGACTGTATGTGACCACACTGCAAAATATATTCCCATGGGCAACAAGTATAAAAGGGTACAAATCCAACCTATGTGGCTTACGGCCAAAGTTACAAAAGCGATAGATAATAAGAAAAGAGCTTTTATTAAATATAACAATTAGAGATGAGCGAATTATTCAAAAATTCGATTCGGCTGATTCGCCGAATTTCAGGAAGAAATTCGATTCGATGTGAATTTATTCGCTACGAAGTTAACTTATAAAAAGGGTTTCTAGGCTTCAGAGAGCCTTTAAATTAGTGCAGAACACTGTACCTTTAATTTAAATGCCCTTGGAGATGAAGAAGGATGAGAAGAAGGATGAGAAGAAGGATGAGAAGAAGGATGAGAAGAAGGATGAGAAGAAGGATGAGAAGAAGGATGAGAAGAAGGATGAGAAGAAGGATGAGAAGAAGGATGAGAAGAAGGATGAGAAGAAGGATGAGAAGAAGGATGAGAAGAAGGATGAGAAGAAGGATGAGAAGAAGGATGAGAAGAAGGATGAGAAGAAGGATGAGAAGAAGGATGAGAAGAAGGATGAGAAGAAGGATGAGAAGAAGGATGAGAAGAAGGATGAGAAGAAGGATGAGAAGAAGGAGGATGAGAAGAAGAAGGATGAGAAGAAGAAGGATGAGAAGAAGAAGGATGAGAAGAAGAAGGATGAGAAGAAGAAGGATGAGAAGAAGAAGGATGAGAAGAAGAAGGATGAGAAGAAGAAGGATGAGAAGAAGAAGGATGAGAAGAAGAAGGATGAGAAGAAGAAGGATGAGAAGAAGAAGGATGAGAAGAAGAAGGATGAGAAGAAGAAGGATGAGAAGAAGAAGGATGAGAAGAAGAAGGATGAGAAGAAGAAGGATGAGAAGAAGAAGGATGAGAAGAAGAAGGATGAGAAGAAGAAGGATGAGAAGAAGAAGGATGAGAAGAAGAAGGATGAGAAGAAGAAGGATGAGAAGAAGAAGGATGAGAAGAAGAAGGATGAGAAGAAGAAGGATGAGAAGAAGAAGGATGAGAAGAAGAAGGATGAGAAGAAGAAGGATGAGGAGAAGGAGAAGGAAGATGAGGAGAAGGAGGATGAGAAGAAGGAGAAGGAGGATGAGAAGAAGGAGAAGGATGAGAAGGAGAATTCCAAGCAGGCAAAAAGTGTATCTGCAGAGCTCCACTATTTCTTAGCGGAGCTCTGCAGATACACTTAGAGGAGCTCTGCAGATACACTTTTTGCCGGCTTGGAATTCTTCTTATTTTCATCCTACTTCTTCTTCTTCATCCTCATCCTCTTCTTCTTCTTCTGAGGATGAAGAAGAAGTAGGATGAAAATAAGGAGAATTCCAAACCGGCAAAAAGTGTATCTGCAGAGCTCCGCTAAGTGTATCTGCAGAGCTCCTCTATTTCTGACAGTTCTCTGACTTTCACATTTACAGCGGTTGAAACATTGTATCTGTTTCCGAATAAAAACATCTGTATCCTAAATGGAAACAAATAGATACAATGTTTCAACCGCTGTACATGTGAAGGAACTGTCAGAGAACTGTCAGAAATAGCGGAGCTCTCTGCAGGGACACTTTTGCCGGCTGATCGGGAAAAATCCGATTCGCGCACCCGAAGTAGGCTAATATTCGGATTCGACGCGAATCGAATTTTTCCTGAAATTCGAATCAAATTCCACTTCGCCTGGTTCGATTCGCTCATCTCTAATAACAATGAAGGAACGTGATCATCGTTTACACATTACAAAGAATAGAACAGAAGATGCAAAAAGGAAATAAAGGCACAAAAACTGAAAACAAATGACAGAAAGATATCAGGACGACCCCAAAACATTCCTCCAATATATGAATAGTAGAAAGGTCCGGTCCCAGCATGTAGGCCCTTTACAGAACCATCTAGAGGGGGGGGGACAAAGAGAAGGACAATGTATGAAATCCCTTCTTCAGCTCTGTGTATACAAAGGAGCATGGGGGGGCTCTTGTCCATAATGGGGGGGTGGTACTGACACCCCCCAGATGATCCACATTGGCTCACAATTGATATGATCCAGAAATATTTAGACAGAATAAAGGTGAATAAAGCCCCTGGACCGGATGGCAGACACCCACGGGGCCTTAAAGGATTCAGCTCTGTCATCTCACAGCCATTGTTTCTCATTGTTAGGGACTCTTTAATGACTGGCATAGTACCACTGGATTGGTGTAAGGCCAATGTGGGGCCAATATTTATAAAGGGGACAAAATCTTTCCCAAGTAATTATAGAGCTGTTAGTGTAACTTCTATAGTTGGGAAGATACTGGAGAGTTTAATAAAAGACCACAGAGAGGAGTTCTTGCTGGAAAAAAATATTGTAAGCCACAGACAGCATGGATTCATGAAAGACAGAAGTTGTCAAACAAATCTGATTTCTTTTATGAGGTGAGCAAAACCTTGGACAGAAGGGTGGCGGTGGACGTTTTATACTTGGACAGAAGGGTGGACGTGGTATACTTGGACAGAGGGGTGGTAGTGGATGTGGTATACTTGGACAGAGGGGTGGCTGTGGACATGGTATACTTGGCCAGAGGGGAGGCAGTGGACGTGGTATACTTGGACAGAGGGGTGGCGGTGGACATGGTATACTTGGACAGAGCGGTGGCTGTGCACGTGGTATACTTGGGACAGAGGAGTGGCAGTGGATGTGGTATACTTGGACAGAAGGGTGGCGGTGGACTTGGTATACTTGGACAGAGGGGTGGTGGGGTACGTGGTATACTTGGACAGTGGGGTGGCGGGGTACGTGGTATACTTGGACAGAGGGGTGGCGGGGTACGTGGTATACTTGGACAGTGGGGTAGCGGGGTACGTGGTATACTTGGACAGTGGGGTGGCGGTGGACGTGGTATACTTGGACAGTGGGGTGGCGGAGTACGTGGTATACTTGGACAGAGGGGTGGCGGTGGACGTGGTATACTTGGACAGAGGGGTGGCGGGGTACGTGGTATACTTGGACAGAGGGGTGGCGGGGTACGTGGTATACTTGGACAGAGGGGTGGCGGGGTACGTGGTATACTTGGACAGTGGGGTGGCGGTGGACGTGGTATACTTGGACAGAGGGGTGGCGGGGTACGTGGTATACTTGGACAGAGGGGTGGCGGGGTACGTGGTATACTTGGACAGAGGGGTGGCGGGGTACGTGGTATACTTGGGCAGAGGGGTGGCGGGGTACGTGGTGTTCTTGGGCAGAGGGGTGGCGAGGTACGTGGTATACTTGGACAGTGGGGTGGCGGGGTACGTGGTATACTTGGACAGAGGGGTGGCGGGGTACGTGGTATACTTGGACAGTGGGGAGGCGGGGTACGTGGTATACTTGGACAGAGGGGTGGCGGTGGACGTGGTATACTTGGACAGAGGGGTGGCGGTGGACGTGGTATACTTGGACAGAGGGGTGGCGGGGTACGTGGTATACTTGGACAGAGGGGTGGTGGGGTACGTGGTATACTTGGGCAGAGGGGTGGCGGGGTACGTGGTATAATTGGACAGAGGGGTGGCGGGGTACGTGGTATAATTGGACAGAGGGGTGGTGGCAGACGTGGTATACTTGGACAGAGGGGTGGCGGTGGATGTGGTATAATTTGACACTGTTCCCCACACATTGCTAATGTGTAAGGTAAAGTCTATGGGCTGGAAAATCTGAATGTAAATGGATAGAAAACTGGATAAAAGATCGTATTCAATGAGTAGTGATTAATGATTCATCCTTTGAATGGTTTGGGGTCATCAGTGGTGTACCCCAAGGTTCAGTGTTATTAGTGGGGTACCCCAAGGTTCGGTGTTATTAGTGGGGTACCCCAAGGTTCGGTGTTATTAGTGGGGTACCCCAAGGTTCGGTGTTATTAGTGGGGTACTCCAAGGTTCGGTGTTATTAGTGGGGTACCCCAATGGTCAGTATTAGTGGGGTACCCCAGGGTTCAGAGTTATTAGTGGGGTACCCCAAGGGTCAGTGTTAGTGGAGTACCCCAAGTTCAGTGTTATTAGTGGGGTACCCCAAGTTCAGTGTTATTAGTGGGGTACCCCAGGGTTCAGTCTTATTAGTGGGGTACCCCAGGGTTCAGTGTTGGGCCCCTTACTTATTAATATATATATAAACAATATGGGGTGTGAGATTATAAATCCCATTCCAGTCTTTGCAGATGACACCAAGCTGTGCCGGGGAATAACGTCCTTACAGGATGTCTCCAACTTACAAGCCGACCTCAATGCTCTGTGTAATTGGGGGGCTATGGGGCCAATGAGGGCTAATGGTGATAAATGTAAGGTCCTGCACTTGGGGGCTAAGAATATGCATGCATCATACATACTGGGGGGGGGGGGTCAATGGTGGAGAAGGATCTGGGGGGGTCAATGGGGAAGGGTCTGGGGGGGGTCAATGGTGGTGAAGGGTCTGGGGGGGTCAATGGTGGTGAAGGGTCTGGGGGGGTCAATGGTGGAGAAGGATCTGGGGGGGGTCAATGGTGGAGAAGGGTCTGGGGGGGTCAATGGTGGAGAAGGATCTGGGGGTTCTAGTAGATCACAAGCTTAATAATGGCAGCAATGCAAAGCTGCGGGTTCTAAAGTGAGCAAAATCCTCTCTTGTATTAGGAGAGGTATAGACTCCAGAGAGAGATATCACCCCCCCCTCCCCCCCCGGTACAAATCATTAGTAAGACCTCATCTGGAATATGCAGTTCAGTTTTGGGCTCCAATTCACAAAAAGAACATTGGGGAACTGGAGGAAGTACAGAGAAGGGCAACCAAACTGATACGAGGCATGGAGGAGATCAGCTATGAGGAAAGATTAGAGGAACTGAATGTATTCTCTACTGAGAAGAGGAGATTAAGGGGGGATATGATCTCCATGTATAATACATAAGGGGGGATATGATCTCCATGTATAATACATAAGGGGGATATGATCTCCATGTATAATACATAAGGGGGGGATATGATCTCCATGTATAATACATAAGGGGGATATGATCTCCATGTATAATACATAAGGGGGGATATGATCTCCATGTATAATACATAAGGGGGGGGGGGATATGATCTCCATGTATAATACATAAGGGGGGGATATGATCTCCATGTATAATACATAAGGGGGGGGATATGATCTCCATGTATAATACATAAGGGGGATATGATCTCCATGTATAATACATAAGGGGGATATGATCTCCATGTATAATACATAAGGGGGGATATGATCTCCATGTATAATACATAAGGGGGATATGATCTCCATGTATAATACATAAGGGGGGATATGATCTCCATGTATAATACATAAGGGGGGATATGATCTCCATGTATAATACATAAGGGGGGGATATGATCTCCATGTATAATACATAAGGGGGGGATATGATCTCCATGTATAATACATAAGGGGGGGATATGATCTCCATGTATAATACATAAGGGGGGGATATGATCTCCATGTATAATACATAAGGGGGATATGATCTCCATGTATAATACATAAGGGGGGATATGATCTCCATGTATAATACATAAGGGGGGGGGATATGATCTCCATGTATAATACATAAGGGGGGGATATGATCTCCATGTATAATACATAAGGGGGGGGATATGATCTCCATGTATAATACATAAGGGGGATATGATCTCCATGTATAATACATAAGGGGGATATGATCTCCATGTATAATACATAAGGGGGGATATGATCTCCATGTATAATACATAAGGGGGATATGATCTCCATGTATAATACATAAGGGGGGATATGATCTCCATGTATAATACATAAGGGGGGATATGATCTCCATGTATAATACATAAGGGGGGGATATGATCTCCATGTATAATACATAAGGGGGGATATGATCTCCATGTATAATACATAAGGGGGGATATGATCTCCATGTATAATATATAAGGAGGGATATGATCTCCATGTATAATACATAAGGGGGGATATGATCTCCATGTATAATATATAAGGAGGGATATGATCTCCATGTATAATACATAAGGAGGGATATGATCTCCATGTATAATACATAAGGGGGGATATGATCTCCATGTATAATACATAAGGAGGGATATGATCTCCATGTATAATACATAAGGGGGGATATGATCTCCATGTATAATACATAAGGGGGATATGATCTCCATGTATAATACATAAGGGGGGATATGATCTCCATGTATAATACATAAGGGGGGGATATGATCTCCATGTATAATACATAAGGGGGGGATATGATCTCCATGTATAATACATAAGGGGGGATATGATCTCCATGTATAATACATAAGGGGGGGATATGATCTCCATGTATAATACATAAGGGGGATATGATCTCCATGTATAATACAGAAGGGGGGGATCTGATCTCCATGTATAATACAGAAGGGGGGGATCTGATCTCCATGTATAATACATAAGGGGGATATGATCTCCATGTATAATACATAAGGGGGATATGATCTCCATGTATAATACATAAGGGGGGATATGATCTCCATGTATAATACATAAGGGGGGATATGATCTCCATGTATAATACATAAGGGGGGGATATGATCTCCATGTATAATACATAAGGAGGGATATGATCTCCATGTATAATACATAAGGGGGGGATATGATCTCCATGTATAATACATAAGGGGGATATGATCTCCATGTATAATACAGAAGGGGGGGATCTGATCTCCATGTATAATACAGAAGGGGGGGATCTGATCTCCATGTATAATACATAAGGGGGATCTGATCTCCATGTATAATACATAAGGGGGGATATGATCTCCATGTATAATACATAAGGGGGGATATGATCTCCATGTATAATACATAAGGGGGGGATATGATCTCCATGTATAATACATAAGGAGGGATATGATCTCCATGTATAATACATAAGGGGGGGATATGATCTCCATGTATAATACATAAGGGGAGATATGATCTCCATGTATAATACATAAGGGGGGGATATGATCTCCATGTATAATACATAAGGGGGGGATATGATCTCCATGTATAATACATAAGGGGGGGGTATGATCTCCATGTATAATACATAAGGGGGGGATATGATCTCCATGTATAATACATAAGGGGGGGATATGATCTCCATGTATAATACATAAGGGGGGGATATGATCTCCATGTATAATACATAAGGGGGGGTTGCTGTAGGAAAGTCCTGGATCCTTTCTTGGATACACAGAATATAACTGGATATAACATTTATAGGGAAAGTTGATCCAGGGAATATCTGATTGCCTCTCGGGGGGTCAGGAAGGAATCTTTTCCCAGCAAAAGCAAATTGGATCATGCTTTGCTGGGGTTTTTTTGCCTTCCTCTGGATCAACTGTGGATGTAAGATTATAATTTTTTTTTCTATGGTTGAACTGGATGGACTTTTTTGTCTTTTTTCAGCAAGACTACCTATGTAAATTATGGTGGTCTTCAGGATCAGTCCAGTTTTCATCTTGGTTGTTTCCTCACTCTCTGACTAAGGTCCATGAATAAAGAAATGACCTGGTAGGAGATCAGAGGAGCCATTTCCTAGTTCCCTTGAGGGTGGAATTGTAAGCTCCTCAGAGACCAAGCTGCCTGATGTGGGCGGTGTCCTGGTTTGGGGGAACCAATCGGCTCCTGTCTAGTAATCCTCTTTGTCTTTTTGTATTTTAGTCCATGGCCGGGAGATGAGGAAAACCTCCGAGGATTGTCTCACTTTGTCTCCAGACTGGAAAGTAGAAGATGAGGACATAACACAGTATAGACCAGGAGAAAACCCGGCTCCCTCCAATGTCCATCCGGCACCAACCAGTGTAGATGGACCATCGGATTCCTTGTATCCTGAGGAACCTCAGACTGTGCGGGACAAGGCCGGCCTTCCAACAGAGAAGAGGTTCTCCTGTACTGAGTGTGGAAAATGTTTCCATTCTAAATTCAGCCTTAATAGGCATAAAAGATCTCACACGGGGGAAAAACTGTGTTTCTGTTTTGAGTGTGGGAAATGTTTTGTACAAAAAGTTGAACTTGTCAGACATCAGAGATCCCACACGGGGCAAAAACCGTATGCCTGTCTTGAGTGTGGGAAATGTTTTTCAGATAAGTCCAGTGTTAATAGGCATAAAGGATCTCATACAGGGGAGAAACCGTATTCCTGTCCTTGGTGTGGGAAATGTTTTGTACTAAAATTTAAACTTGTCAGACATCAGAGATCTCACACAGGAGAAAAACCGTATTCCTGTCTTCAGTGTGGGAAATGTTTTTCAGAGAAGTCCAGTCTTTACACACATCAGAGAGTGCATACAGGTGAAAAGCCATATTGCTGTTCTGAGTGTGGAAAATGTTTTTCAAAGAAGTGCAATCTTTCTGCGCATCAGAAATCTCACACTGGGGAGAAGCCGTATTCCTGTCCTGAGTGTGGGAAATGTTTTTCACAGAAGTCCCATCTTTACAAACATCAGAGATCTCACATGGGGAAAAGCCACTTTCCTGTCCTGAGGGAAATGTTCCTCACTGAAGTCCTGTCTTCCTGTACATCAGGGGTCCCACACAACCCTGGAGGTGTATTAGTGCCTTGAGTGTGGGAAATGTCTTCTAGATGAATGTTGCTGGACATCCCAGCTCTCATGTGGGGAAGAAGCACACCCTGATATACACCTCAGATATACTCCATGGCTGATCTTCATCATGGAAGAAACAGTTCATAAGGAGATCAGAGGTCACCAAAGACATGAAGTGTGAAATGCTCTGTAATGATGGAGAACATTCTCCCGGCTCAGCAAATCTCCTAATGACATCGGTGTTTTAGCCCCATTCACAGAGAAGGAATGGACAGGAGATAACATCTCAGAATTCTGTCCCACGGTGATTGTTGTCCAGGAATTGTCCATTGATGGACTTTGTGAGAGATTTCATGGCCTTGTATACCTGATTGGAGGGTTTTATGATTTATATACTGATTGTGAATAAAACATTTTAAGCTCTTTATTGATGTGTTTTTCTGGAGTTCCTCTTTATAAAGTCCCATGAGTCCCATTGTGTCTGTATGAGAGATTTCATCTAGGGTAAGGACTGACCTACACCCCATCCATGCACACTTACCTCTCCGGGTCTGCTAAGGAATGGACTAGAGACCATAGATGGTATCCATAAATACCACACAGAATAGAAATTCCACATCTAAAAACAAAGGTTCTAGACCAAACCATGACAATCCCTACTCTGGATCCCCATCATACCATTCTCCTCACACCCAATACCCACCTTCCCCAAATAATGAACGAAGGGGACCACATTCCTATTCCAACCATCATAGGAGAGGCCCACCTAATAGACATCAGTATCAAGCCCATAGGGCACCTCCTTCCACTCCTGGGGAGGACTCAGTATAATTACAACTCTAATACACAACAGCGTTTTATAGGGGAAGGAAGGGTCCGAAAAAGGAGCGACACTACAGGGGAAAGAGAGGGCAGACGCTGCAACAGACACAACAACAAAAAGGAGACTCTAATAGACAAGGGCATTATTAATTTGAGTGAGAATGAAGTTACCAAGGAGGAATTACACTTATTGGACAAAGGTGTAAAATATCCCCAGCCAAGAAACGTCACAAATTACAACTGACATTGATATACGGGAGTTTACCAGACAATTATCTCTCAAGAATCCAATTCCTACCGAAGTTTCCTCCAGTCACTTTGTACATTGAAATCTCCACAAGGCATCTACCTACAACCCCCCCCCCCCCCCCCACCACAATATCCACCCACAACCCCCCCACCACAATATCCACCTACAACCCCCCCCACCACAATATCCACCTACAACCCCCCACCACAATATCCACCTACAACCCCCCCCACCACAATATCCACCTACAACCCCCCCACCGCAATATCCACCTACAACTCCCCACCACAATATCCACCTACAACCCCCCACCGCAATATCCACCTACAACCCCCCCCACCACAATATCCACCTACAACCCCCCACCGCAATATCCACCTACAACCCCCCCACCGCAATATCCACCTACAACCCCCCACCGCAATATCCACCTACAACCCCCCCACCGCAATATCCACCTACAACCCCCCACCACAATATCCACCTACAACTCCCCACCACAATATCCACCTACAACCCCCCCACCGCAATATCCACCTACAAACCCCCACCACAATATCCACCTACAACTCCCCACCACAATATCCACCTACAACCCCCCCACCGCAATATCCACCTACAACCCCCCACCACAATCACTCTTTTATCAATCTCTTTAAAGAGAAAGTCCTGAAAGATTTGGTAAATATTCCCATTAAGCAGCCGCATGGTGGTGCCGGCATCAACAAAGCCATGAAGTCCCTCCTCCAGAAGAAGGATTTGGACATTAGACCGGCTGATAAGGGGGGAGGGGGGGTGATCCTTAATAAAAGTGACTACATTCCAGAAGGTTACAATATTTTAAATGCTACAACTACTTACTCTCTCCTCCCAGAAGACCCTCTCCCAGCTTTTAACCACTTGACCTCCTGAGGATTTACCCCCCTTAATGACCACGCCTTTTTTTGCTTCTCGGCGCTGCACTAATTCAACTGATAATTGCGCGGTCATGCAATGCTGCACCCAAACAAAATTTACGTCCTTTTTTTCACACAAATAGAGCTTTCTTTTGGTGGTATTTGATCACCTGTGCGCTTTTTATTTTTTACACTATAAACAAAAAAAGCCAAACATTTTAAAGAAAAACAATATTTTTTACTTTCTGCTATAAAAAATATATAGTAAACCCAAAGTTGGTTATAAATTTAGGTCAAAATGTATTCTGCTCCATGTTTTTGGTAAAAAAAAATCCCAATAAGTGTATATTGATTGCTTTGTGTGATAGTTATAGCGTCTACAAACTATGGCATAGATACTGCAATTTACGCCATTTTTCTGCTATACAGCGCTGCGCTAGTTTAACGGACAATTGCGCGGTCATGCAATACGGTACATAAATGAAATTTACATCTTTTTTTTCCCACAAATTGAGCTTTCTTTTGGTGGTATTTGATCGCCTGTGCGGTTTTTATTTTTTGCGCTATAAAAAAAAGGCTGACTATTTTAAGGAAAAAAAACAATATTTTGGACTTTTTGCTATAAAACATGTCCAGTAAAAAAGAATTTAAAAATCAAATTTAGTCATAAATTTCTGCCAAAATGCATTCTGCGACATGTCTTTGCTACAAAAAAAACCCAATACATGTAAATTAATTGATTTACGTTAAAGTTATAGCGTTTAAAAATGGCAGGAAAGATACTGGAATTTTTGTTTTTTTTTATACTAATAATGGCAGAGATCAGCGACTTATGGCAGGACTGCAGCGGACATTCTGACATTGGGGGGGTACTGACATGGGATCACTGACATCTCCAGTGACACCAAATACAGTGATCAGTGCAAAAAAAAAAACACTGACACTGTACTAATGGCACTGGGGAGGAGGGGGTTAAGTTTATTATTCAGGGAAGGGTTAACTGTGTGAGGGGGAGTGTTTTACTAGGGGGCGGGGGTGTGTACTGCAGGGGACACCGCTGATCGGGAGAGAGAAACTCTTCTGTCTCGATCAGCGTGTCCTGGAGCTGTCAGGGAACTGACAGAAAGCACAGCTACTGCAGCTGTGCTCTCTGTCAGCGATGATCGCCAGGACATAGCTGGTAACGACCGGCTGTGACCCGGCGACTGACATCCACAGCTGTGATCGGCGGGACAGGTAGGGCGGCGGCACACCTCGCGTGCGCCCCCTACCTGTTTACAAAACACACGTTTTAAAATGTGCTTTTGCCAAGCCGTGCCGCCCTGCCGCCGTATTTATACAGTGGCTGGGCAGAATGTGGTTAAACGTACTTTGAAACAGATTATCAAAACTGGTTTTGACAATGATTTTAAATAAAAAAGAAAAAGCCTTTTTACTTTTTATGTTCAGTAGCACCTAAACTACCCGTGTTTTATCTACTACCTATAATTCACAAGGACCCTATTACAGCACCAGGTAGACGATCGTTGGTGGTATAGGGTCGCTGTGTTGTAAAGTAGGAGAGTATATTGATTATTACCTACAGACACTACTTACACAGACACCATCATATCTCCGAGACACAGACACTAGTTACACAGACACCATCATATCTCCGAGACACAGACACTAGTTACACAGACACCATCATATCTCCGAGACACAGACACTAGTTACACAAACACCATCATATCTCCGAGACACAGACACTAGTTACACAGACACCATCATATCTCCGAGACACAGACACTAGTTACACAGACACCATCATATCTCCGAGACACAGACACTAGTTACACAGACCCCATCATATCTCCGAGACACAAAACAAGTCCTTAATGTAGGGAGAGATGTCACTCTATCACCAGACACATTATTGGTCACTTCTGATGTGACGTCTCTATATTCCAACATCAGTCATAAGGACGGCATGGAAGCAGACGATTTCTTTCATTCACACTGCAGCACCTTACACTTAGCACAAAGAGAATTCATTTTAAACCTTTTAGAGTTTGCAATGCAAAAGAATTATTTTTGGTTCAATAAGGAATATTATCTACAGATTAAAGGCGTGGCCATGGGGGCCACATTTGCCCCTAGCTTGGCTAATCTGTTTATGGCTTCCTGGGAGGAAGACCTGATTGATGCTCGTGATTGGCCGGAACTTTTACTATACAAAAGGTATATAGATGACATCCTTCTTTTTTGGAATGGAGACGAGCAATCCTTAACGAATTTCTTTAGCGCCTTAAATAATAATAGCCTGAACATTAATCTAACATATTCCTACAGCAAATCAGAAATGGACTTTTTAGGCCTTACTATAATGAACATAAATGGTAATGTCACCATGAAATCATTTTTAAAAAAAAAACAGACCGGAATAGTTATATTCCTACGGATAGTTGCCACCACCCGACGTGGTTACAAAATATTCCCAAGGGCCAGAACACAAGAATTTGTAGAAATTGCACAAATATTGATGATTACCATTCTCAGGCTAAAGTCCTTAAAGATAGATTTGTAGAAAAAGGTTACAGTGTAAATACGCTGGATAATACTCTCAAAACTGTGGCTGGTCCTGATAGGGACCAAATGCTGATTGACACCATGAAAACACCAACTTCACGGGTCTGTCCTTTTATAACAACCTATTCCATACAATATAGAGCTATAAGCGGGATTATTAACCACTTCCCTCCCGGCCAATAGCCGAATGGCGGCTGGGAAAATGCTCTAGATTTCCGGGTGGATGCCATTTGGTGCCCTACCGCACATGCGCAGTTTTCACACTTGCAGAGCCGCACAGCAGTGTGATCTGTCACTGGCCGTGTACCTTGGACATGGCCGATGACAGATCTGAGTACTGGCCCCCATTTCCGGTGCCATGTGACCTGCTGTGACCAATCACAGCAGGTCACATGACAGTTGTATACAATGGATGGCTTCATTCATGCCATCCATTGTATACTAGTGTCTAGCTGTGAATGGTCACAGCAGGTCACATGCACATGTCATGTGATTAGCTGTGGCCAAATCACAGCTAAGCACAAAAAAAAAAAAACCCTGAATGAATCGATGTCATTCAGGTAAATGCTTGCTTATAGCAAAGTAATTCTTTGCTATAAGCAAATTGTGTACAAAAAAATACTGATCACTTCCCCAAAGTAGTTACTATGGTAACATTGTATTACTTTGGCCAGTGAAATATGAAAAAAAATCTTGAAAAAAACTGTAATTAAAAATAATAAAAAAAAACATATTTTTTTTTTCATACTGTCTCTGATCTCCGCCATGCCAGTTATATGATGACGCTGTACTGCACTGGTGACAGTATGTAAAAAAAAAAATTAGTGAAAATAATTTTTTTCATTTTTTCTTTTTCCGAATAATTATGGCAAAAAAAATACAACTTCAAAAAACTCGCCATTCCTCTTATGAAGTACGTCAGACTGTCTACTCTGCAAAAAGGGGTCATTTGGGGGATATCTGTACTGTACTCACATTTGGGGGATAGCTGTCCTGTCCTGACATTTGGGGTATATCTGTACCGTCCTGACATTTGGGGGATATCTGTACCATTCTGACATTTGGGGGATATCTGTACCGTTCTGACATTTGGGGGATATCTGTACCGTCCTGACATTTGGGGGATATCTGTACCATTCTGACATTTGGGGGATATCTGTACCGTTCTGACATTTGGGGGATATCTGTACCGTTCTGACATTTGGGGGATATCTGTACTGTCCTGACATTTGGGGGATATCTGTACCATTCTGACATTTGGGGGATATCTGTACCGTTCTGACTAGAGATGAGCGAATCGAACCAGGCGAACCGGAATTCGAGTCGAATTTCAGGAAATATTCGATTCGCGGCGAAACCGAAATTTTGCCTACTTCGGGTGCGCGAATCGAACATTTCCCGATCAGCCGGCAAAAGTGTCCCTGCAGTGAGCTCCGCTATTTCTGACAGTTCTCTGACAGAAGGAACACATGTTTAGCGGTTGAAACATTGTATCTATTAGTTTACATTTAGGATACAGATGTTTCAACCACTGTACATGTGAAGAAGCTGTGAGAGAACTGTCAGAAAAATGAGGAACTCTGCACATACACTTTTTGCCGGCTTGGAATTATTCTTCTTTTCATCCTACTTCTTCTTCTTCTTCTTCTTCATCCTCATCCTCATCCTCTTCTTCTGAGGATGAGGATGAGGATGAAGAAGAAGAAGAAGCAGTAGGATGAAAATAAGAATAATTCCAAGCCGGCAAAAAGTGTATGTGCAGAGTTCCTCTATTCTGCAGATACACTTAGAGGAGCTCTGCACATACACTTTTTGCCTGTTTGGAATTAATCTTATTTTCATCCTACTTCTTCTTCTTCTTCTTTATCCTCATCCTCAGAAGAAGAAGAAGAGGATGAAGAAGAAGAAGAAGAAGAAGAAGTAGGATGAAAATAAGAATAATTGCAAGCCGGCAAAAAGTGTATGTGCAGAGTTCCTCTATTCTGCAGATACACTTAGAGGAGCTCTGCAGATACACTTAGAGGAGCTCTGCACATACACTTTTTGCCGGCTTGGAATTAATCTTATTTTCATCCTACTTCTTCTTCTTCTTCTTCTTCTTCATCCTCATCCTCATCCTCAGAAGAAGAAGAAGAGGATGAGGATGAGGATGAAGAAGAAGAAGAAGAAGAAGAAGTAGGATGAAAATAAGAATAATTCCAAGCCGGCAAAAAGTGTATGTGCAGAGCTCCTCTAAGTGTATCTGCAGAGCTCCTCTAAGTGTATCTGCAGAATAGAGGAACTCTGCACATACACTTTTTGCCGGAAACCGCTGTATGGAGGGAATGTCCCAGAACTGTCATAAATAGTCTATTTCTGACAGTTCTGGGACATTCACTCCATACAGCTGTTTCAACCGCTGTATGGAGGGAATGTCATAGAACTGTCAGAAATAGACTATTAATGACAGTTCTGGGACTGTCCTTCCATACAGCGGTTGAAACATTGTATGTATTTGTTTCCATAAATGGATCCATTTATGGAAACAAATACATACAATGTTTCAACCGCTGCATGGAAGGACAGTCCCAGAACTGTCATTAATAGTCTATTTCTGACAGTTCCATGACATTCCCTTCATACAGCGGTTGAAACAGCTGTATGGAGTGAATGTCCCAGAACTGTCATAAATAGAGAGAAACTGTCACAGAACTGTCCTTCTTCTCATCCTTCTCCTTCTTCTCATCCTTCTTCTCATCCTTCTTCTCATCCTTCTTCTCATCCTTCTTCTCATCCTTCTCCTTCTTCTCATCCTTCTCCTTCTTCTCATCCTTCTCCTTCTCCTTCTTCTCATCCTTCTCCTTCTCCTTCTTCTCATCCTTCTCCTTCTTCTCATCCTTCTCCTTCTCCTTCTTCTCATCCTTCTCCTTCTCCTTCTTCTCATCCTTCTCCTTCTCCTTCTTCTCATCCTTCTCCTTCTCCTTCTTCTCATCCTTCTCCTTCTCCTTCTTCTCATCCTTCTCCTTCTCCTTCTTCTCATCCTTCTCCTTCTCCTTCTCCATCTTCTCATCCTTCTCCTTTTCCTTCTTCTCATCCTTCTCCTTCTGCTTCTCCTTCTCCTTCTCCTTCTTCTCATCCTTCTCCTTCTTCTCATCCTTCTCCTTCTCCTTCTTCTCATCCTTCTCCTTCTTCTCATCCTTCTCCTTCTTCTCATCCTTCTCCTTCTTCTCATCCTTCTCCTCCTTCTCATCCTTCTCCTTCTCCTCATCCTTCTCCTTCTTCTCATCCTTCTCCTTCTCCTTCTTCTCATCCTTCTCCTTCTCCTTCTTCTCATCCTTCTCCTTCTCCATCTTCTCATCCTTCTCCTTCTCCTTCTTCTCATCCTTCTCCTTCTTCTCATCCTTCTCCTTCTCCTTCTTCTCATCCTTCTCCTTCTTCTCATCCTTCTCCTTCTCCTCATCCTTCTCCTTCTCCTTCTTCTCATCCTTCTCCTTCTCCTTCTTCTCATCCTTCTCCTTCTCATCCTTCTCCTCATCCTTCTCCTTCTCCTTCTTCTCATCCTTCTCCTTCTTCTCATCCTTCTCCTTCTCCTTCTTCTCATCCTTCTTCTCATCCTTCTCCTTCTTCTCATCCTTCTTCTCATCCTTCTTCTCATCCTTCTCCTTCTCCTTCTTCTCATCCTTCTCCTTCTCCATCTTCTCATCCTTCTCCTTTTCCTTCTTCTCATCCTTCTCCTTCTGCTTCTCCTTCTCCTTCTCCGTCTTCTCATCCTTCTCCTTCTCATCCTTCTCCTTCTTCTCATCCTTCTCCTTCTTCTCATCCTTCTCCTTCTCCTTCTTCTCATCCTTCTCCTTCTTCTCATCCTTCTCCTTCTTCTCATCCTTCTCCTTCTCCTTCTTCTCATCCTTCTCCTTCTTCTCATCCTTCTTCTCATCCTTCTCCTTCTTCTCATCCTTCTCCTTCTCCTTCTTCTCATCCTTCTCCTTCTTCTCATCCTTCTCCTTCTTCTCATCCTTCTCCTTCTTCTCATCCTTCTCCTTCTTCTCATCCTTCTCCTTCTTCTCATCCTTCTCCTTCTCCTTCTTTTCATCCTTCTCCTTCTTCTCATCCTTCTTCTCATCCTTCTCCTTCTTCTCATCCTTCTCCTTCTTCTCATCCTTCTTCTCATCCTTCTCCTTCTTCTCATCCTTCTCCTTCTCATCCTTCTCTTTCTTCTCATCCTTCTCCTTCTTCTCATCCTTCTCCTTCTCCTTCTTCTCATCCTTCTTCTCCTCATCCTTCTCCTTCTTCTCATCCTTCTCCTTCTCCTTCTTCTCATCCTTCTCCTTCTCCTTCTTCTCATCCTTCTCCTTCTTCTCATCCTTCTCCTTCTCCTTCTCCTTCTCTTTCCTCATCTCCAAGGGCATTTAAATTAAAGGTACAGTGTTCTGCACTAATTTAAAGGCTCTCTGAAGCCTAGAAACCCTTTTTATAAGTCATCTTCGTAGCGAAGAAATTCGCATCGAATCGAATTTCACACTGGAATTCGCCGAATCAGCCGAATCGAATTTTTGAAAAATTCGCTCATCTCTAGTTCTGACATTTGGGGGATATCTGTACCGTTCTGACATTTGGGGGATATCTGTACCGTCCTGACATTTGGGGGATATCTGTACTGTCCTGACATTTGGGGGATATCTGTACCGTTCTGACATTTGGGGGATATTTGTACCGTCCTGACATTTGGGGGGATATCTGTACTGTTCTGACATTTGGGGGATATCTGTACCGTCCTGACATTTGGGGGATATCTGTACTGTCCTGACATTTGGGGGATATCTGTACTGTCCTGACATTTGGGGGGTATCTGTACTGTTCTGACATTTGGGGGATATCTGTACCGTCCTGACATTTGGGGGATATCTGTACCGTTCTGACATTTGGGGGATATCTGTACTGTCCTGACATTTGGGAGGGATATCTGTACCATTCTGACATTTGGGGGATATCTGTACCGTCCTGACATTTGGGGGATATCTGTATCGTCCTGACATTTGGGGGGATATCTGTACTGTTCTGACATTTGGGGGATATCTGTACTGTCCTGACATTTGGGGGATATCTGTACTGTCCTGACATTTGGGGGATATCTGTACTGTTCTGACATTCTTGGACCTCAAGAAATTAGATTGGCTGTCAGTACTTCAGGATTGATCAATATTCAGATCTATCCCATAGTTTGTGAACTCTATAACTTTCCTACAAACTAAAAATACATCCTAATTTGGGTTATTTTCACCAAAGACATGTAGCAGAATACATCTCGGCCTAAATTTATGAAGAACAATTATTTATTTGTAAACTTTTATAACAGAAACAAAGAAAAACTTGTTTTTTTTTTCAAACTTTTCGGTCTTTTTTTGTTAATTTAGCAAAAAATAAAAACCCCAGCAGTGATTAAATAGACTCTAGTTGTGTGAAGAAAATGATAAAATGTTAGTTTGGGTACAATGTTGTATGACAGCGCAATTGTCATTCAAAGTGTGAGAGCGCTGAGACCTGAAAAATGACCTGGGCAGGAAGGGGGAAAATTGCCCGGTATGGAAGGGGTTAAGAAAAATTGGGATATCCTGAAAACAGAGCCAGTGCTTGCCAACATTTTACCTGGCAAACCAGAAATCATCTTCTGTAAGGCAATGCCCATTAGACACGGGTTGGCACCTAATACTGTGGACCCACCCAAGACGGTTTCATTGTTTGCTAACCTTCCAGGGTGTCATCCCTGTAATAGGTGTGTTATATGTACCTGTAATGGTATAAGGAAACGCAGATTAGATTCCTTCACCTGGAGCAGCACAGGCAGATCGGATAACATGAAGAATTTCATTTCCTGTAACACTAGACACGTGGTCTATATGCTTACGTGTCCCTGTGATAAGCAATACGTGGGCCGAACAACAAGGAGACTGAGAGACCGCCTCCGGGAACATGTCTACAACATTAAGCGGGGTTTGAAAGAACATTCCTTGTCTAAACATTTCAGGCTATATCACAATAGAGACCCTTCTTCTGTGAGATTTGTGGGGATATTGTCACCCCACACTGGAGAGGCACATATAAAAAAACGTGTGGTCTCGCAGTTAGAAACTAAGTGGATATATGAATTAGGCACCCTATATCCCAGCGGACATAACATCGAAGTGGATCTCAATTGTTTTATCGATAACAGTTAATCAATTTATGTTTATCAAGATCCACATTTGTACTTTTATTCATTTTTATTCTTTTTTTTGTTGGTTTATTTTTATGCTGGTTCCAATGTACTTTTATTAGTTATGTAGAGTTTAAATTCTAAACACGGGTAGTTTTAGTGTAATTTTGATTTTTATACATATTTTTATGCATAATATTATACATACACTTTTTAGGCTATACTATTCGATATTTTATAACTTTCCTTATGTAGTTTTATTGTTTTATGATATTTTAATATGGACTACATACAGTATCTTATGACTATATTTCTGATTCATGCCTATCCTGGTCTATAGGACCAGGTTTTATTTTGCAAGTTTACAATTTATGGCGATTTAATTTGCATTTTGTATTTTATTGTTTTTATTGAGTATATATAATGTGGTTTATTGAGTGTCCTATTGCACATTGGATTCCCCCACTTTTTTTATGACCTGGTGTGACAACTGGGTTTTTTTAATATTTTTTAGGCATCTGAGAAGATTTGTATAATCACCATTACAGTACATGATATATTGCGAGTGATATTCATATATTTGTTACTTACCTGAAGGTATCACATTTTCAATGTATACCATCCCTTTCATACAATGAATTTACATTTATTTCATTTTTATGTACTGTCTCAGTCACCAGTACTAATTGTATCAGCTGCCAGATCGTTCATTGCAGCTCAGATGTTCTTTTGCCAATTTTCGGATGTCCTGCCTGTCATAGGTTGACTGTGTCAGAGTAGATTTATTCTGCAGTCACTAAAAATCCACGTTAAAATGGCGTTGACACGCCCACGCATGCGCACTGGCCGCACTTCGGCAAAATGGCGGCGACGCGGTGCGCATGCGTGGACCGTATATAAACCCGATCTATAACTGTCAGGGCTTAGTTGATTTTCCTCTGAAGACGTGCGGTTGCATGAAAGGCTTCAGGAGATCAACTAGCTGTGACGTCTAGCCGCCGGAGCCACGAGCTGGTCCGGCGGCCATCTTTGGAATGGTCAATGTACCTGTCATCCCTTATATTTGATTACCGTTTCTGAATAAAATGAAGTGATTTTAATACTACTACACTATGGGCACAATCTTTATGGCTTCTTTATGGAGCCTGCAGAGCCTGTGAGGAGTACCAGTCTGAACAAGTACCCAGAGGAAGGGAATCCCTGTAAACAGGTGACTGACCCTAAAGGAGACCTCTGGAGCTAAGCAGACATCTTCCACCGACCGCAGAGCTGCCCATTCCTAGACGGATGTTCTACAGATAACCATCACACATCATCACCATTAGTCCCTAAGGAGGAATTTTTATATGCGCATATTCGATGTGCATCTGGTGAGCGCACAATCCTACCATTTTCGACAGCTATTATCTACATTGGCGGATTTTGGATTATTCTTATGTTTTAGACTGATTTCACCCCTCTAGTTTTATTTCAAGCGCTGCACTTTGTATTTTAGTTTTCATCATACTTCTAAGGTGTCCTGTGTAGTGTGGTGATGGCTAGAGATGAGCGAATTATTCAAAAATTCGATTCGGCTGATTCGGCGAATTCGTGGAAAAAAATCGATTCGAGTCGAATATATTCGCTGCGAATTTAACTTATAAAAGGGTGTTTCTAGGCTTCAGAGAGCCTTTATATTAGTGCAGAACACTGTACCTTTAATTTAAATGCCCTTGGAGTCTGCTGGGGAAGAGAAATAATACTGTCAGTCAGTATGACATGCAGATGAGTGCCGTCGATCTTAGAATCACCGCACACTTCACTCATTTGGGCAGTCACGGGGCCAAAGCCAGAGTGTGGAGCCACAGTGTGGCGGTGGAGGCAGCAGCAATGGGAGGCCATACAGCACCCTATGACAAAATGGAACCCACCAGCAGTGTGAGGAGACCTGAAAGTGGCACATGGCAGAGTGTGGCGATGGAGACAGCAGCAATGGGAGGCCGTACAGGGACCCATGACACACTCTGGACCTGGCAGCAGTATGAGGAGGCGGTACAGGGGCCCATGACAGATTACGGGCCTGGCAGCAGCATGAGGAGTCGGTACGGGGGCCCATGGCAGATTACGGGCCTGGCAGCAGCAATGGGAGGCCGTACAGGGACCCATGACACACTCTGGACCTGGCAGCAGCATGAGGAGGTGGTACAGGGGCCCATGACAGAATACGGGCCTGGCAGCAGCATGAGGAGTCGTTACGGGGGCCCATGGCAGATTACGGGCCTGGCAGCAGCAATGGGAGGCCATACAGCACCCTATGACAAAATGGAACCCAGCAGCAGTGTGAGGAGACCTGAAAGTGGCACATGGCAGAGTGTGGCGATGGAGACAGCAGCAATGGGAGGCCGTACAGGGACCCATGACACACTGTGGACCTGGCAGCAGCATGAGGAGGCGGTACAGGGGCCCATGACAGATTACGGGCCTGGCAGCAGCATGAGGAGTCGGTACGGGGGCCCATGGCAGATTACGGGCCTGGCAGCAGCAATGGGAGGCCATACAGCACCCTATGACAAAATGGAACCCAGCAGCAGTGTGAGGAGACCTGAAAGTGGCACATGGCAGAGTGTGGCGATGGAGACAGCAGCAATGGGAGGCCGTACAGGGACCCATGACACACTCTGGACCTGGCAGCAGCATGAGGAGGCGGTAAAGGGGCCCATGGCAGATTACGGGCCTGGCAGCAGCAATGGGAGGCCCGTAATCTGCCAGCACCCTATGACAAAATGGAACCCACCAGCAGTGTGAGGAGACCTGAAAGTGGCACATGTTTGGGGCATGATTCATGGCGGATTTAGTCAGTTGTGTCAGGAACTGGTGGTTTGAAATCCAGACTAATCCACGCCTGATTCATTTTCACAAACGTGAGTCTCTCCACACTTTGGGTGGACAGTCGTGTCCTCCGCGGAGTTACAATACCTCCTGCCGCACTAAACACGCGCTCCGATGCCACGCTACTGGCCAGGCATGACAGCCTTTCAAGGGCAAATTCAGCTAGTTGGGGCCAAAGGTCAAGTTTCGTTGCCCAGTAGTCAAGGGGATTGTCTACCTCGGTTGGCAGGGTGCTGTCCAAGTAGGCCCAAGCCTGTTGTTTGAGCTCCTGCTCCAGGTCCACCTGATGCTGCTGCTGCTGCGGCTGGTTAGTAGTTTCCTCACTGCGCTGGTGAAGAAAGCTACTCATCATCGACTGCAGACTGAGGCAGCCGCTGCTGGTGGAGCTGCCACTGCTCCTACCACCCCACCCCTCCCCTGCTGCCATGGCAGCGGAACGCGAGCGCACAGGGCCCACAGTGTCTGAGGATGGACGTTGGCGCAGAAAGGCAGAGACCAGCTGACTACATAGGTGGTTTTTATAGTACGTTATTTTGGCCTCCCTCTCAGCAGGTGTGAAAAAGGCCACCATTTTTGAACGGTAGCGAGGGTCCAACAAGGTGGACAGCCAAAAGTCATCCCTCTGTCTGATGGTTATTATTCGGCTGTCGCTACGCAAGCAAGCGAGCATGCTATGGGCCATTTGTGCCAAGGAATGCGAGGGACTCCCTGCCTCCATCTCCACAGCATACTGCCATGGTGCGTCTGGGTCCTCTGTCTCCTCCTCCTCCTCTACCAGATGCTCCTGCTCCTCCACTCCTGTCCGCTGAGTGGAAAAACCACCCATTTCACTCAATAATTCCTGAGCACCAATGTCCTCCTCTACCTCCTCCTCTTCTTCCTGTCCTGCCCCCACAGGGGTCATGTGGCGTTGAGATCTGTGCGCCATGTCTACCGCACCCTGACCAGCCATTGTTAACAGCATTTGTTCCAGGACGTGCAACAGAGGAATGACGTCGTTCATCCCATAGTCCTGCCGACTCACGAATAGCGTGGCCTCCTCAAAGGGCCTGAGCAAGCGGCAGGTGTCACGCATGAGCTGCCAATGGCTGACATCTAAGTTACACAGGGGAGTACCTTTATCCGATGTAACATCAGGAAATCGGTGATGGCCTTTCGCTGTTCGTAAAGGCGGTCTAACATGTGTAGGGTTGAATTCCACCTTGTTGCAACGTCGCAGATCAGGCGATGCTGTGGAATTCCGTTCTGCCGCTGCAGCTCAAGGAGGGTGTGCTTTGCGGTGTAGGAATGGCTGAAATGCGTGCAAAGTTTACGTGACCTTTTTAGGGATGTCTTGCAGTGGGATGGTGGATTTTAGGAACCGCTTGACAACCAGATTGAACACGTGAGCCATGCATGGCGCATGGCACAACCTTCCTTGACGCAGAGCAGACACCATGTTCTTTCCGTTGTCGGTCAACATGGTTCCGATTTTCAGTTTGCGCGGAGACAGCCATCTGTCGATTTCTCTGTTCATTACACTCAGAAGTTGCTCCCCTGTGTGACTACGTTCGCCAAGGCATACCAGGTGCAGCACAGCGTGACACCGTTGCGCCCTGCACATGTGATATGCCGGTCGGGTAATGGGACTTGGCACGGGGGTGGCGGCTGAGGACACGGCGGAAGAAGAGGTGGTAGAGGCGGACATGTTTGCTGGACCAAGGACGTGCAAACGTGGAGGCAAAAGCGTCGTGACCTGTCCAAGTTGCTGGTGCGGCTGTGCCGGCACCACGTTCACCCAGTGGGCCGTAAATGACATGTACTGTCCCTGACCGTAGTTACAGCTCCACACGTCGGCGCTGCCGTGCACTTTGGCAGAGACCGACATGCTCAAAGACTGGCCCACCATCTCTTCTACATGTGAATGCAGGGCTAGCACTGCCTTTTTGGCGAAGAAATGCCGGCTTGGCACTCTCCACCGCGGCGCGGCACAAGCCATCATTTCTCGGAAAGGTGCTGAGTCCACCACTTGGAAAGGGAGGGACTGCAGCACCAGCAACTTGGACAGGAGGACGTTCAGCTTCTGCACCGTCGGGTGCGTGCTCGCAAACTGTTGTCTCTTGGAAACGGATTCCAAGAAAGACTGCTGACGGAATCCATGAAGAGGAGTAGCAGGAGAAGGAGCATCTGAACGAGCGGAAGATGCCAACGAGCGACAACTCCCCTCAGCAGAGGTGTTGGAGCCTTGACTGGCTGATAGAGGGCGATTGACGTCGGGTGACGGAGCAAGTAACGGAGCGGGTGATGGAGCGGGGGCTGGGGCAGGCAGAACCGCCGTATCTTGATCACGGTTTTCCCAGGCCACCGAATGGCGACGCTGCATATGCTGACGCAACGCTGTAGTCCCAACATGGGCCCCCTGGCCACGCTTGACTTTCTGGCCACATAGTCGACATACGGCTACGTTTACTTCCTCGGGCGGCTTGACGAAAAATTGCCACACCGCCGAGTAGGAAACTTTGCCCCCGCTACTCCTCACTGGCTGACTGCTACTTCCTCCGTGCACACCGGCACCACTACTGGCCGTGGTGGTAGGCTGCAGTGGAGCTGGTGCTCTACTCCGTGGCCGTTTGCCTCCACTGACACTGCTGCGACCCTGCTGCCTCCTGGGCAACCCACCGACTGTTTTGCTCGCTGCCAAGCTGGCACCCTCTTCTCCTGATGATGCGGAAGCAATAGCCTGATGACGACGAGGCTGCCAAGTGCGATCAGCCTCATCATCATCAATAAGGGTCTCCGCCTCACTACTAGCCCCCTCGGCTGCGTGTGGGTCAGGAGACAGACCTGTCTCTAGACCGGCTACCGAGCCACTCTCCTCGCCAGTACTTCTTCGCCTGGCTGCTGAAGAGGCGGATGTCTCCCCCCGTTCCTGACCGCCCTCTGTTAGCTCTTCCTCACTGTACAGTGGGGCTGAGCCCACAGCATGCGATACTTCGCTTGGTGAGGGAACACCAAAGGACAGGGGCAGGTAGAGGACACGTGATTTCAGTGGGCTTGCTCCCGGGCCATGCCAACTAACGGTTGTGTCTGACGTACACACCGACCGTTGGCTGTAGGTGTCAGAGGTGACCTGGGAAGAGGAAGACGACCGAGCCAACCAATCGATGACGGCAGGGTTGTCGGTGGAGACACGACCGCTGGATGACACCGGGAGCACTGGCCTCTGGCTGCGACTAGTGCTGCCTCGACCCCTTCCTCTGCTGCCACGTCTGCTCGCTCCTAAAACATTGCCTCCTCTGCCACTCCTCTGCGTGTTGTCTGACATAATCTTTAATTCTATAAGCACCCCAAAAATAACGTAACGATTCTGTGTCCCTCAGTAACAATTCTGTGTCCCTGAGTAACAATTCTGTGTCCCTGAGTAACAATTCTGTGTCTGTCCCTGAGTAACAATTCTGTGTCCCTGAGTAACAATTCTGTGTCCCTGAGTAACAATTCTGTGTCCCTCAGTAACAATTCTGTGTCCCTCAGTAACAATTCTGTGTCCCTGAGTAACGATTCTGTGTCCCTGAGTAACGATTCTGTGTCCCTCAGTAACGATTCTGTGTCCCTCAGTAACAATTCTGTGTCTGTCCCTGAGTAACAATTCTGTGTCCCTGAGTAACAATTCTGTGTCTGTCCCTGAGTAACAATTCTGTGTCTGTCCCTGAGTAACAATTCTGTGTCCCTGAGCAACAATGAGTAACAATTCTGTGTCCCTCAGTAACAATTCTGTGTCCCTGAGTAACAATTCTGTGTCCCTGAGTAACAATGAGTAACAATTCTGTGTCCCTGAGTAACAATTCTGTGTCCCTGAGTAACAATTCTGTGTCTGTCCCTGAGTAACAATTCTGTGTCCCTCAGTAACAATTCAGTGTCCCTGAGTAACAATTCTGTGTCCCTGAGTAACAATTCTGTGTCTGTCCCTGAGTAACAATTCTGTGTCCCTCAGTAACAATTCTGTTTCCCTGAGTAACAATTCTGTGTCCCTGAGTAACAATTCGTGTGTCCCTGAGTAACAATTCTGTGTCTGTCCCTGAGTAACAATTCTGTGTCCCTCAGTAACGATTCTGTGTCCCTCAGTAACAATTCTGTGTCCCTGAGTAACAATTCTGTGTCTGTCCCAGAGTAACAATTCTGTGTCCCTGAGTAACAATGAGTAACAATTCTGTGTCCCTCAGTAACAATTTTGTGTCCCTGAGTAACAATTCTGTGTCTGTCCCTGAGTAACAATTCTGTGTCCCTCAGTAACGATTCTGTGTCCCTCAGTAACAATTCTGTGTCCCTGAGTAACAATTCTGTGTCTGTCCCTGAGTAACAATTCTGTGTCCCTGAGTAACAATTCTGTGTCTCTGAGTAACAATTCTGTGTCCCTCAGTAACGATTATGTGTCCCTCAGTAACAATTCTGTGTCCCTGAGTAACAATTCTGTGTCTGTCCCTGAGTAACAATTCTGTGTCCCTGAGTAACAATTCTGTGTCCCTGAGTAACAATTCTGTGTCTGTCCCTGAGTAACAATTCTGTGTCCCTGAGTAACAATTCTGTGTCCCTCAGTAACGATTCTGTGTCCCTCAGTAACGATTCTGTGTCCCTCAGTAACAATTCTGTGTCCCTCAGTAACGATTCTGTGTCCCTCAGTAACAATTCTGTGTCCCTGAGTAACAATTCTGTGTCTGTCCCTGAGTAACAATTCTGTGTCCCTGAGTAACAATGAGTAACAATTCTGTGTCCCTGAGTAACAATTCTGTGTCCCTGAGTAACAATTCTGTGTCTGTCCCTGAGTAACAATTCTGTGTCCCTCAGTAACAATTCTGTGTCCCCGAGTAACAATTCTGTGTCCCTGAATAACAATGAGTAACAATTCTGTGTCCCTCAGTAACAATTCTGTGTCCCTGAGTAACAATTCTGTGTCCCTGAGTAACAATTCTGTGTCTGTCCCTGAGTAACAATTCTGTGTCCCTCAGTAACGACTCTGTGTCCCTCAGTAACAATTCTGTGTCCCTGAGTAACAATTCTGTGTCCCTGAGTAACAATTCTGTGTCTGTCCCTGAGTAACAATTCTGTGTCCCTGAGTAACATTTCTGTGTCCCTGAGTAACAATTCTGTGTCTGTCCCTGAGTAACAATTCTGTGTCCCTGAGTAACAATTCTGTGTCCCTCAGTAACGATTCTGTGTCCCTCAGTAACAATTCTGTGTCCCTGAGTAACAATTCTGTGTCTGTCCCTGAGTAACAATTCTGTGTCCCTGAGTAACAATTCTGTGTCCCTGAGTAACAATGAGTAACAATTCTGTGTCCCTGAGTAACAATTCTGTGTCCCTGAGTAACAATTCTGTGTCCCTGAGTAACAATTCTGTGTCTGTCCCTGAGTAACAATTCTGTGTCCTTCAGTAACGATTCTGTGTCCCTCAGTAACAATTCTGTGTCTTTGAGTAACAATTCTGTGTCTGTCCCTGAGTAACAATTCTGTATCCTTGAGTAACAATTCTGTGTCCCTCAGTAACGATTCTGTGTCCCTCAGTAACAATTCTGTGTCCCTGAGTAACAATTCTGTGTCTGTCCCTGAGTAACAATTCTGTGTCCCTGAGTAACAATTCTGTGTCCCTGAGTAACAATTCTGTGTCCCTGAGTAACAATTCTGTGTCTGTCCCTGAGTAACAATTCTGTGTCTGTCCCTGAGTAACAATTCCGTGTCCCTGAGTAACAATTCTGTGTCCCTGAGTAACAATTCTGTGTCTGTCCCTGAGTAACAATTCTGTGTCCCTGAGTAACAATTCTGTGTCCCTGAGTAACAATTCTGTGTCTGTCCCTGAGTAACAATTCTGTGTCCCTGAGTAACGATTGTGTGTCCCTGAGTAACGATTGTGTGTCCCTAAGTAACGGTTCTGTGTCCCTAAGTAACGGTTCTGTGTCCCTAAGTAACGGTTCTGTGTCCCTAAGTAACGGTTCTATGTCCCTGAGTAACGATTCTTTGGCCCTAAAGTCTCTGTGGCCCTAACTCTGTCCCTCAATACAGACAGGTCTGTCTCTCTTGAATGACTGGAGGCTAATGGAGAATTCTAAAATGGCCGCGATTTATAGCTCCACCATTACACAGTGCTGGCTGGCTGGCTGCTGATTGGCTAATGCGATCACATGTCATGAATGAATGCATTATGGGTCAGCGCGCCTTGCCTGCGCGCCTTCCCAGAGATCCCTGCTCTGTCGCCACACATGTCGCCGCCATTTTTGGGAAATTTCGATTCGCGCGTCCGAAGTTGGCTAATCTTCGGATTCGTCGCGAATCGAATATTTCCCAATATTCGAAACGAATTCCACTTCGCCATGTTCGATTCGCTCATCTCTAGTGATGGCGCCTCCTCTGGAGGTTCATGTTCTAAGGTGTCCTGTGTAGTGTGGTGATAGCGCCTCCTCTGGAGGTTCATGTTCTAAGGTGTCCTGTGTAGTGTTGTGATAGCGCCTCCTCTGGAGGTTCATGTTCTAAGGTGTCCTGTGTAGTGTGGTGATAGCGCCTCCTCTGGAGGTTCCAGTTCTAAGGTGTCCTGTGTAGTGTGGTGATGGCGCCTCCTCTGGAGGTTCCAGTTCTAAGGTGTCCTGTGTAGTGTGGTGATAGCGCCTCCTCTGGAGGTTCATGTTCTAAGGTGTGCTGTGTAGCGTGGTGATAGGGCCTGCTCTGGAGGTTCCTGTTTTAAGGTGACCTGTGTAGCGTGATGATAGCGCCTCCTCTGGAGATTCCTGTTTTTAGGTGTCCTGTGTAGCGTGGTGATAGCGCCTCCTCTGGAGGTTCGTGTTCTAAGGTGTCCTGTGTAGAGTGGTGATAGCGCCTCCTCTGGAGGTTCATGTTCTAAGGTGTCCTGTGTAGTGTGGTGATAGCGCCTCCTCTGGAGGTTCATGTTCTAAGGTGTCCTGTGTAGTGTGGTGATAGTGCCTCCTCTGGAGGTTCATGTTCTAAGGTGTCCTGTGTAGTGTGGTGATAGCGCCTCCTCTGGAGGTTCATGTTCTAAGGTGTCCTGTGTAGTGTGGTGATAGTGTTTTAGTCATGGACTTAATCATCCAGTGCTTATCTGTTCCTGTCCAAAATTTATGACGCTGGCCAGCTTGTGGAATGTGCGCACATAAAGAAACTCACACTGACACCTTTGGTCTGTGAAAACTTCTCTCTAATTTATTGAAATGAAACCGTGAGCTTATATATGAAAAATGATGGGAACATCACGTGATAACAGCATAAGCATTATATTAGTCTTTGATTGGTCACTTTACACGAAAACAATCTCCGTCATGGTATAGGTGTGATCTTCTTCAGTCTTATCTTAAAAAGAGAAAAACATTCTTTTGTCTTCCAAATCACATGATGGGAGGGGGTCTGTTCCTGTGAGCAAATATTTCTTAAGCAAGGATTTCTTAAAGTACCACAAAGCCCAGCAGGCAGAAAATATTCACACAACATATGTATTAAAGTATAAAAGTAAATATGTAAAAAGATGTGTATAAAAAAAGTGTGTATATATATATATTCGATAGGAAACGAAATAGACATTTTACCAAATCCATCACAGTCCCCCCTTAAAATGACTATTTTCCTCTGTCCCTATAAGACCTCGCTCATCTGTCCTTATGTACCTTGGAACTCTTTTATTCTGTACGTTAGACGGGTGATGACTATTTCATCACCTCCCTTGCCACAGACTTTGTACATAAGGAAGTCAGATGCTATCCCTACAAAATTGTGAGATTACTATTGGCGGGGAGGGACCGTAATGGGGTGTAAGGTTTTTCTTCATCCATCATATGGGGATCCTCTTGGTCCTGGTTCAGGAAGGTAGGTGTTCTGTTGTCTACAGCTTTGCTTATTAACTTCTTTACAAATGATAGAATACAACATACAATCAGAGCTAAAAGAACTAGAATTATTAGTACAGTTACCCCTATTTGGGCGAGCACTTTTTTCCACCCACTCATCCAGCTAAAATATTGATCCCACGGGTCTGAGATACCTGAGTTCTTCTTCAGCTCCACTGACAGATCTTCCAATTTATTTATACCCAGAGTAACCTTACCATTCGGGCCAGTATTGTCAGGAATATATGTACAACATGTTCCGGTTCCTTCTATCATTTTACAGACACCTCCTTTTTCTGCTAAAATCATGTCTAGAGCCATCCTATTCTGGAATGTCATGTAGGATGTAGGGGCTAGCTGGTCAACGATTCCTTGAAGGGCATCCCTGGTGTAATTCACAAACCTCTGTTGGTTGTAGTATATGTAATTTATCTAATCTACATTTTTATTAACAGTTATCATGGGAATCAGGGATTCAAAACCTGCTTTACTTGGTCTTTGGCTTTAAATTTATTAGACACCCCCCTTGGGACTCCAATGGCATCTATATACACATGTGGGTCAAAACTACCAGAAGGAGCTTTTTGTTTCCTCCTACGGCCAGGCGTTGGGTCAGGGATATTCTCTGCTAGGATGTGGAGAGGCATAATGGCCTTTACAAGGGCATACTCACCAGTCCAAATCCCTTCCAATCTTATTCTAATCTTTTGGTCCCCAGTAATCATCCATGACACATATGTATACCTGGTCACTACTATCAGAACATGCTCGTTGTGTCAAGATCATATAGATTACGGTCATAGCACCACATGGGATCTGTACTACAGAAATCAAAGGTGTAAATAGCTACATGAGTGTTGGATGAGTTGTACCAAAATATAGTGGTGTCACCTATTTCAGTGATATCCACCTGTTGAGCCTCTATCAGACTCATTAGAAAAAGGATATACAACATAGTTGTCATGGTGTAGATGACGCCTTTCCCTCAGGGTTCGGGACTTTCTTGCAGTGGGAGGCGTGTATCCAAGTGTTCTTCCTGGCCACCTTCTCAGAAGGGGCTGTGGTCAGCAGAACTTGGAATGGACCATCATATCTTGGCTCAAGGGAATGTTTCCTCATAAATGTCTTTACTAATACCCAATCTCCGGGTAATAGGCTGTGAGTTCCTGTATCTGACTCAGAATCTGGAATGGAGAAAACACTTGGACATGGATACGGGTTAATTCACGTGATAATACAGTCACATAATCAGTTAACACATCAAATTGTAATTGCAACTGTTGTGGAAAATAACAACCAAATATGGGGGCTGAGCTAAACAAAATCTCATAAGGGGATAGGGAGTGTTCTCCTCTTGGTGTGTATCTGACACTAAATAGGGCAATAAACAGACTGTCTGGCCAACTCATGCCAGTCTCTTGGGCTACTTTTAGCATTCTTTCTATTTTCCCACTACTTTGGGGGTGATAGGGGGTATGGAACGCCAGAGTGACTCCTAATGCCGCCCATATTTCTTTGGTTACTGAAGCTGTGAAAGCGGGGCCCTGGTCACTCTCTATCACCTCTGGAAGCCCATATCTGCATACAACCTCAGTGGGGAGTTTCTTCGCAGTTGTTTTAGCAGTCCTGTTAGTTACAGCAAAGTCCTTTGGTCAACTGGAAAACATGTCCAACACCACTAGGGTGTACTCAACTGCCCACTCTTTGGCATCTGGATATGATCAATTTGTATCCTTTGAAAAGGGTATAGGGGTTTGGCCAAGTGTTTCTGTGGTGTCTTCTCTGTGCGTCCCGGATTGCATTTTGCACAGATGGCACATGCTCTGCAAAAATTGTTCGTCGATGTGGTGATTCCAGGCGCTATATCGTACTTGTTGATGACAGAGTTCATGAGGCTCTTTGACAGATGGGCTGCTCCGTGTGCCCACTGGACTACAGCTGGAAACATATTCTTGGGTAAACAAAGCCTCTTGTTGCACTCAAACAGACCGTCTTTGAGAATAGCTCCTCTCCGTCTCCAGCTTTCTTTTTCTTCTTGACTTGCTGCTTCTTGGAGTTCCTTGAGGTAGTTTCTGTCCACAGGTAAGGTCTGTAAAGTGAACATTGGTTCCCACTCTCCGGTCACCTCTCCTTCCATTTCTGGTGGTCCCATGGCCGCTCGTTTTGTCGCCAAATCTGCCAGATTATTGCCTTTGGCTTCTGAAGAGTTTAATTTCCCATGAGCTTTTACCTTCAGAATAGCCACTTGAATGGGTAGAAGGAGTGCTTCCAGCTGTCGTCCAATGGCTGCTCCATGTCTTATGGATGTACCTGCCGCAGTCATAAATCCTCTTGCCTTCCATATGGGTCCAAAGTCATGGGCCATCCCAAAGGCATATCTGGAGTCTGTGTAGATATTGGCCCTTTTTCCTTAATTCATCTGGCATGCTGTTGCGAGTGCTTGAAGTTCAGCTCCCTGTGCAGATATTGCTGGCGATAGGGCTCTTGCCTGTAGGACTGTGTCTGCAGTAGTGACCGCAAATCCTTTGTAATATATGCCTCCTTCATCTGCATATCTGGAACCATCAACAAAGAAAGTGAAGTCTGGATCCTGCAGAGGTGTTTCACTCACTGTGGGGAGATGGAAGGTTTCCATTTTCATCACTTCAAGACAATTATGAGGCTCAGTGGCTCCATCATCCTCTCCACTTTCTGCATTACCTTCATTACCCCCCTCAGCAATTGGGAGGAGAGTGGCCGGATTCAGGGTTTGGCAACGTAGGAGAGTGACGTTATCGGGAAGGTGGAGGGAACACTGTAGTCTAAGATGCCTCGCTGTGGACAAATGTTTAGGTTGGACTTGGTTTAAAATGGCAGCAATGGCATACGGTGCCAGAAGAACAAGTTCATGTCCCAGTACGATATCAGAGGTCTTATCCAGCAGAGCTTGAGCAGCGAAAACTGCACGCAGACACGAGGGTGCTCCTCTAGCCACTGGGTCCAAACGGCATGAGTAGTAGCCTACGGGTCGTAGGCAGTCTCCGTGGGACTGGGCCAATACTCCTGTGCCATGGCCTTGGCGTTCAGACATGAACAGTTTGAAAGGTTTCTCGTAGTCTGGTAGACCTAGGGCTGGGGCTGAAGAAAATAAGCGTTTTAGAGCCAAAAAAATTGGAGTCGGCCTCTTCGGACAGATGGAAGGGCTCAGACTTGAGAGCATCGTAGAGTGGTTGCATAAACCAAGAAGCATCAGGAATCCATGACCTACAGTAGGATATGAGGCCAAGAAAGGCATGGAGTGGCTTCTGGCCTAAAGGGAGTGGCAAGTTCTGGATGGCCTTAACTCTTTCCTCCGTAAGATGCCTTGTTCCATGTGAGAGACAGTGGCCCAAGAATACGACTGTTGTAGAGCACCATTGCAACTTCGGTTTAGAGGCCTTACAGCCTTGGTGTGCCAAGTAACATAGTAAACTCTCTGAGGCTTCTTCAGCCGTGGGCAGGTCATCAGCACAGAGGAAAAGTCATCCACATATTGAAGAAGGACCACTGCCAAATGTTCCTTTTGCCACGTGTCCAGTATGGTGGTCATGGCTTTGGAAAACTGGCTCAGGGAATTTTTCACCCCCTTGTGGCATAACTGCCCAGGTGTATTGCTGCCCCTCATGGATAAAAAATGAAGAAGTATCTGCAGGGAGGATACAAGGGAACGCTGGAGAATACATTTGCCAGGTCCACCACGGTGAAATACTTTGCTGTTGGAGATACCCCTGTGAGTAAAGTGTGGGGATTTGGAACGATAGGTGTCTCTAAGACAGTGGCTTCATTCACTGCTCAAAGGTCCTGTATCATCCTGTACTTCTCTGGTTCTCCTTTTGGTGTCTTCTTTTCTTATCGGGAACAAAAGCGCATTACATGGAGAGGTACAAGGTATGAGTGCACCATTTGCCACAAGGGACTTGACCTGCTTCGAGATGGCCTTGGATTGCGCTGGTTTCAGTGGGTACTGTGGTTTCCTGGGTAGGGGAGCTCCAGGCTTCAGTTCCACCATAATTGGGGGTACCTTTTTAAACGTCCAATATCTTCGGGTCCTGTGGACCATAGACAACTTGGGATTCTGCTCAGCACATCCGGTGCCACGTAGAATGTACCATTGACTTGTAAGACCGGACACACTGGGTAGAGGCGGCTCACTCAAGGCGTTGGCCTTCCATTTGTCTAATTTTGGTGTACCAATATGGCCGCCTCCAGGAAGTGTACTGGGCTGGGCAGGAAGGGACAAAACAGGAGCAGCAAGATGGCTGCCATCAGGAAGTGTACTGGGCTGGGCAGGAAGGGACAAAACAGGAGCAGCAAGATGGCTGCCTTCAGGAAGTGGGCTGGGCAGGGCTGGGGTGGTGGGCATAAAGTAGGCAATAGATGAAGGGCAGTGCTGTCCCTCCCCTCCTCCACCCCACATTCCAACATAGGGCGGTGGTTTTAGCACACACTTCCATTTACAATTTTGTGATACAAATACATTATACAATTGCCATTTTCTTGAATTTCTTCCAACTATCCTTCTTTATACAACACTTTTCCAGTTCTGTACAAAACTTCTGTCACGTTCAGCAAACCTTTATCACATAACATTCCTCTCTGTTCCTACAATGATTTATGCCAGTCCTGACCTTCAGCTTACAAACTTTCGCTACTTACTATAACTTTAACTGCTTCACTTCCTTCACAATATGACATGCCAGTAATCCTTTTCAATATTTTAACACATTAATGGTACACATAAACAGTTTATTTTTTTGTTTTTTTCCCTGTAGCAATACCTGTTCTGTCCACTACTCTTTGTGGATAACTTCGGCTACATTATACCAAACTTCTTGCTGTCCTCAAGCACATGTTTGTCAACTAAGACATCTTCCTTCTCTTTTTTTTTTTTTTTTTTTTTCGCCATACCTCCTTATCTTTAATTCCACATACTTTTCCTTTTCTCTCTCTGCAACCAGGTCACATGCTAACATTCCTTTCTAGGGGTCTTATCAGCGTCTGACCCATCTCCTCCCCCCTTCTCTGTCCTTCCTAACAGGAATCTAAGACACTTCACAGGCTGCTGTCCAGACTTTCCTTAACCCTTAACAAACCCCAACCTTCTGTTATGAATGGCAAACATTAGCTTACAGACACACATTTAGGACATAACATAGCAGTCTATCTTGGTGGGCTCTGAGTACAGACCACTGAGTAACTCATCGTAACCCACACAAACAGTTACGGCACCACGCTGTCACACTAAAGTGACGCGTAAACCCGACACCTCCTCTGTTGTGGTCAACACACAAGGTTACCACACACCCAGAGAAATTATGTGTCAAAACCCTCAGTAGGTCCACTCCTCTTCCACCTCAAGACTGATACATAAAAACACACAACAGAGACCCAGGTAACAGATAAGCACATGCAGGTATATTTAAATAAACTCCGGGCATACAAGGTTACCTGCCTTTATTGACCTTTAGCAGCCGTACTAGGCACAGGTATGAATCAACAACAAAGACAGGATAAGCAATGGTAAGATAGCAAAATATATCTTACCATGCTCCGAGAGGTGATCAAGCTCTCCGGCCTGTCCAGTTTGACTGACACCGAACGCCTTTTCATGGCGGCTGGCTGCAGGTTCATTATTCAGTTCCCGGGTTTCTTGGCACCAAATTGTTTTAGTCATGGACTTAATCATCCAGTGCTTATCTGTTCCTGTCCAAAATTTATGACGCTGGCCAGCTTGTGGAATGTGCGCACATAAAGAAACTCACACTGACACCTTTGGTCTGTGAAAACTTCTCTCTAATTTATTGAAATGAAACCGTGAGCTTATATATGAAAAATGATGGGAACATCACGTGATAACAGCATAAGCATTATATTAGTCTTTGATTGGTCACTTTACACGAAAACAATCTCCGTCATGGTATAGGTGTGATCTTCTTCAGTCTTATCTTAAAAAGAGAAAAACATTCTTTTGTCTTCCAAATCACATGATGGGAGGGGGTCTGTTCCTGTGAGCAAATATTTCTTAAGCAAGGATTTCTTAAAGTACCACAAAGCCCAGCAGGCAGAAAATATTCACACAACATATGTATTAAAGTATAAAAGTAAATATGTAAAAAGATGTGTATAAAAAAAGTGTGTATATATATATATTCGATAGGAAACGAAATAGACATTTTACCAAATCCATCACAATAGCGCCTCCTCTGGAGGTTCATGTTCTAAGGTGTCCTGTGTAGTGTGGTGATAGCGCCTCCTCTGGAGGTTCATGTTCTAAGGTGTCCTGTGTAGTGTGGTGATAGCACCTCCTCTGGAGGTTCGTGTTCTAAGGTGTCCTGTGTAGCGTGGTGATAGCGCCTCCTCTGGAGGTTCATGTTCTAAGGTGTCCTGTGTAGTGTGGTGATAGCGCCTCCTCTGGAGGTTCATGTTCTAAGGTGTCCTGTGTAGTGTGGTGATAGCGCCTCCTCTGGAGGTTCGTGTATTGAGGGGTAGTCCACCTGTATGCTTTCCCTGTTTAATCTCACCAAAATGTATTCTCTTTTTTCGTTGATACAGTATGTGTTTGTACAAATCTGCTAGGCCTTCCCTAAGTTTCCTCTCCAAATCAGAATACAATGAATGTGTTGTGAATGCAGATAACAATCTCTCTGCACCTCCAATATCCTTCTCCAATGATAACATCTGTTTATTATATTCCGGAGCCAATATGGACATCATTTGCTGTGAGCATGATTGTAGGCTTTCCTCCCGTTCCCTCTTGAACTCCTCACTTACTTTTTCAAAGTTGGGAAAGATCTGGATCCTCCACCCAAGTGGATTGATCTTTTCTCGGGCATACTTATCGAATGTGTAATATGCCAAAAAATTGCTGATTTCTTTTCCAAGAGCTTTCCCAACCTCAAAAACAGCGAATATATTTCTGTTCCAGTTTGTTCTTTCTGGGAAAAGTCCACCTGATAAGAAGACATGAAATGTAGCCATTCTTGACCCCGGAACTCACTCATATTGATGGATCCACAATCCCATTCCAACAAATGTAACACTTCAATGGCAGAGGATGTGCATTGTACAGAGGAAAACATGTACATAATATTCTTTGTAATGTGTAAACGATGATCGCGTTCCTTCATTGTTATATTTAATAAAAGCTCTTTTCTTATTATCTATCGCTTTTGTAACTTTGGTCGTAAGCCACATAGGTTGGATTTTTAGCCTTTTATACTTGTTGCCCATGGGAATATATTTTGCAGTGTGGTCACATACAGTCTTTTTTTTTTTTTTTTTTGTTTACAAACGGTTTTATTCTTCAAAGGTAGACTGTAAAACAACAGTACAGTTTCAAGTAATGCGTACATCAATAACAAAGCACATTTGAAAAGTACATTTCAGAAGAGTACATATATGTAAAAGAGATAGATAGGAAGGAAAAAGAAAGAGAAAAGATTTTAGGTACATGAGAAACGGGAACAATAAAGTGGGTCGAAAGACCCATCTGCCAATAGTATATGCCAAATAACCTTCAAATGGAATGCTTTTTAGTCCTGTAATAAATGTCTATGAACCCTCCATGATTCCCTTTTTTTATCGAATAAGTGCATCTTATCCAGCAAAGTATAATGAATATGCTCCATGAGCATCAACTCTATGTAAAAGGCCAGGGGTACAGTGATGGATTTCCAATGTAGAGCAATAGACCATAAAGTGGCAATACAAATGGTATGTATCAATCTCATAACAGCATCAGAGACCCCCGGGATACGAGCTCCCAGTAAACAAGACTGTATAGTCAGACATACCGGGGCACCTACCAATGAAGCAGCTACCTCAGATATCCTACACCAAACCAATATAGTTGGGCAAGCCCACAACGTGTGAATCAATGTGCCCGTGAGGCCACGGCCCCGGAAACATAAGGGGGACGTTTGTGGGTACAGTACATGTAGCCTTGACGGGGTATAATACCATCTGGTTAATACCTTGAGGGCCGTCTCACGGACAGAAAGAGATTGAGAGCTCTTACATATGTTATCCACCGTGGAATCCCAATCCTCATCTGAGAAAGTGATACCACTATCCTCCTCCCACCTTTTTCTATATAAAGGGGGCATGGGTGAGAAACTGATCAAAAATTGGTGATAAAGATCTGAGATAAGACCCCTACCCCTAGGGGAGTCATGGCTAATATGTTCAAAGAATGAGATCGGAGAAGAGGGTATGAGGCCAAAATGTGACTGAAAAAAATGTCTAATCTGTCGATAACGATGGTACTCTCGAAGCAGAACCTCAAAAAGTACACGCAGCATATCAAAGGTAATATAAGATCCTCCCCTTTGAAAATCAGATAATCTAATAAGAGATCTGTCATACCACCAACGAAACGCTTGAGGAGAAGAAAACGCCATAATAAAGTTTGGATCACCAAAAAACGAAACACCCGGAGAAACAGAAGAGACCAGATTTAATTTAAGTGTATATTTGAACCAAAGTGTCAGTGAATGGGCAACTATAGAGTTGTAAAAAGTGAATGATCGAGGGGGGATTCTGGACCACAAAATACCCGGTAAGTAAAATGGTCGTATAGACTGAGATTCAAATCTAATCCACGGGGTCTGAGAATTTACAATCGCCCATTGTGATAATTGTGCAAAATAGGCTGAGAGGTAATATAGGCAAAAATTGGGAAGACTGAGGCCCCCCCGTCCGTTGTGAGCTGTACAGAGCAGATGAGATAAAGCGTGGATGTTTATTACACCAGATAAAATTATTAATAACCCGCTGAAAGCGATCCAGAAATGTTTTTGAGACCGGGACTGGAAGTGCTCTAAATAGGTAAAGTAGTTTGGGCAAAATATTCATTGTGACTGCCGTGACTCTACCCAGGAAGGAGATGGGGTAACCATGCCATATCTTCAATAGAGTAGAAAGGCGCGACACACATGGGGGGTAATTAGCAGCAAATGTATCTGATTATCTGGAAGTGAGATTAATACCTAAATAGGAAATCCGATCCGTGGCCCAACGAAATGGAAAAGAACTACGGAGAGAGGCACTCAGGGAGTCAGGAATATTAACAGGCATAACCACTGATTTGGTAAAGTTAACAGTAAGACCTGACACTTTAGCAGTCATTCAATACTATTAGAGATGAGCGAATTTTTCAAAAATTCGATTCGCCTGATTCGCCGAATTTTCCGAAAAAATTCGATTCGATTCGAATTTATTCACCGCGAATTTTACTTATAAAAAGGGTTTCTAGGCTTCAGAGAGCCTTTATATTAGTGCAGAACACTGTACCTTTAATTTAAATGCCCTTGGAGTCTGCTGGGGAAGAGAAATAATACTGTCAGTCAGTATGACATGCAGATGAGTGCCGTCGATCTTAGAATCACCGCACACTTCACTCATTTGGGCAGTCACAGGGCCAAAGAAGAAGAAGGAGAAGAAGAAGAAGAAGAAGAAGAATGAAAAGAATGAAAAGAAGAAGAAGAATGAAAAGAATGAAAAGAAGAAGAAGAAGAAGAATGAAAAGAATGAGGAGAAGAAGAAGAAGAAGAAGAATGAAAAGAATAAAAAGAAGAAGAAGAAGAATGAAAAGAAGAAGAAGAAGAATGAAAAGAATGAAAAGAAGAATGAAAAGAAGAATGAAAATAAGAAGAAGAATGAAAAGAAGAATGAAAAGAATGAAAAGAAGAATGAAAATAAGAAGAAGAATGAAAAGAAGAATGAAAAGAAGAATGAAAAGAATGAAAAGAAGAATGAAAATAAGAAGAAGAATGAAAAGAAGAATGAAAAGAATGAAAAGAAGAATGAAAATAAGAAGAAGAATGAAAAGAAGAATGAAAAGAATGACAAGAAGAATGAAAAGAATGACAAGAAGAATGAAAAGAAGAATGAAAATAAGAAGAAGAATGAAAAGAAGAATGAAAAGAATGAAAAGAAGAATGAAAATAAGAAGAAGAATGAAAAGAAGAATGAAAAGAATGAAAAGAAGAATGAAAAGAATGAAAAGAAGAAGAATGAAAAGAATGAAAAGAAGAATGAAAATAAGAAGAAGAATGAAAAGAAGAATGAAAAGAATGAAAAGAAGAATGAAAATAAGAAGAAGAATGACAAGAAGAATAAAAAGAATGACAAGAAGATTGAAAAGAATGAAAAGAAGAATGAAAAGAATGACAAGAAGAATGAAAAGAAGAATGAAAAGAATGAAAAGAAGAATGAAAATAAGAAGAATGAAAAGAAGAATGAAAAGAATGAAAAGAAGAATGAAAAGAAGAATGAAAATAAGAAGAAGAATGAAAAGAAGAATAATTCCAGTAAAGCAAAAAGTGTATGTGCAGAGTTCCTCTATTTCTGACAGTTCTCTGACAGTTCTTTCACATTTACAGCGATTGAAACATTGTATCTATTTGTTTCCTAATAAAAACATCTGTATCCTAAATGCAAACAAATACATACAATGTTTCAACCGCTGGAAATGTGAAAGAACTGTCAGACAGCTGTCAGAAATAGCGGAGCTCTCTGCAGGGACATTTTTGCCGGCTGTAGAAGGGATGAAAACGGCCGATCAGGAAAAATTCGATTGGACCATCCGAAGTCGGCAAAAATTCGGATTCGCCGCGAATCAAATTTTTCCTGAAATTCGAAACGAATTCCACTTCGCCTGATTCGATTCACTCATCTCTAAATACTATGCCTAAATTACAAACAAAACCTCTTTAGAATACAAATTGGCATCCTGAATAACATTTAAAGTAAGGCGAATATTATCAGTGATAAATCTGTCCGGGATAAAACCTGACTGGTCTGGAGAGACCAAAGAGGAGATAATACGGGCCAACCTGTCTGCCAAAATGCGGCTGAATTTTTTCAGATCGTTCATTATCACTGAGATTGGCCTGTAGTTTTGTGGTAGATGGTGGTCTTTCTGTGGTTTGGGTAGTAAAGACATATTGGCCGGCATTAAGAGAAGCTAATTGGGAGGGTGAGAGAGCAGGGAGGAGTATAGAGTCCAGCCATGAGTCGGATGGTGGAACAGAATTTGACTGTGGGGGAGCTAATAGATTGGAATAAACATTTTCCAAAATACCCAAAACTTCTTGAGGAAGAGATGATACAGCGCCAGAGTTAGTGCGTAACTTATAGATATGTGGGGGGCGCAGAGAGTGATTCAATTTCCTTGCAAACATAGTGGATGCTGAGTTGCTGTGTAATAAAAATGAGGCCTTCGACCAGCGGAGAGCTTTTTCGGTCTTTTGACAAAGTAGAGTATTCAATTCTAAACGCTTTTGAGATAGTAACCGTTTATTAAGAAGAGATGGATTAGCAATATGTGTTTCTAATTCTCGGGTAAGTTGCAGAATTTGCTGCCATCGTTTTCTATTTCTGGAAGAAGCCATGGAGATAAGGCGGCCACGTAGGACCACCTTATGGGCTACCTATAGTGTGGCTGGAGATATATCAGGAGTAGAATTAGACTGAAAATATTCTTGAATAGATGTGACCACCTCTAGAGTTAATATCAGTGAGCATAGAGTCATTAAGTCTCCAAGAGAAGGGGGTAGGTGCCAATCCTATAAATGTGATAGATAAGGCCATAATATTGTGATCTGACCAGGGGCTCAAGTGGATGCAATCTGTCCTAGAATTAGCTAGTAAAATGGGGGTACAGTAGATATAATCTAATCTAGCATAAGAGTCATGTGGGTGAGAATAAAATGAGTAATCCCTGGCTCCCACATTATGTGCCCTCCAGGTATCAACCAACTGGAGGGCATCCAGTTTTTTAGTGAGGGATTTTGGGAAAGTTTGGGAAGATTGCGAGGGAGAGCTATGGTCCAAAAGTGGGTTTGCTACCAGGTTAAAATCACCACCCACCAATAGATGGGGGGATAAAAACCTATCCAGAATGTTAAAAAATTGAGAAAAAAAGGAAGCTTGTGCCGAATTAGGCGCATAGATATTAGCGTTCGTAAGTTCATGACCCGAAAGGATGCCTTTAAGAATGATAAACCTACTGTCCGGATCACGGTACACATGTTGAACCTCAAAAGGGAATGAATTATGCAACAAAAATGGCTACACCTCTGCTTTTAGAGGAATGTAAGGTATAATACCCCTGCCTGTAGGATTTATGAAAATATGTCGGGTGTTTTGCGGATGCAAAGTGGGTCTCCTGTAGTAAAATAATTTTAGCCCCCAATCGCTTATATTGAAGAAAGGCTGTTTTGCGCTTGTTTGGTGAATTGAAACCCTGGACATTATGCGAAATACATTGAATAACCATGGCAACACGGAAATAATAGCTATCGGCATAAAAGTACATATTGACAGGACATCTCTAAAAACTATTTGGCTAGACATTAGAATCAGCAGATCCACAACAAAGCAATAATCTGTAGTGACAATTTAAGGAACATCCAGACCCCGGTGTGGGCGCCAGGACATCCACAAATCAGCACAAAACCAATATCATGTACTAAGGCTTTATAAAGAAGAAAGATAGAAAGCAATAGAGGTGAGGTTTTAAGAACTTCTACAATTAAAAGGTTAGCTAGAAAACATGGATCAGGTGGGCCTTTTGCCATACCTGAAAAAACAGAAAAATCAAACATCAAAGGGCCAATCAGGCCCAAACTATGATGCTGTAAAGCATGGAAACCAGAGCCGCCACCCCACAATCGGGAGGTGACATCTCCGGCCATGCCAGGTGGCAGGGGGGGTCACGTGTCCAAGAGTCTTAAGATCATGAACATACAGGCGGTGTAATATAGGTCCGAAGACCTTAGTTAAACTTTAACACATCCAGATATAAGTATCAAAAACGCAAACATAATATGCAGGATATAGAGACATCTCAATAGTGACCAAGAAAAACATCCAAAGGATGTATGAGACACAAACGAGCAAAATCCATCAATAACGGTTCATCCTGGTTCTTGTCTGACTCTCCTCCGTTCTCTTCTTGGAGATGGAGTGTGCCATATTGGAGATACCCGAGGAGTGGAAGGAGGGCATCGATGAGAAGGAGGATCAACCAAGCCCAATTTGGCCAAAATATCCTGGCCCTCAGAGAGAGAGGTAGCTGTGTATGTGCTTCCATTGTGGGGGACTATCAACTTAAAGGGGAAGCCCCATTTATAGCGGATCCGAGCTGAAAAAAGGGTGGACGTAATTTCCTTCATTTTTCTGCGTCTCTCCAACGTAGCCGGAGAGACATCTGGGAATATTTGCAAAGCGGAGCTTTCAAAAATGATTGTTGGGATATTGCGGGCAGCCCTGAGTATGTTTTCTTTAATCAGGAAATCCTTCATACAAAGGACAATGTCACGAGGTGGTTTATCGTTAGGAGGCTTTGGGCACAGGGCTCTGTGAATGCGGTCACAAGCAAAGGACTCGGTGTCATGGTCCGGAAGGAGTGATTGGAATAGCTTGGTCATGGCTTTTGAAAGGTCATTCACAGACTCCGGGACTCCTCTGACTCGCAAATTATTCCTGCGGTTACGATTATCAAGATCCTCAACCTGTGCCTGCAATTGTGCAAACGTTGTCTGTAAATGATCGTGATCCCTGGAAAGCTCACCATGAGCCAGGCTGAGTTCATCATGTTTGGTTTCCAAGCGGTCGGTTCTGGAGCCCAATGCCGCTATTTCCTGGGATAGAACATTCGTGCTCTTGTGGAGTTCTGATTGGAATTTAGCAGCTAGCTTAGTGTACATAGTTTCCAGGCAAGATTCCAAGTCCCCCTTGGTAAGTTGCTGTGCACATTCAGTGTCCTGAGTTAATGTATGAACTACGGTATCTTGCGTGGGACCGGATGGAGATGCTCGTTCTGTATTATCTTGAGACATGTTGCTTATCTCATATCATATAAAGTGACAGTGAATTTACAAATTTATCCTAATATACAATAACTATGAAAAATGTCTCTATATACCTTTGTCCTAAAAATAAAAATTATTTTTTTTATATATATATCCAATCCACTAAAAAATAAAGTCCACTCAAATTTTATGTCCAATCCACCAACTAAAAAGTCCAAAATTTCTTCCAACGATATCCCAAAATATATCCACCTCAAAAAAAGGAAAATCACATAGTGCATTACCCTTTATACATAACAATTTCCATATACTTCATATAGTGAATATCCGTGAAAAATAGTGAAAAACGTGAAACATACGTGAATAAGTGAAACAAATAAATAAATGTGTATAACACTCAACAGTGCCACATCAACGCCACAGCAAAATTTAGTGCCACTTCTATTTATAGTAAGGGTACCCTTACCAACTATCCCAAAATAATATGCTTCAAAATGCTTCAGGAACTTTCCAGGCTAGCCCTCTCATAGATTTTACTTCAGACCTCTCTTGTTATCACGGTACTTTCTGATCTCCTCAGACACTCTGTTTGTATTCATCTCCAAGAGAACACACAGGACATAGTATAATACCGCCAGATAGATATATCAAATATGCTTTAATGTAAACTGCTCACATGATATAAGGTTTAAAACCCCTTATGATTAAGTCGATGACGAAACGCGTCAAGGATAGTGACGTCAAGACGTTTTACCGGAACCGGAAGTTTACTGGTGGCCATCTTGGAGAAGGGAAAATCGTGGAGACACACGTGGACGTTTCCCTGGATGGTTGTGAGACTCCTTCCATTTCATATTAAGCGGTTTTAAACCTTATATCATGTGAGTAGTTTACATTAAAGCATATTTGATATATCTATCTGGCGGTATTATACTATGTCCTGTGTGTTCTCTTGGAGATGAATACAAACAGAGTGTCTGAGGAGATCAGAAAGTACCGTGATAACAAGAGAGGTCTGAAGTAAAATCTATGAGAGGGCTAGCCTGGAAAGTTCCTGAAGCATTTTGAAGCATATTATTTTGGGATAGTTGGTAAGGGTACCCTTACTATAAATAGAAGTGGCACTAAATTTTGCTGTGGCGTTGATGTGGCACTGTTGAGTGTTATACACATTTATTTATTTGTTTCACTTATTCACGTATGTTTCACGTTTTTCACTATTTTTCACGGATATTCACTATATGAAGTATATGGAAATTGTTATGTATAAAGGGTAATGCACTATGTGATTTTCCTTTTTTTGAGGTGGATATATTTTGGGATATCGTTGGAAGAAATTTTGGACTTTTTAGTTGGTGGATTGGACATAAAATTTGAGTGGACTTTATTTTTTAGTGGATTGGATATATATATAAAAAAAATAATTTTTATTTTTAGGACAAAGGTATATAGAGACATTTTTCATAGTTATTGTATATTAGGATAAATTTGTAAATTCACTGTCACTTTATATGATTTTGCACACCTTTAGGGGAGGGTGTTGATGGTGTTATAGGGTATTTATTTTAATTTGGAGGTGGTTATTTTTAATTATGTTGCTTATCTCGTGCGTTTTAAGTAGGTATGTCGTAAGGGACTTTTGAGCTTGTCCCTTCTTTTTCTTGGTGGATGGCATATAGGAAGTCCCTTGGGGGTGATCAATTGAAAATTAGATGTCCAAGGAAGATACCCCAGGAGACCTATAACGCCCTAAGCAGGTACGATGATAGTCACATGGATGCGGTCAGGCACATCAGCAGGATCGTTATATTGTAAAAATTATTATCAAGCCGCAGAAATGCAGAGTGGACATAGGCTGCAACAGGCTCCCCCAACGAGACCAAGGATCCAAGAGCTGGCTCCAATTCCCACCACAGGAGGCCTTTGGGCCCAGCAGGGTTCACATTCACAGGGGGAGGAGCACGCGGACCAGACAGTGGGAGCCACGGACCACCAAACGTTGGAGGGGGACCAGATAACTAGCACCTGCCCCCCTATACTGCTTGTACTCACTGCGATCCCGATGGGACAGGATCAGGGTTGGATGGAGCAGGTCACACTTGGCTGCAGGCCTCCGCCGCCTCAGAGGAGGGAAATAAGGTCCGGCGCCCCCCCAGATATAGGGAATGGTCCAGGTGCCTCCGATGCCCCGGATGGGTCCCCCTCCACCCAGATGGCCACGGATTCTGTGCTGAGGCTCCGCAGTCGCACCAGGCCTTGGACCTCCGCGGTCGTGGAGAGGGGTAATTCAATCTGGATCCCCTCTCCCAAATGCAGAGGATAGTGAGGGAGCCCCCCTGTGACTCAGATGGGTCCACGGTCGCCAGATGGCAGCGGAGATGAGGCCGAGGCATCGAGGCTCCGCAGCCGCACTAGGCCGCGGATGTCCGCGATTGTGGAGATGGGCAATACAGCCCGGATCCCCTCCTCCAGATGCAGGGGACTGTGCAGCAGCCTCCAGCACCCCGTACGATGCCCCCGCTGCCCGGATGACAGCGGATTACAATCCTGGGCGCCGGAGTTCTGGATTAGGCGCCTGCTCCGGTCACCATCTTGGACACGCCCCAAGAAACCACTTTCTTGTCATCAGTGATGGAAATGTTCCTCACTGAAGTCCTGTCTTCCTGTACATCAGGGGTCCCACACAACCCTGGAGGTGTATTAGTGCCTTGAGTGCGGGAAATGTCTTCTAGATGAATGTTGCTGGACATCCCAGCTCTCATGTGGGGAAGAAGCACACCCTGATATACACCTCAGATATACTCCATGGCTGATCTTCATCATGGAAGAAACAGTTCATAAGGAGATCAGAGGTCCCCAAAGACATGGATGAAGTGTGGGACCGGGTTGGCCATTGATAGCAGGAGAAGAAAAAAAATGGAGTCCTGCCCTGTGATTGGCTGAGTACATTTTGTGGTGGGAGATTTCACAAACACTTGGAGGTCTGTATAAAAATAAATATTTCTACCTCCTGTATACCGGACACTTCCACCCCCTTCCTGCCCCGGCCGTCTGGTAACTATCAGCACTCTCACACTTTGAATGACAATTACACAGTCATGCAACATTGTACCCAAATTATATTTTTGTAATTTTTTCACACAAATAGATATTTATTTTGGTGGTATTAAACACCACTTTTTACCAATTTTCTTGGGTACAATAACCCCAATCAGTGTCTATGATTCAGTGTGTAGGAGAGTTATAGAGTCTACAAACTATGGGATAGATGTCTGAAAATCCATCATGTCTGATGACGGCAGATCTCATTTATGAGGATCAAAAACACCAGAACGGTACAAATTGTCAGAACTTTATCTGTGAGGAAATAATCCGTATACAATTCATGGAAACAGGCGGGATCTGGAATGAAGGAGATTCCCTACTAATTCTCACAAAGTAACCGACATCCCAGTTCTGTATTTGTGATAATTGGAAGACAAAATAAAACGCAATAATGTGCAAAAATATATATTTATTAATAATATAAATCAGTACAAAATGGGGATGAAATATAATAGGTGATGATAAATAATAAACAATACAAGATAACAGTACAATGATCTAATCCACAATAATGGGGAGAAATACAAGCCAGCAATTACTTCCAAATATTAATGAATTACATCCAACTGTCTGGAAATGTCGTGTAAGAAATCAGTAACTCAGCAACATGTGACAACAGATATACAAATCCCCCCGTGATCTCTCTACAACCAGATATTCAACGCTCAACGTGTACCTTGCCATGACTTGATCTGGAATCCCATACACAGGCCAATCCAATCCGCTTACAATCTGAGATGAAGATGTAATGTTACATGAAGTAGTCTACCTTGTCATATATATACTGTATACATCCGGATAAACCATTGACTAGAAGCCAGAATCAGCCTACAGGGCACTTCTACCCCCTTCCTGCCCAGGCCAATTTCTAGCTTTCAGCGCTATCACACTTTCACAATTGCGCGGTCATACAACACTGTACCCATATGAAATTTTTTATAATTTTTTCTGATAGATAGAGCTTTATTTTGGTGGTATTTAATCAACTCAGGGTTTTTTTATTTTTTTCTTAAACAAACCAAAAACCACTGAACATTTTGAAAAAAAAAATGTTTTTTCTTAGTTTTTGTTATAAAATTTTGTAAGTAAGTGATTTTTCTCCTTCACTGATGTGTGCTAATGAAGCTGCACTGATGGGCGCAGATGAGAAGGCACTGGTAGGTGGCACTGATGGGCATTGAAAGGCAGCACTCATATATAGCACTGATAGGCAGCACTGACTGGCACTGATAGGCGGCACTGATGCACACTGATAGGCAGCACTGACTGGCATTGATAGGCGGCACTGATTGGATTGATAGGTGGCACTGAAAGGCAGCTCAAATGGGCACTGATATGTGGCATTGATGTGCACTGGCAGGCAAATATGTGGCATTGATGGGCACTGGAATGTGGCACTGTTCAGCACTGACAGCTGGCACTGATGGACACTGGCAGGTGGCACTTCTGGGGCCACACTGATCATCAGGGGACACTGATCATCAGTGCCCTGATGATCAGTGTACATGTCCCCTCTGCAGAATGATGATTACTGGCTCTCCTCTCCTCTGTCAGCATGACAGCTCGTGAGGAGAGAAATGCCGATAACCGGCATTTCCCTGTTTACATGTGATCATCTGTGATTGAACACAGCTGATCACATGACCAAGCCGACATCTTCAGCTCTTTCCAAGGGACACAGCGCACCGCCGATCGCCGTGCTGCACGCTCCCAGAGCCACACATGCGTGGTGAGAATGGGAGGACATCATATGATGTCCTCCCAGAATGAGAGAACCACTTTGCGCCCATCATTGGACTATATGGCGGGCGGAAGGTGGTTAAAATAAATCTTCCCCAGAAGAGTGAAAAGAAAATAATTTATACTGCAGGTAAAATGACTTCACATTGTAGCAATCGTGCACACCGAGATGGACACGGTCATCCATCTTGTTAAGAATCTTCCAAGCTGTATCATCTCTACTCCCAAATCAGCTTTCCTCATCCCCCCTCCCTCTCTGTTGAGTGACATGTGGTCTGTTTGATGCAGATCACAGGCAGCAAACTCCATGGGAGGGCGTCAGGGCTATAAATCCCACAACTGAGCTGGGGCCTAGATGTCTGTTAACTTTGCAATCTCGGCTCGTAAAGCCATAAACCAAGTCCTTCACTGAGTTCAAAAGACATTCCAAGGGGTCGTAAAAATAGACTTACATTTAAAAACTCACTTTTCATATAAGTTTATATCTTCAAATAGAACATAATTACCTAAACATGGAGCCCATATTCGGACAGCTTAATTTAAGACCATTCTGGTATATTACACCCCCTAGCTGGCATATACAGGAGAGCTGAAAATTACATCTTCTTAACCATTCCAGTGGATATTTCATATTTCATATCTATCCGTTCAGCCAAAGATTCTGCGTAATAATCTACTCGTGGATATGTATCTAGAATAAGTTATGAACCATAATAAAATTTTTGCAGGCTTTGGTCATAGCCGGAGGTCTCCACCTACAACTCCCTCCCCAAATGAGGCGATTGGTTTACTGCTCCAGTCAGACACCCTGTGGAGTTGCTAGAAAAATATAAGCTAGGCTGAGTTAAGGTGGGTGAGCGTTGAAGATTCTCCCTTTAACATCAGAACAAACTTTGGGAAAAACACCCTTTTGCTCAGAAAACTTGAAGTTGCTTAACCCAAGGCTTTTGGCAAGTACTTTATCCCTTTAAACTCCTTTCCGTTATCTCTTTGCTGTGTTATTGTTCTCTGTATATTTATATATATATTGGCTACATCTTTTTCTGTAAATATTTTTATTGCACCCTTTTGACCTTTTAGTAATAAATCTTACTTTCTGAAAGTGTTGAACTGTTTCTAAAGCTCTTTAATGCAAACTATGTATTCCTGCCTCTGAAGTGCGCTACTGTGTGTGTTTAACCCTCTGTATAACCTGCCTGCAGTGACAGTGGTGTACAGACAATTATTCAACCATCCTAGTGTTATTGCTTTCTCTTTCTCTGTACAAAAAGGAGGTGGTGGCAGTGTGAAGGGTTAATTGTGTAATTAACCTGACCCAGTAACAATCGCTCAGACTGCCAGTACATCGATTGTGGTCCAGTGAGCTGGAAAATCATTGTGCAGGGTGCAGCTGGGCGTGACATTGTTACACACATGACAGCGCGGTTTTAGATTGGCTAGTCATTTAATCATGAGTTTGGTGAGAAGGTCAGGGGTCTGACGCCGCCCCCGTCACATATTGGATGGTAGCATATGTGGGATAGTTGCAGTAAGAGCTTCGGTGAAGTGTTAGGAATTAGCTCTGCACTGAAGGATTGTAACCTTTGTGGAAACAGTCCTTAGAGACAAGCGGTGCATATGTTTTATATACAGTTGTGTTCGAAATAATAGCAGTGTGTTGAAAAAAGTGAATAAAGCTGAAAATCCTTCTAATAGCTTTTATTTCCATCCACACAAATGCATTGGGAACACGACACATTCTATTCCAAATCACAACATGAAGAAAAATACATCAAATTTGTGTTGTTCCTCTAAAAAATTTGAAGAAAAGTGAATATTAGACGGTTCAAAAAAATAGCAATGTTTGTATTCTTCTTTACAAACTCAAACATTCACTATATAAACTGAGAAATGTTTGAAGATTTTGCTTTCCTTTGAATGACTTCATGAATATTTGGTTGTAGTCGCACTGTTTCTGAGAACTGCTGTACATCTGTGTTGCATGGAGTCCCCCAACTTCTGGCCCCTGTGATCAGGTATTCCAGCCCAGGATGATTGGACCACATTCCACAGTTCTTCTCTATTTCTTGGTTTTGCCTCAGAAACGGCATTTTTGATGTCACCCCACAAGTTTTCTATTGGATGAAGATCCGGGGATTGGGCTGGCCACTCCATAACGTCCATCTTGTTGGTCTGGAACCAAGATGTTGCACGTTTACTGGTGTGTTTGGGGTCGTTGTCTTGTTGGAACACCCATTTCAAGGGCATTTCCTCTTCAGCATAAGGCAGCATGACCTCTTCAAGTATTCTGATGTATTCAAACTGATCCATGATCCCTGGTATGCGATAAATAGGCCCAACACCGTAGTATGAGAAACATCCCCATATCATGATGCTTGCACCACCATGCTTCACAGTCTTCACAGTGTACTGTGGCTTGAATTCAGTGTTTGGGGGTCATCTGACAAACTGTCTCCGCCCACTAGACCCAAAAAGAACAATCTTACTTTCATCAGTCCACAAAATGTTCCACCATTTCTCTTTAGGCCAGTCAATGTGCTCTTTGGCACATTTTAACCTCTTCAGCACACGTCTTTTTTCCAGCAGTGGGACTTTGCGGGGACTTCTTGCAGATAGCTTGGCTTCACATCGGCGTCTTCTAATTGTAACAGTCCTCACAGGGAACGTCACACCTTCTTTCATCTTCCTGGAGCTGATTGTTGGCTGAGTTCGCGCCATTTTGGCTACTCTTCTATCCATTCCAATGGTAGTTTTTCGCTTTCTTCCGCGTCTTTCAGGTTCTGGTTGCCATTTTAAAGCATTTGCCATCATTTTAGCTGAGCAGCCGATCATTTTCTGCACTTCTTTATATGTTTTCCCCTCTCCAATCAACTTTTTAATCAAGGTACGCTGTTCTTCTGAACAATGTCTGGAACGACCCATTTTCCTCAGAATTTCAGAGAGAAATGCACTGTAACCAGCATGGACAACATTTGCTGCCTTCCTTCCTTAAATAAGGGCAATCATTGACACCTGTTTTTCAAAGAATGAATGACCTCACTAATAGAACTCCACACTGCTATTATTTTGAACACAACTGTATATAGAGAGAAAGACATATAGCAACAGCTCCTTCGTTTTTCTGCTTCCTATTCTATCTTTGCTTGCAATTATGCCTGGTGATGCAGAATACAAGAAAATGAGCAAAAGTAATTTGAGTGCTGAATGTGCCTCATGAGGAATGGACATCGGTTGCAAAACTCGTAAAGATTTGATTTGGCACCTACAGGAGCATGATAGCCGAGCAGACCAGAACTCGAGGGAACCTGACCATGATGGGGTTCCCGCCTCCTCAGATCCCAGGGGCTCAGAGATGGCCTCACAGGATGGGCATACAGAGACTGACACTGGAGTATCATCAAATGTTATCTTCACACCACCACCTGAGTGGGCCAGCACCGGAGTGCCTGTAACCAGTAGAGATTCTCCTCAGATGCAGGAAGCCCTGAAATGCATCATGGAGACAGTTCCTGGGGCATACCTAAAGTTCCTTGACTGCCAGGCAGATAAGAATGCCTTGGTATATGATATACTCCTGACCACTGCACTCTATACACAGGGCTGTATATGACATACTCCTGACCACTGCACTTTATACACAGGGCTGTATATGACATACTCCTGACCACTGCACTCTATACACAGGGCTGTACATGACATGTTCCTGACCACTGCACTCTATACACAGGGCTGTATAGGACATACTCCTGACCACTGCACTCTATACACAGGGCTGTATAGGACATACTCCTGACCACTGCACTCTATACACAAGGCTGTATATGACATGTTCCTGACCACTGCACTCTATACACAGGGCTGTATAGGACATACTCCTGACCACTGCACTCTATACACAGGGCTGTATATGACATACTCCTGACCACTGCACTCTAGACTGATGACCTGGGAAGGCTCTCAATGTGTCATCTATGAACAATTTATGATGAAGACGTTTGTCACTCACAACACAATTTTGTTTTTCATTCAATAAACTTTTTATTGTAATTATATTTTTAACAAGATTGTAATCATAGAATCAGGAAATAGTAAAGGAAGGAATCTGATTGGTCAAGAAGATCCCTTGTCTGGAATGTGGGGGCGGAGTCATTATTATTGGTGTACAATACACGTGTTCCATTATTATAACAAAGTATTGTAGAAAAGATCCCAACATAGAAAATGGGGGAAAGGAGGAAATAAAGGCGGATATGAAGGGGAATCTGTGTACGGGGAACACCTTAACAATCACCACCATTTTATTCTCCAGGGCCTCTGATGTCACAGAATAGATGTTTGGGGGTTTATCTCATCTTCAGGACCAAAATCTGCATTTTCCCATGTGTGCAAAATCATGCAGAAACAGCTCTGGCAGTGAGAGGGTTAATGTGGGCTAGATGGGATCACTCTGCTGGGGTGACATTAGAGCTCCCCCTAGCTGCAGCCTGGTAATAACATTGCTGGGAGGTCTCTTCATTTCTCTGCTCCATACTTCCCGTCTTTATAGAAACGTCTCCTGACATTTGGGGGTCTATTCATAGAATGTTTGTATAGCAATTCCCTCAGTGAGAGTTCATGTCCATTCCTCCTGTGTGAATGGGGGAACCAATGTTATTAGGATCACATCTGAGCTGCTGGAATGTCTTCCATTGATGGAAAATACATTGAAAACTTCTCCTGCCATCAATGGCTAACCCGGTCCCACACTTCATCCATGTCTTTGGGGACCTCTGATCTCCTTATGAACTGTTTCTTCCATGATGAAGATCAGCCATGGAGTATATCTGAGGTGTATATCAGGGTGTGCTTCTTCCCCACATGAGAGCTGGGATGTCCAGCAACATTCATCTAGAAGACATTTCCCACACTTATTATTATTATACAGTATTTATAAAGCGCCAATAGTTGGCTCAGCGCTGTACATTACAAAGGGGGACACAACATGTGATAGAACAATACCAATACAATGCAAAACATGAGGGGATCGAGGGCCCTGCTCTTTCGAGCTTACAATGTAGGAGGGAGGGGATGGTGGCACAGGAGGAGATAGCTGTGGGGGATGGAGTGGTAGGAAGAGTGGAGGAGGTCGGCAAGTTAGCAGGGGGTAGGGTAGGCTTCCCTGAAGAGATGGGTTTTCAGGGTGCGCCTAAAGGAGAGGAGAGTAGGTGATAATCTGATGGGTTGGGGCAGGGAGTTCAGGAGGATGGGTGACACCCTGGAGAAGTCCTGGAGGCGGGCATGGGAGGAGGAGACCAGGGAACTAGAGAGAAGGAGGTCTTGTGAGGAGCGGAGTGTGCGTGTTGGGTGGTACTTGGATATTAGGTCAGTGATGTAGTTCGGGGCAGTATGGTGGACAGCTTTGTACGTCAGGGTTAGGATTTTGATCCGTTGCGCAATCAGAAGCCAGTGGAGGGATTGGCAGAGGGGGGTGGCGGAGACAGAGCGGTTGGAAAGGTGGATGAGTCTGGCAGCTGTATTCAGGATCGACTGAAGTGGGGATAGCCTGTGGTGAGGCAGGCCAGTGAGGGGGGAGTTGCAGTAGTCGAGTCGTGATATGATGAGGGAGTGGATGAGCTGTTTAGTGGTTTCTGGAGTTAGGAACGTGCGGATTTTGGCGATGTTGCAGAGGTGGAGTCTGCATGAGAGAAGGTGACCCACACAAATGCATGTTTAGAAACTCTGACCTATTAAAATGGATACATGCTTTATTAATAACATTAAAAAAATGTTGGCCTATAGAACTTAAAGCACTAATACACCTCCAGGGTTGTGTGGGACCCCTGATGTACAGGAAGACAGGACTTCAGAGAGGAACATTTCCCTCACTCAGGACAGCAGAGTGGCTTCTCCCTCGTGTGAGATCTCTGATGTCTGTAAAGATTGGAGTTCTGTGAAAAACATTTCCCACACTCAGAACAAGAATATGGCTTCTCCCCTGTGTGACATCTCTTATGTTTGTAAAGATATCTGTTCTGTGAAAAACATTTTCCGCACTCAGGACAGGAATATGGCTTCTCCCCCGTGTGAGATCTCTGATGTGTGTGAAGACGGGACTTCATTGAAAAACATTGCCCGCACTCAGGACAAGAATAGAGCTTCTCCCCCTTGTGAGATCTCTCATGTTTATGAAGAAGGAACTGCCGCACAAAACATTTCCCACACTCAGGACAGGAATATGGCTTCTCCACTGTGTGTGATCTCTGATGTGTGTGAAGATTGGATATCTGTGAAAAACATTTCCTGCACTCAGGACAGGAATACGGCTTCTCCCCCGTGTGAGATCTCTGATGATTATGGAGTTTGTACTTCTCTAAAAAACATTTCCCACACTCAGAACAGAAAAATAACTTCTCCCCCGTGTGAGATCTCTGATGTCTGCAAAGACTGGACTTCACTGAAAAACATTTCCCACACTCAGGACAAGAATACGGCTTCTCCCCCGTGTGAGATCTTTCATGCACCTTAAGCTCTGATTTATGCCAGAAACCCTTCCCACACTCAGAACAGGAATGTGGCTTCTCCCCCGTGTGAGATCGTTGATGTGTGTAAAGATTGGACTTCACTGAAAAACATTTCCCGCACTCAGGACAGGAATAGGGCTTCTCCCCTGTGTGAGATCTTTCATGCACATTAAGCTCTGATTTATGCCAAAAACCCTTCCCACACTCAGGACAGGAATACGGCTTCTCCCCCGTGTGGGATCTTTGATGTGTGTAAAGATTGAACTTCACTGAAAAACATTTCCCACACACAGGACAGGAATACGGCTTCTCCCCCGTATGAGATCTCTGATGACTATGAAGCTTGGACTTCACTGAAAAACATTTCCCGCACTCAGAACAGGAATACGGCTTCTCCCCCCTGTGAGATCTTTCATGCACATTAAGCTCTGATTTATGCCGGAAACCCTTCCCACACTCAGAACAGAAAAATAGCTTCTCCCCCGTGTGAGATCTCTGATGTGTGTAAAGATTGGACTTCAATGAAAAACATTTCCCACACTCAGGACAGGAATACGGCTTCTCCCCTGTGTGAGATCTCTGATGTCTGTAAAGATTGGACTTCAGTGAAAAACATTTCCCGCACTCAGGGCAGGAATATGGCTTCTCCCCTGTGTGAGTTATTTTATGCCTATTAAGACCAGATTTATAAAGGAACCTCTTCCCGCACTCAGTACAGGAGAAGCTCTTCCCTGTTGGAAGGCCGGCCCGGTCCTGCACAGTCTGAGGTTCCTCAGGATACGAGGAATCCGATGGTCCATCTACACTGGGTGGTGCCGGATGGACATTGGAGGGAGTCGGGTTTTCTCCTGGACTATACTGTGTGATGTCCTCATCTTCTACTTTCCAGTCTGGAGACAAAGTGAGACAATCCTCGGAGGTTTTCCTCATCTCCCGGCCATGGACTAAAATACAAAGACAAAGAGGATTACTAGACAGGAGCTGATTGGTTCCCCCAAACCAGGACTCCGCCCACATCAGGCAGCTTGGTCTCTGAGGAGCTTACAATTCCACCCTCAAGGGAACTAGGAAATGGCTCCTCTGATCTCCTACCAGGTCATTTCTTTATTCATGGACCTTAGTCAGAGAGTGAGGAAACAACCAGAACTGTCTTTTATAGGAGGGACAGTGATGAGGGGATTATAGGACGAGGGTCCCCACCCCCTCTATCACTCATCGCCATCTTCCCAACACAAGAAGTACTGCACTTCCTTATTTAGTCCATGATTTAGTCATGAAGAACAGCGGGGCTGAGCCCCACCAGAGGTCAGAGAGTGAGGATGGGGGGAGAACAACCAAGATGAAGACTGGACTGATCCTGAAGACCACCATCATTGGGGTATTGACTCCTCCCTCATTATCACTTTCTGTTTAAGGGTCCAAAGTTGGAGGATGTTATCACATTATTATCACCATGTAAAAGTCTGTGCTCCAATCACATCATCCGATATAAAATGTCCAGCTGGGAGGAAATGGGGGGAACATTAATATAATACATAAGGGGGGATATGATCTCCATGTATAATACATAAGGGGGGATATGATCTCCATGTATAATACATAAGGGGGGGGATATGATCTCCATGTATAATACATAAGGGGGGGATATGATCACCATGTATAATACATAAGGGGGGATATGATCTCCATGTATAATACATAAGGGGGGATATGATCTCCATGTATAATACATAAGGGGGGATATGATCTCCATGTATAATACATAAGGGGGGATATGATCTCCATGTATAATACATAAGGGGGGGGATATGATCTCCATGTATAATACATAAGGGGGGATATGATCTCCATGTATAATACATAAGGGGGATATGATCTCCATGTATAATACATAAGGGGGGGATATGATCTCCATGTATAATACATAAGGGGGGATATGATCTCCATGTATAATACATAAGGGGGGATATGATCACCACGTATAATACATAAGGGGGGATATGATCTCCATGTATAATACATAAGGGGGGATATGATCTCCATGTATAATACATAAGGGGGGATATGATCTCCATGTATAATACATAAGGGGGGATATGATCTCCATGTATAATACATAAGGGGGGATATGATCTCCATGTATAATACATAAGGGGAGATATGATCTCCATGTATAATACATAAGGGGGGATATGATCTCCATGTATAATACATAAGGGGGGATATGATCTCCATGTATAATACATAAGGGGGGATATGATCTCCATGTATATTACATAAGGGGGGATATGATCTCCATGTATAATACATAAGGGGGGATATGATCTCCATGTATAATACATAAGGGGGGATATGATCTCCATGTATAATACATAAGGGGGGGATATGATCTCCATGTATAATACATAAGGGGGGGATATGATCTCCATGTATAATACATAAGGGGGATATGACCTCCATGTATAATACATAAGGGGGATATGATCTCCATGTATAATACATAAGGGGGGATATGATCTCCATGTATAATACATAAGGGGGATATGATCTCCATGTATAATACATAAGGGGGGGATATGATCACCATGTATAATACATAAGGGGGGATATGATCTCCATGTATAAAACATAAGGGGGGATATGATCTCCATGTATAATACATAAGGGGGATATGATCTCCATGTATAATACATAAGGGGGGGGATATGATGTCCATGTATAATACATAAGGGGGGATATGATCACCATGTATAATACATAAGGGGGATATGATCTCCATGTATAATACATAAGGGGGGGGATATGATGTCCATGTATAATACATAAGGGGGATATGATCTCCATGTATAATACATAAGGGGGATATGATCTCCATGTATAAAACATAAGGGGGGATATGATCTCCATGTATAATACATAAGGGGGATATGATCTCCATGTATAATACATAAGGGGGGATATGATCACCATGTATAATACATAAGGGGGGATATGATCTCCATGTATAATACATAAGGGGGGATATGATCTCCATGTATAATACATAAGGGGGGGATATGATCTCCATGTATAATACATAAGGGGGATATGATCTCCATGTATAATACATAAGGGGGGATATGATCTCCATGTATAATACATAAGGGGGGATATGATCTCCATGTATAATACATAAGGGGGGATATGATCTCCATGTATAATACATAAGGGGGGGATATGATCTCCATGTATAATACATAAGGGGGGATATGATCTCCATGTATAATACATAAGGGGGGATATGATCTCCATGTATAATACATAAGGGGGGATATGATCTCCATGTATAATACATAAGGGGGGGATATGATCTCCATGTATAATACATAAGGGGGGATATGATCTCCATGTATAATACATAAGGGGGATATGATCTCCATGTATAATACATAAGGGGGGATATGATCTCCATGTATAATACATAAGGGGGGATATGATCTCCATGTATAATACATAAGGGGGGGATATGATCTCCATGTATAATACATAAGGGGGGATTGCTGTAGGAAAGTCCTGGATCCTTTCTTGGATACACAGAATATAACTGGATATAACATTTATAGGGAAAGTTGATCCAGGGAATATCCGATTGCCTCTCGGGGGATCAGGAAGGAATTTTTCCCCTGCAAGAGGAGATCGGATCGTGCTTTTCTGGGTTTTTGCCTTCTGGTGGATCAGCTGTGGGTGTCGGATTATAACTTTTATTTTTATTGGTACAACTAGATGGATGTCTGTTTTCAGCCAGACTAACTATGTAACTATGTAGGTCCCACACCGCTGCCTCCCATCTCCTGAGACTGCACTCAGTGACTTGGGTCTGAGACACTACAGACATATCCCTCCACCCGGCACAGCCAGCAGATAACAGAGAAGGTCCCCTGGAAGAGTCAGGCACAAGGCAGGAGACCCCAGTCACATGTCCTGGGTGCCTACATTATGCAATGCTTATAGGAAAAATCTACATTTTGCTGCCAGCTGAACCCCAGAACCTCCATAAATCCAGTCTAGAGACATAAATTGTGTCTGCAGCACAGAGAAGGAAGATTATCCGAGAGAAATCCAGGAATACAGGACGGGGAACACAGCTCAGGAAAGTGACCAGGGGATTACAGGCTGATATCACCCAGTCCCCGCCCTACTCTGGACCAATCAGTGAGCAGTATGGGTGGAGGAATGGATTTAGTGTTCATGACCCACCTGTGCTGATCTCTGTAGGAGTGTCCTCCTCTATAAATGTCCCCGTTATTCCATCCTCCTCCATAGACTGCTGATCATCCCTCACATACGCCTCTTCTTCTTCTGCTTTCACCTCAAATTCTATATCGATTGGATCTCCACTCTAAATCAAGGAAATGAGAGAAAATATCATCTGTAAAATATAAGGTCACATACACTTCCACATATCATCTCCACAAGTCCATGTTCTAGATGCTCAATCCCACCAACCTTGCAACAATGAGGGATGGTGTGACCTTCCTGTGTGGAATCCCGGGAATACAGAGGACGGGGACATCTCTCTGGTGGGTTCCCATGACAGGATCCATCTGTAGGAAACACACACACTGACTGAATCCATTGTTTCTATGTGTTTATCAGATGATGGGGGATCTAGGTGGATCCTCCGTACTGCTCTCTCCTTTACAATAAAGTCTCCTCTTACCCGGTGATGTGAGGGGCGGCTGATTGTCCATCATGACGTCCTTGTAGAGATCCTTGTGTCCTTCTAAATACTCCCACTCCTCCATGGAGAAATAGACAGTGACACCCTGACACCTTATAGGAACCTGACACACACAATGATACAGTCACCATCCAGACACATCCCTTGTCTGTTACTGGAGAATGTCCCAGAATTCCCGGCACCGCTCACCTCTCCTGTCAGCAGCTCCATCATCTTCTTGGTGACTTCTAGAATCTTCTGTGTCTTCTGTCTTGTAGGGATCAGGGATGGAGGTGGGGGGATGGTGATGGGATTCTGGATTCTCGAGGATCTTGTGGTCATACGATGAGATCTCCTTCTGGTGTCATTGTCGGTAGATTTCTTCATGACTCCTGTACAGTTCTGTGTGATACAAAGATAAATCTCACTCTCCCATAATCCCTCACTTCTATGGTCAGCTCTAGATTTATTCTCCAGGGATTGGCCACAATGTGCCGACTCAGCAAAGGACAGACATCTCCATCCAATGATATGATGACAATGGAGTCAGATTTATAGCTCCTTCTAGAAGTCATATAATAGAGTCACTAATGGTTTACTAGTAAGGCTCACTGACCCACCAGGAAATGTCACCCATGGATTTAGTGGTCAGTGGGCGTGGCATGCTGGTAATCATGGGTCTCACTGATTGGACTAAAGCTGAGATTGTTCTCTTCTATAACCAATGCCGCCATCTTGTGCTATAACCAAATCTCATAGAGTCCGGACACTTTATGTATTCATAGTACTTGTGTGGATGTCGTTATTGATTACAGAACATCAGAAGACTTCAAGTGACTCTGAATCCCTCCCAGTGTACAGCCCAGTCAGATTTAACCCCTTCATTACACTCACCTCTCCAGTCAGCAGGCTGAGGATCTCCAGGCTGAGCTTCAATATCGTCTCATTCCGGGGAAATTCCTTCCTTACAATCTTCACAAAACCCAAAGTCTGCTGATTGTCCATCATGACGTCCTTGTAGAGATCCTTGTGTCCTTCTAAATACTCCCACTCCTCCATGGAGAAATAGACAGTGACACCCTGACACCTTATAGGAACCTGACACACACAATGATACAGTCACCATCCAGACACATCCCTTGTCTGTTACTGGAGAATGTCCCAGAATTCCTGGCACCGCTCACCTCTCCTGTCAGCTGATGGACCATCATGGTGGTCAGTTCCAGAATCTTCTGCTCTTTCTCCCTCTCAGGTATCAGAAAATGAGATGGAGGCACCATGGTGAGGCTCTGGGTTCTGCTCCATCCTCCTGAGATTGGCTCCCCACTAGACTTCTTCTTTACAACATAATCCTACAGATCAGGAGACAAATAAAACAATATCAACCACCTGACATCATCTAAATGTGTGCAAAAATAAAATGGTCTATTGACCAGAATAGACAAGAGTGATGTCATGTGACCTCCCAGAATCCTCCTCGCCTCTCCGGTCAGGTCTGTGTTTATTAATAGAGATGAGTGAAGTCATGTGACCTCTCAGAATCCTCCTCACCTCTCCGGTCAGGTCTGTGTTTTTTTAATAGAGATGAGAGTGACGTCATGTGACCTCCCAGAATCCTCCTCACCTCTCCGGTCAGCAGGTAGATGATCTCCAGGGTGAGGTTTAGTATCTTCTCAGTCATGTGACTCCGGTCCTCCTCCATCCTCATTGGTGTCATCATGTGATCTATACAGGTCTCCTTGTAGATGGATAACTTTGGGAAATGAAAGTAAGAATGATTTGGATGGTATTGGTCACACAATAATAGGATGTGGATGTGAGGGGGGAATAGGAGGGTTGATGGACATTGAAGAACTACTCCCCCCATGGGAAGACATTTTGTTTGGACTGTTTAGTGTTTACTACAATTTTGAGGTCCGGGGCCCCTTTTCTCTGTTGGGTTTGTTTGGTCTCTGAACTGGTTTTGATGAGTATTAGATCTGCAGACAAGGAATGATAAATCTGATCCTTCCTATGACTAGTTTGCTCTGAGGCAGTGCTGTGAGGTCAATGTCGGCTCATCATGCAGGGATGGTCACTTTACATCACCCGACGCCCGGGACATGTAGTTCTGGGGGCCGGGCAAGTATTGTGTTTAATCTTTATCCCTGCTGAGGGCAAGCCACAGGGCTCTCCTTTCAGATGCCAGCCTCTGCCACCCCGTGTGTGTGAACCTCTCCTGTACCTACTATGCTTCCCCGGCTCTGCTTGCCCATCTGTGGGCCCGGGTCAGCGGGTGTCGGTGGGTAGAGGGGATGCAGGAGAGCAGACATGTTCACTCCCTTCTTGTCCTGACCCAGAAGTGACGTTATGACAGATTTCCCGACCATCGAGGCCAGCAAAGAATGTAATGCGGTGCGATGTGCTCTACATTACATCCAATGGAGTACAGGGGAGACATTGGGGGTCTCAATAAAGAGAACCTGTCATCAAAAGTCACCAGAGGACTTTGTCCCCTTAAGTAAATTTTTTTTTTAATTGTAAAGAATTAAAGTTACAACCAAGTACATAACTCCTCCCTTTAAAAAATGTTGAGGTCCCCCCACCCCCACATATATGCACGCCCAAATGTAATTGCACACGCTGGAGCGCCTACACGTGATAACATTGATTGTGATACACGTTACATATCGCCGGTCACACCAGAATGAGAGGATAATTCTAGGAGCAGACCTCCTCCGTACTCCATACTGATGACCTAGAAGGGGCTATAAATGTGTCACCTATAGATAATACCGGGGACTAAAGGTTGTCACCATTTCAGCACACACAACTTAAGGTTTGACATGTTGGATATCTATTTACTCGCTGCAACCTCGGCTTTTATATTATTACAAATAAATGGGTCATTTATTGCTTTTTTGTGCCCTGAAATTAACTTAAGTGTATTTTTTACTGAAATTTGGCATAGACTTTGTGATAATATTTTGTGACATAAAAAATTAGAACTGCCGCTATTTTGTTCTCTAAAGTCTCTACTTGCAGAAAATCGATATTTTGGGGGTTTTGTGTCATCTTCAGGATAAAATAATTTTTTGAATGTGCAAAAAAGGCTCTGGGAGTGAAAGGGAGAAGGCAATCGGTTCTCATTACACTGCAAGGTCTCTCCCCTCCCTGCTAGTCCCCGGGTGCGGTGCTGGAGACAGGCGGGGGAGGGGAGGAGGAGATAAACAGCGCAATGTTACACATATTACACATTTAAGTTGCTATAAAGCCCCTTTCATTTTTTAAAGCCGAAAACATTCCTAAAAGAGCCTCAGATTTATATACATTTGTTGTAAATAGGAAATAACATCTTATTACCTCCTCTGCTGCCTCTTCCACCAACGTCTCCTCTGTACTTCTTCCCGCCTCACCTCTCATCTGGAACTTCCTGTCTGTGCTTGACATCACTTCCTGTCTGTACCTGACATCACTTTCTGCCTGTGTCTGACATCACTTCCTGTCTGTGCCTGACATCACTTCCTGTCTGTACCTGACATCACTTCCTGCCTGTGTCTGACATCACTTCCTGCCTGTGTCTGACATCACTTCCTGTCTGTACCTGACATCACTTCCTGTCTGCATTCCATAGAGACTTCCTGTCTGGGTAGAAGTGAGATCCCCACCTTGTGGAGTTCAGAGGAACTGCAGCCCCGAGATCCATCCCATAATCCCCCTTCCTGTATAATATGTACCTTACAGGGATACTACGGGAGATGAAACATTACTGAATAAAGGAAGAAGAAATAAATGTAACTCTTATGTAACCAACTGTTCAACAAACATCTCTTATTACATATAGAAAAGTCTTACAAACACAGAACACAAAATACAAATGTATAGCTAATGAGAGCGATCCCGCCAAACCTGATCCTTCTGGGGGGGACAATGCAAAAATATATATCAATCCACTCATAATGACATCATCTTCTGGGAGTGTCTGCACATCCATCCATTTCATACACATTTCACTGTCTCAGCAGATCTCCTGCAGCCTATTAGCACCCATTTCCCTCTCTATATCTCAGCAGATCTCCTGCAGCCTATTAGCACCCATTTCCCTCTCTATGTCTCGGCGGATCTCCTGCAGACTATTAGCTCCCATTTCCCTCTCTATATCTCAGCAGATCTCCTGCAGCCTATTAGCACCCATTTCCCTCTCTATGTCTAGGCAGATCTCCTGCAGCCTATTAGCACCCATTTCCCTCTCTATTTCTCAGCGGATCTCCTGCAGCCTATTAGCGCCCATTTCCCTTTCTACGTCTCAGCGGATCTCCTGCAGCCTATTAGCACCCATTTTGCTTTCTTTGTCTCGGCAGATCTCCTGCAGCCTATTAGCACCTACTTCCATCTCTATGTCTCAGCAGATCTCCTGCAGCCTATTAGCGCCCATTTCCCTTTCTACGTCTCAGCGGATCTCTTGCAGCCTATTAGCACCCATTTCCCTCTCTATGTCTCGGCAGATCTCCTGCAGCCTATTAGCTCCCATTTCCCTCTATGTCTCAGCAGATCTCCTGCAGCCTATTAGCACCCATTTCCCTCTCTATGTCTCAGCAGATCTCCTGCAGCCTATTAGCTCCCATTTCCCTCTCTATATCACACATTACAACAAGCAGTCACAAAGGTAAATGTAAAATAAAAGCAGAGAGGGAGAGAAGGCTGATAAAGCAGCTCATCGATGAGAGGTACATAAGAACATACAATGTCAATACAAAACAGTGACATGGCCATCAATCACAAACGATCGGAGCAGACAGATCGGTGTCATAGGTGTCCCGTGGGTCCTGAACTGCCTCCAGCGCAGGGACAGTAGCAGGGTGTAAAGCAGGTAGGTACTCCAACTTTCTCATTTCTGCTCTGACCTTCATCAGTGCCGGTAACATGGGGGACATAGAAGACAGCCAATGCATGGGAATGGTTCTCCTGGCTGCCCTCAGAATGGAGGTGGAAAGTTTCCTCGCACATTTAGAGAGACCCGAAAAGGTAGACCCAACAGAAAGTAAATGGGCTCAAAAGGGACAGGAGCCAGGAAAAGTAACCACAATGGGGTAAGGACCTCTAGCCTCAGTGGAGAGACAGGGTGACAGTTCTCAAATAGGTAAGGGGCGGGGATGATGTGCCCGGCTGGCCCCGCCCCATACCTATATAAGAAATGTCAGCTAGCCTCTTCTTCACAAGGCTGGAAGCCTCGGACGGGAGCCAAACTTTTTTTTTTCTTTTTTTGACGTTGGATCTACTTCGGGGGACATTGTTTTAATAAAGAACTTGTCAAAGACCCTGTACTGTGTTTTTTTTACACTACACTTTTTTTTTTTGTGAAGGAGTAGCGGGACCATGTACCGCAGACTCATTCACGTGGGGGGGGCCGGGATCTAGGTGCCCCCTTGTTAAAGGGGGCTTCCAGATTCTGATAAGCCCCCCACCTGCAGACCCCCACAACCACCGGCCAGGGTTGTGGGGAAGAGGCCCTTGTCCTCATCAACATGGGGACAAGGTGCTTTGGGGGGGAGCCCCAAAGCACCCCCCCATGTTGAGGGCATGTGGCCTGCTATGGTTCAGGAGGGGGGGCGCTCGCTCGTCCCCCCCCCTTTCGTGACCTGCCGGGCTGCATGCTCGGATAAGGGTCTGGTATGGATATTGAGGGGGACCCACGCTGTTTTTTTTTTTTAATTTCAGTGTGGAGTTCCCCCTTAATATCCATACCAGATCCGAAGGGCTTGGTACAGATGGGAGGGGGGACCCCACGCTGTTTTTTTCATTATTTATGCACTAAAGGGAATTATTTTACATTCAGCTGTCAGTGGGGAACCCCGCTGACAGCTGAAACATTAACACATGGCTGTCGCTCCTACAATCCCGCATGATATGTTATCAACTCATGCAGCATTTTAGTAGTGAAAACCAATGCAGCGCTCATGTTTCAGCTGTCGGCGGAGTTCCCCACTGACAGTTGATGTAAAAGTATTGCAGGGAATTATAGACAATTTTTTAAAAACCCAGTGTGGGGTCCCCCCTCTCATCCTTACCAAGCCCTTTGGGTCTGGTATGGATGTTAAGGGGTAACTCCACACCGAAATTAAAGAAAAAACAGCATGGGGTACCCCCCAAAATCCATAACACATACTTATCCGAGCATGCAGCCCGGCAGGTCAGGAAAGGGGGGGGGACGAGCGGGCGCCCCCCCCCTCCTGAACCATACCAGGCCACATGCCCATACCAAATTATTCAAACATTTGTAAACAGACCAATGAACTGAAATGGTTTGGCATTTGTACCCCAAATATGACGTTCCCCGAGGTGTTGGTAAACCGAGGTACGCCTGTATTAGTATTGCAATCCTTTGTATTGGGATACATAGAACCATCATACATGTGAATTGGCAACAAAGCACAACATTTGTGTCACATTGGAGATATCTGGCTAGTTACACTGACCTTGCCCAGGTACCTAAGATTGATTCACAGCACAGAAATACAGGCTGGGTTAGTGTTCAACAGCTCCGTGGATTAGTGGTTAGCACTGCTGCCTCACAACGCTAGGGTTGTTGGTTTGAATCCCAACCATGGCAATGAATTTGCATGATCTCCGTGTGACTACCCTAACATACATGTGCTGGTCGCAGCATCTCTGCTTTCTGTCTAAATGATCCCTAGAATGTGAATTAGAATGAGGCCTTGTCTGTTCAAACACCTTCAAAGCTGCAGCTTATGTGAATGTCATACAATGGGATGAGATAAGGGCCTGAATCACTAATAGATTTGATAATGATGGTTTATACTCCACCCCCCTTTGTGAAGGATTTGTCAAGCACAGAGCTGAGAGAGAGAGAGAGAGAGAGAGAAGAGCAAGCCAGTGAGACAAAGAAGAGTGAGCGAGAGATACATACAGAAGGGTGAGTGAGAGAGAAGAGTGAGCGAGAGATACATACTGAAGAGTGATAAAGAGAGACATACAGAAGAGTGAGTGAGAGAGAGAAAAGGCTTGGTTGGTGAATCCCGACGTCAAAATTGTTACAAATACTGGCGTGGATTTCCCCCAAATGCATAGCAGACCCTTATCCCAGCAGGCAGGTACCGCACGCCTTCAAAGATTTATTTCCTTTGTTGATTTTCCTGCTTCGCTCACACTATATGCAATTGAAAATTGCGCTAAAAGGTTGCCAATTTTACCATTTTCTAGAAAATTTCAAACTAGTTGTGATTTCAATTGTGTGTAGCATTGCGATTTCTATTGCTGTCTAGATGTGAAATTGCTACTAAATGGCCCCTTTGAAATCGTAAGTTCAACAAACAAATGGTGTATGTTACTCCCCTCACATTCACATTCATTATATCCAATATCATGTACGATGTCAATTCACAAATCGCACCTGAAATTGCACACCCTGGATGTGACTTGTCATGTGATTGGCATGGCCAGCAGCTTGCCCTTTGCATGGCAAATTGCACCCAATGTTACTGGGGGCCAACACCACTGTCACATGTAATCCGATGCGGCAATTGCCCAACTTACAGTGAAGTTGCACGAGTTCACAATCCAATTGGATGTGAACAGAGCCTACAGAGGCCAATAGGGTGCGACTTGGTCTACGATTTGCAAGTCGCCTGTCATGCCAATTGCATGGCAATCGCAAACAATGTTACTGGGGGCTACCCGGTCACATTAAAGCAGATTTCTAAGTGGTGTTATTGACACCACAGTCACATCATGTGACTTACAGTGAAGTCACATGATTTCAAAGTCGGGGTACATGGTGATTTCCAGTGCAATTTGCAAGACATCCGACACCGATCTCTCAGCAAATTGCATGAAAAGTAGTGTATTCATTACTCTATTATTACTTGCGGCTCCAACCAAGTTTGAACCACAACAATATGAACGCTCCAATAGCAGCTCATTGAGTGGGACTTGGCATGTGATTTGCACAACATGCAAGTTGTAAATCGTCTGCAAAGTCGCACCCTATTGTCTGCTATTAGAGCGACCACATGGGTGCGTTTCAAACACTGATTTCTATAGTAGTACATGTTCTACTTTAGTGGCAATTTGCATAGAGATCTGTGTCAGATGTCTTGAAAATTGCATTGAAATGGTCAACTTTACTCGAAGTCGCAGGATTTGTAAATCAGCTTTGCCCAGAGTGTAATGTTTGGTGATGTTTGATTTCTGGAGTGTTTTGCCAATTGATGGGAAATTCACCATACTAGTCAAATCGATTTGTCTTTTTCAGTATTGCATACAAGATGTGGTCATGTGACTGTCTTAACTCATGCGAGAATCTGGAGGGAATTGTGACCATAGTAGCAATAAAGGTTCCAATTGGGGTTCCCTTTCACATCCCTGCTCAATGTTCTGTTGTATGCTGCACACGTACATTTCACTGTATATTTCTTTCTGATTTGTGGGGCCTGTATACCAAGGGTTAATGCAGGTAGGAAGGGGATTCATCAGGTGCAAACACTTTCACTGACAGTGGTGGGTGTGGCCTTCATTGGGGGTGGGGCCTGTATACCAAGGGTTAATGCAGGTAGGAAGTGGATTCATCAGGTGCAAACACTTTCACTGACAGTGGTGGGTGTGGCTTCATTGGTTGTGGGGCCTTGTTTGGCGCTCCAAATGCACCCTAGCTTATATAAAGATGTGCAGTAGGGAGTGATTTGGCCTGTTACTAGGCCGGGTGGTTTGTGACTAAGTCCTTGCTTGTAGTGGTTTGGGGGGAAGAAGAGATTTTGTGCTGAATTGCCCCAGACACCACTCAGGCTGTGTTTGGAAGTGGGCTGGAAATGTTGGCATTTGTTTGGCCTTGTAAAGTGTGTTATTGTACAATGATTGTGCTTTTTCTCTTTGCATTGAAAGCCTCACACATGTCAATCGTTTTTTTTTTAAATATTTTCTGGTTTTATTTTGCTTGCTTATTTAGACTCCAATGCATTTTTCTGACAACCCTGCTGAGAAATGTATGTGTAGGGGATTTGTAGAGGTGGGAGGGGTTCATTTTTTTCACATCTGTCTTGTTCTATTGATATTTTGATCTGTAGCCTGTTTTGTGAATAGATATTCATACTAAGTGATTGTGTATGTAAATTTTATGGGCCAGAAAATGTTGCTTGATTCATCTTGCCCTTTGTTTCCTGCTATAACCGCTGAAAGCACAGTTCATTAGAAGCATCTTTAGATTGTAAGCTCTTATGAGCAGGAACGTTTTAGTTTAGCAACATCAATCCTGCAATGTTTTTGGGTGACACACAAAGAAATTGACTGTATCTACTTGTTGCTGTTGTCCAAATAAATGAAGATTTCTTTGATCAATTAAATTAGAGATGAGCGAATTATTCAAAAATTCGATTCGGCTGATTCGCCGAATTTGAGGAAGAAATTTGATTCGATGCGAATTTATTCGCTGCGAATTTAACTTATAAAAAGGGTTTCTAGGCTTCAGAGAGCCTTTATATTAGTGCAGAACACTGTACCTTTAATTTAAATGCCCTTGGAGATGAGGAAGGAGAAGGATGAGAAGAAGGAGAAGGAGAAGGATGAGAAGAAGGAGAAGGAGAAGGATGAGAAGAAGGAGAAGGAGAAGGAGAAGGATGAGAAGAAGGAGAAGGAGAAGGATGAGAAGAAGGAGAAGGAGAAGGATGAGAAGAAGGAGAAGGATGAGAAGAAGGAGAAGGATGAGAAGAAGGAGAAGGAGAAGAAGAAGGAGAAGGAGAAGGAGAAGGATGAGAAGAAGGAGAAGGATGAGAAGAAGGAGAAGGATGAGAAGAAGGAGAAGGAGAAGGATGAGAAGAAGGAGAAGGATGAGAAGAAGGAGAAGGAGAAGGATGAGAAGAAGGAGAAGGATGAGAAGAAGGAGAAGGATGAGAAGAAGGATGAGAAGAAGGAGAAGGATGAGAAGAAGGATGAGAAGGATGAGAAGAAGAAGGATGAGAAGAAGAATAAGGATAAGAAGAAGGAGAAGGATGAGAAGAAGAAGAAGGATGAGAAGAAGAAGAAGGATGAGAAGAAGGAGAAGGATGAGAAGAAGAAGAAGAATGAGAAGAAGAAGAAGGATGAGAAGAAGGAGAATTCCAAGCCGGCAAAAAGCTTGGAATTCTTCTTATTTTCATCCTACTTCTTCTTCTTCATCTTCTTCTTCTTCTGAGGATGAGGATGAGGATGAAGAAGAAGAAGAAGAAGTAGGATGAAAATAAGAAGAATTCCAAGCCGGCAAAAAGTGTATCTGCAGAGCTCCGCTATTTCTGACAGTTCTCTGACATTCACATTTACAGTGGTTGAAACATTGTATCTATTTGTTTCCATAAATGAAGAATAAAAACATCTGTATCCTAAATGGAAACAAATAGATACAATGTTTCAACCGCTGTAAATGTGAATGTCAGAGAACTGTCAGAAATAGCGGAGCTCTGCAGATACACTTTTTGCCGGCTGTAGAAGGGATGAAAATCGGACGATCGGGGAAAATTCGATTCGTGCATCCGAAGTTGGCTAATATTCGGATTCGGCACGAATCAAATTTTTCCTGAAATTCGAAACAAATTCCACTTCGCCTGGTTCGATTCTCTCATCTCTAAATTAAATGCTTGAACATTTTTTTTTTTTGGTGGTCATTTCATGTTCAATATATTAACATCGCTAACATTTACATTGTATACCTCTATAAGCTGCTGAAATGTAGCGTGTAACAGCGCACATATGTAAGTATGTCCCAACTGATCATTTAAAAACAAACCCTATTGCACCCCAAGATCATGTTAGGTACCAATGAATAGGACGTGTTCAATGTGCAGTGTGCTATTGGTGTTCTCAAATTGCAGTAACTGTCATAAACTAGGACCCGCTGGATGTTGATTTTGGGCCTTTGGCAACAAATATCTAATATCCAATGGTAACTAACAAATGGAATGAAAAACATAAATTTGTGAAAGCTAATATGCAGCATATGCACATAGAAATAGGCGATCGCGCACAAATAAAACGCTAAAAGCGGCAGTCAGCAAGGCGCACGAGCAGCTGTCTTTCCGGAAATGCGTCATCACGTGCGCACGCACCCGGAAGTGGTTGTGGATGAGAGTGGTTGGAGGTTTGTGGTGTTGTAATCTGTCTTTTATTTCATTTGCATTTGGACATGGCGAGATCGCAGTTCTCCACCGAGGAGATGATCCTCATTTGCATAGTAAGTGTGGTCATAACAGATGGGTAATTGCAGGATTGTGGGTGGGGCCTAGCAGAATGTCCCTTAGTACACATGCTACTTCCGGGTTATCTGTACATTGCTCCGGGGTATTGATGGCTCACTGATATTAACCACTTGCCTACCAGGCACTAATATCCCATTCCTTACAAGGCCACATTTCCGCTTTCTGTACTGTTGCACTTTGACAATTGCGCGGTCATGCAACATTGTACCCATAGGACATTTTTGTTCTTTTTTTCTCACAAATAGACCTTTCTTTGGGTGGAATTTACTTGCCACTGGGTGGTTTACTTTTTGCTCTTTAAGCAAAAAAAGAGGAAAAATTTACACAAAACAGTTTATTGGTTTCTAGTCTAAAATTTTGCAAACAGGGAATTTTTCACCTTCACTGATGTGCGTTGATGAGGCGGCACTGATAGCACTAATGAGGTGGCACGGGTAGGCGGCACTGATGATGGGTCATGATAGTCAGCACTGATAGGCCGCATTGCTGAACTGCACTGATGGGCACAGGTGGGTGGAACTGGTGGGGGGCACTGCTGGGCACCGATCATCAGTGCCCTAATGATTTGTGCCGACCCCCGCTCTGATAACTGCTGGTTCTCAACAGTACTTTCTCCACATTCTGACAGCGTGAGGAAAGTGTAGTCGAGAACCGGCAAGTGCATTTCCCGGGGATCAGCGTGTCATTGGACATGGCTGATCACATTGTAAAAAGCTGCTGTGATTGGCCTTTTAACACATCACGTGATCAGCTGTGTCCTAAGGACAGGAGAGCGTGTTCTGGGAGGACGTCATATGATGCCCTCCCAGAACTGGCCGGACGCAGTGTAGCCGTCATTCAGCTATCTGCGGTTGAAAACTAGTTAACCAGCTAGATCTTCATTTTTAATCTTTGCAGATATGTACATGTATACTGCGTATAATGCATTACAGTGTGCAATGTGTTGGTGTACACGGTATTACAGTGTGCAATGTGTTGGTGTACATGTTATTACAGTGTGCAATGTGTTGGTGTACATGGTATTACAGTGTGCAATGTGTTGGTGTACATGGAATTACAGTGTGCAATGTGTTGGTGTACATGGTATTACAGTGTGCAATGTGTTGGTGTACATGGTATTACAGTGTGCAATGTGTTGGTGTACATGGTATTACAGTGTGCAATGTGTTGGTGTACATGATATTACAGTGTGCAATGTGTTGGTGTACATGGAATTACAGTGTGCAATGTGTTGGTGTACATGGAATTACAGTGTGCAATGTGTTGGTGTACACGGTATTACAGTGTGCAATGTGTTGGTGTACATGGTATTACAGTGTGCAATGTGTTGGTGTACACGGTATTACAGTGTGCAATGTGTTGGTGTACATGATATTACAGTGTGCAATGTGTTGGTGTACGTGGTATTACAGTGTGCAATGTGTTGGTGTACGTGGTATTACAGTGTGCAATGTGTTGGTGTACGTGGTATTACAGTGTGCAATGTGTTGGTGTACGTGGTATTACAGTGTGCAATGTGTTGGTGTACATGGTATTACAGTGTGCAATGTGTTGGTGTACATGATATTACAGTGTGCAATGTGTTGGTGTACATGGTATTACAGTGTGCAATGTGTTGGTGTACATGGTATTACAGTGTGCAATGTGTTGGTGTACACGGTATTACAGTGTGCAATGTGTTGGTGTACGTGGCATTACAGTGTGCAATGTGTTGGTGTACACGGTATTACAGTGTGCAATGTGTTGGTGTACGTGGTATTACAGTGTGCAATGTGTTGGTGTACACGGTATTAGAGTGTGCAATGTGTTGGTGTACATGGTATTACAGTGTGCAATGTGTTGGTGTACATGATATTACAGTGTGCAATGTGTTGGTGTACATGGAATTACAGTGTGCAATGTGTTGGTGTACATGGAATTACAGTGTGCAATGTGTTGGTGTACACGGTATTACAGTGTGCAATGTGTTGGTGTACATGGTATTACAGTGTGCAATGTGTTGGTGTACACGGTATTACAGTGTGCAATGTGTTGGTGTACATGATATTACAGTGTGCAATGTGTTGGTGTACATGGAATTACAGTGTGCAATGTGTTGGTGTACATGGAATTACAGTGTGCAATGTGTTGGTGTACACGGTATTACAGTGTGCAATGTGTTGGTGTACATGGTATTACAGTGTGCAATGTGTTGGTGTACACGGTATTACAGTGTGCAATGTGTTGGTGTACATGATATTACAGTGTGCAATGTGTTGGTGTACGTGGTATTACAGTGTGCAATGTGTTGGTGTACGTGGTATTACAGTGTGCAATGTGTTGGTGTACGTGGTATTACAGTGTGCAATGTGTTGGTGTACGTGGTATTACAGTGTGCAATGTGTTGGTGTACATGGTATTACAGTGTGCAATGTGTTGGTGTACATGATATTACAGTGTGCAATGTGTTGGTGTACATGGTATTACAGTGTGCAATGTGTTGGTGTACATGGTATTACAGTGTGCAATGTGTTGGTGTACACGGTATTACAGTGTGCAATGTGTTGGTGTACGTGGCATTACAGTGTGCAATGTGTTGGTGTACACGGTATTACAGTGTGCAATGTGTTGGTGTACGTGGTATTACAGTGTGCAATGTGTTGGTGTACGTGGTATTACAGTGTGCAATGTGTTGGTGTACGTGGTATTACAGTGTGCAATGTGTTGGTGTACGTGGTATTACAGTGTGCAATGTGTTGGTGTACGTGGTATTACAGTGTGCAATGTGTTGGTGTACATGGTATTACAGTGTGCAATGTGTTGGTGTACATGGTATTACAGTGTGCAATGTGTTGGTGTACATGGTATTACAGTGTGCAATGTGTTGGTGTACATGGTATTACAGTGTGCAATGTGTTGGTGTACAGTGTATTACAGTGTGCAATGTGTTGGTGTACATGGTATTACAGTGTGCAATGTGTTGGTGTACATGGTATTACAGTGTGCAATGTGTTGGTGTACATGGAATTACAGTGTGCAATGTGTTGGTGTACATGGATTTACAGTGTGCAATGTGTTGGTGTACATGGTATTACAGTGTACAGTGCATTACAGTGTGCAATGTGTTGGTGTACATGGTATTACAGTGTGCAATGTGTTGGTGTACATGGTATTACAGTGTGCAATGTGTTGGTGTACATGGTATTACAGTGTGCAATGTGTTGGTGTACACGGTATTACAGTGTGCAATGTGTTGGTGTACATGGCATTACAGTGTGCAATGTGTTGGTGTACACGGTATTACAGTGTGCAATGTGTTGGTGTACATGGTATTACAGTGTGCAATGTGTTGGTGTACATGGTATTACAGTGTGCAATGTGTTGGTGTACATGGTATTACAGTGTGCAATGTGTGGGTGTACATGGTATTACAGTGTGCAATGTGTTGGTGTACATGGTATTACAGTGTGCAATGTGTGGGTGTACATGGTATTACAGTGTGCAATGTGTTGGTGTACACGGTATTACAGTGTGCAATGTGTTGGTGTATATGGTATTACAGTGTGCAATGTGTTGGTGTACGTGGTATTACAGTGTGCAATGTGTTGGTGTACATGGTATTACAGTGTGCAATGTGTTGGTGTACACGGTATTACAGTGTGCAATGTGTTGGTGTATATGGTATTACAGTGTGCAATGTGTTGGTGTACGTGGTATTACAGTGTGCAATGTGTTGGTGTGCATGGTATTACAGTGTGCAATGTGTTGGTGTACACGGTATTACAGTGTGCAATGTGTTGGTGTACACGGTATTACAGTGTGCAATGTGTTGGTGTACATGGTATTACAGTGTGCAATGTGTTGGTGTACACGGTATTACAGTGTGCAATGTGTTGGTGTACACGGTATTACAGTGTGCAATGTGTTGGTGTACATGGTATTACAGTGTGCAATGTGTTGGTGTACACGGTATTACAGTGTGCAATGTGTTGGTGTACACGGCATTACAGTGTGCAATGTGTTGGTGTACACGGTATTACAGTGTGCAATGTGTTGGTGTACACGGTATTACAGTGTGCAATGTGTTGGTGTACATGGTATTACAGTGTGCAATGTGTTGGTGTACATGGTATTACAGTGTGCAATGTGTGGGTGTACATGGTATTACAGTGTGCAATGTGTTGGTGTACATGGTATTACAGTGTGCAATGTGTTGGTGTACATGGAATTACAGTGTGCAATGTGTTGGTGTACATGGATTTACAGTGTGCAATGTGTTGGTGTACATGGTATTACAGTGTACAGTGCATTACAGTGTGCAATGTGTTGGTGTACATGGTATTACAGTGTGCAATGTGTTGGTGTACATGGTATTACAGTGTGCAATGTGTTGGTGTACATGGTATTACAGTGTGCAATGTGTTGGTGTACACGGTATTACAGTGTGCAATGTGTTGGTGTACATGGCATTACAGTGTGCAATGTGTTGGTGTACACGGTATTACAGTGTGCAATGTGTTGGTGTACATGGTATTACAGTGTGCAATGTGTTGGTGTACATGGTATTACTGTGTGCAATGTGTTGGTGTACATGATATTACAGTGTGCAATGTGTTGGTGTACATGGTATTACAGTGTGCAATGTGTTGATGTACATGGTATTACAGTGTGCAATGTGTTGGTGTACATGATATTACAGTGTGCAATGTGTTGGTGTACATGGTATTACAGTGTGCAATGTGTTGGTGTACATGGTATTACAGTGTGCAATGTGTTGGTGTACATGGTATTACAGTGTGCAATGTGTTGGTGTACATGGTATTACAGTGTGCAATGTGTTGGTGTACATGGTATTACAGTGTGCAATGTGTTGGTGTACACGGTATTACAGTGTGCAATGTGTTGGTGTACACGGTATTACAGTGTGCAATGTGTTGGTGTACATGGTATTACAGTGTGCAATGTGTTGGTGTACACGGTATTACAGTGTGCAATGTGTTGGTGTACATGGTATTACAGTGTGCAATGTGTTGGTGTACACGGTATTACAGTGTGCAATGTGTTGGTGTACATGGTATTACAGTGTGCAATGTGTTGGTGTACATGGTATTACAGTGTGCAATGTGTTGGTGTACATGGTATTACAGTGTGCAATGTGTTGGTGTACACGGTATTACAGTGTGCAATGTGTTGGTGTACACGGTATTACAGTGTGCAATGTGTTGGTGTACACGGTATTACAGTGTGCAATGTGTTGGTGTACATGGTATTACAGTGTGCAATGTGTTGGTGTACACGGTATTACAGTGTGCAATGTGTTGGTGTACATGGTATTACAGTGTGCAATGTGTTGGTGTACACGGTATTACAGTGTGCAATGTGTTGGTGTACATGGTATTACAGTGTGCAATGTGTTGGTGTACACGGTATTACAGTGTGCAATGTGTTGGTGTACATGGTATTACAGTGTGCAATGTGTTGGTGTACACGGTATTACAGTGTGCAATGTGTTGGTGTACACGGTATTACAGTGTGCAATGTGTTGGTGTACACGGTATTACAGTGTGCAATGTGTTGGTGTACACGGTATTACAGTGTGCAATGTGTTGGTGTACATGGTATTACAGTGTGCAATGTGTTGGTGTACACGGTATTACAGTGTGCAATGTGTTGGTGTACACGGTATTACAGTGTGCAATGTGTTGGTGTACACGGTATTACAGTGTGCAATGTGTTGGTGTACACGGTATTACAGTGTGCAATGTGTTGGTGTACACGGTATTACAGTCCGCAATGTGTTGGTGTACATGGTATTACAGTGTGCAATGTGTTGGTGTACACGGTATTACATTGTGCACAATAACGCATTTGACATTTTTAGAGTGCAATACATTAGTATGTAATGCAGGGGTCCTCAAACTACGGCCCGCGGGCCACAAGAGGCCCGCCAAGCACACTCATCCAGCCCGACGGCAGGGGACACCAAGTACAGGGGTGGGCAGGGGGCTGCTGTCTCTTACCTGGCTCCGGTCCCAGTCCCATGACAATCCAGTCCAGGATGCGCTGCTCCTTCACTCCAGCCGCTCCCTCACTCGGTGTTCGCGCTGCCGCTCAGCTCCGCCTCCTCACCGGTGATTGGGCACCAGTACTGTAGCTCAGGAAAGGCACACAGGCGGCCAATCACCGGCGAGGAGGCGGAGCCGAGCGGACCCGCAAAAATCAAGGGAGAGAAAGGCCGGAGTGAAGGAAAGAGGACAGCTGACCTCCCGGTAAGTGTGCCATGCAGATGGTACTTCTGCAACCAGGTATGCTGGAAAAGGGGCGGCTAGTTAAGTGTCATTGCTGTCAGTGGGAGGAATAGTGCCCCATCATTGGTGTCACTGATAATGATGAGGCACTATTCCTCCCCCCACTGACACCAACAATGGGGCACTATTCCTCCCCCCACTGACACCAACGATGGTGCACTATTCCTCCCACTGACACCAGCGATGGGGCACTATTCCTCCCACTGCCACCAATTGTGGGGCACTATTCCTCCCACTGACACCAATGATGGGGCACTATTCCTCCCACTGACACCAATTGTGGGGCACTATTCCTCCCACTGCCACCAATTGTGGGGCACTATTCCTCCCACTGACACCAATGATGGGGCACTATTCCTCCCACTGACACCAATTGTGGGGCACTATTCCTCCCACTGACACCAATTGTGGGGCACTATTCCTCCCACTGATACCAACGATGGGGCACTATTCCTCCCACTGACACCAATGATGGGGCACTATTCCTCCCACTGACACCAATGATGGGGCACTATTCCCCCCACTGACACCAATTATGGGGCACTATTCCTCCCACTGACACCAATGATGGGGCACTATTTCTCCCACTGACACCAATGATGGTGCACTATTCCTCCCACTGACACCAATGATGGGACACTATTCCTCCCACTGCCACCAATTGTGGGGCACTATTCCTCCCACTGACACCAATTGTGGGGCACTATTCCTCCCACTGATACCAACGATGGGGCACTATTCCTCCCACTGACACCAATGATGGGGCACTATTCCTCCCACTGACACCAATGATGGGGCACTATTCCCCCCACTGACACCAATTATGGGGCACTATTCCTCCCACTGACACCAATGATGGGGCACTATTCCTCCCACTGACACCAATTATGGGGCACTATTCCTCCCACTGACACCAATGATGGGACACTATTCCTCCCACTAATACCAATGATGGGGCACTATTCCTCCCACTGACACCAATGATGGGGCACTATTCCTCCCACTGCCACCAATTGTGGGGCACTATTCCTCCCACTGACACCAATTGTGGGGCACTATTCCTCCCACTGATACCAATGATGGGGCACTATTCCTCCCACTGATACCAATGATGGGACACTATTCCTCCCACTGATACCAATGATGGGGCACTATTCCTCCCACTGATACCAATGATGGGGCACTATTCCTCCCACTGATACCAATGATGGGGCACTATTCCCCCCACTGACACCAATGATGGGGCACTATTCCTCCCACTGACACCAATGATGGGGCACTATTCCTCCCACTGACACCAATTATGGGGCACTATTCCTCCCACTGACACCAATGATGGGACACTATTCCTCCCACTAATACCAATGATGGGGCACTATTCCTCCCACTGACACCAATGATGGGGCACTATTCCTCCCACTGCCACCAATTGTGGGGCACTATTCCTCCCACTGACACCAATTGTGGGGCACTATTCCTCCCACTGATACCAACGATGGGGCACTATTCCTCCCACTGACACCAATGATGGGGCACTATTCCTCCCACTGACACCAATGATGGGGCACTATTCCTCCCACTGACACCAATTATGGGGCACTATTCCTCCCACTGACACCAATGATGGGACACTATTCCTCCCACTAATACCAATGATGGGGCACTATTCCTCCCACTGACACCAATGATGGGGCACTATTCCTCCCACTGCCACCAATTGTGGGGCACTATTCCTCCCACTGACACCAATTGTGGGGCACTATTCCTCCCACTGATACCAACGATGGGGCACTATTCCTCCCACTGACACCAATGATGGGGCACTATTCCTCCCACTGACACCAATGATGGGGCACTATTCCCCCCACTGACACCAATTATGGGGCACTATTCCTCCCACTGACACCAATGATGGGGCACTATTCCTCCCACTGACACCAATTATGGGGCACTATTCCTCCCACTGACACCAATGATGGGACACTATTCCTCCCACTAATACCAATGATGGGGCACTATTCCTCCCACTGACACCAATGATGGGGCACTATTCCTCCCACTGCCACCAATTGTGGGGCACTATTCCTCCCACTGACACCAATGATGGGGCACTATTCCTCCCACTGACACCAATTATGGGGCACTATTCCTCCCACTGACACCAATGATGGGACACTATTCCTCCCACTAATACCAATGATGGGGCACTATTCCTCCCACTGACACCAATGATGGGGCACTATTCCTCCCACTGCCACCAATTGTGGGGCACTATTCCTCCCACTGACACCAATGATGGGGCACTATTCCTCCCACTGACACCAATTGTGGGGCACTATTCCTCCCACTGATACCAATGATGGGGCACTATTCCTCCCACTGATACCAATGATGGGGCACTATTCCTCCCACTGATACCAATGATGGGGCACTATTCCTCCCACTGACACCAATGATGGGGCACTATTCCTCCCACTGATACCAATGATGGGGCACTATTCCTCCCACTGATACCAATGATGGGGCACTATTCCTCCCACTGACACCAATGATGGGGCACTATTCCTCCCACTGATACCAATGATGGGACACTATTCCTCACACTGACACCAATGATGGGGCACTATTCCCCCCACTGACACCAATGATGGGGCACTATTCCTCCCACTGACACCAATGATGGGGCACTATTCCTCCCACTGACACCAATGATGAGGCACTATTCCTCCCACTGACACCAATGATGGGGCACTATTTCGCTCCATAAGACACACTTGGGGGGAAATGTCTATGCGTCTTATAGAGTGGCCGGCCCAGTATTCCCACCGCCGTTGTATGTCTGCAGTCTCTGAACAAATGCGGACACAGTACAGGAGATGACCATAGTTTTGTTTTTAAACTCTAGTCCGGCCCTCAACGGGCTGAGGGACAGTGAACTGGCCCCCTGTTTAAAAAGTTTGAGGCCCCCTGGTGTAATGCCTTGGACAGTACACTGCATTTGCAATATTGGTGTATGGTTATTAAGCACAGATCTGATTCTAGTTTTCAGGGAGAAGTCTTCTCTGTCCCCCTGTTGATGAGGTGGAGGACATTTATTTTCCCAAGGAGAAGAGAGGAGATTTTTTTTCAAGGAGATCTGTATAGATTTCCAGAGATCTGTGTAGATGGTTGAGGGGCTGCATGTGATCTCCGGAGATAACTGGGATTATTGATCACCTGAATTAAACCAGTGAAAGAAAAGATTGAATGAAAATAATCTGCAGTGACCACTGTGCTTTGTCAAGCCACATATTGGCCCATTCTGGTGTCACACAGATGCGATGTAAAATTTGCAGTGTTTTCTGTGCAAGCGCTGCACCGCATCACAACCGCAACCCCTTCATGCCACCTGCTGCGGCTTTCTAGGTGAAGTTACCAACACACCAAAATTGGTCCACAAAGCATATTCCGATTTGCCAAATTGGATGGCATGCCTATTCACACCCATGTGCATACCCTGAAAAAGGGTCCTGCACCTTTTTGGCCCAGATGCGGTGCAATTTGAGCCTTGCAAAATGTATGTCTCAAATTGCAACGCACACAAATGGCATGTGATTTGCCCAGGAGTGCGGTGTTAGACCACAATGCATGTATGTGAAGCCACAATAAAAATGTGTATTTTGTCTACTTTTACTTGCACATGTTAACATTCTGTAACTGCATTTTTCTTCTGTTTAACATGCTATAGACATGGAACATGCATTTGGATGGAGTGTTTTTGTATGTGCATTTGGGAAGTATTCTAAACACACATTGACCCTAGGGCCACACCATATTTTAAGCCACGTTTGTCAGAAATGCTGTACAGGACATTTAAAGCGGATTTACACTCCACCTATCAAAAAATAACAGTCATCAGCTACAAAAACTGTAGCTGCTGACTTTTAAAAAGCAGGGAGGACACCTTCCGTTTCCAAACATCTACGCGATCGTACCAGAAGTGGGAGAGTGTGCCTGTCAAATTTGGGGACCCACTCCCCAAGGGTGCCAATCCTTAAGGGGGAACGGGGAGCAGTCCTTAAAGCAGAACTTCCCCTTTTGGATGGAGCTCCGCTTTAAGATGATTTCCTATGGGACATGTTTACACATGTGCATTTTCACATGGCTTGATTTTTTGGAAAAGGTCAGAGCCTTTCTGGAACTCCAAAAGTGTTATGTTTTTGTCAAAATACTTAAATGGAAACACTGCAGACAAGAACGTATTTCATGTTGTCTGCGTTTTGCTGTTTTAAATCTGCCGAGCAACAAAAATGAAAACAATAAGGCAGAAAAAAGACATCAAAAACTTGTGTCAAAAAACAAGTGCTAAAACAACGCCAAACACAATGCAGAGATGGATACAACACAACCTGTGTTGCCTTAGGCACTTGAGTGCACACTTGGCCACAGGTGATTTTACAAGGCGTTTTTTTTGGGTCAAAGAATGTGTCTTTGCATTTGTGGAAAGTGTATTTTGGTTGTAATTTTTGGTGTTATTTTTTACGCATACTTTGGCAAACTGCACATCTGCATTCAACTTTGTGGTGAAAATTAACCAAATAATGTCCCAGCCAAAATGACATGCATTTGGCATGTGTTGCCAGAACACACACAAAAATGCTGATACAAAAGAATCCAAAATACAGGCTCAAACAAGACAAACATGCACATCCAAATTTCAAACCACATTTTACAAACATATCTGATGACCAAAAAGCTCCAAAAATGTTGATTACAAAATACACCACAATGAACAATAAAATGTCCAACAAAGCAAAAATTGAACTTTTGTGCCCATGGAGTGTTGTGTTTTCTTTCAATGCTCATTTAGGTGCGTGCCTAGCATATTTGGTAAATGCTAAAATGTGCAGCAAAATGCATGTTTGCTAACAGCACTTGGGGTGCCATTAACAATGAATGGCACCCAAAAGCACAACGCATATTTAAAGACCATTGAGCACAATTTAGAAGTGCAGCAACAATTTTGCAATTCTGCCCACAATTATGCATTGCTCAGGTGAGAATGCATTGAAAATAACAATACAATACAATTATACTGTATGTATGTATGTATGTGTATACACACACACATGTAGATATAGTTCATGTTTTAGCTTTCCTTTTGGGACAATTATCCCCTGCTTTGTGTGGGATATTTGGTATGTTTAATTACACAAACCTCTCACATTTAAATTCTTGACCTTTTTTTGTCATCCACAGATTATGCTGTTACGCAAGTATGACCGTGGCTGCTCGAATTTTGCCAAGCAGACCATCGTGCGCCACATCAAACATCGGCTGTGGCAGAGATTCCATTATCGCACTACTGTGCTACAAATTCAGCACAGCTGGAGCGATGTTAAGCAGCGCAACCCGCAATTTTTTAAAAAAGTGGCCCGCAGAATCTCTGGTAAGTCAAGTTGTTATTAAAAACTTTACTTTCATTTTTGTATTGTGAAAAATGTTTTGATACATTCATTCTGAATTTGTTTGGCAATAATGTTGTCTTTGTTGACTTGTTCTAGCCACAGCTGATGGGTGCCAGGCGGTGGTCTGCTTGGCAAAAAAGCCTCACAGGAGGACAGCCACCGTCCTCTTCTGCCAACCACAGGCGGGGCATCCCCTGCAGAGACTCCGCATTGTGGAAGGTAAGCACAAGCTCTGGAAGCTTGGACCTCATGACCTTGCCATTGTTGCCATCTCCACACTGATCTCCAGTGACTGTCAATTGTACATTCATGCCACACACATTGCTTGTAAATGACATGATAACTGACGGAAGCGTAGGCAGGACAGAACACACACGGAGGATGCTAAACACACCAAGTTTTATTGTTATATGGAAAGCACTCAATCAGGGTAGGAATTTAGCATCCGGGGACCCAAAAAGGGGGAGGAGAGGAGAGTAGCTCAAAACAATTGTAATTCAGCCCATGATAGGGCAATTTGTGTAGCGATGGGCCAAGCAACTATTAATCCAAGCAGGCAGCTCCGGCAAAAGTAATAGGGAGGTTCAATAGGGCAATCCAGGCAAAAAATGTATGAGAGTTCCATGGGACAGTCCAGGCAGGGGAAATTCAGGGGATCCAGGAGGGGGGGTGTTCAGACAGGAGGATTGGGGCACTCACGGTTTAGGCAGGAGTATCCTTGGGCACACAGCAGGTAGCAAGCAGGAGTACCCTCGCACACAACGGATAGCAAGTGCCTCTAGCCCCCCAGGTATCAGCAGAGTACTCAGCGGGTTCTTGGAGCTGGGGAGGTATGGCCTCAGCTCAGACCTTACAACAGCTGCTCATGGCAACGTACAGGGGACCAACAGTGGACTAGGTCCTGCTCGAGTCTTCTTAAGCCAGAGCAGGACGCTTCCCAGTTGCCCTGGCAATGGCCGGCCCAGCAACAAGGCACGCCCCGCTCACTCGGGCCATGCTCAGGGAGCATGACCATTGTCTCCAGCGGGCACAGATCGCGGGAAGCCTTGTGCCCGTGCTGTTCCCACCGGGGAACATGCAGGGACAACACGGCGGCCTGTGCTGTGCGGGCCCAGCGGGGTGGCCGACTCCTTGGCAACTTTTCTGAGGAGAGGTGCTACCCGCACCACAGGGGGTGTTTCCTCCCATCCTGAACAGCCTTTGATGTAGGCTTGTGCAGGACCATAGGAATCTGCAAGGGGGAAGGGAGGGGGGATGATGAAAGGAGAGCGAGGGGGGAGGAAGGGACAGCAGGCTGGAGGGGGGGGGACTGTGCCAAGAACCATTTGTTAATCACTAATAGAGCTGTGTTTGGTGTCATGTGATCCCCAATGGCTGTTTGTGATGCAAGATTTTTGCCTAAAAACATTCTGGCTTAGATGTTCACAAACATATCCCATCAAAATCGCAATCATAACATTTTGTTTTTACACTTGACAGAATTGTAATTTTTTGGACCCATTAAATTACGATATGTGTATGTTATGTACAGTTGTGACCAAAATTATTCAACCCCCAATGCTGTAAAGGGGTTTAGGGACTATAGTGTACATTTGGAATTGTATTCAGAATCAAATCCTACAAGGACGTTGTAACTACCCAAATGCAACTAAAATGACATCAATTGTTTATGTAATACAGTAGTAAATGGTTCTTATGTGGTTTCTTCATTGCCACAATTATTCAACCCCTTAAAGACTACCACTCTGAAGAACAGAGGTTCATACAGGTGCTTTCCATCAGGTATTGAAAACACCTGTGGATGTCACCGAGCAGCAATCAAGCATAATAAGCACCAATTAGGCAGCTTTAAAATGACTGTGATACTCAGCTCCTTCTAGACATTTACTGGTGTGGTTACAAACATGGTGAAGGCAAGAGAATGGTCCAGGAAGACAAGAGAAGAGGTGATTTCTCTTCACAGGAAGGGCAATGGCTATAAGAAGATTGCAAAGATGTTAAACATACCAAGAGACACCTTAGGAAGCATCATTCGCAAATTCAAGGCAAAGGGCACTGTTGAAACGCTACCTGGTCGTGGCAGAAAGAAGATGCTGACTTCGACTGCTGTGCGCTACCTGAAGCGTAGAGTGGAGAGAAGTCCCCGTGTGACTGCTGAGGAACTGAGAAAAGATTTGTCAGATGTGGGTACAGAAGTTTCAGCCCAGACAATAAGACGCACACTGCGTAATGAAGGCCTCCGTGCCAGAACTCCCAGGCGTACCCCCTTGCTGTCTCCAAAGAATAAGAAGAGTCGACTGCAGTATGCCAAAAGCCATGTGGACAAACCACAAAAGTTGTGGGATAGTGTTCTGTGGACTGATGAAACAAAATTAGAACTGTTTGGGCCCATGGATCAACGCTATGTTTGGAGGAGGAAGAACAAGGCCTATGATGAAAAGAACACCTTGCCTACTGTGAAGCATGGTGGAGGGTCAATCATGCTTTGGGGCTGTTTTGCTTCTGCAGGTACAGGGAAGCTTCAGCGTGTGCAAGGTACCATGAATTCTCTTCAGTACCAGGAGATATTGGATGGAAACGTGATGCAGTCCGTCACACACCTGAGGCTTGGGAGACGTTGGACCTTTCAACAGGACAATGATCCCAAGCATACCTCCAAGTCCACTAGAGCATGGTTGCAGAGGAAAGGCTGGAACATTTTGGAGTGGCCATCGCAGTCACCAGACTTAAATCCGATTGAGAACCTCTGGTGGGACTTAAAGAAAGCAGTTGCAGTGCGCAAGCCTAAGAATGTGACTGAACTGGAGGCCTTTGCCCATGAAGAATGGGCGAAGATACCCGTAGATCGCTGCAAGACACTTGTGTCAAGCTATGCTTCACGTTTAAAAGCTGTTATAACTGTAAAAGGATGCTGTACTAAGTACTAAGATTGAATGTCACTTGGGGGTTGAATAAAACTGATAATGCTGTGAGCACAGAAAAGACATTTGTGGTTATTTCATTATAACTGTTATGTTATATTTGTCTGACCTACAAGTGCCTCTTTAATGTAAATGTAAGCAAGATGACTGAATGATCAAAAGCAATGTCAAACTGGCCAAAACACTCAATTTCAGTGGGGGTTGAATAATTTTGGTCACAACTGTATGCTGTTTGAAAGTTGCAGAGTATCCAAATTATGGAATATTTTGGACTAAAATGCAACTCCATGATGTACAGCCAATCTCATTTGGTGAGGCCCCATAAGATGACAGAACATGAGAAATATTCTACAATGCATAGTACGTTATTATTAAAACATTAACACATGAATACAGTATTATAGAGAGGGCACATCTGGGGGGATTTTGGGTTAGTAATCCTGACAATCTTGCCATGTCCTTACATTGGGAATCATTGTAACGGAAATGTTTAACATTGTCTTGACTTGCTTACATTACTGCCATGTGGCCTTTTTGGTGATCTGGTATATATAGTCTGCAGCCAATCATATTGACCAGGGTGCTGTGATTGGTCCAAATACCATGTGATAAGTGTGGTCCAATCCCATTAGGACTTCCAAGAGTTCCTAATATCTAAATTGACATTGTGATCATGTCATTGCATAGCAAATACATGATCAACAAGCTTAACAAATCATCCTCCTACCATGACTTGCTATCTGCTGTAGTGCAGTGGACAAAGTTGTGGAAAAGGATGCAGTCTGCCCCAGTGGATGTACATCCAAAGTCAAAACATAACAAATTAGGGACACAAACGCAATTGTGCCTGTATGTGTGGCCTGACACCAGGAAATGGGACAGTTGTCATTCAGCCCTGTGGCCCTAGCTTTGGCACACATGTTTATGAGAAATCTTCTGCCATGTTTTTAGGTTAGTAATGTTCCAATTCTGTGTTATTCTTTTTGTAGAACAAGAGAGTGAAGAGGAGGGCCACCGTAAGTGCCTTGAATGTGATTGGCTGTGCTCTGTGTGCATTATGTAACTTTGATATGTGCAATGTGTTTGTTGTGTTCTATCTTGTTGTTTATGTAACACCAGCTATGTTGGAAGAGGGGGATGAGGAGGAGGAGGGCACATCCTCTCAGGCTCACTGTAAGTGCATTGAATGTGCTTGTCTGTTCTCTGTGTTCCTTGTTGTCCTTGGCTCTCTCAAAGGGGTTGTTGTTGTTGTTCTTTCTTGTTTGTGTAGTACCAGCAAGGTTGCCTCCAGTGGAGGAGGAGGAGGAAGCGGCAGCAGCGGCGGCACCACCACCCCGTCTCCACGGTCGCCTGTTCTGTCGTAGACTCCCTCACCTCCAGCTCACTGTGTCTTGGGTGTGCTTGCCTATTCTCTCTGTGCATTATGTAACTTTGATGTCTGCAATGTGTTCTGTTCTATCTTGTTGTTTATGTAGCACCAGCCATGTTGGAAGAGGAAGAGGAGGAGGATACCTCTTCTGAGGCACACTGTGAGTTAATTGAATGTGCTTGTCTGTTCTCTGTGTTCCTTGTTGTCCTTGGCTCTCTCAAAGGGGTTATTATTGTCCTTTCTTGTTTGTGTAGTTCAAGCAAGGTTTTCTCTGGAGGAAGAGGAGGCCCAACAGCCACCTCCAGAATTTGGACTGCACCAGGAGGCCCCTTCACCTCCAGCTCACTGTAAGTGCCTTGGATGTGCTTGCCTGTTCTCTGTGTGCATTATGTCAATTTGATGTTTGCAATGTGTTGGTTTTGTTCTTTCTTGTTGTTTGTGTAGCTCCAGCCATATTGGAAGAGGGTGAGCTGGAGGAAGAGCAGAGGGAGGAGTGGTCTCCCCCTCAGGTCCACTGTAAGTACCTTCAATGTGTTTGGTGATTTACCTTCTGTACAATCATGCTGACCATAGCTGTAGGCTAATTTGACTGCTTAATATTGGCCGGACTGTAGTTTCTTATCTAAGTCGGCCTTGTTTTTGTTTCCACTACTGCAACTTACCTAGGTGGTTGAAGCATTGGTCCAATACTTCATCTGTCCCCCCTAGGTTGTAAGGGTGGTAACTCTGCTGTGATGGAGCGTAGGCAGGACCAAACACACAGAGCAGATGATAAACACACAAAGCTTTCTTGAATTAGGACAGTCACTCAATTTGGGTATGAAGGTAGCGTCCAAGTTCTCAGGGCAGGGGAAGAGCAGGGATGGCTCCCCAAAAAATTGTAATTTGGCCCCAAGAAGGGCAAACTTAGAGTCTCTGTTAAATTGTAATCCAGGCAGGGAAGGGAAAGGAGGGAGAGTTCACAGCCCTTCCATACAGGGGAGGAAAACAGGGGCACAAACACTCACAGTTCCGGCAGGGGTTTTCCTGGCTCACAGCGGCCTACAACAGGGGGCGACACTTATCAGCACACAGCAGAGGGTCCACTTCTACAGCACACTGCAACACTTGCAATCCTGGCCTCACAGTATTAGGCAGTGTAGCAGCGGGTACTCCTCCTGAGCCCCGAGTATTAGCAGAGTGTTCAGCGGCTAATAATCCTGGTATCCCCAGAGTATTATGCAGAGTGGCTGCGGGGGTCTCGCCTCAGTGCAGACCTCCCAGCAGCTTCGCAGCAGACAAAACACCTGGGAGAATCCTGTGTTGGCTCCCTGTTGCCCTGGCAACGTCCAGCCCAGCGCTGCGTTGCCCGGGCAACGAGGCACGCCCTCTTGACACGGGCCTTGCTCTCTTTATCTCCGGCGGGTGCAGGTGCGGGAAGCCTCGCACCCATGCTAGCGCCGCCGGGGGGGCGCACAGCGACAGGACGGCGGCCCTGCTCCGGAACCCCCTGGTGGGAGGCTATCCCTCTCCTGGCTGTATGGCCGCAGGGGGTCACCTTCCTCCCATGGGGCTTTGCAGGATGGGAGGAAGTGACAAGCAGCAGGGGGGGAGAAGTGACACTTCTCATCCTGTGCAGCCCAACTTCAAAGGCTGCTACAGGATGAGAAGGGGTGGGTGAGGGGACACAGGCACCAGGAGGGGTTGGGGGTTTCTGGGAGATCAGGCATGCTGTGACATCTGCAATCACATGTTTTCTGTCAGCTCAACCCCCCAGCACTTACTGTGCTGTGGAGTGGGAGGCACTGGCAGGCTAAAACTCTTTGTTATTCGTGGCTAGGCTGATCCAGTTGCTGCTCCAGAGTCTGCAGTATATCATGACTTGAAAGTCGGGATCTTGATCCAGTCTGGCCATGCTGTGTGACTTCAGTGAATAGAATGCAGCTGTCCCCTGAAAATGTGTCGCAGGAGTGCCAAATGAACTACACTTCTGTAATCCACAGGAGAGGTATGTGGTGGTTTATGTAAGGATATATATTATTTATAAAGGGCGTGTCCCTTTCCCTTAGATGAAATATTACAGTGCCTCCAGCCGTTAAAATACGGCAAATATTTAGTAAACCAATAATTTGGACACCTTGATAATTTGATCACCACTTATTATTATACCTTGAATTCTTTTAGCCAATATGATTTCGTACCATACACACAAAATTTGCCTTGTAATAGATAATTATAAGAATTTATTTATGTACAAAAATTATATATATATTAACACAAAACGCAAAAGACTGGTGATAAATGAATATTGGTACACACAATCAAAAATATATCCTACCAATGTAAGACACAATAATAAGGTTTCTAACTAATTACATCAATATCACAATTTTTAAATGATATGATTATTTATTAAATTTATTAATAATTAATAATTTCGAATATCTCAAAGGTTATATTCTCACAAGCCGTGGCCATAGGATTGCAAGAAGCTAGCCCTTGATATATGATACTCTGGTTATTAATATTCAATAAATTATGAAATATGGAAAAAAATTATAATATGGCAACAAACAATTTTTAACAGTAAAACCAGGATCTCTCTACATATATCTAACTACCCAATATTGTTGTGATACACTAAGGTAATTTTATGATTCCACACAACAGAGAAAATAGGTAATACAAAATCAAATAAACATCTCACCACACCCGGAATTCAGACTAGGCAACTCTCCCGTGGATTTAGCTGGCAGTGGAACGCCTTTAGACTGATATTATAGGGCAAGTGATAGATATTCAGTAGGGGAGAATGTAGGAAGTTATAAGGTTAGAGGTTTAGAAATTTAGTTAAAGTTTTAGGAAGTTTGAAAGTATGAAAGAGTAGTTATTCAGCAGAGATCTTCTTCAGATGTCAGGGTCTTCTTTTGATGAGGTCTCTTCTTGAGCTTTTTCTTGATGAGGTTCTTCTCTGTTAAAGGTACAAAGGCTTTTATATCCACTAATCCATTGTTCTAAGATACCTTCCCACCAGGCTTCTTGATTGGCTAGTTGAGAAATGTGTGTACATAAGCTATTTCTCACCTGCCCGCCAGGTGGCGGTCATGTATCATAGAACAATTTGAGTATTTGAGATGACTCATACCTCGGGTGGAATCTTAAGGTAATTTCAGGAATCAAATATACGTCTTTTTCCAGATATAAGTGATCATACCTATGATATTCTAAATAGGGACCATGGAATATAGGTGTATATTCAGTTATTCCTTCTTGAAGTACCATCCTGTTTGTTTCCTGATAAGACATGTAACTAATGCTAGTTTATAATACATCTTACTTCCCATCATCTCAATACTCAAGTTAGTGATATATAGTTCCCATTTCTGAATATTTAGTGGTGTGTAAAATCCATAACATCTCATTTATAATATGTTTTTGTAATATATCTTTGTAATTATATACAGTCAACTTTTAGACTTAAATGTCCTGAATTTCACCTCTTTGTTTTAGAATCAACATTTTCTATGTGTAGGAAAAAAACTCTCTGTTTGCCTGGCCCTTGTATTGGACTCATGGTAAACAACTGTTAATGCTTTCACCCTTGGTGAACAATAGTATATTGTAATAGTTTCAGAGGTCTGTTAGTTCATCACACTCTGCAAGTTTTGGTTAAGCTTTCAACCAGTTGAGTTCCCGTCTCATTATTGTTAAAATGTTTGAAAGTCGAAGTCCTATCTGGCTATTTGTTTGACTTTCTGTATATGCATTCTTCTCAACCTCAATATACAAATAGTCCTTGTTGACAGTCCAAACAGTCTTATTGTCTTGGAAAAGTCTTACTTCCCCCATTCTCTCCATTTTTTTAACTAGAATCCTTGATGGTTCAACCAAGACAAAATTAACTCTTAGCATCCGGCTATACTGAGCTGTTTGTCATATAATATTATGTCTTGACAAAGTCATATTTTGAGACATAATTCAAAAGGTCCACAACAAATCCCCCTTTTTTTTGGGGTACAGGCACGTGTAGAGGGGTGTCTGTATCGAAAAACATGAGTGGGACTTTTGGTTAGAGTGATCGTTCGTCTTCTCCGGTGAAGTGAATGAAATAATAAAAAAAAATAAATTTTTTTTTTTTATAATAAAATGGCAGCGGTGATGCTGGTTGGTCCTCAACTTGACTCGGCGTCTTTAGATGGACACTTCTGATGACGATCCTGGTCTTGTGATGAGGCCGGCCTGGCCTGGCACATCCACCTTGGGGTCCATGGGTCCTCCGCACGACAGGTCTCGTAGACGGTCTCCTAGGCGGGTCTTTTCCTCTGGACTGGCCCTTGGTGGCCTGGGACATCAGGTTATCGTCTCTGGATCGATCTCTGGCATCTGGTCTTTCCCACAGGACATTATAGCTTCCTTCTAGGGTCCGGTCTAGGGTCCGGTCATTGACACCTCCGATCGCCGGTCTGATCACAGTCTGGGCCTTCCTTTCTAAATTATTAAAATGAACAGTTTAAGTATTGGATATACATAAAATTATATTACTGGATCCTGTAAGGCAAAGGATGAATTATATGTTTAAAGGAAATTTAATAATGATCTCAATATCTCCAGATAGGAACTGGTGGGTTAGTCTTCCAACAACTGCAATTGAGACTTCGGATGGCAAGCACGTAATTGATTGATGTGCACCCATCTATCACTGATTTCACCATACCGGGTAACCTGCAATTTATATGCGACCGGAGAGATTTTATCAATGATAGAAAACGGACCTTTCCAAGATGGAAGGAATTTCCGTTCCTTGATCTGGTCTCTTGCAAAGTTGTATAGATAGACCTTGTCACCAATCTCATATTCCTTCTTGGAGGTTTTGAGATCATAGTATGTCTTAGCACTAGTTGCAGCTCTTTCCAAATTTCGCTGGGCAAAGGCAAAAGCATATTGCAGATGTTTACGTAAATCCTCTATGTACTGGTGTGTGGTGGTGGCATTGATCAAATTTTGATCTGTAGTGCGATACAATAAGTGCTGGGGCAGTACCATCCGTCTACCTGTCATCAGTTCAAAAGATGACATTTTTGTAACTGTATTCGGAGTAGCCCTCAACGCCATCAGGACCAGCGGGAGTTTGACATCCCAATCTTTGCCTGTTTCCTTAACAAATTTCTTAAGGACATTAACGATGGTCTGATTGTATCGTTCTACACCACCACTAGAGGCTGGCCGATAGGCGATATGCAATTTCCTTTTAACCCCCAAAATTTTCCACAATTTGGCCATCACTTCGCTAGTGAAGTGCGATCCTCTATCAGACTCTATCCTCTGTGGGAGACCAAAACGAGAAAATACATGATTTATTAGCAATGCAGCACATGTCTCGGAGCTATTATTTGGTGCTGGTATACACTCGACATACTTGGTGAATAAACATGTAACTGTTAACATATACCGATTTCCTCGTGAAGATTTTGTTACGGGCCCAATAAAATCCATCTGAAGGTCTGACCAAGGCATACATATCCCCCTCTTCTGGAGAGGTGCTCTGTGAGTTGGCTTGGTAGGTTGAAATTGGGGACATATTAGGCAACCTTGGCAGTACTCCTTCACATCACGTAACATATGAGGCCAGTAGGCATAATCCCGCAGGATCTCATACGTGATCTTTTCTCCACGATGACCGGAAGTGGGAGCATCATGGGCATGCTGTAGCATCAAACCTCTAAATTTAAGTGGGACGACCCATTGTTGTACGCCACCCTTTGAGGTTCGTATCAACAATCCCTGGTATAAAGAGAATTGGGATTTGGATTTCATTAAGATACGTAAATCCTCCTTCCCACTACATACTTCCTTATTTATGGGATTTTGGTTGGGATCTTCTATATGACTATAAAACAAGCCAATTATTGGGTCTTCTTTTTGGGCAGTAATTAAATCCTCACTAGGAGAATCGTGACTCCACTGTATTGCATTCGGATCACCAGCTGTTCTGGCCTGTTGCCTGGTGACAGCTTCAACCTGTACGGTACCTAAAAATTGGTCAATGTCTAACAGTTCACCGGTGATTGCCCCTTCCTTGGCTAGAGAATCGGCCAGATCGTTCCCTTCTTTCTCGGCACCTAGAACCTTGGAGTGGCCTTTGGTCTTCTTGAAGTGCAGGGTGATATCATTGGACCTTACCAGTTCATCGATGTGACAAAAGAGCTTACCATGTTTCACGGGTTTGTGATTACTCTTGTTCATGTTGTTTCGCTTCCACCTAGGGAAATACTCCACAAAACTATTCCTGACATAATTGGAATCGGTTATGATGGCACACTCTCTGATGTTGAACTCTATAGCCATCTCAACTGCTCTAAGAATTGCAGTAAGTTCAGCAACCTGACTGCTTTTTGGTCCAAGTTTGTATCCCACAGAAATTGGGGTGACACCTTGGGTCCAAACGATTCCAATACCTGCCACTAGTTGGAGCTGTTCCCCATCCTTGTGATGAAAAGCACAACCATCCACATATACACACGGCAGCTGTTTACAGTATTCTTCATCGTAAACCTTGTAGGGAGAGAACAGTTGTTCTTCCAGAAAGTCAGTGTCCGGGGCCTCCATAACAGGCGTAGTTGCGGAACAATCATGGAGCTCGGCTAGGCCCTGGGCTACTGGACTTTCCTTGTTCTGTTTGTACCGAATTTCAAGAGGCCACCCTTGCAAAGACAAAGTCCAAGCAGTGATGCGGCTATTAGACACATTTCCTCCCTTGATACGTTCACTCTTTAAATACTGTAAAGGCTGGTGTGCCGTTTCAACAATGATTCTCTCTCCCTGAATGTAACTGCGGAAATTCTGTAATGCCCACACGGTGGACAATAGAGCTTTTTCACAGTCACTGAACTTTACTTCAACCGGGGACAAAGTTTTACTGGCATAGGCAATCACCTTACTGACATCATCACGTTTCTGGTAAAGAACAGAACTCATACTTACCTGCGTAAACCCTGTCTCTAGATAGAAATTTTTACCCCCTTCGGGATATCCGAGACACGGAGCTTGTGTGAGACGTTCCTTTAATTCCTTCATGGCGTCCTCCTGTTTCTTACCCCACGACCATTCGACATCCTTCTTCAGTAGGTGAAGCAGTGGCTTGCTTATCTCGGCGTAATTATCAATAAACTTACGCGAGTAGTTTACCATACCTAGGAATGATCTCAATTCTTTAAGGTTAATAGGGACTTTACAATTCAGAACCGCCTCAACTTTCTTCTTTTGTGGGTTCAAACCTTCAGCAGTAACTTCATGGCCTAGGAAGTTTACCTTCGTGCGACACCACTGGGCTTTTTGTAAGGACAGTTTTACTCCTGCTGCTTTTAATTGGCCCAGGACATGCCGAAGTTCTGTAATGTGTTTGGCCATATCTGTACTTTTGATCAGGATATCGTCCACATATGCCAACGTCCCCCTTTCGAAGGCGTCTGGCATGGCCTTGTGCATGAACACAGCAAATTCATGTCCGGAATTTATGAATCCGAAAGGCATTCTCACCCAACAATATTGTCGATTCCCAAAACTGAAGGCCAGTTTGTATTGGTCTTCCTCGCTCACCTTTATGGTCCAATACCCCTGTGCACAATCCAAGGCTGTGAAAACTTGGGATCCTTGGAGCTGGGCTAGACATTGGTCTATGTATGGGACAGGCCATCCTGACATGTACACACGTTTGTTCAGCTGACGGAGGTCAGCGCACAAACGCCATTGTCCATTGGGTTTTAAAATACCCAGGATCGGGTGGTTATAGGAGCTGTGTATGGGCCGAATTATACCCCTTTCATGTAACTTCCTGATAATCTCAGCTAGAGATTCATAGGAAGCTAATGGTAACCTATACTGTCTTACGAATACTGGTGGGGCATCTGGATCTGTTTGGATCCTAGCGATGTGTAGGTCAGTAGTCCCACAATCGTAAGAATCCTTGGCAAAGATCTCTTGGAATTCAAGGAGAAGCTCTCGGAGCAATTGTCGGTCGAGATCACTGGCACACGCGTCGGCGAGGGCCACCATCTCTTCCACTAACTCCTTGAATCCAGGAAAGCTTTCCGGCTGACCTATCTCATATGCCTCTTCAAGTTTCGTGGTGAGGTCATTGGGTATGTGATGTGTGTGTGTGTTCTCCTGCCATCCAGGTTCTTTGGGGTACTCTTGTTCTTTGATTGGGTGATCAAAGACAATTGATGTCTCTTCGACTCGACAGGTGCCATCTTTAGAATCGAATGGATAAATGGACTCTATGGTGAAAATACCCTCTGGTAATGAATGGAATGTTTGTTCAATTAATTGTTCCTCCGACAAATATTCATCGGGGATGAGTCCAATCACCTGGTTAGTGACCCCAAAGGTGTAATATTCAGTCTCTACCGCTAGACCAATAAGGGTCTCTGTGGGTAAGACGATGTCCTGATTGGACAGATTATGTATGTAAATGTACATCGGGGATTGATGTGTGTTGACTAGGGGCGTGTGTGTAATGTTCAGTCCCTCCCCCTGCATTTTATGGGAGAGGCATACTAATGCATCTGACCCCTTCAGTCTATGTCCCTTTTTAACTTGGATGGGGAGTATGAAATTATTTATGCCCTTAGGAATTGTAATCCTCTGGGCTACCTGGACTTCAACAGCATAAGGCATCTGTTGCTGGGATTTTAAAGCTAAGTCCAGATTTTGGTATTTTTCGGGGTCCCCCTTTAGTCGACTCCATAAACAGTCATTAATTAGGTCGACTTGCGTTGCAAAGCGATGTAATATATCGTTGCCAAAATAAATTTTAGTTTGGGGATTATCCAAGACTAGGAACACATGGGTGGCTGTTTTGTTTCCTACAGTGACGTTTAAGAGACACCTAGCCATTGAATTGTGATCATCAGAGTCATCAAGGGAGTCTGAAATCCAATGACGCTGAGGTGTGGAGAAACGGATCATTTCCATTTCGGTCATGTGTTCTATCAGCCCATGGCTTACAAAGCTGTGTTCCTGTCTCAAATCTAGTTTGGCATATTTTGACCTATTAAGACCATTTATCCGGATGGGGATAAACAAGTCGCTGTTAACCCTTTCAATACCTGTCAAGAATTGGGTATGATCTCCCCCTTTTCTTGGTTTATCCTCCTGATGAAAAGATATCGTAAGGATGTCATCTTGGAGGGAAATATCTTTTATTTTCTCTTGGGGAATTCTAAAAATGTGTTCCTCATCTCTTCTGATAGGGTTATGGTCATCAGGTTTGATAACCGTTACATCAGGAAGTTGGCTGTTCCTGAAATGGATTTCTAATGATCCAGGCCTTTCTTCCACCAGGTGGCAGTGTTGTCGGGAATGGGGAGTTTTAAGTTTCCCATATTTAATTGGGGTATTTACCTGTGACCACAGGACTTGGTTCACACAGTCAACTACTGTGTTCAGCCTTTTTAGGAAGTCCATCCCAATTATCATGTGGTGCTGGGAGATGCTAGCAATGATGATGGGGTGTCTCAGTTCCTTATTACCCAGTTTCAGTTTAAGCCAGGCGGTACCCATGACTTGTAAAGGGTCTCCACCTACACCAATCAATGAGCTGTCAAAACTTTTAAGTCTCGGCTTGGTGGGCATGACATTCGCCACTTTGTCAAAATGTTCCTGTGACATGATGGTTGCTTGGGATCCAGTGTCTATTAAGCCGACAATCGAAAGATCACTGGCATCCTGCACCTGCACCGTGGCATAATATCTCCCATCAGATTCAGTCAGCTCACACATGAAATTAGTGTGGTTGAAGATCTGTGGGCCCTTCAATAACATATGACTGGCTCTTATCTCACCGCATGTGGTGGACACATCACCCTTATCCTCCCTGGTGGGATTCTTGGACTGTCTCAAAACAGAAGCACAACTAGAAGTTGGTGCTCCGTCTGGCTTGTCAATCCCGACGACTTCCGATGCCGCGACTATATTAGGGGCAATAGATGGACACTGAAAAACAGGAGAATCATTAATAACCAACAACTGGTCCCCCTTTGCCTGAGAACTAGCTTCTCCATTAGTAGGCGTGTCAGGGACGGGGCACACATCTCCTGTCATTTGACTCAGTGTCCTCCCCTGTTGGTTTAAGGCTTGGTTGCCTGTTAATTCTGTGACCCTTGGTTGGTCACAGGAGCTGCTCCTAAAAAAGGATTGGATGAAAATTGAGTGACAAGCCTGTCCATTTGTTCAGCCATTTTGCTGACCTGTGCCTCTATTTGTCCAATACGCTCAGAGGAGTCATTCTGTTGATTCTCCCTCTTCCTATACTTGCGCTTGTATTTTGGACGGGACTGGTAATGAGACTCAGAGTCAGAACTACTGCTCTGGTCCCGACGCCATTGTTCTCTCTGAGGTTTTGGGGTCTCCCTGTTATTAAAGGGAGCCTGGGGTACTGTATCCCCCCTTTGAGCTTGAGGGTGTTCTTGGCGTGGAGGAAATCTTTGGAAGTCGGAGTTCTTATTAAAATTGGGGTTCTTATTATAATTATGGTTCCCATAAAAATTCCCATGTTGGTTTTGGCGAGGATAATAGAACCTCCGAGGATACCATTGACTCCTTTGATTCTCATCACTATACTGGCCCTTACCATACTTTTTATTCTTCTCGCTTCCACTACCGTAGTTCCCTGGCTTTTGTCTATCCTTTCTCACCCACTGGTTTTGGGGTGCAAAGTTATGGACCTCCTTCACTTGCTGGGTTTGAGGTACAAATCTAGGGGAACCATTGGTTTTACCCCCACGGACTACTTCCGCATATGATTTCTTCTCTGCCTGCAAATTTGGATTTGGAGGGGAAACGGTAGTGGTTGCTACTATCTTGGGGCTATTTTTGGGTTCTCTTTTTATCCCGCCCTCACTGGACTGTTGGATCGAGAATAAATAGTCACTCTCTCTCACCAACCAATCAAGAGAGCATCCCTTTCTGTAATCCTTTGCAAGTCCCAATTTTATGTAAGCAGGTAATGCTTCATAGAATAGGGTCTTGAATTCTGGCTGGTTAGGATTGGGATCCTTTTCAGCCAGGAAATAGGCATTTCTGAGGACAGCCAGAAATTCTGCAGGGCTTTGGTGAGGACCACACTTTAAATTGTAGGCCGCAGCCTTGGCAGAGGTTACAGTTTTATAAGGCCCAAATTCCATGTGGCACTTATGTTTAACCTCTCTCCAGGACTGATTGGAATAGGCCCTCAAGGTCTCAAAGAATTGCCGGTATTTCTCTTCAAACACCCATGGCAGCAATTCTATTTTGGTGTGGTCATCTCTAATGCCCAGAATCTCTAACGTCTGTTCATATGTTCTCATGTGTTCGGTGATCTCAAGGGACCCTTTCTTAGAAAACATAGGAACAGTGTCCTTCAGGAACTTAATGACCTTTGGGGTGTCATATCTCCTGAATGACCCCTGGGATTTCCCTTCCTGCCTATATGAAACCTCATATTTTTCTTCAGAGCGCTCTGGAGTGTATCTTGAAAGCCTAGGAGGTGACCTATATTCTGACCCTGACTCACTATCAGATACTTCGCTGTGATGCGGGTATCTCCGCTCATCAGCCTCTGGCTTGACTGGGTTGGTCCGTCTTTGGACCCCAGAATTTATTTGGGCCGTCAACCTTATAATCTGCTCCTCCAGAGTTTTCTGCTCAGATTTTATCAAGGTAAGTTCTGACTGGTCATGCTTATCCCCTGGGTGAACTTTAATTTTGACAGAAGATAACCTCTCTGATCTGAAGTACTCCACCTCATCTTTTAAGTCCTGATACTTCTTTTGAAGTTGTTTTAATTCCTGAAAGTTTCTTTCATATAGGTCCTGAGCACTTCGAAAGTCTCCGACCAATCTATCATAATGTTTCTCGGATTCGTCTAAACGAATACCGGCATGACCAAGCTTCCCTTTCAAAGACTCAATGTCCTGATTTTTGCTTTCTAACAAGAGGCGGGCCTCTGACAACTCTTCCCTTAGAGTCATGGTCCGCTGGGCAGCTCCAGCGGTCATGAACCATAACATGGGCCAAGCTTCTAGGAGAAGTCTGTCACGGCTTCTATCACTTTCTGCTCCAGCAAATGCTATTAAAAACCCAACAACCTGGCCCTTTTGGTTGAACAGGTCCTCAAAGGTACTCATGGCCTGCTCTTTCTCTTCATCCACAAATTCATTATTACTATCCCCCAAATTCAATCTCTTGCGGAGATAATTTATTACTTCATTTTCAACATACTTCTGCCAAGCACCGGCAGCTTTCCGAGCTGGCTTCATAACTTCCTGCTCAATGCCTTGAGCCGCCATATTTTCCTCGTTATGCTTGGAAGAGGTGGATCCGTGATTACTGGATGCCATTTTGATACAAAATATATGTTTGACAACGTGTACAAATATACAATCACCAGTGCGTTTTGTGTTATGGTACGATTTCTATGGATCTCAGCAGTGCCTCCAAATTTATGTTGTGGTGGTTTATGTAAGGATATATATTATTTATAAAGGGCGTGTCCCTTTCCCTTAGATGAAATATTACAGTGCCTCCAGCCGTTAAAATACGGCAAATATTTAGTAAACCAATAATTTGGACACTTTGATAATTTGATCACCACTTATTATTATACCTTGAATTCTTTTAGCCAATATGATTTCGTACCATACACACAAAATTTGCCTTATAATAGATAAATATAAAAATTTATTTATGTACAAAAATTATATATACATTAACACAAAACGCAAAAGACTGGTGATAAATGAATATTGGTACACACAATCAAAAATATATCCTACCAATGTAAGACACACTAATAAGGTCTATAACTAATTACATCAATTACAATTTTTAAATGATATGATTATTTATTAAATTTATTAATAATTAATAATTTCGAATATCTCAAAGGTTATATTCTCGCACGCCGTGGCCATAGGATTGCAAGAAGTAAGCCCTTGATATGTGATACTCTGGTTATTAATATTCAATAAATTATGAAATATGGAAAAATTTATAATATGGCAATAAACAATTTTTTTAACAGTAACATAGTATCTGACTACAGATATCTAACTACCCAATATTGTTGTAATACACTAAGGTAATTTTATGATTCTACACAACAGAGAAAGTAATTAATACAAAATCAAATAAACATCTCACCACACCCGGACGTCAGACTAGGCAACTCTCCCGTGGATTTAGCTGGCAGTGGAACGCCTTTAGACTGATATATAGGGCAAGTGAAAGATTCTCAGTAGGGGAGAATGTAGGAGGTTATAAGATTAGAGGTTTAAAGTTTTAAGAAGTTTGAAAAGATGGAAGAGTAATTATTTCAGCAGAGATCTTCTTCAGATGTCAGGTCTTTCCATGAGGTCTTTATGAGGGTTCCTCTTTTTCTTAAAGCACATGGGCTTTTATATCCACTAGTCCATTGTTCTAAGATACCTTCCCACCAGGCTTCCTGATTGGCTAGTTGAGAAATGTGTGTACATAAGCTATTTCTCACCTGCCCGCCAGGTGGCGGTCATGTATCACAGAACAATGTGAGTATTTGAGATGACTCATACCTTGGGTGGAATCTTCAGGTAATTTCAGGAATAAAATATACGGCTCTTTCCAGATATAGCAGTGATCATACCTATGATATTCTAAATAGGGACCATGGAATATAGGTGTATATTCAGTTATTCCTACTTGAAGTACCATCCTGTTTGTTTCCTGATAAGACATGTAACTAATGCTAGTTTATAATACATCTTACTTCCCATCATCTCAATACTCAAGTTAGTGATATATAGTTCCCATTGCTGAGTATTTAGTGGTGTTTAAAGTCTATGACATCTTATTTATAATCTGTTTTTGTAGTACATTTTTGTCATGATATACAGTGAACTTTTAAACTTAAATGTCCTGAATTTCACCCCTTTTTGTTTCAGAATCAACATTTTCTCTGTGTAGGGAAAAAAAAACTCTCTGTTTGCCTGGCCCTTGTATTGGACTCATGGTAAACAATTGTTAATGCTTTCACCCTTGGTGAACAATAGTATATGGTAATAGTTTCAGAGGTCTGTTGGTTCATCACACTCTACAAGGTTTGGGTAAGCTCTCAGACAATCAGTTTGGTTCCTCTATTGTCATGTCCAGACCTTGTATATGTTTACCTGCTTATTGAAGTCTGAATAATGGTGTTTGATCACCTGTAGAACTTCAAAATAGTATTGTCTCTAGGAGGAAAGAAAAACAATCCCTTCACCCATTACATTTCTCTAGCTAGATGGTTCAACCAAGACAAAATTAACTCTTAGCATCCGGCTATTGCTGAGCTGTTTGCCATATAATATTATGTCTTGATAAAAGTCATATTTTTGAGACATGATTCAAAAGCCCACAACACCACTGACACCATAAGGCTGGAAATATCAGGCTTTGTAACAGCAGAGCTTGACTATCTGGAGATCCAAGGACTTGTGTAGAATCAAAGAAAAAAACATGAAGATTGAAGTAAGGAGGGGGACAGTTCCAAAATTCTAAGGCCTGGTTCACACTGCAATGAACAGATGCCGGAGGTCTTTATCGCTCAGCCATTGGGCTGGGTACATTCCCCTTGCCGTACCATCTCGTAGCCTGGTGTACCAGTTCCTCAATTTACTGGACCATCCTATGTGGACTATCTGTGTGGTATTACATTGCTACCCAGAGGACTATTTTGTTTTGGTATGTCTTGTTATCCCTACTCTGCCCTCATGTTCCCCAATAAACACCCACATGTTGGGTTTTGTGTGATATACCTCCATTTGCTTTCTCTCTGCACTCCTAGTTCATCACAAACTGGTTGGCAGCAGTGGGATGAGAGCACTGGAGATGGCTGACAAGAATCTGCACATCATGGATAGATGTCCCAGCCTACAAAAAAAGTCTGGAGAGTTGGGTCTCAGCTACAGGGAACTTACTAAAAAACAGCTGGTCTAGACACTGGAGGAAGCTGGCCAACAGGAGTTGAGCACCGACATGGGTCAGGCACCACCCTGGGAGGATGTACCAGAGCTACCCAGGAAAGCCAATAAGAGCCCAGGGGTTATCTGGTGCTAGAGATGGCCATTCTGGGGGAGGGTGTCATGACAGAAAGGAAACTTGCAGTCACTGAAAAAGACACAAAACAGACAGAGTGGGATGCTTCAAAGGACAGAACAGCTGCCTTTAACAGATGATACAGTTCCCCTACAGCAGGTCCCCGGGCCTACTATAGAAAGATTCTGCTTTGGCTGTGGACAAACCGGCACTACCAGGCCAACTGCCCTGCTAAGAAAAATACTCTTGGGCCCACGTCTCCCAAGCCGGTGCACTATGTGGATATGTACAATGCTTCTGAGGAAATGCCATTCCAAACCAAGCCCTCTGATGACCCTTGGACTGCCCACACTATGGATGGGAACAACCTAGGCATCACCAGGCTAGATGCCAGAGGAACGTCCTCCCTCCCCAGACTTAAAACACTTGCACTGATCCCAGTGTAGCACTGGTGCCAGCAGGAAAGAGTCTTTCACCATATCAAAGTGAATGGATGCTTCCAACAACAATCGGTGCCCTTCTAGGAGTCTATGGAGTCTTGCCCCAAGCTACGGCAGCAGTTACAGAAGCTCTGCATAGACATAGATGTACAAAAAGTCATTGGTTTCTGTGATACAGGTGCTTTCCTGACCATCATTGATCCCTGTGTGGTGAATTTCTTCTGTTGGGGTAACGGCAGGACATTCTGCTGACATTCTCCTGGGAGTGTGACCCAGATCCACTCTCTAGGAGTAGAGCACAAATCTGTAACAGGCTTGGTGCAAGATGCAAATTCATCAAGGATCTACCCAGTTAACTATGTAAAGGTTCAGGTCAATCCCACCAACACCCCAAGGTTTAGGAGAGGATCTCTTGGTTTGGAAAACAGGTGGAGACATACAGGAAGAGCACCCCAGACTTGATGCTGTAGATGGAGACAGCGGGGTCACAGGCTATCTGTCCCAAGAGTTGTAGGGAGATGTCCAACTTTACAGCTCCAGTTTGCTGTAGAGATACTGTTAGTGGATCAAATTATCTTCCCAGCACTTCAAGTGTGTCCGTCAGTCAACCATTTCCATACCCCAAAGTGATGTCCTGCTGGAAAGAGCTTTAATAACCATGTGGCCCTCAGATGAAAAGCCATCCCATGGATACTTTTGTAGTTTTGCTGATGAACTGGGACATGTACCTTGCAGAGACATGTTGAGGCATCTTGCTGGTACGTGTTTGGAAGGGGCAGGGGTTGTAACAAAGGGCAGAAATATCATTTTTTTGTGTGTTGTTTGTTGAAGCACAGACAGCATTGTGTCCTGTAGCTGGATAAAGCCAGATGTGCCGGCAGCAGGTTTGGATGCTTAAGGCTTGGCTGAATTCAAAGGACAATATAATAACCCTATGCTGGCAGAAAAGGTCAGATGTTCCTGAGTTTACTTCTGTGATGGACACACAGGACTGAGGGCTGCATGTCTTCCTAGAAAGAGGTTACCTGGTGCACAGAGTTGTTGAGATGCTCTTCTGGCAACTTCTGTCTGTGTGGTCCGGATGTTGCGGCCAGGACACACAGCCTTCTGAGGACCCGTGATGTGCATATGAAAAACCTCTGCCCACCAGACCTCCTGTTCCTTGCCACACTGCCTGGACTTCCTAAGTTGGAGCCACTGTTAACTGATGAGTCCATTAACCAGTGCTTTTTCTATTGCTGCTCATCCCTCATTGTGCCTTGACTGTGGTCTTGGACTCTGAACAAAGTACTTGCTGGATCCAATTGCTGCACAGTGTGCCAGCCTGTACCCTTGATGTGCCATACCATGCTGCCCTGGTCTCTGCCCTGTGCTTGAATCACCCCACTTGTCTGCCCAGTTCCCTGTCCTCTGCTGACTTAGCTCCTTGTCAGCCCAGATCCCTGTCCTGTGCTGGACTCAACCACTTGTCTGCCCAGATACCTGCCCTGTCTGCTGGATTTTACCCTTGCTACATCCTGCCCTGGTCCGCCTGGATCCCTGCCTTGTGTAATGGACTTACCCACCGCTATGCTGTACTCTGGTCTATCCGGATCCCTGCCCTGTGGACTGGGTACATTCCCCTTGGGCTGGTGGCCTGGTGTACCCAGTTCTCCATTTTGCTTGGCCATCCTACATGGACTATCTATGTGGTATTACATTGCTACCTGGTGGACTATTTTCTTGTGCTTTGTCTTGTTAAACGTACTGTGCCCTCACATTCCCCAATACACCCCCATATGTTGGGTTTTGTGTGATCTGCTCTGTGTGCTCTCTGCACCGAACATCGAACCTAATGCAAGTCTATGGGACTTGAACTTGCAAATTCAAAAGTGCCCATTTTGAAGGCTTATATGCTATGTATTGCCAGTAAAAGTGGTATAGGAACCCGGGTACTGCTCTGAGGGAGATGAATCAGTGGAAAAAAAATTCTAATACTACCATTTATAAAGGGGCAGTCATTTTTCATTGCTTAAAGTAAAAAAAAAAAAATATTAATTGAAATATCATGTCTTGGGGGTCCCCTTAAACTACCTGCAAAGTTCCACATCTGTACAATGTATAGAACCTGCTGCAGCAGGACTGACACCATAACCCTTCAGAGTTATTCTTGATAAGTGCAGGTTTGGACCCGGCTTGAAAAATTCTAATTATATGCACCTGTCATACAAGTGTAGAAAAAATGGGCCTTGGTTGTTGATGGTGCCTGAGCACTGTATCCCCTCACAGTTACTAATGCTGGGTGCAGGAATGGGCCCTACAGTTAAAAACTTCTAACAATTATAGATACATGGTAAAAAAAATGAAATGACTTGCATGTGTAAAACAGGTGCCAAAAAATTGGGCCTTGGGTGTTGGTGGTGCCCTAAACCAAAAAAATTGTTGGAAGCTAGTAAAATCCGGATTGAGGAATAGGATAGGCAACATAGGCAGTCTTCAAGGGATCCCAGATCCCTAACAAATGTAATCAGTTACATCAGCATCAGGGACAAGATAGTTGCTGTTGATCCAGGACTGATTCTTGTTGATAAATGTCAGCTGGTCAGCGGAGTCTGTGGACAGACGCACTCTTTTATCCATCACAAAACCTCCAGCAGCACTGAATGTCCATTCGGAAAGCACGCTGGATGCAGGACAGGCCAGTAGCTTGATGGCATATTGAGCAAGTTCTGGCCAATGATCCATCCCCAAGACCCAGTAACCCAGTGGATGCTCAGTTGGAAAGGTCTCCAAGTCTGTTCTTACCCCTAGATAATCCTGAACCATATGATGCAGACCCTGCCGATGGGTGCTTAAACCTAACAGCCCTGGGTGCTGAGGACTAAAGAACTGTTTAATCAGTAATCTGGCCGCCTTCTCCACCACTCTTCATTTGACAGAATGAAGCCTCAGAAACACGTTGTCCAGGAAATGGTGACCTCCCAGTGTCTGGAAAGGTGTTGCACAATTTCAAGGCATCCTCAGGATCTTTCATCCTCTGCTCCCTCTGGGAAGACTGGATGAGCTCTGCACCTTTACCCTTGTAACGTGGATCAAGAAGGGTTGCCAACCAATATTGATCCCTCTCCTTGATATCACGAATCCTCAGGTTCTTACACAGGCTTTGCAGAATCAGGGAGCCCATGCAGTGTAAGTTTGAGGAGGCAGGAGATTCTGAGTCCTCTGGGTCACTGAGGATGACATTGTCAGGAACTACCTCCTCCCAGACATGTACTACTCCTGGCTGGGATTCTGGAGACTGAAAAGCATCCCTTGAAGACTGCTCTATGTGATCCTCTACTTCCATGCTGCTGCAATCCTCCTCCACTTCCTCCTCCTGATGTGTGTTCTGCATAAAGGGGGCCTTGAGAGGACAGGACATCTTCCTCTTCTTCCCGCTGTTCTGCCTCAAGTGCCCTGTCCATGATTCCACATAGCGTGGAACACTAGAGGGATAGTGTCACTTATGCATGCAGTTTCACGGTTCACCATCCGTGTGGCCTCAGATGATGATGACAGGACAGTGCATTCATCATAAATCATCATATTTGGCAATCAAAAACTCTATACTGGGCTAGGGTATGTGTCCCTACACACCAATCAGCCAATAATACATATAAAATGTAACCTTTATTAGGACTGATGAGGGACTCTGGTGTTTTGTTTGAATTGACCCCATAAAATGCTATATATTGGTATGAACTATAAACAAGGTTCTCAAATAGTGAGGTATTAATGCTGTGTCCATGGGACATTTGTGGAGTGGAACAGCAGAATACATTGCCTCCCAGATTATTGTAATGTTGTTTTTCATCCTCAAGATGGTGACCTATGATGAATTGAGCATGAATGGAAGTTTAGAAGTCATGACAATGCGCATGTCAAGGTCCTACCTTTTCCCAGAGGTTTTGTTACTCCATGTGCTGGCATCCATCTTGGATTTCTGCTGAGCATGGTGGGAATCCTTTATGCCTTCAGGTCTCTGAGGTCCATCCCCCAGAGGGGTGTGGCTAATGACATATAAGCCTGTGGTCCGCACATGCTCTTTGCACTTGTGTCTTGTGTCTTTCTGTTGCTATTACTCTGTTCTGACTCTCGTGACTCTCCTGGAATCTGACTCGGCTTGTGACTCGACTATTCTTTGTGTTCTCCTTTGTTCTGACCCTCTATTGCTGAACCCGGGTTGTGACCTGTGATTCTCGTCTGCTCTCCTGTACCATTTTATCCCGTTGTTGTTGACCCGGCCTGTCTGACTACTCTATTGTCTTTTCTACCAGCTACATGCCATTGGCGGCGGCCATTACCGCAACTGAGGTGTCTCGGGGGCCGCGACCTGGTTCCTGGCTGCGTCAAGTCCATCCCCACCATCAGGGGCCCTGGTGAAGGGCAGCCTGGGACTTAGACTCCGCACCCTGAGGGACTCCGGTCTGTGGGTGGTGGTTGTCGTCAGCCAGTGCGTTACATTGTTTAGGCCTGCCTGTCCGTTCCTCAGCTCCTGCCCTGACAGCGCATGCGTTATAACGAACGTATGCTGTGATATCACAATGTCACGCATTTTGATGGCCAATACTTCTATATATAGGGATAAAACAAACAATAGGTGCCATTTCTTGCTGTGATATTGAGCACAGCTTCTTACCACTACCTGATCTGATTTTAATTCTCCATACTTTTGACGAAGCTCTGTAGTTGGAGCGAAACAGAATTCTTTCCTTTTTTTGGTGGGTCATTTGGGAGAACTTTCTGAATGCACATGGTACTTACTCCCCTTTTTTGTAGTGGTCTGCAGTGTGCATGTTTGTGCATTCTTTGCATTCCTCAAGATAGTGTGGTATTTTAGACTGGATATGGTGATGTATGGGGTTTGTCCATTAGAGGCTGGTATTGAGAGGTACATGGGAGTGTATCCATATTACATATCTGTAGTGAGATAGATCATATAACCTATTGAGTTCTTTCCTGGGGGAACATCATTTCTTTACTGGAGAGTATATGCATTCTACCTGATAGGTATATGATCAAACCACAATTGTTTTAGCCACAACAGTGTCATCCAAAAATACTATGTAATCTAACTTGGCTTGGTGCTGACACCCATTTGGATGCAAGGGATGGTTCTACTGAATAATAATTATAAAGAAGTCAGTTATGAGATTGTAGTGCAGTGCATTCCAGTTTATAAGGTTTTGAATGAAATATAGTTCAGTATATACGTTTTATGTAAAAATCCTAATAAAGGTGACATTTTATATTTATTAATTAGTGCATAGGGCCACACATCCTCATCCAAAAATAGTCTACCTGGTAACAATGTAATACCAAACAGATAGTCCAAGTAGGATAGCCAAGCAAAATGGAGAACCACTACACCAGATGGTATGGCAAGGAGAATGTACCCAACCCACACGGCAGGGATCCAGACAGACCAAAGTACAATATAGCAGCGTGTAAGTCCAGCACATAAGGCAGGGATCCAGGCAGACCAGGGTAGGATGTAGCAAGGGTCAACTCCAGCAGACAGGGCCAGAATCTGGGCAGACCAGTGGTTGAGTCCAGCACAGGACAGGGCACTGGGCAGACAAGTGGGTTGAGTCAAGCACAGGGCAGGGATCCAGGTAGACAAGGAGTTAAGCTTTTAAACTGAGGGCCACATGAATGTTAAAACTCATTCTAGCAGGACATCACATTGGGGTATGGAAGTGGTTGGCTTAGGGACACATTTGAAGTGCTGGGTGGATAGTTTGATCTACAGTTGTGACCAAAATTATTCAACCCCCACTGAAATTGAGTGTTTTGGCCAGTTTGACATTGCTTTTGATCATTCAGTCATCTTGCTTACATTTACATTAAAGAGGCACTTGTAGGTCAGACAAATATAACATAACAGTTATAATGAAATAACCACAAATGTCTTTTCTGTGCTCACAGCATTATCAGTTTTATTCAACCCCCAAGTGACATTCAATCTTAGTACTTAGTACAGCATCCTTTTACAGTTATAACAGCTTTTAAACGTGAAGCATAGCTTGACACAAGTGTCTTGCAGCGATCTACGGGTATCTTCGCCCATTCTTCATGGGCAAAGGCCTCCAGTTCAGTCACATTCTTAGGCTTGCGCACTGCAACTGCTTTCTTTAAGTCCCACCAGAGGTTCTCAATCGGATTTAAGTCTGGTGACTGCGATGGCCACTCCAAAATGTTCCAGCCTTTCCTCTGCAACCATGCTCTAGTGGACTTGGAGGTATGCTTGGGATCATTGTCCTGTTGAAAGGTCCAACGTCTCCCAAGCCTCAGGTGTGTGACGGACTGCATCACGTTTCCATCCAATATCTCCTGGTACTGAAGAGAATTCATGGTACCTTGCACACGCTGAAGCTTCCCTGTACCTGCAGAAGCAAAACAGCCCCAAAGCATGATTGACCCTCCACCATGCTTCACAGTAGGCAAGGTGTTCTTTTCATCATAGGCCTTGTTCTTCCTCCTCCAAACATAGCGTTGATCCATGGGCCCAAACAGTTCTAATTTTGTTTCATCAGTCCACAGAACACTATCCCACAACTTTTGTGGTTTGTCCACATGGCTTTTGGCATACTGCAGTCGACTCTTCTTATTCTTTGGAGACAGCAAGGGGGTACGCCTGGGAGTTCTGGCACGGAGGCCTTCATTACGCAGTGTGCGTCTTATTGTCTGGGCTGAAACTTCTGTACCCACATCTGACAAATCTTTTCTCAGTTCCTCAGCAGTCACACGGGGACTTCTCTCCACTCTACGCTTCAGGTAGCGCACAGCAGTCGAAGTCAGCATCTTCTTTCTGCCACGACCAGGTAGCGTTTCAACAGTGCCCTTTGCCTTGAATTTGCGAATGATGCTTCCTAAGGTGTCTCTTGGTATGTTTAACATCTTTGCAATCTTCTTATAGCCATTGCCCTTCCTGTGAAGAGAAATCACCTCTTCTCTTGTCTTCCTGGACCATTCTCTTGCCTTCACCATGTTTGTAACCACACCAGTAAATGTCTAGAAGGAGCTGAGTATCACAGTCATTTTAAAGCTGCCTAATTGGTGCTTATTATGCTTGATTGCTGCTCGGTGACATCCACAGGTGTTTTCAATACCTGATGGAAAGCACCTGTATGAACCTCTGTTCTTCAGAGTGGTAGTCTTTAAGGGGTTGAATAATTGTGGCAATGAAGAAACCACATAAGAACCATTTACTACTGTATTACATAAACAATTGATGTCATTTTAGTTGCATTTGGGTAGTTACAACGTCCTTGTAGGATTTGATTCTGAATACAATTCCAAATGTACACTATAGTCCCTAAACCCCTTTACAGCATTGGGGGTTGAATAATTTTGGTCACAACTGTACTTACATTACCACTCCACCAAACTGCAGCTGTGGAGTCAGACATTTCTCTACAACTCTTGGGACAGTTAGTTTGTTTGTGACCCCGCTGTCTCCATTTACAGCATCTGGGATGGGGTGCTCTTCCTTTATGTCTCCACCTGTTTTGCAAACCAAGAGATCCTCCTCTGAAACCTTGGGGCGTTGGTGGGATTGACCCAAGTCTTTACATAGTTAATGGGGTAGATCCTTGATGAATTTGCATCAAGCCTGTCTTAGATTTTTTCTCTACTCCCAGAGAATGGCTCTGGATCACACTCCCTAGAAACTGACAATTATGTTCTCTCAGGTCATTCCCTAGGAGAATGTAGGCAGGAAGTCCTGCCATAACCCCAGCAGAACAAAGTTCATAATCCAGAAGAAAAAAGGCCTTTGGGTGATTTCTCATGGCACCCTCCCCCACTAGTTCAATAGAAAATCCATCCAATCAGATTCACCAGACAGCGATCAAAGATGGTCAGTAAGGTGCATGTATCACGGAAACCAATGACTTTTCGTCCATCTATGCAGACCTCCTGTAACTGCTGCTGTCTTATCTCAGGGTAGCTTGGGGTAAGTGGCTGGACTCTGTAGACTCCTAGAAGGGTGCTGGTTGTTGTTGGAGGCATCCATTCACTTTGAGATGGTGAAAGGCTCTCTCCTCCTGGCACCAGCACTACACAGGGATCAGTGCAAGTGTTTTGAGTCTGGGGAGGGTGGAAGTTCCTTGGGCATCTAGCCTGGAGATGCCTGGGTTGTCCACATCTGTAGTGTGTGCTGTCTAAGGGTGACCCAGAGGGCTGGGGTAGGAGTGGCATTTCCTCAGAAGCTTGGTACAAATCCACAGTGCACCGACTTGGGAGAGGTTTCTTAGCAGGGCAGCCAAAGCAGAGTCTCTCTATAGTAGGCCTGGGGGCCTGCTGAGGGGGAACTGGATTGTCATCCAGCAGTGGGGAGGCATAGAGGGTACAAATGTGGGGCTGGGAATCCTGGGAACTCGGGGTACCTCAGCAGCTGTCTTCTTCCATTGAGGATTAATCATGAGGGCCTCATCTGCTAAGGCTGTTGCTTCCTCTAGGGTGATGGGTTTCCTTTCACACACCCACTGTTGGAGCTCAGGGGGACATGAACAAGAACTTCTCCTTCTGGATCATGTGAATAATTTCCTCAGGGGAGGTCCCTTTCTCCCCTGTCAGTGATCAGTGAAACGCTAAAGACAGTTTATGCGAGAATATTTTGAAAGGGGTCTCTGGGAGGTGAGGGGTAGTCTAAAACTGGGCCCAATAAGACTGTGATACCGCTTCCATCCCTGCCCTTTTTATGTACTCATAGCCGCATTTCTTTAGGGGATCCATCATGTGATGGGCCTTAATGTCCCCTTCATCTAGCAGCCCTACCACATGACAGGTCCAGTTCATGGGAGGTACTTCCAGCAGCTTGCACTGGTGTTCAAAGTCCTGAAAGAACCTTTTCTCATCTCTAGTATGTTATTGGTTATAGCTAAAGTACTTCCTGGAGACTCTTGGGGTTTCCCTTACCACAGGGATGGACACAGAGATAGCTGCTCTGTTCTTTGCAGCCTCCCACTTTGTCTCTTTTTTTTCTTTTCAGTGACTGCAAGTGTCCATTCTGTCGTGGCACCCTCCCCCAGAATGGCCATCTCTAGTACCAGATAACCCATTGGCTCTTACTGGCTTTCCTGGTTAGCTCTGGTACATCCTCACAGGGTGGTGCCTGACCCATGTCGGTGCTCAACTCCTTTTGGCCAGCGAGGTGAAAGATCATTCATGTGTATCTATGTCTACAGGGATGTCAGATCATTATTGCCATCTAGGTGTTCATCTCTCCAATCTTCACACTCCAGAGCCAACTATTCAGATTTATAAATTGTGACCATTTGTCTTCTACTGACCACTAAATGAAGAGAACACTGTATCTGTAATACTGAACATTGAATTCCAGGAATATCTATCATATCATGCCACCTTTACAGGGTATGTTACATCCCAACCATTGCTGGTGTCCTCCATGTCTATGGTCACCTTACAGAGAGTATCTGAGATATGTTCCTGAAGGTCCTGCCAACATTCTATACCAGACCCTTATGTGAGCATGCTGGCCAGGCCAGGAAAGGGCAGGGATCCTACTCAATCACAAAAAATATAGACTGTAAAAAAAAAGTCCCATGATGTAGATCAATGTCTAGCATGAAGTATAATGATCACCAAAAAAAACAAATCTGATGACCAAATGTGACAACACAACTCACTGAATGACAACTCCCTGACCTATCATCCGCAATATATGGGAAGGGGTGGGGATAGTGATGACATTATGGCCCAAATCTGGGGATCAGGAGCCATGTCCACCCTTTATTCTGGGCTGGGGGGCTTTGTATCCATATACTAGATCTTCTACAGGACTAAATCTGCAATCAATTTTACTGCAGAATCAAAGGGGCCAAAATCCCTCCCCCGAGCAGTCATATATTTCTGTCCCCCTTGGTGGGAGTGGAGGTGACCCCTCTATAAGGATCTACAGTCCATACACACCCAGCACAAGGCCGGGGTCACACTACCAGACGCTTCTCGGGGCTGCAGTTCCTCTGAACTCCAAAAGGTGGGGATCTCACTTCTACCCAGAAAGGAAGTCTGTATGGAAGACAGACAGGAAGTGATGTCAGGTACAGACAGGAAGTGATGTCAGGTACAGACAGGACGTTACATGAATGAGGAAGCAGAGTCGACATTCCTGGATCTGACAGCAGAGGAGGTAATACGTAGATGAACCCCTTCAGGGGGAGGAGTTGATGATAATATATTTGCCCCCAAAGCTGGCCTACATGGTTCAGTTTTATCGTTCAGCCAGCGGGATGAGCAGAAAAAAAACTGAAGTGATTCCCCCATCCACACATTGGAGGTGGATGGGGGAATCCTCCCCGCTTCACTCTTGTATTCTGACAATGGGGGGACTCCTCCGCTCTCAGAATACACAGATCAGCACTGAAGCTATTGGCTGCAGCCGCTGGGGGAGTGGCTTTTATCCGGCAGTGACCACACATGGAATGTGAGCGATCCCTGCTGAACCAGCTGAATTTCCATGGATCTATGGTCACCTTCAGTGACTTCCTCCCCTCCCCCTCATCTCCTTCATGATGGAAGTCATGCTGAGATCATCTCCCATTGGCTGAGCAATATTCTCATTTGTCTCTCAGCTCCTTCTTGCTATTCCTCGTCCTGCCTGTTGTTTCCTTGGATTGATTTTCTGTGTAGTGACCCCGGCTTGGTCTCTTGGATGCGCTCGTCTGTTGCTTGCCCTGACCTTTCTCCTGATTCCTGGATCTCCTCCTCATCTCTCCTCCATATCCTCTTACACAGCTTTTCTCCACACCTGCAGTGACCCTGGGGGGAGGAAACTTGGCACCAGCACGCCGCCAAATCCATCCCCACCATTAGGGGCTCTGGAGACAATTGTCTGCTATTTACACTCCGTTCCTCCGCACGTCACCTGATCACATGACAGCTTACTTCCACAGATTCCGGACAGATTTCTGGATGGTAAAGGTCAAAGTTCACTCTTCAGTTTAGGAGAGGTAGGACGCACCCAGGAACTAGGATTTGGTTTGTATGGGAGCTCCATATAGAGGACCCCTCAAATCTCCCCATCCAAATGTCCACCCTACCAGAGTCTATATGTCCTATGACATCACACTGACCTCACAGCTCCTCCTCCCAATGTCCCTCCATCCAGAGTCAGAGAATCCTATGACATCACACTGACCTCACAGCTCCTCCTCCCCCCAATGTCCCTCCATTCAGAGTCAGAGAATCCTATGACATCACACTGACCTCACAGCTCCTCCTCTCGATGTCCCTTCATCTGACATTTTTCTGATGCTCTTAGGATGTGGGGGCCCCTTGGTATCCTCACATGTAAAGTGGGACTGTTGGTCCTGCGTTGTATGTAATGACATCAGAATGCTGCAACAAGCCTATACCCTGCGTAGTGTGGGGGTCCTGTGGGGGGAAATTATACCTCAGCCTGAAGTGGGGCTTTAATAAAATGGAGACCTGAATAGAGAGGTGAGGAGGATTCTGGGAATATCATTTGATGTGACTCTTTGTGTTCAGATGTAGAGTTTTCCTCCTGTGAAGTCTGGAGATCATATGACATCACATTGCCTCCACCTCCCTCCCTGATAGAAGAGAGAAAGAAGAAGAAGATTCTAGAAGTCACCAGAGAGATCACTGAGCTGCTGACAGGAGAGGTGAGCGGTGCCGGGAATTCTGGGACATTCTCCAGTAACAGACAAGGGATGTGTCTGGATGGTGACTGTATCATTGTGTGTGTCAGGTTCCTATAAGGTGTCAGGGTGTCACTGTCTATTTCTCCATGGAGGAGTGGGAGTATTTAGAAGGACACAAGGATCTCTACAAGGACGTCATGATGGACAATCAGCCGCCCCTCACATCACCGGGTAAGAGGAGACTTTATTGTAAAGGAGAGAGCAGTACGGAGGATCCACCTAGATCCCCCATCATCTGATAAACACATAGAAACAATGGATTCAGTCAGTGTGTGTGTTTCCTACAGATGGATCCAGTCATGGGAACCCACCAGAGAGATGTCCCCGTCCTCTGTATTCCCGGGATTCCACACAGGAAGGTCACACCATCCCTCATCATCAGGTAGATGATGACAATTATTGGTAGTTGTGATTTATACACAGCATGTTTGTTACAATGAATGTTTTATTATATCTTTCAGAGTGGAATCCTCGGGGATGATAATATTGATGTTAAAGAAGAGTATAAAGAGGAGGATGAGGAGTATGGAGTGATGGAGGAGTTTTCAGAAGGACACAAGGATATGATGGAGCCACCTAATACCAGGAACCCACCAGAGAGATGTCCCCGTCCTCTGTATTCCCGGGATTCCACACAGGAAGGTCACACCATCCCTCACCATCATCAGGTAGATGAGGAACAATCACTGATAGTATCATTAGGATCTGTACATTATCTGCATTGTTACCATTAATATCATTTTTATTATATATTCAGAGTGGAAACCTGAGAGATCCTAAAGTTGAGCTTAAAGAAGAGATAAAAGAGGAGGAGGGTGAGGATGGGGGGATGGAGGAGTCAGAGCTTCTAGAAGAACACAAAGATCTGTACCAGGACACCATGGTGGAGTCATCCAGCTACAGGAACCCACCAGAGAGATGTCCCCATCCACTGTATTCCCGGGATTCCACACAGGAAGGTCACACCATCCCTCACCACCATCAGGTAGATGATGACAATTATTGGTAGTTGTGATTTATACACAGCATGTTTGTTACAATGAATGTTTTATTATATCTTTCAGAGTGGAATCCTCGGGGATGATAATATTGATGTTAAAGAGGAGTATAAAGAGGAGGATGAGGAGTATGGAGTGATGGAGGAGTTTTCAGAAGGACACAAGGATATGATGGAGCCACCTAATACCAGGAACCCACCAGAGAGATGTCCCCATCCTCTGTATTCCCGGGATTCCACACAGGAAGGTCACACCATCCCTCACCATTACAAGGTTGGTGGGATGGAGTATCTAGAACATGGACTCATGAAGACAATGTTTGGAGTTCTTTTATGTGACCTTATATTTTACAGATGATATTCTCTCTCATTTCCTTGATTTAGAGTGGAGATCCAATCGATATCAAATTTGAGGTTAAAGCAGAAGAAGAAGAGGCGTATGTGAGGGATGATCAGCAGTCTATGGAGGAGGATGGAATAATGAGGCTAATTATAGAGGAGGACACTCCTACAGAGATCAGCACAGGTGGGTCATGAACACTAAATCCATTCCTCCACCCATACTGCTCACTGATTGGTCCAGAGTAGGGCGGGGACTGGGTGATATCAGCCTGTAATCCCCTGGTCACTTTCCTGAGCTGTGTTCCCCGTCCTGTATTCCTGGATTTCTCTCGGATAATCTTCCTTCTCTGTGCTGCAGACACAATTTATGTATCTAGACTGGATTTATGGAGGTTCTGAGGCTGAACTGGCAGCAAAATGTTCATTTTCACCATAGACATTACTTGACCTAGGCACCTGGGGTGTGTGCTTTTGGTATTCTGCCCCATGCCCGGGTCTAGTAAAATCTCTGATAGAACAAGTCTCCCAGGGCTACTTGTTCTTTTGTCTGCTGGCTGTGCCGGGTGGAGGGATATGTCTGTATAGTCTCAGACCCAAGTCACTGAGTGCAGTCTCAGGAGATGGGAGGCAGCGGTGTGGGATCTCTGCAACTTGTCTACAGTAAACATTTAAGCTTCCACTGATTGCTGAATTCCAATATTATGTCCCCTGCACTATATACTCTACGCTGTACATTACATACTCCTGACCCCTGCACTATATACTCTGTTGTACATTACATTCTCCTGACCCCTGCACTATATACTCTATGTTGTACATTACATACTCCTGACCCCTGCACTATATACTCTGCGCTGTACATTACATACTCCTGACCCCTGCACTTGATACTCTGATGTACGTTACATTCTCCTTACCCCTGCACTATATACTCCATGTTGTACATTACATACTCCTGACCCCTGCACTATATACTCTATTTTGTACATTACTTCTGAGAACATCTTAGTGACCTCTTCAGTAGTAGCGAGGTCAAAAGAGGAAAGTGTTGAGGGAGGTTTAGTATAAGGTATGCTAAGTGGGATGGATGTCTATGCAGTGGTGATGCCCCTACGAATTGTGTCAATCTTGTTTTTGAAATGATTTGCCATCTTGTGAGCAGTGAATGAGGTACTGGGTGGAGGTGGGGGTGGAGAAAGTAGAGAGTTAAAAGTAGAGAAGAGACGACAAGGACTAGATGACAAGGTATTGCTGAAAGTGACAAAGTAGGTTTGTTTGGCAGCATGGAGGGAAGAATTGTATGTGAAGAAAGCAGATTTATATCGGGTGAATGCTTGCTGGGATTTGGTTTTACACCACAATTGCTCCAGCGCATGACTATGTCTCCTAAGATTTTTGGTGTGGTCAGTCTGCCACGGATGTAATGGTCGGGGCCTGATGCTTCGTGTTGTTAGAGGAGCAAGTGAGTCTAATGTGGATGACAGTGAACTGTTGTAGACAGCAGTGGCCAGGTCAGGGCAGAACAGGGGAGAGATTCTGTCATAGAGTTGGTCAGTTGCAGAGTGGAAAGGAGCCGGGTTCAAGTTGTGAAGGTTTCTGTGGGTAATTGTTGGCTGCTTGGAGGGATAGGTGTTTGAAGACGAGGAGACCGTGAAGGTGATGAGATTGTGATCAGAGAGAGGAAAGGGGGTGTTTGTGAGGTTGTAGGGAGTGCAAAGATGGGAGAAAACAAGGTCTAATGTATTCCCATCAGAGTGAGTGGAGGACGGTATACATTGTGCTAATGCAAAAGATGAGGTTTGTTGAAGAGTTGGGGTGTAGCCGGGTTGTTGACATTAATAGGGATGATAAAATCTCTGAGAATGATAGTTTGTAGTTCAGAGGAAAGAAAGTAGGGTATCCAGGCGCAGAAATCATCAAAAAAGCGGGACACGGGTCCAGGAGGCCGATAGATCACTGCAATCCTCAGAGAAATTGGAGAAAACAGCCGGATGCAGTGAGTCTGGAAAGAAGAGAAGGATAGAGAGGGAGGGTTAGGGAGGACTTGAAAGGTGCTCAGTGAGGATAGAAGCAAACCAACCCCACCACCTTTCCGACCACTGGGTCTGGGTGAGTGGGTCCAGATGAGGCCTCCATAGAAAAGTGCCGCGGGAGAAGCAGAATCTGCTGCTTGGAGTCAGGTTTCTAATCGCTAGTAGGTTAAGGGAGTCGGAGACAAAAAGGTCATGGACAGAGGTGAGATTATTACAGAGTGGGCATTCCAGAGCGCACATGAAAAAGGGAGGGTGGTTTTTGGGAGCACGGGGGCAAATATTAAATTGAGGGGATTGCGGCTATTCCTGGATGAAAGACGGTGCCTGGTGTGGGGGTGAGATAGTGGAGGACCAGGGTTTGGGGATATATCCCCAGAGGTTAGGAGAAGGAGGGTGCCTGTTGTGGTGGTGAGATAGTGGAGGACCAGGGTTTGTGGAGATATCCCCAGAGGTTAGGAGAAGAAGGAGGGTGCCTGGTGTGGTGGTGAGATAGTGGAGGACCAGGGTTTGGGGAGATATCCTCAGAGATTAGGAGAAGGAGGATGCCTGGTGTGGGGGAGATATCCCCAGAGGTTAGGAGAAGGAGGGTGCCTGGTGTGGTGGTGAGATAGTGGAGGACCAGGGTTTGTGGAGATATCCCCAGAGCTTAGGAGAAGGAGGAGGGTGCCTGGTGTGGTGAGATAGTGGAGGACCAGGATTTGGGGAGATATCCCCAGAGATTAGGAGAAGGAGGAGGATGCCTGGTATGGGGGTGAGATAGTGGAGGACCAGGGTTTGGGAGATATCCTCAGAGGTTAGGAGAAGGAGGGTGCCTGGTGTGGGGGTGAGATAGTGGAGGACCAGGGTTTGGGAGATATCCCCAGAGGTTAGGAGAAGGAGGGTGCCTGGTGTGGTGGTGAGATAGTGGAGGACCAGGGTTTGGGAGATATCCCCAGAGGTTAGGAGAAGGAGGGTGCCTGGTGTGGTGGTGAGATAGTGGAGGACCAGGGTTTGGGGAGATATCCCCAGAGGTTAGGAGAAGGAGGGTGCCTGGTGTGGTGGTGAGATAGTGGAGGACCAAGGTTTGGGGAGATATCCCCAGAGATTAGGAGAAGAAGGAGGATGCCTGGTGTGGTGGTGAGATAGTGGAGGACCAGGGTTTGGGGAGATATCCCCAGAGGTTAGGAGAAGAAGGAGGATGCCTGGTGTGGGGGTGAGATAGTGGAGGACCAGGGTTTGCGGAGATATCCCCAGAGGTTAGGAGAAGAAGGAGGATGTCTGGTGTGGGGGTGAGATAGTGGAGGACCAGGGTTTGGGGAGATATCCCCAGAGGTTAGGAGAAGAAGGAGGATGCCTGGTGTGGGGGTGAGATAGTGGAGGACCAGAGTTTGGGGAGATATCCCCAGAGGTTAGGAGAAGGAGGGTGCCTGGTGTGGGGGTGAGATAGTGGTGGACCAGGGTTTGGGGAGATATCCCCAGAGGTTAGGAGAAGAAGGAGGATGCCTGGTGTGGGGGAGAGATCCCCAGAGGTTAGGAGAAGGAGGTTGCCTGGTGTGGTGGTGAGATAGTGGAGGACCAGGGTTTGGGGAGATATCCCCAGAGGTTAGGAGAAGAAGGAGGATGCCTGGTGTGGGGGAGAGATCCCCAGAGGTTAGGAGAAGGAGGGTGCCTGGTGTGGTGGTGAGATAGTGGAGGACCAGGGTTTGGGGAGATATCCCCAGAGGTTAGGAGAAGGAGGATGCATGGTGTGGTGGTGAGATAGTGGAGGACCAGGGTTTGGGGAGATATCCCCAGAGATTAGGAGAAGAAGGAGGGTGCCTGGTGTGGTGGTGAGATAGTGGAGGACCAGGGTTTGGGGAGTTATCTCCAGAGATTAGGAGAAGGAGGGTGCCTGGTGTGGTGGTGAGATAGTGGAGGACCAGGGTTTGGGGAGATATCCCCAGAGGTTAGGAGACGGAGGATGCCTGGTGTGGGGGTGAGATAGTGGAGGACCAGGGTTTGGGGAGATATCCCCAGAGGTTAGGAGAAGAAGGAGGGTGCCTGGTGTGGTGGTGAGATAGTGGAGGACCAGGGTTTGAGGAGATATCCCCAGAGATTAGGAGAAGAAGGAGGGTGCCTGGTGTGGTGGTGAGATAGTGGAGGACCAGGGTTTGGGGAGATATCCCAAGAGATTAGGAGAAGAAGGAGGATGCCTGGTGTGGGGGTGAGATAGTGGAGGACCAGAGTTTGGGGAGATATCCCCAGAGGTTAGGAGAAGGAGGGTGCCTGGTGTGGGGGTGAGATAGTGGTGGACCAGGGTTTGGGGAGATATCCCCAGAGGTTAGGAGAAGAAGGAGGATGCCTGGTGTGGGGGAGAGATCCCCAGAGGTTAGGAGAAGGAGGGTGCCTGGTGTGGTGGTGAGATAGTGGAGGACCAGGGTTTGGGGAGATATCCCCAGAGGTTAGGAGAAGAAGGAGGATGCCTGGTGTGGGGGAGAGATCCCCAGAGGTTAGGAGAAGGAGGGTGCCTGGTGTGGTGGTGAGATAGTGGAGGACCAGGGTTTGGGGAGATATCCCCAGAGGTTAGGAGAAGGAGGATGCCTGGTGTGGGGGTGAGATAGTGGAGGACCAGGGTTTGGGGAGATATCCCCAGAGGTTAGGAGAAGAAGGAGGGTGCCTGGTGTGGTGGTGAGATAGTGGAGGACCAGGGTTTGGGGAGATATCCCCAGAGATTAGGAGAAGAAGGAGGATGCCTGGTTTGGGGGTGAGATAGTGGAGGACCAGGGTTTGGGGAGATATCCCCAGAGGTTAGGAGAAGGAGGGTGCCTGGTGTGGGGGTTAGATAGTGGTGGACCAGGGTTTGGGGAGATATCCCCAGAGATTAGGAGAAGAAGGAGGGTGCCTGGTGTGGGGGTGAGATACTGGAGGACCAGGGTTTGGGGAGATATCCCCAGAGGTTAGGAGAAGAAGAAGGGTGAGGAAAGTAAGATGGGAGCGGGATGTACACGAGCGCACATGCCTTCCAGTCCTGGTGTTTGGGTCAGCAGGAGAGTGAAGTATCAGCAGGAGGTGATGAGAGCAGTAGTAGGGAGATGGTAGCAGTGAGGGGGAGATGTACAAGTTTTGGGGTGGAGCAGAGGGGTAAAGAAGTGAGATTTTGGGAACGCAGGAAAGTAATATGAAAAGGAGTAGAGGGGACATAATAAAAGGTACACGGAGTGGGACTTGCTGGGAAGGGGTTAATTTGGCCCCTGGGATGATCTGGAGGACCCCTCAGAATTCCAGGACCATACAATGACAGATCGCAGAAGCAGGATGGTTCTAAGTATGCTCATTTATTAGTAGCAAAAGAAGGATTTAAATACAATTATGGAGGGAGGATGTCTCTCCATCCAATCAGATTATTACAACCAATATCGATTCAACCAATCAGAACATCATTAGCTAAACGTATTTCATAACAGGATCTCATCCCAATAAGTATTATTATATAAAAATACTGTGTTGTGCAGAAATCAAAGTCCAATATCTGTAGCTGGCGTGATATGACACATTTCCGGCAGGTTGACATGACATATTAGAATTTGTATAAACAGTAGCCGAGTAAATACTCCGTATTGATTTCATCAACATTCTCTGTCTGTGAGATGTTAGTATGTTTCAGAATTATTGAAATAGATTTTAGACAGGTATAAGAGATTAACCCTTTCCCCCACAGGACTCAGACTTGTAGGAGATGTTTCCCGGGGTGTTTGCTCGCAGTCTGTCCAGCATGCAGGAGAGTTTCTTGTTGTATCTTCCTGCTGCTTGAGTTCTGCTTTAGTTCAACTGCTGTGTTCAACTGTGTCTCTGCACTCCATCAAAACAGCACTCATGCAAAAGCAGCACCCCATCTGGGACTATGCGCCCCATCTGTGACCACCCCCATGAGCTGATCCAAATTTATAAGGAGATGGCCAAATGAGCACTCATCTCCGCCCCAATTAGGAACTGATAAGAATCACATGAATGGGGGGGATGTTTCTCAAACACAGACCAGACACAGGCCACAGTCATTAAAAAGGGTGCAACAAGAGGTGAGAACTAATCAACACAAACAGACAAATATATATATATACACTATTTGTTCTGAAATTAAAAGGAGTCAATGTGCTGTTGTAGTTTAGACTGGAGAGCAGATAGCAGCATTTACCTGTGAAAAGCAGGGAAGGTATGATTAGACTGCTGTGTTCAACTGCGTCTTAGCACTCCTTCAAAAACAACACTCACGCAAAAGCAGCACCACATTTGTGACTATGCCCCCCCAATCTGAGAAATACTCCTGACCCCTGCACTATATACTATGTATTGTACATTACATACACCTGACCCCTGCACTATATACTCTGTGTTGTACATTGCATACTCCTGACCCCTGCACTATATACTCTGCTGTGCATTACATACTCCTGACACCTGCACTATATACTATGTATTGTACATTACATACACCTGACCCCTGCACTATATACTCTGTGTTGTACATTGCATACTCCTGACCCCTGCACTATATACTCTGCTGTGCATTACATACTCCTGACACCTGCACTATATACTATGTATTGTACATTACATACCCCTGACCCCTGCACTATATACTCTATGTTGTACATTACATACTCCTGACCCCTGCACTATATACTCTATGTTGTACATTACATACTCCTGACCCCTGCACTATATACTCTATATTGTACATTACATACTCCTGACCCCTGCACTATATACTCTATGTTGTACATTACATACTCCTGACCCCTGCACTATATACTCTATGTTGTACATTACATACTCCTGACCCCTGCACTATATACTCTATGTTGTACATTACATACTCCTGACCCCTGCACTATATACTCTATGTTGTACATTACATACTCCTGACCCTTGCACTATATACTCTATGTTGTACATTACATCCTCCTGACCCCTGCACTATATACTCTGTGTTGTACATTACATACTCCTGACCCTTGCACTATATACTCTATGTTGTACATTCCATAGTCCTGACTTCTGCTCCCCCCTCCCCCCACTGCAATATATACACATAATATGGATTCTCTTTTGTTCCCCCCATTTCCTACCAGATGGACATTTGATATCGGATGCTGTGATTGGAGCACAGACTTTTACATGGTGATAATAATGTGATAACATCCTCCAGCTTTGACCCTTAAACAGAAAGTGATAATGAGGGAGGAGCCAATACCCCAATGATGGTGGTCTTCAGGATCAGTCCAGTCTTCATCTTGGTTGTTCTCCCCCCATCCTCACTCTCTGACCTCTGGTGGGGCTCAGCCCCGCTGTTCTTCATGACTAAATCATGGAGTAAATAAGGAAGTGCAGTACTTCTTGTGTTGGGAAGATGGCGATGAGTGATAGAGGGGGTGGGGACCCTCGTCCTATAATCCCCTCATCACTGTCCCTCCTATAAAAGACAGTTCTGGTTGTTTCCTCACTCTCTGACTAAGGTCCATGAATAAAGAAATATCCTGGTAGGAGATCAGAGGAGCCATTTCCTAGTTCCCTTGATGGTGGAATTGTAAGCTCCTCAGAGACCAAGCTGCCTGATGTGGGCGGAGTCCTGGTTTGGGGGAACCAATCAGCTCCTGTCTAGTAATCCTCTTTGTCTTTGTATTTTAGTCCATGGCCGGGAGATGAGGAAAACCTCCGAGGATTGTCTCACTTTGTCTCCAGACTGGAAAGTAGAAGATGAGGACATCACACAGTATAGTCCAGGAGAAAACCCGGCTCCCTCCAATGTCCATCCGGCACCACCCAGTGTAGATGGACCATCGGATTCCTCGTATCCTGAGGAACCTCAGACTGTGCGGGACTGGGCCGGCCTTCCAACAGGGAAGAGCTTCTCCTGTCCTGAGTGCGGGAAATGTTATTCACAGAAGTCCCATCTTCACAGGCATCAGAGATCTCACACAGGGGAGAAGCCGTATTCTTGTCCTGAGTGCGGGAAATGTTTTTCACTGAAGTCCAGTCTTTGCAGCCATCAGAGATCTCACATGGGGGAGAAGCCTTATTCCTGTCCTGAGTGCGGGAAATGTTTTTCACAGAAGTCCAGTCTTTACAGACATCAGATATCTCACACGGGGGAGAAGCTGTATTCCTGTCCTCAGTGTGGGAAATGTTTTTCACAGAAATCCAATCTTTACACACATCAGAGATCTCACACAGGGGAGAAGCCGTATTCCTGTTCTGAGTGCGGGAAATGTTTTTCAGACAAGTCCAGTCTTCACACACATCAGAGATATCATACAGGGGAGAAGCCGTATTCCTGTCCTGAGTGTGGGAAATTTTATTCACAGAAGTCCCATCTTTACAGACATCAGAGATCTCACATGGGGGAGAAGCCGTATTCCTGTCATGAGTGTGGGAAATGTTTTTCACAGACGTTCAGTCTGCAAACACATCAAAGATCTCACACAGGGGAGAAGCCATATTCCTGTCCTGAGTGAGGGAAATGTTCCTCACTGAAGTCCTGTCTTCCTGTACATCAGTGATTATAACGGGGTAGACAGATCAGACCGGGGTCAGTTCTTATTGGGGGTGGAATGGGGAAAGATGAGGGGAGGGCTATGGCAGATAAGAATGTTCCCATGTTGCAACCAGTGGAATTGGTACCATTTGTATTAAAGTAAAACAATTACAGAAAATCCATGTGAACAAGGTGTCGGTGAATGGACAAGGTGTCGGTGAATGGACAAGGTGGCGGTGAATGGACAAGGTGTCAGTGAATGAACAAGGTGTCAGTGAATGAAAGTGTTTGTTCCCCAATGCCAGAAGTGTGCCCAGCACAATAGGTGAGTTGGAAGGTTTGGTACATGAAGAGAACTAGGATTGAATTGGTATTGCTGAATCTTGGCTTCATTCCTCACATGACTGGGCCATTCATATTCCTGGCTAGGTTCTCTTTCAGAGAGACGGGGAAATAGGAAAGGTGGTGGTGTCTGTCTCTATGTGAGAAGTGATCTCAGAGCGAGTGTGAAAGAGGACCTAGTTGATGGAGAGTGTGATGAGGCTGAAGTATTATGGGTGGAACTGCACATGGGGGGCGGTACTACAAAGGTCATCATTGGAGTTTGTTATAGGCCTCCCAGTGTTAATGAGGTGGAGACTCAGCTCCTCCCACAGATGGAAAGGGCTGGGACAGTGATAATAATGGGGGATGGTAACGACCCGGAAAGTGACTGGAGTAATGGAACTGCCGGTGTAAACACAAAACAACCCCTCCTGCCATATATGGCCCAGAACTGATCCTCCCTATCCAGGAGAGGTGAAGATGAGTCCAGGACAGAAGTAGGACTCTCAAGTATTTGAAAGTGGGGATGTAGTTGGCCTCATGGAGTGTGTTGTACGAGCGAGGGAGATGAATGCCCAAATAATCCAGGTAGGAGGTGGGCCAAGGAAACCATCATTCTGTTTTACAGAGGCGAGCGCTGCATTGGAAAGGGAAATGTATGGAGTATAGAAAATAGGACTGGCAGGGAGGTGTTGGGTTGGACCAAAGTAAGTGAAAGATCATCAGCAAACAATCTGACTTTACCCAGTTCAGGACCGACCACCAAACTTATACTGCGGCAGGGCAGTCCCGCTTCACCAGATCACATACAGTACATGTACACGTGTGAGCCCACCGCCCTGACTGTGCTGTCATTCAGTACATCACAAGCTGATTATCAGGTCCAGGCCAATGATTTCTGACCTGGACCTGCTGATCACCTGGACCTGCTGATCACCTGTACCGAATCAGAGATCATTCTGTGTCCATATTTATAAACACAGGAACTGGAAAGGTACACTAGTGAAGAGGAGCACAAATAATACAAAGTATTCCCACAAGCAGCTAAAAAAGGTGATCAACAATCAATAAACCAACTTAACAGTGAATTCAACTAAAACAACGCTGCCCACACCTAAACATACTCATATAAATGTGCATAAATGTCAATAAATAGAAATACAGCGCCGCGCTTTCCTTAATTGCTTTAAGTCCCCCCTATAATAGAAATACTTCTACAGGACGGACTCCCTGCACAAAATCATGTGTATATATATGGTTCATGCTCCCGCGGTGACCGGGGACGTGTGTGCATGCACCAACCTGCCGTTGCCATGATCCAGTTCCTGACCAATCATCATGTTCAGGCCAGTGATGTTCAGCCTGGATCTGATGATCGATCCCTGCCCTATCAGAGATCTTCCTGTACCTGTGTTTACATTACACAGGTACAGGAAATGATGAAATCTTCTCTCTGAGCACATTCCGTCCCATAGAGAGAAGAAAGCAGATCCACGCACTGCACACACAGTAAAATCACATTTAGGACACATTTAACCCCTTGATCGCCCCCAGTTAACCCCTTCACTGCCCTGTCACCAGTGTCATTAGTACAGTGTACAGATTTTTTGCTGATCACTGTATTAGTGTCTCCGGCAACTTGACATAGCGTTAGCGGCAATTAGCGTCCCTCCCAGATGGTGTCAGATTGTCTGTCACTACACCAGTCATCACATTTAACCCCTTGATTGCCAGGAAGACGCTCATATACAATAAACCTCTATTGCTAGTATAGTGTCTGAATGGATCAATATCTTTGATTAGATCAGCACTATACCAGCATTCACACACCTGCCAGCACCTGCATTTAGCCCCTATGCTTACCCCCCTTCTCCCCCAGCAAGTGCAGTGTCAGTAGGTCACTGTCACTTGATACATTGCACACAAAACCGCAGTGTTCGCAAAATCAAAAAGTCCTTGACAGCCAGATGCTCTTTTTCCCGTGAGTCGCACTAGGTACCTATACATTTAGTGGCCAAAATGTCCAATAAAAGGTACACTAGTGAAGAGGCCTCCAGGATTCTGAGCATGTCAGGTGAGAGCGAAGGGGAAGACTCACTGATACAATCAGCCTTAGAATACAAACCTGCAGACAGCAGCAGCACCCTGACAGATCACTCAGACGATGGAGAAGAGGTCCCTGCTAAGGTCAGGTGTACCCGACCCCATTCCCAGGTTCCTGAGGTGGTACAACCTCTGCATGCAGCAGAGTGCCAGTACTAGTGCCGCACTACCTTTTGGTGAACTGGCGAGCACCAGCGGCCTAGTACATCCTGGTCTTATACATAGCAGCACTGCAGTATCACTTGGTGACATGGTGAGTCCCATAAGTGCAGTACAAGCTGGTGCGGTGGTGAGTACAAGTAGTGTCCCGCAGCCACCAAGAATTCGCACACAGGCTCATAGAGCCCCTAGTATCCTTCTGGATGTGCTTGCAAATCCCAATTGACAGCCCACAAATTCTGCAGCTCCCGTACTTCCCCCATTCACTCCCCAACCCGGAATTCAGGTGGAAACAGCCAATTTAAATACTCCCCTTGATTTTTTGGAGCGGTTTTTCATGGAAGATCTGTATGCATTAATTGTGGATTAAATCAATGTATAAATCAGTTTATCGCCACCAACCCAAGTTCAAACCTTACCAGACTATTTGCATGGAAACCTAATACGTTTTCCAAATTTAAGGTTTTTTTGGGCCTAACCCTCAACATGAGTATTACTAAGAAAAATGAATTGCGGTTGTATCGGTCCGCAGACCCGATTCACCATCTGCCGTGTTCTCTGCTGCCATGGCCAGGCATAGATATGAGAAGATATTGCATTTTATGCACTTCAACGACATCTCGGGGTGACCCTGAATTTTACTGACTCCACAAAATTAGGCCCTTCATAAATCACCTCAACCAAAAATGTGCAGATGTCTATACTCCCCAGCAAAAAATCTGCGTTGATGCGTCCCTCATTAATTTTTATGGCCACCTTGCATTCAAACAATTTTTCCCCAGCAAGCGTGCCAGATATGGGGTCAGGGTTGGTGCTATCCTGGTATTTCTGGGCCTCCGAAACTGTGATAGGTAGTGAGGAAGTGAAATGAGGAAGTTATGCACTTTAAGGCTTTCAAAGTGGTCATTGGATTTCAGGCTCCTGTATGTGGCTAGGCTCCCAAAAAGTCTCACACATGTGGTACCCCCATACTCGGTAGAGGTAGCAGAATGTATTTTGGGGTGTAATTCCACATATACCCATGGCTTGTGCGAGCAATATGTCATTTAAGTGACAATTTTGTGTAAGAGAAAAAAAAGGAAAAAAAAAATCTTTCATGGACTCAACATGCCTCTCAGCAGATAGCTTAGGGTGTCTTCTTTCCGAAAAGGGCTAATTTGGGGGTGTTTGTATTACCCCAGTATTTTAGCACCTCAAGAAATGTGATGGCAGTCAGAAAGTTTAAGCTGTGTAAGTTCCATTATCTATCCCATAGTTTGTAGTTCTATAACTTTCACACAAACCAATTAATATGCAGTTATTTGGATTTTTGTTTTACCAAAGACCAAAGACCTAAATTTATGATGAAATTTGACTTAATTGGATATTTTTTATAACAGAAATGAGAAAATATTGGTTTTTTTTTCAAAAGATAGAGAATTAGAGTTCCAGAATCCCATCGTTGGGAGTTTGGTTGTATGAGTTTGTGTTTGGAGTAGGTGGTAGAAGGTAGAGAGATGGGAGCTGGAAGGTGTAGAGCTGTTGAAGAGTGTTATGAGGCCCATGGGCTGAGTGTTCTCACACCAGTGCAGGTGAGGTAGCATATGTCTAATTCTGAGGAATTTGTAGAAGTCTTTCTGGTCCAGAAAATAAGTGAGGCTGGGATCCTGAAACGTTCTTATGTAAGTGTTGTTCAGCAGATCTTTGACAGAGTAAATGCCCTTTGTGTACAAGTTTACAGGTGGATATCTTCAGATAGGAGTTCCAAGGTGAGAAGAGAAGACATTGCAGAACTTTTTGCAGTATGTCCAAAGAGGATTACGCCAAAGAGTTCCACATTCATATGATTGGTGTTTTGGTGTCCAGGAATTCTGGTCAGTTTCTATCATTGCACCATGGAGAGTATTCTTCTCATCCACACTGCAGTGTAGTATGATGGCTGTAGGATGGAGGATAGGAAGTGTCGGTCTCGGGAGGAGAAATAAAGCACAGCGGATCATAGGTACAGATCTATCGAATTTGGACACAGCTATGCCAGCAGACTAAAAAAGAAAGCAAATGGCATAGTGATCCATCCCGGTTACAGTGTGTTTGTATCTATGATAAATGACAGGCTAAACCCACCTGGAGACTTTCTCCACACCTGGAGTGTGCTGAGTTCTTGGAGAACGTCTACACAGTGTTTCCAGATTGGCTTTATCACCCCAACGAGCTCGCTCCAGTTCATGGATGTCATCATTATGTTTGGAGGATCTCACCAGTCAGGAGCCTTTCCTGTCATCCTACATGTTCCCTTCTGAGGATTGTTCTATCCCTGTACTTTATGTTTTACATTTTCATTATGAGAGGATTGATATATATTTTTATACTTTAAAACAGGGCTTAAAATTTCGAGTCTAGACCTACTTGCCAGGCAAAAATTTTACTCTCCACCATTTGCCCCACCCCACCTTGCCCAGGTCTGTCTCCAACCCCACCCCGAGCCCTGCCCCCAACCCCGCCCCTAGCCCTGCCCCCAACCACACCCCCTTAAAGCTTATGAAATTACATTTTTCTTTAGAATAAAGAGTCCAAAATATAAAAAACTGCAATTATAACATAACTTTATGTCAATTTAAACATCACAGCAATAACTTAATAGCAATGGGGTGCAATCAAAATATCACGTTTTACAGCTTTAAACCTGCAGTGAACATTTTGTATTTTTTTGTTTATCTCCTGCATCTTTAGTAACTAAAGTCTCTTTTAAAAGATGTAAATTTAGTTAATGTAATTTACCTTAAGCTGGCGGGTGTAGTGATGTGCAGTGTTGGTGGGTCTCTCCTTCAAGTGTCTCCCACGCCGGTGTAGAGCGGGCCTCTCCTCGTGTCCCCCAAGGCAATATAGAGCAGGCCTCATGTCCCCCAAGGCAGTGTAGAGCGGGCCTCGTGTGCCCAAGGCGATGTAGAGCATGCTCCATGTGCCCCTAGGCGGTGTAGAGTGGGCTCCATGTCCCCCAAGGTGGTGTAGAGTGGGCCTCGTGTCCCCCAAGGTGGTAGAGAGTGGGCCTCATGTCCCCCAAGGCAGTGGAGAGTGGGCCTTGTGTCCCCCAAGGTGGTGTAGAGCGGGCCTCGTGTCCCCCAAGGTGGTAGAGAGTGGGCCTCATGTCCCCCAAGGCGGTGGAGAGCAGGCCTTGTGTCCCCCAAGGTGGTAGAGAGTGGGCCTCATGTCCCCCAAGGTGGTGGAGAGCGGGCCTTGTGTCCCCCCAAGGCAGTGGAGAGCGGGCCTCATGTCCCCCAAGGCAGTGGAGAGCGGACCTCAAGTCCCCCAAGGCGGTGGAGAGCGGGCCTTGTGTCCCCTAAGGCAGTGGAGAGCGGGCCTCGTTTCCCCCAAGGTGGTGGAGAGCGGGCCTCTCCTCGTGTCCCCCACAGCAGGGGAGAGCGGACCTCTCACCTCTCCTCGAGACCCCCCGCGGCAGTGGAGTGCGGGTGTCTCCTCCCAGCGGAGGAGAGCAGACCTCTCCTGCACCTGTCCCCTCAGCGGCACTGCCAGTGTAATGACGGTGCCAAAGAAGAAGCCGGAAGTCGGAAACCGGAAGTTGGAAACTGGAACTCGGCTTCACAATGAGGCTTGGAGCTCCATCTGTGCTCGCCACACAAGGATTTCTCTTCGTATTTGACGAGCGGGCGAGCTGCTTTTTCAAGCCCTGCTTTAAAGAATCATTTTACATTTTCTTCACCAAAAAGATTGATTTCAGAGGGAATCTGTTTTAATGTATTTTCTATATGTAATAAAATATCTTTGTTAAATCATTGGCTACATAAGAGCTAGAATTATATTTTCTCTTGCTTGTGTGTTATATTTGAGTTTCCCTGGTAGCCGTGTAAGGCAGATATTTTACAGGAGTGATTATTCAGGCTGTTCACACCAATGTGTTTTTTAGTACTTTTTGTTTTCAGAAACACACTCCAGTCCATTAAATATGGTTTCCTATGGGACATGTTCACATCTAGGCTTTTTTCAACTGCTATGTTTTTGGAAAGGGTCAGCATTTTTGATACAACCGAGTTCTATGGAGAATTTGCTGAAATGCATGGTTGTGCATTTTTGCATTTTTATTGTGCCCAGCAAAAAAAAATGACTTTGGAAAAAAAAATAAAACTGAACAAAACACGAAATGTGCCACAAAGGTATCACAAACGTATCAAAATGCAAGTGTACAATCCAAACGTTCCTGCATTAAAAATGGCGGTTTGTATAAGTGGGTGCTGCAGCGACCGTCGATCTGAACCGAACAGAATCAGTGAGGGAAAATGTCACCAGCACACCGAGGATCACCAATATGGGGCCAAAAGTTTTACTGAATGATCACAGTTACAGCAAGGCAATGTTTCGGAGACTCGCAGGACCCTTTGTCACATGCCTGATGAAGGGGTCCTGCGAGACTCCAAAACATTGCCTTGCAGTAACTATGTGATCGTTCATTAAAACCTTTGGACCCATATTGGTGATCCTCGGTGTGCTGGTGACATTCTCCCTTACAAACATATCAAAAACACATAAAAAATGCAAAATGAACTGCGAAAAGAACAAAAAGCAAACTAAAAAGGTGTGAACAGAGCCTTACAGATGTTTCTTGGGGTTGCAGTTCCTCTGAGCTCCTCAAGGTGGGGATCTCACTTCTACCCAGACAGGAAGTTTCTATGGAAGACAGACAGGAAGTGATGTCATGTACAGGCAGGAAGTGATGTCAGGTACAGACAGGAAGTGATGTCAGGCAGGAAGTTCCAAGTGGTTTTGAAGTAGAGAAGAGACGTTACCAGAAGTGGCAGCAGAGGAGGTAATAAGACATTATTTTCTATTTACACCCAGTAACCCCTGTCATGTCCGTCCTCTTCCTCCATAGTCACGTCCGTCCTCTTCCTCCATAGTCACGTCCGTCCTCTTCCTCCATAGACACGTCCTTTCTCTTCCTCCATAGTCACGTCCGTCCTCTTCCTCCATAGTCACGTCCGTCCTCTTCCTCCATAGTCACGTCCGTCCTCTTCCTCCATAGTCACGTCCTTCCTCTTCCTCCATAGTCACGTCCGTCCTCTTCCTCCATAGTCACGTCCGTCCTCTTCCTCCATAGTCACGTCCGTCCTCTTCCTCCATAGTCACGTCCGTCCTCTTCCTCCATAGTCCTGTTCGTCCTCTTCCTCCATAGTCACGTCCGTCCTCTTCCTCCATAGTCACGTCCGTCCTCTTCCTCCATAGTCACGTCCGTCCTCTTCCTCCATAGTCACGTCCGTCCTCTTCCTCCATAGTCACGTCCGTCCTCTTCCTCCATAGTCACGTCCGTCCTCTTCCTCCATAGTCACTGTGATGTCTTTTATCTCCAGCAGATGATGATACACACATATATAGTGTGGGAACCCAGATGAACCCCTTCAGGGGCAGAACATTCCCCCACTTCCGGGGCCGGAACATTCTCCTCATTGTGGAGATAAATTCTAGTAATATGGTCCTCTAAACAAACAGCACTGACAATAAATAGACAAGACAAGGACCATCCTGACCATACATGGCCTACAAAGGACAATGATGACACTACACAGGCAGCCAATGGGCAATCATTACACTATGCAGCCAACACAATGATGGAGTGCCGGGGTCAGGAGTATGGAGCATAGAGCCCCTTACATTGCTGGGAAGGAGGAAGAAAACATTCCCCAGCCGGCCATGAAGAATATGTTCCATCATTGGTGTCAGAGGGAGGGAAATACTGAGGGAAGTAGAGGACTGAGGGGTCTCTGAGGAGGTAGTGGGACTAAAGAACTCTGGATCCTCTGAGGGTTTCCTGCATCTGAAGGACTCTGGGACCTCTGAGGAGGAGGAGTAACTGAAGAACTTTGGGAGCCTGTTAGGAAGTAATAGGGCTGAACAACTCTGAGAGGTTAGTGGGGCTGAAGGACTGTGGGGGCCTCTGAGGGGGTATTCAGGCTGCAAGGCTCTGAGGTAAGAGGGGGCTTTAGGGCTCATAGGAACTCTTGGTCTCTGATGGTCCTCCCACCCCACCTTCACTTACTTTTCTGACCTCCTTAAAGAACTCCTGCCAGCACGTGTAGGGATTCTTCACCTCACCATCTCACTGGTCAACAAATATATAGCAAGACACAAAATAGAACAAAGAAGGACACTTGGTCCTTGGGGAGGTCTGTTTGCATAGCATTAACCACTTCCAGACCGGACACTTTTACCCCTTCCTGTCCAGGGCAATTTTTAGCTTTCAGCGCTATCACACTTTGAATGACAATTGCGCGGTCATGCAACACTGTACCCATATGAATTTTTTACCATTTTTTTGAGACAGATAAAGCTTTATTTTGGTGGTATTTATTCACCGCTGGGATTTTTATTTTTTTTACTATGTAAATGAAAAAGTTCAAAAATTTTGAAAAAAAGTGTTTTTTTAAATAAAATTTTGCAAATAAATAATATTTCATCATAAATCTTAGCCAAAATTTATTCCGTTATTTTTTTAGTAAAAAAAAAAAATCCAAATTAGTTTATAACCAAAAATTATAATTTTTAAACATTTTTTTTTACATTTTATTTTATTTTTTTATATTATTATTTTTTATTTTTTTTTTTTTTTTACATACTGTCACCCTAGCAGTACACTGTCACCATGGTGACACTGTAATACTTGTGGAGGGTGATGAAGATTTTTTTTTTTTTTTTTTACACTGATTGCTTTTACACCCATATAGGATGTAAAAGCAATCATTTCTCTTTCTCTCTGCCTGCATTCTTGCAGTCATTGAGAATTACTGAGTGAGCTGTGAGTGGTCACAGCTTGTCACATGGTACAAGCCTGTTGTGAATAGCCCTGTACCATGTGACCTCTGTGATCATTCACAGATTTCACACATAGTAAGCAATGATGTCACAAGTGACATCTTCCTTACTACTTTGCATGTGATCACTGATTTGCCATTCAGTGATCACATGATCAGGACCTCGTACAGAGGTCCCGTCCGACAATCGGTGTTTCACTGTGTCCGGAGGACACAGCGGGCACCGGATCGCGGTGGCGCGCGCTCCCAGGGAGCGCGCACAGCTAGAAAAGGCGGGTGCCGTTTATGAACGGCAACCCGACCCTGGACTGCCACCGCCCTGCCGTTTATAAACAGCAGGTGGACGGCAAGAGGTTAATGCTTAATGGGCGGACAGTCCAATACCTTCCCATGACACAGAATCTGGCAGTGCCCTGTACTAGAATTCAGAACCTCAAAAATCCACTGCCCCTCTGTACAATGTCCTGGAAATGTCAGAATACTTGGCAACTAAGAGATCAAACCCTTCCCCCTGCTGTCCTCCTCCTACCTACACATAGAAGAGATGAGAACAGACTCCTCCCCCACAGCTCTCTACTCCACCAGTAGCATCCTCCTGCTACCCAATCCCTTCTCTTACTGAAGAGAGTGACAGTGACATCACTCCTGTCAGTCAGCAGGCTGCTGGAGATTGGAGCCTTGCAGCTGGAGTTCTGCCAATTATCCTGATTATCCAGCAACTCCAGCCAAAAATCAGCAATTCAACATTCTCACAGCACTGCCTCAGAGCAAACAGGTCATAGGAAGGATCGTATTTATCATTCCTTGTCTGCAGATCTAAAACTCATCAAAACCAGTTCAGAGACCAAACAAACCCAACAGAGAAAAGGGGATTTCTGATGCAGCAGGTCAAGAGGGTCCCGGGACCTTGAAGATTTAGTAAACACTAAACAGTCCAGACTAAACGTGTTCCCATGGGGGGAGTAGTTCTTCAATGTCCATCAACCCTCCTATTCCCCCCTCACATCCACATCCTATTATTGTGTGACCAATACCATCCAAATCATTCTTACTTTCATTTCCCAAAGTTATCCGTCTACAAGGAGACCTGTATAGATCACATGATGGCACCAATGAGGATGGAGGAGGACCGGAGTCACATGACTGAGAAGATACTAAACCTCACCCTGGAGATCATCTACCTGCTGACCGGAGAGGTGAGGAGGATTCTGGGAGGTCACATGACATCACTCTCATCTCTATTAATAAAACACGGACCTGACCGGAGAGGTGAGGAGGATTCTGGGAGGTCACATGACATCACTCTCATCTCTATTAATAAAACACGGACCTGACCTGAGAAGTGGGGAGGATTCTGGGAGGTCACATGACATCACTCTCATCTCTATTAATAAAACACGGACCTGACCGGAGAGATGTGGAGGATTCTGGGAGGTCACATGACATCACTCTCATCTCTAATATTAAACACAGACCTGACCGGAGAGGTGAGGAGGATTCTGGGAGGTCACATGACATCACTCTCATCTCTATTAATAAAACACAACCCTGACCGGAGAGGTGAGGAGGATTCTGGGAGGTCACATGACATCACTCTCATCTCTATTAATAAAACACAGACCTGAGCGGAGAGGTGAGGAGGATTCTAACATGATATTCCTATTGGTTCCTCAATACAGAGATTTCCTCTTCTGAAGTCAGGTGATCATATGACCATCACAGTGACTCCATGTGACTCCCTAAACCCTGAGATACACAACATGCAGAAGATTCTAGAAGTCACCAAGAAGATGATGGAGCTGCTGACAGGAGAGGTGAGCGGTGCCGGGAATTCTGGGACATTCTCCAATCACTGATAGTATCATTAGGATCTGTACATTATCTGCATTGTTACCATTGATGTCATTTTATTATATATTCAGAGTGGAATCCTCGGGGATGATAATATTGATGTTAAAGAAGAGTATAAAGAGGAGGATGAGGAGTATGGAGTGATGGAGGAGTTTTCAGAAGGACACAAGGATATGATGGAGCCACCTAATACCAGGAACCCACCAGAGAGATGTCCCCGTCCTCTGTATTCCCGGGATTCCACACAGGAAAATCACACCATCCCTCACCATTACAAGGTTGGTGGGATGGAGCATCTAGAACATGGACTTGTGGAGATGATGTGGGGATTTTTCATGTAATCTTATATTTATATATTTGGTGAAATTTCTCATTCTCTTGGTTTAGAGTGAAGATCTGATGTATATAAAAGTTGAGGTGAAATCAGAAGAAGAAGAGGCGTATGTGAGGGATGATCAGCAGTCTATGGAGGAGGATGGAATAACGGGGACATTTATAGAGGAGGACACTCCTACAGAGATCAGCACAGGTGGGTCATGAACACTAAATCCATTCCTCCACCCATACTGCTCACTGATTGGTCCAGAGTAGGGCGGGGACTGGGTGATATCAGCCTGTAATCCCCTGGTCACTTTCCTGAGCTGTGTTCCCCGTCCTGTATTCCTGGATTTCTCTCGGATAATCTTCCTTTTCTGTGCTGCAGACACAATTTATGTATCTAGACTGGATTTATGGAGATTCTGGGGTTCAGCTGGTAGCTAAATATTAATTCATTGCCTCTGCTCAACGTAGACACCTGTCAGAGCCTAGACTTGAACCCAGGACCTGTACTGTGTCTGGTAGTAACTCTTCGCACTGAGCTACCTGATATAATGGACGGCACTTTGCTTAATCCATTGCTGTGTTTTCTGCTGAACCTTGAACTCTTTGCTCCTCCCATGAACTTCCTGATTTAAGCCATGTCTCTGCACTTCCTGGTTGGCAGATTATTGTTCCTTCTCCATCCAATATCTTGCCCTTGTCTCTCCTGCTACCTTCTGTACCTTCACTACTGACCTGGAACCACTTGTTACTGACCCTTGGCTTGTTTATTTACTACTACTGTGACCTGGTACTAACACGCAGCAAAACCCATACCCACCATCTGGAGCTCTGGTGATACTGGTTACTGCTTAGACCCCGCACCTCAGGTGAGCCCATGTCATCTGTCAGGGTGACCTGCCTGTATACCTATCCTGTTGGTTGGTCTTCTTCTATAAATACTGGTCTCTGAGCCTGAGCTCTGACCAGCACAGAAAAATCTGATCCAAACATGGAGGCCGCTATAGCCTACCAAGAAAAATGTTCCGAACTGGAAAGTGTAGTAAAGGGGCAACAGGAGGAAATCCATGACTGTAAAGACGATTGCTGGGCATATGTTCCTGTGATGTTGCTAACACAGGCATGCCTCTGTCATGATGAGTGATAGAGGGGGTGGGGACCCTCGTCCTATAATCCCCTCATCACTGTCCCTCCTATAAAAGACAGTTCTGGTTGTTTCCTCACTCTCTGACTAAGGTCCATGAATAAAGAAATGACCTGGTAGGAGATCAGAGGAGCCATTTCCTAGTTCCCTTGAGGGTGGAATTGTAAGCTCCTCAGAGACCAAGCTGCCTGATGTGGGCGGAGTCCTGGTTTGGGGGAACCAATCAGCTCCTGTCTAGTAATCTTTGTCTTTGTATTTTAGTCCATGGCCGGGAGATGAGGAAAACCTCCGAGGATTGTCTCACTTTGTCTCCAGACTGGAAAGTAGAAGATGAGGACATCACAGAGTATAGTCCAGGAGAAAACCCGGCTCCCTCCAATGTCCATCCGGCACCACCCAGTGTAGATGGACCATCGGATTCCTCGTATCCTGAGGAACCTCAGACTGTGCGGGGCCGGGCCGGCCTTCCAACAGGGAAGAGCTTCTCCTGTACTGAGTGTGGGAAGGGTTTCTGTTCTAAATCCAAACTTAATGTGCATAAAAGATCTCACACGGGGGAGAAGCCGTATTCCTGTCCTGAGTGCGGGAAATGTTTTTCAAGGAAGACCCGTCTTTACACACATCAGAGATCTCACACGGGAGAGAAGCTGCATTCCTGTCCTGAGTGTGGGAAAAGTTTTTCACAGAAGTCCAGTCTTTGCACACATCAGAGATCTCACACTGGGGAGAAGCCATATTCCTGTCCTGAGTGTGGAAAGTGTTTTTCAGATAAGTCCAATCTTAACAAGCATCAGAGATCTCACACGGGGGAGAAGCCGTATTCCTGTCCTGAGTGCGGGAAATGTTTTACAAAGTCTTCCAATCTTTACACACATCAGCGATCTCACACAGGGGAGAAGCCGTACTGCTGTCCTGAGTGTGGGAAATGTTTTTCACAGACGTCCAGTCTTCATAAACATCAAAGATCTCACACGGGAGAGAAGCCACTTTCCTGTCCTGAGTGAGGGAAATGTTCCTCACTGAAGTCCTGTCTTCCTGTACATCAGGGGTCCCACACAACCCTGGAGGTGTATTAGTGCCTTGAGTGCAGGAAATGTCTTCTAGATGAATGTTGCTGGACATCCCAGCTCTCATGTGGGGAAGAAGCACACCCTGATATACACCTCAGATATACTCCATGGCTGATCTTCATCATGGAAGAAACAGTCCATAAGGAGATCAGAGGCCCCAAAAGACATGGATGAAGTGTGGGATCGGGTTGGCCATTGATAGCAGGAGAAGAATAAAAATGGAGTCCTGACCTGTGATTGGCTGAGTACATTTTGTGGTGGGAGATTTCACAAACACTTGGAGGTCTTTTTAAAAAAAAATGGTTCTACCTCCTGTATACCGGACACTTCCACCCCATTCCTGCCCAGGCCGACTGGTAACTATCAGCGCTCTCACACTTTGAATGACAATTACACAGTCATGCAACATTGTACCCAAATTATATTTTTGTAATTTTTTCACACAAATAGATATTTATTTTGGTGATATTTAAACACCACTTTTTACCATTTTTTTTGTTTCTTGTTGTTACAAATAAATGGTCTTTCCTTATAAATGTAGACAAAGGTGTATTCTGCGCCATTTCTTGGGTACAATAACCCCAATCAGTGTCTATGATTCAGTGTGTAGGAGAGTTATAGAGTCTACAAACTATGGGATAGATGTCTGAAAATCCATCATGTCTGATGACGGCAGATCTCATTTCTGAGGATCAAAAACACCAGAACGGTACAAATTGTCAGAACTTTATCTGTGAGGAAATAATCCGTATACAATTCATGGAAACAGGCGGGATCTGGAATGAAGGAGATTCCCTACTAATTCTCACAAAGTAACCGACATCCCAGTTCTGGATTTGTGATAATTGGAAGATGAAATAAAACGCAAAAATGTGCAAAAATATATATTTATTAATAATATAAATCAGTACAAAATGGGGATGAAATCTAATAGGTGATGATAAATAATAAACAATACAAGATAACAGTACAATGATCTAATCCACAATAATGGGGAGAAATACAAGCCAGCAATTACTGCCAAATATTAATGAATTACATCCAACTGTCTGGAAATGTCGTGTAAGAAATCAGTAACTCAGCAACATGTGACAACAGATATACAAATCCCCCCCGTGATCTCTCTACAGCCAGATATTCAACGCTCAACGTGTACCTTGCCATGACTTGATGTGGAATCCCATACACAGGCCAATCCAATCCGCTTACAATCTGAGATGAAGATGTAATGTTACATGAAGTAGTCTACCTTGTCATATATATACTGTATACATCCGGATAAACCATTTTGAGTCTAGACCTACTAGCCAGGCACAAACCTTACTCTCCACCAGTTGCCCCACCCAACCTTGCCCAGGTCCACCTCCAACCCCACCCCCAGCCCATCCCCCAACCCTGTCCCTAGCCCTGCCCCCAACCACACCCCCTTAAAGCTTATGAAATTACATTTTTCTTTAGAATAAAGAGTCCAAAATATAAAAAAACTGCAATTATAACTTTATTATGTCAATTTAAACATCACAGCAATAGCTTAATATCAATCGGGTGCAATCAAAATATCAAGTTTTACAGCTTTAAACCTGCAGTGAACATTTTGTATTTTTTTGTTTATCTCCGGCATCTTTAGTAACTGCAGTAAAGTCTCTTTTAAAGGATGTAAGTTTAGTTTACAGAAGTATAGCATAAGATAAAGTGCTTATTTTGATGCCAAAAAACATGGAATAATAATTACTGTAAACATGTTGTATTTTTTATCTCCAGCAGAGACCTTAGAGAAGTGCGGCATTAAGAAAAAAGAAAAAAGTGCCTCTTTTGATGGCCAAAAAGCATTGAATAAAATAAATAACAATAGTAAACATTTTGCATTTTTTATCTCCAGCATCTTATTAAAAGAGAGCTTAGAGAAGTAGTGCATTAAGAAAAAACGAAGAAGTGCTTATTTAGATGCCAAAAAACATTGATGTTCAGTTATATTATTATTTCCTCACCCTGAATGTAACTTTTACAGTTGTGAAGGGCCCAGACTGGGGCTAGTAATGCTTTCTCACAGTCATTGGATGTGATGTGTACAGGTGACAGGGAATTACTGGCATAGGCAATGATTTGTTCAGATTGTCTTGTATTTGATCCAGTACAGCATTGATACTGAGGTTTGTGAATCCAGTTCCCAGATAGAAGGGTTTTCCTCCTTCTGGATAAGCCAGGCACGGGGCTTGGGTGAGTTTCCTTGTCAGCTCATTCATGGCTCGCTCCTGAGCCCCCCCCATGTCCATGGTATATTCTTCTTTAGTAATGTCAATAAAGGTTTCCTGATTTCTGCCTAGTCATCAATAAACGTACGTGAGTAATTCATCACACCCACAAATGATCTCACGTCACTGATGTTGGGAGGTGTTTTACACTTCATCACATCTGTCACGGAGTGCCTGCTCCTCTTCTGCCACCCCCCGGTGCCTGTGTCTCCCCTGTGTCCCCTCACTCTCTGCATAGGATGAGAAGTGGCACCTCTCCCCCCGCCTCTTGTCACCTCTTCACATCCTGATGCACCCTTTGAAGAAAGGCTGCATGGGATGGGGGGAAAATGTCCACCCGCCGGGGGTTCCAGCGCGGTACTGCCGACCTGTCTCCACATGCCCCCCGGCGGGCGCAGCATGGGCACGAGGCTTCCTGAGCTCTGCACCCACCGGAGACAAATGTTGCACTCCTGAAAGTGCGGCCAGAGTAAGGGGCGTGCCTCGTTGCCCCAGCAACCCGACGCTGGACCGGCCATTGCCAGAGCAACCAGGAAGTGTCTTGCACTCGCTTAAGAAGGCCGGCGCAGGACCCGGGTGGTGTGTGTTCATCCCCCACTCAGGACAAGGTGCTGTGAGGGGTCTGAGCTGTGGCCAGACCCCCACAGCCGATACCCACTGCAACTCTGCCTAATACTCTGGGGCCAGGATCACCCACTGCTGCCATGCACCAGAAATATCTGCTGTGGGCCCCACAATACGCTGCCTAATACTCTGGGGCCAGGATTACCCGTTGCTGCTGTGTGTCAGAACTACCTGCTTTGTGTATTACCTGCCATGTACTGAGGGTTGTCGTGGCCTGTTAACGACCGCTGGGAGCCAGAAAGAACCCCTGCCAGAACTGTGAGTGTCCATACCCCCGTTTCCCCTGCCTGGACTGTCCGTGAACTCCCCCCCCTTATTTTCCCTTATCCCTCCATTACCCTCCCTAGACGCTGATTTTCTCGCTGATCGCTGTTGTGCCTAGAGAGCTGTGTGAGGGCTGTGCTGAGGTCAGACCCCACAGCCAAGACCCCGCTGAGTCCCCGTGAGCCTGATGTTGTCCCTAGAGAGCTGTGTGAGGGCTGATCTGAGGTCAGACCCAACAGCCAAGACCCCTCTGAATTCCCGTGAGGCTGCTGTTGTGCCTAGAGAGCTGTGTCGGAGCTGTGCTGAGGCCAGACTCCACAGCCAAGACATGAGCCTGCTACCATGAGTGTCCCTAGAAGCCATCTGCTGCTGAGTGTCTGCAAGCCACTTACCGTGCGTGTTCCTAGAAGTCACCTGCTGCTGAGTGTCTGCAAGCCACTTACTGTGAGTGTCCGTAGAAGCTGCATGTTGCGGAGTGCCATGAACTGCCCCTATTGTGTGCCCAACTTACCCTTGCCCAAACTGTCCTTATTGTGTGCTCAGATTACCCTTGCCTGAACTGCCCCATTGCATGCCCAGATTATAGCTACCTGGACTACCCCCCTGAGTGTTTGGGCCATCGCTACCCGAAGTGCCCTATCGTGGGCTGTATTACAATTATTTTGGGCTCCTCCCCTCTCTTCCCCTTTTTGGGTACCTGGACGCTACCTTCCTGCCCTGATTGAGTGCCTTCCTTAGTTCAATAAAGCTTTGTGTGTTTACCATCTTCTTTGTCTGTCCTGTCCTGCCTACGCTTCCATCACAACAGCCTCCACTTTCTTCTTTTGTGGATTTAGGCCTTCAGAGGTCACTTCATGTCCAAGGAAGGTGACTTTGGTACGGCACCATTGGGCTTTCTGTAATGACATTGTAACACCTGCCTCTCTCAGCTGATTTAGCACGTCTCATGTTTTGGATATGATTTTCAACAGAAGTACTTTTTAGTAAAATATCATCCACATATGTTACATGTCCTCTCTCTGCAGCATCAGGCATGGCCTTATGTAAGAACCAGCAAATTCATGGCCTGAGTTTATGTAACCTAAAGACATACGGGTCCAGGGATATTGTTCTTTATCCAAGGTGAAGGCCAGTCTGCATTGGTCTCCAGGACTTATCCTGACTGTCCAATAACCTTGGGCACAATCCAGCGCTAAATCTAAAGCCAAACCAATTATAATGTTTTTGGGCAAAGAGATTTCATTTGGGGCTCCATTATTAATAATTATTTGGGTTTTCAATGGCTGTATATTCACCATTGTTGTAGGATTTACCAAAATTCCTGATTGTTGCATCTTATTTGAGAGACATAAATGCATCCGGATTCTTTTTGTCCTTTTTGTACCTGTATAGGTACATCATGTGGTACTAATATGTTTCCTGCATATGGCACTATCTGGGATGATTTAAGGGCTTCATGTTCATCTATAAATTTAAATAGATCCCCTTTAATCTGGTCCACAATGTGGAATTTATCAGATCTGTGTGTATGGCAAAGCGTTGCACTAGATCATTGCCAATGTAAATCTGATACCGGGGCTCATTGATTACCAGGAATAAATGATTGGCCGTTTTATCCCCAACTGAAATGGATAACATGCATTTGGCACTAATATTATGACTTTTGGAGTCATTATCCAGATCATGGATCCAGTTATCCTGAGGGTTGGGATACCTGACTACTTTAGGATTAGACATTTGTTTTAGTAGATCTCTACTAATGTAACTATTTCCCGGCGTAAAGCCAGTTTAGTCTTTTTAGTTCTTCCCAGGTCATTGACTTTTAAGGAAAGAACACATCCTCATTCACCTTTCCAATCCTTGCTAGGAATTGTGTATGATTACTGAACCCAGTAGAGTCAGTATCTTCTCTATGGAGGTAAATAGAACGTCCCCTTCCAGGCAGACATCTCTGACTCTTTCAGGGGACACACATATGGTGTTCTCCTCCTGTCCACATAAGGTGGAGGTAGGTGTTGCCTGTAAGAAGGAAACATCTGGAATTTGGCTGTTCCTGAAATGGACCTCAATAGAGTCCGGTCTTTCCTCCATCACGTGGCAGTTACACGGATTGTGATAGGATTGGGAGTGCTCATAATTAATTGGCACATTGACCTGTGACCATATAACCTCACTGATAAAATCAATGACAGGGTTTCATCTCTGAAGGAGATCTATAGCAATAATTAGGGGTCATAGGGCAAACCAACTAGCAGTGTGGGATGGCAGATTCTTTTATTTCCCACTATGAAATGTAGCCAAGCCGTACCTGATACCTTCATGGCTGTACCGGATACACTCACAGGTTTTGCTGGGAAACTTTTCACCTTTATATTTCCCTGAAGAGAAGTCTTGGATTTGTTGGAAATCTTTCTGAGTTCTAATAGTTGCTTGGCTCCCCGTGTCTAATAAAGCCATGATCTTTGGTAAATGATGATGTCATTCCACTTCAATGGAATACCTTTTGTCAATGTCCTGTAATGGGCAGAGGTACCTTGGGTGAGAAGTGAAGGTGTCTTTATGCTTTGTCTCATCCGCTGACCCCCCCTTCTTCTTCACATGGAAGTTCCTTGGACGGCTTGTCACGTTTTCATTGTGGAGGATTCTGTGGGCTGTAATACGGAAACACAAACATTCTGCCCCCCCTTACCTTTTGGCATAGGACAGGTTCAATCCTTCTCAGACATACAGACACTTGGCTTCATTTGTGCTCTCTTGTTTATCGGGACATTACAGGCATTATCATTGTTCGATGCTTTAACCTGTTCATTCCTGCTTCCTACTGAGGACGATTTTCTGCAGGATTGGGATTCCCTAAAAAAGGATTCTTAGTGTTAGCAGTGAAGAAATTGGTTATTTCCCCCATTTGTTCTGCTAATACACTGAACTGACCTGCATCTGCTCCAGGCTTCATATAGATTACTTCTACTTTTCCAATGAACTTTTGGGTTTGGAGTTTTGGAATTGGATGTCTGGGATCTGACAGAACGTTCTGTTTCAGAACCAGATTGGACCTTTTTCTGGTTGGACCTGTAATTCCGGTAATAACCTCCCTGATTTCTCCTGTCGCTTAGTAAATTGCTGCTTTTTGGCTGAGTTGTCAGTGACGGGGACCTTCTTGAAATCCAGATTGAGTTTAGACTTCTTCTGACTGAGAGGTCTGGAGCTTCAACAACTTCATCATAACTCCTTTTTGGGGATTCAAACTTTCTGGGATCCTTTTTAATCTGAGTCTCAGCTATGTTTTCTGTGGGCTTTGTAAATCTCCTGCCCTGAGACTCTTCCCCATGCTGTAATCCAGCGTAGAGGGTGGTCCTCTCTGTCAGTAGCCAATCCAGAGTTTTTCTGGGATTGTCATCTCGGGCCAAAATCATTTCTTTTTTATTTGGGAAAGCATCATAAAACAATTGGACACATTCAGGGCTGTCATAATCAGGATCTTTTTCAGCCAGGCTGTAGGCATTCTGGAGAACTGACAAAAACTCTCGGGGACTTTGATTTGGCCGACATTTTAAAGTCAAAATGTCTCTTTTATCAGCAGTAGCTGAGCGGTAGGGACCAAATTCTGCTTTTATTTCTGATACCACTTCAGACCATCTTATTACACCCGTGTCTCTGAGGCAAGTCAAGAAATTCCTGAGCTTTGGCTGAGACACCCATGGGACAAATTCAGTTTTCTGTTTGTCAGAATTCAAACTTCGGGTCATCATCGCCTCCTCGTAGGTTTCTGTGTGATCAATTATAGAAGGGATCCTTTCTTAGTAAAGAGGCCCACAGTTTCTGTTAGGAATGGTATCACTTTGGTGGTATCATACACAGGCCTCTGGGATTTTCTCTCACTTTTGGGGTGTTTATTAAGTGAGATGGGTCTTAATTTAGGAAGATAATGTTCCCTACTGGAAGGCATTTCATCCTCATCTGGGGGGTCACTGTAGTTACTCTCAGATTCTGAATCCTCTGATTTTAATGGGATTACAATTTTAGGCCTCATAGAATGGTCTGGGTGTGAGCTGCTAAAGGGTTCAATGACATTTGTAGTCTGCCAAGTAGAAGGTGTAACCCTTGTACTGCTGGCTTTTAGCTCCTGTGTCTCCGGTACCAATTGCTGATATGTGCGGTTTTGGACATCTACCTCATGCTGGAGATGGGTATTCGCAATGCTCAGCTTTTCACATTCTCATTTCTAAAGTTGATTTTATCCCTTTACAGTCAGACAACTCCTCAGAGATCTGATCTAGATTCTTTCTTAGAAAAGTGATCAATTCTTTATGTTGGGACTCTTTTTCCTTAAAATTGAACATTTTATCTGACAATTGTTCCATCTCAGCAGAAATGTTTGTAGATTGAGTTTCTATCTCATGGAGTTTTCTTTGTAAGTGTTTAACGTTCTCAGCCTCTGGCCTGATATCCAATTTTGCTTTATTTAATTGTTCTGCCAATTCAAAAATGACATCAAGAAATTCTGGCCGAGATTTATGCAGCCGTGTTTCTTTTTCTTTCTTTGTTTTATCCTCAGCTATTATATACAGATAGCCAGCAACACGTGAATCATCAGAGCAGATATCATTTGTATACCCTGGAATCCTACTCCACATTTCAGTTACCCAATCATTCATATCCTGCTTAATGTCCAACTTATCTTTCACAAAAGACATCCCCTGAAATGTCACCAATTCTCTGACATCTCTCTGACTCAGAATAGCTTCAGATTCGGCACCAGAATGGCTACATCTACTAGGAACACTTCTCACATCAGACATTTTCTGTATCTGTAAATGACAACAGCGCTTTCAGAACCAAGAAAATGACAATAAAATATCTATACTTGCACCATTATATTTTTCTATCTGTTTCAAATGTAGGCAAATCTTGGTGGGATCTCCGAAATATGTCAGAACTTTATCTGTGAGGAAATAATCCGTATACAATTCATGGAAACAGGCGGGATCTGGAATGAAGGAGATTCCCTACTAATTCTCACAAAGTAACCGACATCCCAGTTCTGTATTTGTGATAATTGGAAGACAAAATAAAACACAATAATGTGCAAAAATATATATTTATTAATAATATAAATCAGTGCAAAATGGGGATGAAATATAATAGGTGATGATAAATAATAAACAATACAAGATAACAGTACAATGATCTAATCCACAATAATGGGGAGAAATACAAGCCAGCAATTACTTCCAAATATTAATGAATTACATCCAACTGTCTGGAAATGTCGTGTAAGAAATCAGTAACTCAGCAACATGGGACAACAGATATACAAATCCCCCCCGTGATCTCTCTACACCCAGATATTCAACGCTCAACGTGTACCTTGCCATGACTTGATCTGGAATCCCATACACAGGCCAATCCAATCCGCTTACAATCTGAGATGAAGATGTAATGTTACATGAAGTAGTCTACCTTGTCATATATATACTGTATACATCCGGATAAACCATTGACTAGAAGCCAGAATCAGCTTCAGGGATATGTAAAATCAATCTTCCCCAGAGGAGGGAAATGATAATAATTTATACTGCAGGTAAAATGACGTCACATCCCCTCCTGTGCTCACCAGAACCGTTATCGGACTAAACAATGTATCTGGAGATATAAGGGGAGTACAAGTTATCTGAGGAAAATGAAAGTTCTAGTTCCCAATATGGACTGTATGGTGTCAGTGATGTCAGCTTTCAGTGCGCTCACTTCAGAGGGTGTCTGTGTCCGTCTGTTGTCCCTTGTCTCCTGTCTTGTGAGGTCTCTTTGGTGATGTGGTCTCCTCTCTATCCGTCTCTTACTTTTATCCCCCACATAACCCTAGGCGGGCAAAGCTTATCTTCACCTAAAAGTGACCTCAGACTAGGTGTCATTTCTCTATATAAAGATTTCAATGACCTGAAGGGGGCAGTATAGGATTGGGAAGGATTTGGGTCTTCTGGAACATGACAAGGGTTGACCTTTAACCTTGGCTAGTAAGGACATCACTACATTACCAGATAACGGCTTTTCTGACGGTTTGGTTTCAGACAAACTTGTACCAAAGTCACTGCAAATAATGTATTAAGTGATTCTGGAGAAGAGAAATCTACCTAAATATCCTACAAAAAGATGAGGTCATTATACTGAGACTTCTTATCTCACGTCTTCTGTAACATAACAACGTTGTCATACAATGAACTCAAACTGATACTTTATAATGAAAGAAATAGAATATTATTATTATTATTATACAGGATTTATATAGAGCCAACAGTGCTTTACAATATAATGGAAGGCAATACAGCAACAATACAGTTCAATACAAGAGGGATAGGAGGGCCCTGATCCTGGAGCTTACAATCTAAGAGGGAGGGGCTAGTGGTACAAAAGGTAGTAACTGTGGGGGATGGACTGGTAGGAGGAGTAGAAGATTCCAGTATTAGCTGAGGGCAGGATAGGCTTCCCTAAAGAGATCGGTTTTCAGAGATCGCTTAAAAGTGAGCAGAGTAGGCCATAGTCTGATAAATTGTGGTAGAGAGTTTCAGAGGATGGGGAAAGCTCTGGAGAAGTCCTGCAGATGAGCATGGGAGGAGGAGACAAGGGAGATAGAGAGTAGGAGGTCATATGCGGAGTGGAGAGTACAGTTTGGGTGATATTTGGAGACAAGATCGGTGATGTAATTTGGGGTGGAGTTATAAATGGCTTTATATGTTATTAATGTTTTTAATTTTATCCGTTGGGCAATGGGAAGCAAGTGGAGGGATTGGCAGAGAGGGGTGGAGGACACTGAGTGGAGGGATTGGCAGAGAGGGGTGGAGGACACTGAGTGGAGGCCAGTGGAGGGATTGGCAGAGAGGGGTGGAGGACACTGAGTGGAGGCCAGTGGAGGGATTGGAAGAGGGGTGGCAGATACAGAACGGTTAGTAATTGGATGAGTCTGGCAGCAGCATTCATGATAGACTGAAGAGGGGATAGCCTGCGATGAGGTCAGCCAATGAGGAGGGAGTTACAATAGTCAAGGCGAGATATAACAAGGGAGTGAATAAGTTGCTTAGTGGTTAAGAACGGGCGTATCTTAGAGATGTTGCGGAGGTGAAGTCTACAAGATTAGGACAGCGATTGGATTTGGGGGTGAAAGGACAGATGGGAGTCTAGGATTACACCTAGTACCCTGGCATGAGGGGAGGGATTGATGGGTGTATTATTGATCTTGATGGAGAAGTCAGGGGAGGGGGCACGGGCTGGGGGGAATACTAAGAGCTCAGTTTTGGAAAGATTGAGTTTGAGGAAGTGGAGTGACATCCATGCCGATATGTCACTTAGTAGGTTAGTAATGGGAGAGGAGACTGAAGGGGTGAGGTGAGGAGGAGACTGAAGGGGTGGGGTGAGAAGGAGACTGAAGGGGTGAGGTGAGGAGGAGACTGAAGGGGTGAGGTGAGGAGGAGACTGAGGGGGTGAGGTGAGGAGGAGACTGAAGGGGTGAGGTGAGGAGGAGACTGAAGGGGTGGGGTGAGGAGGAGACTGAAGGGGTGAGGTGAGGAGGAGACTGAGGGGGTGAGGTGAGGAGGAGACTGAAGGGGTGGGGTGAGGAGGAGACTGAAGGGGTGAGGTGAGGAGGAGACTGAGGGGGTGAGGTGAGGAGGAGACTGAAGGGGTGAGGTGAGGAGGAGACTGAAGGGGTGGGGTGAGGAGGAGACTGAAGGGGTGAGGTGAGGAGGAGACTGGGGGGGTGAGGTGATGTCTTGGACTCGGTCACTTACAGACCATTTACCGTGATCTACCAGTGAGCCAAATTAATATGAGAATACGTGCACGTGGAAGTAAGACACTGACACTTCGCAGTTTGCCAACTTCCTAAAAATTCTGTTTTATTGAGGAACTAACAGTATCATTTATAGGGCTTATGATGCAGGCAAAGCATATACATTGATTGGGTGAAAAGTCCACTGGGTTTCTGCGTGTTCGTCCATCCGTGTTGATATCTTCCAATCATTGTCCCCAAAGAGACTCATTCCCTTTTATGGGGGTTGTTTACATTAAAAGATACTTTTCTCCTGATGAGTCACCAAGGGTGAGACTCCGGATGAAGGCGCCATCTTAATTATCATCATTGTTCCGTCAACCTATATCTGATTGTTCACTTAAGAGAGTAAGGAATTTAAAGAGCAAGATACAGACAGTAGCAAGACTATAAAATTGTCATTTTACTGATCATCTAATAAAACGTGGACTGTCAATCACAATCCACTACAATCCCCCCTTAAAATGGCTATTTTATTCCTGACTGTCCCTATATCTTCTGATGTCCTAACTGCCTGGTGGCCCTCCCTCTGGAACTCTTTTAAGACGCATATAGAGCCCCTGAGTGGCTAATCCATCCCTAGAGTCTCGATACGTCCTGAGAAGGCCACAGTCAGGCACTATCTTTCCCTATTTATAGTTGTCTGTTAGGGGGGGAAATTTGTAGCATTCCCTTTTGTTTTTATAAGTCTGAAATATGATGATCAGGGGCTATAGTCTGTAAGGGAGTATAGGATTCTCTTTCTTCACGGGGGAGTTCAACATTGTTATAGTTCAGGAATGTAGGGGAGATCTCGTTCACAGCGTTTCCTATTAGCCTCTTAATGCAAGGGATCACACAGCAGGCGACTATTGCCATTAGAATGATAATACCCAGGATAACCACCCCCGCTTGGGCGAGGGCTTTCTGCCAGCCACTCAGCCATCCAAACCACTGATCCCAGGGATGTGTAATACCTGAGTTTTCCTTAAGCTCATTTGACAGGTCCTCCAACCTCTTGATGGCCAGTGTCACCTTCCCATTTGGGCCTGTGTTATCTGGGATATACGTACAGCAGGTCATGGTCTTTGGTATCATTTTACAGACCCCCCCTTTTTCAGCTAATAACATATCGAGTGTCATACGATTTTGAAAGACCATGTTAGAAGTAGCCTCCAACTGCTCTGCTATCCCCTTGAGGGCATCTCGTGTGTAGTTTACAAACCGTTGTTGATTATAGTAGATGTAGTTTATCCAATCTACATTCTTGTTCTCAGTGATGAAGAGGAATAGGGATTCAAATCCCGCGGCCACCTGGTCTCTGGCTTTGAATTCATCGGGTACCCCCCTTGGGACTCCTATCGCATCTATATAGACATGGGGGTCAAAACTCCCTTGTGGGGCACTTCGTTTGTGCTTGGTTGCATGGAGGGGGTTAGGCGGCCCCTTAAGTAATGGATCTGAGAGGATGTGCAATGGCATTATGGCATTGGCAAGGGTACATTCCCCTCTCCATTTCCCCATCAGTCGGGTCCTAATCTTCTGATCACCACAGATCCAGAATATATCCCCCAATGACATGACCTGGTTCTGGGTGAGATCTGACCGGGCTGTACTATAAGCAGCACAGAATCCCTTTGTGAAGTTCCCCAGAAACCTTCCTCCTCCCTCATAGTTGGCATAGCAGGTATAATTACCGGGATATATGGTTAAACCATTTGGGGCCTTTTCGTCTCCTTGGATTAAGGGGTAACGCTTCTTCCAGTCCTCACATAAAGACTGGTTCGTAGAGATGTTAGTATACAGGCTTAAGACACACTCCTCTATGGAATCTGGTAGGGTTAGTGGCACCGTCCCCAGATGTGGTCTGGCATGCCCACACACATAGCAGTTGGACTTATTATGCGAGTTTGCATTGTATCTCATCCATTCTAACCACAAATTAGTGTCTGAGAGGCCGGTTTCTACTGCTATAGTATCTTCGTATGTAGGGTTTGCTATGGCCACCATCTCTGCCAACGTTTTGATCTTTGGCATAAGTGGGTTATAGGTGGGAGCAGTATCTCTGGAAGATTTCCATCGGTTTGATCTATACATATCCCTTATCCAGAATTGTCCCATCACTCCCCCATGTCCCCAGTATCCCAACCAGTAAAGCCCCTCATCTCCTGGGCTGGGGTTCTCTATGGTGAGGGTGAGTGGCATAGTTCTCCCTGTTGGGTTTTCATATGAACATGTGCCTTTTTTAAATATAGTCAATCTATCAATTAGGCTCTTCCCATTTTTATCTTTGCGGTTTAAGGCACTTAGCGGTTTATACCCCCAGTCAGGCCCCGTATTCCATCCTACTGAGCCCCAGTATCTGCATTTGTCTCCCCAATAGTCATCCGTCACACATATATATATACTACTGGAGTGATCCTGATACGTAGTACACTGCCAAGGTTGTTTCGGACAAGGCGCTATGAAGCAAAAGTCAAAGGCAAAAGTGGCCACACGGGTGTTGGAAGAATTGTACCAAAATGTTATCAGGCCACTCTGTTCGGGTGTCCCACCTTCCCTTGTGATTGCCACTCTTTGTCCCCTACCCATTCCCGAAAGCACATACAAAAGGATATATGTGTATAGTCTCATGTTCTAGTTGTCTTCTGGGGGTGCAACTTTCTTGCAGTGAGAGGCGTGGATCCAGGTACTCTTTCCTTCTAGCTTCACTGAGGTGGCCGTCACCAGAAGCACCTGGAAGGGACCGTCATATCTGGGTTCCAATGTATGTTTCCGCAGAAACTTCTTGACCAAGACCCAGTCTCCAGGTTGCAAAGTGTGCGTTCCAGTGTCCGCCTCAGGATCTGGAATGGAGGAGAAAACTTGCGCATGGATATTAGTCAACACACGTGCCAAAGATATCACATACTTTGTCAATGAGTCAGACTGCAACTGTAATTGTTGAGGATAGTAGGTACCCAGTCTAGGGGCGGACCCAAACAAAATCTCATAGGGAGACAACCCATGACTTCCCCTTGGTGTGTATCTAACGCTGAAAAGAGCAATAGGCAAGCTGTCCGGCCATCCCATGCCTACCTCTTGGGCCATTTTTAACATTCTTGACTTCAGGACCCCATTTAGGCGCTCTACCTTCCCACTACTCTGGGGATGATAGGGTGTGTGAAACGCAAGTGTGACCCCCAGAGCCCCCCAGATCTCTTTCGTGACATTGGCAGTAAAAGCCGGTCCCTGATCGCTTTCAACCACCTCGGGCACTCCGTATCTGCAGACTATCTCCGTGAGCAGCTTCTTGGCAGTGGTTCTTGCCGTCTGGTTGGTTACTGCGAATGCCTCTGGCCATCCTGAGAACATATCCACCACCACTAGGGCATATTCAAATCGTCCACTTTTTGGCATCTGGATATGATCTATCTGGATCCTCTGAAATGGATATAGTGCCCTGGCCAGATGCTTGCTTGGAGGTTTCTCAGGTCTTCCAGGATTGCACTTGGCACATACAACACAAGACTTACAGAATCTGTCTGTGTAAGCCGTAATTCCGGGTGCCACATAGTATTTACTGATCAAAGAGTTCATTAGCATCTTGGACAGGTGTGACGCTCCATGTGCCCACTGCACTGTTGCCGGATATAAGGATCTGGGAAGCAAAACCTTCTTCCCCACCACCCACAATCCTTTGTCCTCAACTGCTCCTTTCTGCATCCATTCCTTCCTTTCTTCTTCTGAAGCATTATCCTGGGCTTCCTGGAGTTGGTTGTCCTTGGGCTGATGAATTAGCACAGGCATCACCTCACTGCACATCTCTTCATCCTCTTCCTGCACCCTGACCGCAGCTTGCTTAGCAGCCATGTCTGCCAGATGATTTCCTTTTGCTTCCATAGTGGTCAATTTACCGTGGGCCTTCACCTTCAGTATGGCCACTTGGGCTGGTAGTAAAAGTGCTTCCATAAGGTGGTTGATCGCCTTTCCATGCTTTACAGGAGTCCCAGCTGCCGTGAGAAAGCCCCTCATTTTCCAGATTAGGCCAAAATCAAGTGCAACCCCCAGTGCATATCTGGAGTCCGTGTAAATGTTAGCTGTCTTTCCGTTTGTTAATTCACAGGCTTTGGTGAGGGCCCTTAGTTCAGCCTCTTGTGCAGACATAAAAGGTGGAAGAGGTCTAGCTTGCAGTACCATTGTGTCGGTAGTCACAGCATATCCAGTGTGGTAGGTGCCAGCATTATCTGCAAAGCGGGATCCATCCACAAAAAGTATTAAGTCAGGATTTGATAGGGGCGTATCATGGACTGTTGGTAGGTGTGTAGTTTCTGCCTGCATAAGTTCCAAACAGTCATGTACCACATCCTCTGGTGCCACGTCTTTGGTGTCTTCTTCTGCTTCGTCTACCCCCCCCCCTGGAAGAGGGAGAAGAGTTGCAGGGTTTATCTGGGTGCATCTGACCAGGGTGACATGATCAGGTAAAAGAAGGGAGCCTTGCAGTCGCAGATGCCTGGCGGCAGATAGATGTTTTGGTTGGGTTTGGTTCAGTATTGCGGTAATGTCATGGGGGGCCAGAAGTGTGAGTGGATGTCCTAAGACCAAATCTGCCGTTTTATCCAGAAGAAGATGAGAAGCAAAAACAGCCCTCAGACAGGAGGGACCACCTCGTGCAACCGGGTCTAGCCTGCAGGAGTAATAACCCAGAGGCCGGAGGCGACCCCCATGGCGTTGTGCCAGAACTCCTGTTGCATGACCCTGTCTCTCAGCCACAAAAAGCTTGAAGGGCTCATCATAATCTGGTAGACCTAATGCAGGTGCAGTGGAGATGGCTTTTTTCAGGCGATGGAAATCAAGTACAGCTTCTTCTGTCAGGGAAAAGGGTTCAGATTTCAGGGCATCATAAAGGGACTGCATCAAGACGGAAGCTTCTGGGATCCAGGAACGACAATAGGAAACCAACCCTAGAAAAGCATGCAGGGTTTTTGGTCCCTGAGGTATTGGGACATTCTGGATAGCCCGTACTCTATCCGGTGTGAGGTGACGAGTGGCTTGGGAAATGCAATGTCCCAAGAAAATGACAGAAGTTTGGCACCACTGTAACTTGTCCTTAGAAACCTTGCAGCCCTGTTCAGCCAAGTGGTGGAGGAGGCTCAGAGAGGCGATTTTTCCTTCAGAATGGTTGGTGGCACATAGGAGCAAGTCATCCACATATTGGAGCACTATGACTTCCGGGTGTGACTGTTGCCAGGTGCTGAGGATAGATGTCATGGCCTTTGTAAATTGGCTTGGCGAATTTTGGGCCCCTTGGGGCATAACTCTCCAGGTATACTGTCGGCCAGCATGGGTAAAGGCGAAGAGATACATGCAAGAGGGGTCCAGCGGAACACTGAAGAAGGCATTGGCCAAGTCAATAACTGTGAACACTTGGGCTGTGGGAGGTACCCCTGCAAGCAGGGTGTGGGGGTTTGGTACAATGGGGGTTTCCAAAATAGTTGCCTCATTGACTGCTCTCAGATCTTGAACCATGAGATATTTGGTGGGCTCACCTTTTGGAGTTTTTTTCTTCACTGGGAAAAGGGGTGTATTGCATGGGGACACACAGGGAATTAATGCCCCATTTTCCAGAAGTATATTGACTTGTTTGGAGATGGCGTCCATCTGGGCTTGCTTCAGAGGGTATTGAGGCTTCCGTGGCAATGGTGCTCCAGGCTTAAGCTGGACTAACACTGGAGCAACTTTCAGATGGCCAATATCCTCAGGGCCGGTGGACCAAAGAGTGAGTGGCAGCTCCTGTAAGGCCTGTTCTACATGGTCTGGCAAGGGGTGGCCTGAAACTTCCTGTAGAGACATCATCAGTGGTAATGAACATAGAGCCGAGGTGTCTTCCTCTCCCAAGGGGGTGGAGAGCTGAATGGTGCCATCTGGTTGGTAGGATATAGTTGCTTGCAACCTGGACAAGACATCAGCTCCCAGCAGATTCAACGGGCAAGTATTTGACACCACAAAACGAGACAGAAGATTGGGTAAGGTGCCGATATGTAGAGGTTTTGTAAGCCAACTGCGTTGTGGGCAGCCGTCTACTCCAACGCAGGAAACATCAATGTTTGAGAGGTATGTTTCATTGGGTAAATCTTCTCTCCGCAAAACGCTTCTGGCTGCACCTGTGTCCACTAAGAATTGTGTAGGATGTCCCTCGATGGGGACAGTGACCTTTGCTAGGGGCCCACTAGCACAATATCCATGAGAAGAAACTGTCATAAGGGGAGTGGACACAGGTTTGCCCCTGTCCTATTGGAGAAGGTTTAGATGTTCTTGGGTAGGACCTGTGCGTGGGGGTCCTGGAAGCGGTGGAGGTGGTGGCATTGCAGACTCTTCCCACCCTGAGTTGTAGTCATTGGGTCGTCGTGAACGTCTGGGAGCTCTGCATTCCCTTCTGAAATGTCCTGGTTTTCCACAGTTGAAGCAGATAAGTGGGTTTCTTCTGGAGACCTGCTCTCCAGCCGACAACATGAGTGGTGCCGGCTTCCGGGCCACCTGGGCGGTCTCTAGACCTTTTGCCACCAATAGCAGTATATCCAGGTGGAGGGTACGGTACTCTGGACGGGCAGTGATCAAACCCTTGCGAACAGACTCCTTTAGTCCTGATACAAATGCAGAGGCCAGCATTTGAGTATGTACCTTGTTATGGACACTGAATCCCAGGTCTGTAAACACCTGTGTTAGTCTGGTATGGAACTTTTCCACCGACTCAGTCTTGTCTTGGGTAATGTCCTGCAATGTGGTTGCCTGGTCCGCCAGTCTCTCTCTGGCCCACTGCTGCAACTGGTCACAGAAAGAAATTCCCGAGGCATAAGTGGTGTCCTCATTTGGCTTTACTCTGGTGAGATCCTTTTCCATTATAGGCCAATATGCATCCCCAGCCTTGATCTCACACAGACTGACCAAATCCCTCCAGGCTGTGGAATAGGTCTTGTGGATCTGGGCTATGCGCCGGTAAAAAGGCATCGGGTGTTTCTCCGGGTCCGGGAGAGTTGTGACTAGTGCGGAGGCTTGGGATGGAGTGAAGGCCACATACATGATAGGAGCATCAGGTAGGTTGGGCACCGGGCGGGGATGGTCTCCTTCAGATCCTTGGGGGCGATAGACAGGATTGTGGTAAGTGGAAGAAAAGGGATGAGGTGCTGAGTCTGCTTCCATTCCAGACTCATACATAGATAATTTTTGACGTTGGGGTTGTGTGGTTGGGGGAAGTTGAACGAGTGGTTTGCTTTCTGGACCATGGCCTTCTGAGAACGGATCATTCTGTTGGGAACGAATGGAAACAGCATCATCCTCTCGGGTACCCTGGCGGACTGCCGCAGCCACTGTCTTTTCTTGAGCCCATCCTCTTCTGTCTGGCAGAGAGGTAGGGGTTACCACATCTGTAAAATTCCAGCCCTGCCATTCTGTGGGTGTCTTCAGTTCAACTTGGTCTGAAGCCTCTGTTTGTTTTGGTGGTGGTGGTACTACAGGCATTAGGGGTGTGTGGAGGGCCGAAGGTGGTTGGGAGCCAGAGACAGTAAGCACTGGGCACAAGGTGGTAGCTGGTATGAGGTGTGTATGGTGTATCGGTGTACTAAGCCCAGAGTCAACATGGCTTCCGGTGGCCTCACTGGGCGCCGCCATCTTTGAAGAGGGCGGAAGCGGAAGGGGCGGAGGCGGAAATGGAGGTGACTGAGTTGGAAGCATCGGATGTTGCATAGTCAGCTTCCGGTCACATCCCTTGCAAATCTCCTCCCACCCCGGATTCTTAACTGAACACCCCTTACATATCCGGAGGTTCTGACTACACGGTATGCAAAAATCTGGACTCTCGGGGTAGGGCCTTCCTGTATTTCCACATGCCTCGCACCTCCAGGACGGGCCATCATCATAGGGGGGCGGCGCCTTGCTGGGCGCATCTCCTTTCCTGTAATATACATATACAACTCCCCTGTCCTGATCCAGTTTTTGCTCCACCCACCCCTCCTGATGTAGGGTGCGGGCCACATTAAACCAAGTTTCTGCTGTCTTTAACATGTTATATTTCAGTAGAAGCCCTTTCTTCTCTTTACACAGCTTTCTCCAGTCCTCCGCCTGCAACCTCCCACCGTTCTTACATGTTCCACCCAGCTTGTTTAACTGTTTTAACTTTTTTACATACTCTGGTCCCTCTCTCTCCTCCACCAGTTCACAAGCAAACGAACTGTTCTCTGGCTTTATAAGTTTCTGTCCCATTTCGTTTTACTTCCCTCCCGGGGACCCCAAGGTGGTCCCCAAAGCCGTCACTCTGTTCTGAAAGTGCTGTGCCGTGAGACAGTGGAACCCGCGCAGCACTTTGCCCCCCCCCTTCTTCTCCTCCAGTAACTTCCCTATTTTTCAGCTACACTGAGAATAATGTACATTAACCCTGTAAACCAATATATCAGGATCTACGATTGACACCGTACCACTACTTGTAGTACTTTCACGAATCCCCACTCTTTCGTGGTGTACACCAAACATTAATCCACATACACAGTGTGATCATGACATAGTATTTCAGACACGCCTGTCGGGAGTAAAATGTTTTTTTTTTTTTTTTTTTTTTCCTTTTTCCCCCACAAGCCAATCCCTGGCTGTGGTTATTTTTTCCCTCGAGTCACCATTACTGCGACTACGAGTTTCCCCTCGACAGTCACCACGACTGCGAGTGCCCGGCACCCTCTCTCAAATCAGAGTGTTTCCTGTCCACTCCTGACGAGGAATATTTTGCCGTAATTCTCCCCTCCCTCACAGGCGCATCAACAACAACCCAACCAATCACACTGGTACACACAGACAACCAGACAACAAGACAACACAAAAGACAAGACATATCACACTGGTAGATGACGTTACACTGACAGGTGGGTTCAAAGGAGCCCCGGGCAAGTATACCTGTCACTTTGCTGATCAACGGACAGCCAGACGGGTGAGTAGTCCCGCTGAGCAATTCCAGACTACGCAGGTAAGGAATTATTAGACATAAAAATTCACTTACCGCTTTTGGAGGTGATCAGTCTCCGCGTCTGGAATGCTCCACGGTCCCCCTCATCCACTCTGGGTCGGGCTGAGCCGGTGTTCAGAACCCGGGCCCCACGCTGGGCGCCAAATGTCTTGGACTCGGTCACTTACAGACCATTTACCGTGATCTACCAGTGAGCCAAATTAATATGAGAATACGTGCACGTGGAAGTAAGACACTGACACTTCGCAGTTTGCCAACTTCCTAAAAATTCTGTTTTATTGAGGAACTAACAGTATCATTTATAGGGCTTATGATGCAGGCAAAGCATATACATTGATTGGGTGAAAAGTCCACTGGGTTTCTGCGTGTTCGTCCATCCGTGTTGATATCTTCCAATCATTGTCCCCAAAGAGACTCATTCCCTTTTATGGGGGTTGTTTACATTAAAAGATACTTTTCTCCTGATGAGTCACCAAGGGTGAGACTCCGGATGAAGGCGCCATCTTAATTATCATCATTGTTCCGTCAACCTATATCTGATTGTTCACTTAAGAGAGTAAGGAATTTAAAGAGCAAGATACAGACAGTAGCAAGACTATAAAATTGTCATTTTACTGATCATCTAATAAAACGTGGACTGTCAATCACAATCCACTACAGTGAGGAGTAGAAAGATAGATTTGTGTGTCATCAGCATAGAGATGGTACTTAAAGCCATGGGAGTTTATCAATATCCCCAATATATCAATATGTATTCATTGTTAAACCATTTCATATAAATATATGTATGTGGAAATGGAATCTAGTAATATAAACCTGGATGACATAAGTAAGCAAGCATTCACTTCATGTAATACTAATAATAATACAAGTGACATTTTTGGATCAGATATTCCTGTCACATAATAATAACACCATATACAATGTAAGGTATAATATGCACTCTTTCCAGAGGATCATGGGAAATAATCATTGTGACCAGTTCTTGTGTCCTTTGTCCAATCTAGACATGGACTCATCCATTTATCTTACCACTTGGTGTCATGTCTAGTCTTCATCTTGTAGCCGTCTGATCCCACCATACCCCCCCCAGATTTATAACCTGGGAACATAAGCTGTAACCACCTTGGAATGCTCTTAGAATCTGTGTTCAGAAACCATGAAATAGAATATACAGAACAAAATGGCTTCCAGCATGTCCATGTAGAGATGATAAGTTCAGCCTTCCTGGTTCATTCTGTGAGCCAGAACAGTTCTGACAACCTGGTGATCTATGATTGGCTCATAACCTTGTGTGGTGGTAACCTATAGGCACCTGGTGATCTACGATTGGCTCATATCCCTGTAGGGTGATAACCTGTAGGCACCTGCTGATCTATGATTGGCTCATAATCCTGTGTGGTTTTATCCTGTAGGCACCTGCTGATCTACTATTGGCTCATAACCTTGTGGGGTGGTAACCTGTAGGCACCTGCTGATCTATGATTGGCTCATACCCCTTTGTATCCTGATCAGATGATGATTGCGGCACTCCCAATGTTGTTCATGTAATGGAGTGCACAGTGTGTTCCATCCAAGAAGGGCAGCAAGGTAGAAGCCGGCAATTACAGGCCAGTGAGTCTAACATCGGTGGTAGTCAAGTTAATGGAATCACTCCTGAAAGGAAGGATCATTGATCATCTAAAAACACACAACTTGCTGGATCCAAAGCAGCATGGCTTTACTGAGGGCAGACCATGGCAGACTCATCTGATTGGACTTTTTGACTATATCACCAATGTTTTGGACCAGGGTGGTGCTGTGGACATAGAGTATCTTGATTCCAGCAAGGCATGTGATACAGTTCCACATAATGATCTAATACAGAAGTTGGACAAGCTAGGACTTAGCCCTTGGGGGGTTCAGTGGATGTGCAGCTGGATAAAGGAGAGATACCAGAGTGTGGTTGTAAATGGGGATCAATCAGAACAGAGAGCAGTCACTAGTGGTGTACCCCAAGGCTCTGTACTGGGAGCTGCTCTGTGCAATCTATATGTAAGTGATAGAACTAAAGGGTTGTTGGGTTAGGGGATGTCTCTTTGCTGATGACACAAAGGCGTGTAATAGGGAGGATATCCCTGGAGGTGACTGTAACATGGAACAGGATTTGGCATTGCAGGAAGATTGGTTAAAAAGTGGAAATTGCAGTTCAATGTTTCTAAATGTAACATAATGCACCTAGGGAAAAACATCCCTTCAGAGAGTACAACATTGGGGGTACAGTGTTGGCCAGCACTTCAGAAGAAAAGGATTTGAGGGTACTTATTTCAGACAATTGCAAAATGAGCAAACAGTGTGGCCAGGCAGTAAGGAAAGTGAATAGAATTCTAGGATGCATCACTAGAGGAGTCACCGGCAGGAGGAAGGAGTTCCTCATTCCTCTATATAGGTCTTTATATCACTAGAGGGGTCACCGGCAGGAGGAAGGAGGTCCTCATTCCTCTATATAGATCTTTATATCACTAGAGGGGTCACCGGCAGGAGGAAGGAGTTCCCGATTCCTCTATATAGATCTTTATATCACTAGAGGGGTCACCGATGGGAGGAAGGAGTTCCTCATTCCTCTATATAGATCTTTATATCACTAGAGGGGTCACCAGCAGGAGGAAGGAGGTCCTGATTTCTCTATGTAGATCCTATCACTAGAGGGGTCACCGGCAGGAGGAAGGAGGTCCCGATTCCTCTATATAGCTCTATATATCACTAGAGGGGTCACCGGCGGGAGGAAGGAGGTCCCAATTCCTCCATATAGATCTTTATATCACTAGAGGGGTCACCGGCGGGAGGAAGGAGGTCCCGATTCCTCTATATAGATCTTTATATCACAAGAGGGGTCACCAGCAACCTCATTTAGAATACTGTGTCCAGTTCTGGAGACCTCACTTACATAAAGGTATTTATGAAGTACATGAATGAAGAACATAGGGAAATGACCTCCAACTAACTTGAGGAAAGTTCAAAACTAATCTCAGAAAGTATTATTTTACTGAAAGAGTAGTTGATGCTTGGAGTAAACTTCCAGTAGAGGTATTGAGCCAGTGACAAATCACAGAGATCATCACAATAGTACTCAATGAATGGCTATGAATGAAAGCCATTCATTGTATACAACTGTCATATGATCACTGTGATTGGTCATAGCAATCACATGGTACTGGGCTGGTCTGGTACAATGATCTGTCATCTGGTGGACACAGCAGGTGACATATCAAGATACAGCAGAGCCACTAGACTTGGAGGACTTCATATGATGTCCACCCAGGATGGGAGAGATCCCGCTCAGCTGTCATTCTGCTATAGGCCTGGTGGGAAGCAGTTCATTACAGGGGACACTGTACAGGTTCTATATGTAGTCTCGGGGGTCCCTGTGGAAGTCCATGTGTGGACATTTCTACCTATGATAAATGACAGGCTAAACCCACCTGGAGACTTTCTCCACACCTGGAGTGTGTTGAGTTCTTGGAGAACGTCTACACAGTGTTTCCAGATTGGCTTTATCACCCCAACGAGCTCGCTCCAGTTCATGGATGTCATCATTATGTTTGGAGGATCTCACCAGTCAGGAGCCTTTCCTGTCATCCTACATGTTCCCTTCTGAGGATTGTTCTATCCTTCCAAACAAATGTATGAAATCATGGATGAGTCCTCCTTCTATGTGATCTAGAAGATCTTCAATCACAATGTCTTTATGGATGAAGTGGATGGCCCAGTTTATATATTATTTATTGCTTTACAGCTTTATTCCCTCCAGGATTCATTCTTTATTTATAGAACCATTCAAGGAAGTGTTCTTACTGTGAGAGATCTCCACCACCATTCCTCTGTGACCATTACATCCTTGTCATTTATGTCTAACATCCTCATTATCAGTGGATTGATAGATATTCTTATACTTTAGGATGTATTTTTGCATTTTTTTTACCCAAAAAGATCTGTTTTGGAGGTTTCTGTTTTATTAGGTATTTTGTTTTTATCTTGTGTTCTGTGTCTTTAAGACTTTTCTATCTGTAGTAAAATATCTTTTTTAAACAGTTGGTTGCATAAGAGTTAGATTTATTGTTTCTTACTTTTTTTAGTTCTTTTTGAACGTCCCTGGTATCTCTGTAAGGTAGATACAATGCAGGAATGGTTATTAGGGATGTTTCTTGGGGCTGCAGTTCCTCTGAACTCCACAAGATGGGGATCTCATTTCTCTCCAGACAGAACTTCTCTATGGAATACAGACAGGAAGTGATGTCAGGTATAGACATGAAGTGATGTCAGGTACAGAGAGGAAGTCATCTGGAATAAAGATAGGAAGTTCCATACCTTAGAAATCGGCAAGGAGATGTTGATGGACATGGCAGAAGATGAGGTAATAAGATGTTATTTCTTATTTACACCCAGTAACCCCCATCATGTCCGTCCTCTTCCTCCATAGTCACGTCCGTCGTCTTTCTCCATACTCACGTCCGTCCTCTTTCTCCATAGTCACGTCCGTCCTCTTCCTCCATAGTCACGTCTGTCCTCTTCCTCCATAGTCACGTCCGTCCTCTTCCTCCATAGTCACGTCCGTCCTCTTCCTCCATAGTCACGTCCGTCTTCTTCCTCCATAGTCACATCCGTCCTCTTCCTCCATAGTCACGTCCGTCCTCTTCCTCCATAGTCACGTCCGTCCTCTTCCTCCATAGTCACGTCCGTCCTCTTCCTCCATAGTCACGTCCGTCCTCTTCCTCCATAGTCACGTCCGTCCTCTTCCTCCATAGTCACGTCCGTCCTCTTCCTCCATAGTCACGTCCGTCCTCTTCCTCCACAGTCACGTCCGTCCTCTTCCTCCACAGTCACGTCCGTCCTCTTCCTCCACAGTCACGTCCGTCCTCTTCCTCCACAGTCACGTCCGTCCTCTTCCTCCACAGTCACGTCCGTCCTCTTCCTCCACAGTCACGTCCGTCCTCTTCCTCCACAGTCACGTCCGTCCTCTTCCTCCACAGTCACGTCCGTCCTCTTCCTCCATAGTCACGTCCGTCCTCTTCCTCCATAGTCACGTCCGTCCTCTTCTTCCATAGTCACGTCCGTCCTCTTCTTCCATAGTCACGTCCGTCCTCTTCCTCCGTAGTCATGTCCGTCCTCTTCCTCCATAGTCATGTCCGTCCTCTTCCTCCATAGTCACTGTGACGTCTTTTATCTCCAGCAGATGATGATACACACATATATAGTGTGGGAACCCAGATTACCCCCTTCAGGGGCAGAACATTCCCCCACTTCCGGGGCCGGAACATTCTCCTCATTGTGGAGATAAATTCTAGTAATATGGTCCTCTAAACAAACAGCACTGACAATAAATAGACAAGACAAGGACCATCCTGACCATACATGGCCTACAAAGGGCAATGATGACACTACACAGGCAGCCAATGGGCAATCATTACACTATGCAGCCAACACAATGATGGAGTGCCGGGGTCAGGAGTATGGAGCATAGAGCCCCTTACATTGCTGCTCAGGAGGAAGGAAACATTCCCCAGCCGGCCATGAAGAATATGTTCCATCATTGGTGTCAGAGGGAGGAATACTGAGGGGTCTGAGGGAAGTAGAGGAGCTGAAGGGTCTCTCAGGGGTTACTGAGGATGAGGGACTTTAGGTCCCCTAAGGGGTAGTGGAGCTCAAGAGCTTTGAGGGGGTAGAGTAGCTGAAGGAATCTGGGTGGATAGGGTTGGCGGGGAGCAGGGCTTTGAGGGAAGAGAAGATTGTCAGGCTCAGGGGGACACTGAGGTAGGGAGGGGGCTCTTAGTCTCTGCTTACTCTCCCACATGAATTTACTTTCCAGACCTCCTTACAGAACTCCTACCAGGAAAGGAAGACAACCTTCACCTTCTTATCATCTCACTGGTCAAATATTATTTTCCAGTATACCAAGTGGAATGAAAAAGGACAATCCTTCATCCCTTGGTGGGCACTTGTTCTTAGAGGTCTGTTGGTGCATTATTCACTAGAAAGTAGTCAGCATTCAGTGCTGAACATCTTCTGGAGACACTCCAATACCTCCCATGACACAGGCTCTGGCAGTGCCCGGTGCTGGAATTCAGAGCCTCAGGTACCCACCGCCTCTCTGTACAATGTCCTGGATACTACAGTATACTTGGCAATGAAGAGAAGTAACCCCTCCCTTATGTTCTCCTTCTACCCATTATGAGCTGTCATTGGAGGGAAGAGAACAGATTCCTCCCCCACAGCTAACTACTTCACCAGCACCATCCTCCTGCTATCCAATCCCTTCTCTTATGGCAGAGAGTGACAGTGACATCACTCCTGTCAGTCAGCAGGCTGCCAGAGATTGGAGCCTTGCAGTCAGAGTTCTGGCTATTAAAGTCAGCAAATCCGGCCAAAAGTCAGCAAGTTCCCCTTCCTGGACCTCATGATGAGCCGACATTGACCTCACAGCACTGCCTCAGAGCAAACAAGTCATAGGAAGGTGTGAAAAATATACAAATAAAGTGCTTCACTTTTCCACTCCAACCTCAATGCGTGCTCGTGTGACACTCTAGTGTATCTATCCATAAGTGCCTAGAGTGCCTCCTCACCTCCTTAACTCGACCCCTAGGGCCCACAACTCTTTTTACAGCAGGCTCTTCACACCATAAAGAATCATAAACAACTGGCTCCAATGGCTCCACTTAGTCTCCACTGACAGATCAGGTTCCCCCTCAGGTAATGGTCACCGTAGTGAAGCTGAAAGGTACATGGTATGTATCAGGGCCATAGAGGAGTAAACAGAAGAGACCTCCATAGTGTGATACTATTTACTGATTTATAACAAATTAGAACACCAAATGAACACTCACGTTTCAGCTGGTACAGACAAGCGGTTTCCCATGTGCTATGGGTGTACTGTGGGACACTGAGTGTATGAAGACGGCGTGTACCGGAAGTGTGTCAACCGGAAATGCGTCATTGCGCTCTACGCGTTACTCCACGATTACCACGTGGCTTCCTCAGGATATCACAATTGGTGACATGGTCTTCTATTTATAATTCAATGAGATGTCAATTTTATATACATTGAGAAAGGTCTGATACTTCTGGTGATCACCCACTGTATGCAGCTTTGTGGGTATAGGAATTTCCTTCCAGTGTATGCACATTTCTATGTATACATTTTATACATCCATGGAAGCTATCCACAGGAACACAAATATAGGGACTTCACATTAATCTGCAGAATAATAAGATTCACATAGGAGAGCGCTTAATGTACTAGGGAAAATGGCTGCCGGATTAGGAATTAGACTACAACAAAATGGAAGAGGAGTCTCCACCCTACTTTGGCTGATTGACATCTCAATGAATTATAAATAGAAGACCATGTCACCAATTGTGATATCCTGAGGAAGCCACGTGGTAATCGTGGAGTAATGTGTAGAGCGCGGTGATGCATTTCCGGTTGACGCACTTCTGGTACACGCCATCTTCATACACTCAGTGTCCCACAGTACACCCATAGCACATGGGAAACCGCTTGTCTGTACCAGCTGAAACGTGAGTGTTCATTTGGCGTTCTAATTTGTTATAAATCAGTAAATAGTATCACACTATGGAGGTCTCTTCTGTTTACTCCTCTATGGCCCTGATACATACCATGTACCTTTCAGCTTCACTACGGTGACCATTACCTGAGAGGGAACCTGATCTGTCAGTGGAGACTAAGTGGAGCCAGTTGTTTATAATCCCCTATGGTGTGGAGAGCCTGCTGTTAGAGTTGTGGCCCCTAGGGGTCGAGTTAGGGAGGTGAGGAGGCACTCTAGGCACTTACGGAGAGATACACTAGAGGGTCTCACGACCACGCATTGAGGTTGGAGTGGAAAAGTGAAGCACTTTATTTGTATATTTTGCACACCAATTTTTGCACATATTGGTCTGCACTACATTGTGGACTTTATTCTTGTCATTTGATATTTATATGTTAATTAATTTTGTGGTTTATGAGCACCAGTCACTTTATTATTGAGTATATTGAGTGACACCCTACTTGTATATCCCTCTATTGTAATTGGGGGGATTTCTTTTTGGCACATTTTGTGAGGTCATTAGACCTGTCATTTGCACACCATCACAAGTGTGGAATATTAGCACCAGTCACTGTGATTTATTATTGTGTTTATCTTTTTATGTAGATTTATGTATTTGATTTATTTTCTTATATTGCACTTTTTAATTATCTCAGTTTATTATTGATATATGTTTTTTTTTATATGTGTATTTATGATTATTGCATATGTATAGCGTTTCACCATTATTTTATATATATTGTACATCCTTTGGTATAAGGTAAGGGTGGTAGCAGCTTGAACGTGCATATTTCATTTATCTTATTTATCACCTGTGGATGGCAGGGGGATTTTCACCAAAAGTCATAGAAAGGATCGTATTTATCATTCCTTGTCTGCAGATCTGAAACTCATCAAAACCAGTTCAGAGAACAAACAAACCCAACAGAGAAAAGGGGATTTCTGCTTCGGCAGATCAAGAGGGTCCCCGGACCTCCAAGATGTAGCAAATACTGAACAGTCCAAACTAAATGTCTTCCCATGGGGGGAGTAATTCTTCAATGTCCAGCAACCCTCCTATTCCCCCCTCACATCCACATCCTATTATTGTGTGACCAATACCATCCAAATCATTCTTACTTTCATTTCCCAAAGTTATCGGTCTACAAGGAGACCTGTATAGATCACATGATGGCACCAATGAGGATGGAGGAGGACCGGAGTCACATGACTGAGAAGATACTAAACCTCACCCTGGAGATCATCTACCTGCTGACCGGAGAGGTGAGGAGGATTCTGGGAGGTCACATGACATCACTCTTATCTCTATTAATAAAACACAGACCTGACCGGAGAGGTGAGGAGGATTCTGGGAGGTCACATGACAACACTCTTATCTCTATTAATAATACACAGACCTGACCAGAGAGGTGAGGAGGATTCTGGGAGGTCACATGACATCACTCATCTCTATTAATAAAACACAGACCTGACCGGAGAGGTGAGGAGGATTCTGGGATTCTAACATGATATTCCTATTGGTTCCTCAATACAGAGATTTCCTCTTCTGAAGTCAGGTGATCATATGACCATCACAGTGCCTCCATGTGACTCCCTAAATCCTGAGAGACACAACATGCAGAAGATTCTAGAAGTCACCAAGAAGATGATGGAGCTGCTGACAGGAGAGGTGAGCGGTGCCGGGAATTCTGGGACATTCTCCAGTAACAGACAAGGGATGTGTCTGGATGGTGACTGTATCATTGTGTGTGTCAGGTTCCTATAAGGTGTCAGGGTGTCACTGTCTATTTCTCCATGGAGGAGTGGGAGTATTTAGAAGGACACAAGGATCTCTACAAGGACGTCATGATGGACAATCAGCCGCCCCTCACATCACCGGGTAAGAGGAGACTTTATTGTAAAGGAGAGAGCAGTACGGAGGATCCACCTAGATCCCCCATCATCTGATAAACACATAGAAACAATGGATTCAGTCAGTGTGTGTGTTTCCTACAGATGGATCCAGTCATGGGAACCCACCAGAGAGATGTCCCCGTCCTCTGTATTCCCGGGATTCCACACAGGAAGGTCACACCATCCCTCACCATCATCAGGTAGATGATGACAATTATTGGTAGTTGTGATTTATACACAGCATGTTTGTTACAATGAATGTTTTATTATATCTTTCAGAGTGGAATCCTCGGGGATGATAATATTGATGTTAAAGAAGAGTATAAAGAGGAGGATGAGGAGTATGGAGTGATGGAGGAGTTTTCAGAAGGACACAAGGATGTTATGGAGCCACCTAATACCAGGAACCCACCAGAGAGATGTCCCCGTCCTCTGTATTCCCGGGATTCCACACAGGAAGGTCACACCATCCCTCACTATTGCAAGGTTGGTGGGATGGAGAATCTAGAACATGGACTCATAGAGACAATGTGTGGATATTTTATGTGAGCTTATATTTTACAGATGATATTTTCTCTCCTTCTCTTGATTTAGAGTGGAGATCCAATCGATATAGAATTTGAGGTGAAAGCAGAAGAAGAAGAGGCGTATGTGAGGGATGATCAGCAGTCTATGGAGGAGGATGGAATAACGGGGACATTTATAGAGGAGGACACTCCTACAGAGATCAGCACAGGTGGGTCATGAACACTAAATCCATTCCTCCACCCATACTGCTCACTGATTGGTCCAGAGTAGGGCGGGGACTGGGTGATATCAGCCTGTAATCCCCTGGTCACTTTCCTGAGCTGTGTTCCCCGTCCTGTATTCCTGGATTTCTCTCGGATAATCTTCCTTCTCTGTGCTGCAGACACAATTTATGTATCTAGACTGGATTTATGGAGATTCTGGGGATCAGCTGGCAGCAAAATGTTCATTTTCACTTTAGACATTGCTCTACCTAGGCACCTGGGGTGTGTGCTTTAAGTCTTTTACTCCATGCCCGGGTCTAGTAAGATCTCTGACAGAACAATTCTCCCAGGGTTCCTTGCTCTGTGGTCTGCTGGCTGTGCCTGGTGGAGGGATATGTCTGTAGTGTCTCAGACCCAAGTCACTGAGTGCAGTCTCAGGAGATGGGAGGCAGCGGTGTGGGATCTCTGCAACTTGTCTACAGTAAACAATCTTCCCCTGATTGCTGAGTACCAATATTATGAGACCTGACCCTTACACTATATAATTTATATTGTACATTACATCCTCCTGACCCCTGCACTATATAATCTATGTTGTACATTACATACTCCTGACCCCTGCACTATATAATCTATGTTGTGCATTACATCCTCTTGACCCCTGCACTATATACTCTGTTGTGCATTACATACTCCTGACCCCTGCTCTATATAATCTGTTGTACATTACATTCTCCTGATGCCTGCACTATACATTCTATGTTGTGCATTACATACTCCTGACCCCTGCACTATATACTCTATGTTGTACAGTACATACTCCTGACCCCTGCACTATATAAATTGTTGTGCATTACATACTCCTGACTCCTGCACTATATACTCTGTTGTACATTACATACTCCTGACCTCTGCACTATATACTCTATGTTGTACATTACATCCTCCTGACCCCTGCACTATATACTCTATGTTGTACATTACATACTCCTGACCCCTGCACTATATACTCTATGTTGTACATTACATCCTCCTGACCCCTGCACTATATACTCTATGTTGTACATTACATACTCCTGACCCCTGCACTATATACTCTATGTTGTACATTACATACTCCTGACCCCTGCACTATATACTCTATGTTGTACATTACATACTCCTGACCCCTGCACTATATACTCTATGTTGTACATTACATACTCCTGACCCCTGCACTATATACTCTGTTGTACATTACATACTCCTGACCCCTGCACTATATACTCTATGTTGTACATTACATACTCCTGACCCCTGCACTATATACTCTATGTTGTACATTCCATATTCCTGACTTCCGCTCTCCCCCTCCCCCCACTGCTATTTATACACATAATATGGATTCTCTTTTGTTCCCCCCATTTCCTCCCAGCTGGACATTTTATATCGGATGATGTGATTGGAGCACAGACTTTTACATGGTCATAATAATGTGATAACATCCTCCAACTTTGGTCCCTTAAACAGAAAGTGATAATGAGGGAGGAGTCAATACCCCAATGATGGTGGTCTTCAGGATCAGTCCAGTCTTCATCTTGGTTGTTCTCCCCCCATCCTCACTCTCTGACCTCTGGTGGGGCTCAGCCCCGCTGTTCTTCATGACTAAATCATGGACTAAATAAGGAAGTGCAGTACTTATTGTGTTGGGAAGATGGCGATGAGTGATAGAGGGGGTGGGGACCCTCATCCTATAATCCCCTCATCACTGTCCCTCCTATAAAAGACAGTTCTGGTTGTTTCCTCACTCTCTGACTAAGGTCCATGAATAAAGAAATGACCTGGTAGGAGATCAGAGGAGCCATTTCCTAGTTCCCTTGAGGGTGGAATTGTAAGCTCCTCAGAGACCAAGCTGCCTGGTGTGGGCGGAGTCCTGGTTTGGGGGAACCAATCAGCTCCTGTCTAGTAATCCTCTTTGTCTTTGTATTTTAGTCCATGGCCGGGAGATGAGGAAAACCTCCGAGGATTGTCTCACTTTGTCTCCAGACTGGAAAGTAGAAGATGAGGACATCACACAGTATAGTCCAGGAGAAAACCCGGCTCCCTCCAATGTCCATCCGGCACCACCCAGTGTAGATGGACCATCGGATTCCTCGTATCCTGAGGAACCTCAGACTGTGCGGGACCGGGCCAGCCTTCCAACAGGGAAGAGCTTCTCCTGTACTGAGTGCGGCAAGAGGATCTGTTCTACATACCATGTTAATGTGCATAAAAGATCTCACACGGGAGAGAAACCGTATTTCTGTCCTGAGTGTGGGAAAAGTTTTTCACAGAAGTTCAATCTTTACACACATCAGCGATCTCACACAGGGGAGAAGCCATATTCCTGTCCTGAGTGCGGGAAAAGTTTTTCACACAAGTCCAGTCTTCACACACATCAGAGATCTCACACGGGGGAGAAGCCATATTCCTGTCCTGAGTGTGGGAAAAGTTTTTCACAGAAGTTCAATCTTTACACACATCAGAGATCTCATACGGGAGAGAAGCCATATTCCTGTCCTGAGTGTCAAAAATGTTTTTCAGATAAGTCCAGTCTTTACAGACATCAGAGATGTCACACGAGGGAAAAGCCATATTCCTGTCCTGATTGCAGCAAATGTTTTTCAGTGAAGTCCAATCTTTACACACACCAGAGATCTCACACGGGGGAGAAGCCATATTCCTGTCCTGAGTGCAGGAAATGTTTTTCAGAGAAGTCTAGTCTTCACAAACATCAGAGATATCACACAGGGGAGAAGCCGTATTCCTGTCATGAGTGCGGGAAATGTTTTTCACAGACATCCAATCTTTACAGACATCAGAGATCTCACATGGGGAGAAGCCACTTTCCTGTCCTTAGTGAGGGAAATGTTCCTCACTGAAGTCCTGTCTTCCTGTACATCAGGGGTCCCACACAACCCTGGAGGTATATTAGTGCCTTGAGTGCGGGAAATGTCTTCTAGATGAATGTTGCTGGACATCCCAGCTCTCATGTGGGGAAGAAGCACACCCTGATATACACCTCAGATATACTCCATGGCTGATCTTCATCATGGAAGGAACAGTTGATAAGGAGATGAGAGGTCCCCAAAGACATGGATGAAGTGCAGTAAATGTCGGGGTGCAGAGTGGTCAGTAGATCCTGGAAATGAAGGACACAACTTCAGCCCTTCTTGGGTGTCGGAGTTGCGTTTCCTGATAATGATATAGCGGGTTACAGAGCTAGAAGCCGGGAGAGCCCAGATCTCGTTATCGGGGAACTTTACACAGACAACAAGAACTTCTGAAGTTGATGACCTTCATTTCAAGGCTCTACAGAACAGTGGTGACCCCGAAGCGTCTCTCTGTCTTCAGTCCATCCTTCTCCCATCCCCCAACAGGAGGGAAGGAGAACTCCGCCCCAAACTAGGGGGAAACTTTCCTCTCATTATTTCCCTTGGCTTCTGTGTGGGTTTGGGTGGTTGGAGGAGTGCGGCACGAGAGGGAACACAGCTTGTTGTTCTATGTCTACATATGGGGTCTGGGTAGAGGGGATCCACCGGAAAATATTTCTACTCTTTGATTTTGTGCAAATCGTTTCTGTTTTCACTTTGAAGGGCGATATTATGTGTGGTTTGTAAAAGGGATTGGCCCAATAGATACCGCCCCACTTAGAGAATAGATGAACTAATATGACCAGCATTCATTCAGCCATGTCACATGTTGGGATCTTTTCTACAATACTTTGTTATAATAATGGAACACGTTGTGTATTGTATTGTACACCAATAATAATGACTCCGCCCCCACATTCCAGACAAGGGATCTTCCTGACCAATCGGATTCCTTCCTTTGTTATTTCCTGATTCTATGATTACAATCTTATTAGAAGTAAAACTATAATAAAGAATTTATTGAGTGAAAAGAATTGTGTGTGTCGGGGCCATGATGGGGATCTTTGGGGCCCAAACATTTCTCACAGGAGACACTTTACAAGCCTTTACAGGTCATCCAGTTTCTGGTTCATCATGAATAATGGCCCAGAGTGCAGGGGTCAGGAGACTGCTTCATACAGCCCTGCAAACAACGTGCAGTGGTCAGGAGTTACATCCCAGAGTACAGAGTGCAGTGGTCAGGAGTAAGTGATTTCCATCCCAGAGTACAGAGTGTAGTGGTCAGGAGTATGTGATTTACACCCCAGAGTACAGAATGTAGTGGTCAGGAGTATGTGATTTACACCCCAGAGTACAGAATGTAGTGGTCAGGAGTATGTGATTTCCATCCCAGAGTACAGAGTGTAGTGGTCAGGAGTATGTGATTTCCATCCCAGAGTGCAGAATGTAGTGGTCAGGAGTATGTGATTTACATCCCAGAGTGCAGAATGTAGTGGTCAGGAGTATGTGATTTACATCCCAGAGTACAGAGTGTAGTGGTCAGGAGTATGTGATTTCCATCCCAGAGTACAGAGTGCAGTGGTCAGGAGTATGTAATTTCCATCCCAGAATGCAGTGGTCAGGAGTATGTGATTTACATCCCAGAATACAGAGTGTAGTGGTCAGGAGTATGTGATTTCTATCCCAGAGTACAGAATGTAGTGGTCAGGAGTATGTGATTTCCATCCCAGAGTACAGAATGTAGTGGTCAGGAGTATGTGATTTACATCCCAGAGTACAGAGTGTAGTGGTCAGGAGTATGTGATTTACATCCCATAATACAGAATGTAGCGGTCAGGAGTATGTGATTTATATCCCAGAGTATAGAATGTAGTGGTCAGGAGTATGTGATTTATATCCCAGAGTATAGAATGTAGTGGTCAGGAGTATGTGATTTACATCCCAGAGTACATAGTGTAGTGGTCAGGAATATGTGATTTACATCCCAGAGTACAGAGTGTAGTGGTCAGGAATATGTGATTTCCATCCCAGAGTACAGAGTGTAGTGGTCAGGAGTATGTGATTTACATCCCAGAGTACAGAATGTAGTGGTCAGGAGTATGTGATTTACATCCCAGAGTACATAGTGTAGTGGTCAGGAGTATGTGATTTACATCCCAGAGTACAGAGTGTAGTGGTCAGGAGTATGTGATTTACATCTCAGAGTACAGAGTGTAGTGGTCAGGAGTATGTGTTTTCCATCCCAGAATATAGAATGTAGTGGTCAGGAGTATGTGGTTTCCATCCCAGAGTGTAGTGGTCAGGAGTATATGATATACAGTCCTCATACAGAGTGAAGTAGTCAGAAGTGGTATGTCATGTACAGCGCACAGTGGGTAAGATCATGTCTTATACAGCCCAGCATTTAGATGTGGCCATTGGTCAGGAACATGTCATACATGGCGCAGCAAAAAGAGTGCAGTGGTTAGGAACATGTCACATACAGTCCTGTGTACAGAGTGCAGTGGTCAGGAGCATATCATATACAGCTCTGTGTATAGAGTGCAGTGGTCAGGAGTATATCATATACAGCCCTGTGTATAGAGTGCAGTGGTCAGGAACATGTCATATACAGCCCTGTATATAGAGTGCAGTGGTCAGGATTATATCTTAGACCTGTGTATACAGTGCAGTGGTCAGGAACCTTTCATATACAGCCCTGTGTACAGAGTGCAGTGGTCAGGATTATATCTTAGACCTGTGTATACAGTGCAGTGGTCAGAAACCTTTCATATACAGCCCTGTGTACAGAGTGCAGTGGTCAGGATTATATCTTAGACCTGTGTACAGAGTGCAGTGGTCAGGATTATATCTTAGGCCTGTGTACAGAGGTCAGGAACATATCATATGCAGCCCTATGTATAGAGTGCAGTGGCCATGTTTATATCTTAGGCCTGTGTACAGAGTGCAGTGGTCAGGAATATGTCATATACAGTCCCGTGTATAGAGTGCAGTGGTCAGGATAATATCTTAGGCCTGTGTACAGAGTGCAGTGGTCATGAGCATATTACAGTTGTGTCCAAAATTATTCAACCCCCACTGAAATTGAGTGTTTTGGCCAGTTTGACATTGCTTTTGATCATTCAGTCATCTTGCTTACATTTACATTAAAGAGGCACTTGTAGGTCAGACAAATATAACATAACAGTTATAATGAAATAACCACAAATGTCTTTTCTGTGCTCACAGCATTATCAGTTTTATTCAACCCCCAAGTGACATTCAATCTTAGTACTTAGTACAGCATCCTTTTACAGTTATAACAGCTTTTAAACGTGAAGCATAGCTTGACACAAGTGTCTTGCAGCGATCTACGGGTATCTTCGCCCATTCTTCATGGGCAAAGGCCTCCAGTTCAGTCACATTCTTAGGCTTGCGCACTGCAACTGCTTTCTTTAAGTCCCACCAGAGGTTCTCAATCGGATTTAAGTCTGGTGACTGCGATGGCCACTCCAAAATGTTCCAGCCTTTCCTCTGCAACCATGCTCTAGTGGACTTGGAGGTATGCTTGGGATCATTGTCCTGTTGAAAGGTCCAACGTCTCCCAAGCCTCAGGTGTGTGACGGACTGCATCACGTTTCCATCCAATATCTCCTGGTACTGAAGAGAATTCATGGTACCTTGCACACGCTGAAGCTTCCCTGTACCTGCAGAAGCAAAACAGCCCCAAAGCATGATTGACCCTCCACCATGCTTCACAGTAGGCAAGGTGTTCTTTTCATCATAGGCCTTGTTCTTCCTCCTCCAAACATAGCGTTGATCCATGGGCCCAAACAGTTCTAATTTTGTTTCATCAGTCCACAGAACACTATCCCACAACTTTTGTGGTTTGTCCACATGGCTTTTGGCATACTGCAGTCGACTCTTCTTATTCTTTGGAGACAGCAAGGGGGTACGCCTGGGAGTTCTGGCACGGAGGCCTTCATTACGCAGTGTGCGTCTTATTGTCTGGGCTGAAACTTCTGTACCCACATCTGACAAATCTTTTCTCAGTTCCTCAGCAGTCACACGGGGACTTCTCTCCACTCTACGCTTCAGGTAGCGCACAGCAGTCGAAGTCAGCATCTTCTTTCTGCCACGACCAGGTAGCGTTTCAACAGTGCCCTTTGCCTTGAATTTGCGAATGATGCTTCCTAAGGTGTCTCTTGGTATGTTTAACATCTTTGCAATCTTCTTATAGCCATTGCCCTTCCTGTGAAGAGAAATCACCTCTTCTCTTGTCTTCCTGGACCATTCTCTTGCCTTCACCATGTTTGTAACCACACCAGTAAATGTCTAGAAGGAGCTGAGTATCACAGTCATTTTAAAGCTGCCTAATTGGTGCTTATTATGCTTGATTGCTGCTCGGTGACATCCACAGGTGTTTTCAATACCTGATGGAAAGCACCTGTATGAACCTCTGTTCTTCAGAGTGGTAGTCTTTAAGGGGTTGAATAATTGTGGCAATGAAGAAACCACATAAGAACCATTTACTACTGTATTACATAAACAATTGATGTCATTTTAGTTGCATTTGGGTAGTTACAACGTCCTTGTAGGATTTGATTCTGAATACAATTCCAAATGTACACTATAGTCCCTAAACCCCTTTACAGCATTGGGGGTTGAATAATTTTGGACACAACTGTATATACAGCCCTGTGTACAGAGTGCAGTGGTCATGAGCATATTATATACAGCCCTGTGTACAGAGTGCAGTGGTTAGGAGTATATCATATACAGCTTTGTGTACAGAGTGCAGTGGTCAGGGTTATATCTTAGGCCTGTGTACAGAGCGCAGTGGTCAGGAGTATGTCATATACAACCCTGTGTATAGAGTGCAGTGGTCAGGGTTATATTTTAGGCCTGTGTACAGAGTGCAGTGGTCAGGTTTATATCTTAGGCATGTGTACAGAGTGCAGTGGTAAGAATTACATCTTAGGCCTGTGTACAGAGTGCAGTAGTCAGGAGTATATCTTAGGCCTGTGTATAAAGCGCAGTGGTCAGGAGTATATCTTAGGCCTGTGTACAGAGCGCAGTGGTTATAATTACATCTTAGGCCTGTGTACAGAGCGCAGTGGTCAGGAGTATATCTTAGGCCTGTGTACAGAGTGCAGTGGTCAGGATTATATCTTAGGCCTGTGTACAAAGCGCAGTGGTCAGGAGTATATCTTAGGCCTGTGTATAGAGCGCAGTGGTCAGGAGTATATCTTAGGCCTGTGTACAGAGTGCAGTGGTCAGGAGTATATCTTAGGCCTGTGTACAGAGTGCAGTGGTCAGGATTATATCTTAGGCCTGTGTACAAAGCGCAGTGGTCAGGAGTATATCTTAGGCCTGTGTACAGAGCGCAGTGGTCAGGAGTATATCTTAGGCCTGTGTACAGAGTGCAGTGGTCAGGATTATATCTTAGGCCTGTGTACAGAGTGCAGTGGTCAGGAGTATATCTTAGGCCTGTGTACAGAGTGCAGTGGTCAGGATTATATCTTAGGCCTGTGTACAGAGTGCAGTGGTCAGGAGTATATCTTAGGCCTGTGTATAGAGCGCAGTGGTAAGGAGTATATCTTAGGCCCGTGTACAGAGCGCACTGGTCAGGATTATATCTTAGGCCTGTGTACAGAGTGCAGTGGTCAGGATTATATCTTAGGCCTGTGTACAGAGTGCAGTGGTCAGGATTATATCTTAGGCCTGTGTACAGAGCGCAGTGGTCAGGAGTATATCTTAGGCCTGTGTAACAGAGTGCAGTGGTCAGGAGTATATCTTAGGCCTGTGTACAGAGCGCAGTGGTCAGGAGTATGTCATATACAGCCCAGCATGCATAGTACAATGGTCAGGATGTTGTGGTATACAGCCCGGTATACAGAGTACACTGGTGAGGAATATAAACCCTTGTAAGGAATGCAGGTATCCAGTGACAGCAGGGATGACCAGATCGGTGGGCTATGCCTAAGAAATGTGGAATAAGACGGAGTAGGAGGAGTGTGATTACAGGGGGTGTAAAGTCAGGAGGTTTGTTACCTCCATGCATTCTATATATGAAGGTAAATACCCTTCTCTGTGCAGCAGCCCCCCCAATACTCACCTGAGCCCCATCCTGATCCAGCAATGTGCTCAAGATCCTCTGCAGTCTGGGGACTCTCCCTCTTTGGCTGAGGCAGGAGCAGGGGCCGTTGGCTCTTGCTGCTGTCAATCATGGCCAGTGAGCCAATGAGGGAGAGGGGACTCTGTGGGCACACAGAGCAGCGGCTTGCTCCTGAGCCTGCTTGGATGCCCCCATAACAAACTGCTTGCTGTGGGGGCACTCAGCAGGAGGGAGAGGCCAGGAGCACCTGTGGGGGACCCGAGAAGAGGAGGATCCAGGCTGCTCTGTGCAAACCCATCACACACAGCAGTAAGTATGACATGTTTGTTTTAAAAGAAAAAAAAGTTGCCTTTACAATCACTTTAAGTCTCATTTACTAATGGACACGACACCCTCCGACACCCACAGATCATAAACAAAGCAAAAGTGACAAATAAATGTGACAGCAAATAACCGACCCAACAACCTGACTATAATACACTGTGTACAATGGAGGGAAGCTGACATACACCGGGCAGACCCGGGACTGGGAATCGGGAGCAGAGATGGGGGAACAGGATGCAGGAAACCAGAATCAGGGGAAAGTATACAAGATACAGGACGCAGGATCCAGCAGGGAAGCGGCTCACAGGCAGAACACTGAGGCACTGATGAAAACTACGGGGGGATTATATACCTTCCCAGCAGCCAGCATCAGGTGGAGCCTCATTACTGACACCTTCTGTCTGCTGGGAGACACAGCAATGTCTCCTCTCCACTTCCTCCCGACTTACCTCACCCAGAGCTTCCTGTCTGTACCTGACATCACTTCCTGTCTATACCTGACATCACTTCCTGTCTGTACCTGACATCACTTCTTGTCTGTACCTGACATGACTTCCAGTCTATACCTGACATCACTTCCTGTATGTACCTGATATGACTTCCCATCTGTACCTGACATCACGTCTTGTATGTACCTGACATCACTTCCTGTCTATACCTGGCATCACTTCCTGTCTGTACCTGACATCACTTCCTGTATGTACCTGACATCACTTCCTGTCTGTATCTAACATCACTTTCTCTCTGGGTAGAAGGGCACTCACCACCTGGTGGAGCTCAGAGGAACTGCAGCTCCAAGAAATGTCTCATAGTTTGAACCTTCTTGTTGTTTCTAAGTGTTCTGGAATGTTCATGTCCATGTCTGGCAGGTTCCAGGACTCTTCAGAGTGGCAGTGAGGTGATGACTCCGGAACTCTCTCTGGGTTCCATCACCAGGCACTGCAATTATACCCGACTGCTGGGAGCCGGCATCTCCTTTCCTACAGTGAAAGTATAATTGTGACATCAGCAGAGAGATAGTGGGAGGGTGGGATCAGGTAAGTACCACCACTGACCACTTATGCTGGGCTGGGGGTACACTTTGTTCTCACTGACACCAATAATAGAGCTTATATTATCTCACTGACACCAACAATGAAGCTTATTTTATCTCACTGACACCAACAATGGAGCTTATTTTATCTCACTGACACCAACAATGGGGCTCATTTTATCTCACTGACACCAACAATGGGGCTTATTTTATCTCACTGACACCAACAATGGGGCTTATTTGTTCTCACTGACACCAACAATGGGGCTTATTTTATCTCACTGATACCAACAATGGGGCTTATTTTATCTCACTGACATCAACAATGGGGCTTATTTTATCTCACTGACACCAACAATGGGGCTTATTTTATCTCACTGACACCAATGATGGATGTCAAGGAAATCATGCCCACGGTGACTGGGTAACTGGAGATCCATGATTGGTGGAGAAGGAATGAGGGTGGAGCTTTCTCTGAATTCTCATCTGGTGACAATTGATGGACTTATCTGAATTCTGTGTGAAATATATCTGGTTGTTAATGATTGGCTGGAAATCAGGCGGTCACACCCCTAACCGATGACTCCTCATCTGTCGGCAGGTTTCCCCACTGACAGCTGAATGTCCATAAAAGAATTGTCAGCAATTACAAATTGTGGAAAACCCCTCAGAATGTCTCTGAGAAGAAATGATATTTTATCTTCTCTCCAACTCAGACTATATTTGTCTTAGACGTAAGAGGCCCAAAATCCCGAGTCCCTGTCAGGTCTGAGCTCCAGCCGGATACAATCACCTTCTCCACTCACATAGTTTGCTTTTGTAAATGAAGTGAGTACAGAATTGAGGAAAGCGAGGACACCCGGCAACAATGGGATTCTGTCCTATCTCCTGCACCCGGAGCAAATGAACAACATGTACCAGCCTTCCCAGCCCCATCAATGTACACTGTGGAGGCATCTTGTATGTAGACTCTGGATTCAACAAACCAGCAGCCTGGCCATTCAGGAACATACCATTGTTCAGTTCTGGGGGGGAACAAACATCTCTCATGGAAAGGAGCTCTGGGGAGTCAACAGACCAATCTTTCATCTATACATATGTTTCCATCTCTCCACATCACTCCATTCTTTTTCTGGACAAAACCATTATAAATATCAGCGACAGATTTACAAATCTAGGATTTTACAATGAGAACACAATGTCACAAGGGATCTATAAAAGATTTTATCCGGACACAAGATCCCATTGTAAGAAAGTAATTCTGAATATGAACAGCGACTGTTATGTGGGATCCCATTATATTCAGGGCGGGGAAATGTATCTTTTATATTTTACTGAAACCTTAGATAATAAATTACATTTATGTCCCAGAAATTAACTTTACTGTATTTTTAACTGAAATTGTACCTTTCATAAATCATTGCACTAATATTGTGTAAAATAATAAAAATCATAAAACATCAGAACTAGAGATGAGCAAAGAAATGAAAAATTCGATTCGACTGATTCGGCGAATTCGTGGACAATATTCGATTCGAGACGAATAAATTCGCTGTGAATTTAACTTAAAAAAGGGTGTTTCTAGGCTTCAGAGAGACTTAATATTAGTGCAGAACACTGTACCTTTAATTTAAATGCCCTTGGAGTCTGCTGGGGAAGAGAAATAATACTGTCACTCAGTATGACATGCAGATGAGTGCTGTCGATCTTAGAATCACCGCACACTTCACTCATTTGGCCAGTCACGGGGCCAAAACCAGTGTTTGGAGCCACAGTGTGGCGGTGGAGGCAGCAGCAATGGGAGGCCATACAGCAAAAATGACAAAATGGAAACCAGCAGGAGTGTGAGGAGACCTCAAAGTGGCACATGGCAGAGTGGGAGCAATGGAAGGCGGTACAGGGACCCAGGTCACACTGTGGGCTCAGCAGCAGCGTGACCAGGCGGTACGGGGGCCCATGGCCGATTTGGGGCCTGGTGGCACCTATGGAAGGCCGCTAATCTGCCAGCAACCTATGACAAAATGGACAACCGCAGGAGTGTGAGGAGATTTCAAAGTGGCACATGGCAGAGTGGAAGCAATGGGAGGCCGTACAGGGACCAGGTCACACTGTGGGCTCAGCAGCAGCGTGACCAGGCGGTACGGGGGCCCATGGCCGATATGGGGCCTGGCGGCACCTATGGGAGGCCTGTAATCTGCCAGCAACCTATGACAAAATGGACAACCGCAGGAGTGTGAGGAGATTTCAAAGTGGCACATGGCAGAGTGGAAGCAATGGGAGGCCGTACAGGGACCCAGGTCACACTGTTTTTGGGCCTGGCGGCACCTATGGAAGGCCTGTAATCTGCCAGCAACCTATGTCAAAATGGAAAAGCACAGGAGTGTGAGGAGACCTCAAAGTGGCACATGGCAGAGTGGAAGCAATGGGAGGCCGTACAGGGACCCAGGTCACACTGTGGGCCCAGCAGCAGCGTGACCAGGCGGTACGGGGGCCCATGGCCGATTTGGGGCCTGGCGGCACCTATGGGAGGCCCGTAATCTGCCAGCACCCTATGACAAAATGGAACCCTGGGCTGGGGCAGGCAGAACCGCCGTATCTTTATCACGTTTTTCCCAGGCCACCGAATGGCGACGCTGCATATGCTGACGCAACGCTGTAGTCCCAACATGGGCCCCCTGGCCACGCTTGACTTTCTGGCCACATAGTCGACATTAGGCTACGTTTACTTCCTCGGGCGGCTTGACGAAAACTTGCCACACCGCCGAGTAGGAAACTTTGCACCCGCTACTCCTCACTGGCTGACTGCTACTTCCTCCGTGCACACCGGCACCACTACTGGCTGTGGTGGTAGGCTGCAGTGGAGCTGCTGCTCTACTCCGTGGCCGTTTGCCTCCACTGACACAGCTGCGACCCTGCTGCCTCCTGGCAGCAGCAATGGGAGGCCGTACAGGGACCCAGGTCACACTGTGGGACCAGCAGCAGCGTGACCAGGCGGTACGGGGGCCCATGGCCGATTTGGGGCCTGGTGTCACCTATGGAAGGCCTGTAATCTGCCAGCAACCTATGACAAAATGGACAACCGCAGGAGTGTGAGGAGATTTCAAAGTGGCACATGGCAGAGTGGAAGCAATGGGAGGCCGTACAGGGACCCAGGTCACACTGTGGGACCAGCAGCAGCGTGACCAGGCGGTACGGGGGCCCATGGCCGATATGGGGCCTGGCGGCACCTATGGAAGGCCGCTAATCTGCCAGCAACCTATGACAAAATGGAAAACCGCAGGAGTGTGAGGAGACCTCAAAGTGGCACATGGCAGAGTGGGAGCAATGGGAGGCCGTACAGGGACCCAGGTCACACTGTGGGACCAGCAGCAGCGTGACCAGGCGGTACGGGGGCCCATGGCCGATATGGGGCCTGGCGGCACCTATGGAAGGCCGCTAATCTGCCAGCAACCTATGACAAAATGGAAAACCGCAGGAGTGTGAGGAGACCTCAAAGTGGCACATGGCAGAGTGGGAGCAATGGGAGGCCGTACAGGGACCCAGGTCACACTGTGGGACCAGCAGCGTGACCAGGCGGTACGGGGGCCCATGGCCGATATGGGGCCTGGCGGCACCAATGGAAGGCCTGTAATCTGCCAGCAACCTATGACAAAATGGACAACCGCAGGAGTGTGAGGAGATTTCAAAGTGGCACATGGCAGAGTGGAAGCAATGGGAGGCCGTACAGGGACCCAGGTCACACTGTGGGACCAGCAGCAGCGTGACCAGGCGGTACGGGGGCCTATGGCCGATTTTGGGCCTGGCGGCACCTATGGAAGGCCTGTAATCTGCCAGCAACCTATGTCAAAATGGAAAAGCACAGGAGTGTGAGGAGACCTCAAAGTGGCACATGGCAGAGTGGAAGCAATGGGAGGCCGTACAGGGACCCAGGTCACACTGTGGGCCCAGCAGCAGCGTGACCAGGCGGTACGGGGGCCCATGGCCGATTTGGGGCCTGGCGGCACTTATGGGAGGCCCGTAATCTGCCAGCACCCTATGACAAAATGGAACCCTGGGCTGGGGCAGGCAGAACCGCCGTATCTTTATCATGTTTTTCCCAGGCCACCGAATGGCGACGCTGCATATGCTGACGCAACGCTGTAGTCCCAACATGGGCCCCCTGGCCACGCTTGACTTTCTGGCCACATAGTCGACATTAGGCTACGTTTACTTCCTCGGGCGGCTTGACGAAAACTTGCCACACCGCCGAGTAGGAAACTTTGCACCCGCTACTCCTCACTGGCTGACTGCTACTTCCTCCGTGCACACCGGCACCACTACTGGCTGTGGTGGTAGGCTGCAGTGGAGCTGCTGCTCTACTCCGTGGCCGTTTGCCTCCACTGACACAGCTGCGACCCTGCTGCCTCCTGGCAGCAGCAATGGGAGGCCGTACAGGGACCCAGGTCACACTGTGGGACCAGCAGCAGCGTGACCAGGCGGTACGGGGGCCCATGGCCGATATGGGGCCTGGCGGCACCTATGGAAGGCCGCTAATCTGCCAGCAACCTATGACAAAATGGAAAACCGCAGGAGTGTGAGGAGACCTCAAAGTGGCACATGGCAGAGTGGGAGCAATGGGAGGCCGTACAGGGACCCAGGTCACACTGTGGGCCCAGCAGCAGCGTGACCAGGCGGTACGGGGGCCCATGGCCGATATGGGGCCTGGCGGCACCAATGGAAGGCCTGTAATCTGCCAGCAACCTATGACAAAATGGAAAACCGCAGGAGTGTGAGGAGACCTCAAAGTGGCACATGGCAGAGTGGGAGCAATGGGAGGCCGTACAGGGACCCAGGTCACACTGTGGGACCAGCAGCAGCGTGACCAGGCGGTACGGGGGCCCATGGCCGATATGGGGCCTGGCGGCACCTATGGAAGTCCGCTAATCTGCCTGCAACCTATGACAAAATGGAAAACCGCAGGAGTGTGAGGAGACCTCAAAGTGGCACATGGCAGAGTGGGAGCAATGGGAGGCCGTACAGGGACCCAGGTCACACTGTGGGACCAGCAGCAGCGTGACCAGGCGGTACGGGGGCCCATGGCCGATATGGGGCCTGGCGGCTCCAATGGAAGGCCTGTAATCTGCCAGCAACCTATGACAAAATGGACAACCGCAGGAGTGTGAGGAGATTTCAAAGTGGCACATGGCAGAGTGGAAGCAATGGGAGGCCGTACAGGGACCCAGGTCACACTGTGGGACCAGCAGCAGCGTGACCAGGCGGTACGGGGGCCCATGGCCGATATGGGGCCTGGCGGCACCTATGGGAGACCTTTAATCTGCCAGCAACCTATGACAAAATGGAAAACCGCAGGAGTGTGAGGAGACCTCAAAGTGGCACATGGTAGAGTGGGAGCAATGGGAGGCCGTACAGGGACCCAGGTCACACTGTGGGCTCAGCAGCAGCGTGACCAGGCGGTACGGGGGCCCATGGCCGATTTGGGGCCTGGCGGCACCTATGGGAGGCCTGTAATCTGCCAGCACCCTATGACAAAATGGAACCCTGGGCTGGGGCAGGCAGAACCGCCGTATCTTTATCACGGTTTTCCCAGGCCACCGAATGGCGACGCTGCATATGCTGACGCAACGCTGTAGTCCCAACATGGGCCCCCTGGCCACGCTTGACTTTCTGGCCACATAGTCGACATACGGCTACGTTTACTTCCTCGGGCGGCTTGACGAAAACTTGCCACACCGCAGAGTAGGAAACTTTGCCCCCGCTACTCCTCACTGGCTGACTGCTACTTCCTCCGTGCACACCGGCACCACTACTGGCCGTGGTGGTAGGCTGCAGTGGAGCTGGTGCTCTACTCCGTGGCCGTTTGCCTCCACTGACACTGCTGCGACCCTGCTGCCTCCTGGCAGCAGCAATGGGAGGCCGTACAGGGACCTATGAGACACTCTGGACCTGGCAGCAGCATGAAGAGGCAGTACAGGGGCCCATGGCAGATTACGGGCCTGGCAGCAGCAATGGGAGGCCCGTAATCTGCCAGCACCCTATGTCAAAAAATTCAACACACCAGCAGTGTGAAGAGACCTGAAAGTGGCACATGGCAGAGTGTGGCGATGGAGACAGCAGCAATGGGAGGCCGTACAGGGACCCATGAGAGACTCTGGACTTGGCAGCAGCATGAGGAGGCGGTATATAGGGGCCCATGGCAGATTAGGGGCCTGGCAGCAGCTATGGGAGGCCCGTAATCTGCCAGCACCCTATGTCAAAAAATTCAACACAACAGCAGTGTGTGAGGAGACCTGAAAGTGGCACATGGCAGAGTGTGGCGATGGAGACAGCAGCAATGGGAGGCCGTACAGGGACCCATGAGAGACTCTGGACTTGGCAGCAGCATGAGGAGGCGGTATATAGGGGCCCATGGCAGATTAGGGGCCTGGCAGCAGCTATGGGAGGCCCGTAATCTGCCAGCACCCTATGTCAAAAAATTCAACACAACAGCAGTGTGTGAGGAGACCTGAAAGTGGCACATGGCAGAGTGTGGCGATGGAGACAGCAGCAATGGGAGGCCGTACAGGGACCCATGAGAGACTCTGGACTTGGCAGCAGCATGAGGAGGCGGTATATAGGGGCCCATGGCAGATTAGGGGCCTGGCAGCAGCTATGGGAGGCCCGTAATCTGCCAGCACCCTATGTCAAAAAATTCAACACAACAGCAGTGTGTGAGGAGACCTGAAAGTGGCACATGGCAGAGTGTGGCGATGGAGACAGCAGCAATGGGAGGCCGTACAGGGACCCATGAGAGACTCTGGACTTGGCAGCAGCATGAGGAGGCGGTATATAGGGGCCCATGGCAGATTAGGGGCCTGGCAGCAGCTATGGGAGGCCCGTAATCTGCCAGCACCCTATGTCAAAAAATTCAACACAACAGCAGTGTGTTAGGAGACCTGAAAGTGGCACATGGCAGAGTGTGGCGATGGAGACAGCAGCAATGGGAGGCCGTACAGGGACCCATGAGAGACTCTGGACTTGGCAGCAGCATGAGGAGGCGGTATATAGGGGCCCATGGCAGATTAGGGGCCTGGCAGCAGCTATGGGAGGCCCGTAATCTGCCAGCACCCTATGTCAAAAAATTCAACACAACAGCAGTGTGAAGAGACCTGAATGTGGCACATGGCAGAGTGTGGCGATGGAGACAGCAGCAATGGGAGGCCCGTAATCTGCCAGCACCCTATGACAAAAAATGGAACACACCAGCAGTGTGTGAGGAGACCTGAAAGTGGCACATGTTTGGGGCATGATTCATGGCGGATTTAGTCAGTTGTGTCAGGAACTGGTGGTTTAAAATCTAGACTAATCCACGCCTGATTCATTTTCACAAACGTGAGTCTCTCCACACTTTGGGTGGACAGTCGTGTCCTCCGCGGAGTTACAATACCTCCTGCCGCACTAAACACGCGCTCCGATGCCACGCTACTGGCCGGGCATGACAGCCTTTCAAGGGCAAATTCAGCTAGTTGGGGCCAAAGGTCAAGTTTCGTTGCCCAGTAGTCAAGGGGATTGTCTACCTCGGTTGGCAGGGTGCTGTCCAAGTAGGCCCAAGCCTGTTGTTTGAGCTCCTGCTCCAGGTCCACCTGATGCTGCTTCTGCTGCTGCGGCTGGTTAGTAGTTTCCTCACTGCGCTGGTGAAGAAAGCTACTCATCATCGACTGCAGACTGAGGCAGCCGCTGCTGGTGGAGCTGCCACTGCTCCTACCACCCCACCCCTCCCCTGCTGCCATGGCAGCGGAACGCGAGCGCACAGGGCCCACAGTGTCTGAGGATGGACGTTGGCGCACAAAGGCAGAGACCAACTGACTACATAGGTGGTTTTTATAGTACGTAATTTTGGCCTCCCTCTCAGCAGGTGTGAAAAAGGCCACCATTTTGAAACGATAGCGAGGGTCCAACAAGGTGGACAGCCAAAAGTCATCCCTCTGTCTGATGGTTATTATTCGGCTGTCGCTACGCAAGCAACCGAGCATGCTATGGGCCATTTGTGCCAAGGAATGCGAGGCACTCCCTGCCTCCATCTCCACAGCATACTGCCACGGTGCGTCTGGGTCCTCTGTCTCCTCCTCCTCCTCCTCTACCAGATGCTCCTGCTCCTCCACTCCTGTCCGCTGAGTGGAAAAACCACCCATTTCACTCAATAATTCCTGAGCACAAATGTCCTTCTCTACCTCCTCCTCTTCTTCCTGTCCTGGCCCCACAGGGGTCATGTGGCGTTGAGATCTGTGCGCCACGTCTACCGCACCCTGACCAGCCATTGTTAACAGCATTTGTTCCAGGACGTGCAACAGAGGAATGACGTCGTTCATCCCATAGTCCTGCCGACTCACGAATAGCGTGGCCTCCTCAAAGGGCCTGAGCAAGCGGCAGGTGTCACGCATGAGCTGCCAATGGCTGACATCTAAGTTACACAGGGGAGTACCTTTATCTGCTTGTAACATCAGGAAATCGGTGATGGCCTTTCGCTGCTCGTAAAGGCGGTCTAACATGTGTAGGGTTGAATTCCACCTTGTTGCAACGTCGCAGATCAGGCGATGCTGTGGAATTCCGTTCTGCCGCTGCAGCTCAATGAGGGTGTTCTTTGCGGTGTAGGAATGGCTGAAATGCATGCAAAGTTTACGTGACATTTTAAGGATGTCTTGCAGTGGGATAGTGGATTTTAGGAACCGCTTGACAACCAGATTGAACACGTGAGCCATGCATGGCGCATGGCACAACCTTCCTTGACGCAGAGCAGACACCATGTTCTTTCCGTTGTCGGTCAACATGGTTCCGATTTTCAGTTTGCGCAGAGACAGCCATCTGTCGATTTCTCTGTTCATTACACTCAGAAGTTCCTCCCCTGTGTGACTACGTTCGCCAAGGCATACCAGGTGCAGCACAGCGTGACACCGTTGCGCCCTGCACATGTGATATGCCGGTCGGGTAATGGGACTTGGCACGGGGGTGGCGGCTGAGGACACGGCGGAAAAAGAGGTGGTAGAGGCGGACATGTTTGCTGGACCAAGGACGTGCAAAGGTGGAGGCAAAAGCGTCGTGACCTGTCCAAGTTGCTGGTGCGGCTGTGCCGGCACCACGTTCACCCAGTGGGCCGTAAATTACATATACTGTCCCTGACCGTAGTTACAGCTCCACACGTCGGCGCTGCCGTGCACTTTGGCAGAGACCGACATGCTCAAAGACTGGCCCACCATCTCTTCTACATGTGAATGCAGGGCTGGCACTGCCTTTATGGCGAAGAAATGACGGCTTGGCACTCTCCACCGCGGCGCGGCACAAGCCATCATTTCTCGGAAAGGTGCTGAGTCCACCAGTTGGAAAGGGAGGGACTGCAGCACCAGCAACTTGGACAGGAGGACGTTCAGCTTTTGCACCGTCGGGTGCGTGCTCGCAAACTGTTGTCTCTTGGAAACGGATTCCAAGAAAGACTGCTGACGGAATCCGAGAAGAGGAGTAGCAGGAGAAGGAGCATCTGAACGAGCGGAAGATGCCAACGAGCGACAACTCCCCTCAGCAGAGGTGTTGGAGCCTTGACTGGCTGATAGAGGGTGATTGACGACGTCGGGTGACGGAGCAAGTAACGGAGCGGGTGATGGAGCAGGCAGAACCGCCGTATCTTTATCACGGTTTTCCCAGGCCACCGAATGGTGACGCTGCATATGCTGACGCAACGCTGTAGTCCCAACATGGGCCCCCTGGCCACGCTTGCATTTCTGGCCACATAGTCGACATACGGCTACGTTTACTTCCTCGGGTGGCTTGACGAAAAATTGCCACACCACCGAGTAGGAAACTTTGCCCCCGCTACTCCTCACTGGCTGACTGCTACTTCCTCCGTGCGCACCGGCACCACTACTGGCCGTGGTGGTAGGCTGCAGTGGAGCTGGTGCTCTACTCCGTGGCCGTTTGGCTCCACTGACACTGCTGCGACCCTGCTGCCTCCTGGGCAACCCACCGACTGTTTCACTCGCTGCCAAGCTGGCACCCTCTTCTCCTGATGATGCGGAAGAAATTGCCTGATGACGACGAGGCAGCCAAGTGCGATCAACCTCCTCATCATCAAGTACGGTCTCCGCCTCACTACTAGCCCCCTCGGCTGCATCTGGGTCAGGAGACAGACCTGTCTCTAGACCGGCTACCGAGCCACTCTCCTCGCCAGTACTTGTTCGCCTGGCTGCTGAAAAGGCCAATGTCTCCCCCCGTTCCTGACCGCCCTCTGTTAGCTCTTCCTCACTGTACAGTGGGGCTGAGCCCACAGCATGCGATACTTCACTTGGTGAGGGAACAGCAAAGGACAGGGGCAGGTAGAGGACATGTGATTTCAGTGGGCTTGCTCCCGGGCCATGCCAACTAACGGTTGTGTCTGACGTACCCACCGACCGTTGGCTGTAGGTGTCAGAGGTGACCTGGGAAGAGGAAGACGACCGAGCCAACCAATCAATGACGGCAGGGTTGTCGGTGGAGACACGACCGCTGGATGACACCGGGAGCACTGGCCTCTGGCTGCGAATAGTGCTGCCTCGACCCCTTCCTCTGCTGCCACGTCTGCTCGCTCCTAAAACATTGCCTCCTCTGCCACTCCTCTGCATGTTGTCTGACATACTCTTTAATTCAACGATTATGTGTCCCTGAGTAACAATTCTGTGTCCCTGAGTAACAATTCTGTGTCTGTCCGAGTAACAATTCTGTGGCCCTAAGTAACAGTTCTGTGGCCCTCAGTAACAATTCTGTGTCCCTGAGTAACAATTCTGTGGCCCTAAGTAACGGTTCTGTGGCCCTCAGTAACAATTCTGTGTCCCTGATTAACGTTTTTGTGGCCCTAAGTAACGGTTCTGTGGCCCTCAGTAACAATTCTGTGGCCCTCAAGAAACAATTCTGTGTCTGTCCCTGAGTAACAATTCTGTGGCCCTAAGTAACGGTTCTGTGGCCCTCAGTAACAATTCTGTGTCCCTGATTAACGTTTCTGTGGCCCCAAGTAACGGTTCTGTGGCCCTCAGTAACAATTCTGTGTCCCTGATTAACGTTTATGTGGCCCTAAGTAACGGTTCTGTGGCCCTCAGTAACAATTCTATGTCCCTCAAGAAACAATTCTGTGTCTCATGTTCCTGAGTAACAATTCTGTGGCCCTAAGTAACGGTTCTGTGGCCCTCAGTAACAATTCTGTGTCCCTGATTAACGTTTCTGTGGCCCTAAGTAACGGTTCTGTGGCCCTCAGTAACAATTCTGTGTCCCTGATTAACGTTTATGTGGCCCTAAGTAACGGTTCTGTGGCCCTCAGTAACAATTCTGTGTCCCTCAAGAAACAATTCTGTGTCTGTCCCTGAGTAACAATTCTGTGGCCCTAAGTAACGGTTCTGTGGCCCTCAGTAACAATTCTGTGTCCCTGATTAACGTTTCTGTGGCCCCAAGTAACGGTTCTGTGGCCCTCAGTAACAATTCTGTGTCCCTGATTAATGTTTATGTGGCCCTAAGTAAAGGTTCTGTGGCCCTCAGTAACAATTCTGTGTCCCTGAGTAACAATTCTGTGTCTGTGCGAGTAACAATTCTGTGGCCCTAAGTAACAGTTCTGTGGCCCTCAGTAACAGTTCTGTGTCCCTGAGTAACAATTATGTGTCTGTGCGAGTAGCAATTCTGTGGCCCTAAGTAACAGTTCTGTGGCCCTCAGTAACAGTTCTGTGTCCCTGAGTAACAATTCTGTGTCTGTGCGAGTAACAATTCTGTGGCCCTAAGTAACAGTTCTGTGGCCCTCAGTAACAATTCTGTGTCCCTGAGTAACAATTCTGTGGCCCTAAGTAACGGTTCTGTGGCCCTCAGTAACAATTCTGTGTCCCTGTGTAACAATTCTGTGTCTGTGCGAGTAACAATTCTGTAACCCTAAGTAACGGTTCTGTGGCCCTCAGTAACAATTCTGTGTCCCTGAGTAACAATTCTGTGTCTGTGCGAGTAACAATTCTGTGGCCCTAAGTAACAGTTCTGTTGCCCTCAGTAACAGTTCTGTGTCCCTGAGTAACAATTCTGTGTCTGTGCGAGTAACAATTCTGTGGCCCTAAGTAACAGTTCTGTGGCCCTCAGTAACAATTCTGTGTCCCTGAGTAACAATTCTGTGGCCCTAAGTAACGGTTCTGTGGCCCTCAGTAACAATTCTGTGTCCCTGTGTAACAATTCTGTGTCTGTGTGAGTAACAATTCTGTGGCCCTAAGTAACAGTTCTGTGGCCCTCAGTAACAATTCTGTGTCCCTGAGTAACAATTCTGTGTCCGTGCGAGTAAAAATTCTGTGGCCCTAAGTAACAGTTCTGTGGCCCTCAGTAAAAATTCTGTGTCCCTGAGTAACAATTCTGTGTCTGTGCGAGTAACAATTCTGTGGCCCTAAGTAACAGTTCTGTGGCCCTCAGTAACAGTTCTGTGTCCCTGAGTAACAATTCTGTGTCTGTGCGAGTAACAATTCTGTGGCCCTAAGTAACGGTTCTGTGGCCCTCAGTAACAATTCTGTGGCCCTGAGTAACAATTCTGTGTCTGTGCGAGTAACAATTCTGTGGCCCTAAGTAACGGTTCTGTGGCCCTCAGTAACAATTCTGTGTCCCTGTGTAACAATTCTGTGTCTGTGCGAGTAACAATTCTGTGGCCCTAAGTAACAGTTCTGTGGCCCTCAGTAACAGTTCTGTGGCCCTGAGTAACAATTCTGTGTCTGTGCGAGTAACAATTCTGTGGCCCTAAGTAACGGTTCTGTGGCCCTCAGTAACAATTCTGTGGCCCTCAGTAACAATTCTGTGTCTGTGCGAGTAACAATTCTGTGGCCCTAAGTAACGGTTCTGTGGCCCTCAGTAACAATTCTGTGTCCCTGTGTAACAATTCTGTGTCTGTGCGAGTAACAATTCTGTGGCCCTAAGTAACAGTTCTGTGGCCCTCAGTAACAGTTCTGTGTCCCTGAGTAACAATTCTGTGGCCCTAAGTAACAGTTCTGTGGCCCTCAGTAACAATTCTGTGGCCCTAAGTAACGGTTCTGTGGCCCTCAGTAACAATTCTGTGTCCCTGTGTAACAATTCTGTGTCTGTGCGAGTAACAATTCTGTGGCCCTAAGTAACAGTTCTGTGGCCCTCAGTAACAATTCTGTGTCCCTGAGTAACAATTCTTTGTCTGTGCGAGTAACAATTCTGTGGCCCTAAGTAACAGTTCTGTGGCCCTCAGTAACAATTCTGTGTCTGTCCCTGAGTAACAATTCTGTGGCCCTAACTAAAGTTTCTGTGGCCCTAAGTAACAGTTCTGTGGCCCTCAGTAACAATTCTGTGTCTGTCCCTGAGTAACAATTCTGAGGCCCTAACTAAAGTTTCTGTGGCCCTAAGTAACAATTCTCTGGCACTCAGTAACAATTCTGTCTGTCCCTGAGTAACAATTCTGTGGCCCTAATAACGTTTCTGTGGCCCTAAGTAACAATTCTCTGGCACTCAGTAACAATTCTGTCTGTCCCTGAGTAAGAATTCTGTGGCCCTAACTAGCGTTTCTTTGTCCCTAAGTAACGATTCTGTGGCCCTCATTAACAATTCTGTGTCCCTGAGTAATGGTTCTCTGTCCCCAAGTATCGTTTCTGTGGCCCTAACTCTGTCCCTGTCCCTAATACAGAGCGGTCTGCCTCTGTTCAATGACTGGAGGCAAATGAAGAATTCCAAAATGGCCGCTATTTATAGCTCGACCATTACACAGTGCTGGCTGGCTGCTGATTGGCTGATGCGATCACATGTCGTTGAGGAATGCATTATGGGTCAGCGCGCCTTGTCTGCGCGCCTTCCCAGACATCCCTGCTCCGTCGCCGCACATGTCAGCCGCCATTTTCGGAAAAATTTCGAAAAATTTTTCCGATATTCGACTCGAATTCCACTTCGGCTACTTCGATTCGCTCATCTCTAATCAGAACTACTAACAATTCATCCTCTAGTGTGTCTGCTGTTGTGAAGGAATATATACAGTTGTGACCAAAATTATTCAACCCCCACTGAAATTGAGTGTTTTGGCCAGTTTGACATTGCTTTTGATCATTCAGTCATCTTGCTTACATTTACATTAAAGAGGCACTTGTAGGTCAGACAAATATAACATAACAGTTATAATGAAATAACCACAAATGTCTTTTCTGTGCTCACAGCATTATCAGTTTTATTCAACCCCCAAGTGACATTCAATCTTAGTACTTAGTACAGCATCCTTTTACAGTTATAACAGCTTTTAAACGTGAAGCATAGCTTGACACAAGTGTCTTGCAGCGATCTACGGGTATCTTCGCCCATTCTTCATGGGCAAAGGCCTCCAGTTCAGTCACATTCTTAGGCTTGCGCACTGCAACTGCTTTCTTTAAGTCCCACCAGAGGTTCTCAATCGGATTTAAGTCTGGTGACTGCGATGGCCACTCCAAAATGTTCCAGCCTTTCCTCTGCAACCATGCTCTAGTGGACTTGGAGGTATGCTTGGGATCATTGTCCTGTTGAAAGGTCCAACGTCTCCCAAGCCTCAGGTGTGTGACGGACTGCATCACGTTTCCATCCAATATCTCCTGGTACTGAAGAGAATTCATGGTACCTTGCACACGCTGAAGCTTCCCTGTACCTGCAGAAGCAAAACAGCCCCAAAGCATGATTGACCCTCCACCATGCTTCACAGTAGGCAAGGTGTTCTTTTCATCATAGGCCTTGTTCTTCCTCCTCCAAACATAGCGTTGATCCATGGGCCCAAACAGTTCTAATTTTGTTTCATCAGTCCACAGAACACTATCCCACAACTTTTGTGGTTTGTCCACATGGCTTTTGGCATACTGCAGTCGACTCTTCTTATTCTTTGGAGACAGCAAGGGGGTACGCCTGGGAGTTCTGGCACGGAGGCCTTCATTACGCAGTGTGCGTCTTATTGTCTGGGCTGAAACTTCTGTACCCACATCTGACAAATCTTTTCTCAGTTCCTCAGCAGTCACACGGGGACTTCTCTCCACTCTACGCTTCAGGTAGCGCACAGCAGTCGAAGTCAGCATCTTCTTTCTGCCACGACCAGGTAGCGTTTCAACAGTGCCCTTTGCCTTGAATTTGCGAATGATGCTTCCTAAGGTGTCTCTTGGTATGTTTAACATCTTTGCAATCTTCTTATAGCCATTGCCCTTCCTGTGAAGAGAAATCACCTCTTCTCTTGTCTTCCTGGACCATTCTCTTGCCTTCACCATGTTTGTAACCACACCAGTAAATGTCTAGAAGGAGCTGAGTATCACAGTCATTTTAAAGCTGCCTAATTGGTGCTTATTATGCTTGATTGCTGCTCGGTGACATCCACAGGTGTTTTCAATACCTGATGGAAAGCACCTGTATGAACCTCTGTTCTTCAGAGTGGTAGTCTTTAAGGGGTTGAATAATTGTGGCAATGAAGAAACCACATAAGAACCATTTACTACTGTATTACATAAACAATTGATGTCATTTTAGTTGCATTTGGGTAGTTACAACGTCCTTGTAGGATTTGATTCTGAATACAATTCCAAATGTACACTATAGTCCCTAAACCCCTTTACAGCATTGGGGGTTGAATAATTTTGGTCACAACTGTATAATATTTGGGGGTTTTAAGTACTTTTAAGGTAGAAATTATTTTTAAAACATGTAAACAAAAGAATTAAAAATGTCTCCAGGACTCCATGGACCCCTTCATTCCAAACACAAATTCTTCTGCACTCTAGGACCCAGGCAGGTGGCAAATAGATGGAACCAAAACTGGAAAAACAGCGACCACCAGTGCTTCAAAGGTTGTGCAGCTCCAAACAAGGCTGGGGAAGCCCGACCAACACTGCAAAGCGAAATAAAAATGAGAAGCGCACAAACCTTGCGCATTACCTCAGTAAACAGAAGTTTATTAAAAAGAAAGGTACTCACAAACAGCGAATAAAATCAGGCATGTAAGTCCTCACAGGGACTTCAGAGATAGAGGGCCAGCGCGAGTCCCATCGTGGGGGTAAGCACTCAGTTCAGCGTTTCGAAGGCCAGACCTGAGCGGTGGGAGGACCTGATGGAGAACAAGACCATGACCACCAGGACCATCGCCTGACTGAAGCCATGCTCACATTTCTTTCTAATGCTGCTTCTATGGTCTACTCAGATACAGATTTGGCAGATGTACATTAGTGGAACCCTTTCACTCCGGCCAATGTAAGGTTTCCATCAGCAGCAGCACGGCCTTATAGCTACAGCACCCGGGGGTTGTATATATTTGTTAGGCCGACTGTCGGATTTCTGGTGGAAGTGATTCAGCCGCACTGAAGGTCCTCCCCCCCGCCATGTATACCGGGCTCAGCTGTCCCTCCTACAAGCCCAAGACAGGCATGGTGGGTGTCAGTGGTGAGAGCAGAAGGAGATCAGCAAACATCTGATCTCTGATCTTCCCTTCAGTGAATGGATGTGGGAGGTGGGAGATTATGTCATTTCTGGGTTCAGCGCTGTCATTCTCCAGTCACTATGGTTTGGGAAGGAGCTGATTAGGCATGATCTGTGCTTGAACATCTTTCTTGGGGTACAGAGGTGACATTGGGGGTCTAATAATGTTCTGATGTCTCTTTAAAAAGGACCTGTGACCAGAAATATGTATCACAGGGAGCTATCAACCCCCTATATGACAGAAGCCATGTTATGTGAAAAAAGAGTTGAAAAAAAATTAAACCCTATAAAAATTTAAAAACACACAAAACAAATTATACGACACATTTTACATATCATTGCACAAGCGAGAGTGAGAACAATCATTCTGAGGCCATCGTTCACGGGTAACTATCTGAACTGATAACCTATAAAGGCTCTTAAAGCGTCACCTTTGAACAATTTTTGGTACTGAAGTTTGTCACCATTTCACAAGTACGCACAGTTTGTAAAGTTTGACATGTTTGGTATCTATATACTTGATGACAACCCCATATTTTATATTTCACCAAACAAATTGGGTCATATATTGTGTTCTTTGTGCACTAACATTATCTTTTTTTACAGAAAAAAAATTTGATAAACAGCTGTACTAATATTCTGTGACATGAAAAATGGCAGCTACCACCATTATATTCTCCAGAGTCTCTGCTTTCAGATAATAAAAGAAATGTTTGGGGTTTAACTAATCATATGGCCTGAAATGTGAATTTAACTAAAAACAAAAGCAAAATAAACTCTGGCAGTGAAAGAAAATACAGCAATATATAACATTTCAAAATCAAAACTATGGTAGCAACTAATGGCTTAAGAAGCAAACCCACCATATTACTCAACCAGGTTCCAACTAAACCCACCCAAACATTGGATCCCACCTCCTCCCACCCAGGTTCCTGTTGGAACTCCTTTACCTTGTGTAGATATCCCCTTCTGAGATCCTCATTATCTAATATAAATGTACAACACTCTCCATCTGACACCAGTTTGTAGACTCCACCTTGGTCTGCCAAGAGATAGTCAGCTGCCAAGCAGTTCTGTGACACCACCTTAGGTGGTGGAGCCACTTCTGCTGTCAGCTCTGCTATAACATCAATGGTGTCATTGGTTATCTGATCCGTGACTCCAGTACACCGGTTCATCTTACTTATCTTAGATTCCCCATCCCGTCTATGAAGGGCTCACTGCATAAAGCATCTCCAATCCATAGAAAATGTTTCTTCTCACTGGAAGGCCAGGGGAATATTGGAAGAAATTGAGGCTTTCCCTTACAGATATGGGGGAGGGGCAACATAACCTCAAGTACAGCTATGGGTGGAATTGAAGGGAAGACATTTTAGGGCGCTCCTTCCACAAAAGAAGCAAATGTTATCTTGAAGGACTAGGAATCCATTGGACCAATGGGGATTAAACATTCTGCAATTACAGTGAGAAACCATGAAATGTTACTGGCCTGTGATTGGCTCTCCTATTGTTAGTGAAGTAAATGAGACTCCCCTTGTCGGTGCCATTAATGGAATTAAATGTTTCTTCCAAACCCAAAAAGGTGACCCCCTTGAGTAAGTACCCATCCTACTATTCCTGATATGAGGTTGTAGTCCCTGCTATACAGGAAACATGTGGGCAATCATTTACACCTTTTACAGCAGGACAGTAAATATCAGAACACAATTCAAACAGAAGACCAACAGCAGGAAGTCTGCTAACTGAATGTGTAATGCAATCTGTCATTAGCATTCCCAGAGTTCCCTCTGCAACATAGTTGTATCAGCTGTTGGTCCTGTCTGTAGATCTGTTATTTCCCCACCTTCTGTAACAGGGTGACAACCCTGATCTTTCTGCAGGAACATTACACAGCAGCGTTGTCACCCTGTACAGGGAAGTCTTAGATAGATTATAAGTAAGACACACAACAAGTAAAGTCCAACTCCAGCTAACGCTTCTACAGCAGTTACAGCAACAGGATTTCTATAAGGTTCAACCCCCCCATATGAATGGAAGATGACAGTTGTAAGCACCCCCAGCAGTGTTATATGGTGTTTCCTACCCCCCAACTTTAATTTTTGCCAAATAGCTTGGCCTTCTACATGAAGCAGAAAAAAACAGATCTACTGGGAGGGTCAACAGGTAATAAAAATATTACGAGGGGAGACTTGGAAAAACATAAAACGTTTATGCTAATGACAGATTGCACCATTTACGTAATTATTGATTTTGCCCATTGTTACACTTTAGTGCCGATGTCTTAGCATTTCCAGGAATAATTAGTGCTCTTTGCTAACTTTGCCCCAAAAAGGGATCCGTTCATTCAGAGTCATTAAGGTGAACCCCAATAAGAGGAATTTCAGTCTCCCAGAAGAAGTGGTAGGAATATGACCGCACACTTAGCACTTTGTAAGTTCAGATCTCTTGCAGTTGTACTGTGTGAATAGTTTATGGAGATGAGCAATAGCTGGACAAAAAAAAAAGATAACAAGGACATCCAATCATCACCTGATAGAATCCCTTTTGAGAAAACCAGATGAAACATAAGTGGTCAGCTGGGAGTAGGTGATACTGTTGAATATGTCCCCTAAAACAGCATTAACTCCGTGTTGGAAGGCCTACACCAGCTTAAGAAGTTACTCTCTAACCAGAGACCTCTATCTGGCTGGTATCTCAGCTACAGACCTGCCTGCAAAGCTGTCATCCATGAGAGGAGATGGAACATGGAAAGGAGGCATTGATCATGGGAGAGGAGGTGGAACATGTAATGGGAGGTGTGGACAAGGTGGGCTTAGCTGGAACCCTCAAGCCTAGCTTATGATGTATCAGTTCTCAAAAGAACCTGGAATGGACTCTCCTAATGAGGTTTCAGAGGCATGGCAAGAAGCCATTGGACCCCATCCTAGACTCTGGTACTGAGGCATTGTTGGTCATGTATTGGTTGGTCAGATTCTGGCAATGAAGAAAACACATGGGAACATAGCTCAGTTAGTGAATGATGAAAATGCATTACATGTTCAGTCAATGCTCCATAAAAAAGGATAAAGATGAGAATGATGAAGAATACAGTTCAGTCATTGCTGCTTGTCTGAAGAAATGTCCAAAGGTGAAATATTCACAGGCCTTCTAGATGTGTTCCTGATGGACATAAGCACTAAACCCAATGAATCTGATCATTAGAGTCCTGTTTGTTCAAAGTTTTTTTTTTTTAAGTAGCATCATGTCTTCCCTAGTTTGTGGGAAGACATTGGGCCTGTGAGCCTAATGGGACAGCTGTGACTTCTTTAATATTGCCCCTTCTTCTGGAGTTTCCTCTATGTAGCTCAAGCTTGTGAATCCTCTGGTGATAGATTAGCCCGGCCTTACCTGTAAAAGCTTTGTCACATTCAGAACACTGATATGGCATCTCTCCAGTGTGGACCCTCTGGTGTGCTATGAGAACTGACTTCTGTCTAAAAGTTTTATCACATTCAGAACACTGATGTGGTTTCTCTCCAGTGTGAATCCTCTGGTGTATGATAAGATCTGACTTATGTGCAAAAGCTTTGTCACATTCAGAACATTGATATGGCATCTCTCCAGTGTGAACCCTCTGGTGTGTGATAAGATATGACTTATGTGCAAAAGCTTTGTCACATTCAGAACACTGATATGACTTCTCTCCAGTGTGAATCCTCTGGTGTGTGGTAAGATTTGACTTCTGTGTAAAAGCTTTGTCACATTCAGAACACTGATATGACTTCTCTCCAGTGTGAATCCTCTGGTGTGTGATAAGATATGACTTCTGTGTAAAAGCTTTGCCACATTCAGAACACTGATATGACTTCTCTCCAGTGTGAACCCTCTGGTGTATGATAAGATCTGACTTATGTGCAAAAGCTTTGTCACACTCAGAACACTGATATGGCTTCTCTCCAGTGTGAATCCTCTGGTGTGTGGTAAGATTTGACTTCTGTGTAAAAGCTTTGTCACATTCAGAACACTGATATGACTTCTCTCCAGTGTGAATCCTCTGGTGTGTGATAAGATATGACTTCTGTGTAAAAGCTTTGCCACATTCAGAACACTGATATGACTTCTCTCCAGTGTGAACCCTCTGGTGTATGATAAGCTTTTTCTTGGTTAAAAAAGCTTTGTCACATTCAGAACACTGATATGGCTTCTCTCCAGTGTGAATCCTCTGGTGTGTGTTAAGACTTGACTTATGTGCAAAAGCTTTGTCACATTCAGAACACTGATATGACTTCTCTCCAGTGTGAACCCTCTGGTGTATGATAAGCTTTTTCTTGGTTAAAAAAGCTTTGTCACATTCAGAACACTGATATGGCTTCTCTCCAGTGTGAATCCTCTGGTGTGTGTTAAGACTTGACTTATGTGCAAAAGCTTTGTCACATTCAGAACATTGATATGACTTCTCTCCAGTGTGAACCTTCTGGTGTCTGATAAGATATGACTTCCATGTAAAAGCTTTGTCACATTCAGAACACTGATATGGCTTCTCTCCAGAGTGAACCTTCTTGTGTGCGATATGTTTTGCCTCCATTGTAAAATCTTTGTCACGTTTCAAACAAGAAATAGCTTGAAATGACTCCTCTTATGTATACATGGGTTGGACTTTACTGTAAAGCAATTGTCACTTCCAGAACACTGAAATGATTTTTCTCTTGTTATCCTCTGAGGTTGGATCAGTGTTGAAGAGGACCCAAAGCACTTAAGACATTTAGAACACGGATATGACTTGTGTCCTGTGTGACTCCTCCAGTGAACTGCGATACAAACTTTCAGTCAATTACAACACCCAGACGTTTGGTTTCCCATGTGACTGAGTTGTATTCACGAAGACCAGCATGACCAAAAACGTGGCTCATCAATCCACCTGTACAAAAAAAATAAAAATCAGAATTCTATATAAAAGGGCTAAAGTTGGTTTTTATTTTTAATGGTCATTATTAAATATATCTTATATATCATCGCAGGCTGTGTCAGCATTATGGTTGTCCTCAAAGGGCCAGTTGTAACTGTAAGACTAGATGTCCAGAGCACCTCACCCCCCCATTACATCAGATGCCAAGAACCCCACACCCACCCTAACATCACCGTGCACCTCCTTTGGGGGCAGAGCTGGAAAGCAGAAAGTGCAGGGTCTGGAGGAGGACCAGAGGAGGAGTGGAGTCAATTACCAGAGTCTGCTGAATGCTGAGACCAAGGGAGGCGGAGATGAGGGGATGCTGCAGCTGCACTGAGAAGTACAGGATTTGGAAGAGGAGTTATTTTCTCCTCTCTGCTGCCGACTGCTGAGACATGGTGGAGGAGGAGACAAGGGGGTACCTGCAGGAGAGGTGCAAGGGCTACATGGAATAACCTAGAGGGCAGGATCTGGATACAGGTGTTTGACACCTGTGTTATATATATAGAAAGCATATGTACATCATCATTTGTATATATATATATATAATATTTTTTTTTAAATTAAACTAAATTGTATTGTTTAAGTTTTTAAGTGCACACAGTATATCCAACATTCAGCCCAGACAATGGAGTCATACATTCTAATGTATAAGCAGTTGTGGCAATGTTACAGATCATACAGAACAATAACTTGCTTTGTCTCTGGTGTCACTTTTACTTTCTATAAACAAATGAAAAGAGAAAAAAGAAGCAACGTAGAACAATTCACCTGTACATGGCAAGTAACTCTCTCCAGTATAGACATAGATAGCTGACACCATTCAAGTAGGCCTGTGTCTACAGGATCATACACCAAGTATCGGCCTCCAATGTAGTTACCATTTAGTAGGGTACAATTGGCTGGTCCATTTTTAGGGGCCTAAAAAAGTTAAACCTATAAAAATCTATGACAAATGAAATATGGGGAGTGAGTACCGGAGTATCCAGCCAGTTCTGCCAGAGAGCCATAAGTCTCCTAGGAGAAGTTAGGTTTTCATGTATTATTATGGGGTTCACCTGCTCAATCCATGCCTGGTGGGAGTATGAGTTGATAACCAGAATGTTTGGATTCGATTTGCAGGTACGTTCAGAAAGTGCATCTAAAAATCCAAAAATTACAAGCTTAATCTCAGCTAGGGAGAGACTTTGTTCAATTAAAAGAAAAATGTCAAAGACAGGTGAGAAAATGTAAATAAGCAGCTTAGAGAAGAGCTAAAAACACAAACACCCCCCCAGATCTATCCTAGAAATTCGATCTAAAATGTAATAATTACAACAAGAAAACCCTCAACTGAGGGAAGAGATAATGACACCAAAGATACAAATGGAGCTCAACAATCAGGAAAGAGAATCAAAGAGGATGATTTATACAAAGTACCCATCAAGGAACAACAGACCGGTGAGACCAATCAGCTTCCGAAATGTAACGAGACAAAGACCAGCAATAGCCAAGACAACTCTACTAATCCTGAGACCACAAATAGTGATGGCCGAACACCCCCCCTGTTCAGGTCGCGGTCAAACATCCGAACCTACAGAATGTTCTACAGTGAATGTCAAACATGAAGGACTGAGAGGTGTCTTACCACATCTGAGTATGAAGATCCCGCTCAGTTACTAATATCCGGCATGAGTTATGTGATGAAGTCACGCAGTATTTTAGTAGTGAGACACTCATTCATGTTCCTGGTGTCAGTGGGGTTTCCTGCCGACAGCTGAATGTCAAAAGAATTGTCAGCATTGCCCAACAATTAAAAAAAAAAAAAACTTGTTGTCCCCCCTCTCATCCACACCAAGCACTTTGAGACTGGTATGAATTTTGAGAGGAACCCTCTATGCCAATCATTTTTTTAAAAATGGTATGGGGGTCCCCCAAAAATCCATATCAGGAGGCGAGCACCCCCTCTCCTGAACCATACCAGGCCACATGCCCTCAACATGGGGGGGTGCTTGTCCACATATTGATGGGGACAAGGGCCTCTTTCCCACAACCGTAGCCTGAGGTTGTGGGGGTCTGCAGCCTGGGGGCTTATTGGAATATGGAAACCCCCTTTAACAAGGGGGCCTCAAGATCCCACCCCCCCGCCTATGTGAATGAGTAGGCTGTATATGATACTGCTACCCATTCACAAAAAAAGTGTAGTGTAAAAAATGATAGGAGACAGTCTTTGACAAGTCCTTTATTAAAAATAAACATTTTAAAAAATGTCCCCCAAAGTAGATCCAACATCAATCACGATGCCACCACCACCGCTACCCAAAAAAGGGGGGAAAAAGCTCCGCTTGCGATGCTGGCTCCTGGCTGACAGCTGTGCCCATGACAACAGTTTTTATATACCCCGCCCCCTTGTGACATCACCACACACTGTGATTGGTCAAAGTATTACACCTGACTTGTGGTTAGGTGCATTGCTTTGTCCAATCACAATGCACTGTCAGGGTAAACAGCCCACTGAATGCCCGTACCGTTTCTGTTTGCCGAACACACGAACGGCCATGTTCAAATCAAACTTAGGTTCAAGTCGAACATGAAGCCCATCCCTACAAACAAACAATCATCAAACCACAAGAACAGGCAACAAATTCCGGATATTTTTTGTTAATAATAGACTCCAATGGGAAATATCTAAACACCAAACGGCTCTTCCCAGGAACAAGAGACAACAAAATTCAAGTTCAACAACTGAACAAGCGATAGGAGTCATCAATGATCCGTATTTCACCGACCCCAAACATATCATCATACACACCGACCCAAACATATCATCATACACACCGACCCAAACATATCATCATACACACCGACCCAAACATATCATCATACACACCGACCCAAACGTATCATCATACACACCGACCCAAACATATCATCATACACACCGACCCAAACGTATCATCATACACACCGACCCAAACATATCATCATACACACCGACCCAAACGTATCATCATACACACCGACCCAAACATATCATCATACACACCGACCCAAACGTATCATCATACACACCGACCCAAACATATCATCATACACACCGACCCAAACATATCATCATACACACCGACCCAAACGTATCATCATACACACCGACCCAAACATATCATCATACACACCGACCCAAACATATCATCATACACACCGACCCAAACATATCATCATACACACAGACCCAAACATATCATCATACACACCGACCCAAACGTATCATCATACACACCGACCCAAACATATCATCATACACACCGACCCAAACATATCATCATACACACCGACCCAAACATATCATCATACACACCGACCCAAACGTATCATCATACACACCGACCCAAACATATCATCATACACACCGACCCAAACATATCATCATACACACCGACCCAAACATATCATCATACACACCGACCCAAACATATCATCATACACACCGACCCAAACATCCTCCAGGGACAAAAGGAAGCCTCTGAGAATAAACTATTACAACTAACAGAGACCGCACAACAAAAATGTCCTCACTCCAACATCATACTGTCCTCCCTAATTATTAGTATTATACAGAATTTATAAAGCGCCAACAGTTCGCTCAGCGCTGTACATTACAAAGGGGGACAGAACAAGCAACAAACAAAACAGTAACAATACAACACAATATAATGTGATACATGAGGGGGCCCTGCTCCTTGGAGCTTACAATCTAGGAGGGAGGGGAAAGTGGTACAGAAGATACTGTAGCTGTGGGGGATGGAATGGTAGGAAGAGTGGAGGAGGTAGAAAGATTAGCAGGGGGTGGGGTAGGCTTCCCTGAAGAGGTGGGTTTTCAGGGCATGCCAAAAGGAGAGGAGGGTAGGTGATAGTGTGATGGGTTGGGGAAGGGCGTTCCAGAGGATGGGTGACACCCTGGAGAAATCCTGGAGGTGGGCATGGGAGGAGGAGACCAGGAAACTAGAGAGAAGGAGGTCTTGAGAGCAGCAGAGAGTGCGTGAAGGGTGATACTTGGATATTAGGTGTATGTATGATGTAGTTTGGGGTGGTATTATGGACAGCTTTGTACGTCAGTGTTAGGATTTTGAATTTGATCCATTGCGCAATCGGAAGCCAGTGGAGGGATTGGCAGAGGGGGGTGGCGGAAACGGAGAGGTTGGTAAGGTGAATGAGTCTGGCTGCCAAATTCAGGATAGACTGAAAGGGGGATAGCCTGTGGCGAGGCAGGCCAGTGAGGAGGGAGTTGCAGTAGTCGAGTTTTGATATGATGAGGGAGTGGATGAGCTGTTTAGTGGTTTCAGGGGTTGGAAACGTGCATATTTTGGCGATGTTGCGGAAGTGGAGTCGGCACGACTTTGTTAATGATTGGACATGGGGCTGAAAGGAAAGGTTGGAGTCCAGAATGACACCAAGTACTCTGGTCTGCGGGGCGGGTCTGATAGTGGAATTTTTGGATGTGATGGAGAAGTCAGTAGGGGGTGGTGTGTGGGTTGGGGGAAGACAAGGAGCTCGGTTTTGGAGAGGTTCAATTTAAGGAAATAGAGTGACATCCAGTCTGATACGTCGTTCAGTAGGTTGGTGATTTGGATAGAGACTGAGGGGGTAGAGAGATTTGTGTGTCATCGGCATAGAGGTGGTAGTTGAAGCTGTGAGAGTGTATGAGTTGGCCCAGGGAGGAGGTATAGATGGAGAAGAGAAGGGGCCCAAGGACAGAGCCTTGGGGGACCCCAACAGAGAGGGGGAGTGAGGGGGAGGTGGTAGCATTATAGGTAACGCTGAAAGAGCATTGTGATAGGTAGGATGAGAGCCAGGAGAGAGCAGAATCTCTGAGGCCGAGGGAGTGTAGTTTTTTGAGGAGGAGGGGGTGGTCAACTGTGTCGAAGGCTGCGGAGAGGTCCAGGAGTAGGAGTACAGAATAGTGGCCATTGGATTTGGCTGTTAGGAGGTCGTTGGAGAGTTTGAATAGGGCAGTTTTGGTGGAGTGTATGGGGCAGAAGCTGGACTGTAGGGGATCAAGGAGGTTGTTGTCGTTGAGGTGAGAGCTTAGGCAAGTGTAGACAAAGCGCTCGAGGAGTTTGGATGTGAGTGGAAGCAGGGAGATGAGTCTGAGGTTGTTCAGGTCATTGGGATCCAGAGAGGGTTTTTTAAGTATGGGGGTGATGTGTGCATGCTTCAGAGGGGAGAGGAATGTGCCGGAAGAGAGGGAGAGATTAAAGATGTGGGTGAGGGAGTGTAGTATGGAGGAGGAGGGAGGTTGTAGGAGTTGTGAGGGGATAGGGTCAAGGGGGCAGGTGGTGAGGTGGGCATCAGTGAAGACTTTGGAGACCTCCTCGATGGTAGTAAGGTCGAAGGTTTGGAGGGAGTGTGAGCTGCGGCAATGTCCTTGTGAATAGTGTCAATCTTGTTTTTGAAGTAATTGCACTAATCTCAAGGGCAGTGAGTGAGGAACTGGGTGGAGGTGGGGGCAGAGAGAGTAGGAAGTTAAATGTGGAGAAGAGTCGGCGAGGATGGGAGGAGAGGGCCTTGATGAGGGTCAGGAAGTAGGCTTGTTTGGCGGAGTGGAGGGAGGAGGTGTAGGTGTGGAAGGCAGATTTATAGCGGGAGAAGGCTTGTTGGGATCTGGTTTTGTGCCATAGTCACTCCAGGGCATGACTGCATCATTTGAGAGATTTAGTGTGATCATTCTGCCAGGGCTGGAGCGGTCGGGGTCTGATGTTTTGTGTGGTTAAAGGCACTAGTAAGTCAAGGGCTGTTGATAGCGTGTTGTTATAGGCAGTCATAGCCAAGTCGGGGCAGGACAGGGGGAGGATGCTGTCGTGGAGTTGATCAGCTGCAGAGTGGAGGGGGGCAGGGTTAAGGTTGCAGAGGTTGCAACTGGTGGTGGTAAGACATTTGGAGGGGTAGGCACTGGAGGACGAGGAGATAGAGAAGGTAATCAGGTTGTGGTCAGAGAGAGGGAAGGGGGAGTTTGTGAGGTTGTGGGGAGCACAGCGGTTGGAGAAGACAAGGTCCAGGATATTTCCGTCAGAGTGGGTGGTGGATTGTACACACTGTGCAAGTGCAAAGGAGGAGGTTAAGTGGAAGAGATGGGATGTGGACGGGTTGTCAACGTTGACAGGGATGTTGAAATCCCCAAGGATGATGGTGGGTAGCTCGGAGGAGAGGAAGAATGGTAACAAGGAGGAAAAGTCATCCAGGAAGCAGGATAGAGGTTCAGGAGGCCGGTGGATAACAGCAACCTTCAGGGGGGTAGGAGAGAATAGTTGGATGCAGTGGGCCTGGAAGGAGGAGAAGGATAGAGAGGGGGGGTTTGGGAGGACTCGGAAGGTGCTCTGTGGTGACAGGAGCAGACCAACCCCACCACCTTTATGACAGTTGGGCCTGGGTGAGTGGGTCCAGGTGAGACCTCCATAGCAGAGCGCAGCAGGGGAGGTAGAGTCAGTGGCCTGGACCCAGGTTTCCGTGATCGCTGGGAGGTTGAGGGAGTGGGAAATAAAGAGGTCATGGATGGTGGTGAGCTTGTTGCACACCGATCGGGCGTTCAGGAGTGCGCATGAAAATGGGGGGGGGGGTGGTTTTAGGAAGCAGGGGGACAGATACTAAGTTGCGATGGTTGCGGCAGGACGTGGAAGTGGGAGGGTGCTGTGTGGGTGAGCGAGGTGGTGGAGGGCCAGAGTTCGGGGAGATGTTCCCGGAGGTTTGGAGGAGAAGGGTGAGAAAGGTGGCATCGGAGCGGGATGTACAGGAGTGAGCAAATCTGCCAGTGGAGGTGTTCGGGTCTGTGGGAGGGTGGAGTGTTAGGAGGAGGTGGTGGGTGCCGTAGAGGGGCGAAGGAAGCAGTGAGGACACAATATACAATTGTCTGGGAGGAGCAGAGTGATATAGAGAATAGATTTTGGGAACGGAGGAGAGGAATATGAGAAGGAGTGGAAGAGGCATTTAAGGGTGGCAGATAGGAGTGGTGGGAGGCTTGGCTGTCGATAGTCCAGTGTGCAGTGGCGTATCTTGTTGCTGTGGCTTCTAGTAGCTGGGTAGTAGGGGAGTAAGGAGGGGGAATGGGTGAGGGTGGATGGTTTCCAGGGGCGCTTGATTGTAGACAGTCTGGTGAGCAGTGGGGTCTCTTGTTGTGGTGTCTTACATCAAGGGTTCGTGTCTTTAGGTCGAGCAGAGATGGGGGTTGGTGTGAGTAGTCCCTGGGTGGACGGATCTGGATCATTGTGCGGCTGTTACTTGTCCTTTGGGTTGAGCTGGGTTGGGGTCGGTGTGAGTGCTGTCAGGGTGATCAGGTCAGGAGTGATGTGTGGCTGCAACTTGCGTGTGCTCCTGCGGAGACATGCTTGGCAGGGTTCAGGGTCCAGGTGGAAGTCCCAGGGTGCTGGTGCTGGTGTGTGGGTTGACTGTGGTTTCCTTGGAGCCTTGTGTGCTCCTGTGGCCCTCTAGGTTCTAGTGGTATCCCCTGGGTTTGTGGTGGCAGCTTTGTTGGGGGTGATGGCAGCTTCCCCTCATTGTGGAGAAAAACGGCGGTGTGGCAGCATCCCGGAGGTGATGGCAGTTTTGCCTTCTCTCAATTGTGCTTGTGGGCGCTGTGTGCCAGCGTTAGTGGGTGCCGTAGGGTCAGGCGTCTGTGGGAGCGGCAGGGTCTGGCACCTTTAGGTGTTGTAGGGCCCGGCATGTGCTGTAGGCCGCATGGCAGGCTCACATGATGGGCCATGGGGTTGTGCGGTGGTGGGGCACGGGGGCGGCTTTGTAGCACATGGTGGGGAGCAGGGGTGCTGAGTTGGTGGTGGTGGCTTACCCTGTCCATTTTGGTGGTGGTGGATTTCCCTCACAGGGTGGGGGTGGTGGAAGTGTCTTTAACCCCTCTGGCTGGAGAGGAGGCGTCCTGGTTCTCAGTGGCCCGTTTTGGTGGTGGTGGCCGTGCGGGTGGTGGTGCTGCCATGCAGGCTCCCTGTAGGTGTCATGGGGGGTGCGCCTTGGTGGGCCACAGCAGGCCATGCGAGGCTGGGTGCTGGAGTGCTGCACTAGTCCTGGGCAGTTATAGGGTCCTGGTGGCAGAGGTAGGGCTGGGGGGCACCAATGCTTGCCCCCTGCCTGCTGCTACCCGGCGGTAGCTTATATGCAGGCTGCTTGTGTGCAGCTAATCAGGTTGTGGGTGGTTTGTCTGGAGGGCCGGTGGATTCGGGAGGCCGGGCCAGGGCTGCAGGGACAGGCACCGTGGAGGCTTGGGCGGCGGCTTCACTTCTTAGAGGGCGGTGGCTTCCCCTCTCCTGGTGTGTCTAGGGCCCGAGGAGCTTGGATGTGGCCAGCGGTGACGGCGGCGGCAAAGAACCGGGCCGTGTGGTGATGAGACCAGCATGGCGGCAGCGGCAGAGATTCGGGCCACGTGGTGATGGGACCAGCGTGGCAGAGGTGGCGGATAGGGCACAGTGGTGGATCACGTGGCACCACTCCCTCTCCAGGTACAGGGGGGGTCAAGGAGGGTCGGGGTGGCCGCTGTTAAGTCAGTTTAGCTGGTGGGAGTTAGATGGAGTTTGGGGGCGACCGGAGCTCTGGGTCATGCGGCTGCTCTGACCGCCATATTGGCCTCATCAGATTTAAGGATGGACATTCCAAGGATGAACATAATAAACAATATAAAACTCAGCGAATCAACACAGAGCTGGCAGATAAAACCAGGTCAGAGCCTACCATTCACCTGACACAACATCATTCCATCATGACCCAACACCTCTATGACTACAAACACCTCAACTAACAAGGGGGCAGTCAACTAGCAAGAGAACTCAAAGACATTGTACTGAATGGAACTCACAACCCGGGATCTGGCACAAACCATCTCAGATGGACACAATGGGGCTGATTTACTAAAACTGGAGTGTGCAAAATCTGGGGCAGCTGTGCATGGGAGCCAATCAGGTTCTGACTTCAGCTTGTTCAATGAAGCTTTGACAAAAAACCTGGAAGCTGATTGGTTCCTATGCAGAGCTGCACCAGACTTTGCACTCTCCAGTGTCTCATTGTCATCACATGCTGTGTCCATAATGACCACCCATCCCCCCTTATCAGCTGGCTTCAATGTTATATCTCACCTTGCTGCTAATGATGGCAATGCACCTTTCTCCTCAATGGTCCCATTATTAGGATATGACCCCAGAGTTCCTGATTATAGACTGTCATACGTCACCATCTTTATCATCCAAATGAAGAAACATTTCTGCTGCTGAATATGTAGTGGGTGGTGGAAACTTCCATTTTATCTGTAAACCTCAGACAGACCTACTCAGTGGTGTGACTACAGATGATCCCTCAATATCGCCTCTCCAAGAATAATGTACCTTCAATCTAATATTCCTGAAACATCTATACAAGTCCTGTGCCAACAAAAACTTCTTCATGATACCTTTAGGGCTAAAGCCCAAACCTTTCCCCAGAAGGTCCATCTTCCCCGATGTCAGTCCAGCTGAGGAGAAGGTGAGAATTCCGTCTATTTCTGTTGATGAATCATCTGTTGGGATGGTTGGATGAGTGGGAGATCCCTTGTTGCAGCGTTGATGTTTCCTACCTCCCCTGTGGCCGGATCTCTGCTGTTTCCTTGATTCCGATGTACAATACGAGGTGGGTGTTGTCCCTCTATAGATCCTAATAAAGTGCCTCCAGCATAGGAGGGAAGTGATGGGTCAGAGGCTGTAGAAGAAGCTCTAGTGAGCAGTCTAGATGGACGAGGTGAGTCTTGTGTAGGTGGTGCTCCAAGAGTACGCCTGATTAGTAGACGTTTAGATGTTGGACTCCTTCAGCTGCTCGGCTGACAATGCAGACTGCAGTGTAGACTCCACCTGTGTGATCTGTACAGCCAGAGCAGCTTCTTCCTTCTGGAGAAATGAAACTGGAGAACAATGGAGCTTTTGTTTAGGACTTGTGTAAACAGACCATTGAACTCCTCCCTGTAGGCAAACAGACCATTGTCCTCCTCCTTGTAGGCAAACAAAGTTGGGGTCAGTTTACCTCCTAGCCACCTTGGAATACACTGTGCTTTCTAATATTCAGCTAAAGTTATCTTTTTTACATAGACAAGACAGTTTTTTTTTTAGGAACTTCTCAGGAGGACTTTGATCTGGTGTCATTTACCCAAAAAAAACCCTTCCCCTCTTCCACTAAGAACACCCTCTCCCCCCACAGAGGACACCCTTCCTCCAGTAAAAACACCCTCTCCACTGAGAATACTCCCTTCCTCTCTTTTCCTCCTCTGATGACACCCCTCTCTCTCCTTTTCTGCACTGGGGACACCTTTCCCCCTCCCCTTCTGAGGACACTCTCTCCCTAGTGTTGTCACCCCTCCCCCACTCAAGACACTCTTTCCACTGAGATCATTCCCTCCAGATTAACACGTTGCCGCCCAACCTATAGCCAGATGGTGGCCAGGCGAATAACTCGTCCCTCCGGGTGGACACCATAAGGCGTCCTTCCCGGAGAGTGTATTGCGCATGCCCGCAAGGCCACGCTGTGGTGTGGTCTGTCACCAGCCGTGTACCTCGGACACGGCCGATAACAGATATGTGCTCCTTTGCCAGTACCATGTGACCTGCTGTGACCAATCACAGCAGGTCACATGATAGTTGTATGCAATGGATGGCTTCCTTTCACGCCATCCATTGTATACAAGTGTGTCTAGCTGTGAATGGTCACAGTGATCACATGCACAAGCTGGGCCAATCACAGCCCAGCTGTGTCATGTGATTAGCTGTGGCCAAATCACAGCTAAGCACAAAAAAACCCTGAATGAATCGATTTCATTCAGGTAAATGTTTGCTTATAGCAAAGTAATTCTTTGCTATAAGCAAATTGTGTAAAAAAAATATATATATAGATCACTTCCCCAAAGTAGTACAACGTTACTATGGTAATATTGTACTACTTTGGTCATAGTGAAATATGAAAAAAATCTAAAAAAAATAAAAAAAGTGTAATAAAAAATTAAAACTAATAAAAAAAATAAAAAAAGTATAATTTTTTTTGTTCATACTGTCACCAGTCAGTGTCCCTGATCACCGCTATGCCAGTTATATGATGACACTATACTGCACTGGTGACAGTATGTAAAAAAATAAATAGTGCAAATAATTTTTTTTATTTTTTTTCATTTTTTTAAAAAATATGACAAAAAATTACAACTTCAAAAAACTTGCCACGCCTCTTATGAAATACGTCGGACTGTCTACTTTGCAAAAAGAGGTAATTTGGGGGATATCTGTACTGTCCTGACATTTGGGGGATATCTGTACTGTCCTGACATTTGGGGGATATCTGTACTGTTCTGACATTTGGGGGATATCTATACTGTCCTGACATTTGGGGGATGTCTGTACTGTCCTGACATTTGGGGGATATCTGTACTGTCCTGACATTTGGGGGATATCTGTCCTCTCCTGACATTTGGGGGATATCTGTACCGTCCTGACATTTGGGGGATATCTGTACCATCCTGACATTTGGGGGATATCTGTACCATACTGACATTTGGGGGATATCTGTACCGTCCTGACATTTGGGGGATATCTGTACCGTACTGACATTTGGGGGATATCTGTCCTGTCCTGACATTTGGGGGATATCTATACCGTCCTGACATTTGGGGGGATATCTGTACTGTCCTGACATTTGGGGGGATATCTGTACTGTCCTGACATTTGGGGGATATCTGTACTGTTCTGACATTTGGGGGATATCTGTCCTGTCCTGACATTTGGGGGATATCTGTACTGTCCTGACATTTGGGGGGATATCTGTACCATCCTGACATTTGGGGGATATCTGTACCGTCCTGACATTTGGGGGATTTCTGTACCGTGCTGACATTTGGGGGATATCTGTACTGTCCTGACATTTGGGGGATATCTGTACCGTGCTGACATTTGGGGGATATCTGTACCGTCCTGACATTTGGGGGATATCTGTACCGTCCTGACATTTGGGGGATATTTGTACCGTCCTGACATTTGGGGGATATCTGTACCGTTCTGACATTTGGGGGATATCTGTACCGTTCTGACATTTGGGGGATATCTGTACCGTTCTGACATTTGGGGGATATCTGTACCGTTCTGACATTTGGGGGATATCTGTACCCTCCTGACATTTGGGGGATATCTGTACCGTTCTGACATTTGGGGGATATCTGTACCATCCTGACATTTGGGGGATATCTGTACCGTCCTGACATTTGGGGGATATCTGTCATGCACCGCCTGGCAGAGTCTCTAGCAACCCACAGCTCGGGGTTCTTCAGGGCGTGGGGTCTAAGTCCCAATCTGCTTAACGTTATGGAGTAGGTCTGGCGCTAGAATTATTGCTGTCACTACAGTGTGCACGGTGAATGTAACGTGTATCAAAATCGATGTTCACGTGTAGGCGCCCTGATATGTAGGCACCCACCACCTCCTCCTATTACTCCACTCTCACACTGACACAAACAACTCCACTAGTAGTTTCTCCTGCACATCCCGCTCCCATGCCACCTTTCTCACCCTTCTCCTCCTCCTAGCCGCGGGGGACATCTCCCCGAATCCTGGCCCTCCACCACCTCCCTCACCTGCACAACACCCTCCTGCCTCCACGTCCTACCGCAACCCCCGCAACTTAGTATCTGTCCCCCTGCTCCCTAAAATCTCCCCCCCCCTGTTTTCATGTGCACTCCTGAACGCCCGATCGGTGTGCAACAAGCTTGCCACCATCCACGACCTCTTTGTTTCCCGCTCCCTCAACATCCTAGCGATCACGAAAACCTGGATCCTGCCCACTGACTCTACCTCCCCTGCTGAACTCTACTACGGAGTACAACAACGCGCTGTTAACAGCCCTTGACTCACTAGCGCCTTTAACCACACGCAACATCAGACCCCGACCACTCCAGCCCTGGCAGACTGATCACACCAAAACCCTCAAACGACACAGTCGTGCCCTGGAGCGACTATGGCGCAAAACCAAATCCCAACAAGCCTTCACCCGCTATAAATCTGCCTTCCGCACCTACACCACCTCCCTCCACGCAGCCAAACAAGCCTACTTCCTGACCCTCATCAAGACCCTCTCCTCCAATCCTCGCCGACTCTTCTCCACCTTCAACTCTCTACTCTCTCCACACCCAGCACCTCACTCACCGCCCTTGAGATTGCCAATCACTTCAAAAGCAAGATTGACACAATTCGCAAGGACATCGCCGCAACTCACACGCCCTCTCAACCTGTCCCCTCATCCCCCCTCCCCCTCGACATAACCCGCAGGGACTTCGTCACTGCTCAAACTCCCTCCAACCCCGTTTCCCCTCCCTCAGCCACCCCCTCATCACCCCTCTCCCACGGCCCCACCACTGCTCTGACCTCCACTTCCACCTCACCCTACATTCCTCATACTGAAGCTCCCCCAACACTCCACACCTTTGACCTTACCACCATCGAGGAAGTCTCCAAGATCCTCTCTGATGCCTGCCTCACCACCTGCCCCCTCGACCCTATCCCCTCACAACTCCTACGACCTCCCTCCCCCTCCATCCTACGCTCCGTCACCCACATCTTCAATCTCTCCCTCTCCTCAGGCACTTTCCCCTCCCCTCTGAAACATGCACACATCAACCCCATACTTAAAAAGCCCTCCCAGGACCCCAATGACCCGAACAACCTCAGACCCATCTCCCTGCTCCCCTTTACATCTAAACTCCTTGAGCGCCTCGTCTACACCCGCCTATGCTCTCACCTCAACCACAACAACCTCCTCGATTCCCTACAGTCTGGCTTCCGTCCCCTACACTCCACCGAAATCGCCTTACTCAAACTCTCCAACGGCCTTCTAACCGCCAAAGCTAATGGCCACTATTCAGTGCTCCTACTCCTTGACCTCTCTGCGGCCTTCGACACAGTCGACCACCCCTTCCTCCTCAAAAAACTACACTTCCTTTGGCCCTAGAGATTCTGCTCTCTCCTGGCTCTCATCCTACCTGTCACAACACTCCTTCAGCATTTCCTATAATGCTACCACCTCCCCTTCACTCCCCCTCTCTGTTGGGGTCCCTCAAGGCTCTGTCCTCGGGCCCCTTCTCTTCTCCATCTACACCTCCTCCCTTGGCCAACTCATACACTCTCATGGCTTCAACTACCACCTCTATGCCACAAATCTATCTCTCAACCCCCCACCTCACCCCCTCGGTCTCCGCCCGAATCACACACCTGCTGAGCGACATATCAGATTGGATGTCGCTCCACTTCCTTAAACTGAACCTCTTGTATTCCCCCCAGCCCGGACCCCACCCCCCATTGACTTCTCCATCACATCCAACAACGCCACCATCAAACCCGCCCCGCAGGCCAGAGTACTTGGTGTCATTCTGGACTCCAACCTATACTTCCAGCCCCAAGTCCAATCTTTAACAAACTCATGCAGACTCCACCTCCGCAACATCGCCAAAATCCGCACGTTCCTAACCCCAGAAACCACTAAACAGCTCATCCACTCCCTCATCATATCACAACTCGACTACTGCAACTCCCTCCTCACTGGCCTGCCTCGCCGCTGGCTATCCCCGCTTCAGTCCATCCTGAATACGGCTGCCAGACTCATTCACCTTTCCAACATCTCCATTTCCGCCACCCCCCTCTGCCAATCCCTCCACTGGCTTCCGATTGGCAACAGATCAAATTCAGAATCCTAACACTGACGTACAAAGCTGTCCACCATACTGCCCCGAACTACATCACTGACCTAATATCCAAGTACCGCCCAGAATGCACACTCCGCTCCTCACAAGACCTCCTTCTCTCTAGTTCCCTGGTCTCCTCCTCCCATGCCCGCCTCCAGGACTTCTCCAGGGTGTCACCCATCCTCTGGAACTCCCTGCCCCAACCCATCAGATTATCACCTACTCTCCTCTCCTTTAGGCGCACCCTGAAAACCCACCTCTTCAGGGAAGCCTACCCTACCCCCTGCTAACTTGACCGACCTCCTCCACTCTTCCTACCACTCCATCCCCCACAGCTATCTCCTCCTGTACCACTATCCCCTCCCTCCTAGATTGTAAGGTCCAAAGAGCAGGGCCCTCGATCCCCTCATGTTTTGCATTGTATTGGTATTGTTCTGTCACATGTTCTGTCCCCCTTTGTAATGTACAGCGCTGAGCCAACTATTGGCGCTTTATAAATACTGTATAATAATAATAATATGTGCGTTTATGTTCGTACATGTGTATATGTGTGGCTCAAAATTGTTTGGTGGGTATGTTGTGTGTTTGGGTGTAACTTTATTTTTTACTTTAAAAAAAAAAAAAACAACTTTTTTTTCATTACATAGGGAACTCAAAGTCCCTTAATGTGATGATTTTTAGGTGACAGGTTCTCTTTATTGAGACATGCAGGGTTCTAAAATATCCCCAATGTCTCCTCTGGGATCCACTCAATGTATTGTGATGCCATACATTGCTGCTTGGCTATGCTAGAGAAGGTGACCCAAAAGTGACTTCACACACGTCGCCTTCCGGGCATTTCCAGCATTTCGGGGGAGGGGGGTTTGACATAAATCTTTGCATTTTGAGAATAGATATGAGCCCAAACACATTTAGAAAGGCAAATGACTGAGGCTTTCAAATGAACTTTTGAGCAATTTTTCCACCCATCTATGGCCACCTTTTTAGAAGTGATCCGAGCGGCTATACACTTTTGCAGAGCGTGGATGGGGGTCTTCCTCTGGCTGCTTCCTTCCACCATTACCGGGCTCTCCTGAGCGATCGGGGGGGGGGCCAGGGATCATCGCCATTCAGTGTGCTTAGGAGAGGCATGTTCATCCATACCCGCCTCCCCTCATATAGGAAACCAGAAATGGTGAGGATTGTGTCACTTCCGGTTTCAGTTTGTGGTTCACAAGCCATTGCTGGCTGATATCGCATCCGACAAACCAATCTCCATTTAATCAGATGCTTTGGAGGCCAGCGGAGAGATATGGTGTCTAATAGAGCCTAGAGATCTCCATGAAGAGGACCTGTCATGACCTATGATATCAAAAGGGATATTATTCATCTCTTGTGATAGCAATAAAGTTGATCAAAGAAAAAAATTTAAAGAGACAATGTATTTTTAAAAAATAAAATACTTAGTAAAATATTAAATTAATAAATATAAATTCAATTTTAACGAGAGATTTGGGGTCTAATAGAGCCTAGAGCTCTCCATAAAGAGGACCTGGCACGGCCCATGCTACACAAGGGATATTGTTCATCTCTTGTGATAGCAATAAAGTCGATAAAGAAAAAATGTAAAGGGACAATGTATTTAAAAAAAATAAAATACATAATAAAATATTAAATTAATAAATAAAATTTTAAATAAATTATAAAATAATACAAATTTAGAGCACCCTCCCCATGCTCGCGCACAAATGCGAACGCACATGTAAGTCTCACAAGCATACGGCAGCGGCAATCGCACCACACATGTGAGGTATCGGTGCAAACATCAGAGTGAGCGTAATCATTCTAGCACCAGATCTCCTGTGTCACTCCAAGCCGGTAACCTGGAAAGGCTGTTAAAGTGTTGCCTGTGGAGGACTTGTAGATACTGTAGTTTGTCTCCATTCCACAGACATGTGCAATTGTAAAAAGTGACATGTTGGGTATCTATTTACTCAGCATAACATCATCTTTTATAGTTTACCACAAAAATTGGGCATTCTATTATGTCTGTGTGCACTAAAATTCATTAAAGTGTGCTTTTTTCCCAAAAAAACTGTGTTTTAAAAATGTCAGCGCAAATATAGTTCACCTTACAAAAATTGCAACACCCAATATTTTAATCTCCAGCGTCTCCACTTTCAAAAACTGTCTAATATTTAGGGGTTCTGAGTAATGTTCTAGCAAAAAAAAGCTACTTTTTACTGGTATGTGTAAGTGTGAGAATTGGCCTGGGGGGAGGGTGATCAAAGAGAACCAATCTTGGCTGAGCTTCCACTGTTTTGTTTATCTTTTTGGGATCATTGATTTTTTTTCCAGTTGTCTTTCAGCTGTTTTATGAGCTTTGCATTTCCTTTGTGCTCACAAATTCTCAGCCTTGCTCTGTGGAGGAACCTCCCTCACTTGAACAATTGGTTCTGGAGATAAGGAGCTTTGTTGATTTCTCTGTCTTCTATCAGCGATGGCGTCCTCCGATATGAGAGCTCTGCTGGATTGTTCCATCTTCCTGAACATTTATTCGGATCCTGTCATCTTGAAATGTGGACACAGCTTCTGCCGGGTCTGCATCGATCATGTGTTGGATACACAGAAGGAGTCCGGAGGATATTCAGCAGGGGAGAGTTCCAGGAGAGACCTTCACCGTACACAATTATAACTCTGAGTAACATCTCTCAGCATTTCCTGTCTCCACCACAAGATCAAGAGAAGACCGGTGTCTCCTGTACTTACTGTGTCCACACCTCTGTACCTGCTGTGAAGTCCTGCCTGCATTGTGAGGCTTCTCTATGTGACATCCATCTGAGAGTCCACCACAAGTCACCAGAACACGTCTTGTGTGACCCCACCACCACCCCAGAGACCAGGAAATGCTCCGTCCATAAGAAGACCCTGGAGTATTACTGCATTGAGGACTCTACTTGCTTCTGTGCCTCCTGCTTTATAATTGGAGAACATCAGGGACACCAGGTGGAGACACTGCAGGAAGTCTTTTTAAAGAAGAGGAACATGACAATCTATCTTCACAAACTGATTAATAAAAGAGAGAAAACAGAAAAAGAGTCCAGAGTCTGCAGGAACTCAGGGGAAAGTACAAGACAAAGCAGATGGTGAAACAGGGAGAGTCACTGTCCTGTTCAGAGATCTCAGGAGACGTCAGGAAGACCTGAAGAAGAAAGTCCTGCGTGAGATCTCCAGGCAGGCAGAGCGGATCTTAAGCCCCATCGATGATCTGATCCAGTGCTTGGAATTCAAGATGGAGGAGCTGTCCAGGAAGATGCAACCCAAGATGGATCCATTGACTGTTCTACAGCAATCAGACACAGGTGACTGGTGTGATACTGAGGATGGAGATGAGGAGGACACAGAGAGACATGATGGAAGGGATCTGGATGTGGGGGTGATTTTCCATATGATCAGCACAGGTTTATCAGATCTAATCACTGGTGTCATTGGGGGGGTCTATATTCAGAAAGCTGTAGACATTTTATTGGATGAGGACACAGCTCATATTAATATATGCATCTCTTCTGACAAGACGACTGCAACCCAGTTGAGAGAATGCCGGCATCGCTCATATACCGAGGAGAGATTTATGGATTTTTATCAAGTTTTAGGCAGCCGAAGCTTCTTCTCAGGGAGACATTACTGGGAAGTAGATGTCCATAGATCCAATAACTGGAGAATCGGGATGTGCTACAACAGTATAGACAGGGCCGGCTTTACTCCTTGATTGGATATAATGATGTGTCCTGGACTTTGGTCAGGAGGGGTAAAAGGTATAAAGTGGTGCATGACGATAATGAGACCGAGCTCTGTTATAGTGTTTTGGTAAACGATTCCGGGTATATCTGGATCATGAGGCCGGGCAAATCTACTTCTATGTGTGTGACCCCATCCGTCATCTCCACACCTTCACCGCCACCTTCACCGAGCCCCTCTATGCTGCGTTGGGTGTTTGGCATTCATCTATATCATTGGCTTGAAGGGAGATGGGAAAAATCTAGTCTAGACAAATCTTCCAATGGGGACGCTTGTTCTGGTGGTTCCCAAGGAACTTCCTTAATTTGGAAGAACTTTCTCTCACTTCCTGTTTGGCTGACACAAGAAGTAAAGGGAAATCTGCACAATGGTGCACAGATGTAGAAAAAAATCTGACAGTGTTTTTTTTGTTGAATTCAATAAAAAACTAAGAAAAATGAACAAATAGGAACACATTTTATTAAAAATAAAGAGTACAGTGTTAAAGTTTATACCTTTGACTGTATTTTGCAAGATGACTTTTCTGCATAGGGGATGTTACCCATTTCTAATCTGTGTACTCTGGAAATATTGAACTGCTCTGTGAGTGTGGAATTGTCTCTATAAATAAAGAATTTGAAAAAAAAATAGAGAGTACATACAAATTCATTTTTTGTTGCATTTAATAAAAAAAAGAAAAATGAATAAATAGGAACAATTTTTAATGGTATTTTCACTCTTTTTTTGTTGTTGCATTTAATAAAAATATTTGCACAGCGGCTAAATGGTTAGCACTTCTGCCTGGCAGCACAAGGATGATTGGTTCAAATCCCAACCACAGCATCACCTGCCTGGAGTTTGCATGTTCTCCCTGTGCCTGCATGGGTTTCCTCTGGGACTCCGGTTTCCTCCCACACTCCAAAGACAAGCTGGCAAGTTAATTGAATCCTGTCTAAAATTGGCCCTAATATATGAATGTAAGTTAAGGACTTTAGATTGTATGTCCCTTGAGGGGTGGGGACTGATGTGAATGTACAATATATATGTAAAGAGCTGCGTAAATTGATGACGCTATATAAGTAATGGAAATAAATAATAAAAAAGGAAAAATGAATAAACAGGAACAAATTTTATAAGAAATAAAAAGAGTACATGCAAAAGTAACAATTTTACTTTGTACTGTGTGTACATATATGTATGTTTACGTATATATATATATATACATACATACACACACACATTCCTGAATATCCATGCATAGACTGGTGACAAGTCCATTTACATATTAAAAGGGAATTCCTGAAGAGTGATAGACTATGGGGACTATTCTGGTGCTAATTCTATTTAAAAGGCAAACTGTATCTGTGTGACTGTAATGAGAGAAATGGTAATGGGTCCAATGGACAATAGTATACTGTCCTGTCCAGGGTGACCAGGGTGGTAAACAATTGACCATTTCAGCAATTAACATTTTCATGATAAGATGTTTGGTAAAAAAATCAGAAATCCCTCCAGCAGGTATTAATCTGTATATGAAGGGAAGATTAACAGCTAAAGACTTTATACCCACATGGAAGGAAGATATATTTAAATATATTCTAAAAATATTCTTCCCAATATTTTGATATATATTTGAAATACTACAATTTTGGCCGTATATATATGCTGCATGTTAAAATGAGTTTTTTATATATTCCAAAATAAATTAAACATATATTCTTCAAAATTTTTTAACATATAAAAAAGTAATTTTAGCATATATGTTTACATATATTTATAAATGCATTCCAAAAATGTAGATTAAAATTTACAAAGGCATACAGTATATATGTAAATGTATTTTTAAAAATATTTTTCCTATATTTTGTAATACAAATGCATTACATCATACAATATATATATATATATTGAAATATATTTTGAAATATACTGAATATGACCAACATTGCAGTATTTAAAGTATATGTCAATATATTTTGGAAGAATATTTTTAAAATATATTTAACCACTGGACATCCTGAGGATTTACCCCCCTTCCTGTTTTTGCTGTTCGGTGCTGCACTATTTCAACTGACAATTGCGCAGTCATGCAATGCTGTACCCAAATGAAATCTATGTCCTTTTTACATACAAATAGAGCTTTCTTTCATTGGTATTTGATCACCTGTGCGATGTTTATTTTTCGCACTATAAACAAGAACAGGGCCAAAATGTTTGAAGAAAAAGGATGTTTTTTACTTTTGGCTATAAAAAATATATAGTAAACTCAAAGTTTGTTATAAATTTAGGCCAAAATGTATTCTGCTCCATGTTTTGGTAAAAAAAATCCCAATCAGTGTATATTGATTGCTTTGTGTGAAAGTTATAGCGTCTACAAACTATGGGATAGATAATGGAATTTACACAGCTTTTACTTTCTGACTGCCCATCACATTTCTTGAGGTGCTAAAATACCAGGATAGTACAAACACCCCCAAATACCAGGACAGTACAAACACCCTCAAATACCAGGACAGTACAAACACCCTCAAATGACCCCTTTTAGGAAATTAGACACCCTAAGCTATCTGCTGAGAGATATATTGAGTTCATGGAAGGTTTTTTTTTTGTTCCACTAGTTTTTGGAAAATGACAAAAACATTTTTTTGTACACAAAGTTGTCATTTAAATGATTTATTTCTCACATGAGCCATGGGTATATGTGGACTTACACCCCAAAATACATTCTGCTACTTCTACCGAGTATGGGGGTACCATACTCGGTAGTATGGTACCCCACCATAACTTGCTTTGTCTCTGGTGTCACTTTTACCTTCTATAAACAAATGAAAAGAGAAAAAAGAAGCAACGTAGAACAATTCACCTGTACATGGCAAGTAACTCTCTCCAGTACATACATAGATAGCTGACTCCGTTCAAGTAGGCCTGTGTCTACAGGATCATACACCAAGTATCGGCCTCCAATGTAGTCACCATTTAGTAGGGCACAGTTGGCCGGGTCCATTTTTAGGGGCCTAAAAAAGTTAAACCTATAAAAACCTATGACAAATGAAGTATGGGGAGTGAGTACCGGAGTATCCAGCCAGTTCTGCCAGAGAGCCATAAGTCTCCTAGGAGAAGTTAGGTTTTCATGTATTATTATGGGGTTCACCTGCTCAATCCATGCCTGGTGGGAGTATGAGTTGATAACCAGAATGCTTGGATTCGATTTGCAGGTTCGTTCAGAAAGTACATCTAAGAATCCAAAAATTACAAGCTTAATCTCAGCTAGGGAGAGACTTTGTTCAATTAAAAGAAAAACTTCAAAAACAAGTGAGAAAATGTAAATGAGAAGCTGAGAGAGGAGCTAAAAACACTAAAAATACCCCCACAGATCTATCCTAGAAATTCAGTCTAAAATGTAACAATTACACCAAGAAAACCCTCAACTGAGGGAAGAGATAATGACACCAAAGATACAAATGGAGCTCAACAATCAGGAAAGAGAATCAAAGAGGATGATTTATACAAAGTACCCATCAAGGAACAACAGACCGGTGAGACCAATCAACTTCCGAAATGTAACAAAGACCAGCAATAGCCAAGACAACTCTACTAATCCTGAGACCACAAATAGTGATGGCCGAACACCCCCCTGTTCAGGTCGCGGTCAAACATCCGAACCTACAGAATGTTCTACAGTGAATGTCAAACACGAAGAACTGAGAGGTGTCTTACCGCATCTGAGTATGAAGATACCGCTCAGTTACTAATATCCGGCATGAGTTCTATGATGAAGTCACGCCGTATTTTAGTAGTGAGACATTCATTCATGTTCCTGGTGTCAGTGGGGTTTCCTGCCGACAGCTGAATGTCAAAAGAATTGTCAGCACTGCCCAGCAATTAAAAAAAAAAACAAGCCCATCGAGACTGGTATGGATTTTGAGAGGAACCTTCCATGACAATTTTTTTTAACCATTTCCATACCGGGCACTTTTACCCCCTTCCTGCCCAGGCCAATTTTCAGGTTTCAGCGCTCTCACACTTTGAATGACAATTGCGCGGTCATACAACATTGTACCCAAACTAAAATGTTATCATTTTCTTCACACAACTAGAGCTTTCTTTTGGTGGTATTTAATCACTGTTGCAGTTTTTGTTTTTTTGCTAAATTAACGAAAAAAGACCGAAAATTTTGAAAAAACACATTTTTCTTTGTTTCTGTTATAAAAGTTTGCAAATAAATAATTGTTCTTCATACATTTAGGCCGAGATGTATTCTGCTACATGTCTTTGGTGAAAATAACCCAAATAAGGATGTATTTTTTAGTTTTTAGAAAAGTTATAGAGTTTACAAACTATGGTATAGATCTGAATATTGATCAATCCTGAAGTACTGACAGCCAATCTAATTTCTTGAGGTCCAAGAATGTCAGAACAGTACAGATATCCCCCAAATGTCAGGACAACACAGATGTCCCCCAAATGTCAGAACAGTACAGATATCCCCCAAATATCAGGACAGTACAGATATCCCCCAAATGTCAGAACAGTACAGATATCCCCCAAATGTCAGGACGGTACAGATATCCCCCAAATGTCAGGACAGTACAGATATCCCCCAAATGTCAGGACAGTACAGATATCCCCCAAATGTCAGGACAGTACAGATATCCCCCAAATGTCAGGACGGTACAGATATCCCCCAAAATGTCAGGACGGTACAGATATCCCCCAAATGTCAGAACAGTACAGATATCCCCCAAATGTCAGGACGGTACAGATATCCCCCAAATGTCAGGACGGTACAGGTATCCTCCAAATGTCAGGACAGTACAGATATCCCCCAAATGTCAGGACAGTACAGATATCCCCCAAATGTCAGAACAGTACAGATATCCCCCAAATGTCAGGACAGTACAGATATCCCCCAAATGTCAGAACAGTACAGATATCCCCCAAATGTCAGGACAGTACAAATCCCCCCAAATGTCAGGACGGTACAGATATCCTCCAAATGTCAGGACGGTACAGATATCCCCCAAATGTCAGGACGGTACAGATATCCCCCAAATATCAGGACGGTACAGATATCCTCCAAATGTCAGGACAGTACAGGTATCCCCAAATGTCAGAACGGTACAGATATCCCCCAAATGTCAGGACGGTACAGATATCTCCCAAATGTCAGGACGGTACAGATATCCCCCAAATGTCAGGACAGTACAGATATCCCCCAAATGTCAGGACGGTACAGATATCCCCCAAATGTCAGGACAGTACAGATATCCCCCAAATGTCAGGACAGTACAGATATCCCCCAAATGTAAGGACAGTACAGATATTCCCAAATGACCCCTTTTTGCAGAGTAGACAGTCCAACATACTTCATAAGAGGAATGGCGAGTTTTGTGAAGTTGTATTTTTTTGTCAAAATTTTTCAGAAAATGAAAAAATGAAAAAAAAATTATTTTCACTATTTTTTTTACATACTGTCACCAGTGCAGTACAGCGTCATCATATAACTGGCATGGCGGTGATCAGGGACAATGACTGGTGACAGTATGAAAAAAATATATATATATTTTTTTATTATTATTTTAAATTTTTTTATTACTTTTTTTCTTTTTTAATATTTTTTTTATTTCACTATGTCCAAAGTAGTATAATGTTACCATAGTAACATTGTACTACTTTGGGGAAGTGATCAGTATTTTTTTTTGTTACACAATTTTCTTATAGCAAAGAATTACTTCGCTATAAGCAAGCATTTACCTGAATGACATTGATTCATTTAGGGTTTTTTTTTTTTTGTGCTTAGCTGTGATTTGGCCACAGATAATCACATGACATGTGCATGTGATCGCTGTGACCATTCACAGCTAGACACACTAGTATACAATGGATGGCATGAATGAAGCCATCCATTGTATACAACTGTCATGTGACCTGCTGTGATTGGTCACAGCAGGTCACATGGTACCAGCAACGGGGGCTGGTACACAGATCTGTCATCGGCCATGTTCGAGGTACACGGCCAGTGAAAGATCACGCTGCTGCGCACTCTGCAAGTGCGAAAACTGTGCGTGTGGGAGGACGCCATATGGCTTACACCCGGAAATCTACAGCCTTTTCCTGGCCACCAAACGGCTATTGGCCGGATGGCTATTGGTTAAAAATGGCATGGGGGTCCCCCCAAAATCCATACCAGACCCTTATCTGAGTATGCAGCCCGGCAGGTCAGGAAAGGGGTGGTGAGCGTCCCCCTTCCTGAACCATACCAGGATACATGCCCTCAACATGGGGGGTGCTTGGGTCGGGAGCCCCCCAAAGCACCTTGTCCACATATTGATGGGGACAAGGGCCTCTTTCCCACAACCGTGTCTTGTGGTTGTTGTGGTCTGCAGCCTGGGGGCTTATTGGAATCTGAAAGCCCCTTTTAACAAGGGGACCTCAAGATTCCAGCCCCCCGCCTATGTGAATGAGTTGGCGGTATATGATACTGCTACCCATTCACAAAAAAAAGTGTAGTGTAAAAAGTGATAGGACAAAGTCTTTGACAAGTCCTTTATTAAAAATAAACATTTAAAAAAAAGTCCCCCAAAGTAGATCCAACATCAATCACGATGCTGCCACCACCGCTACCCAAAAAAGGGGGAAAAAAAGCTCTGCTTGTGATACTGGCTCCCGACTGTCTGACAGTTTTTATATACCCCACCCCCTTATGACATCACCACACACTGTGATTGGTCAAAGTATTACACCTGACTTGTGGTTAGGTTTATTGCTTTGTCCAATCACAATGCACTGTCAGGGCACATTGCATTGTGGGGCATGGTGGGCAAACACCCCACTGAACACCCGTACTATTTATGTTTGCCGAACACATGAACGGCCCATGTTCAAATCAAACTTAGGTTCAACTGGAACATGAAGCCCATCCCTACAAACAATCATCAAACCACAAGAACAGCCAACAAACTCCGGATTCTTTTTGTTATTAATAGACTCAAATGGGAAATATCTAAACACCAAACGGCTCTTCCCAGGAACAAGAGACAACAAAATTCAAGTCCAACAACTGAACAAGCGATAGGAGTCATCAATGATCCGTATTTCACCAACCCCAAACATATCATACACACCGACCCAAACATCCTCCAGGGACAAAAGGAAGCCTCTGAGAATAAACTATTACAACTAACAGAGACCGCACAACAAAAATGTCCTCACTCCAACATCATACTGTCCTCCCTAATTCCAAGGATGGACATAACAAACAATAGAAAACTCAGCGAATCAACACAGAGCTGGCAGATAAAACCAGGTCAGAGCCTACCATTCACCTGACACAACATCATTCCATCATGACCCAACACCTCTATGACTACAAACACCTCAACTAACAAGGGGGCAGTCAACTAGCAAGAGAACCCAAAGACATTGTACTGAATGGAACCCACAACCCGGGATCTGGCACAAACCATCTCAGATGGACACAATAAGGGTGATTTACTAACACTGGAGTGTGCAAAATCTGGGGCAGCTGTGCATGGGAGCCAATCAGGGTCTGACTTCAGTTTGTTCAGTTAAGCTTTGACCAAAAACCTGGAAGCTGATTGGTTCCTATGCAGAGCTACACCAGACTTTGCTCTCTCCAGTGTCTCATTGTCATCACATGCTGTGTCCATAATGACCACCCATCCCCCCTTATCAGCTGGCTTCAATGTTATATCTCCCCTTGCTGCTAATGATGGCAATGCACCTTTCTCCTCAATGGTCCCATTATTAGGATATGACCCCAGAGTTCCTGATCATAGACTGTCATACTTTATCATCCACAGAAGAAACATTTCTGCTGCTGCATATGTAGTGGGTGGTGGAAACTTCCATTTTGTCTGTAAACCTCAGACAGACCTACTCAGTGGTGTGACTACAGATGATCCCTCAATATCACCTCTCCAAGAATAATGTCCCTTCAATCTAATATTCCTGAGACATCTATACAAGTCCTGTGCCAACAAAAACTTCTTCATGATACCTTTAGGGCTAAAGCCCAAACCTTTCCCCAGAAGGTCCATCTTACCCGATGTCAGTCCAGCTGAGGAGAAGGTGACAATTCCGTCTATTTCTGTTGATGATGAATCATCTGTTGGGATGGTTGGATGAGTGGGAGATCCCTTGTTGCAGCGTTGATGTTTCCTAGCTCCCCTGTGGCCGGATCTCTGCTGTTTCCTTGATCCCGAAGTACAAAACGAGGTCGGTGTTGTCCCTCTATAGATCCTAATAAAGTGCCTCCAGCAGAGGAGGGAAGTGATGGGTCAGAGGCTGTAGAAGAAGCTCTAGTGAGCAGTCTAGATGGATGAGGTGAGTCTTGTGTAGGTGGTGCTCCAAGAGTACGCCTGATTAGTAGACGTTTAGATGTTGGACTCCTTCAGCTGCTCGGCTGACAATGCAGACTGCAGTGTAGACTCCACCTGTGTGATCTGTACAGCCAGAACAGGTTCTTCCTTCTGGAGAAATGAAGCTTGGAGAACAATGGAGCTTTTGTTTAGGACTTGTGTAAACAGACCACTGGACCCCTCCCTGTAGGCAAACAAAGCTGGGGTCAGTTTACCTCCTAGCCCCTTGGAATAGGCTGTGCTTTATAAGATTCAGCTAAAGTTCTGCCATGTCACCCCAATGACCGTTGTTTTTTTAGGAACTTCTCAGGAGGATTTAGATCTTGTGTTATTTAGCCAAAAAACCCTTTCCCCTCCTCCACTAAGAAAACCCTTCCACAGAGGGCACCCCTCCCCCACTAAAGACACCCCTTCCCCTCTTTTCCTCCTCTGAAGACACCCCTCCTTTCCTGCACTGAGGACACCCCTCCCCTTCTGAGTACACTCCTCTCCCACTCAAGACACTCTTTCCACTGAGATCACCCCCTCCCCCTTCTTTCCTGAACTGAGGATCCCCCTCCTGCTCTTACATGGAGCTGCAGCCAGAGACAGACAAGAAGCTGAAGGAGAAATGTCTGGGGAGGTCAGGATGTGAGGAGCCATAGAGGGAGACTACTGGGGTGACAGCAGCTATTGTAGTGAGAGAGGAGAATCGTGGGGGGCAATGTGGTGTCAATCAGAGGTGAGAAGACAGGAACCATGGGGGCAATGTGGAGTCACTCAGAGGTGAGGAGACAGGAACCATGGGGGGCAATGTGGAGTCACTCAGAGGTGATGAGAGAGGAACCATGGGGGGAAATGTGGAGTCACTCCGAGGTGAGGAGACAGGAACCATGGGGGCAATGTGGAGTCACTCAGAGGTGAGGAGACAGGAACCATGGGGGGCAATGTGGAGTCACTCAGAGGTGAGGAGACAGAAACCATGGGGGCAATGTGGAGTCACTCAGAGGTGAGGAGACAGGAACCATGGAGGCAATGTGGAGTCACTCAGAGGTGAGGAGAGAGGAACCATGGGGGCAATGTGGAGTCACTCTGAGGTGAGGAGACAGGAACCATGTGGGGCATTGTGGAGTCATTCAGAGGTGAGGAGACAGGAACCATGTGGGGCAATGTGGAGTCACTCAGAGGTGAGGAGACGGGAACCATGTGGGGCAATGTGGAGTCACTCAGAGGTGAGGAGACAGGAACCATGTGGGGCAATGTGGAGTCACTCAGAGGTGAGGAGACAGGACCATGTGGGGCAATGTGGAATCACTCAGAGGTGAGGATACAGGAACCATGGGGGCAATGTGGAGTCACTCAGAGGTGAGGAGACGGGAACCATGTGGGGCAATGTGGAGTCACTCAGAGGTGAGGAGACAGGAACCATGGGGGCAATGTGGAGTCACTCAGAGGTGAGGAGAGAGGGACCATGGGGGGCAATGTGGAGTCACTCAGAGGTGAGGAGACGGGAACCATGGGGGCAATGTGGAGTCACTCAGAGGTGAGGAGACAGGAACCATGGGGGCAATGTGGAGTCACTCAGAGGTGAGGAGAGAGGAACCATGGGGGGCAATGTGGAGTCACTCAGAGGTGAGGAGACAGGAACCATGGGGGCAATGTGGAGTCACTCAGAGGTGAGGAGACAGGAACCATGGGGGCAATGTGGAGTCACTCAGAGGTGAGGAGAGAGGAACCATGTGGGGCATTGTGGAGTCATTCAGAGGTGAGGAGACAGGAACCATGGGGGGCAATGTGGTGTCACTCAGAGGTGAGGAGACAGGAACCATGTGGGGCAATGTGGAGTCACTCAGAGGTGAGGAGACAGGAACCATGTGGGGCAATGTGGAGTCACTCAGAGGTGAGGAGACAGGAACCATGTGGGGCAATGTGGAGTCACTCAGAGGTTAGGAGACAGGACCATGTGGGGCAATGTGGAGTCACTCAGAGGTGAGGAGACGGGAACCATGGGGGCAATGTGTAGTCACTCAGAGGTGAGGAAACAGGACCATGTGGGACAATGTGGAGTCACTCAGAGGTGAGGAGACCGGAACCATGTGGGGCAATGTGGAGTCACTCAGAGGTGAGGAGACGGGAACCATGGGGGCAATGTGGAGTCACTCAGAGGTGAGGAGACGGGAACCATGTGGGGCAATGTGGAGTCACTCAGAGGTGAGGAGACGGGAACCATGGGGGCAATGTGGAGTCACTCAGAGGTGAGGAGACGGGAACCATGGGGGCAATGTGGAGTCACTCAGAGGTGAGGAGACGGGAACCATGGGGGGCAATGTGGAGTCACTCAGAGGTGAGGAGACGGGAACCATGGGGGGCAATGTGGAGTCACTCAGAGGTGAGGAGACATGATCTATGGGGGGGGGCAATGTGGTGTCACTAAAAAGGGAGGAGAGAGGAACCATGGGGGGCAATGTGGTGTCACTAAGAGAGGAGGAGAGAGGAACCATGGGGGCAATGTGGTGTCACTAAGAGAGGAACCATGGGGGGTGTTGTGCTTTTGAAGAATTATTAATAATTCATCCAGCAGTGCCTCTAAAAATAGTATGTTCTGCCAGGTAATGCCTGGGCAAATAAAGTCAGCTAAAGGTGCTTGCAAATATAATAATAATTTATAAAATAATTTATCTGATTTAATAATTCTGAGTAATTTAGAGCCAACCAAAATCCTTTAAAAACACAGATTAGATCAGTGGAAATATGGACTAAATGATTATTTATTTACAATAAGGGACTGCGAGACTGTGGCAGACATTCTGACACTGGGGGGGCTGACTTGGTGTCACTGACATCCCCAGTGACACCAATACATTTAAAAGCACTGACTCTGTACTAATGGCACTGGGCAGGAAGGGGTTAACATGAGGGGTGAACAAAGGGTTAACTGTGTGCTGGGAGTGTTTTACTAGGGGGCGGGGGTGCATTATTGTAAGCTCACTGTTCTGGATAGCTGTGCTGTGCAGTGTGCCCGAGCTGACAGGGAGGAAGATTTTTAGTAAACAAAACAGTCCTCCTCCCCATCAGAGATACTCGGTAATCACTGGGCGCCGGCGGATAATTACTGTCCGGGATCCGGTGACTGACAGCCACACACACTATTTCTATCGCTCCTGATTGGTGGGAGATATGACATCACACGCACACTATTTCTATCACTCCTGATTGGTGGGAGATATGACATCACACGCACACTATTTCTATCCCTCCTGATTGGTGGGAGATATGACATCACACGCACGCTATTTCTATCCCTCCTGATTGGTGGGAGATATGACATCACACGCACGCTATTTCTATCCCTCCTGATTGGTGAGAGATATGACATCACACGCACGCTATTTCGATCACTCCTGATTGGTGGGAGATATGACATCACAAACACACTATTTCTATCACTCCTGATTGGTGGGAGATATGACATCACACGCACACTATTTCTATCGCTCCTGATTGGTGGGAGATATGACATCACACGCACACTATTTCTATCGCTCCTGATTGGTGGGAGATATGACATCACACGCACACTATTTCTATCACTCCTGATTGGTGGGAGATATGACATCATCACACGTACACTATTTCTATCACTGCTTATTGGTGGGAGATATGACATCACACACACACTATTTCTATCACTCCTGATTGGTGGGAGATATGACATCACACGTACACTATTTCTATCACTGCTTATTGGTGGGAGATATGACATCACACGCCCGCTATTTCTATCTCCTGATTGGTGGAGATATGACATCACACGCACACTATTTCTATCACTCCTGATTGGTGGGAGATATGACATCACGCACACTATTTCTACAATCAGATACATTTCCCCACACTGAATATAATGGGATCCCACATAACAGTCGCTGTTCATATTCAGAATTCCTTTCTTACAATGGGATCTTGTGTCCGGATAAAATCTTTTATAGATCCCTTGTGACATTGTGTTTTCATTGTAAAATCCTAGATTTGTAAATCTGTCGCTGATATTTATAATGGTTTTGTCCAGAAAAAGAATGGAGTGATGTGGAGAGATGGAAACATATGTATAGATGAAAGATTGGTCTGTTGACTCCCCAGAGCTCCTTTCCATGAGAGATGTTTGTTCCCCCCCCAGAGCTGAACAATGGTACGTTCCTGAATGGCCAGGCTGCTGGTTTGTTGAATCCAGAGTCTACATACAAGATGCCTCCACAGTGTACATTGATGGGGCTGGGAAGGCTGGTACATGTTGTTCATTTGCTCCGGGTGCAGGAGATAGGACAGAATCCCATTGTTCCTGCACTGAGGTGTCCTCGCTTTCCTCAATTCTGTACTTGTCCAATAGATACTATATACATGACAATCAGAGAACAATCTCCTAGACTTCATGTGGGGAGAGATCCATTGTTCTAGATGAGCTCCATAAAATAGCTTTGTTTGCAAAAAAACAAAAACAAACAATGTAACTCTGACTATTGGGAAGGAGATTGTATCCGGCTGGAACTGACACCTGGAAGTCACTTTGGATTTTTGGGCCTCTTCAGTGTAATACAATTCTAGTTGGAAAGAAGATAAAATATCATTTCTCTCATAGAAATTGTGGCAGAATAAATGAGTTTCTGCTTTAGAAAGTTCACGCTGGAGAGTCAACTTCTGATGGTTATTATCCCATTTAAGATGGGCTCCAACAGAAATACATGGACCCCTAAAGAATGCCTTATGTGCCCCCCACAGCGTGTCCACCCTGTCCACAGTACCAGTGTTCAGTCTACACCATTCCTCCAAAGAAGCCTGCAAGTCATATTGGATTTCCGGGTGTTGAAGGAAAATGTCGATAAGCCGACAATAACATGTTCTACTAGACATATCGGGAACCAGAAAATCCAATGATGTGGCCGTGTGATCAGACCAAGGAAATGATTTCAGAGGAGACGATATTCTTTATCCATGGAGCTGAGACAAATCAATCCAGTCCAGAGTGGACCCGATGACCCCCGGAGAATAAAGAATATTGTTTGTGGGGAGGGTGTTTGGTCCTCCACCAGTCATATAGGTGATATTCCCTCGTAAGATCGGGAAAAGACATAGATAAAGCAATCAGACGTTTAGACGGTAATCCTCCAATGGCTGAAGGTCTGTCCCTATACAGGACATATGTGCATTGATGTCCCCACCAACCATAATATGTGGACTAGAAAACTGGTGGAGCTTTTCCAGGGTTGGCTATAAAACTGAATTTGTCCAGAATTGGGAGGACAGATAATCAGCAATATTATAATTTTGCCAGCGTAGGTGCAGTTCAATAAGATACAAAGGATATAAAAAGTCTGCACACCCTGCTGAAATGTCAAGTTTCTGGGATGTAAAAAAAATGAGAGAAAGATAAATAATTTCAGATTTTTCCACCTTTAACCACTTGCCCTCCAGAGGATTTACCCCCTTAATGACCACGCCTCTTTTTGCTACTTAGCACTGCACTAATTCCACTGATAATTGCGCGGTCATGCAATGCTGCACCCAAACAAAATGTACGTCCTTTTTTCACAAAAATAGAGCTTTCTTTTGGATGTATTTGATCACCTGTGCGCTTTTTATTTTTTTGTGCTGTAAACAAAAAAAATATTTTTTTTGAAGAAAAACAATTCTTTTTATTTTCAGTTATAAAAAAAATACAATAAACTCAAAGTTAGTCATAAATTTAGGCCAAAATGTATTCTGCTCCATGTTTTTGGTGAAAAATCCAAAAAAATCCAAAGTGTATATTGATTGCTTTGTGTGATAGTTATAGCGTCTACAAACTATGGGATAGATACTGCAATTTACACCTTTTTTAATATACAGCGCTGTGCTAGTTTAACTGACAATTGCGTGGTCATGCAACATGGTACATAAATGAAACTTATGCACTTTTTTCACACAAATAGAGCTTTCTTTCGGTGGTATTTGATCACCTGTGCATTTTTAATTTGTGGCGCTATAAACAAAAAAATTAAAAAAAAAAAAGATTTTCTCAATTCTGTCAAAAAAATATCCAAAAAACTCAAATTTCATCAAAAATGTAGACCACAATGTATTCTGCTCCATGTTTTTGGGTAAAAAAAAACAATAAGTGTATATTGATTGCTTTGTGTGATAGTTATAGAGTCTACAATCTATGGGAGAGATAATGGAATTTTATTTTCTGACTGCCCATCACATTTCTTGAGGTGCTAAAATACCAGGACAGTACAAACACCCCCAAATGACCCCTTTCCAGAAAGTAGACACCCTAAGCTATCTACTGAGAGGCATGTTGAGTCCAAAGAAGATTTATTTTTTTCCACAAATTTTTAGAAAATTACAAAAACCTTTTTTTTTGTACAAAGTTGTCATTTAAATTATATATTTCTCACACAAGCCATTGGTATACACCTTGTTCCAAATTATTCTGCAAATTCTATTTAAGTATCACAAAGATTAAATATTATGTTTTTCAGTGTAACTCATGGATGGCATTGTGTGTCAGGGCTCTTTTGATCACTGAAAACAATCTGGGACATCTGTGATAATTAGATTGGCCGGTGAGCCCAAATTAAGGAAAAACTCCTAAAGGACGGCGTTCCCCATTATTAAGCAGAGCACCATTTTCAAGCAATATGGGGAAGAAAAAGGATCTCTCTGCTGCTGAAAAGAGTGAAAAAGTTCAATGCCTTGGATGAGGGATGAAAACATTCGATATTTCAGGAAAATGTAAGCGTGATCATCGCAGTATGAAGAGATTTGTGGCTGATTCAGAGCACAGACGGGTTGGTGCAGATAAAGGCACATTGAGGAAGATTTCTGCCAGATCCTTGCATTGGGATCAAGAGAGCAGCTGCTAAAATACCATCACATAGCAGCAAACAGAAATTTGAAGCTGCTGGTGCCTCTGGAGTCCCACGGACATCAAGGTGTAGAGTCCTCCAGAGTCTTGCAACTGTGCATAAACCTTCTATTCGGCCACCACTAACCAATGCTCACAAGCAGAAACGGCTGCATTAGGAAGAAAAATACATGAAGACTCATTTTCAAACAGTCCTGTTCACTGATGAGTGCTGTGCAACCCTGGATGGTCCAGATGGATGGAGTAGTGGATGGTTGGTGGACGGCCACCCTGTACCAACAAGGCTGTGACGTCAGCAAGGCGATGGTGGAGTCTTATTTTGGGCTGGAATCATGGGAACAGAGCTGGTCGGCCCCTTTTGTGTCCGCGAAGGTGTAAAGATGACCTCTGCAAAGTATGTGGAGTTTATGACTGACCACTTTCTTCCCTGGTACAGAAGGAAGAACTATGCTTTCCGTAATAAAATCATCTTCATGCATGACAATGCACCATCTCATGCTGCAAAGAATACCTCTGCATCAATGGCTGCTATGGGGATAAAAGGAGAGAATGTCATGGTGTGGCCCCCATCTTCCCCTGACCTCAATCCTATTGAGAACCTTTGGAGCATCCTCAAGCAAAAGATCTTTGATGGTGGGAGGCAGTTTACATCCAAACAGCAGCTCTGGGAGGCTATTCTGACATCTTGCAAACAAATTTAAGCAGAAACTGTCCAAAAACTGACAAGTTCAATGGATGCAAGACTTGTGATCTGCTATCAGATAAGGGGTCCTATGTTACAATGTAACGTGACCGCTTCAAATGTTTACAAAGTTACAATGTTGGGAAAAGTTTGATTGAAATAGCTTTTGATTTCAGTAAATATGCTGCAAACACCACAAATGACAATTTTCAGTTCTTTACAACCTAGAAAGTGTTTTGAAACTTCCTGTGCGGAATAATTTGGAACAAAAATCTTGTTATTAGGAGGTTTGTTCAATAAAATGTGAATTGTACTCTTCTAGTTGTAACATGAGAATTATGCCGACTGTTATTTACATCAATTATTGAGGGAAATGAGAAAAATATCATTTGCATAATAAGTTGGAACAGGGTGTATGTGGAATTACACCCCAAAATACATTCTGCTACTTCTACCAAGTATGGGGATACCACATGTCTGAGACTTTTTGGGAGCCTAGCCACATACAGGGGCCTGAAATCCAATGACTACTGTGAAAGCCTGAAGGTGTGTAACTTCCTCATTACCTATCACAGTTTCAGAGGCCTTGAAATGCCAGGATAGCACCAACCCCCCCCCCCCCTCCAAATGACCCTTTTTTGGAAAGTAGACACCCCAAGGAATTTAAGAAGAGGCATGGTGAGTATTTTGCAGATCTCATTTTTTCTCACAAGGTTTTGAAATATAAAAAAATAGAAAAAATATGTTTTTGTTTTCTTCATTTTCCAAAGAATTGTTGCAATAAACGAAATCTGCAAAATACTCACCATGCTTCATTTTCCAAAAACGTTTGGTAAAAAACTTAATTCTTCTATTGACTCAACATGCCTCTCAGAAAATAGTTTGGGGTGGTCTACTTTCCAAAAATTGGTTGTTTTGTGGGGTGGGGGCATTCTATGCCCAGCATTAGAAGTTTATGCCGCACATCATTCACTCTTCTAACCACCTGAAGACCAAGCCTTCTCTGACACTTTTGGTTCACATGAACCATATTTTTTGCTATTTTTTTGCATATTTTTTGCTAGGAAATTACTTTGAACCTCCAAACATTATACATTTTTTTAAAGCAGACAACCTAGTGAATAAAATGGTGAGAGCTGCAATTTTTTATGTCACATAGTACTCACGCAGCGATCTTTCAAATGTAATTTTTTTGAAAAATTACACTTTTTTCACTTTTAATGCACAAAACAAAATATGTTTGGTAAAATATAAAAGATGATGGTATGCCGAATAAATAGATACCAAACATGACATTATTTAAAACTGTGCATCCCCTGTGCAATGGTGACAAACTTAATATCCATAGGCAATGCTTTAAAAGCCTTTACAAGTTACCACGCTCGAGGGGGCTTTTTTTAACATTATTTTGATTTGTTTTATTATTTTTACATTGTCCCTTTCATTTTTTTATATCCCTTTTAATGCTATCACAGGTTCCCCTGATGGCACAGGACTGCCCAAGAAGACCGTGGAAGGAAGGGGCATCTACTCCACTGCTTGTAAAAGCAATCTTGCAGCTAATTAGCCACTAGGATTGCTTTTACATGAAGGCTGATTGCCGGATGAATAAAATGATACCAGGATGATGCCTGCCACTGTAGGCATCATCCTGGTATAACCATTCAAAGTCCTCTGATGTACCAGTATGTCTCTGGTCCTTGTTGGGTATATATACTATGTTCTTTTTTATGTATGCAGCCTGTGTGCTGAATGAAAAATAGAGAAGAAATCTCTGGCAGAAAAAGTGTTTGGTGTGCCCACCATTAGAATATACCGCCCTGCATCCACCCACTTCTAATGATGGGCACACATTAGGTCACATGGTGCCACGTGCCAATTCCAAGATTGTACAAATGTCTAAATAGTGGCACGCTTGAATAAAAATTATCCACGTATAGGTGGTACCCCATATGGAGAAAGGATGACACCGAGTCCCAAACTATCTTGCCACTGCTCCCCATGTATTCTGGGCATCCGAGGGGCTCCATGTGACTATCTTTTCCCTCATAAATCTGAAACATATGTATATCCTGTTGTCCTCTCACAGGTCTTCTACATTGTGAGCCCATATCTGGCACGCTTGCTGGGGAGAAATTGTTTGTATGCAAGGCAGCCAGAAAAATGAATGAGGGACTCATCAACGCAGATGCTTTGCTGGGGAGTATAGACAGCTGCAAATTTTTGGTTAAGGTGATTTGCGAGGGGCTGAATTTTGTGGAGTCGGTCAAATTCAGGGTCACCCCGAGGATGATAGTGAATTGTCGTTGAAATGCATAAAACACACTATACTCTCATATCTATGCCTGGCCATGGAAGCAGAGAACACGGCATTTGATGAATCGGGTCTGCGGACCAATACAATCGCAATTCATTTTTTTAGTAATGCCCATGTTGAGGGTTAGTCCCAAAAAACTTTACATTCAGGAACTGTAATGGGTTTCCATGCGAATAGTCTGGCAAGGTTAGAATTTGGGTTGGAGGCCATAAATTGTTGTGCATATAAAGTGCTTTGATCCACAATCATTGCATACAGATATTCCGTGAAAAACAGTTCCAAAAAATCAAGGGGAGTAGTTAAATTTGCTGTTTCCACCTTAATTCCAGGTTTGGCAGTGAATGGGGGAAGTACAGATGCTGCAGAATTTGTAGGCTGCCAATTGGGATTTGCAAGCACGTCCGGAAGGATACTAGGTGCTCTACGGGCCTGTGTGCAAATTCTTGGTGGTTGCGAGACAATACTTGTGCTCGTCACCGCACCAGCTTGTACTGCACTTATGGGACTCGCCTCATCACCAAGTGATACTGCAGTGCTGGTATAAGAGAGACCAGGATGTACTAGACTGCTGGTGCTCACCAGTTTACCAAAAGGTAGTGTGGCACTAGTACTGGCACTCTGCTGCATATGAGAGTCATCATGCGATTGTAACATCTCAGCAACCTGGGAACGGGGTTGGGTATGCCTGACCTTAGTAGGGACCTCTTCCCCATTGTCTGAGCGATCTGTCAGGGTGCCGCAGCTGTCTACAGGTTCGTATTGTGAGACAGATTCCGTCAGTAAGTCTTCCCCTTCACTCTCATCTGACATACTAAGAATCCTGTAGGCCTCTTCACTAGTGTACCTTTTGTTGGACATATTGGACACTAAATTTATAGGTACCTAGTGTGACTCAAGGATAAAAGAGCACTTGGCTGTCAGGGACTGCATGAACCCGTACAAGCAAATGTACCTGCAAGTGCTAGCAGAGATCAGGCTTGATTCTGTGAACACTGCAGTTTTGTGTGCAATATATCAAGTGACAGTGACCTACTGACACTGCACTTGCTGGGGGAGAAGGGGGGGTAAGCGTAGGGGCTAAACACAGATGCTGGCAGGTGCCGGGGCTGATCCCACTAACGCTTCATTTTTGGGGACACTATACTAATTTGAATGCTGGTATGGTGTTGATCTGATCAAAGATATTGATCCGTTCAGACACTATGCTAGCAGCGGTGGTTTATTGTGTATGTGAGCATGTTCCTGGCAATCAAGGGGTTAAATGTGATGAGTGGTGTACTGACGGACAATCTGACTCTATCTGAAAGGGGCACTAATGCTATGTGAAGTCGCCGGCGTCACTAACACAGCGATCAGCAAAAAGCTGTGTACTGTACTAATGACACTGGTGACATGACAGTGAAGGGGTTAACTGGGGGGGGGGGTCAAGGGGTTAAATGTGTCCTAAAATGTTCTAACTGTGTAAGTGTGCTGTTTTACTCACTGTCTGCTTTCTTCTCTCTCTGGGACGGAATGGGCTTCTTGTGAATCTCTTTTCACAATTTCTTTGTTGTTCTTGTGGGCCCTGGCACAATGCTGTGGTTGTTCTTGTGGGCCCTGGCACAATGCTGTGGTTGTTCTTGTGGGCCCTGACACAGTGATTGGGGTTGTTCTTGTGGGCCCTGGCACAATGCTGTGGTTGTTCTTGTCTTGTGGGCCCTGACACAGTGATTGGGGTTGTTCTTGTGGACCCTGACACAGTGATTGGGGTTGTTCTTGTGGGCCCTGACACAGTGATTGGGGTTGTTCTTGTGGGCCCTGGCACAATGTTGTGGTTGTTCTTGTGGGCCCTGACACAGTGATTGGGGTTGTTCTTGTGGGCCCTGGCACAATGCTGTGGTTGTTCTTGTCTTGTGGGCCCTGACACAGTGATTGGGGTTGTTCTTGTGGGCCCTGACACAGTGATTGGGGTTGTTCTTGTGGGCCCTGACACAGTGATTGGGGTTGTTCTTGTGGGCCCTGGCACAATGCTGTGGTTGCTCTTGTGGGCCCTGACACAGTGATTGGGGTTGTTCTTGTGGGCCCTGGCACAATGCTGTGGTTGCTCTTGTGGGCCCTGACACAGTGATTGGGGTTGTTCTTGTGGGCCCTGGCACAATGCTGTGGTTGTCCTTGTGGGCCCTGACACAGTGATTGGGGTTGTTCTTGTGGGCCCTGGCACAATGCTGTGGTTGCTCTTGTGGGCCCTGACACAGTGATTGGGGTTGTTCTTGTGCGCCCTGGCAAACTGATGTGGTTATTGTGGCCCTGACATTTGCTGGGGTAATTTAGTAATGCTGCCACCAACACCAACAATGGGGCTTATTTTACTCCCACACTCTCTTCAGTGTACCCCAAGGACAAGCTGTTCAGTGTACCCCAAGGACAATCTCTTCAGTGTACCCCAAGGACAATCTCTTCAGTGTACCCCAAGGACAATCTCTTCAGTGTACCCCAAGGACAAGCTGTTCAGTGTACCCCAAGGACAATCTCTTCAGTGTACCCCAAGGACAATCTCTTCAGTGTACTCCAAGGACAATCTCTTCAGTATACCCCAAGGACAATCTGTTCAGTGTACTCCAAGGACAATCTCTTCAGTGTACCCCAGGGACAATCTCTTCAGTGTACCCCAAGGACAATCTGTTCAGTGTACTCCAAGGACAGTCTCTTCAGTGTACCTCAAGGACAATCTATTCAGTGTACCCCAAGGACAATCTCTTCAGTATACCCCAAGGACAATCTCTTCAGTATACCCCAAGGACAATCTCTTCAGTGTACCTCAAGGACAATCTATTCAGTGTACCTCAAGGACAATCTGTTCAGTGTACCCCAAGGACAATCTCTTCAGTGTACCCCAAGGACAATCTCTTCAGTGTACCCCAAGGACAATCTCTTCAGTGTACCCCAGAGACAATCTCTTCAGTGTGCCCCAAGGACAATCTCTTCAGTGTACCCCAAGGACAATCTCTTCAGTGTACCCCAAGGTCCTATTCCGCCTCTACCATAGCAATACACCAGAAGGGAAGGTGGCACCATACACACCATACCATGTGAAGCAACACCCAGTTTATTGACTATGGCCACTTTTTCAGTCATGCCCACAAGCATGTATAGGAAGCGTGCTATGCCAGCCAAATGTTTTCTTGCTAATACCTTACAAAGCAGTGGGCAGCAGCATGCATAGGGCACCACATTTCTCTTTCAGTTCCTTCAAGGCGTTGCTCTTGCACTTGGTGACCATCAATGTTAGGGATGCTTTAGACAACTGCCCTCGGTACACACCTAACAATATTCAAGAGGGACCGTCTTCTCATTGCACTGTGAATGGTTTCTACATAACATTGCTTTGTTCATTTCTGACTAAGCCTTTCCATGTATTCTCCAAGCACCAGCATAGCACCCCCCAAAAGATGCCTGGAGCCCCCCCCCACCATGCACAAGGCTCTATGCTGCAGGAATCAACTTACATTTCCTGATCTGGAAATTCCACAACAACCTGCCAAGCCCTTTCCATTGTCAGCAATGTGTACCTGTAAAGTGAGCCCCTCCCCCCTTCACCAATCAAACATTTATCCCAAAGGACTCCTATATTCTGTTCACTACACACCCTGAGAGAAACATGTGACCCCCCCCAGAGAGAAACATGTGACCCCCCCAGAGAGAAACGTGTGACCCCTATAGAGAAATGTGTGACCCCCCAGAGAGAAAAAATGTGACCCCCCAGAGAGAAACGTGTGACCCCCCCCAGAGAGAAACATGTGACCCCCCCGAGAGAAACGTGTGACCCCCCCAGAGAGAAACATGTGACCCCCCCCAGAGAGAATCATGTGACCCCCCAGAGAGAAACATGTAACCCCCCCAGAGAGAAACATGTGACCCCTATAGAGAAATGTGTGACCCCCCCCAGAGAGAAACGTGTGACCCTCCCAGAGAGAAATGTGTGACCCCCCCCCAGAGAGAAACATGTGACCCCCCAGAGAGAAATGTGTGACCCCTAAAGAGAAATGTGTGACCCCTATAGAGAAATATGTGACCCCCCAGAGAGAAATGTGTGACCCCTATAGAGAAACTTGTGACCCCCCCAGAGAGAAACGTGTGACCCTTATAGAGAAATGTGTGACCCTGATAGAGAAATGTGTGACCCCTATAGAGAAATATGTGACCCCCCCATAGAGAAATGTGTGACCCTCCCAGAGAGAAATGTGTGACCCCTATAGAGAAACGTGTGACCCCCCAGAGAGAAACTTATGACCCCTATAGAGAAACGTGTGACCCCTATAGAGAAACGTGTGACCCCCCAGAGAGAAATGTGTGACCCCGATAGAGAAATGTGTGACCCCCCCCAGAGAGAAAGGTGTGACCCCTATAGAGAAACGTGTGACCCCCCAGAGAGAAATGTGTGACCCCTATAGAGAAACGTGTGACCCCGATAGAGAAACATGTGACCCCCCCCAGAGAGAAATGTGTGACCCCGAGAGCTTCACTACCACAAATCTTCATCTACAGAAATACTTCCAGAGATAAAGAGACTGAAAACCACAAACATTCTTCAGGTAATACTGATCTCTGAGCACAAATACAGTTATATATACATATACCAGAGCGCTGTACAGAGACCACTGAGCCAGAGGAGCTTACACTCTAATGTCCCCTCCCCCCAAATCATATCAATCTCTGTACCAGAGGAGCTTACACTCTAATGTCCCCTCCCCACAGTCACATCAGTCTCTGTACAGAGGAGCTTACACTCTAATGTCCCCTCCCCACAGTCACATCAGTCTCTATACCAGAGGAGCTTACACTCTAATGTCCCCTCTCCCACAGTGACATTACTCTCCATACCAGAAGAGCTTAAACTCTGATGTCCCCTCCCCCACAGTCACATCGGTCTCTGTATCAGAGGAGCTTACACTCTGCACCAGAGAGGTTGTGCTGCAGTTGCTCTCCCTCTCCAGGCACTAGGGGGCCAGGCCTGCTCGCCTGGCCCCAGAAACATGGCCTCTTCTGGGCTAGGCTCAGACCATGCTCCCCCTGAGGGACCCAGCTTGCCTTCCCATACTTTACCAGCACCTGAAGACCTTGGCTGTGGCCCTAAAAGTGGGGAATCCCTCCCTGTCTTTAGAGAGCGGGTTGCTGATTATCTGGTGAGAATCGCAAAGGAGGAGGAAAAGTTGGTGAGTCTGAAAACTGACTACAAGAAGAAGAAAGTTCTCCATGATAAGTCATGGAGCAGCAAGAGGCAGAGTCTGAAGCCGGAGATGAAGGGTTTGGAGGACGTCATGAAGCAGCAAGAGGCAGAGTATGAAGCCGGAGATGAAGGGTTTGGAGGACGTCATGGAGCAGCAAGAGGCAGAGTATGAAGCCGGAGATTAAGGGTTTGGAGGACGTCATGGAGCAGCAAGAGGCAGAGCATGAAGCCGGAGATGAAGGGTCTGGAGGTCGCCATTAAGAAGCAGCAGAATCTGGTAAAGACGCTGAAGGAGAAGAGTGGAGCTTTCAGAGAAAAGTTCCGGAATGAGGAAAGGTTCAGGAAGATGAAGGGAGACTCCGGTAAGGATTCAGCATCGGCGGTGGCAGTACGGGTGGAGAGCGAGGAGGGGGTCCTGGATGCTGCCCCTGCTATCCCATCCACCTCAGGATCTGCTTCCCTGGAGGAAATGTCAGCCTCTGCTTCCCTCCCTCCACAGCAAGCTGGAGGATCAGCACAGGAGGTAGAGGAATATGGCGGAGGGCTGCTGAAGTACATTGAGGAATTGGAGTCTTCCCTAATTGGAAGAACTTTCCGCTTTTCTGAGGACTCTGAGGATGAAGATGACGGTGAGGACTCTGTACCTGGTCCTGTAAAGGAGAAAAAAACAGAAAAGCCACGCTTTATTAAAAGTGCCAGTTTGGACTCCAGTGTGGACAGCCATGTGCACTGCAGTGTTTTGGAGGGAAATCCTCCTGTGTGTGCACAGAGCTCTGCAGGGAAGATGGCTGCTGTGCCTGCAGGACTGCACTCTGCTGGGACTGAGGACTCTGATACCAGGAACCCTGGGACTGTGGACTCTGCTGGGGGAAAGGTAAAGGGGGGATCTGACACACTTGCTGGACAATCCCTGCTGATGGCTGCAAATGCAGCAGAAAATGGTGGGAGGGAAATTGTCAGCAGCACTCTGAAAGGTGTTGCTGAAACCCAGGGGAGAGTGACCAGGAGTGGAAGGCTTTTACCTAAGAGGAGTATGTTGGGGGAGGGGGAGACAGGAGCATCTGGTGTGAGTGGGCCTGCTGGGAGCAGTAGTGCCACGAGTGAAAGGAAACATATGGATAAGAGTGCTTGCAATGCTGGAAAGGGGAATGCCTGTGTGTTGGTGGATGGAGTGACTGCTGCTGCCTCTAATGGTGGTTTGCAGAGCGGGGGCTCTGAGGTTCCTGCAACCAGTGGGCGGGGTGCAGCTTTAAGGTCCACTACATCTAATGCTGCAAATAAGACCTATGCTGGGGCTCTGGCTGGGAGGAGGGGGTCACATCATGTCAGCTCTGGGGGGAGGTCTGCTGCAGGTCTGCCATCTGCACCCCTGTCCTTCAGGAGGAGGAATTTGGTGCAGCTCAGATGGGAGGGTGGGGGTGCTCCCCCGGTCAGGATGTTGGTGGTGGACAGGATTTTGGAGATGGGGTTTAGGGCGGATGACATCTTCGCCTTGATCAGCCCTGTAGGATCCTATGAATATGATCTGTCCTTTGTGCGCCCCGAGTCTCTGGATATATTCTGGGAGAAGTATGAACACATGTATAAGGGTCTGCCGGAGTGGAAGGGACTCGTCCCAAAGGTTGTCTCACGCCAACCTCTAGTGAAGACGGTCACCATTCTAGTACGGAATGAGTCCATTCCTTCTGCTGACTTGGCTGTCTGGCTGAGGAGATTTGGGGAGCTACTTGCACCCCTGAAGAAGATTGTGGATGAGAGAGGGATATGGACTGGTGGGTGGTCGGTGCAGATGAGGTTGTATGTGTGTGGGAATGTGGTCCAGCATCTGCCCTCCTCAGCCTTCATTGGGAAGGACAGGATTGTGGTGTTCTACCCTGGACAGCCCAAGCTCTGCAATAAGTGCGGTTCTCGGGGTCACTTCGCCTCCTCATGCCCAGAGATGAAGTGCTCCCTATGTCAGGATCTGGGGCACCTGGCTAAGGATTGTAACATCATCAGGTGCAATCTGTGTGATAAGGTTGGCCATTCGTACAACCGGTGCCCTGAGGCCATGCACAACCAGTCAGCTTTGGTGGAAGAGTTTTTTCGTCTGGACATGGAGGAGGCAGAGGAGAGGGAGACTGGGCCAGGGGTCCCCAATGTCTCTGTCCCTGTGGTCCCAGTGTCTGATGGTCCCTCTAATGTGTCATCTCCTTGTGTTGTGCCCCCTGAGTCAGTGTCCGTGGATGTTGTGTCTGATCCTCCTGTGTCAGTTTCCCCAGAGGTAGTGGGGGCTGTGGAGGGAACTGGACCAATGTGTATGGTTGCACCGACCCCCCCTCCCCGGCGTCGGAGGGTCAGAGCGCGTGAGGCGCTGGGGGGTGGAGTGAATGATGGTGGGGGTATTGGGGTGAAGGTTGGGGGGCCTGCTGTGGTGAGTGGAGAGAGTGGGGTGGATGATGTTGTTGGTGATGGTGGAAGGGAAGGGGAGGGGGCTTTGCGGTCCGGTTTATCAAATGATGATATGGAGTGGTTGGAGGCAAAAAGGAAGTCTGGGAAGAAGAAGCGGAAGAAGGATGTGCCTGTACCTGACCCTGGGAGGGTGGAGGTGTCAAACACATTTGATGTGTTATCTGAGGTGGAGGATGAGGGATCTTCAGGGGATGAGTCTCTGGTTTCCATGGAGGAGGAATCACAGAGGACTATGAAACGTGTAGGGTCTCCAAGTAGGGAGGGGGGTAAGCAGGCTAAGAAACGGGTACCTCGATCATCCTGATGGCGGTTCCCACTCCTTTGAAGGTGGCGACCATTAATGTCGCCAGCATAAAATCAGTAAGCGCTCGTAACATGGCCTTATTTTTGCTCAGCAGGTTTGATGCTGACATTTTCTTTTTGCAGGAGACCAGGTTGTCCAGTTTGGGGGATGTTCATATGGTGAAGAAGGAGTGGAGGCGCGGCCCCTCCTTCTGGTCTCTTGCGGCCGAGCCTTACACTGGAGTTGCGGTACTTTTTTCCGGCATGGTAACCTGTCGGCGGATTATTGAGGTAGAAATGGGGAGATGCATGGTCTTAGACGTCTCCATGGGGGGGCAGGACCTGCGCCTGATTAACATCTATGGGCCCCAGACAAAATGGGACAGGAAATGCCTCTTCATGAAGATCAAGCCTTTCCTTTTTACAGCCCAGCAAGTTGTCTTCGGTGGTGACTTTAACACCGTCACTAGGACTAAGGACAGGAGAGGGACCGGAGTCAGGCTGGACTGTGACGGGTTTTTTTTAAACAAAATAGCTAGAGAGGCAGGTCTGGTTGATGTGCACATTCATTGCTGCCCAGACGACACGGGATTCACTTTTCAGCGAGGTTCTAGTCAGAGTAGAATAGATAGGTTTTTTTTAAAGGGGAACTCCGCCTTCTCGGCACCAGTGTGTCAGGCGGTGGAGTTTTCCGATCACTGTATTCTGTCTGTGACTCTGAGTGGCCCCGATACACCACCTAAGGGGAGGGGTACCTGGAAGCTGAATTCGGCACTCCTGGACGATGAGAAGGTGAGTCAATCCTTTGAGGATTTTTTTCAGGCACAGGTATCAATCATGGACTTTTGCAGCAGTAAGTCCGAGTGGTGGGAGCTTACAAAACGAAGGATCGTTGGGTTTTTCAAGGCCATAGGAAGGAATAAACAGCTTGATAAGTATGTCACCTACCAGCGTCTGCGGAGGAAGCTCGATCGGCTTGTCTCGAATAATGGAGATCCAGAAGCGATCTCTGAGGTTAAACTCTTGCTCAGGCAGTGTCAATATGACAGGCATGCCTCTTTGGTTCTGGAGAGGGATTATGGGAAATATCACTCACCCGACCCTTACCAGAACTGCAAACAAGGTAGAGCAGTTAAGTCAGTTGTAGGCCTGGTTGACAGTACGGGTTCCCTGACAAAGTCCAAGATGGGGATCCTGGAAACCTCCAGGTCATATTATGCTGACCTCCTGGGTAGGAGGGACCTCGATCGGGCGAGCATGTTGGGTTTTCTGGACTCTACTCCAGGACTGGGAAATGGCAGTTCTCTTGTGAGTTTGACAGAGGACATCATGGCAGATGAGGTGGTGAAAGCTATTGATCAGCTTGCCATGAAGAAGTCGCCTGGGCCAGACGGATTGACAGCCGAGTTTTATAAGCACTTTAAGGTGACTCTGGCCCCATATTTGGTGGAGGTGTTTAATGGCTGTCTGAGAGAGGGTTCGCTCTCTCCCTCCATGCGACAATCTGCAGTGATTCTTCTGTCAAAGGGTAAGGATTCCTCGAGAATTGAGAATTGGCGGCCCATTAGCCTTCTCAATGTTGATAGGAAGATATTGGCAAAAATTATTTTCTGGCGTTTATCGTCTGTTGCGGGCAATTTACTTTCTCGCCATCAGCATTGTTCGGTTCAGGGAAGAAGCACTTTTTCAGCGGTGTTAGCTGTCCGGGAGGCCCTGGAGCGGTGCAGGGCTGCAGGCTGGGGAAAGTTCCTGCTGGCATTGGATCAGGCCAAAGCTTTTGATCGAGTCAATCATGAGTACCTATGGCTGCTTCTTGGCAAGTATGGCCTGGAGGGGGGCTTTATCGATTGGCTAAAGACCTTATACAGAGGGGCTGAAAGCTTCATGCTTGTGAATGGTTGGATTGGACGGCCCTTTGAGGTTGGCTCAGGTGTGCGTCAGGGGTGTCCTTTGAGTCCTCTGCTATATGCGTTTGTAATCGATCCCTTCATTCGGAGGTTAGAGAGCGGACCATTGTGTGGAGTTCCTTTGGGCATTCCTGGGGAGCCCCCTCTGAGGGTCGTGGCCTATGCTGATGACGTGTCTGTTTTCATCTCCGGGACGCAGGAGGCAGAGGAGGTGGTCTCGGTGATGGAACAGTATGCTGAGGCATCTGGCTCAAAGATCAATCAGGATAAGAGTGAGGTTTTCTGGATGGGAGAGGAAGGCGAAGGCTTTACCCTTCCGGACGCCTTCCCAGAGCCCCAGCAGGAAATTAAAGTTTTAGGCATCAGATTTGGTCCCGGTGATTACGGCCTTGCAAATTGGGTAAGCAGGCTACAAGATGCCGATGCCAAGGTGGCCAGCTGGAAGGATTGGAAACTCTCTTACAGGGAAAGGATTGACCTGATTAAAACTTACCTTATCCCGGTATTTCTGTACGTCAGCTTTGTCTGTGTTTTGCCAGTGTCTCTCTATGCGAGGATCTACAGTTGTTTCTTCCAGCTGTTATGGGGGCACAAACTAACGGATGGGTGGCCTAGGTATGGTCAACCCGGTGGTTTTCTTTTCTCTGATGTTTTTGAAACATAATTTTGGTAGCATGCTGGCAGAGGAACCGCCTGGGTGGGTTGGTATTTTTCAGTCCTGGTTTAGGCCTTTTCTACGGAGCTGGGAGAATGGTGGGCCAGTGAAAAGCCTGAGGGTCCACCATGGTAAGCTCCCGGCTTATGTTGCCCCTGTGGTGGTTTATGTAAGGATATATATTATTTATAAAGGGCGTGTCCCTTTCCCTTAGATGAAATATTACAGTGCCTCCAGCCGTTAAAATACGGCAAATATTTAGTAAACCAATAATTTGGACACCTTGATAATTTGATCACCACTTATTATTATACCTTGAATTCTTTTAGCCAATATGATTTCGTACCATACACACAAAATTTGCCTTATAATAGATAAATATAAAAATTTATTTATGTACAAAAATTATATATATATTAACACAAAACGCAAAAGACTGGTGATAAATGAATATTGGTACACACAATCAAAAATATATCCTACCAATGTAAGACACAATAATAAGGTTTCTAACTAATTACATCAATATCACAATTTTTAAATGATATGATTATTTATTAAATTTATTAATAATTAATAATTTCGAATACATCAAAGGTTATATTCTCACAAGCCGTGGCCATAGGATTGCAAGAAGCAAGCCCTTGATATATGATACTCTGGTTATTAATATTCAATAAATTTGAAATATGAAAAAAAAATTATAATATGGCAATAAACAATTTTTAACAGTAAAACAGGATCTCTCTACATATATCTAACTACCCAATATTGTTGTGATACACTAAGGTAATTTTATGATTCCACACAACGGAAAAAATAAGTAATACAAAATCAAATAAACATCTCACCACACCCGGAATTCAGACTAGGCAACTCTCCCGTGGATTTAGCTGGCAGTGGAACGCCTTTAGACTGATATTATAGGGCAAGTGATAGATTCAGTAGGGGAGAATGTAGGAAGTTATAAGGTTAGAGGTTTAGAAATTTAGTTAAAGTTTTAGGAAGTTTGAAAGTATGAAAGAGTAGTTATTCAGCAGAGATCTTCTTCAGATGTCAGGGTCTTCTTGTGATGAGGTCTCTTCTTGAGCTTTTTCTTGATGAGCTTCCTTTGTTAAAGGTACAAAGGCTTTTATATCCACTAATCCATTGTTCTAAGATACCTTCCCACCAGGCTTCTTGATTGGCTAGTTGAGAAATGTGTGTACATAAGCTATTTCTCACCTGCCCGCCAGGTGGCGGTCATGTATCACAGAACAATTTGAGTATTTGAGATGACTCATACCTTGGGTGGAATCTTAAGGTAATTTCAGGAATCAAATATACGTCTTTTTCCAGATATAAGTGATCATACCTATGATATTCTAAATAGGGACCATGGAATATAGGTGTATATTCAGTTATTCCTTCTTGAAATACCATCCTGTTTGTTTCCTGATAAGACATGTAACTAATGCTAGTTTATAATACATCTTACTTCCCATCATCTCAATACTCAAGTTAGTGATATATAGTTCCCATTTCTGAATATTTAGTGGTGTGTAAAATCCATAACATCTCATTTATAATATGTTTTTGTAATATATTTTTGTAATTATATACAGTCAACTTTTAGACTTTATATACAGTCAACTTTTAGACTTAAATGTCCTAAATTTCACCCCTTTGTTTTAGAATCAACATTTTCTCTGTGTAGGAAAAAAAAACTTTCTGTTTGCCTGGTCCTTGTATTGGACTCATGGTAAACAACTGTTAATGCTTTCACCCTTGGTGAACAATAGTATATTTCAGAGGTCTGTTGGTTCATCACACTCTGCACGTTTTGGTTAAGCTTTCAACCAGTTGAGTTCCCGTCTCATTATTGTTAAAATGTTTGAAAGTCGAAGTCCTATCTGGCTATTTGTTTGACTTTCTGTATCTGCATTCTTCTCAACCTCAATATACAAATAGTCCTTGTTGACAGTTCAAACAGTCTTATTGTCTTGGAAAAGTCTCACTTCCCCCCTTCTCCATTTCTTAACTAGAATCCTTGATGGTTCAACCAAGACAAAATTAACTCTTAGCATCCGGCTATACTGAGCTGTTTGCCATATAATATTATGTCTTGATAAAGTCATATTTTTGAGACATAATTCAAAAGGTCCACAACAAATCCCCCTTTTTTTTGGGGGTACAGGCACGTGTAGAGGGGTGTCTGTATTGAAAAACACGAGTGGGACTTTTGGTTAGAGTGGTCGTTCGTCTTCTCCGGTGAAGTGAATGAAATACAAAAGAAAAAATATATAATTTTTTTTTTTTTTTTTATAATAAAATAGCAGCGGTGATGCTGGTTGGTCCTCAACTTGACTCGGCGTCTTTAGATGGACACTCCTGATGACGATCCTGGTCTTGTGATGAGGCCGGCCTGGCCTGGCACATCCACCTTGGGGTCCATGGGTCCTCCGCACGACAGGTCTCTTAGACGGTCTCCTAGGCGGGTCTTTTCCTCTGGACTGGCCCTTGGTGGCCTGGGACATCAGGTTATCGTCTTCGGATCGATCTCTGGCATCTGGTCTTTCCCACAGGACATTATAGCTTCCTTCTAGGGTCTGGTCATTGACACCTCCGATCGCCGGTCTGATCATAGTCTGGGCCTTCCTTTCTAAATTATTAAAATGAACAGTTTAAGTATCGGATATACATAAAATTATATTACTGGATCCTGTAAGGCAAAAGATGAGTAATATGTTCAAAGGAAATTTAATAATGATCTCAATATCTCCAGATAGGAACTGGTGGGTTAGTCTTCCAACAACTGCAATTGAGACTTTGGATGGCAAGCACGTAATTGGTTGATGTGCACCCATCTATCACTGATTTCACCATACCGGGTAACCTGCAATTTAGAGAGATTTTATCAATGATAGAGAACGGACCTTTCCAAGATGGAAGGAATTTCCGTTCCTTGATCTGGTCTCTTGCAAAGTTGTATAGATAGACCTTGTCACCAATCTCATATTCCTTCTTAGAGGTTTTGAGATCATAGTATGTCTTAGCACTAGTTGCAGCTCTTTCCAAATTTCGCTGGGCAAAGGCAAAAGCATATTGCAGATGTTTACGTAGATCCTCTATGTACTGGTGTGTGGTGGTAGCATTGATCAAATTTTGATCTGTAGTGCGATACAATAAGTGCTGGGGCAGTACCATCCGTCTACCTGTCATCAGTTCAAAAGATGACATTTTTGTAACTGTATTCGGAGTAGCCCTCAACGCCATCAGGACCAGCGGGAGTTTGACATCCCAATCTTTGCCTGTTTCCTTAACAAATTTCTTAAGGACATTAACGATGGTCTGATTGTATCGTTCTACACCACCACTAGAGGCTGGCCGATAGGCGATATGCAATTTCCTTTTAACCCCCAAAATTTTCCACAATTTGGCCATCACTTCGCTAGTGAAGTGCGATCCTCTATCAGACTCTATCCTCTGTGGGAGACCAAAACGAGAAAATACATGATTTATTAGCAATGCAGCACATGTCTCAGAGCTATTATTTGGTGCTGGTATACATTCGACATACTTGGTGAATAAACATGTAACTGTTAACATATACCGATTTCCTCGTGAAGATTTTGTTACTGGCCCAATAAAATCCATCTGAAGGTCTGACCAAGGCATACATATCCCCCTCTTCTGGAGAGGTGCTCTGTGAGTTGGCTTGGTAGGTTGAAATTGGGGACATATTAGGCAACCTTGGCAGTACTCCTTCACATCACGTAACATATGAGGCCAGTAGGCATAATCCCGCAGGATCTCATACGTGATCTTCTCTCCACGATGACCGGAAGTGGGAGCATCATGGGCATGCTGTAGCATCAAACCTCTAAATTTAAGTGGGACGACCCATTGTTGTACGCCACCCTTTGAGGTTCGTATCAACAATCCCTGGTATAAAGAGAATTGGGATTTGGATTTCATTAAGATACGTAAATCCTCCTTCCCACTACATACTTCCTTATTTATGGGATTTTGGTTGGGATCTTCTATATGACTATAAAATAAGCCAATTATTGGGTCTTCTTTTTGGGCAGTAATTAAATCCTCACTAGGAGAATCGTGACTCCACTGTAATGCATTCGGATCACCAGCTGTTCTGGCCTGTTTCCTGGTGACAGCTTCAACCTGTACGGTACCTAAAAATTGGTCAATGTCTAACAGTTCACCGGTGATTGCCCCTTCCTTGGCTAGAGAATCGGCCAGATCGTTCCCTTCTTTCTCGGCACCTAGAACCTTGGAGTGGCCTTTGGTCTTCTTGAAGTGCAGGGTGAGATCATTTGACCTTACCAGTTCATCGATGTGACAAAAGAGCTTACCATGTTTCACGGGTTTGTGATTACTCTTGTTCATGTTGTTTCGCTTCCACCTAGGGAAATACTCCACAAAACTATTCCTGACATAATTGGAATCGGTTATGATGGCACACTCTCTGATGTTGAACTCTATAGCCATCTCAACTGCTCTAAGGATTGCAGTAAGTTCAGCAACCTGACTGCTTTTTGGTCCAAGTTTGTATCCCACAGAAATTGGGGTGACACCTTGGGTCCAAACGATTCCAATACCTGCCACTAGTTGGAGCTGTTCCCCATCCTTGTGATGAAAAGCACAACCATCCACATATACACACGGCAGCTGTTTACAGTATTCTTCATCGTAAACCTTGTAGGGAGAGAACAGTTGTTCTTCCAGAAAGTCAGTGTCCGGGGCCTCCATAGCAGGCGTAGTTGCGGAACAATCATGGAGCTCGGCTAGGCCCTGGGCTACTGGACTTTCCTTGTTCTGTTTGTACCGAATTTCAAGAGGCCACCCTTGCAAAGACAAAGTCCAAGCAGTGATGCGGCTATTAGACACATTTCCTCCCTTGATACGTTCACTCTTTAAATACTGTAAAGGCTGGTGTGCCGTTTCAACAATGATTCTCTCTCCCTGAATGTAACTGCAAAAATTCTGTAATGCCCACACGGTGGACAATAGAGCTTTTTCACAGTCACTGAACTTTACTTCAACCGGGGACAAAGTTTTACTGGCATAGGCAATCACCTTACTGACATCATCACGTTTCTGGTAAAGAACAGAACTCATACTTACCTGCGTAAACCCTGTCTCTAGATAGAAATTTTTACCCCCTTCGGGATATCCGAGACACGGGGCTTGTGTGAGACGTTCCTTTAATTCCTTCATGGCGTCCTCCTGTTTCTTACCCCACGACCATCCGACATCCTTCTTCAGTAGGTGAAGCAACGGCTTGCTTATCTCGGCGTAGTTATCAATAAATTTACGCGAGTAGTTTACCATACCTAGGAATGATCTCAATTCTTTAAGGTTAGTAGGGACTTTACAGTTCAGAACCGCCTCAACTTTCTTCTTTTGTGGGTTCAAACCTTCAGCAGTAACTTCATGGCCTAGGAAGTTTACCTTCGTGCGACACCACTGGGCTTTTTGTAAGGACAGTTTAACTCCTGCTGCTTTTAATTGGCCCAGGACATGCCGAAGTTCTGTAATATGCTTGGCCATATCAGTACTTTTGATCAGGATATCGTCCACATATGCCAACGTCCCCCTTTCGAAGGCGTCTGGCATGGCCTTGTGCATGAACACAGCAAATTCATGTCTGGAATTTATGAATCCGAAAGGCATTCGCACCCAACAATACTGTCGATTCCCAAAACTGAAAGCCAGTTTGTATTGGTCTTCCTCACTCACCTTAATGGTCCAATACCCCTGTGCACAATCCAAGGCTGTAAAAACTTGGGATCCTTGGAGCTGAGCGAGACATTGGTCTATGTATGGGACAGGCCATCCTGACATGTACACACGCTTGTTTAGCTGACGGAGGTCAGCGCACAAACGCCATTGTCCATTGGGTTTTAAAATACCCAGGATCGGGTGGTTATAGGAGCTGTGGATGGGCCTAATTATACCCCTTTCATGTAACTTCCTGATAATCTCAGCTAGAGATTCATAGGAAGCTAATGGCAACCTATACTGTCTTACGAATACTGGTGGGGCATCTGGATCTGTTTGGATCCTAGCGATGTGTAGGTCAGTAGTCCCACAATCGTAGGAATCCTTGGCAAAGATCTCTTGGAATTCAAGGAGAAGCTCTCGGAGCAATTGTCGGTCAAGATCACTGGAACACGCATCGGCGAGGGCCACCATCTCTTCCACTAACTCCTTGAATCCAGGAAAGCTTTCCGGCTGACCTATCTGATATGCCTCTTCAAGTTTTGTGGTGAGGTCATTGGGCATGTGATGTGTGTGTGTGTTCTCCTGCCATCCAGGTTCTTTGGGGTACTCTTGTTCTTTGATTGGGTGATCAAAGACAATGGATGTCTCTTCAATTCTACAGGTACCATCTTTAGAATCGAACGGATAAATGGACTCTACGGTGAAAATACCCTCTGGTAATGAATGGAATGTTTGTTCAATTAATTGTTCCTCCGACAAATATTCATCGGGGATGAGTCCAATCACCTGGTTAGTGACCCCAAAGGTGTAATATTCAGTCTCTACCGCTAGACCAATAAGGGTCTCCTTGGGTAAGACGATGTCCTGATTGGACAGATTATGTATGTAAATGTACATCGGGAATTGATGTGTGTTGACTAGGGGCGTGTGTGTAATGTTCAGTCCCTCCCCCTGCATTTTATGGGAGAGGCATACTAATGCATCTGACCCCTTCAGTCTATGTCCCTTTTTAACTTGGATGGGGAGTATGAAATTATTTATGCCCTTAGGAATTGTAATCTTTTGGGCTACCTGGACTTCAACAGCATAAGGCATCTGTTGCTGGGATTTTAAAGCTAAGTCCAGATTTTGGTATTTCTCGGGGTCCCCCTTTAGTCGACTCCATAAACAGTCATTAATTAGGTCGACTTGCACTGCAAAGCGATGTAATACATCATTGCCAAAATAAATTTTAGTTTGGGGATTATCCAAGACTAGGAACACATGGGTGGCTGTTTTGTTTCCTACAGTGACATTTAAGAGACACTTGGCTATTGAATTGTAATCATCAGAGTCATCAAGGGAGTCTGAAATCCAATGACGCTGAGGTGTGGAGAAACGGATCATTTCCATTTCGGTCAGGTGTTTTATCAGCCCATGGCTTACAAAGCTGTGTTCCTGTCTCAAATCTAGTTTGGCATATTTTGACCTATTAAGACCATTTATCCGGATGGGGATAAACAAGTCGCTGTTAACCCTTTCAATACCTGTCAAGAATTGGGTGTGATCTCCCCCTTTTCTTGGTTTATCCTCCTGATGAAAAGATATCGTAAGGATATAATCTTGGAGGGAAATATCTTTTATTTTATCTTGGGGAATTTTAAAAATGTGATCCTCATCTCTTCTGATAGGGTTATGGTCATCAGGTTGGATAACTGTGACTAGAGATGAGCGAATCGAACTTGGCAAAGTGGAATTCGTTTCGAATATTAGGAAAAATTTGATTCGCATCGAATCCGAATTTTAGCAAACTTCGGATGCACGAATCGAATTTTCCCCGATCAGCCGGCAAAAGTGTCACTGCAGAGAGCTCCGCTATTTCTGACAGTTCTCTGACAGTTCTGACAGTTCATTTACAGCGGTTGAAACATTGTATCTATTTGTTTCCATTTAGGATACAGATGTTTTTATTCGGAAATAAATAGATACAATGTTTCAACCGCTGTACATGTGAAGGAACTGTCAGAGAACTGTCAGAAATAGCGGAGCTCTCTGCAGATACACTTTTTGCTGTACTGGAATTCTTCTTCTTTTCATTCTTCTTCTTCTTTTCATTCTTCTTCCTCTTCTTTTCATTCTTCTTCTTCTTTTCATTCTTCTTCTTTTCATTCTTCTTCTTCTTTTCATTCTTCTTCTTCTTTTCATTCTTCTTTTCATTCTTCTTCTTCTTCTTTTCATTCTTCTTCTTCTTTTCATTCTTCTTTTCATTCTTCTTTTCATTCTTCTTTTCATTCTTCTTTTCATTCTTCTTCTTCTTTTCATTCTTCTTCTTTTCATTCTTCTTTTCATTCTTCTTCTTCTTCTTTTCATTCTTCTTCTTCTTCTTCTTTTCATTCTTCTTCTTCTTCTTTTCATTCTTCTTTTCATTCTTCTTCTTTTCATTCTTCTTCTTCTTCTTTTCATTCTTCTTCTTCTTCTTTTCATTCTTCTTTTCATTCTTCTCATTCTTCTTTTCATTCTTCTTCTCATTCTTCTTTTCATTCTTCTTCTTTTCATTCTTCTTCTTCTTTTCATTCTTCTTTTCATTCTTCTTCTTCTTCTTTTCATTCTTCTTCCTCTTCTTTTCATTCTTCTTCCTCTTCTTTTCATTCTTCTTCTTCTTCTTTTCATTCTTCTTCTTCTTTTCATTCTTCTTCTTCTTCTTTTCATTCTTCTTCTTCTTCTTTTCATTCTTCTTTTCATTCTTCTTCTTCTTCTTTTCATTCTTCTTCTCCTTCTTTTCATTCTTCTTTTCATTCTTCTTCTCCTTCTTTTCATTCTTCTTTTCATTCTCCTTCTTCTTCTTTTCATTCTTCTTTTCATTCTTCTTTTCATTCTTCTTTTCATTCTTCTTCTCATTCTTCTTTTCATTCTTCTTCTTCTTCTTTTCATTCTTCTTCTTCTTCTTTTCATTCTTCTTCTTTTCATTCTTCTTTTCATTCTTCTTCTTCTTTTCATTCTTCTTCTTCTTCTTCTTTTCATTCTTCTTTTCATTCTTCTTTTCATTCTTCTTCTCATTCTTCTTTTCATTCTTCTTCTTCTTCTTTTCATTCTTCTTCTTCTTCTTTTCATTCTTCTTCTTTTCATTCTTCTTCTTCTTCTTTTCATTCTTCTTTTCATTCTTCTCATTCTTCTTTTCATTCTTCTTCTCATTCTTCTTTTCATTCTTCTTCTTTTCATTCTTCTTCTTCTTTTCATTCTTCTTTTCATTCTTCTTCTTCTTCTTTTCATTCTTCTTCCTCTTCTTTTCATTCTTCTTCCTCTTCTTTTCATTCTTCTTCTTCTTCTTTTCATTCTTCTTCTTCTTTTCATTCTTCTTCTTCTTCTTTTCATTCTTCTTCTTCTTCTTTTCATTCTTCTTTTCATTCTTCTTCTTCTTCTTTTCATTCTTCTTCTCCTTCTTTTCATTCTTCTTTTCATTCTTCTTCTCCTTCTTTTCATTCTTCTTTTCATTCTCCTTCTTCTTCTTTTCATTCTTCTTTTCATTCTTCTTTTCATTCTTCTTTTCATTCTTCTTTTCATTCTTCTTCTCATTCTTCTTTTCATTCTTCTTCTTCTTCTTTTCATTCTTCTTCTTCTTCTTTTCATTCTTCTTCTTTTCATTCTTCTTTTCATTCTTCTTCTTCTTTTCATTCTTCTTCTTCTTCTTCTTTTCATTCTTCTTTTCATTCTTCTTTTCATTCTTCTTCTCATTCTTCTTTTCATTCTTCTTCTTCTTCTTTTCATTCTTCTTCTTCTTCTTTTCATTCTTCTTCTTCTTTTCATTCTTCTTTTCATTCTTCTTCTTCTTTTCATTCTTCTTTTCATTCTTCTTCTTCTTTTCATTCTTTTCATTCTTCTTCTTCTTCTTCTTTTCATTCTTTTCATTCTTCTTTTCATTCTTCTTTTCATTCTTCTTCTTCTTCTTTTCATTCTTCTTCTCATTCTTCTTCTTTTCATTCTTCTCATTCTTCTTTTCATTCTTCTTCTCATTCTTCTTTTCATTCTTCTTCCTCTTCTTTTCATTCTTCTTCTTCTTCTTTTCATTCTTCTTTTCATTCTTCTTCTTCTTTTCATTCTTCTTTTCATTCTTCTTCTTCTTCATCTTCTTCGTCGTGCCCCGTGACTGCCCAAATGAGTGAAGTGTGCGGTGATTCTAAGATCGACGGCACTCATCTGCATGTCATACTGACTGACAGTATTATTTCTCTTCCCCAGCAGACTCCAAGGGCATTTAAATTAAAGGTACAGTGTTCTGCACTAATATAAAGGTTCTCTGAAGCCTAGAAACCCTTTTAATAAGTTAAATTCGCGGCGAATAAATTCGCATCGAATCTAATTTCTCCCGCAAATTCGGCGAATCAGCCGAATCAAATTTTTGAATAATTCGCTCATCTCTAACTGTGACATCAGGAAGTTGCCTATTCCTGAAATGGATTTCCAAGGAACCAGGCCTTTCTTCCACCAGGTGGCAGTGTTGTCGGGAATGGGGAGTTTGAAGTTTCCCATATTTAATCGGGGTATTTACCTGTGACCACAGTACTTGGTTCACACAGTCAACTATTGTGTTCAGCCTTTTTAAAAAGTCCATCCCAATTATCATGTGGTGCTGGGAGATGCTGGCAATGATGATGGGGTGTCTCAGTTCCTTGTTACCCAGTTTAAGCTTTAGCCAGGCGGTGCCTGTGACTTGTAAAGGGTCTCCACCTACACCAATGAATGAGCTGTCAAAGCTTTTAAGTCTTGGCTTAGTGGGCATGACATTCGCCACTTTATTAAAATGTTCCTGTGACATGATGGTAGCCTGGGATCCAGTGTCTATTAGGCCGACAATAGAAAGATCACTGGCATCCTGCACCTGCACCGTGGCATAATATCTCCCATCAGATTCAGTCAGCTCACACATGAAATTAGTGTGGTTGAAGATCTGTGGGCCCTTCAATGACATATGACTGGCTCTTATCTCACCGCATGTGGTGGACGCATCACCCTTATCCTTCCTGGCGGGACTCTTGGAATGTTTCAAGACGGAAGCACAACTAGAAGTTGGCGTTCCGTCTGGCTTGTCAATCCCGACGACTTCCGACGCCGCGACTATATTAGGGAAAATAGATGGACACTGAAAAACAGGAGAGGAATTAATAACCAACAACTGGTCCCCCTTTGCCCGAGAACTAGATTCTCCATTAGTGGGCATGTCAGGGACGGGACACACATCTCCTGTCATTTTACTCAGTGTTCTCCCCTGTTGGTTTAAGGGTTGGTTGTTTATGAATTCTGTGACCCTTGGTTGGTCACAGAAGCTGCTCCTAAAAAAGGATTGGAAGAATGGTTAGTGACAAGCCTGTTCATTTGTTCAGCCATTTTGCTGATCTGCACCTCTATTTGCTCGATGCGCTTAGAGGAGGCATTCTGGTGATTCTCCCTTTTCCTGTACTTGCAGTTGTACTGCGGACGGGATTGGCTAGGAGACCCGGAGTCAGAATTGCTGCTCCGGTCCCGACGCCATGGCCTTGCTCCCTGAGGTTTCTGGTTCTCCCTGTAATTGAGGGGAATCTGGGGTACTGTATCCACCCTTTGAGCTTGAGGGTGTTCCTGGTGTTGAGGGAATCTTTGGAAGTCAGAGTTCCTATTAAAATTGGGGTTCCTATTGAAATTAGGGTTCCTATTAAAATTGTTGTTTCTATAAAAATTTCTCTGTTGGTTCTGGCGAGTATAGTAGAACCTCCGAGGATACCATTGACCCCTTTGGTTCTCATCACTATAGTGGGCATTTTCATACCTTTTATTCTTTTCACTTCCACTACCGTAGTTCCCTGGCTTTTGTCTATCCTTCCTCACCCACTGGGTTTGAGGGGCAAAGCTAGGGGCCTCCTTTACTTGCTGGGTTTGAGGTGCAAATCTAGGGGAACCATTGGGTTAACTCCAACGGACTACTTCCGCATACGATTTCTTCTCCGCCTGCAAATTTAGATTTGGAGGGGAAACGGTAGTGGCTGCCACTATCTTGGGACTATTCTTGTGCTCTCTTTTTATCCCGCCCTCACTGGACTGTTGGATTGAGAACAGATAGTCACTCTCTTTCACCAGCCAATCAAGAGAGCGTCCCTTTCTGTAATCCTGAGCAAGTCCCAATTTTATGTAAGCAGGTAATGCTTCATAAAATAGAGTCTTGAATTCTGGCTGGTCAGGATTGGGATCCTTCTCAGCCAGGATATATGCATTTATGAGGACGGCCAGAAATTCTGCAGGGCTTTGGTGAGGACCACACTTTAAATTGTAGGCCGCAGCCTTGGCAGAGGTAACAGTTCTATAAGGCCCAAATTCCATGTGGCACCTATGTTTTACCTCTCTCCAGGACTGATTGGAAAAGGCCTTCAAGGTATCAAAGAATTGCCGGTATTTTTCTTCAAACACCCATGGCAATAATTCAATTTTGGTGTGGTCATCCCTAATGCCTAGAATTTCTAACGCTTGTTCATATGTTTTCATATGTTCAGTAATTTCCAGGGACCCTTTCTTGGTGAAAATAGGAATGGTGTCTTTCAAAAATTGAATGACCTTTGGGGTGTCATATCTTCTGAATGACCCCCGGGACTTCCCTTCCTGCCTATATGAACCCTCATACTCTTCTTCTGCATGCTCTGGGGTATATCTTTGGAGCCTAGGGGGCGACCTATATTCCGTCTCTGTCTCACTATCAGGTACTTCACTGTGATATGGGTATTCCCGTTCATCAGCCTCCTGCTTAACTGGGTAGGTCCGGTTCTGGACTCTAGAATTTATTTGGGCAGTTAACCTGACAATCTGCTCCTCCAGTGCTTTTTGCTCAGACCTTACAAAAGCAACTTCTGATTGGTCATTCTTATCCCCTGGATGAACATTAATTTCAACAGGAGATATCCTTCCTGATCTAAAGAACTCTACTTCTTGTTTTAAATCCTGATATCTCTTTTTAAATTGTTTTAATTCCTGAAAACTTTCCTCATATAAGCCTTGAGCACATTGAATGTCTTTGACCAATCTAGCTTGATGCTCCTTGGATTCGTTGAGACGAACACATGTATGGTCAAGCTTCTCCCTCAAGGACTCAATTTCCTGATCTCTGTCTTTCAAAAGGTGGCGGGCTTCTGACAGGTCCTCCCTTAAAGCTGGTGTTTGCTGGGCAGCTTCACTGCTCATAAACCATAACATGGGCCAGGCTTCTAGAAGTCTGTCACGGCTTTTATTATTTTCTGCTTCAGCAAATGCAAAAAAAACCTGACAAACCGACCTTCTTCGTTAAACAGGTCCTCAGAGGTGCTCATAGCTTGCTTTTTCTCTTCTGCTACTAATTCCTCAATGTTATCCCCTAAATCTAATCCTAGATAATCTATTACCGTACATTCTGTATACCTTTGCAAAGCATCGCAGGATTTTCTAGCTCTCTTAGGAGTTTCCTCCTCAACATTCTGGACAGCTACCTTTTCCTTGCTATGCTTGGAAGAGGTGGATCCGTGGTTACTGGATGCCATTTTTATACAAAATATGTTTTTGACAATGGTATAATCACCAGTGCGTTTTGTATTATGGTACGATTTCTTTGGCTCTCAGCAGTGCCTCCAAATTTGTCCTGTGGTGATTTATGTAAGAATTTATTCTAAATACGTAGGGTGGTGTCCTCTCCCTTAAACAAAATATCGCAATGCCTCCAGCCGTTAAAATACGGCAAATATTTAATGAACCAATAATTTGGACACCTTAATAATTTGATCACCACTTAATAATATACCTTGAGTCCTTTTAGCCAGTATGATTTCGTACCATAGAAACAAAAATTGCCTTTTGATAAATAAATTTATTTATGTACAAAATTTATATATATATATTAATACAAACGCAAAAGACTGGTGATAAATGTATACTTGTACATACAATAAAAATATGACAGGCTAATTCTATATGATCCATAGATAATAGTAAATAGAGGAAAAATCTAAGTTAGGTATAAGTTGTAACCTTATAGTGCTTCAGCAATTATTTAAAATTTCTCGTGGCCATAGAGAAAAAAGAAAAGTATCTCTGATAAATTGCACTACAACAAAACTACCGATCAGTGAAATATGAAATATATACACTCAATACCAAACCAAATACTTTTTAGTGATAATTATGTATATAATCTTAATATTCCTAAACACACAATACAAATGCTATAAGTCTTTGGAAAATTGGAAATATCAAATAAAATACAATATCCTAGCAGTCTCACCACTCCTAGAACCTTGATTTTGAGGACTCCCCAGTGGGATGCAGTTGGGCCTTCAAATGGTCCTCAAGACAAAATGGCAGCTGGACTCCTTCAGCAAAATGGCCGCAGGTAGCAAGTGAGAGATAGTGCAGTCTTGATTGTAGTGTTTAGAGTAGAGTGTAGATATTATATAAGGAAAGTAGATCAGAAGAAGTAGCTCAGTATAGTCATAGACGTGTCGATAAAAGTCTAGATCAGAAGTGTCATAGAAGAAGTTTAGAAGTCTTGAAGTTTAGAAGATTGTTTTCAGATTTTTAAGTGTCAGATTTTCAGCTTGATTGAGTATGAGGTGTACGGCCTTTTTATACCATACAATCCTTTGTTTCAAGGGACCCTCCCAACTGGCTTGTTGATTGGCCGGTCGAGAAGTGTGCGTACCTAGAGATATTCCTCACCTGTCCACTGGGGACAGTCAGGCATCCAAGGAAATTTGTGTTTTAATGACTCATACTTTGATAGAAACAAAATGTCTTTAGGTATCAAATATATATGTCTTATCCAAGTATAGTTGATTTCAATACTAATTCTTGGATAAGGATCATAGAAAGATATATGTACATTCAGTTTCTCATTTCCCTGATATTTAAGCTGTTTTGAGATAGCTGATTTCTTTGGAAATGTACAATTGACACCAATTCATAAATCATCCTATTCTTTATCATTTCACACTTAATTGAGTGGTATGCAATACCCAACTTTGTTGAATATATTTTGGTGTGTGGAAACATACCCTTTATAAGATCCCATTGATATAAACCACATTTTTCTTTGTATCTTAGCTGACCCAGATTTTACCTTGGGCTGAATGTACAGTTCATGGGAATGTGACGGAGAACCTTATCCATTGTTGAGTAATTAAGGTAAATAGACTGGCCTGGAGTTAAAACCTCAGTTCAATAGCATATTGTCACATTTCACGGTTTGTTCATCACACTTTCCAAGGTTTTGTGTGAGCTTTCAGACAATCAGGTTTGGTTCCCCTATTGTCACTTCCAGACCTTGTATATGTTCACCTGCAGAAGTCCAAATAGTGGTGTTTGACTCTATAATTAAGTTCCCTGCAGGTGAAGTCTCCTGGCTTCCCATAGACCATGGTACTTGTTTAGATGACACTTTGCAAGGTCTTAGAAAAACCAGAATCAGATCCCACCATTGTCTTTTCTGGTACTCTTGTTTGATCACCTGTAGAAATTCAAATAGTAATATTGTGTCTTGAACAAGTCTCTTCCACTCATTGTGTGTGTGTGGTAACCTCTTGAAATATCCCTTGAAATTCACCCTAAAATGTTAACCCCTGACAGTCAGCTGGGATTCCCAATTTTGGGATAATATTATTTTTCTTAATAAACAGTCCCCCAAAAGTCACTACAATCCACATCTCCAGTATGTTCTTGGTAGGGCTTAAAGTCCATCCTGAAGATTCGTGGTTTCCCTTACCACAGGGACAGACACAGAAGTGGCTTCTCTGTTCTTTGTAGCCTCCCACTCTGTGTGTCTCTTTTGTGTCTTTTCAGTGACTGCAAGTTTCCTTTCTGTAGTGGCACCCTCCCCCAGAATGGCCATCTCTAGCACCAGATAACCCATGGGCTCTTACTGGATTTCCCAGGTAGCTCTGGTACATCCTCACCGGGTGGTGCCTGACCCATGTCGGTGCCCAACTCCTGTTGGCCAGCTTCCTCCAGTATTCGGACCAGCTGTTCTTTAGTAAGTCCCCTGTAGCTGAGACCCAACTCTCCAGCCTTTTCTTGTAGGCTGGGACGGTCAGAGACTGCAGACATACTACAGGAGATGGTCAGAGACTGCAGACATACTACAGGAGACGGTCAGAGACTGCAGACATACTACAGGAGACGGTCAGAGACTGCAGACATAGTACAGGAGATGGTCAGAGACTGCAGACATACTACAGGAGACGGTCAGAGACTGCAGACATACTACAGGAGACGGTCAGAGACTGCATACATACTACAGGAGACTGTCAGAGACTGCATACATACTACAGGAGATGGTCAGCAATAACAGACATACTACATGAACATAGCTACAAATTTTCAGAAACATTTCCAGGGACACCTTTTCTGATGAACATCCAGCAAGCCATTAAAGGTAGAGAATGTATTTCCTATTAAATCTATTCTGGAGAATGCCGGTCACATCCGTTCAACATTGTTCTCCATAGACCTCCAAGTGTTTGTGAAATCTCCCACCACAAAATGTACTCAGCCAATCACAGGGCAGGACTCTATTTTTATTCTTCTCCTGCCATCAATGGCCAACCCGGTCCCACACTTCATCCATGTCTTTGGGGGCCTCTGATCTCCTTATGAACTGTTCCTTCCATGATGAAGATCAGCCATGAGTTATACAGGTGAAACTGGAAAAATGAGACTATGGTGCAAAAGTTCATTTATTTCAGTTCAGCAACTTAAAAGGTGAAACTAATATATGAGACTCATTACATGCAAAGCAAGACAGTTCAAGCTGTGATTTGTCATCATTGTGTACCTGTATCTGAGATGTACATCAGGGTGTGCTTCTTCCCTACATGAGAGCTGGGATGTCCAGCAACATTCATCTAGCAGACATTTCCCGCACTCAAGGCACCAATACACCTCCAGGGTTGTGTGGGACCCCTGATGTACAGGAAGACAGGACTTCAATGATGAACATTTCCCTCACTCAGGACAGGAAAGTGGCTTCTCCCTCGTGTGAGATCTCTGATGTGTGTAAAGACTGGACTTCTGTGAAAAACATTTCCCACACTTAGGACAGGAATACGGCTTCTCCCCTGTGTGAGATCTTTGATGTGTGTAAAGATTGGACTTCACTGAAAAACATTTCCCACACTCAAGACAGGAATATGGCTTCTCCCCTGTGTGAGATCTCTGATGTGTGTAAAGACTGGACTTCACTGAAAAACATTTCCCGCACTCAGGACAAGAATGTGGCTTTTCTTCAGTGTGAGATCTCTGATGTGTGTAAAGACTGGACTTATCTAAAAAACATTTCCCACACTCAGGACAGGAATACGGCTTCTCCCCCGTGTGAGATCTCTGATGTTTATGAAGATTGGACTTCTCTAAAAAGCATTTTCCACACTCAGAACAGGAATACCGCTTCTCCCCCGTATGATATCTCTGATGTGTGTAAAGATTGGACTTCACTGAAAAACATTTCCCGCACTCAAGACAGGAATATGGCTTTTCCCCAGTGTGAGATCTCTGATGTGTGTAAAGACTGGACTTCACTGAAAAACATTTCCCACACTCAGGACAAGAATACGGCTTTTCTTCGGTGTGAGATCTCTGATGTCTGTAAAGACTAGACTTCACTGAAAAACATTTTCCACACTCAGAACAGGCATACGGCTTCTCCCCTGTGTGAGATCTCTGATGTTTATGAAGATTGGACTTCTCTGAAAAGCATTTTCCACACTCAGAACAGGAATACGGCTTCTCCCCCGTGTGATATCTCTGATGTGTGTAAAGATGGGACTTCTGTGAAAAACATTTCCTGCACTCAGGACAGGAATATGGCTTCTCTCCCGTGTGACATCTCTGATGTGTGTAAAGACTGGACTTCTGTGAAAAACATTTCCCACACTCAGGACAGTAATGTGGCTTCTCCCCTGTGTGAGATCTCTCATGTCTGGAAAGATGGGACTTCTGTGAAAAACATTTCCCACACTCAGGACAGGAATGTGGCTTTTCCCCCATGTGAGATATCTGATGTTTATGAAGATTGGACTTCTCTGAAAAACATTTCCCACACTCAGGACAGGAGAAGCTCTTCCCTGTTGGAAGGCCGGCCCCGTCCCGTACAGTCTGAGGTTCCTCAGGATACGAGGAATCCGATGGTCCATCTACACTGGGTGGTGCCGGATGGACATTGGAGGGAGCCGGGTTTTCTCCTGGACTATACTGTGTGATGTCCTCATCTTCTACTTTCCAGTCTGGAGACAAAGTGAGACAATCCTCGGAGGTTTTCCTCATCTCCCGGCCATGGACTAAAATACAAAGACAAAGAGGATTACTAGACAGGAGCTGATTGGTTCCCCCAAACCAGGACTCCACCCACATCAAGGCAGCTTGGTCTCTGAGGAGCTTACAATTCCACCCTCAAGGGAACTAGGAAATGGCTCCTCTGATCTCCTACCAGGTCATTTCTTTATTCATGGACCTTAGTCAGAGAGTGAGGAAACAACCAGAACTGTCTTTTATAGGAGGGACAGTGATGAGGGGATTATAGGACGAGGGTCCCCACCCCCTCTATCACTCATCGCCATCTTCCCAACACAAGAAGTACTGCACTTCCTTATTTACTCCATGATTTAGTCATGAAGAACAGCGGGGCTGAGCCCCACCAGAGGTCAGAGACTGAGGATGGGGGGAGAACAACCAAGATGAAGACTGGACTGATCCTGAAGACCACCATCATTGGGGTATTGACTCCTCCCTCATTATCACTTTCTGTTTAAGGGTCCAAAGTTGGAGGATGTTATCACATTATTATCACCATGTAAAAGTCTGTGCTCCAATCACATCATCCGATATAAAATGTCCAGCTGGGAGGAAATGGGGGGAACAAAAGAGAATCCATATTATGTGTTTATATAGCAGTGGGGGGAGGGGGGAGAGCAGAAGTCAGGACTATGGAATGTACAACATGGAGTATATAGTGCAGGGGTCAGGAGTATGTAATGTACAACATAGAGTATATAGTGCAGGGGTCAGGAGTATGTAATGTACAACATGGAGTATATAGTGCAGGGGTCAGGAGGATGTAATGTACAACATAGAGTATATAGTGCAGGGGTCAGGAGGATGTAATGTACAACATAGAGTATATAGTGCAGGAGTATGTAATGTACAACACAGAGTATATAGTGCAGGGGTCAGGAGAATGTAATGTACAACAGAGTATATAGTGCAGGGGTCAGGAGTATGTAATGTACAACATAGAGTATATAGTGCAGGGGTCAGGGGTATGTAATGTACAACATAGAGTATATAGTGCAGGGGTCAGGAGGATGTAATGTACAACATAGAGTATATAGCGCAGGGGTCAGGAGGATGTAATGTACAACATAGAGTATATAGCGCAGGGGTCAGGAGTATGTAATGTACAACATAGAGTATATAGCGCAGGGGTCAGGAGTATGTAATGTACAACATAGAGTATATAGCGCAGGGGTCAGGACTATGTAATGTACAACATAGAGTATATAGCGCAGGGGTCAGGAGTATGTAATGTACAACATAGCGTATATAGCGCAGGGGTCAGGACTATGTAATGTACAACATAGAGTATATAGCGCAGGGGTCAGGACTATGTAATGTACAACATAGAGTATATAGCGCAGGGGTCAGGAGTATGTAATGTACAACATAGAGTATATAGCGCAGGGGTCAGGAGTATGTAATGTACAACATAGAGTATATAGTGCAGGGGTCAGGAGTATGGAATGTACAACACAGAGTGTATAGTGCAGGGGTCAGGAGTATGTAATGTACAACATAGAGTATATAGTGCAGGGGTCAGGAGTATATAATGTCCAAATAGAGTATATAGTGCAGGGGTCAGGAGTATGTAATGTACAACATAGAGTATATAGTGCAGGGGTCAGGAGTATGGAATGTACAACACAGAGTGTATAGTGCAGGGGTCAGGAGTATGTAATGTACAACATAGAGTATATAGTGCAGGGGTCAGGAGTGTGTAATGTCCAAATAGAGTATATAGTGCAGGGGTCAGGAGTATGTAATGTACTACATACAGTGGATATAAAAAGTCTGCACACCCCGGTTAAAATGTCAGATTTCTGTAATGTAAAAAAATGAGACAAAGATAAATAATTTCAGAAGATTTTTCCACCTTTTCCATCGGGCAATATTTGCCCGATCTTTCTTGTAAAAACGCTCCAAATCTGTCAGATTGCGTGTCATCTCCTGCGCACAGCCCTCTTCAGATCACCCCACATATTGTCCATCAGATTCAGGTCTGGGCTCTGGCTGGGCCATTCCAAATCTTCCATCTTCTTCTGGTGAAGCCATTCCTTTGTGGATTTGGATGGATGCTTTGGGTGGTCGCAATGCTGAAAGGTGAAGCTCCTCTTTGTTCAGCTTTCTAGCAGAAGCCGGAAGGTTTTGTGCCGATATTGACTGGTATTTGGACCTGTTCATAATTCCCTCTACCTTGACTAAGGCCCCAGTTCCAGCTGAAGAAAAACATCCCCATAGCATGATGCTGCCACCACCATGCTTCACAGTGGGTATGGTTTTCTTCTGGTGATGTGCACTGTTGTTTTTGTGCCAAACATATTTTTTTTGAATTAAGGCCAAAGAGTCCAACCTTGGTTTCATCAGACCAGAACATCTCCCCACATGCTTCTGGGAGACTTCAGATGTGTTTTTGTAGAATGTAGCCGGGCTTGGATGGTTTTCTTCCTAAGAAAAGGCTTCCGTCTTCCACTCTACCCCATAGCCCAGACATATGAAGAACACGGAGATTGTTGTCACATGGATCACACAGCCAGGACTTGCCACATATTCCTGCAGCTCCTTTCATGTTGCTGTAGGCCTCTTAGCCGCCTCCCAGACCAGTTTTCTTCTCATCTTTTCATCCATTTTGGAGGGACGTCCAGTTCTTGGTGAGGTCACTGTTGGTGATGTCACTGTTGGTGATGTCACTGCTGCACCATATTTTCTCCACTTGATGATGACTGTCTTCACTGTGTTCTATGGTACAGTTATGTTCAAAATAATAGCAGTGTGTTGAAAAAAGTGAATAAAGCTGAAAATCCTTCTAATCCTTTTATTTCCATCCACACAAATGCATTGGGAACACGGCACATTCTATTCCAAATCACAACATGAAGAAAAATACATCAAATTTGTGTTGTTCCTCTAAAAAAATGGAAGAAAAGTGAATATTAGACGGTTCAAAAAAAATGGCAGTGTTTGTATTCTTCTTTACAAACTCAAACATTCACTATATAAACTGAGAAATGTTTGAAGATTTTGCTTTCCTTTGAATGACTTCATGAATATTTGGTTGTAGTCGCACTGTTTCTGAGAACTGCTGTACATCTGTGTTGCATGGAGTCCCCCAACTTCTGGCCCCTGTGATCAGGTATTCCAGCCCAGGATGATTGGACAACGTTCCACAGTTCTTCTCTATTTCTTGGTTTGGCCTCAGAAACGGCATTTTTGATGTCACCCCACAAGTTTTCTATTGGATGAAGATCCGGGGATTGTGCTGGCCACTCCATAACGTCCATCTTGTTGGTCTGGAACCAAGATGTTGCACGTTTACTGGTGTGTTTAGGGTCGTTGTCTTGTTGGAACACCCATTTCAAGGGCATTTCCTCTTCAGCATAAGGCAGCATGACCTCTTCAAGTATTCTGATGTATTCAAACTGATCCATGATCCCTGGTATGCGATAAATAGGCCCAACACCGTAGTATGAGGAACATCCCCATATCATGATGCTTGCACCACCATGCTTCACGGTCTTCACAGTGTACTGTGGCTTGAATTCAGTGTTTGGGGGTCGTCTGACAAACTGTCTCCGCCCACTAGACCCAAAAAGAACAATCTTACTTTCATCAGTCCACAAAATGTTGCGCCATTTCTCTTTAGGCCAGTCAATGTGCTCTTTGGCAGATTGTAACCTATTCAGCACACGTCTTTTTCCCAACAGTGGGACTTTGCGGGGACTTCTTGCAGATAGCTTGGCTTCACATAGGGGTCTTCTAATTGTAACAGTCCTCACAGGGAACGTCACACCTTCTTTCATCTTCCTGGAGCTGATTGTTGGCTGAGTCCTCACAGGGAACGTCACACCTTCTTTCATCTTCCTGGAGCTGATTGTTGGCTGAGTCCGCCCCATGTTGGCTATTCTTCTATCCATTCCAATGGTAGTTTTTCGCTTTCTTCCACGTCTTTCAGGTTTTGGTTGCCATTTTAAAGCATTTGCCATCATTTTAGCTGAGCAGCCGATCATTTTCTGCACTTCTTTATATGTTTTCCCCTCTCCAATCAACTTTTTAATCAAGGTACGCTGTTCTTCTGAACAATGTCTGGAACGACCCATTTTCCTCAGATTTTCAGAGAGAAATGCACTGTAACCAGCATGTCCAACATTTGCTGCCTTCCTTCCTTAAATAAGGGCAATAATTGCCACCTGTTTATCAAAGAATGAATGACCTCACTAATAGAACTCCACACGGCTATTATTTTGAACACGCCCCTTTCAATGAGTGATTCAATGACACAGAATCAGCAGCATGCATGTCATGACTGTTGGGTCTGTTGGATTTCTATGACTCTACTACGCCTGCTAGGAAATTATTTGCCATGTAGAAGTATCATTTCCACCAAAAACAGTGATTGATCCGGTTAGTGATGTCTGACTGCTAGTATTTTGAACATAACTGTATATCTAATGCCTTGGAAGTTCTTTTGTACCCTTCTCCTGACTGATACCTTTTAACAATGAGATCCCTCTGTCAAGGTCCTACCTTTTCCCAGAGACTGTGCGGCTTCATGTACTGACGTCCATCTTGGGTTTCTGCAGAGCATGGTGGGAGTCTTTTATGCCTTCAGGTCTCTGAGGTCCATCCCCCAGAGGGGTGTGGCTGAGCACATATAATCCTGTGATCCGCACATGCTCTTTGCACTTGTGTCTTGTGTCTTTGTGTCGCTACAGCTCTGTTCATACTCTCGTGACTCTCCTGGAATCTGACTCGGCTTGTGACAAGACCATTCTCTGTGTTTTCCTTTGATCTGACCTTCCGTTGCTGAACCCGGCCTGTGATCTGTAATTCTCATCTACTGTTCTGTACCGTTTTGTCCCGTTGTTGTCGACCCGGCCTGACTGACTACGCTATTGTCATTCCTACCAGCTACACACCATTGGCGGTGGCCATTACCGCAGCCGGGGTATCTCGGGGGCTGCGACCTGGTTCCTGGCTGTGTCAAGTCCATCCCCACCATCAGGGGCCCCGGTGAAGGGCAGCCTGGGACTTAGACTCCACTCCCTGAGGGACTTCGGTCTGTTGGTGGTGGTTGTCATCAGTCAGTGCGTTACCCTGCCACTAGGCCTACCTGTCCATTCCAAATCCCTGCCCTGACACCCTCTGATGCTTTGGAAGCTCTCTGCAGACCATGGCTTTTGCTGTAGGATGCGACTAAGAAAATGTCAGAAAAGACCGACTAGAACAGCTGAACTTTATTTAGGGTTAATCAGAGGCACTTTAAATGATGGCGGGTGTGTACTGACTCCTAATTAACATGATTGTGAATGTGATTGCTTCATTCTGAACACAGCTACATCCCCCAATTATAAGAGGGTGTGCACACTTATGCAACCACATTATTTTAGCATTTTTTGTTGACTTCCCCTTAAAAGATTTCAGTTTGTTTTTCAATTGAGTTGTACAGTTTATAGGTCACATTAAAGGTGGAAAAGTTTGGAAATGAGTTATCCTTGTCTCATTTTTTTACATCACAGAAACCTGACATTTTAACAGGGGTGTGTAGACTTTTTATATCCACTTTAGAGTATATAGTGCAGGGGTCAGGAGTATATAATGTACAACAGAGTACATAGTGCAGAGGTCAGGAGGATGTAATGTACAACATAGAGTATATAGTGCAGGGGTCAGGAGTATGTAATGTACAACATAGAGTATATAGTGCAGGGGTCAGGAGTATGTAATGTACAACATGGAGTATATAGTGCAGGGGTCAGGAGTATGTAATGTACAACATAGAGTATATAGTGCAGGGGTCAGGAGTATGTAATGTACAACATAGAGTATATAGTGCAGGGGTCAGGAGTATGTAATGTACAACATAGAGTATATAGTGCAGGGGTCAGGAGTATGTAATGTACAACATAGAGTATATAGTGCAGGGGTCAGGAGTATGTAATGTACAACATGGAGTATATAGTGCAGGGGTCAGGAGTATGTAATGTACAACATGGAGTATATAGTGCAGGGGTCAGGAGTATGTAATGTACAACATAGAGTATATAGTTCCTGCTCCCTGGTCTCCTCCTCCCATGCATGACTGCAGGACTTCTCCAGGTCCTCCCCCATCCTCTGGAACTCACTGCCCCAATCCATCAGACTGTCGCCTTCCCTATTCACATTCAGGCGCTCCCTCAAAACCCATCTCTTCAGAGAAGCCTACCCCACCCTCACCTAACGGCCATCCTCCCTCATTCCTCCCACCACTTCATCCCCCTCAGCCACTTCCTACTGTACCTTTTACCCCCTCCCTCCTAGATTGTAAGCTCGTAAGAGTAGGGCCCTCTTACCCCTCGTACATTGTTTGTTGTTGTTGTACTGTGCCATGTTTTGTCCCCCCTATTGTACAGCGCTGAGCAAACCCTTTGGCGCTATATAAACCCGTAGTAATAATAATAATAATAGTGCAGGGGTCAGGAGTATGTAATGTACAACATAGAGTATACAGTGCAGGGGTCAGGAGTATATAATGTACAACAGAGTATATAGTGCAGGGGTCAGGAATATGTAATGTACAACATAGAGTACATAGTGCAGAGGTCAGGAGGATGTAATGTACAACATAGAGTATATAGTGCAGGGGTCAGGAGTATGTAATGTACAACATAGAGTATATAGTGCAGGGGTCAGGAATATGTAATGTACAACAGAGTACATAGTGCAGGGATCAGGAGCATGTAATGTACAACATAGAGTATATAGTGCAGGGGTCAGGAGTATGTAATGTACAACAGAGTATATAGTGCAGGGGTCAGGAGTATGTAATGTACAACATAGAGTATATAGTGCAGGGGTCAGGAGTATGTAATGTACAACATAGAGTATATAGTGCAGGGGTCAGGAGTATGTAATGTACAACATGGAGTATATAGTGCAGGGGTCAGGAGTATGTAATGTACAACATAGAGCATATAGTGCAGGGGTCAGGAGTATGTAATGTACAATATAAATTATACAGTGTAATGGTCAGGACTCATAATATTGTTATTAAGTAATTAAAGATCCTTAAAAGGTTGCTTCTCTCCCATCTCCTGAGACTGCACTCAGTGACTTGGGTCTGAGACACTACAGACATATCCCTCCACCCGGCACAGTCAGCAGACCACAGAGCAAGGAACCCTGGGAGAAATGTTCTGTTAGAGATCTTACTAGACCCGGACATGGGGAAGAATACCCAAATCACATGTCTCATGGGCCTAAGTAGAGCAATGTCTATGGTGAAAATGCACATTTTGCTGCCAGCTGAACCCCAGAACCTCCATAAATCCAGTCTAGAGACATAAATTGTGTCTGCAGCACAGAGAAGGAAGATTATCCGAGAGAAATCCAGGAATACAGGACGGGGAACACAGCTCAGGAAAGTGACCAGGGGATTACAGGCTGATGTCACCCAGTCCCCGCCCTACTCTGGACCAATCAGTGAGCAGTATGGGTGGAGGAATGGATTTAGTGTTCATGACCCACCTGTGCTGATCTCTGTAGGATCATCCCTCACATACGCCTCTTCTTCTTCTGCTTTCACCTCAAATTCTATATCGATTGGATCTCCACTCTAAATCAAGGAAATGAGAGAAAATATAATCCGTAAAATATAAGGTCACATAAACAATCCACACATCATCTCCACAAGTCCATGTTCTAGATGCTCCATCCCACCAACCTTGTAATGGTGAGGGATGGTGTGACCTTCCTGTGTGGAATCCCGGGAATACAGAGGACGGGGACATCTCTCTGGTGGGTTCCCATGACTGGATCCATCTGTAGGAAACACACACACTGACTGAATCCATTGTTTCTATGTGTTTATCAGATGATGGGGGATCTAGGTGGATCCTCCGTACTGCTCTCTCCTTTACAATAAAGTCTCCTCTTACCCGGTGATGTGAGGGGCGGCTGATTGTCCATCATGACGTATCATTGTCCACAATGATACAGTCACCATCCAGACACATCCCTTGTCTGTTACTGGAGAATGTCCCAGAATTCCCGGCACCGCTCACCTCTCCTGTCAGCAGCTCAGTGATCTCTCTGGTGACTTCTAGAATCTTCTTCTTCTTTCTCTCTTCTATCAGGGAGGGAGGTGGAGGCAATGTGATGTCATATGATCTCCAGACTTCACAGGAGGAAAACTCTACATCTGAACACAAATAGTCACATCAAATGATATTCCCAGAATCCTCCTCACCTCTCCGGCCATTTCTCTGTTTTTTAACGTCCCACTTCAGAATGAAGTATAATTTCCCCCCACAGGACCCCCACATAACTCAGGGTAAAGTTTGGAGTATGCAGTTCTGATGTCATTACATATGACAGGACAAACAGTCCCACTGTGCTAGTGAGAATAGCAAGTACCTGCTGACATCCTAAGAACATCAGAAAAAAAACGCCAGAAGGAGAGACATTGGGAGGAGGAGCTGTGAAGTCAGTGTAAAAAAAGGGGACTATCCTCCTGCGCTTAATATGAATAAATCCCTATACTTACAGCTGCTATCACTCTCCCTTAACCATTAAGTCAAAAAGTACCACACCCTAAAATAGTGAAGCGCTAAAATAAATCCCTATATACACACAATAGGTACCATCAAAAACTATAATAATTATAAAATACCATCCAATTAGAACTATGAGATATCCAATAGAACAGTGGGATATCTCAAATAAATATAATAAAACAACGTGACATATATAACTCAAAATAATATAAATCCGTGATTGAAAATAAATATGTGACAAAATTAATATTCCCTTAATTATTCCATCCTTCAAATTAATCAGTGGTATGAAATCAAAATCCGTGATTATAATATTCAATAATAAAAGAATTATATATATATATATCCGTGATATATTGTGACAAACCTATAAAATTGGAATTAATAAAACTGTGATTCTTAATCCAAATAAGTGATTATTAATTTCTGTGACGAACCATAAATCAAAATATTCCATAAAAAAAATTCATTATATATTAAATCCACTATTTCTTATGATAAATAAATATATAAAAACAACACTGTGCCTAAAATAAGTGAAAAAAGTCCATGCAATAATGTGAAAACACTCAGTGATCTTCACTTCTAGTGCTCAAAAGGAATCCTCCAATGGCAGCAGTGCCTGCTCACCTCCCCACCTTGACCCACACAGGGCCACAAGGCTATAGCTCTCAGGGGATCACAGGACTTCCACTCCACCTCCTCTCAAACGTCATATAGGACACAAACAGAACTTCCCATAGTGTAATACTGTTTAATTAGACACTCAGTACAACATATTGTTTCCACTCACATTTGTTTCCCCTCCCCTCTAAAGCATGCGCACATCACTCCCATACTTAACAAGCCCTCCCTGGACCCCACCAATCTGAACAACTTAAGACCCATCTCCCTGCTGCCATTTACCTCTAAACTCTTAGAACGTTTAGTCTACAATCGCCTGAGCTCCTCCCACCTCACCGACAACAACCTTCTTCACCCTTTACAGTCTGGCTTTCACTCACTACACTCCACTGAAACTGCCCTACTAAAACTCACTAATGATCTACTAACTGCTAAAACCAATGGCCACTACTCCGTACTCATCCCAACCAATGGCCTCTACTCCGTATTCATCCCAACCAATGGTCACTTCTATGTACTCATCCCAACCAATGGCCACTACTCCATACTCATCCCATCCAATGGCCACTACTGCATACTCATCCCAACCAATGGCCACTACTCCATACTCATCCCATCCAATGGCCACTACTGCATACTCATCCCAACCAATGGCCACTACTCCGTACTAATCCCAACCAATGACCGCTACTTCGTACTCATCCCAACCAATGGTCACTACTCCGTACTAATCCCAACCAATGACCACTACTTCGTACTCATCCCAACCAATGGTCACTACTCCGTACTCATCCCAACCAATGGCCACTACTCCGTACTCATCCCAACCAATGGTCACTACTCCGTACTCATCCCAACCAATGGTCACTACTCCGTACTCATCCCAACCAATGGCCACTACTCCATACTCATCCCAACCAATGGTCACTACTCCGTACTCATCCCATCCAATGGCCACTACTCTATTCTAATCCCAACCAATGCCGACTACTCCATACTCATCACAACTAATGGCTACTACTCCATACTCAGCCCAACCAATGACCACTACTCCGTACTCATCCCAACCAATGACCACTACTCCATACTCTTACTACTTGACCTCTCTGCGGCTTTTGATATTGTTTACCATCCCCTCCTCCTCAAAAAACTCCACTCTCTTGGCCTCCAAGACTCTGCTCTCTCCTGGTTCTCCTCCTACCTATCGCAGCGCTCCTTCAGCGTTACCTATAATGTCACCTCCTCCTCTTCACTCCCTTTCTCTGTAGGGTTCCCTCAAGGTTCTGTCCTTGAACCCCTTCCCTTCTCCATCTACACCTCCTCCCTTGGTCACTTGATAAACTCCCATGGCTTTAAGTATCATCTCTATGCTGATGACACACAAATCTATCTTTCTACTCTTCACCTCACCCCTTCAGTCTCCTCCTCACCTCACCCCTTCAGTCTCCTCTCCCATCACTAACATACTAAGTGACATATCGGCATGGATGTCACTCCACTTCCTCAAAATCAATCTTTCCAAAACTGAGCTCTTAGTATTCCCTCCAGCCCGTGCCCCCCCCCCTGACTTCTCCATCAAGATCAATAACACAATCAGTCCCTCCCCTCATGCCAGGGTACTAGGTGTAATCCTAGACTCCCATCTGTCCTTTCAGCCCCAAATCCAATCACTGTCCAAATCTTGTAGACTTCACCTCCACAACATCTCCAAGATACGACCGTTCCTAACCTCGGAAACCACTAAGCAACTCATTCACTCCCTTGTTATATCTCACCTTGACTATTGTAACTCCCTCCTCATTGGCTGACCTCTCCGCAGGCTATCCCCACTCCAGTCCATCATGAATGCTGATGCCAGACTCATCCACCTTACTAACCGTTCTGTATCTGCCACCCCTCTCTGCCAATCCCATCCACTAGCCTCCACTCAGTGTCCTCCACCCCTCTCTGCCAATCCCTCCACTGGCCCCCATTCAGTGTCCTTCACCCCTCTCTGCCAATCCCTCCACTGGCCTCCACTCAGCGTCCTCCATCCCTCTCTGCCAATCTCTCCACTGGCTTCCCATTGCCCAACGGATAAAATTCAAAACACTAACTATGACATACAAAGCCATCCATGACACTGCCCCAAATTACATCACCAATCTTATCTCTAAATGTCACCCAAACCATACTCTTCGCTCCTCGCTCTCTAGCTCCCTTGTCTCCTCCTCCCATGCTTATCTCCAGGACTTCTCCAGAGCTTCTCCCATCCTCTGGAACTCTCTACCCTAATTTATCAGACTATTGCCTACTCTGCTCACTTTTAGGTGATCTCTGAAAACCTATCTCTTCAGGGAAGCCTATCCTGCCCTCAGTTTATACTGGAATCCTTTACTCTTCCAACCAGTCCATCCCCCACAGTTATTACCTTTTGTACCACTAGCCCCTCCCTTTTACATTGTAAGTTCCCAGGATCAGGCCCTCCTATCCCTCTTGTATTGATCTGTATTGTTGCTGTATTGTCTCCCGTTATATTGTAAAGCACTGAGCAAACTGTTGGCACCATAAATCCTGTATAATAATAATAATATTTTTTTCTCTCATCCGACTTGCTGAATGATAAAACTGAACCATGTAGGCCAGCTTTGGGAGCAAATATATTATCATCAACTCCTGCCCCTGAAGGGGTTAATCTGGGTTCCCACACTATATATGTGTGTATCATCATCTGCTGGAGATAAAAGATGTCACGGTGACCATGGAGGAAGAGGATGGACATGATGGGGGATTACTGGGTGTAAATAGGAAATAACATCTTATTACCACCTCTGCTGCTACTTCCACCGATGTCTCTTTTTCTTTGTGCCACATGGAACTTTGTCTTTATTCCAGGTCACTTCCTGTTTGTACCTGACATCACTTCCTGTTTGTACCCGACATCACTTTCTGTTTGTACCTGACATCACTTCCTATCTGTCTTCTATAGAGACTTCCTGTCTGGGTAGAAATGAGATCACCACCTTGTGGAGCTCAGAGGAACTGCAGCCCCGAGAAGCGTCTGGTAGTGTAGATCTCATTTGTTGCCACAAGTTTTTCAAAATTGAAAAAAAAAAACAAAAACATTATTTCTTTTTTTTTATATTTCAAAACATTGTGAGAAAAAATTAGATCTGCAAAATACTCACCATGCCTCTTTTTAAATTCCTTGGGGTGTCTACTTTCCAAAAAGGGGTCATTTGGGGGGGGGGGGGGTCCTATCCTGGCGTGTCAGCACCTTCAAAACTGTGATAGGTAGTGAGGAAATGAAATGAGGAAGTTACGCACCTTCAGGCATTCAAAGTGGTCATTGGATTTCAGGCTCCTGTATGTGGCTAGGCTCCCAAAAAGTCTCACACATGTGGTACCCCCATACTCAATAGAAGTAGCAGAATGTATTTTGGGGTGTAATTCCACATATACCCATGGCTTGTGCGAGAAATATATTATTTAAATGACAACTTTGTGTAAAACAATTTTTTGTCATTTTCCAGAAACTTGTGGAAATAAAAAAAATCTTCCATGGACTCAATATGCCTCTCAGCAGATAGCTTAGGGTGTCTACTTTCCGAAAAGGGGTCATTTGGGGGTGTTTATACCATCCTGGTATTTTAGCGCCTCAAGAAATGTGATGGCAGTCAGAAAGTAAAAGCTGTAAATTCCATTATCTCTCCCATAGTCTGTAGACTCTATAACTATCACACAAAGCAATCAATATACACTTACTGGGATTTTTAACCAAAAACATGGAGCAGAATACATTTTGGCCTAAATTTATGAAGCAAGTTTAGTGTTTTTAGATATAGTTTAAGACAGAAACAAGAAAATATTGTTCTTTTCAAAAAATTTTTATTTTTCACAAAATTTTTTTTGTTTATAGCGCCAAAAATAAAAAGCGCACAGGTGATCAAATATCACCAAAAGACAGCTCTATAGTTAAACTATTGCAGCGCTGTATAGCAAAAAAATGGCATAAATTGCAGTATCAATACCATAGTTTGTAGACACTACAACTTTCACACAAAGCAATCAATATACACTTAGTGGGATTTTTCACCAAAAACACGGAGCAGAATACATTTTGGCCTACATTTATGACTAACTTTGAGTTTACTATATATTTTTTATAGCCAAAAGTAAAAAATTTTGTTTTTCTTCAAAATCTTCAGTCTTTTTTTTATTAAAGTGCAAAAAATAAAAAGTGCACAGGTGATCAAATACCACCAAAGAAAGCTCTATTTGTGTGAAAAAAAGAACGTAAATTTCATTTGGGTACAGCACTGTATGACTGCGCAATTATCAGTTAAATTAATGCAGCGCCGAATATAAAAAAGATGCGTGGTCAGGAAGGGGGGTAAATCCTTTGGAGGGCAAGAGGTTAAACATGTCCAGCAAAAAAAAAATAAAATCATAAATTTTGGCCAAAGTGTATTCTGCTCCGTGACTTTACTAAAAATAAAATCCCAATCCGTGTAAATGAATCGGTTTATGTGAAAGTTATAACATCTACAAATGGCGGGATAGATACTGGAATTGTATTTTTTGTTACTAGTGTGATAGATATTTTGGGCCTACAATAATTTTTACCATCATTGTGAACTTTTGATAGAAGTCTCAGTCTCAGTTCCTGCAACTTCCCGGAACTGCACTTTCTAAGTGGACATTGACTGTATATAAGATTTCCCATGTGTTTTATCACCCCAACACCCCCCATGAAGGTTTCCTGTAGAGGTTTATGGCAGTATGGTCACCTGGCTGATGTAAGGAATAAGCCCCGGACCCGTCATTCCTAACACCTCCTAGTAAGTATTGTCATCCATCTTCCTGCAGGAACTGAATTCAGAGGAGGTATGATCAGCGACTGTCATCCATCTTCCTGCAGGAACTGAATTCAGAGGAGGTATGATCAGCGACTGTCATCCATCTTCCTGCGGGAACTGAATTCAGAGGAGGTATGATCAGCGATTGTCATCCATCTTCCTGCGGGAACTGAATTCAGAGGAGGTACGCTCAGCGATTGTCATCCATCTTCCTGCGGGAACTGAATTCAGAGGAGGTATGATCAGCGATTGTCATCCATCTTCCTGCGGGAACTGAATTCAGAGGAGGTACGATCAGCGATTGTCATCCATCTTCCTGCAGGAACTGAATTCAGAGGAGGTATGCTCAGCGATTGTCATCCATCTTCCTGCAGGAACTGAATTCACAGGAGGTATGCTCAGCGATTGTCATCCATCTTCCTGCAGGAACTGAATTCAGAGGAGGTACGATCAGCGATTGTCATCCATCTTCCTGGGGGAACTGAATTCAGAGGAGGTATGATCAGCGATTGTCATCCATCTTCCTGCAGGAACTGAATTCAGAGGAGGTATGCTCAGCGATTGTCATCCATCTTCCTGCAGGAACTGAATTCAGAGGAGGTATGCTCAGCGATTGTCATCCATCTTCCTGCAGGAACTGAATTCAGAGGAGGTATGATCAGCGATTGTCATCCATCTTCCTGCAGGAACTGAATTCAGAGGAGGTATGCTCAGCGATTGTCATCCATCTTCCTGCAGGAACTGAATTCAGAGGAGGTACGATCAGCGATTGTCATCCATCTTCCTGCAGGAACTGAATTCAGAGGAGGTATGCTCAGCGATTGTCATCCATCTTCCCTCGGGAACTGAATTCAGAGGAGGTACGATCAGCGATTTCCATCCATCTTCCTGCGGGAACTGAATTCAGAGAAGGTATGCTCAGTGACTGTCATCCATCTCCCTGCAGGAACTGAATTCAGAGGAGGTACGATCAGCGATTGTCATTCATCTTCCTGCGGGAACTGAATTCAGAGGAGGTACGATCAGCGACTGTCATCCATCTCCCTGCGGGAACTGAATTCAGAGGAGGTATGATCAGCGACTGTCATCCATCTTCCTGCAGGAACTGAATTCAGAGGAGGTACGATCAGCGACTGTCATCCATCTTCCTGCGGGAACTGAATTCAGAGGAGGTATGATCAGCGATTGTCATCCATCTTCCTGGGGGAACTGAATTCAGAGGAGGTATGATCAGCGATTGTCATCCATCTTCCTAGGGGAACTGAATTCAGAGGAGATATGATCAGCGATTGTCATCCATCTTCCTGCAGGAACTGAATTCAGAGGAGGTACGATCAGCGATTGTCATCTATCTTCCTGCAGGAACTGAATTCAGAGGAGGTATGATCAGCGATTGTCATCCATCTTCCTGCGGGAACTGAATTCAGAGGAGGTATGCTCAGCGATTGTCATCCATCTTCCTGCAGGAACTGAATTCAGAGGAGGTACGATCAGCGATTGTCATCCATCTTCCTGCAGGAACTGAATTCAGAGGAGGTATGATCAGCGATTGTCATCCATCTTCCTGCGGGAACTGAATTCAGAGGAGTAATGATCAGCGATTGTCATCCATCTTCCTGCAGGAACTGAATTCAGAGGAGGTATGATCAGCGATTGTCATCCATCTTCCTAGGGGAACTGAATTCAGAGGAGATATGATCAGCGATTGTCATCCATCTTCCTGCAGGAACTGAATTCAGAGGAGGGACGATCAGCGATTGTCATCCATCTTCCTGCGGGAACTGAATTCAGAGGAGGTATGATCAACGACTGTCATCCATCTTCCTGCGGGAACTGAATTCAGAGGAGGTACGATCAGCGATTGTCATCCATCTTCCTGCGGGAACTGAATTCAGAGGAGGTACGCTCAGCGATTGTCATCCATCTTCCTGCGGGAACTGAATTCAGAGGAGGTATGATCAGCGATTGTCATCCATCTTCCTGCGGAAATGAATTCAGAGGAGGTACGATCAGCGATTGTCATCCATCTTCCTGCGGGAACTGAATTCAGAGGAGGTATGCTCAGCGATTGTCATCCATCTTCCTGCAGGAACTGAATTCAGAGGAGGTATGCTCAGCGATTGTCATCCATCTTCCTGCAGGAACTGAATTCAGAGGAGGTACGATCAGCGATTGTCATCCATCTTCCTGGGGGAACTGAATTCAGAGGAGGTATGATCAGCGATTGTCATCCATCTTCCTGCAGGAACTGAATTCAGAGGAGGTATGCTCAGCGATTGTCATCCATCTTCCTGCAGGAACTGAATTCAGAGGAGGTATGATCAGCGATTGTCATCCATCTTCCTGCAGGAACTGAATTCAGAGGAGGTATGCTCAGCGATTGTCATCCATCTTCCCTCGGGAACTGAATTCAGAGGAGGTACGATCAGCGATTTCCATCCATCTTCCTGCGGGAACTGAATTCAGAGAAGGTATGCTCAGTGACTGTCATCCATCTCCCTGCAGGAACTGAATTCAGAGGAGGTACGATCAGCGATTGTCATCCATCTTCCTGCAGGAACTGAATTCAGAGGAGGTATGATCAGCGATTGCCATCCATCTTCCTGCGGGAACTGAATTCAGAGGAGGTACGATCAGCGACTGTCATCCATCTCCCTGCGGGAACTGAATTCAGAGGAGGTATGATCAGCGACTGTCATCCATCTTCCTGCAGGAACTGAATTCAGAGGAGGTACGATCAGCGACTGTCATCCATCTTCCTGCGGGAACTGAATTCAGAGGAGGTATGATCAGCGATTGTCATCCATCTTCCTGGGGGAACTGAATTCAGAGGAGGTATGATCAGCGATTGTCATCCATCTTCCTGCGGGAACTGAATTCAGAGGAGGAACGATCAGCGACTGTCATCCATCTTCCTGTGGGAACTGAATTCAGAGGAGGTATGATCAGCGATTGTCATCGATCTTCCTGCGGGAACTGAATTCAGAGTAGGTATGATCAGCGATTGTCATCCATCTTCCTGCGGGAACTGAATTCAGAGGAGGTACGATCAGCGATTGTCATCCATCTTCCTGCGGGAACTGAATTCAGAGTAGGTATGATCAGCGATTGTCATCCATCTTCCTGCGGGAACTGAATTCAGAGGAGGTACGATCAGCGATTGTCATCCATCTTCCTGCGGGAACTGAATTCAGAGGAGGTACGCTCAGCGATTGTCATCCATCTTCCTGCGGGAACTGAATTCAGAGGAGGTATGATCAGCGATTGTCATCCATCTTCCTGCGGAAATGAATTCAGAGGAGGTACGATCAGCGATTGTCATCCATCTTCCTGCGGGAACTGAATTCAGAGGAGGTATGCTCAGCGATTGTCATCCATCTTCCTGCAGGAACTGAATTCAGAGGAGGTATGCTCAGCGATTGTCATCCATCTTCCTGCAGGAACTGAATTCAGAGGAGGTACGATCAGCGATTGTCATCCATCTTCCTGGGGGAACTGAATTCAGAGGAGGTATGATCAGCGATTGTCATCCATCTTCCTGCAGGAACTGAATTCAGAGGAGGTATGCTCAGCGATTGTCATCCATCTTCCTGCAGGAACTGAATTCAGAGGAGGTATGATCAGCGATTGTCATCCATCTTCCTGCAGGAACTGAATTCAGAGGAGGTATGCTCAGCGATTGTCATCCATCTTCCCTCGGGAACTGAATTCAGAGGAGGTACGATCAGCGATTTCCATCCATCTTCCTGCGGGAACTGAATTCAGAGAAGGTATGCTCAGTGACTGTCATCCATCTCCCTGCAGGAACTGAATTCAGAGGAGGTACGATCAGCGATTGTCATCCATCTTCCTGCAGGAACTGAATTCAGAGGAGGTATGATCAGCGATTGCCATCCATCTTCCTGCGGGAACTGAATTCAGAGGAGGTACGATCAGCGACTGTCATCCATCTCCCTGCGGGAACTGAATTCAGAGGAGGTATGATCAGCGACTGTCATCCATCTTCCTGCAGGAACTGAATTCAGAGGAGGTACGATCAGCGACTGTCATCCATCTTCCTGCGGGAACTGAATTCAGAGGAGGTATGATCAGCGATTGTCATCCATCTTCCTGGGGGAACTGAATTCAGAGGAGGTATGATCAGCGATTGTCATCCATCTTCCTGCGGGAACTGAATTCAGAGGAGGAACGATCAGCGACTGTCATCCATCTTCCTGTGGGAACTGAATTCAGAGGAGGTATGATCAGCGATTGTCATCGATCTTCCTGCGGGAACTGAATTCAGAGTAGGTATGATCAGCGATTGTCATCCATCTTCCTGCGGGAACTGAATTCAGAGGAGGTACGATCAGCGATTGTCATCCATCTTCCTGGGGGAACTGAATTCAGAGGAGGTACGCTCAGCGACTGTCATCCATCTTCCTGCGGGAACTGAATTCAGAGGAGGTACGCTCAGCGACTGTCATCCATCTTCCTGCGGGAACTGAATTCAGAGGAGGTACGATCAGCGATTGTCATCCATCTTCCTGCAGGAACTGAATTCAGAGGAGGTACGATCAGCGATTGTCATCCATCTTCCTGCAGGAACTGAATTCAGAGGAGGTATGATCAGCGATTGTCATCCATCTTCCTAGGGGAACTGAATTCAGAGGAGATATGATCAGCGATTGTCATCCATCTTCCTGCAGGAACTGAATTCAGAGGAGGTATGATCAGCGATTGTCATCCATCTTCCTGCAGGAACTGAATTCAGAGGAGGTATGATCAGCGATTGTCATCCATCTTCCTGCGGGAACTGAATTCAGAGGAGGTATGCTCAGCGATTGTCATCCATCTTCCTGCAGGAACTGAATTCAGAGGAGGTACGATCAGCGATTGTCATCCATCTTCCTGCAGGAACTGAATTCAGAGGAGGTATGATCAGCGATTGTCATCCATCTTCCTGCGGGAACTGAATTCAGAGGAGTAATGATCAGCGATTGTCATCCATCTTCCTGCAGGAACTGAATTCAGAGGAGGTATGATCAGCGATTGTCATCCATCTTCCTAGGGGAACTGAATTCAGAGGAGATATGATCAGCGATTGTCATCCATCTTCCTGCAGGAACTGAATTCAGAGGAGGGACGATCAGCGATTGTCATCCATCTTCCTGCGGGAACTGAATTCAGAGGAGGTATGATCAGCGATTGTCATCCATCTTCCTGCAGGAACTGAATTCAGAGGAGGTATGATCAGCGATTGTCATTCATCTTCCTGCAGGAACTGAATTCAGAGGAGGTATGATCAGCGATTGCCATCCATCTTCCTGCAGGAACTGAATTCAGAGGAGGTATGATCAGCTGGACATTGGCCTATCATACATTCCATCTGATGAGTTACAGATGGCCAATATCTTTCACAAGTCACAGAGCCCCCCATTGAACAGAAATGGCAAATACTGGAATGTATTGAAGGGTTTGCCTTTACCTGGAATGGGGGGTATAAAAGTAAGCCATTGCTCTCCTTGTGGCCCCTCTTGGAGCCCAGGTGTCAGGACCCCAGGATGTCTGTGGAATGTACCTCCATGATTCTATGTGTCTGTCCTGTAGTCCTCTCTATGTACTGGTAATATACTGTATGTTAGACTGTGACATCATTGTTTGTGTGTATCATATCCTTTATATTTTGTTATATTCCATTCATAGCAAGCTTCTTTTCTGTGTAAACCAATCAGATCTTTATTTGTTGTACAGTTGTTATCATTTGGTATAAATATTATTGGTAATAGCCGGATGGGGATTGGCTCAAGTCATATATAGACAAAAGGTTGTGATCACTTATTATATTTACCATCAAGGGAATAAGTGAGGTAATGGCGGTGATCAGAGTACTATAGTGGGAATGCGGCTGGCATTCTGACACTGGGGGGAAGTGACTTGGTGTCACTGACATCTCCAGTGACACCAATACAGTGATCAGTGCTAATAAAAAGCATTGACACTGTGCTATTAGCACTGAGCAGGAAGTTAACATGAGGGGCCATCAAAGGGTTAACTGTGCTGTGTGTGTGCTTTACTGTGAGTACACTGCTTTGTATGGGTCTGCTATGCAGAGCCATACAAAGCAGTGTGCAGGAGTTGACAGGGGCGAGATCTGTGTTGTATATACACAGGTCTCTTCCCCATCAGTAATACTCGGCAATCACCGGGTGCTGATGAGGAATCACCGGGTGGAACCCAGTGGTTGACAACGAAGGCTGTGAATGGCAGTGTGGGTAGGGCACACGTGCATGCCCCCTACCCGGAACTGCAAATTCACATATATATATATATACAGTATATATATATATATATATATACACCGCTATATATATATACATACTGTATATAGACACACATGATTTTGCACAGCCGTACCGCCCTGTAGCAGTATTTCTGGTATACGGCGGCACTGAAGTGGTTAAAGTGGTACTTACTGCCAATATGGAATGCCCCTTGTACTGATGACTTCCTCTTTAGTTGAAGTCTTCCATCCTTCAATCCCCCCGACCTCCACAGTGCTAACAGGCAGATGAATATTCAGAATACAATGTAGTGGAAGGGGGGATTCCCCCATCCACCTCACTTGTTTGGATGGAAAAAAGACCCTGTCCCATCTTTGGGGACCAAAGATTTTTAGTGGGGGGAGTGTGTAGCCAGGTGCAGGCTACTAAGAGATGGAGGAGACATTACAGAGTACACAACAGGTTGTTTCATTTCCCCTTATGTTCATGGATAGATCATTGCATCACATTTCTGCCTCTAGAGCACGGGTGTCAAACTGACGGCCCTCCTACTGTTGCCAAACTACAAGTCCCATGAGGCATTGCAAGATTGGCAGTTACAAGCATGACTCCCAAAGGCAGAGGCATGATGGAACTTGTAGTTTTGCAATAGCTGGAGGGCCACCAGTTTGACACCCCTGCTCTAGAGGGAGACCACTCTTATTGACCCTGAAAGCAGAGGATCCTGGGACATGTAGTCCCTCAACCAACTCTTACTGAAGAATGAATTAGCCCAGAGACTGCAACTGGCTTGAGAGCCAAAGCAACAGGGGATCCTTGGAGAGTTTATAAACTTACTGTAATTGGTGGTCTCGGGGTCTTGTCCTGGGGGCTCTGGAGTGTTCAGTTGTTTGCTGCCCTTCTGCTAGTTTCTGTGGAGAGAAACAGCAACACAGGAGTTCTACATCCAGCCTTCCAGTGACCGTCCTACGTAAGCAGCAAGCAGTTCAGTGACACCGCATTTTCCAGTGACCATCCTATGTAAGCAGCCAGCAGTTCAGTGACACCGCACCTTCCAGTGACCGTCCTATGTAAGCAGCAACCAGTTCAGTGACACCACACCTTCCAGTGACCATCCTATGTAAGTAGCAAGCAGTTCAGTGACACCACACTTTCCAGTGACCGTCCTACGTATGCAGCCAGCAGCTCAGTGACACCGCACCTTCCAGTGGCCATCCTATGATAGCAGCCAGCAGTTCAGTGACACCGCATCTTCCAGTGACCATCCTACGTAAGCAGCAAGCAGTTCAGTGACACCGCACCTTCCAGTGACCATCCTATGTTAGCAGCAAGCAGTTCAGTGACACCGCACCTTCCAGTGACAGGTACCTAGAACCACATTCATCACCAGCGGCCAGAGACACAGGGACATCCATACTGACCATAATCAGTGGTTTCCACTGCAGCCCGCTGTGCATTCTTCACATCATCCTATCTGCTCCACAGCCTGTTCACCCCCCTTTCCTGCACCACAGTATTATCTTCAGTCATGATTGGTGGAGGGCGATTGTACAACCTTCACTCTGTGCCTTACATATGGACACTGCTAGCAGACACCTCTACCCTCCCCCACCCCCGCTCTACTTCTCACACATGGACACCGCTAGCAGACACCTTTACCCTCCCCCACTTCTGCTCTACTTCTCACACGTGGACACTGCTAGCAGACACCTTTACCCTCCCCCACTTCTGCTCTACTTCTCACACATGGACACCGCTAGCAGACACCTATACCCTCCCCCACTTCCCCTCTACTTCTCACACGTGGACACCGCTAGCAGACACCTTTACCCTCCCCCACTTCTGCTCTACTTCTCACACGTGGACACCGCTAGCAGACACCTCTACCCTCCCCCACTTCTGCTCTACTTCTCACACGTGGACACCGCTAGCAGACACCTCTACCCTCCCCCACTTCTGCTCTACTTCTCACACGTGGACACTGCTAGCAGACACCTTTACCCTCCCCCACTTCTGCTCTACTTCTCACATGTGGACACCACTAGCAGACACCTTTACCCCCCCCCACTTCTGCTCTACTTCTCACACGTGGACACTGCTAGCAGACACCTCTACCCCACTTCATCCAATGAGATCCCATTACTCCATCTTCTCTGCAGATTTGACCCAGTCATTATCATCCCCTATACTCCAACTGTTGAAGGGCCCCATCTATAGCCGGCAGAAGATGAACTCTCCTTGATCTCCATATACTGTATATCCATCGGTAACCCAGAGATGCTCCCACTTCCCATTAGCCAATCCCTGCTCCTCATCCCTCCACACCCGCCCCATATACAGTCCAGGCGTGGCAGTCCCGGGAGTGCAGCTGTAGCTGCGTGAAGCCTGAATGTCCCAGTAGGAGGAGTTCTGCCCGCAGTGTGAGCTGCACTCCTGGAGGACCCTGTTCCAGTCTATGCTGCACCACCCACAGCTTCATGATTGGCCTTCCTCTGCCTCATTGTCTGATATCAATTGTCCGTGTATTGCTACATGTTGGGGATTTCTGCTACAAATCTGAACTAGGAATAGAGAAAGGTAGAAAGGATGGCGCTCTACTTCCTGCTCTCTGTGCTTTCCATCCCCCATCAACCAATCACAATGTGTCCACAATCACCATGGAAATGATCAGATCAATAAAACATTTGTCATAGACAGACCATCATGTGCCGATCATATACACAGACATTTGTATCACGGGAAACACGTATGGAGAAAGACACGGGAAAGTCCCAATATGTGCATTCACCAATCACTCCTTCATTCCCGGTATACACACAATTCCATTGCTTCCATGTGTACACCATCAGTCACTCTTCTAGAATTGGGCCATTTTATTACCACCCACCTCTTCAGTGATCCCCCACCATGCAAGTATTGTCCTCACCTACAACTGTGGGCCTAATTATTTTTATTATTATACAGTATTTATATAGCGCTAAAAGGTTTGCTCAGCGTTGTACAGTATAGTGGGGACAGTACATGAGACAATACAGTAACAGTACAATACACGAGGGGTTTGAGGGCCCTGCTCTTTCAAGCTTACAATCTAGGAAAGAGGGGATAGAGGTAAAGGAGGAAGTGGCTGTGGGGGATGGAGTGGTAGGAGGAGTGGAGGAGATCGGCTGTTAGGTGAGGGTGGGGTAGGCTTCCCTGAAGAGATGGGTTTTCAGGGTGCGCCAAAAGGAGAGTAGGGTAGGTGACAGTCTGATGGATTGGGGTAGTGAGTTCCAGAGGATGGGGGAAGTCCTGCAGTTGGGCATGGGAGGAGGAGACCAGGGAGCTAGAAAGTAGGAGGTCTTGTGAGGAGTGAAGATTACGGGTTGGGTGGTATTTGGGTATCAGGTCGGTGAGGTAGTTTGGGGCAGCGTTATGAATGGCTTTGTATGTCAGTGTTAGTAGTTTGAATTTAATGCGTTGGGCAATCGGGAGCCAGTGGAGGGAATGACAGAGGGGGGTGGCAGAAGCGGAGCGGTTGGTAAGGTGGATGAGTCTGGCCGCTGAGTTCAGGATTGACTGAAGCGGGGATAGTCTGTGATGAGGTAGGCCGGTGAGAAGGGAGTTGCAGTAGTCCAGGTGTGAGATGATGAGGGAGTGAACACGTTGTTTAGTAGTGTCTGGGATTAGGAACGTACGTATCTTGGAGATGTTGCGGAGGTGAAGCCTGCATGAGTTTGCCAGCGATTGGACATGGGGCTGGAAGGACAGGTTTGAGTCTAGAGTGAAACCTAGGACTTTGGCTTGTGGGGTGGGACTGATGGTGGCATTGTCAGTCGTGATGGAGAGGATGGGCGGCACACGGGCTGGGGGGAAAATTAGGAGCTCAGTTTTGGAAAGGTTCAATTTGAGGAAATGGAGCGACATCCAGTCTGATATGTCGTTCAGTAGGTGGGTGATACGGGCGGAGACTGAAAGGGTGAGGCGAGGGGTGGAGAGGTAAATTTGCGTCATCGGTGTTAAGGTGATAGTTGAAGCCATGGGAGTGTATCAGTTTGCCGAGGAAGGGGGTGTAGATGGAGAAGAGAAGGGGCCCGAGGACAGAGCCTTGGGGGACCCCAACAGAGAGGGGGAGGTGGTAGCATTATAGGTAATGCTGAAGAAGCGTTGGGATAGACAGGAGGAGAGCCAGGAGAGAGCGGAGTCTCTGATGCCAAGGGAGTGTAATTTATTGAGGAGGAGGGGGTGGTCGACTGTGTCGAAGGCTGCAGAAAGGTCGAGGAGTAAGAGGACTGAGTAGTGTCCATTAGCTTTGGCTGTTAGCAGGTCATTAGTGATTTTGAGGAGGGCGGTTTCGGTGGAGTGCAGGGGAAGGAGGCCAGACTGTAGTGGATCGAGGAGGTTGTTGTCGGTGAGGAGGGTGCTTAGGCGATTGTAGACTAAGCGCTCAAGGAGCTTGGATGTAAATGGCAGCAAGGAGATGGGTCTAAGGTTGTCAGGTTGGTGGGGTCCAGGGAGGATTTTTTGAGTATGTGGGTGATGTGGGCGTGCTTTAGAGGGAGGGAACATGCCAGTAGAGAGAGAGAGATTGAAGATGTGGGTGAGGGACCATAGGATGGAGGAGGAGGGTGACCGGAGGAGTTGTGTGGGGATAGGGTCAAGGGGGCAGGTGGTGAGGCGGGCTTCTGAGAAGACCTTAGTGACCTCCTCAGTGGTAGCAAGGCTGGAGGAGTGGAGTGTTGGGGAGGTTATAGTGTGTGGGATGTTAGGTGTGGTGGGGGGCAGGGCGGTTGTGAGGTCAGAGGAGGGGAGAGTTGGTGGGGTTATGGTAGGAGGGAGGCTAGGTGGGGAGGTAGGTTGAGCATTGGCGATGTTCTTACGGATTGCGTCGATCTTATTTTGGAAGTGAATGGCAATCTCGTGGGCGGTGAGTGAGGTACTGGGTGGGGGGGAGAGAGTAGGGAGTTGAAAGTGGAGAAGAGCCGGCGAGGACAGGTGGAGAGGGTGTTAATGAGGGCCTAATGAGTGCTTGTAACATTTGTCCACAAAGTATTAATAATAGACCTCCAAGTGTTTGTGAAATCTCCCACCACAAAATGTACTCAGCCAATCACAGGGCAGGACTCCATTTTTATTCTTCTCCTGCTATCAATGGCCAACCCAGTCCCACACTTCATCCATGTCTTTGGGGACCTCTGATCTCCTTATGAACTGTTTCTTCCATGATGAAGATCAGCCATGGAGTATATCTGAGGTGTATATCAGGGTGTGCTTCTTCCCCACATGAGAGCTGGGATGTCCAGCAACATTCATCTAGAAGACGTTTCCCGCACTCAGGGCACTAATACACCTCCAGGGTTGTGTGGGACCCGATGTACAGGAAGACAGGACTTCAGTGCGGAATATTTCCCTCACTAAGGAGTGGAAAGTAGCTTCTCCCTCGTGTGCAAACTCTGATGTTTGTAAAGATGGGACTTCTGTGAAAAACATTTCCCACACTCAGGACAGGAATATGGCTTCTACCCTGTATGAGATCACTGATGTGTATAAAGACTGTACTTCACTGAAAAAAATTTCCCGCACTCAGAACAGGAATACGGCTTCTCCCCTGTGTGAGATCTCTGATGTCTGTAAAAATGAAACTTTTGTGAAAAACATTTCCCGCACTCAGAACAGGAATACGGTTTCTCCCCTGTGTGAGATCTCTAAAGTTTGTCAAGATCAGATTTCTGTGAAAAACATTTCCCACACTCAGGACAGGAATACGGCTTCTCCCGTGTGCAATCTCTGATGAGTGTAAAGACTGGATTTATCCGAAAAACATTTCCCGCACTCAAGACAGGAATATGGCTATTCCCCCATGTGAGACCTTTGATGTCTGTAAAAATGTGACTTTTCTGAAAAACATTTCCCACACTCAGGACAGAAATATGACTTCTCTCCCGTGTGAGATCTATGATGTCTGTAAAGACTGGACTTCACAGAAAAACATTTCCCGCACTCAGTACAGGAATATGGTTTCTCCCCAGAGTGAGATCTTTTATGCACATTAAGACGGCATTTATAAAGGAAACCCTTCCCACACTCAGTACAGGAGAAGCTCTTCCCTATTGGAAGGTCGGCCCGGTCCCGCACAGTCTGAGGTTCCTCAGGATACGAGGAATCCGATGGTCCATCTACACTGGGTGGTGCCGGATGGACATTGGAGGGAGCCGGGTTTTCTCCTGGACTATACTGTGTGATGTCCTCATCTTCTACTTTCCAGTCTGGAGACAAAGTGAGACAATCCTCGGAGGTTTTCCTCATCTCCCGGCCATGGACTAAAATACAAAGACAAAGAGGATTACTAGACAGGAGCTGATTGGTTCCCCCAAACCAGGACTCCACCCACATCAGGCAGCTTGGTCTCTGAGGAGTTTACAATTCCACCCTCAAGGTGTCACGGTCGCCCCCTCGCCTGCTGTCCCTTCCTCCCCCTCCCCTCAGTTCAGGTGGCCTGCAGCAGCTCTCCCCTCGCTCTCCTTTGATCCTCCTCCCTCCCTTCCCCTTGCAGATTCCTCACATCCTGCACAAGGAGAAAACGCCCCCCTGTGGTGCGGGTAGCACCTCTCCTCAGAGAAGCTGCCGAGGAGTCAGGCACCCCGCTGGACCCGCATAGCACGGGCCTCCGGGGTGTCTCTGAACCCCCCCCGGTGGGCGCAACGTGGGAACGAGGCTTCCCATGCTCTGCGCCTGCCAGAGACAAAGGGTGCGCTCCCTGAGCGTGGCCAGAGTGAGGGTGGCGTGCCTCGTTGCCCCGGCAACCCGACACTGGACCGGCCATTGCCAGGGCAACCAGGAAGCGTCCTGTTCCGGCATAAGAGGACCAGAGCGGGACCCGGGAGGTTGTTAGTCCCCTGCACATCACTGTGAGTAGCTGTTGGAAGGTCTGAGCTGAGGCCAGACCCCCACAGCCAGACCCAGCTGAGTACTTTGCTGATCCCTGGGGGCTAGAGGTGCCTGCTGTCTGCTGTGTACCAAAGAATACTCCTGCCTTCTATCCGCTCTGTGCCAACGAGTACTCCTGCCTGCTATCCGCTCTGTGCCAACGAGTACTCCTGCCTGCTATCCGCTGTGTGCCAACGAGTACTCCTGCCTTCTATCCGCTGTGTGCCAACGAGTACTCCTACCTGCTATCTGCTGTGTGCCAAAGAGTACTCCTGCCTGCTATCCATTGTGTGCCAACGAGTACTCCTGCCTGCTATCCGCTGTGTGCCAACGAGTACTCCTGCCTGCTATCCATTGTGTGCCAATGAGTACTCCTGCCTGCTACCTGCTGTGTGCCAACGAGTACTCCCGCCTGCTATCCGCTGTGTGCCAACGAGTACTCCTGCCTGCTATCCATTGTGTGCCAATGAGTACTCCTGCCTGCTACCTGCTGTGTGCCAGAGTACTCCTGCCTGCTATCCATTGTGTGCCAATGAGTACTCCTCACTGCTATCCTCTGTGTGCCAATGAGTACTCCTGCCTGCTATCCGCTGTGTGCCAATGAGTATCCTGCCTGCTATCCGCTGTGTGCCAATGAGTACTCCTGCCTGCTATCCGCTGTGTGCCAATGAATACTCCTGCCTGCTATCCGCTGTGTGCCAATGAGTACTCCTCACTGCTATCCACTGTGTGCCAGAGGTTACTCCTGCTTGCTGTGTGCCCGAGGTGACTGCTGCTTAACCGTGAGTGCTCAGACCCGCCTGTCTGAACTACCCCCCATGGGTCTCCCTATTTTCCCTGCCTGGACTGTCCATGAATCCCCCTATTACCTTGCCTGGACTGGCCCCATTGAATGCCCCTATTTTCCCTGCTTGGACTGCCGTTGAATTTCCCTCTTGTCCCGCCTGGACTGCCACATTGAACACTCATACCTTTCCTACCTGGATTGCTCCATTGAACCTCCCTATTACCTTTGCCTGGAACTGCCTGCTTGGATTAATACTTGCTCAGGCCATTGCTACCCAAATTGCCCTATCGTGGGCCGGATTACAATTGTTTTGGGCTCCTCCCCTCTCTTCCCCTTTTGGGTACCCAGACGCTACCTTCCTACCCTGACTGAGTGCCTCCCATAGTTCAATACAGCTTTGTGGGTTTATCATCCTCCGTGTGTGTTGTGTCCTGCCTACACTTCCATCACACAAGGGAACTAGGAAATGGCTCCTCTGATCTCCTACCAGGTCATTTCTTTATTCATGGACCTTAGTCAGAGAGTGAGGAAACAACCAGAAGTGTCTTTTATAGGAGGGACAGTGATGAGGGGATTATAGGACGAGGGTCCCCACCCCCTCTATCACTCATCGCCATCTTCCCAACACAAGAAGTACTGCACTTCCTTATTTACTCCAAGATTTAGTCATGAAGAACAGCGGGGCTGAGCCCCACCAGAGGTCAGAGAGTATATAGTGCAGGGGTCAGGAGGATGTAATGTACAACATAGAGTATATAGTGCAGGGGTCAGGAGTATATAATGTACAACATAGAGTATATAGTGCAGGGGTCAGGAGTATGTAATGTACAACATAGAGTATATAGTGCAGGGGTCAGGAGTATGCAATGTACAACATAGAGTATATAGTGCAGGGGTCAGGAGTATGTAATGTACAACATAGAGTATATAGTGCAGGGGTCAGGAGTATGTAATGTACAATATAAATTATACAGTGTAAGGGTCAGGGCTCATAATATTGGTATTCAGTAATCAGTGGAAGCTTAAATGTTTACTGTAGACAAGTTGCAGAGATCCCACACCGCTGCCTCCCATCTCCTGAGACTGCACTCAGTGACTTGGGTCTGAGACATACAGACATATCCCTCCACCCGGCACAGCCAGCAGACCACAGAGCAAGGAACCCTGGGAGAAATATTCTGTCAGAGATTTTAACCGAGCATGAGAAAGAAGACCCACAGAACAGGTCCCAGATAACTCAAAACCTATGCTGAAATAAACATTTTGCTGCCAGCTGAACCCCAGAACCTCCATAAATCCAGTCTAGAGACATAAATTGTGTCTGCAGCACAGAGAAGGAAGATTATCCGAGAGAAATCCAGGAATACAGGACGGGGAACACAGCTCAGGAAAGTGACCAGGGGATTACAGGCTGATATCACCCAGTCCCCGCCCTACTCTGGACCAATCAGTGAGCAGTATGGGTGGAGGAATGGATTTAGTGTTCATGACCCACCTGTGCTGATCTCTGTAGGAGTGTCCTCCTCTATAAATGTCCCCGTTATTCCATCCTCCTCCATAGACTGCTGATCATCCCTCACATACGCCTCTTCTTCTTCTGATTTCACCTCAAATTCTATATCGATGGGATCTCCACTCTAAATCAAGGAAATGAGAGAAAATATTATCTGTAAAATGTAAGATTTATGATTGTGACATCACATAAAAAATCCACACTTTGTCTCCTCAAGTCCATGTTCTAGATTCTCCATCCCACCAACCTTGTAATAATGAGGGATGGTGTGACCTTCCTGTGTGGAATCCCGGGAATACAGAGGACGGGGACATCTCTCTGGTGGGTTCCTGTAGCTGGATGACTCCACCATGGTGTCCTGGTACAGATCTTTGTGTTCTCTTAGAAGCTCTGACTCCTCCATCCCCCCATCCTCATCCTCCTCCTCTTTTATCTCTTCTTTAACTTCAACTTTAGGATCTCTCAGGTTTCCACTCTGAATATATAATAAAAATGACATCAATGGTAACAATGCAGATAATGTACAGATCCTAATGATACTATCAGTGATTGTTCCTTATCTACCTGATGATGGTGAGGGACGGTGTGACCTTCCTGTGTGGAATCCCGGGAATACAGAGGAAGGGGACATCTCTCTGGTGGGTTCCTGGTATTAGGTGGCTCCATCATACCCTTGTGTCCTTCTGAAAACTCCTCCATCACTCCATACTCCTCATCCTCCTCTTTATACTCTTCTTTAACATCAATATTATCATCCCCGAGGATTCCACTCTGAAAGATATAATAAAACATTCATTGTAACAAACATGCTGTGTATAAATCACAACTACCAATAATTGTCATCATCTACATGATGATGGTGAGGGATGGTGTGACCTTCCTGTGTGGAATCCCGGGATTCCAGAGGACGGGGACATCTCTCTGGTGGGTTCCCATGACTGGATCCATCTGTAGGAAACACACACACTGACTGAATCCATTGTTTCTATGTGTTTATCAGATGATGGGGGATCTAGGTGGATCCTCCGTACTGCTCTCTCCTTTACAATAAAGTCTCCTGTTACCCGCTGATGTGAGGGGCGGCTGATTGCAAGTCCCTGATGAAGTCACATGACAGTGACGTATCGCGTAGGTCGGAGAGCGGAATATCAAATCAAATGATATTCCCAGAATCCTCCTCACCTCTCCATTCAGGTCTCCATTTTATTAAAGCCCCACTTCAGGCTGAGGTATAATTCCCCCCCACAGGACCCCCACACTACGCAGGGTATAGGCTTGTTGCAGCATTCTGATGTCATTACATACAACGCAGGACCAACAGTCCCACTTTACATGTGAGGATACCAAGGGGCCCCACATCCTAAGAGCATCAGAAAAAAGTCACATGGAGGGACATTGGGGGGAGGAGCTGTGAGGTCAGTGTGATGTCATAGGATTCTCTGACTCTGGATGGAGGAACATTGGGAGGAGGAGCTGTGAGGTCAGTGTTATGTCATAGGATTCTCTGACTCTGGATGGAGGGACATTGGGAGGAGGAGCTGTGAGGTCAGTGTGATGTCATAGGATTCTCTGGATGGAGGAGCATTGGGAGGAGAAGCTGTGAGGTCAGTGTGATGTCATAGGATTCTCTGACTCTGGATGGAGGGACATTCAGAGGAGGAGCTGTGAGGTCAGTGTGATGTCATAGGATTCTCTGACTCTGGATGGAGGGACATTGGTAAGGGGCTGTGAGGTCAGTGCGATGTCATATGATTCTCTTACTCTGGATGGAGGGACATTGGGAGGAGGAGCTGTGAGGTCAGTGTGATGTCATAGGATTCTCTGACTCTGGATGGAGGGACATTGGGGGGAGGGGCTGTGAGGTCAGTGTGATGTCATAGGACATATAGACTCTGGATGGAGGGACATTTGGATGGGGAGATTTGAGGGGTCCTCTTTAGGCGGCTTCCATACAAACCAAATCCTTGTTCCTGGGTGCGTCCTACCTCTCCTAAACTGAAGAGTGACCTTTGACCTTTACCATCCAGAAATCTGTCCGGAATCTGTGGAAGTAAGCTGTCATGTGATCAGGTGACGTGTGGAGGAACGGAGTGTAAATAGCAGACAATTGTCTCCAGAGCCCCTAATGGTGGGGATGGATTTGGCAGCGTGCTGGTGCCAAGTTTCCTCCCCCCAGGGTCACTGCAGGTGTGGAGAAAAGCTGTGTAAGAGGATATGGAGGAGAGATGAGGAGGAGATCCAGGAATCAGGAGAAAGGTCAGGGCAGGCAACAGACAAGTATGAAGACAAGGCGGTTGGCTGCACAAGCAGTGATGTAGGGGATAAAATCCTTTGTTGGAATCCTTTACACACAATGTAGTAACACATGACAGCTCCAGGACAGAGCAGAGGAACAGAAGACGTGTCACACCAATACAGGCTTAGTCATTACTGATTCTTATTTGTCCAGAACAGCTTTAAATAACATGTAACAGCTGATAAGGATTTGTCTGGAATCCGGGATAACAAAGTATACAACAACATGACATCATTAATATCATGACACATAAAGTGACAACAATCCCTGTAATATATGTGGTTCCTCGGACAGGTCACAGATATATGAAATGGAAACCAGCATGATAAGGAAGGATGAGTGACACCTTTTATTTGTTCAGTCCAAGCAGGGAGGTGGAGTCACCCACAATATAATGAGACAATAAATGAAACAATCCTACATAAACATGATAACATCCCACCCGGCACTCAGCCCTGGAGGGAGGTGTCTGCAAATGACAAATCCAAAGAACCTTCTGTTTGTATAGAACACAAAAGCCTGTATTGGTGTGACGCGTCTTCTGTTCCTCTGTCCTGTCCTGGAATTACTACATTGTGTGTAAAGGATTCCAATAAAGGATTTTATCTCCTACATCACTGCTTGTGGGGCCAACCGCCTTGTCTTCATACTGCCCCTGTGACCACGGATCAGGCCGGCACCTACGTGTCTGTGGAGGGGTCATACACATTCCGCACTCACTACAGACGTCTTTTTGTTTTTCCTGTAAGTCAGCTTTGGGAACAAAATATATAATCATCAACTCCTCCCCCTGAAGGGGTTCATCTATGTATTACCTCCTCTGCCGCCAGATCCAGGAACCTCTCCTCTCTGCTTCCTCATTCATGGAACTTCCTGCCCGTACCTGACATCACTTCCTGTCTGTACCTGACATCACTTCCTGTCTGTATTACATAGAGACTTCCTGTCTGGGTAGAAGTGAGATCCTCACCTTGTGGAGCTCAGATAGGTCCAAAACCCCTCCGCTGAGCAGTCATGTATTTCTGTCCCCCTTGGTGGGAGTGGAGGTGACCCCTCTATAAGGATCTACAGTCCATACACACCCAGCACAAGGCCGGGGTCACACTACCAGACGCTTCCCAGGGCTGCAGTTCCTCTGAGCTCCACAAGGTGGGGATCTCACTTCTACCCAGACAGGAAGTCTCTATGGAAGACAGGAAGTGATGTCAGGTACAGACAGGAAGTAGAGAGGAGCCATTGGTGGAAGTGGCAGCAGAGGAGGTAATAAGATGTTATGTTCTATTTACACCCAGTAACCCCCATCATGTCCGCCCTCTTCCTCCATAGTCATGTCTGTCCTCTTCCTCCATGGTCACGTCCATCCTCTTCCTCCATAGTCACGTCTGTCCTCTTCCTCCATAGTCATGTCTGTCCTCTTCCTCCATAGTCATGTCTGTCCTCTTCCTCCATGGTCACGTCCATCCTCTTCCTCCATAGTCATGTCCGTCCTCTTCCTCCATAGTCACGTCCGTCCTCTTCCTCCATAGTCACGTCCGTCCTCTTCCTCCATAGTCACGTCCGTCCTCTTCCTCCATAGTCATGTCCGTCCTCTTCCTCCATAGTCACGTCCGTCCTCTCCCTCCATAGTCACGTCCGTCCTCTTCCTCCACGGTCACGTCCGTCCTCTTCCTCCATAGTCATGTCCGTCCTCTTCCTCCATAGTCACTGTGACGTCTTTTATCTCCAGCAGATGATGATACACACATATATAGTGTGGGAACCCAGATGAACCCCTTCAGGGGCAGAACATTCCCCCACTTCCGGGGCCGGAACATTCTCCTCATTGTGGTGAGGTGGTCTTCTCATAGGAGTGGGCTGAGCTCTCCTGGGTTCGGTTCCAGTGTTGCTCAGTGAACTGGCTGAACTCAATCCTTCCTGAAGTCAATGGCAGCCAATGCACTATAGTTGGGCTAATAGACAAGGGGGTGTCAGACAATCACCCTGAGGGACATGTACAATGCAGGAATCCAGTTGGCCGGGAGCAGGGAGGTTTTAAATAGTTAAAGTGAAACATTATAAATGTCCAACACCTTTAAATGGCATTTCTGGGGAGTGTCCTAATCTTGGGGGGTTTCCTAATAATAGGTGTGTCCTTATCCTGGGGGGTGTTCTTAATCTGGGGGAGTAGCCTAACCCTGGTGGATGTCCTACTCCTGGGGGGGTTGTCCTAATCCTGGGGGGGTTGTCCTAATCCTGGGGGTTGTCCTAATCATGGGATTGTCCTAATCCTGGGGGTTGTCCTAATCATGGGAGTGTCCTAATCCTGGGGGGTGTCCTAATCCCCCTGTGAAGGGACATCTCTGATGTACAGAAAGTGCTGCAGCAGTGCTGACACTTACAAAGGAAATAGTGTTTAACCATTTGCCTACCAGCAACTTCCTGGTTTACAGGAGAGCACGCCGCCCCTTGCTGCTCACGCTGTGGTTGGACACAGCATGAGTTTGTTGTCAGGCTTGCAGCCAATGATTGTGGCTGTGAACCTGCTGATAACTGTGGCCAACCACAGCACAGAGATGAGGGTGTTAGTGATCACACATGAAGATCTGGCTGCTTCTTCTCCCTGATCTCACTTACCGTTCAGAGCTGAGATCAGGAAGAAAATCCATCCAGTCTGGGAGTACAATCAGCACACATACACTTGTTAGGCACACAGTGAACCCCTTGATTGCATTCCTGATCACCCATCACCCAGCCAGTGTCATTAGTACAGTGACAGTGTACAGTATTATCACAGATCTCTGTATTAGTGTCACTAGTGACATCAGTTAGTGTCCCCCCCAGTCAGTGTCAGTTACTGTCAGTCTCTGATTGGCTGCCACATTATCACAGTCACACTATAAATTGCTGATCACTAGTATAGTGTTTCTCTGGACTGGTATACTGGTCACGGTCAGACCAATACTAGTGTCCCCGATGGAATGGTAGAAATTCTGAGGCCCCTCTGCACACTGCTATATACCCTTCAAGCAGACTATGCAATAAATAGGGATATTTAGTTCACACATATTACAATACATGCTTAAGCTGCCAACTGCATCAAAGTGATCCCTCTATGGCCCGTCCTACACAATGGGGAGAGCTACAAGATTCAGGTCTGGATACTGACCCAACAATACAACAAACAAGAGATCCCTGTGTTCAAATCCCAACAGCTAGTGCATGCACTAGCTGTTGGGATTTGAGCACATGGATCTCTTGTTTGTTGTATTGTTGGGTCAGTAGCCAGACCTGAACCTTGTAGCTCTCCCCATTGTGTCTTTTCCCCTATGCTAGCATTGTGTCCACAGTAGCATTTGCGTAGGCAGAGCAGAGTAGGACTGGCCATAGAGGGATCACTTTGATGCAGTTGGCAGCTTAAGCCTGTATTGCAATATGTGTGAACTAAATGTCCCTATTTATTGCATAGTCTGCTTGAAGGGTATATACCAGAGTGCAGAGGGGCCTTAGAATTTCTAGTGTTAATATGCGGTTACACCCCTTTAGCACCTGATGGATAAATGCATGCACTAGCTGTTGGGATTTGAGCACATGGATCTCCCGATGGAATGGTGTCCCCATAAATGCAGTGTTAGGATCAGCCCTGATCACTGCCACCACTTATGTTTAACCCCCCCAACAAATGCAATGTCAGTATAATTTTTCAGATCACTGTCATCTCTGATAGATTGTCTGCAAAATCACAGTGTCAGCAACATCTGAACCTGATCTCTCCTACCACTAGCAGGTCATTTTATTTCTAGCACACAAGCAGTCCCTGATTGCTAGCCAGGAGCTCTTTTTCCCATAGTCACCACTAAGTACCTGTAAATTTAGTGCCCAAAATGTCTAAAAAAAGGTTCCCTAGGGAGGCATACAGGATTCCCAACATGACAGATGAGAGTGAAGGGAAAGCCTCACTATCAGAATCAGGCTCAGATTATGAACCTGTAGAGAGCAGTGACACCCCAGCAGGTAGCTCTGATGATGGTGAAGAGGACCCTGCTAAGATCAGGCATACCCAACCCCATTCCCAGGTTGCTGAGGTGCTAGAAATGCAGGATTATTCTCATATGCAGCACAGTGACAGTACTAGCACTGCACTACCTTTTGGTGGATTGACAAGCCCCAGTACTTCCTAGCCTTTTATACATCAGCACTGCAGTATTTCATGGTGAAGTGGTGAGTCCCAAGTGCAGTACAAGCTGGTGAGGCGGCTAGCACTCGTAGCATTATGCAACTGCATTCACCAAGAATTCAAGCACAGGCCTGTAGAGCCCATGGTGTCCATCCAGAGGTGCCTACAAACCTTAATTGGCTTCCCCCAGATTCAGCAGCACCCATCATCCCCCCATTCACAGCCCCGGGTTCAGGTGGAAACAGTGAACTTAACAACGTCCCTTTTTTAGCTGTTTTTCATTGAAGACCTCTACAATTTGATTGTGAACAAAAGCAATCTTTATGCCCAACAATACATCTCTGCCAACGCAAATTCAAAGTGTGCCAGGATATTCGAGTTCAAACCTGTCACGGTTTCTGAATTTAAAGCTTTTTTGGGCCTAACCCTTGACATGGCCCTTACAAAGAATGAATTGTGCTCATATTGGTCCACAGACCCGATTCATCATATGTCTGTGTTCTCTGCTGCAATGGCCCCCGATGTCCAGACTACATGGAGAGCAGTGGTTAGATAGTGTGGGATTTGTTGTCACCCTTGTTGAATATGGGGTACCATTTGTACGTGGACAACCTTTATGCTAGCATGCAACTTTTTAGACATTTGTTCCTTCAAGAAATTGGCTGCTATGGCACCATGCGATCTAATCACAAAGGCTTTCCCCAGTGGCTTGGTAACACCCCACTTAGAGAGGGGAAGAATTCTGCTTTTGCATGAAGAACTACTCGAGTAAAATGGAAGGAGAAATGTGATATATTTATCCTGTCTTCCATTCACTCAGACACAACGGTCCAAATTTACATGGCCTCTGGTGTTGTTGAAAGGCCTATCTGTGCCAGCGTCAGAATACACAGATCAATGCTGCAGCTGACTGGTGTTCCTGCAAAGCAAATAGTTAACAATAACACAGTAACAATATAACATTATTTAAATACAGTTGTGGCCAAAATTATTCAACCCCCACTGAAATTGAGTGTTTTGGCCAGTTTGACATTGCTTTTGATCATTCAGTCATCTTGCTTACATTTACATTAAAGAGGCACTTGTAGGTCAGACAAATATAACATAACAGTTATAATGAAATAACCACAAATGTCTTTTCTGTGCTCACAGCATTATCAGTTTTATTCAACCCCCAAGTGACATTCAATCTTAGTACTTAGTACAGCATCCTTTTACAGTTATAACAGCTTTTAAACGTGAAGCATAGCTTGACACAAGTGTCTTGCAGCGATCTACGGGTATCTTCGCCCATTCTTCATGGGCAAAGGCCTCCAGTTCAGTCACATTCTTAGGCTTGCGCACTGCAACTGCTTTCTTTAAGTCCCACCAGAGGTTCTCAATCGGATTTAAGTCTGGTGACTGCGATGGCCACTCCAAAATGTTCCAGCCTTTCCTCTGCAACCATGCTCTAGTGGACTTGGAGGTATGCTTGGGATCATTGTCCTGTTGAAAGGTCCAACGTCTCCCAAGCCTCAGGTGTGTGACGGACTGCATCACGTTTCCATCCAATATCTCCTGGTACTGAAGAGAATTCATGGTACCTTGCACACGCTGAAGCTTCCCTGTACCTGCAGAAGCAAAACAGCCCCAAAGCATGATTGACCCTCCACCATGCTTCACAGTAGGCAAGGTGTTCTTTTCATCATAGGCCTTGTTCTTCCTCCTCCAAACATAGCGTTGATCCATGGGCCCAAACAGTTCTAATTTTGTTTCATCAGTCCACAGAACACTATCCCACAACTTTTGTGGTTTGTCCACATGGCTTTTGGCATACTGCAGTCGACTCTTCTTATTCTTTGGAGACAGCAAGGGGGTACGCCTGGGAGTTCTGGCACGGAGGCCTTCATTACGCAGTGTGCGTCTTATTGTCTGGGCTGAAACTTCTGTACCCACATCTGACAAATCTTTTCTCAGTTCCTCAGCAGTCACACGGGGACTTCTCTCCACTCTACGCTTCAGGTAGCGCACAGCAGTCGAAGTCAGCATCTTCTTTCTGCCACGACCAGGTAGCGTTTCAACAGTGCCCTTTGCCTTGAATTTGCGAATGATGCTTCCTAAGGTGTCTCTTGGTATGTTTAACATCTTTGCAATCTTCTTATAGCCATTGCCCTTCCTGTGAAGAGAAATCACCTCTTCTCTTGTCTTCCTGGACCATTCTCTTGCCTTCACCATGTTTGTAACCACACCAGTAAATGTCTAGAAGGAGCTGAGTATCACAGTCATTTTAAAGCTGCCTAATTGGTGCTTATTATGCTTGATTGCTGCTCGGTGACATCCACAGGTGTTTTCAATACCTGATGGAAAGCACCTGTATGAACCTCTGTTCTTCAGAGTGGTAGTCTTTAAGGGGTTGAATAATTGTGGCAATGAAGAAACCACATAAGAACCATTTACTACTGTATTACATAAACAATTGATGTCATTTTAGTTGCATTTGGGTAGTTACAACGTCCTTGTAGGATTTGATTCTGAATACAATTCCAAATGTACACTATAGTCCCTAAACCCCTTTACAGCATTGGGGGTTGAATAATTTTGGCCACAACTGTATATATATATATTTTTCCTGACTACCTATGATCTTTAGAGACCTGTCCTGTGCTGAATTGTGTGGCCCCTATACTGTGCCATGCTGTACTCTGGAGTTTCTCCCCTTATTCCATGTTTACCACAGACACATCATTTTTGGGATGACTTTTGTGTTGAGGTAGGTGGGAGGACATCAGGAAAATGCCTCTCATGAAGCCGGCTAACTGCATCTGGATTTGGGTTTTGGGCCGCAGTGCCTTCTGGATACTAAAAGGCCGTGATGATCTCTTCCTGATATTTTAGGAAGGATCTGGTTCTTCCAGTAGCTTTGTAAATAACAAAAGCATTGTATAGAGCCAATTGACATTATTAAATGTCATTATTTAATGATAAATATATAGACACTTTTTTATACCAATGTCTAGCTCTGCAGGTGGTTAAAAATGGCTTCATCATTTGGTTGTTGAAGTCTACACCTCCCAGGCTTTTGGAAAATGAAGAAAAAAAAATATTTTTTATTTTCATCTTTCATTCCTCAAAACCTTGTGACAATAAAATGAGATCTGCAAAATACTCAGCATGCCGCTGGTTAAATACCTTGGAGTGTCTACTTTCCAAAAAAGGGTCATTTAGGGGTGTTTGTACTATTGGGGCATTTTAGAGTCTCTAAAACTGTGATAAGTATTCAGGACATCCAATGAATAATTAATGCCCCTTGAAAGCCTGAAGGTGCTGATTGGATTTTGGGCCCTGTACATGGATAGGCTGTACTTGTTTGGGGCTGTAATTACACATATACCCATGGCATGTGTGAGAAATATCTCATTAAAGTGACAACTTTGTGTAAAGAAAAATAAAATTTTTGTCATATCCCAAATACTTGTGGCAAAAAATAAAATCTTCCATGGATTCAACATGCCTCCCAGAAAATACCTCAGACTGTCAAAAATGAGGTCATTTAGAAACATAGAAAAGTGAAGCAGAAAAAACTGTGTGGCCCAGCAAGTTCTTTTGGGGGGGAGGTGGGTGGGGGTTTGTTTGGTAACGTTTTGTCTGAGTATAGAGCTCTGCTTATCCCAAGCATGTTTGAATCTATTTACTGCTGACTGGCTCACTACCTCTGCTGGAAGTTTACTCCAAGCATCATCTACTCTTGTGTGTACTGTCCTGGCATTTTAGCACCTCAAGAAATGTGATAGGCAGTAGGAAAGTCAGAGCTGCTTAAAAGCTGCGTAGATTCTAGTATATATCCCGTAGTTTGTAGACTCTATAACTTTCACACACAACAATTAATATACACATCCTGGGGATTGTTTTCCAAAGACAAGTAGTGGACGACATTTTGGCCTAAATTTACAAAGAAATGTGATTTGGTCAGGTATTTTTAATAACAGAAAGTAGAAAATATTGTTTTTTTTTAATGTTGGTCTTTTTTCATTTATATGTAGCACTACCCCCTCAGGAGTCGCTGAGTATTTTAGGTTCCTTGTTCACTTCTGAGCCCTGGCTGCTGCACAACCCCTGCTGACACCATTGTAATACCTTGGTCAGGTGTCCCCCCCTGGCTATAACACACAATAATCACATAGCATTGAATGAATAGTAAATCAGTCTGTATTAGAGTCAGATTAGCAGCAATATACACATGAAGAATCAACTGATGTGAGGAACTATGAACCGTTCAGGAGAAATAAACAACATATTACAGCACAATACCACGTTAAATAGACTGAATTGTCCTCCAGGAATCAGAGTTTTATTGTTTCTCTCCTACCCAGAGAACTTTCCCAAAACAGACAGAAAAGGGGAGATTAGGAATGTTAGGCTTGCTCCCTTGTGGGCTCCCAGTAAACAGAACCAGTGCTTAACTCTCTGAGGGTTTCAACAAGCAGAAAGTCCCATATAAGCCCCATCACCCAATGCAGGAAAGACTCTTCTGCTGGCTTTGGTGGAGCTCTTTACGTTGGTGTACAGTGGAGGGGTCATCCCTTTTCTTCATGAGAAAATGTCCCTTCCCTGGTGATGAGGACACAGCAAGCAGAGTTCCCCTTCAATAAAGGCAGCAATCTAGGAGTTTACTTGGGTATGGAGGTTACTCAAACTGAGGAGGGTGAGAGCAGACTTCAGCAGAAGTATGTCCCTTTAGTGTGAGACTTGGCTGGTGGAACTTTGTGTAGAACAGGCCGGAGGTAATATGATTTTACTTTTTTCCAGTTCCTGCCAATCAGACAACAGAATCTATTAGGGCTGATATACTGTGTGTGATACTTCAATGGGCTTCTGGTGTAGATAGGCCACAGCACTGATTGGGCTACAGAGACTGTGTCTCTATGTGACAGTCTGCATTGTAAGTATCCTGGACTTAGTAACCGGCAACAACATATATGGAACCTGTATCACATGGTGGTGTGGTATGGGTTAGGAACTCTCTCACCCAGTCCTTTGAAGTAGTGGTGTGAAATGATGTCCTTGTTGCTGGGGGGCCCCTTTTCTGGCTGTCTTCCCATGGAGATAATGGTGCCAATGCAGATGACTTGAACCACCTACATGCAGGATTGACTATCCTGCCTCTCAGTACGATCAACAATCTGGAAATTCCCTTCTCCATCCTCTGATTCAGTCTGATCCAGCCTGAGGCCTCCTGGATCGGCACTCTGTTCTCACACGCACCCTGCCTCTCTTCTCCTCTCCTCCTGGGCTCTTCTCCTTTTATACGCTCCAGCCCCTTTACTTACTGACTTGGGATCTGCAGTTCTATGTCAGCAGAACTGAATGAAGAAATCCTGCTTGCAGCATACAAGTCCCAGCATTCTCAGCGTTGCTGTACAATTTCCTGTGTCAGCTGAACTGCAGAGCACAGCCATCTTGTGGCCATTTAACAATCTGCAATTAGTAACAATGCAGTGTGTTACATACATAAAAAAACCCCAGTGGTGATCAAATACCACCAAAAGAAAGCTTCATTTGTGTGGAAAAATTGTATCAATTTAATTTGGGTTCAGTGTTGCAAAACTGAGCAATTTTCCATTAAAGTAGTGCAGTGCTGAACAGCAAAATATAACCTGGTCATGAAGGGGTAATATCTTCTGGAGGTCAAGTGGTTAAACTGTGCGTTAGGTTCTTTACTGTTAGAGCGGTAAGGATGTGGAACTCCCTTCCACAGTTGGTGTGTCAGCGGGGAGTGTAGATACATTCACAAACCTTTTAGATGTGTTTCTTAGGGAACACAATGTAAAGTGATATGGAAGAGGATGGTGCCATAGACACGCAGATACACACAATGCGGCTGAACTGGAGGGACGAGTGTCTTTAGTCAACCTTACCGACTATGTAACCATTTATCATTCCTTGTCTGCAGATCTAAAACTCATCAAAACCAGTTCAGAGACAAAACAAACCCAACAGAGAAAAGGGGATTTCTGATCCGGCAGACCAAGAGAGTTCTGGGGTCTAAACACTAAACAGTCTAAAGTAAACGTGTTCCCATGGGGGGCGGTAGTTCATAAGGTGTAACTAAAGGTAAAACTTTTTTTATAGTTTTGGAGTAGAGCGGAATTAGAGCATCTGTCAGTTTTGTATTGCGGTTTGTGCCCCCATTTGTCCCGGTGACCATTATAATCAAGAGTGAAAGAGAGTCCCAAATTTTGGGTTGACATCAGAACACTAATAGAGGGTATATCGTCCAATGGGGAAACTAGTTCTGGAGACACCCCAGAATTTCCTCACTTTGGGGGGATTTCCTCTCACTTCTTGTTTTGGCTTAGAGACAGGAAGTGAAGGGAAATCTCCCCAATGGGACACAGATGGCAAAAACACCTGACAGAGGTTATAACCCTCCCTTACTCTATCCAAAATGAAACAAGTGGTTTGTCTTTAGTTACACTTTAAATGTCCAGCAACCCTCCTATTCCCCCCTCACATCCACATCCTATTATTGTGTGACCAATACCATCCAAATCATTCTTACTTTCATTTCCCAAAGTTATCCGTCTACAAGGAGACCTGTATAGATCACATGATGGCACCAATGAGGATGGAGGAGGACCGGAGTCACATGACTGAGAAGATACTAAACCTCACCCTGGAGATCATCTACCTGCTGACCGGAGAGGTGAGGAGGATTCTGGGAGGTCACATGACATCACTCTTATCTCTATTAATAAAACAGACCTGACCGGAGAGGTGAGGAGGATTCTGGGAGGTCACATGACATCACTCTCATCTCTATTAATAAAACACAGACCTGACCGGAGAGGTGAGGAGGATTCTGGGAGGTCACATGACATCACTCTTATCTCTATTAATAAAACACCAACCTGACCGGAGAGGTGAGGAGGATTCTGGGAGGTCACATGACATCACTCCTATCTTTATTATTAATACACAGACCTGACCGGAGAGGTGAGGAGGATTCTGGGAGGTCACATGACATCACTCTTATCTCTATTAATAAAACACAGACCTGACCGGAGAGGTGAGGAGGATTCTGGGAGTCTAACATGATATTTCTATTGGTTCCCCAATACAGAGATTTCCTCCTCTGAAGTCAGGTGATCATATGACCATCACAGTGCCTCCATGTGACTCCCTAAACCCTGAGAGACACAACATGCAGAAGATTCTAGAAGTCACCAGAGAGATCACTGAGCTGCTGACAGGAGAGGTGAGCGGTGCCGGGAATTCTGGGACATTCTCCAGTAACAGACAAGGGATGTGTCTGGATGGTGACTGTATCATTGTGTGTGTCAGGTTCCTATAAGGTGTCAGGGTGTCACTGTCTATTTCTCCATGGAGGAGTGGGAGTATTTAGAAGGACACAAGGATCTCTACAAGGACGTCATGATGGACAATCAGCCGCCCCTCACATCACCGGGTAAGAGGAGACTTTATTGTAAAGGAGAGAGCAGTACGGAGGATCCACCTAGATCCCCCATCATCTGATAAACACATAGAAACAATGGATTCAGTCAGTGTGTGTGTTTCCTACAGATGGATCCAGTCATGGGAACCCACCAGAGAGATGTCCCCGTCCTCTGTATTCCCGGGATTCCACACAGGAAGGTCACACCATCCCTCACCATCATCAGGTAGATGAGGAACAATCACTGATAGTATCATTAGGATCTGTACATTATCTGCATTGTTACCATTGATGTCAATTTATTATATATTCAGAGTGGAAACCTGAGAGATCCTAAAGTTGAGATTAAGTCAGAAGAAGAGGCGTATGTGAGGGATGATCAGCAGTCTATGGAGGAGGATGGAATAACGGGGACATTTATAGAGGAGGACACTCCTACAGAGATCAGCACAGGTGGGTCATGAACACTAAATCCATTCCTCCACCCATACTGCTCACTGATTGGTCCAGAGTAGGGCGGGGACTGGGTGATATCAGCCTGTAATCCCCTGGTCACTTTCCTGAGCTGTGTTCCCCGTCCTGTATTCCTGGATTTCTCTCGGATAATCTTCCTTCTCTGTGCTGCAGACACAATTTATGTATCTAGACTGGATTTATGGAGGTTCTGGGGTTCAGCTGGCAGCAAAATGTTGATTCATAAGCTCTGCTCAACCTCTTTTTTGTTCCCCCTATTTCCTACCAGCTGGACATTTTATATCGGATGATGTGATTGGAGCACAGACTTTTACATGGTGATAATAATGTGATCACATCCTCCAACTTTGGACCCTTAAACAGAAAGTGATAATGAGGGAGGAGTCAATACCCCAATGATGGTGGTCTTCAGGATCAGTCCAGTCTTCATCTTGGTTGTTCTCCCCCCATCCTCACTCTCTGACCTCTGGTGGGGCTCAGCCCCGCTGTTCTTCATAACTAAATCATGGACTAAATAAGGAAGTGCAGTACTTCTTGTGTTGGGAAGATGGCGATGAGTGATAGAGGGGGTGGGGACCCTCGTCCTATAATCCCCTCATCACTGTCCCTCCTATAAAAGACAGTTCTGGTTGTTTCCTCACTCTCTGACTAAGGTCCATGAATAAAGAAATGACCTGGTAGGAGATCAGAGGAGCCATTTCCTAGTTCCCTTGAGGGTGGAATTGTAAGCTCCTCAGAGACCAAGCTGCCTGATGTGGGCGGAGTCCTGGTTTGGGGGAACCAATCAGCTCCTGTCTAGTAATCCTCTTTGTCTTTGTATTTTAGTCCATGGCCGGGAGATGAGGAAAACCTCCGAGGATTGTCTCACTTTGTCTCCAGACTGGAAAGTAGAAGATGAGGACATCACACAGTATAGTCCAGGAGAAAACCCGGCTCCCTCCAATGTCCATCCGGCACCACCCAGTGTAGATGGACCATCGGATTCCTCGTATCCTGAGGAACCTCAGACTGTGCGGGACCGGGCCGGCCTTCCAACAGGGAAGAGCTTCTCCTGTCCTGAGTGTGGGAAGAGGTTCCATTCTAAATCCAAACTTAATGAGCATAAAAGATCTCACACAGGGGAGAAGCCATATTCCTGTCTTGAGTGCGGGAAATGTTTTTCAGTGAAGTCCAATCTTTACAGACATCAGGGATCCCACACAGGTGGGAAAATATATTCCTGTCTTGAGTGTGAGAAATGTTTTCTACAGAAGTCTGATCTTTACAGACATCAGAGATCTCATACGGGGGAGAAGCCATATTCCTGTGCTGAGTGTGGGAAATGTTTTTCACAGAAGTCCAATCTTGACACACATCAGAGATCTCACACGGGAGAGAAGCCGTTTTCCTGCCCTGAGTGTGGGAAATGTTTTCCACACAAGTCCCATCTTTACACACATCACAGATCCCACACAGGAGAGAAGCCATATTCCTGTCCTGAGTGCGGGAAATGTTTTTCACGAAGGTCCAGTCTTTACAACCATCAGAGATGTCACACGAGGGAGAAGCCACTTTCCTGTCCTGAGGGAAATGTTCCTCACTGAAGTCCTGTCTTCCTGTACATCAGGGATCCCACACAACCCTGGAAGTGTATTAGTGCCTTGAGTGCAGGAAATGTCTTCTAGATGAATGTTGCTGGACATCCCAGCTCTCATGTGGGGAAGAAGCACACCCTGATATACACCTCAGATATTCTCCATGGCTGATCTTCATCATGGAAGAAACAGTCCATAAGGAGATCAGAGGTCCCCAAAGACATGGATGAAGTGTGGGACCAGGTTGGCCATACATATCATGAGGAGAATAAAAATGTCCTGACCTGTCATTGGCTGAGTACATTTTGTGGTGGGAGATTTCACAAACACTTGGAGGTTGGTTTAAAAAAAGAATGAGCTGAATGAATGTGACCGGCATTCGCCCAGCTGGGATGAACATTGGCCATATTTTATTTCATACTCTAATTTTCTTGGCTCCATCTAGTGGCCATAATGCAGTATTGCACTACTTTTACTGATTGAGGTATTTCATGAATAATACCTCATTATGGTCACTAGATGGAGCTGACGGTCATAGGAAATCAATGTGTTACATTACAGCCAGAATCTGTAAGGGCTCCATGAATTTGTGTCACATTCGTCCAATGAATTTCTATCAGCAGACCCCTTACTCTCCTTCTTCAGGCATGGATTCATACTAATACACTTCTGACTACAGTAGACATGGAAGGATAGAAGGTGATCTGTATGTAAATCTTCACCTTGTAATACAACCAGTTCTGGTAAACATAAAAAGAAAGGCAAAGCGTTTGTGTATAGATAGAAAAACATTAGAAATACATTTTCCCCTTTTTATAAGTTATAACATTCCCTCTGTTCTCAGCTGTATATGGGAAGGAGAAACAACAGCACAATTGTCTTCTGTTTACTGGTCTTCCCAGTGAATGGCTGGCTGAGCAGGGGGGTGTCAGGACAAGTCTTATCATTGAAGGAGAGCAGGCTTTGTTTTCAGCATGGATGGAGAACTGACTACGATAGTGACAGGGAAGCAGAGGGACTGGCAGGATCACCGGGGATCTCACACAAAGGAAGTGATACAGAGAGAACTTTAGATTGTACGCCCCTTGAGGGTTAGGGACCTTAGATTGTACGCCCCTTGAGGGTTAGGGACCTTAGATTGTACGCCCCTTGACGGTTAGGGACCTTAGATTGTACGCCCCTTGAGGGTTAGGGACCTTAGATTGTACGCCCCTTGAGGGTTAGGGACCTTAGATTGTACGCCCCTTGAGGGTTAGGGACCTTAGATTGTACGCCCCTTGAGGGTTAGGGACTGATGTGAATGTACAATATATATATAAAGTGCTGTGTAAATTGAGGGCGCTATATATGTACCTATAATATATAAATAAATAACAGGAGACGTCTTCATACCAGGACATGGGACAGCCGGCACAGATCAGGAATAGGACATTGACCCCCCCAAGCCATTTCTGACACTTTGTTTCCATGTAACATCCAGTATTTTTGCTAGAAAATGTCTTTGAACCTGCAGTGCGCATGCGCTGGGCCGGGACAGGTTATGTGTTGACCGCGTTCTGCACGTCCTCCACCATCTGAGATAAATGAAGCAAGTGGGGCAGAGGAGGGGTCCTGGAAACAGCAGCACTAGCTGGGGGAACACAAGATGTACAGTCGGTGCTAATGGTGAAAAAGAAGCCCACACAGCAGCCTCAGTCAGACCGCCAGTCCCCTCTTCTGCAGTGAACTCCTCCAGCCAAGATGGCACCGGTGCAGAAAGCCACAACACACAGCAGCCCACCACTGCAGCAGCCCTCACCTCCATCACAGACAGCTTCTCAGGAGGACACACTCGGAGACCCATTTTCTTGAGGTTGCCTGTGGGTTTCCCTTTGTATCCCGAACAATTCTTCTGGCAGTTGTGGCTGCAATCTTTCTTGGTCTACCTGACCTTGGCTTGGTATCAAGAGGTACCTGAATTTTCTACTTCTTAGTGGAAGTGATGACTGGCATATTCAAGGCTTTGGACATCTTTTTATGTCCTTTTCCATCTTTATAAAGATCCATTACCTTGTTACGCAGGACTTTTGACAGTTCTTTTCTGCTCCCCATGGCTTAGTATCTAGCTTGCTCAGTGCTTCCACGTGAGAGCTAATAAACTCATTGACTATTTATACACTGACACTATTTGCAAATTAAAAAGCCACAGATGTGGATTTTAGTCTCTAATTGCCATTGTAACCCGTGTGTGTCACCTTGTGTGTCTGTACCAAGGCCCAACATTCCAAGGGGGAGGGAAACTTCTAATCCGGGGGTGGGGACTTCTGATCCGAGCCATTTGGGTGATTTCTGTTATCATTATGCTTTAAAAAGAGCCAAAGAACTATATGATTATAAATGGCTTCATATGATCACTTCCCTAAATAAAAGACAGTTTTTTGGCAGATCAGTCATATTTTCTGTATCAATACCAAAATGTCACGATTTCTGCCAGGGTATGCAAACTTTTGAGCACAACTGTGTATACTGTATATGTGTGTGTATATATATATAAAACATGTATATATAATATATAATGCCCAGTACATGACTGCTATAAAATAATGATGTTGATCACTGAAATGAATAATAAAAGTATGAATACAAATAGTAATAAATCCATGATTCAGCTTTACCTGTACATTGTGATTAGAGCATATCGATCTTTTGCTGAGTGATTTGCATTAAATCCATGTTATTAGAGCTCTTAAAATGCTTCAACAACTCTTTAGAACTCTTTCCAAGTGATCAGACAGGTTTAGAGGAATATTATGAGGAAGTATTGTGTTCGATGTGTCAGAATTGTAACAACGGCAGTGGAGAGAGGAACTTCAAACAATCAATCAACAGCAGAGGCTGCTCAGATGGCGGTGGAATGCACGCCGGTATGTAACCACTAATGGGTGCCTGCTCAATGCGTTGCAGCCGCCATCTTTACTTGTCACTGGAGGGCATATCACAGGAGGTGCAACCGAGAAGCCGCTGAAACCGCCCATATGTAAATCCGAACAGACGGAGGGCGGCTGCACACAGCCACAGTCTACTGCTCACTGCGTCGTCACTTGCGGGATGGAGAGCCCAGGAACCAACACCTCCATCACACAACACAAGGAGGGATGGAGGGGCACAGTGCCCACCTTGCACTAGATGGAAGAGTTTATGGATTATGATCCAAAGAGCAGGGAAAAAAAGGGGGGAAATGATGCAAATAACTTAAAAAATAAAATAAATAAATGATTAACTAACAATTGATGGACCACAACACTGGTAAATACAAAAATAAAACAGGAAGACCATAATAATAATTAATTAAATAATAATATATGATGAATCATAATAAATGATGAATGATAAAAATGAATAAAAGACCAAAAACCGAGAACCTTCCAGGCCTCTATGAATTTTGGGGATAAATGAATAAAGAAATAAGAAAAGACATTGGGCTGGAGATAAATTATTCATGAAAAGAATGGGTAGATTTCATGTGATGTAACTCCTGTTTAAAACAGACTTTTCATAGGGACTAGATCAAGGCATGAGTTTCAAGATCATCGTTCAAACCTTTTGGGGATAAAGTATGTAGTGTAAAAATCCAAGTGTTTTCTCTCCTGCAGAGTCTTTGGTGTCTCCTGCCATTGTCCAGATCTTTCGGTATGGCCTCCACCCCAAAGACTCTGATACCACAGTAACTACCTTGGGGGACGTCTTTAAAATGATGGGGGACAGAGTATTGGTCTTTACCATTTTTGATACTGCTTGTATTTCACTGATGTGAATTCTCAAAGGACAGGAAGTACAGCCTGTATAGAGTAAGCCGCATGGGCACAAAAGTCCATACACAACAAAAGAAGTACTACATTTAATGATCCCAAGTGATCTCGCAGGTGCCACAGTTGGAGACACCACATCTATAATTCCCTTTTTGGTCAAAGAGACCAGACCATGGGCCTGGAACAGATTTATGGAGGCTCGTAGTCTTGAGTATCCTACTGGGAGCTAGGATACATCTAAGGTACGAGATTCAGAACGGTTCTGTACGAGATTTAATAATAGATCCTGGGCCATCAAACAGATTCTTTCCAAAAGTTGGAACATTCTCAAAAATGTTCCTGCCCTGGGTCACTCACTTCCACAGAAGCCGAGCTTGATCTTTAGGAAACCCAGAGACCTTAGAAATAATTACTTTATTATTAATAATCCTTAATAAGGGCATCAATGTATTTTCCAATTCACTCCAAGGGTCCTTTAATGGCTGAGATGATGGGCCTCCCTGATGGAAAAACCAACCTCTTATGTACCTTGGGGATAATGTAGATAGTGGGGATGTTATAATCCTCCACATGTAGATAACTGTATTCCTTCTTGGTGATAAGGCCCACCTCACATGCCAGGGATAGTTCATGATTAAGGAGCGAGACTACCCTGGGAAAAGGATTCCTCTCTAGTTTACTGTATGTAGAAGTATCTTGAAGCTGCCTTTTGATCTCACATTCATAATCATCCGTAGACATGAACACCACATTACCTGTTTTGTCACAAGGTTGGGTGCTTCCTTAAGTTCCCTGAGTACCTGTCTCTCACGCTGTGAAAGTTATCAACACCACTTGGTCTCCAATCAAGCTGTGCCAAGTCATGATGAACCAGATCAAGGAATACTCCCAGCCATCGATTTTTCCGGATCTGGGGCATTTTAGTAGATTTTATAGGTAGACAAGCCTGTCTTAACCCTAAATTGCAAGGATCAGTATAGGACTCGGAGGTTACATCCTCCATCAATGAAATGAGATTGTCCATAGCCTCCTGATCCCTATCCTGTAATATAGGGGTAATATACAGGTTGGAACCAGTTCCTTCCTGTCTTCCTTCCTATAGTGACCTCAGGTAGACCTTTCTGAGTGAATTGGAAAATACATTGATGTCCTTATTAAGGATATGGTGATGGCACTTCCTTCATATGTTCAGGACACATGAGATGTACTGTCAAAGATTGCTCAGATTCAGGTACAGCCAGGTACACTTTTGGTGGGTATTGATGTAGAGTCTCTCTATACCTCTACCCCCTATGATTGGGGGATTGGAGCTTTAGCCAATTTCCTAGATAAAAGCTACCCAATGATGGGAGCTCAGAATGAATTCCTTATTGAACTGCTAGAGTTTGCCTTAAATCAAAACATTTTACAATTTCTAGGTACATCATACCATCAAATTCTTGGGACCTCAATGGGAGCCCCCTGGACACCTGCGTATGCGTGCTTGCACGTTGGCTGGCGGGAGGAACAAATTGTTTATTCACCCCCCTGTACATCGATGATGTCCTCATGCTATGGGAAGGCACTGAGTCGACGCTTCATGCGTTTTTGTCTGAACTCAATAATAACAATCATAATATCAAACTCACCTATACCTTTAACTATAGGGAACCTCGTTCCTTGATCTGTCAGTATGGATTGAGGGTGATGCCCTCCATATTAAAATGTATAGGAAATCTACAGCTGTCAATTCCTTGCTCCTCACCTCTAGCCCCCATCCACATTCTCTGATCCGGGGGATCCCCACTGGACAATGTCTGTGTATTTGCAGAAATTGTACCTGTGGTGACGACTATGAACAAGAAGCAGATGGCCTCTGTAACAGATTTCAGGAAAGGGGGTATCAACATAGTACTCTTAGACAATCCAAAGTGAAAGCCTCTAAATGTAAGCGGGAAGTTATTACATACATGTACTGACAATTCTGTCTCTCATGATCTGTCTTCTGTGCATATTATTACCCGGTTTGGGATCCAGTGGGAGGCGGTACGGGAAGTTCTTACTAAGCATTGGCACATCCTTACTCAGTCCCCTGAATTATCTGATTGTAGGCCCTAGACCCCTTATGGTCACTAAGCGAGCAATGAACCTGAGGGACAATCTAGTTAAATCTGAATTCACACCAACAAACAATTGGCTAACAGATTTAGCTCCACTCATCGGAATGTATCCCTGTGGATGATGTATTATATGCAGGTATGTTGACCGAAAAGACAGATTTACTGCTGTCAACAGAGAGTTTTTCATAGCAAACAATTCATGAATTGTGCCACCACACGTGTGAAATACATGCTCCAGTGTCCTTGTGACAAAATATATATTGGAAAAACAAAACGGCAATCACGTGTACGTATGGGTGAACATTTAGGAAGCATTTGTAATAAACACAATCGAACTCCTGTAGGTGAACATTTAGGATGCATTTGTAATAAACATGATCAAACTCCTGTAGGTGAACATTTAGGACGCATTTGTAATAAACATGATCGAACTCCTGTAGGTGAACATTTAGGACGCATTTGTAATAAACATGATCGAACTCCTGTAGGTGAACATTTAGGATGCATTTGTAATAAACACGATCGAACTCCTGTAGGTGAACATTTAGGATGCATTTGTAATAAACACAATCGAACTCCTGTAGGTGAACATTTAGGATGCATTTGTAATAAACACAATCGAACTCCTGTAGGTGAACATTTAGGATGCATTTGTAATAAACACGATCGAACTCCTGTAGGTGAACATTTAGGATGCATTTGTAATAAACACGATCGAACTCCTGTAGGTGAACATTTAGGATGCATTTGTAATAAACACGATCGAACTCCTGTAGGTGAACATTTAGGACGCATTTGTAATAAACGTGATCAAACTCCTGTAGGTGAACATTTAGGATGCATTTGTAATAAACGTGATCAAACTCCTGTAGGTGAACATTTAGGATGCATTTGTAATAAACACAATCGAACTCCTGTAGGTGAACATTTAGGACGCATTTGTAGTAAACACGATCGAACTCCTGTAGGTGAACATTTAGGACGCATTTGTAGTAAACATGATCAAACTCCTGTAGGTGAACATTTAGGACGCATTTGTAATAAACACGATCAAACTCCTGCAGCTGAACATTTTGCTAAATTCCACAATTCATCTCCTGCCGGTTTGCGTGTGAAGGCCATTTATGCACTCAATTTGCCCAATTGTAGGGGTGACTTTGATACAATTCCTTTACGTAAGGAGAAGGAATGGCTCTTTAAAATTGGATCCCAGCACCTAGTGGCTTAAATACTGAATTCAGTTTACAGGTCTTTCTTGACCCATAACTGTCCTTTTTGCCCCCTACTCACTGCTATAATTCCCATTTGTTAACAATCGGTTATATATGCTGACTAATCCTATCTCTTTCCTGTTTGGCCATTGGGTTACTCTGGCTCACTATGGCACATACTGTACTTTATATGGGGTTCTAGTTGCCCCTCTGTATGGGAATGTTTGCCCCGTTATGTATATTTGAATCCCCTCTTTTTGTTTTAATTATATGATGATTTGTAGCATTTTTGCATTGCTGGAATGACTTTTCTGTAGTGGCCATTTTTCCTGTGTGACGACTGTGTCCCCTATAAATGTCTTCAACAATATGGCCGCTACATCCTGAATAAGCTCACGTGATTCAATGGGCAAAATGCATTGACATCACAGCGTTGTAACGCTCACTTCCTCGCCATCCAGTCCTCCTTGGCGGCTCTACACTCTGACCACACCGGACCATCTGACAGACTCTCCGTCCCTGGACAACCACATGGCATGCTCCTGCAGCTCTCATGTTGCAGCAAGTCAGGATCACCATAGATGTCGGTATATGGTTGGCTGAACAGACATTGTTTTCACAGTAAGGCATCAATATATTGGGAAAATTCCCCACAATAGCAAATTGCTTGGTTGAGTTACTTATTGGATGTATTTATCCTTATGGCGGGAAAGCGATTCATTACACATCTGTACAACAGCTCACCCCCCATTTATTGTATCCTGTATACTGCCAATCATACATACTGAGATTATGGACATTTACATCTCCAATCAAGGATGATTTAGTGGACTGTCCTCTATGGGAAGTATATGGGTCTGTCATGCATCTATGGCCTCAACAACCATCAAGGGATTGATCCATATGGTCTAATAAATGATAACCGTTTGTCTCCCCATTTCTATATACTGCTTCCGGTTGTTTTATCATTTCCCTCTATTGGGGGTCCATCTATTTGGTTTATAGGAACAACGGGCTGTATTCCTATCCTTACAATTATCTTTCACACATGTGAGTGTTCTGGACTGCCTTCTATGGATATACCGGGATTCATATACACCTACACAAGGACTGCCTGAGTCTGTTTTATTGTTTTTTGATCCTGCCACAATCTACATTTGGCTCCACTGACGTCCGTGATTACTCTACTTCCATTTTTTTTTTATTATTCTTGATCTCCCTTGATTTCTATGTTTGATGTGGAATGACCCTCTTTGGGTTTCACAGTCCCTCATTATATTGGCCAATCTTAGTGCTGTAAGTGTAGCGTGGACCCGGGTGTCCAGGTGGGGGTTTCTCTGTATGGCAACGTTGTCATGATTTTATTGTGCTGGGTGGAGGGCATTGTCAGCTTTCTATTGTTGTCATGTCAATTTCAATACAAATTGTGTTTCAAGCCGCAGCTCTGTTCTCTTGAGGACTTCTCTTCCAGTGAGTTCTTTACTCGTGGGTTTCCATTGTTATCTCTGGATTTCACCTCAAACAATAAAGACTTTGAATTCTGCGTTTCACACCTCAGTGTCTGAATTGCATTATTCCCAGAGTACTTTGTATCCGGCGTGATTGGACGGAGGGTGCCGGCACAAAACCGATCTATCCTAACAATGGCCAAAACTCATCACAGCTGGGGGAAGGATCGTCACATTCATTCAACTAAGATTTTTTAAATAGATCTCTAAATAGTTATGAAATCTCCCACCACAAAATGTACTCAGCCAATGAAAGGCAATGGCTCCATTTTTATTTTTCTACTGTTATCAATGACCAACAATTTTGGTGTGCCCACAGTGACAGAGTCTGACAGCCCTGCACTAGATGGTCATAGGAAACCACTATATGAAATCAAATATGGACAATATGTCTCATGGCTAAGCAAACACATTTCATATTTATTCCACTCATTTTATAAATATAGACCTCTAAGAATTTGTGAAAGATTACACTGAAAAATGGCCAGCCCGGTCCCACACTTATCTCCTTATGGACTGTTCCTTCCATGATGAAGATCAGCCATGGAGTATATCTGAGGTGTATATCAGGGTGTGCTTCTTCCCCACATGAGAGCTGGGATGTCCAGCAACATTCATCTAGAAGACATTTCCTGCACTCAAGGCACTAATACACCTCCAGGGTTGTGTGGGATCCCTGATGTACAGGAAGACAGGACTTCAGTGAGGAACATTTCCCTCATCCAAGACAGGAAAGTGGCTTCTCTCCCATGTGAGACCTCTGATGATTGTAAAGATGTGATTTCCTTGAAAAACATTTCCCGCACTCAGGACAGGAATACGGCTTCTCTCCTGTGTGAGATCTCTGATGTGTGTAAAGATTGGACTTTCTTGAAAAACTATTCCCACATTCAGGACAGGCATACGGCTTCTCTCCTGTGTGAGATCTCCAATGTTTGTGAAGACTGGACTTCTCTGAAAAACATTTTTCACATTCAAGACAAGAGTAAGGCTTCTCCCCCGTGTGAGATCTCTGATGTGTGTAAAGATCAGACTTCTGTGAAAAGCATTTCTTGCACTCAGGACAGGAATATGGCTTCTCCCCTGTGTGAGACCTCTGATGGATTTGAAGATTGGTCTTTAATGAAAAACATTTCCCGCACTCAGGACAGGTATATGGCTTCTCTCCTGTGTGAGATCTCTGATGTCTGTAAAAATTGGACTTACCAGAAAAACATTTCCCGCACTCAGGACAGGTATATGGCTTCTCTCCTGTGTGAGATCTCTGATGTATTTGAAGATTGGTCTTCAATGAAAACATTTCCCGCACTCAGGACAGGAAAATGGCTTCTCACCTGTGTGAGATCTTTTGTGCATGTTAAGATGTGATTTAAAACAGAAACCCTTCCCACACTCAGTACAGGAAAACCTCTTCCCTGTTGGAAGGCCGGCCCGGTCCCGCACAGTCTGAGGTTCCTCAGGATACGAGGAATCCGATGGTCCTTCTACACTGGGTGGGGCCGGATGGACATTGGAGGGAGCCGGGTTTTCTCCTGGACTATACTGTGTGATGTCCTCATCTTCTACTTTCCAGTCTGGAGCCAAAGTGAGACAATCCTCGGAGGTTTTCCTCATCTCCCGGCCATGGACTAAAATACAAAGACAAAGAGGATTACTAGACAGGAGCTGATTGGTTCCCCCAAACCAGGACTCCGCCCACATCAGGCAGCTTGGTCTCTGAGGAGCTTAAAATTCCACCCTCAAGGAAACTAGGAAATGGCTCCTCTGATCTCCTACCAGGTCATTTCTTTATTCATGGACCTTAGTCAGAGAGTGAGGAAAAAACCAGAACTGTCTTTTATAGGAGGGACAGTGATGAGGGGATTATAGGACGAGGGTCCCCACCCCCTCTATCACTCATCGCCATCTTCTCTTTCCATGTGACAACACTGAAGAAATGACACTTTGCTACAATATGACGTAGTCAGTGTACAGCTTGTATAACATGTAAATTTGCTGTCCCCTCAAAATAACTCAACACACCGCCATTAATATCTAATCCACTGGCAACAAAAGTGTGCCCACTCCTAACTAAAAATGTCCAAATTGTGCCGAAAGTGTCAATATTTTGCGTAGCCACCATTATTTTCCAGCACTGCCTTAACCCTCTTGGGCAGGTGTGTTAAATTTGTTGTTATCGCTCTCACTCTCTCATACTGGTCACTGGAAGTTCAACATGGCACCTCATGGCTAAGAACTCTCTGAGTATCTGAAAAAAAGAATTATTGCTCTACATAAAGATGGCCGAGGCTATAAGAAGATTGCCAAGACCCTGAAACTGAGCTGCAGCACGGTGACCAAGACCATACCGCGGTTTAACAGGACAGGTTCCACTCAGAACAGGCTTCACCATGGTTGACCAAAGAAGCTGAGTGCATGTGTTCAGCGTCATATCCAGAGGTTGTCTTTGGGAAATAGACGTATGAGTGCTGCCAGCATTGCTGCAGAGGGTGAAGGGGTGGGTGGGGGAGTCAGCCTTTCAGTGCTCAAACCTTACACTGCACATTGCATCAAATTGGTCTGCATGGCTGTCATCCCAGAAAGAAGCCTCTTCTAAAGATGATGCACAAGGAAGCCTGCAAACAGTTTGGTGAAGACAAGCAGACTAAGGACATGGATTGCTGGAACCACGTCATGTGGTCTGATGACACCAAGATCAACTGATTGGGTTCAGATGGTGCCAAGCATGTGTGGTGGCAACCAGGTGAGGAGTACAAAGACTTGTCTACAGTCAAGCATGGTGGTGGGAGTGTCATGGTCTGGGACTGCATGAGTGCTTCCGGCACTGGGGGGCTACAGTTCATTGAGGGAACCATGAATGCCAACATGTACTGTGACATACTGAAGCAGAGCATGATCCCCTCCCTTCAGAGTCTGGACTGCAGGGCAGTATTCCAACATTATAACAACCTCAAACACACCTCCAGGACCACCACTGCCTTGCTAAAGAAGCTGAGGGTAAAGGTGATGGACTGGCCAAGCATGTCTCCAGACCTGAACCCTATTGAGCATCTGTGGGGCATCCTCAAATGGAAGGTGGAGGAGCGCAAGGTCTCTAACATCCACCAGCTCCATGATATCATCATGGAGCTGTGGAAGAGGACTGGTGACCTCCATGCCCAAGAGGGTTAAGGCAGTGCTGGAAAATAATGGCACAAAATATTTACACTTTCGGCCCAATTTGGACATTTTTACCTAGGAGTGGGCACACTTTTGTTGCCAGCGGTTTAGACATTCATGGCGGAGTGTTGAGTTATTTTGAGGGGACAGCAAATTTACATGTTATACAAGCTGTACACTGACTACGTCACATTGTAGCAAAGTGTCATTTCTTCAGTGTTGTCACATGAAAAGATAGAATCAAATATTGACACAAATGTGAGGGGGGGACTCACGTCTGGGAGATACTGTAGCAGAGGGTGGAGGGTGGAGAGAAGAAGTCAGGACTATGGAATGTACAATATATTGTATAAGATACAACAGATAGGACTATATAGTATCAGAATGATGTAATGTACAATATAGAGTATATAGTGCAGGGGTCAGGAGTATATAATGTACAACATAGAGTATATAGTGCAGGGGTCAGGAGTATGTAATGTACAACATAGCGTATATAGTGCAGGGGTCAGGAGTATGTAATGTACAACATAGAGTATATAGTGCAGGGGTCAGGAGGATGTAATGTACAACATAGAGTATATAGTGCAGGGGTCAGGACTATGTAATGTACAACATAGAGTATATAGTGCAGGGGTCAGGAGGATGTAATGTACAACATAGAGTATATAGTGCAGGGGTCAGGAGTATGTAATGTACAACATAGAGTATATAGTGCAGGGGTCAGGAGGATGTAATGTACAACATAGAGTATATAGTGCAGGGGTCAGGAGGATGTAATGTACAACATAGAGTATAGAGTGCAGGGGTCAGGAGTATACAGGTAAAACTAAACTCTCCTGGTAGACGGCTGCGTTGACCCCGGACTTAATGAAGCACAGTGGACCAACACCAGCAGATGACATGGCTCCCCAAATCAACACAGACTGTGGAAACTTCACACTGGACTTTAAGCATCTTGCAGTGTATGCCTCTCCATTCTTCCTCCATACTCGGGGTCCTTGGGCCTCTCCATTCTTCCTCCATACTCGGGGTCCTTGGGCCTCTCCATTCTTCCTCCATACTCGGGGTCCTTGGGCCTCTCCATTCTTCCTCCATACTCGGGCTCCTTGGGCCTCTCCATTCTTCCTCCATACTCGGGGTCCTTTGGGCCTCTCCATTCTTCCTCCATACTCGGGGTCCTTGGGCCTCTCCATTCTTCCTCCATACTCGGAGTCCTTGGTTTCCAAATGAGATGCAAAAGTTGCTCTCATCAGAAAAGAGGACTTTGGACCACTGAGCAACAGACCAGGTCTGTTTTTCTTTAGTCCAGGTAAGACGCTTCTGATGTTGTTTGTTGTTCAGGAGCGGCTTGACAAGAGGAATACGACATCTGAAGCCCATGTCCAAGATCTGTCTGTGTGTGGTGTCTCTTGATGCACTGACTCCAGCCTCAGTCCACTCCTTGTGAAAGTCCCCAACACTTTTGATTGGCCTTTGCCTGACAATCTTCTCCAGCCTGCGGTCATCCCTGCTGCTTGTGCACCTTTTTCTTCCACACTTTTCCCTTCCACATAACTTTCTATTAATGTGCTTTGATACAGCACTTTGGGAACATCCAACTTCTTCTGCAATGACCTTTTGAGGCTTTCCCTCCTTATGGAGGGTGTCAGTGATGGTGTCAGGTCAGCAGTCTTTCCCATGATTGTGATTCCTACTGAACCAGACTGAGAGGCCATTTAAAGGCTCAGGAACCCTTTGCAGGTGTTATGGCTGAATGAGCTGATTAGAGTGGGACACTTTGAGCCGAGAATATTCCACCTTTTCACAATATTCTCATTTTCTGAGATTGTGGATTTGGGGTTTTCATGAGCTGTAAGCCATAATCATCACAATGATGACAAATCACGGCTTGAACTATCTTGCTTTACATGTAATGAGTCTCATATATTAGTTTCACCTTTTAAGTTGCTGCACTGAAATCAATGAACTTTTGCACAATATTCTAATTTTTGAGTTTCACCTGTATAATGTACAACATAAACTATATAGTGCAGGGGTCAGGGGTATGTAATGTACAACATAGAGTATATAGTGCAGGGGTCAGGAGTATGTAATGTACAACATAGAGTATATTGTGCGGGGGTCAGGAGTATATAATGTACAACATAGAGTGTATAGTGCAGGGGTCAGGAGTATGTAATGTATAACATAGAGTATATAGTGCAGGGGTCAGGAGTATGTAATGTACAACATAGAGTATATAGTGCAGGGGTCAGGAGTATGCAATGTATAACATAGAGTATATAGTGCAGGGGTCAGGAGTGTGTAATGTACAACATAGAGTATATAGTGCAGGGGTCAGGAGGATGTAATGTACAACATAGAGTATATAGTGCAGGGGTCAGGAGTATGTAATGTACAACATAGAGTATATAGTGCAGGGGTCAGGAGTATGTAATGTACAACATAGAGTATATAGTGCAGGGGTCAGGAGGATGTAATGTACAACATAGAGTATATAGTGCAGGGGTCAGGAGTATGTAATGTGCATTATAAATTATATAGTATGTCAGGACTCATAATATTGGTATTAGTAATCAGTGGCAGTTTACATGTTTACTGTAGACAAGTTGCAGAGATCCCACACCGCTTCTTCCCAGCTCCTGAGACTGCACTCAGTGACTTGGGTCTGAGACTATACAGACATATCCCTCCACCCGGCACAGCCAGCAGAACACAAAGTAATTCTGGGAGAATTGCTCTATCACAGAGCCTTTTAAATCCAGGATATGGGGTAGAAGACCTCAGGTACATTCCCCAGGTACCTAGGTCATAGAATTCCTATGAAGGAGATCAACATTTTGCTGCCAGCTGAACCCCAAAACCTCCATAAATCCAGTCTAGAGACATAAATTGTGTCTGCAGCACAGAGAAGGAAGATTATCCGAGAGAAATCCAGGAATACAGGACGGGGAACACAGCTCAGGAAAGTGACCAGGGGATTACAGGCTGATATCACCCAGTCCCCGCCCTACTCTGGACCAATCAGTGAGCAGTATGGGTGGAGGAATGGATTTAGTGTTCATGACCCACCTGTGCTGATCTCTGTAGGAGTGTCCTCCTCTATAAATGTCCCCGTTATTCCATCCTCCTCCATAGACTGCTGATCATCCCTCACATACGCCTCTTCTTCTTCTGCTTTCACCTCAAATTCTATATTTATCAGATCTTCACCCTAAATCAAGAGAAGAAAATAAAATAAGACAATATATTATTATTGTGACATCACATAAAATATCCACACATCATCTCTACAAGTCCATCAGATGCTCCATCTCACCAACCTTGTAATAGTGAGGGATGGTGTGACCTTCCTGTGTGGAATCCCGGGAATACAGAGGATGGGGACATCTCTCTGGTGGGTTCCTGGTATTAGGTGGCTCCATCATATCCTTGTGTCCTTCTGAAAACTCCTCCATCACTCCATACTCCTCATCCTCCTCTTTATACTCTTCTTTAACATCAATATTATCATCCCCGAGGATTCCACTCTGAAAGATATAATAAAACATTCATTGTAACAAACATGCTGTGTATAAATCACAACTACCAATAATTGTCATCATCTACCTGATGATGGTGAGGGATGGTGTGACCTTCCTGTGTGGAATCCCGGGAATACAGAGGACGGGGACATCTCTCTGGTGGGTTCCCATGACTGGATCCATCTGTAGGAAACACACACACTGACTGAATCCATTGTTTCTATGTGTTTATCAGATGATGGGGGATCTAGGTGGATCCTCCGTACTGCTCTCTCCTTTACAATAAAGTCTCCTCTTACCCGGTGATGTGAGGGGCGGCTGATTGTCCATCATGACGTCCTTGTAGAGGTCCTTGTGTCCTTCTAAACCATGTAAGCCAGCTTTGGGAGCAAGATATATTATCAACTCATCCCCCTAAAGGGGTTCATCTACGTATTACCTCCTCTGCCGCCAGATCCAGGAATGTGGACTCTCTGCTTCCTCCTGATTCACCTCTCCCCTGGAACTTTCTGTCTGTACCTGACATCACTTCCTGTCTGTACCTGACATCACTTCCTGTCTGTCTTCCATAGAGACTTCCTGTCTGGGTAGAAGTGAGATCCCCACCTTGTGGAGCTCAGAGGAACTGCAGCCCCGAGAAGCGTCTGGTAGTGTGACCCCGGCCTTGTGCTGGGTGTGTATGGACTGTAGATCCTTATAGAGGGGTCACCTCCACTCCCACCAAGGGGGACAGAAATATATGACTCCTCGGGGGAGGGGTTTTGGCCCCTTTGATTTTGCAGTAACATTGATTGCAGATTTAGTCCTGTAGAACATCTGGTATATGGATACAAAGCCCCCCCAGCTGGGAGTAAAGGGTGGAAATGGCTGGTGACCCCCAGATTTGGGCAATGATGTCATCACTATAAATGGATAAAACCCGCGCTATGTGTAACAACTCCAAACCTACAAAAACCTTCTAGCGGACTGCTGCTGTAACAAAGGGAAGGATTCCCTGTCATCTAGAAGAGCATTATGTGTCACAGCGCTGTCCTATTGTGTGTGCACAGAAATCATCACAAATACACTACAAATATGTGGAGACATTCAGAGATAAAGAGCTCGGGGCTCCAAATCCTATTCTCTGCACATCCACTGCTTCCACTTTACACCCACTTTATTGGTCTTATGGTGTTTATCAATAAATGAAGGAAACTAGTTTGCAGAGGATGAGCCTGAACATGGTGCCAAGCAGCAGATCAATGTGAGATCTCCCAGCACCAGGCGTCTCCAATGTCCCACTAGAGCACAGGAGGAAATCCCCTAGGAGCAGCTGCCGTGACCTACCTGGGATCAGGAATGGTCACCTGTGGAGGAGAGCAAGGTGGGCTGGCCGGCTGGTGACGGAGAGTGAGAGCGCGGCTGAGGCTGGAGGAGGAGGAGAGCAGAGATCCAGCGTGGATGCCGAGCGGTCACATGACTCACTGCAAAGGAGTCCTGAGAGCTGGGAGAAGCTGGCTGGTGTGAAGGAGTGCAGGAAATGGCGGACCTCTCTCCCCTCTCCTTACCACCCCCCTCCTTGATACCATCAGGCTGGAGCTGTTGGGTCCCCTGTAGGGGCACTGAAGGAGCCCCCCCTTGAAAGCTGTACCAACAGCCAGGGAAGCAGACATCTCACTCATTCAGGAGAAGACCCATCTAAAGACTGAATCACCTGGTGTGGAGGAAGAAGAGATCAGGATGGTGACTGAAATGAAATGAAAAAGGAAAATTTAAATGAAATAACTTATTATAATTGATTGGAACTGTGAAGTAAGTCTGAGGGGGGGAGGCACCCAGGGGACAGAACCCCGGGGATCATGAAAAAGAAGGGGAAGGAGGATAAAGTAAAATCGATAGGACCCAAAAGGGGACTGGATACTAACAGAGGTCTATAGGAGGGGAGAGAAAGGAGAAAAGGAAAAAAAATGTCAACAGTATGAAAAATAAAGGGATAAAAGGAGGAGGGCCAAAGGCCTCCCAGACAAACTCAATTCAAAATATATACCCCAACAAGAGAAACAGACCCCCGAGAGACAGCAAGGAATAAGTGGAAGAACAGAGATGGAAGCACTGGAGAATGCTCTAGATTGTCCTGGACATGACCAACGTTAGTCAGGATATAGAGGAAAGGAGATACAGGAAAAACAGCGGATTTGGAGAACATAGAAGAACAAAAAAGAACTCTCAATTACCCACTAAAACAGACATTGCAGAAATGTTTAAAGGGTTAGAAAAGTCAATAAAACAGGAGATGGCGAAACAGCACAAAGATTTGGGGCAGGTATTGAAGAGGGTAGAAGAGACGGAGGAAGAATTGGATAAACATGCCCAAGCCATAATAAATTTAGAGAGACAGATGACGGAAATGAGAAAAGAACAGAGAAATCTGCTATATAAACTGCAAAATCAGGAGAACGGGGATAGAAGATGCAATTTAAGGATTCGAGGTTTCCCCGAGACTTCCCAAGGAGAAAATGTAATGGAAACAACAGGGAAAATGCTTGTAATAGTAATGGACAGACCAGCAACCTGTAATGGAAGCGTAGGCAGGACAGAACGCACACGGAGGATGATAAACACACAAAATTTATTGAAAGACACTCAAGGTAATAAGGTAGCATCCGGGTATCCAAAAAAGGGGAGAAGAAGGGGAGGAGTCAGAACAGCAATAATCCGGCCCACGATAGGGTGATTTGGGTAGCGAGGGCCCGAGCAATCAGTTGGGCAGTCCAGGTAGCTATGATAATCCAGGCATGCAATAGGACAGTCCGAGGAAGTAATAATCCAAGTGCTCAATGGGGTAGTCCAGGCAGGTAGAATGTGGGCGTACAATGGGGCAGTCCAGACAAGGGCAATAGGGAGATTCAATGAGGCTGTCCAGGCAGGGAGAATAGGGCATTCAATGGGGCAGTCCAGGCAGGGAAAAAAATGGGCATTCAATGGGGCAGTCCAGACAAAAGCAATATGGAGATTCAATGGGGCAGTCCAGGCAAGGAAAATATCAGCATTCAATGGGGCAGTCCAGACAGGGCAATATAGAGATTCAATGGGGCAGTCCAGGCGGGGGAAATATGAACACTCACGGTTTTAGGCAGGGGTAACTCCTCAGGCACACAGCGGCAGCAGGCAGGGGTACCTTCATAGAGACACAGTGGTCAGCAGGCAGGGGTAACTTCTCAGGCATAGCGGTCAGCAGGCAGGGGTAACTTCTCAGGCACAGCGGTCAGCAGGCAGGGGTAACTTCCTGGGCACACAGCGATCAGCAAAGCAGGCAGGAGTAACTCCCCAGAGACACAGCGGTCAGCAGGCAGTGGTAACTCCTCAGGCACTCAGCAGCAGCAGACAGGGGTAACTCCTCAGGCACACAGTGGCAGCAGGCAGGGGTAACTCCTCAGGCACACAGCGGTCAGCAGGCAGGGGTAACTCCTCAGGCACTCAGCAGCAGCAGACAGGGGTAACTCCTCAGGCACACAGCGGTCAGCAGGCAGTGGTAACTCCTCAGGCACACAGCGGTCAGCAGGCAGGGGTAACTCCTCAGGCACACAGTGGCAGCAGGCAGTGGTAACTCCTCAGGCACTCAGCAGCAGCAGGCAGGGGTAACTGCTCAGGCACTCAGCAGCAGCAGACAGGGGTAACTCCTCAGGCACACAGCGGTCAGCAGGCAGGGGTAACTCCTCAGGCACTCAGCAGCAGCAGGCAGGGGTAACTCCTCAGGCACTCAGCAGCAGCAGGCAGGGGTAACTCCTCAGGCACACAGCAGCAGCAGGCAGGGGTAACTCCTCAGGCACACAGCAGCAGCAGGCAGGGGTAACTCCTCAGGCACTCAGCAGCAGCAGACAGGGTAACTCCTCAGGCACACAGCAGCAGCAGACAGGGGTAACTCCTCAGGCACACAGCAGCAGCAGGCAGGGGTAACTCCTCAGGCACTCAGAAGCAGCAGGCAGGGGTAACTTCTAGGCACACAGCGACAGCAGGCAGGGGTAACTCCTCAGGCACACAGCAGCAGCAGGCAGGGGTAACTGCTCAGGCACTCAGCAGCAGCAGACAGGGTAACTCCTCAGGCACACAGCAGCAGCAGACAGGGGTAACTCCTCAGGCACACAGCAGCAGCAGGCAGGGGTAACTCCTCAGGCACTCAGAAGCAGCAGGCAGGGGTAACTTCTAGGCACACAGCGACAGCAGGCAGGGGTAACCCCCAGGGACACAACGATCAGCAGAGCACGCAGTGGGGTTTGGGCTGTGTGGTCTGGCCTTGGCTCAGACCTCACACAGCTGTTCTCTCTCTGAGCAGGGGACCAACAACCACCTGGGTCCTGCTCCTGTTCTCTTATCCCGGAGCAGGACGCTTCCTGGTTGCCCCAGCAAAGGCCAGCCCTATGCCGGGTTGCCGGGGCAATGAGGTGAGCTACCCTCACTCCGGCCATGCCCAGGGAGCACGGCCTTTGTCTCTGGTGGGCGCAGAGCATGGGAAGCCTTGGGGCCACGCTGCGCCCACCAGGACAAGGAGGAGGGCATGCAGAGACAATCCAGTGGCCTGCACGTGAAGAATCCACATGCAGGCACAGCGGGGTGTCAGACTCCTCTGTGGCATCACCAGGGAGAGGTGCTAACCACACCACAGGGGGCAGTTCCTGACATCCTGCACAGCCTTTGATGTAGGCTTGTGCCAGACCTTGGAACCTGTAAGGGGAAGGGAGGGGGGAGGATGAAAGGGATCGAGGGGGAAGCCGTGACAGGAGGAGGGAGGAAGATGAGGGAGAGCGAGGGGGAACCGTGACATATTCCTCTATCCCTCATAAGAAGGATTTAAATGTTATAGAAAATCACTCAGCAGCAGACCTAGAATCATTTTGCACATAGACATTTTGTTCTCGGGTTACTCAAGTTTTTGTTGGAAAATAATCCATTCCTGTTGGATATAAATGTTATTGCCAAGCACAAGGCACTACAATGGGGAAAAATATGTGTACCGGCCTACACTAATCTTTATGTTGAAGAATGGGAGACATCAGTGCTTGGGGATGAGGCCTTGTCAGGGTACCTGAGCAACATCGCCGGTTGGTTCAGGTACATCGATGATGTCCTCATTCTCTGGCATGGTGAACCTCAGGAAGATGAGAGGTTTGTAGATTTATTGAGATAAAATTAGTTCAATCTGAAATCCACGTATACCTACCATGCTAGGACCATTACACTTTTGGATTTGACTATCCAGAATATGGAGAATGGTACCTCTGTATTTGTGTTGATATTGGGTGGCTTTGGGGTGTTTTGTATATTTAATGTAAAGTACACTCTTTGGGCACTAGCATCTGGTGTTTATTGGCTCCCATGTTCCAGTTTGTTTGTCCTTTTGGGATACCAACCAAACCAGTCACATGTCAGTCTTTTCCCATCTTATCCTATGATGGTGCTCTCTATATCTCTCCATGATGGATACACTTTGGTTCTTACCTGGATCAAAGGTCCTTTGATCTGAAGCTCCATGACAGTGAGTGGACTTTTATATATTTTTATGGTCATCTGCTTTATGGGCTCCTAGTAATCTGGGTGCTATCCAAGCCATGCATAGATGGTATCAGTGGTCCCTGTAGAAATCCATATATATGGACATTTGTGCATTATTAATTACAGACTAAATCCACCTGGGGACACAGGTTCTATATGTAGTCTCAGGAGTCCCTGTGGAAGTCCATGTGTGGACATTTCTACTATGATAAATAACAGGCCAAACCCTCTTGAGGTATTTATCCACACCTGGAGCATGCTGCATTCTTGGAGAATGTCTACACAGTGTTTCCAGATTGGCTTTATCACCCCAACGAGCTCGCTCCAGTTCATGGATGTCATCATTATGTTTGGAGGATCTCACCAGTCAGGAGCCTTTCCTGTCATCCTACATGTTCCCTTCTGAGGATTGTTCTATCCTTCCAAACAAATGTATGAAATCATGGATGAGTCCTCCTTCTATGTGATCTAGAAGATCTTCAATCACAATGTCTTTATGGATGAAGTGGATGGCCCAGTTTATATATTATTTATTGCTTTACAGCTTTATTCCCTCCAGGATTCATTCTTTATTTATAGAACCATTCAAGGAAGTGTTCTTACTTTGAGAGATCTCCACCACCATTCCTCTGTGACCATTACATCCTTGTCATTTATGTCTAACATCTTCATTATCAGTGGATTGATATTTATTTTTATACTTTAGGATGTAGTTTTGCATTTTCTTCAACAAAAAGATACATTTCGGAGGGATCTGTTTCACCTTTACCTTTTTTTCTAACTTGTATTCCGTGTCTTTAAGACTTTTATTTATGTAATAAAATATCTTTATTAAACAGTTGGCTGCAAATGATCTAGATTTATTTTTTCTTCTGTTCTTCTGATCTTCTGTGGTAGACCTGTAAGGTATATATTATACAGGAATTGTTATTATGAGACATTTTGTCAAGTGATGTCAGGTACAGACAGGAAGTGATGTCAGGTACAGACAGGAAGTGATCTGCAATAAAGACAGGAAGTTACATGTTGCAGAAATAAGAGGAGACGTTGGTGGAAGTGGCAGCAGAGGAGGTAATAAGATGTTATTTCATATTTACACCCAGTAATCCCCCTCCCATTATGTCTGTCCTCTTCCTCCATAGTCACGTCCGTCCTGTTCCTCCATAGTCACGTCCATCCTCTTCCTCCATAGTCATGTCCATCCTCTTCCTCCATAGTCATGTCTGTCCTCTTCCTCCATAGTCACTGTGACGTCTTTTATCTCCAGCAGATGATGATACACACATATATAGTGTGGGAACCCAGATGAACCCCTTCAGGGGCAGAACATTCCCCCACTTCCGGGGCCGGAACATTCTCCTCATTGTGGAGATAAATTCTAGTAATATGGTCCTCTAAACAAACAGCACTGACAATAAATAGACAAGACAAGGACCATCCTGACCATACATGGCCTACAAAGGGCAATGATGACACTACACAGGCAGCCAATGGGCAATCATTACACTATGCAGCCAACACAATGATGGAGTGCCGGGGTCAGGAGTATGGAGCATAGAGCCCCTTACATTGCTGCTCAGGAGGAAGAATACATTCCAAATGAATGAAGAGTAATCACCACTGAAGTGCTATGTTCCCTCTTTTGTACATTGTAGAGGGTCTGGTTTGAATATGTCCAAATAAAGGTGATTTTATCAGATGTGTGCCCGGACTGATTTTTCTTCTCTACCAGGAAGAAAACATTCCCCAGCCTGCCATGAAAAATATATTCAATCATTGGTGTTGGAGGAAAAAAATGAGGGGTGTGAGGGATGAAGGGGAGTTGAGGGGCCTCCAAGGGGGTACTGAGGATGAGAGACTTTGGGACCCCTGAGGGTGTAGAGTAGATGATGAAATTTGGGTGGATGGAGTTGGCATGTAGCATGTCCCTGAGGGAAGAGAAGGTTGTTGGGCTCAGGGGGACTCTGAGGTAGGGAGGGGGGCTCTTGGTCTCTGATTGTCCTCCCACCTGCACTTACTTTCCAGACCTCCTTACAAAACTCCTACCAGGAAAGGAAAGAAACCTTCACCTTCTTATCTCACTGGTCAAATAACATTTTCCAAGATACCACGTGGAATGAAGAAGGGAAGTCCTTCACCCCTTGGTGGGAACTCGTTCTTAGAGGAGGTCTGTTGGTGAATTATCAACTAAAAGGTAGTCAGGGATCAGTGCTGAACATCTTCAGGAGACACTCCAATACCTCCCATGACATAGGCTCTGGCAGTGCCGGTGCTGGAATTCAGAGCCCCAGGAACCCACCACCACTCTGTACAATGTTCTGTGTACTACAGTATACTTGGCAATAAAAAAAAAACAAGATCGTACCCCCTGCCATCCTCCTACCTACGCTGCGCTGTCATTGGAGGGAAGAGAACAGACTCCTCCCTCACAGCTCTCTACTCCACCAGCACCATCTTCCTGCTATCCCATCCAATCCCTTCTCTTACTGCAGAGAGTGACAGTGACATCACTCCTGTCAGTCAGCAGCCTGCTGGAGATTGGAGCCTTGCAGCCAGAGTTCTGCCAATTGTCCTGATTATCCAGCAACTCCAGCCAATAGTCAGCAAGTTCCCCTTCCTGGACCTCATGATGAGCCGACATTGACCTCACAGCACTGCCTCAGAGCAAACAAGTCATAGGAAGGATCGTATTTATCATTCCTTGTCTGCAGATCTAAAACTCATCAAAACCAGTTCAGAGACCAAACAAACCCAACAGATTAAAGGGGATTTCTGATCCTGCAGGTCAAGAGGGTCCTGGGACCTCCAAAATGTAGCAAATACTAAACAGTCCCAAATAAGCATCTTCCCATGGGGGTGGTAGTTCTTAAATGTCCATCAACCCTCCTATTCCCCCCTCACATCCACATCCTATTATTGTGTGACCAATACCATCCAAATCATTCTTACTTTCATTTCCCAAAGTTATCCGTCTACAAGGAGACCTGTATAGATCACATGATGGCACCAATGAGGATGGAGGAGGACCGGAGTCACATGACTGAGAAGATACTAAACCTCACCCTGGAGATCATCTACCTGCTGACCGGAGAGGTGAGGAGGATTCTGGGAGGTCACATGACATCACTCTCATCTCTATTAATAAAAACACTGACCTGACCGGAGAGATGAGGAGGATTCTGGGAGGTCACATGACATCACTCTTATCTCTATTAATAAAACACAGACCTGACCGGAGAGGTGAGGAGGATTCTGGGAGGTCACATGACATCACTCTGATCTCTATTAATAAAAACACTGACCTGACCGGAGAGGTGAGGAGGATTCTGGGAGTCTAACATGATATTCCTATTGGTTCCTCAATACAGAGATTTGCTCTTCTGAAGTCAGGTGATCATATGACCATCACAGTGCCTCCATGTGACTCCCTAAACCCTGAGAGACACAACATGCAGAAGATTCTAGAAGTCACCAAGAAGATGATGGAGCTGCTGACAGGAGAGGTGAGCGGTGCCGGGAATTCTGGGACATTCTCCAGTAACAGACAAGGGATGTGTCTGGATGGTGACTGTATCATTGTGTGTGTCAGGTTCCTATAAGGTGTCAGGGTGTCACTGTCTATTTCTCCATGGAGGAGTGGGAGTATTTAGAAGGACACATCACCCCCCACCCTTCCCATCACCGATAAGAAGACACTTTAGAGGGACGGAGCTTCTAGAACATGGACTTGTGGACATAATGTGTGGATTTTTTATGTGATGCCACAATATTGAAGCTCATGTTTTACAGATGATATTTTCTCTCATTCTCTTGGTTTAGGGTGAAGATCTGATGTATATAAAAGTTGAGGTGAAAGCAGAAGAAGAAGAGGCGTATGTGAGGGATGATCAGCAGTCTATGGAGGAGGATGGAATAACGGGGACATTTATAGAGGAGGACACTCCTACAGAGATCAGCACAGGTGGGTCATGAACACTAAATCCATTCCTCCACCCATACTGCTCACTGATTGGTCCAGAGTAGGGCGGGGACTGGGTGATATCAGCCTGTAATCCCCTGGTCACTTTCCTGAGCTGTGTTCCCCGTCCTGTATTCCTGGATTTCTCTCGGATAATCTTCCTTCTCTGTGCTGCAGACACAATTTATGTCTCTAGACTGGATTTATGGAGGTTCTGGGGTTCAGCTGGCAGAAATATGTTAATTTTCACCATAGATGTCTGTGGACATAGACATGTCCAAGATCTCTGACAGAACATTTCTCCCAGGGTTCCTTGCTCTGTTGTCTGCTGGCTGTGCCGGGTGGAGGGATATGTCTGTATAGTATCAGACCCAAGTCACTGAGTGCAGTCTCAGGAGATGGGAGGCAGCGGTGTGGTTATAAACTTTCCATATATCCAGTGCAATGACTGGCCTCAGGTGATACACAGAGATGAAACAAATCCTCCTACATACGTTGTACCTTTTTATCTTCAGCCCTCTCTTCTCTACATCTGTTCAAAGTCCAGAATTTATACAGCTTGTCTGAGAAGTCAGAAAAAAAGGAGCAGAGAGCTGGTCACATTCTGCAGAGCTCAGTAAAGTGAGCTCTGAGAGATGATTGGAGGGAAGGGACACACCCCCTTCACACAGGAACATAGCTGAGGCTGTCAATCACAGGCTGTGTGCTGGAGTTCCTCCCTTATCATACTTTTTCTCTTGGTGTCAGGAAGACTTGTCAGAAGTGACTCATGCTGATTGTATAGGAAGGAGACAGCAGACAGAAATGACACTTCGTGCTCTGGACTGAGACAAGTACACACTGTAGAGGGATATGCTTTGTTCATATTCCATGTCTGAGGGTTACAACCACTGTAAGTGATCTCTGATTACTAAACACCAATTTGATGTGATCCTTACACTATTTATTAGTGTGGCCCCCTTGTCCTGAATAGAGGTACTATGTGGGTTTAGTTTGTGGCTGGGCTGTACTTGGCTCAGGCTGATTGTATAGTTCTTCACTTGGTTTCTCCCTAAGTTTAGGTTGTCTTGTGATGTCTCACTGTGGCCAGTAGATGTCACTGCTATCACTGGACATAGGATGAGATTTCACCAACCAAACTAAAGGGATATTAGACCACAAATGTCCCATATTGCAGCTTACCAATCATTGGATGTGGCGGCTGCATTCCTTTTCTTTGGCTTTTTTCCCTGTTTTCTCCTGGTGATCTGGCCAGTAACACACCTTCTGTATTAGAGCGCCCCCACTGTGGAGACAGCAGCATGGTCAGTCTGGGGGGAGGGGAGTGTTAGATGTATTAGCAGATATAAAAACAGTAACTAATTGAAGTCAAACTCCAGTTCACACTTCATAATCAGTTACATCAAACAGTTTTTTTTTCCTTTTGGGATAAAAGTTTCACATGAATGAATAAAAGCTGCTCATTGTAAGCCCCCTGTCAGTGGTAAGTGGTCTGCCTCATCCCTGGAACTGATACATTCTGCTGTAAAGTTTTTATAAAACAGATTTACTGGCTAGATCACCAGATGAATATAGAAGAAAACTAATGCAGACATCACATCTCAGAATCGGTATGCTGCAATATAATAAATGTTTTCTTTGTGTTTAATATGGGTTAAGTTAATGTTTATATTTTCTTCAGCCAATCCAGTAGAAGGTTTATGCCCCTGGAGCATGCCGGGGCAGGAAATAAATATTTGGGCCAGACCATGTGCTCTTTCCATGGGCTGAGGTCTAGGGAGGTGCTGCTGGATGGCGCTCTGCTGTTAGGCCCAATAGCCTGTTTTGGGACCTAATGTGTGAAGTGGTCCTGAGGCTGTCCTGTCTGGTCTGGAGGAAGCTGTGCCAAGGAGGAGACCCTGGGGAGGCCCCTGGCTGGAGGGAGCCATGAAGAAGGCTGGTCTCTCAGAAGGACCCGGGTCTCTCTTGGAGGACGCACTGACATTTGGGAACGTGTTTACAGAGTCATTCAGTCGGCTTAAAGGTTCTGACACTGTGAGGCTGGACATTGATCTGCAGAGTCTGTCAGTGATCTGTCATGATATCTGGGTCCCCTAACCCCCACCTCCCCAACCCTTCTAAATAAAACTTTAAAAAGACAAAAGTGATTGGTGCCCAATATCCTTTCTCAGTTCCCGTATTTTACCCATGGACTTGGCCCTGGGGTGAGCACCCCTGACCTTTGGAGGTGCCATCCTGCCTTTGGGGTGTCAGAGGGGTTCTACATTCATATTGCACATTACATACTCCTGACCCCTGCACTATATACACTATGTTATACATTACATACACCTGACCCCTGCACTATATACTCTGTTGTACATTACATACTCCTGACCCCTGCACTATATACTCTATGTTGTACATTACATACTCCTGACCACTGCACTATATACTCTATGTTGTACATTACATACTCCTGACCCCTGCACTATATACTCCATGTTGTACATTACATACTCCTGACCCCTGCACTATATACTCCATGTTGTACATTACATACTCCTGACCCCTGCACTATATACTCTATGTTATACATTACATACACCTGACCCCTGCACTATATACTCTGTTGTACATTACATACTCCTGACCCCTGCACTATATACTCTATGTTGTACATTACATACTGCTGACCCCTGCACTATATACTCTATGTTGTACATTACATACTCCTGACCCCTGCACTATATGCTCCATGTTGTACATTACATACTCCTGACCCCTGCACTATATACTCCATGTTGTATATTACATACTCCTGACCCCTGCACTATATACTCTATGTTGTACATTACATACTCCTGACCCCTGCACTATATACTCTATGTTGTACATTACATACTCCTGAGCCCTGCACTATATACTCTATGTTGTACATTACATCCACCTGACCCCTGCACTATATACTCTATGTTGTACATTACATCCTCCTGACCCCTGCACTATATACTCTATGTTGTACATTACATACTCCTGACCCCTGCACTATATACTCTATGTTGTACATTACATACTCCTGACCACTGCACTATATACTCTATGTTGTACATTACATACTCCTGCCCCCTGCACTATCTATGTTGTACATTACATCCTCCTGACCCCTGTACTATATACTCTATGTTGTACATTACATACTCCTGACCCCTGCACTATATACTCTATGTTGTACATTACATACTCCTGACTTCTGCACTATATACTCTATGTTGTATATTACATACTCCTGACCCCTGCACTATATACTCTATGTTGTACATTACATCCTCCTGACCACTGCACTATATACTCTGTTGTACATTACATCCTCCTGACCACTGCACTATATACTCTGATGTACATTACATACTCCTGACCCCTGCACTATATACTCTATGTTGTACAGTACATCCTCCTGACCCCTGCACTATATACTCTATGTTGTACATTACATCCTCCTGACCCCTGCACTATATACTCTATATTGTACATTACATACTCCTGACCCCTGCACTATATACTCTATGTTGTACATTACATACTCCTGACCCCTGCACTATATACTCTATGTTGTACACTACATCCTCTTGACCACTGCACTATATACTCTGTTGTACATTACATCCTCCTGACCCCTGCACTATATACTCTATGTTGTACATTACATACTCCTGACTTCTGCACTATATACTCTATGTTGTATATTACATACTCCTGACCCCTGCACTATATACTCTATGTTGTACATTACATCCTCCTGACCCCTGCACTATATACTCTATGTTGTACATTACATCCTCCTGACCCCTGCACTATATACTCTATATTGTACATTACATACTCCTGACCCCTGCACTATATACTCTATGTTGTACATTACATACTCCTGACCCCTGCACTATATACTCTATGTTGTACACTACATCCTCTTGACCACTGCACTATATACTCTGTTGTACATTACATCCTCCTGACCCCTGCACTATATACTCTATGTTGTACATTACATACTCCTGACTTCTGCACTATATACTCTATGTTGTACATTACATCCTCCTGACCACTGCACTATATACTCTGTTGTACATTACATCCTCCTGACCACTGCACTATATACTCTGATGTACATTACATCCTCCTGACCCCTGCACTATATACTCTATGTTGTACATTACATACTCCTGACCCCTGCACTATATACTCTATGTTGTACATTACATCCTCCTGACCCCTGCACTATATACTCTATGTTGTACATTACATCCTCCTGACCCCTGCACTATATACTCTATATTGTACATTACATACTCCTGACCCCTGCACTATATACTCTATGTTGTACATTACATACTCCTGACCCCTGCACTATATACTCTATGTTGTACACTACATCCTCCTGACCACTGCACTATATACTCTGTTGTACATTACATCCTCCTGACCCCTGCACTATATACTCTATGTTGTACATTACATACTCCTGACCCCTGCACTATGTACTCTATGTTGTACATTACATCCTCCTGACCCCTGCACTATGTACTCTATGTTGTACATGACATACTCCTGACTCCTGCACTATGTACTCTATGTTGTACATTATATACTCCTGACCCCTGCACTATATACTCTGTGTTATACATTACATACTCCTGACCCCTGATAGAGGGGGTGGGGACCCTCGTCCTATAATCCCCTCATCACTGTCCCTCCTATAAAAGACAGTTCTGGTTGTTTCCTCACTCTCTGACTAAGGTCCATGAATAAAGAAATGACCTGGTAGGAGATCAGAGGAGCCATTTCCTAGTTCCTTTGAGGGTGGAATTGTAAGCTCCTCAGAGACCAAGCTGCCTGATGTGGGCGGAGTCCTGGTTTGGGGGAACCAATCAGCTCCTGTCTAGTAATCCTCTTTGTCTTTGTATTTTAGTCCATGGCCGGGAGATGAGGAAAACCTCCGAGGATTGTCTCACTTTGTCTCCAGACTGGAAAGTAGAAGATGAGGACATCACACAGTATAGTCCAGGAGAAAACCCGGCTCCCTCCAATGTCCATCCGGCACCACCCAGTGTAGATGGACCATCGTATTCCTCGTATCCTGAGGAACCTCAGACTGTGCGGGACCAGGCCAGCCTTCCAACAGGGAAAAGCTTCTCCTGTACTGAGTGTGGGAAATGTTTCCATTCAAAATTCCTTGTTAATAGGCATAAAATGTCTCACACAGAGGAAAAGCCGTATTCCTGTCCTGAGTGCGGGAAATGTTTCCGTTTTAAATTCCATCTTAATGTGCATAAAAGATCTCACACAGGGGAGAAGCTGATTTCCTGTCCTGAGTGCGGGAAATGTTTTTCATGTAAGTCCCATCTTTCCATACATCAGAGGTCTCACACGGGGGAGAAGCCGTATTCCTGTCCTGAGTGCGGGAAATGTTTTTCACAGAAGTCCCATCTTTGCACACATCAGAGATTGCACATGGGGGAGAAACCGTATTCCTGTCCTGAGTGCGGGAAATGTTTTTCAGAGAAGTCATATCTTTGCAAACATCAAAGATGTCACACGGGGGAGAAGACATTTTCCTGTCCTGAGTGCGGGAAATGTTTTTCACAGAAGTCCAGTCTTTACACACATCAGAGATGTCACACGAGGGAGAAACCTTATTCTTGTCCTGAGTGTGGGAAATGTTTTTCACGGAAGTTCAATCTTTACACACATCAAAGATCTCACACAGGTGAGAAGCCGTATTCCTGTTCCGAGTGCGGGAAATGTTTTTCACAAAAGTCTGATCTTTACAGACATCAGAGATCTCATACAGAGAGAAGCCATATTCCTGTCCTGAGTGAGGGAAATGTTCCTCACTGAAGTCCTGTCTTCCTGTACATCAGGGGTCCCACACAACCCTGGAGGTGTATTAGTGCCTTGAGTGCGGGAAATGTCTTCTAGATGAATGTTGCTGGACATCCCAGCTCTCATGTGGGGAAGAAGCACACCCTGATATACACCTCAGATATACTCCATGGCTGATCTTCATCATGGAAGAAACAGTTGATAAGGAGATGAGAGGCCCCCAAAGACATGGATGAAGTGCAGTAAATGTCGGGGTGCAGAGTGGTCAGTAGATCCTGGAAATGAAGGACACAACTTCAGCCCTTCTTGGGTGTCGGAGTTGCGTTTCCTGATAATGATATAGCGGGTTACAGAGCTAGAAGCCGGGAGAGCCCAGATCTCGTTATCGGGGAACTTTACACAGACAACAAGAACTTCTGAAGTTGATGTCCTTCATTTCAAGGCTCTACATAACAGTGGTGACCCCGAAGCGTCTCTCTGTCTTCAGTCCATCCTTCTCCCATCCCCCAACAGGAGGGAAGGAGAACTCCACCCCAAACTAGGGGGGAACTTTCCTCTCATTATTTCCCTTGGCTTCTGTGTGGGTTTGGGTGGTTGGAGGAGTGCGGCACGAGAGGGAACACAGCTTGTTGTTCTATGTCTACATATGGGGTCTGGGTAGAGGGGATCCACCGGAAAATATTTCTACTCTTTGATTTTGTGCAAATCGTTTCTGTTGTCACTTTGAAGGGCGATATTATGTGTGGTTTGTAAAAGGGATTGGCCCAATAGATACCACCCCACTTAGAGAATAGATGAACTACTATGACCAGCATTCATTCAGCCATGTCACATGTTGGGATCTTTTCTACAATACTTTGTTATAATAATGGAACACGTTGTGTATTGTATTGTACACTAATAATAATGACTCCGCCCCCACATTCCAGACAAGGGATCTTTCTGACCAATCCGATTCCTTCCTTTGTTATTTCCTGATTCTATGATTACAATCTTGTTAGAAGTAAAACTATAATAAAGAATTTATTGAGTGAAAAGAATTGTGTGTGTCGGGGCCACGATGGGGATCTTTGGGGCCCAAACATTTCTCACAGGAGACACTTTACAAGCCTTTACAGGTCATCCAGTTTCTGGTTCACCATGAATAATGGCCCAGAGTGCAGGGGTCAGGAGACTACTTCATACAGCCCTGCAAACAACGTGCAGTGGTCAGGAGTATGTGATTTACATCCCAGAGTACAGATTGTAGTGGTCAGGAGTATGTGATTTACATCCCAGAGTACAGAGTGTAGTGGTCAGGAGTATGTGATTTCCATCCCAGAGTGTAGTGGTCAGGAGTATGTGATTTCCATCCCAGAGTAGAGTGTAGTGGTCAGGAGTATGTGATTTCAATTCCAGAGTGCAGTGGTCAGGAGTATGTGATTTCCATCCCAGAGTGTAGTGGTCAGGAGTATGTGATTTCCATCCCAGAGTAGAGTGTAGTGGTCAGGAGTATGTGATTTCAATTCCAGAGTGCAGTGGTCAGGAGTAAGTGATTTACATCCCAGAGTACAGAGTGTAGTGGTCAGGAGTATGTGATTTCCATCCCAGAGTGTAGTGGTCAGGAGTATGTGATTTCCATCCCAGAGTAGAGTGTAGTGGTCAGGAGTATGTGATTTCAATTCCAGAGTGCAGTGGTCAGGAGTATGTGATTTCCATCCCAGAGTGTAGTGGTCAGGAGTATGTGATTTCCATCCCAGAGTAGAGTGTAGTGGTCAAGAGTATGTGATTTCCATCCCAGAGTACAGAGTGTAGTGGTCAGGAGACTACTTCATACAGCCCTGCAAACAACGTGCAGTGCTCAGGAGTTACATTCCAGAGTGCAGTGGTCAGGAGTATGTGATTTACATCCCAGAATACCGAGTGTAGTGGTCAGGAGTATGTGATTTACATCCCAGAGTACAGAGTGTAGTGGTCAGGAGTTACATCCCAGAGTACAGAGTGCAGTGGTCAGGAGTATGTGATTTCAATCCCAGAGTGCAGTGGTCAGGAGTATGTGATTTCCATCCCAGAGTACAGAGTGCAGTGGTCAGGAGTATGTGATTTCCATCCCAGAGTGTAGTGGTCAGGAGTATGTGATTTCCATCCTAGAGTACAGAGTGTAGTGGTCAGGAGTATGTGATTTCCATCCCAGAGTACAGAGTGTAGTGGTCAGGAGACTACTTCATACAGCCCTGCAAACAACGTGCAGTGCTCAGGAGTTACATTCCAGAGTGCAGTGGTCAGGAGTATGTGATTTACATCCCAGAATACAGAGTGCAGTGGTCAGGTGTATGTGATTTCCATCCCAGAATACAGAGTGTAGTGGTCAGGAGTATGTGATTTACATCCCAGAGTACAGAGTGTAGTGGTCAGGAGTTACATCCCAGAGTACAGAGTGTAGTGGTCAGGAGTATGTGATTTACCTCCCAGAGTACAGAGTGTAGTGGTCAGGAGTATGTGATTTACATCCCAGAGTACAGAGTGTAGTGGTCAGGAGTATGTGATTTCCATCCCAGAGTACAGAGTGTAGTGGTCAGGAGACTACTTCATACAGCCCTGCAAACAACGTGCAGTGCTCAGGAGTTACATTCCAGAGTGCAGTGGTCAGGAGTATGTGATTTACATTGCAGAATACAGAGTGCAGTGGTCAGGTGTATGTGATTTCCATCCCAGAGTACAGAGTGTAGTGGTCAGGAGTATGTGATTTCCATCCCAGAGTACAGAGTGTAGTGGTCAGGAGTATGTGATTTCCATCCCAGAGTACAGAATGTAGTGGTCAGGAGTATGTGATTTCCATCCCAGAGTACAGAGTGCAGTGGTCAGGAGTATGTGATTTCCATCCCAGAGTACAGAGTGTAGTGGTCAGGAGTATGTGATTTCCATCCCAGAGTACAGAGTGTAGTGGTCAGGAGTATGTGATTTCCATCCCAGCATACAGAGTGTAGTGGTCAGGAGTATGTGATTTCCATCCCAGCATACAGAGTGTAGTGGTCAGGAGTATGTGATTTCCATCCCAGCATACAGAGTGTAGTGGTCAGGAGTATGTGATATACATCCCAGAGTACAGAGTGTAGTGGTCAGGAGTATATGATATACAGTCTCTATACAGAGTGAAGTAGTCAGAAGTAGTATGTCATGTATGTCACAGTGGGTAAGATAATGTCTTATACAGCCCAGCATTTAGAAGTGGTCATCGGTCAGGAGCATGTCATACATGGCTCAGAAAAAAAAGTGCAGTGGTTAGGAACATGTCATGTACAGCCCTTTGTACAGAGTGCAATGGTCAGGTTTATATCTTAGGTCTGTGTACAGAGTGCAATGTTCAGGAGTATATCATATACAGCCCTGTGTATAGAGTGCAGTGGTCAGGAGTATGTCATATACAGCCCTGTGTATAGAGTGCAGTGGTCAAGAGTATATCATATACAGCCCTGTGTACAGAGTGCAGTGGTCAAGAGTATATCATATACAGCCCTGTGTACAGAGTGCAGTGGTCAGTGTTATATCTTAGGCCTGTGTACAGAGTGCAGTGGTCAGGAGTATATCATATACAGCCCTGTGTACAGAGCGCAGTGGTCAGGAACATGTCATAAACTGCCCTGTGTATAGAGTGCAGTGGTCAGGAGTATATCATATACAGCCCTGTGTATAGAGTGCAGTGGTCAGGAGTATATCATATACAGCCCTGTGTACAGAGCGCAGTGGTCAGGAACATGTCATAAACTGCCCTGTGAATAGAGTGCAGTGGTCAGGAGCATATCATATGCAGCCCTGTGTACAGAGTGCAGTGGTCAGGAACATGTCATAAACTGCCCTGTGTATAGAGTGCAGTGGTCAGGAGTATATCATATACAGCCCTGTGTATAGAGTACAGTGGTCAGGAGTATGTCATATACAGCCCTGTGTATAGAGTACAGTGGTCAGGAGTATATCATATACAGCCCTGTGTACAGAGCGCAGTGGTCAGGAACATGTCATATACTGCCCTGTATATATTGTGCAGTGGTCAGGAGTATGTCATATACTGCCCAGCATGCATAGTACAATGGTCAGGATTTTGTGGAAGAACAAAAATATTTTCTTTCCAAGATAACACCTAAGAGGAGATCACCAGGAGCCCTGAAGGAAGTTTGCCTTGTATGGACATGACCAATTAGAAGCGTATACGTAGCCCAGTAACACTGCTCACCACCCTTGCATTATCTTGTATATATAAACTCACTTTTTCATTCCAATAAACTAGAAGTTTTCATAGACTACACGTGTGTCAGTGTGGCTTTCTTCATGTGTGCACTAAAGAGCTAGCATGATTAAATAGGACAGGAACAGATAATCATCGGACACTTAGTCCGGACTAAATCACTCCCATAACAAGCTGCTTGCTGTGGGGGCACTCAACAGGAGGGAGGGGCCAGGAGCACCTGTGGGGGACCCAAGAAGAGGATCCAGGCTGCTCTGTGCAAACCCATCACACACAGCAGTAAGTATGACATGTTTGTTTTAAAAGAAAAAAAAATTTGCCTTTACAATCGCTTTAAGAGGAGTTTACTAATGGACACGACACCCTCCGACACCCACAGATCATAAACAAAGCAAAAGTGACACATAAATGTGACAGCAAATAACCAACCTAACAACCTGACTATAATACACTGTGTACAAATGGAGGGAAGCTGACATACACCGGGCAGACCCAGGACTAGTAATCGGGAGCAGAGATGGGGGGAACAGGATGCAGGAAACCAGAATCGGGAAAGTATACAAGATACAGGACACAGGATCCAGCAGGGAAGCAGCTCACAGGCAGAACACTGAGGCACTGATGAAAACTACAGGGGGGGATTATATACCTTCCCAGCAGCCAGCATCAGGTAGAGCCTCATTACTGACATCTTCTGTCTGCTGGGAGACACAGCAATGTCTCCTCTCCACTTCCTTCCAACTCACCTCTCACCCAGAGCATCCTGTCTGTACCTGACATCACATCCTGTCTGTACCTGACATCACTTCCTGTCTGTACCTGACATCACTTCCTGTCTGTACCTGACATCACTTCCCATCTATACCTGACATCACTTCCCATCTGTACCTGACATCACTTCCCGTCTGTACCTGACACCACTTCCCGTCTGTACCTGGCATCACTTCCCGTCTGTACCTGGCATAATTTCCCATCTGTACCTGACATCACTTCCCATCTGTACCTGGCATTACTTTCTGTCTGTACCTGACATCACTTCCCATCTGTACCTGACCTCCTGTATGTACCTGACATCACTTCCCATGTGTACCTGACATCACTTCCCATTTGTACCTGACATCACTTCCTGTCTATACCTGATATCACTTCCCATCTGTACCTGACATCACTTTCCATCTGTACCTGACATCACTTCCCATCTGTACCTGGCATCACTTCCCATCTGTACCTGACTTCCTGTATGTACCTGACATCACTTCCTGTCTGTACCTGACATCACTTCCCATGTGTACCTGACATCACTTCCCATTTGTACCTGACATCACTTCCTGTCTATACCTGATATCACTTCCCATCTGTACCTGACATCACTTCCTGTCTGTACCTGACATCACTTCCCATCTGTACCTGGCATCACTTCCCATCTGTACCTGACTTCCTGTATGTACCTGACATCACTTCCTGTCTGTACCTGACATCACTTCCCATCTGTACCTGGCATCACTTCCCATCTGTACCTGACATCACTTCCCATCTGTACCTGGCATCACTTTCCGTATGTACCTTTCATCACTTCCCATTTGTACCTGACATCACTTCCCATCTGTACCTGACATCACTTCCCATGTGTACCTGACACCACTTCCTGCCTCTACCAGACATAATTTCCTGTCTGTACCCGACACCACTTCCCATCTGTACCCGACATTATTTCCCGTCTGTACCTGACATCACTTTCCATCTGTACCTGACATCACTTCCTGTCTGGGTAGAAGGGTGCTCACCACCTGGTGGAGCTCAGAGGAACTGCAGCTCCAAGAAATGTCTCATAGTTTGAACCTTGTTGTTGTTTCCAAGTGTTCTCCAATGTTCATGTCCATGTCTGGCAGGTTCCAGGACTCTTCAGAGTGGCAGTGAGGTGACGACTCCGGAACACTCTCTGGGTTCCATCACCAGGCACTGCAATTATACCCGACTGCTGGGAGCCGGCATCTCCTTTCCTACAGTGAAAGTATAATTCTGACATCAGCAGAGAGGTAGTGGGAGGGTGGGATCAGGTAAGTACCACCACTGACCACCTATGCTGGGCTGGGGGTACACTTTATTCTCACTGACACCAACAATGGGGCTTATTTTATCTCACTGACACCAACAATGAAGCTTATTTTATCTCACTGACACCAACAATGGGGCATTTTTTATCTCACTGACACCAACAATGGGGCTTATTTTATCTCACTGACACCAACAATGGGGCATTTTTTATCTCATTGACACCAACAATGGAGCTTATTTTATCTCACTGACACCAACAATGGGGCTTATTTTATCTCACTGACACCAACAATGGGACTTATTTTATCTCACTGACACCAACAATGGGGCTTATTTTTATCTCACTGACACCAACAATGGGGCTTATTTTATCTCACTGACACCAACAATGGGGCTTATTTTATCTCACTGACACCAACAATGGGGCTTATTTTATCTCACTGACACCAACAATGGGACTTATTTTATCTCACTGACACCAACAATGGATATCAAGGAAATCATGCCCACAGTGACTGGGTAACTGGAGATCCATGATTGGTGGAGAAGGAATGAGGGTGGAGCTTTCTCTGAATTCTCATCTGCTGACAATTGATGGACTGATCTGAATTCTGTGTGAAATATATCTGGTTGTTAATGATTGGCTGGAAATCAGGCGGTCACACCCCTAACCGATGACTCCTCATCTGTCGGCAGGTTTCCCCACTGACAGCTGAATGTCCACAAAAGAATTGTCAGCAATTACAAAGTGTGGAAAACCCCTCAGAATGTCTCTGAGAAGAAATGATATTTTATCTTCTCTCCAACTCAGACTATATTTGTCTTAGACGTAAGAGGCCCAAAATCCCGAGTCCCTGTCAGGTCTGAGCTCCAGCCGGACACAATCACCTTCTCCACTCACAGAGTTTGCTTTTGTAAATGAAGTGAGTACAGAATTGAGGAAAGCGAGGACACCCGGCAACAATGGGATTCTGTCCTATCTCCTGCACCCGGAGCAAATGAACAACATGTACCAGCCTTCCCAGCCCCATCAATGTACACTGTGGAGGCATCTTGTATGAAGACTCTGGATTCAACAAACCAGCAGCCTGGCCATTCAGGAACGTACCATTGTTCAGCTCTGGGGGGGAAACAAACATCTCTCATGGAAAGGAGCTCTGGGGAGTCAACAGACCAATCTCTCATCTATACATATGTTTCCATCTCTCCACATCACTCCATTCTTTTTCTGGACAAAACCATTATAAATATCAGCGACAGATTTACAAATCTAGGATTTTACAATGAGAACACAATGTCACAAGGGATCTATAAAAGATTTTATCCGGACACAAGATCCCATTGTAAGAAAGGAATTCTGAATATGAACAGCGACTGTTATGTGGGATCCCATTATATTCAGGGCGGGGAAATGTATCTTTTATATTTTACTGAAACCTTAGATAATAAATTACATTTATGTCCCAGAAATTAACTTTACTGTATTTTTAACTGAAATTGTACCTTTCATAAATCATTGCAGTAATATTGAGTAAAATAATAAAAATCATAAAACATCAGAACTACTAACAATTTATCCTCTAGTGTGTCTGCTGTTGTGAAGAAATATATATAATATTTGGGGGTTTTAAGTAATTTTAAGGTAGAAATTATTTTTAAAACATGTAAACAAAAGAATTAAAAATGTCTCCAGGACTCCATGGACCCCTTCATTCCACACAGTCTCCAGGAACCGGGAAACCACAGAGAAACCAAGTGTCCCCCGACTTCCTCTCCAGGCTGGGATGTCCCCCTGGTTGGGTGCCCCCTACAGTAGAAGAAGCAGACTGCACCTGCCTACATCTTCTTTATGGTTTGTCTGATCAGGATGGCGGTCATTTCTCCCTGAACACGGAGCCCCCTAAACACGAGGTAAACGTGGTGCAGCATTGAGCCCCGTCCAGCTGTAGTGTAGACTTTGACAGGCTGCAGGCAGCGGGGCTGGACGCTGTACCTGTGCCTACCAGGTGTATTATAATGCCAGCATTGCACCCACAGGGGCTGGACCCCCCCATGTACAAGGGGCCTAAGAGATACCATCAGCTGGTGTCCCATTCCATCAGACCCCTATAACTGGAAGAGGACATGTTTGGGGGGATGTGTTGTAGAAGAACCCAGACCACGGTATTGTGCGGTGAAATTATAATTCAACTTTATTAAATGTGACACTTTAACAACAGAAGAAAAGAGATAAATTGTTGATCTATTTATACCATTTATATAATCTATTCTAAAAAACTGATTAGCATATGACACACCCCTCATTAACACAAACCACGCCCACTTATGTATCCCTCTAAACATCCAAATCCCTGTAAATTCCCAGAAGACACTTTCATCTTTTATCCACAACAAGCTGATTGGGTACAAGAGAACCCCGAGCCCCTCCTGCTCATTCCCACACAACAAGACCATGTCACCATCTACAAGGTGAGAGGACCTGAAGGAGAACAAGACCAGGACCACCAGGACCATCGCCTGACTGAAGCCATGCTCACATTTCTTTCTAATGCTGCTTCTATGGTCTCCTCAGATACAGATTTGGCAGATGTACATTAGTGGAACCCTTTCACTCCGGCCAACGTAAGGTTTCCATCAGCAGCAGCACGGCCTTATAGCTACAGCACCCGGGGGTTGTCTACATTTGTTAGGCCAACTGTCAGCTTTCTGGTGGAAGTGATTCAGCCGCACTGAAGGTCCTCCCCCCACCATGTATTCCTGGCTCAGCTGTCCCTCCTGCAAGCCCAAGACAGACATGGTGGGTGTCAGTGGTGAGGGCAGAAGCAGATCATCCAACATCTGATCTCTGATCTCCCCTTCAGTGAATGAATGTGGGAGGTGGGAGATTATGTCATTTCTGGGTTCAGCGCTGTCATTCTCCAGTCACTATGGTTTGGGAAGGAGCTGATTAGGCATGATCTGTGCTTGACCATCTTTCTTGGGGTACAGAGGTGACATTAGGGGTCTAATAATGTTCTGATGTCTCTTTAAAAAGGACCTGTGACCAGAAATATGTATCACGGGGGCTATCAACCCCCTATATGACAGAAGCCATGTTAAGTGAAGAAAGAGATGAAAAAAAATTAAACCCTATAAAAATTTTAAAAAACACAAAACAAATCACACGACACATTTTACATATCATTGCACAAGTGAGAGTGAGAACAATCATTCTGAGGCCATCGTTCACGGATAACTATCTGAACTGATAACCTATAAAGGCTCTTAAAGCGTCACCTTTGAACAATTTTTGGTACTGAAGTTTGTCACCATTTCACAAGTACGCACAATTTGTAAAGTTTGATATGTTTGGTGTCTATATACTTGATTCCAAACCCATATTTTATATTTCACCAAACAAATTGGGTCATATATTGTGTTCTTTGTGCACTAACATTATCTTTTTATACAGAAACAAATTTGATAAACAGCTGTACTAATATTCTGTGACATGAAAAATGGCAACTACCGCCATTATATTCTCCAGAGTCTCTGCTTTCAGAAAATAAAAGAAATGTTTGGGGGTTTAACTAATCATATGGCCTAAAATGTGAATTTAACTAAAAACAAAAGCAAAATAAACTCTGGCAGTGAAAGAAAATACAGCAATATATAACATTTCAAAATCAAAACTATGATAGCAAATAATGGCTTAAGAAGCAAACCCACCATATTACTCAACCAGGTTCCAACTAAACCCACCCAAAACATTGGATCCCACCTCCTCCCACCCAGGTTCCTGTTGGAACTCCTTTACCTTGTGTAGATATCCCCTTCTGAGATCCTCATGATCTAATATAAATGTACAACTCTCTGACACCAGTTTGTAGACTCCACCTTGGTCTTCCAAGAGATAGTCAGCAGCCAAGCAGTTCTGTGACACCACCTTAGGTGGTGGAGCCACTTCTGCTGCCAGCTCTGCTATAACATCAATGGTGTCATTGGTTACCTGATCTGTGACTCCAGTACTCCGGTTCATCTTACTTATCTTAGATTCCCCATCCCGTCTATGAAGGGCTCACTGCATAAAGCAGCTCCAATCCAGAGAAAATGTTTCTTCTCACTGGAAGGCCAGGGGAGTATTGGGAGAAATTGAGGTTTCCCTTACAGATATGGGGGAGGGGCAACATAACCTCAAGTACAGCTATGGGTGGAATTGAAGGGAAGACATTTTAGGGTGCTCCTTCCACACAAGAAGTAAATGTTATCTGGAAGGACTAGGAATCCATTGGACCAATGGGGATTAAACATTCTGCAATTACATTGAGAAACCATGAAATGTTACTGGCCTGTGATTGGCTCTCCTATTGTTAGTGAAGTAAATGAGACTCCCCTTGTCGGTGCCATTAATGGAATTAAATGTTTCTTCCAAATCCAAAAAGGTGACCCCCTTGGGTAAGTACCCATCCTACTATTCCTGATATGAGTTTGTAGTCCCTGCTATACAGGAAACATGTGGCCGATCATTTACACCTTTTACAGCAGGACAGTAAATATCAGAACACAATTCAAACATCAGACCAACAGCAGGAAGTCTGCTAACTGAATGTGTAATGCAATCTGTCATTAGCATTCCCAGAGTTCCCTCTGCAACATAGTTGTATCAGTTGTTGGTCCTGTCTGTAGATCTGTTATTTCCCCACCTTCTGCAACAGGGTGACAACCCTGATCATTCTGCAGGAACATTACACAGCAGCGTTGTCACCCTGTACAGGGAAGTCTTAGATAGATTATAAGGAAGACACACAACAAGTAAAGTCCAACTCCAGCTGACGCTTCTACAGCAGTTACAGCAACAGGATTTCTATAAGGTTCAACCCCCCATATGAATGGAAGATGACAGTTGTAAGCACCCCCAGCAGTGTTATATGGTGTTTCCCAACCCCCCTAACTTTCATTTTTGCCAAATAGCTTGGCCTTCTACAGGAAGCAGAAAAAATCAGATCTACTGAGATGGTCAACAGGTAATAAAAATATTACAAGGGGAGACTTGGAAAAACATAAAACGTTTATGCTAATGACAGATTGCACCATTTATGTAATTATTGATTTTGCCCATTGTTACACTTTAGTGCCGATGTCTTAGCATTTCCAGGAATAATTAGTGCTCTTTGCTAACTTTGCCCCAAAAAGGGATCCGTTCATTCAGAGTCATTAAGGTGAACCCCAATAAGAGGAATTTCAGTCTCCCAGAAGAAGTGGTAGGAATATGACCGCACACTTAGCACTTTGTAAGTTCAGATCTCTTGCAGTTGTACCGTGTGAATAGTTTATGGAGATGAGCAATAGTGGACAAAACAAAAAAAGATAACAAGGACATCCAATCTTCACCTGATAGAATCCCTTTTGAGAAAACCAGATGAAACATAAGTGGTCAGCTGGGAGTAGGTGATACTGTTGAATATGTCCCCTAAAACAGCATTAACTCCGTGTTGGAAGGCCTACACCAGCTTAAGAAGTTACTCTCTAACCAGAGACCTCTATCTGGCTGGTATCGCAGCTACAGACCTGCCTGCAAAGCTGTCATCCATGAGAGGAGATGGAACATGGAAAGGAGGCATTGATCATGGGAGAGGAGGTGGAACATGTAATGGGAGGTGTGGACAAGGTGGGCTTAGCTGGAACCCTCAAGCCTAGCTTATGATGTATCAGTTCTCAAAAGAACCTGGAATGGACTCTCCTAATGAGGTTTCAGAGGCATGGCAAGAAGCCATTGGACCCCATCCTAGACTCTGGTACTGAGGCATTGTTGGTCATGTATTGGTTGGTCAGATTCTGGCAATGAAGAAAACACATGGGAACATAGCTCAGTTAGTGAATGATGAAAATGCATTACATGTTCAGTCAATACTCCATAAAAAAGGATAAAGATGAGAATGATGAAGAATACAGTTCAGTCATTGCTGCTTGTCTGAAGAAATGTCCAAAGGTAAAATATTCACAGGCCTTCTAGGTGTGTTCCTGATGGACATAAGCACTAAACCCAATGAATCCAATCATTAGAGTCCTGTTTGTTCAAAGTTTTTTTTTTTTAAGTAGCATCATGTCTTCCCTAGTTTGTGGGAAGACATTGGGCCTGTGAGCCTAATGGGACAGCTGTGACTTCTTTAATATTGCCCCTTCTTCTGGAGTTTCCTCTATGTAGCTCAAGCTTGTGAATCCTCTGGTGATAGATTAGCCCGGCCTTACCTGTAAAAGCTTTGTCACATTCAGAACACTGATGTGGTTTCTCTCCAGTGTGAATCCTCTGGTGTATGATAAGATCTGACTTATGTGCAAAAGCTTTGTCACATTCAGAACATTGATGTGGTTTCTCTCCAGTGTGAACCCTCTGGTGTGTGATAAGATATGACTTATGTGCAAAAGCTTTGTCACATTCAGAACACTGATATGACTTCTCTCCAGTGTGAATCCTCTGGTGTGTGATAAGATATGACTTCTGTGTAAAAGCTTTGCCACATTCAGAACACTGATATGACTTCTCTCCAGTGTGAACCCTCTGGTGTATGATAAGATATGACTTATGTGCAAAAGCTTTGTCACACTCAGAACACTGATATGGCTTCTCTCCAGTGTGAATCCTCTGGTGTGTGGTAAGATTTGACTTCTGTGTAAAAGCTTTGTCACATTCAGAACACTGATATGACTTCTCTCCAGTGTGAATCCTCTGGTGTGTGATAAGATATGACTTCTGTGTAAAAGCTTTGCCACATTCAGAACACTGATATGACTTCTCTCCAGTGTGAACCCTCTGGTGTATGATAAGCTTTTTCTTGGTTAAAAAAGCTTTGTCACATTCAGAACACTGATATGGCTTCTCTCCAGTGTGAATCCTCTGGTGTGTGATAAGACTTGACTTATGTGCAAAAGCTTTGTCACATTCAGAACACTGATATGACTTCTCTCCAGTGTGAATCCTCTGGTGTGTGATAAGACTTGACTTATGTGCAAAAGCTTTGTCACATTCAGAACACTGATATGACTTCTCTCCAGTGTGAACCCTCTGGTGTATGATAAGCTTTTTCTTGGTTAAAAAAGCTTTGTCACATTCAGAACACTGATATGGCTTCTCTCCAGTGTGAATCCTCTGGTGTGTGTTAAGACTTGACTTATGTGCAAAAGCTTTGTCACATTCAGAACATTGATATGACTTCTCTCCAGTGTGAACCTTCTGGTGTCTGATAAGATATGACTTCCACGTAAAAGCTTTGTCACATTCAGAACACTGATATGGCTTCTCTCCAGAGTGAACCTTCTTGTGTGCGATATGTTTTGCCTCCATTGTAAAATCTTTGTCACGTTTCAAACAAGAAATAGCTTGAAATGACTCCTCTTATGTATACATGGGTTGGACTTTACTGTAAAGCAATTGTCACTTCCAGAACACTGAAATGATTTTTCTCTTGTTATCCTCTGAGGTTGGATCAGTGTTGAAGAGGACCCAAAGCACTTATGACATTTAGAACACGGATATGACTTGTGTCCTGTGTGACTCCTCCAGTGAACTGCGATACAAACTTTCAGTCAATTACAACACCCAGACGTTTGGTTTCCCATGTGACTGAGTTGTATTCACGAAGACCAGCATGACCAAAAACGTGGCTCATCAATCCACCTGTACAAAAAAAATAAAAATCAGAATTCTATATAAAAGGGCTAAAGTTGGTTTTTATTTTTAATGATCATTAATAAATATATCTTATATATCATCGCAGGCTGTGTCAGCATTATGGTTGTCCTCAAAGGGCCAGTTGTAATTGTAAGACTAGATGTCCAGAGCATCTCACCCCCCCCCCCCATTACATCAGATGCCAAGAACCCCACACCCACCCTAACATCACCGTGCACCTCCTTTGGGGGCAGAGCTGGAAAGCAGAAAGTGCAGGGTCTGGAGGAGGACCAGAGGAGGAGTGGAGTCAATTACCAGAGTCTGCTGAATGCTGAGACCAAGGGAGGCGGAGATGAGGGGATGCACTGAGAAGTACAGGATTTGGAAGAGGAGTTATTTTCTCCTCTCTGCTGCCGACTGCTGAGACATGGTGGAGGAGGAGACAAGGGGGTACCTGCAGGAGAGATGCAAGGGCTACATGGAATAACCTAGAGGGCAGGATCTGGATACAGGTGTTTGACACCTGTGTTATATATATAGAAAGCATATGTACATCATCATTTGTATATATATATATATATAATATTTTTTTTTAAATTAAACTAAATTGTATTGTTTAAGTTTTTAAGTGCACACAGTATATCCAACATCCAGCCCAGACAATGGAGTCATACATTCTAATGTATAAGCAGTTGTGGCAATGTTACAGATCATACAGAACAATAACTTGCTTTGTCTCTGGTGTCACTTTTACTTTCTATAAACAAATGAAAAGAGAAAAAAGAAGCAACGTAGAACAATTCACCTGTACATGGCAAGTAACTCTCTCCAGTACAGACATAGATAGCTGACTCCGTTCAAGTAGGCCTGTGTCTACAGGATCATACACCAAGTATCGGCCTCCAATGTAGTTACCATTTAGTAGGGTACAGTTGGCCGGGTCCATTTTTAGGGGCCTAAAAAAGGTAAACCTATAAAAACCTATGACAAATGAAGTATGGGGAGTGAGTACCGGAGTATCCAGCCAGTTCTGCCAGACAGCCATAAGTCTCCTAGGAGAAGTTAGGTTTTCATGTATTATTATGGGGTTCACCTGCTCAATCCATGCCTGGTGGGAGTATGAGTTGATAACCAGAATGCTTGGATTCGATTTGCAGGTACGTTCAGAAAGTGCATCTAAAAATCCAAAAATTACAAGCTTAATCTCAGCTAGGGAGAGACTTTGTTCAATTAAAAGAAAAATGTCAAAGACAAGTGAGAAAATGTAAATAAGCAGCTTAGAGAAGAGCTAAAAACACAAACACCCCCCCAGATCTATCCTAGAAATTCGATCTAAAATTTAATAATTACAACAAGAAAACCCTCAACTGAGGGAAGAGATAATGACACCAAAGATACAAATGGAGCTCAACAATCAGGAAAGAGAATCAAAGAGGATGATTTATACAAAGTACCCATCAAGGAACAACAGACCGGTGAGACCAATCAGCTTCCGAAATGTAACAAGACAAAGACCAGCAATAGCCAAGACAACTCTACTAATCCTGAGACCACAAATAGTGATGGCCGAACACCCCCCTGTTCAGGTCGCGGTCAAACATCCGAACCTACAGAATGTTCTACAGTGAATGTCAAACATGAAGGACTGAGAGGTGTCTTACCACATCTGAGTATGAAGATCCCGCTCAGTTACTAATATCCGGCATGAGTTATATGATGAAGTCACGCGGTATTTTAGTAGTGAGACATTCATTCATGTTCCTGGTGTCAGTGGGGTTTCCTGCCGACAGCTGAATGTCAAAAGAATTGTCAGCATTGCCCAACAATTAAAAAAAAAAAAACTTGTTGTCCCCCTCTCATCCACACCAAGCACTTTGAGACTGGTATGAATTTTGAGAGGAACCCTCTATGCCAATCATTTTTTTAAAAATGGTATGGGGGTCCCCCAAAAATCCATATCAGGAGGCGAGCACCCCCTCTCCTGAACCATACCAGGCCACATGCCCTCAACATGGGGGGGTGCTTGTCCACATATTGATGGGGACAAGGGCCTCTTTCCCACAACCGTAGCCTGAGGTTGTGGGGGTCTGCAGCCTGGGGGCTTATTGGAATATGGAAACCCCCTTTAACAAGGGGGCCTCAAGATCCCACCCCCCCACCTATGTGAATGAGTAGGCTGTATATGATACTGCTACCCATTCACAAAAAAAGTGTAGTGTAAAAAATGATAGGAGACAGTCTTTGACAAGTCCTTTATTAAAAATAAACATTTTAAAAAATGTCCCCCAAAGTAGATCCAACATCAATCACGATGCCACCACCACCGCTACCCAAAAAAGGGGGGAAAAAGCTCCGCTTGCGATGCTGGCTCCTGGCTGACAGCTGTGCCCATGACAACAGTTTTTATATACCCCGCCCCCTTGTGACATCACCACACACTGTGATTGGTCAAAGTATTACACCTGACTTGTGGTTAGGTGCATTGCTTTGTCCAATCACAATGCACTGTCAGGGTAAACAGCCCACTGAATGCCCGTACCGTTTCTGTTTGCCGAACACACGAACGGCCATGTTCAAATCAAACTTAGGTTCAAGTCGAACATGAAGCTCATCCCTACAAACAAACAATCATCAAACCACAAGAACAGGCAACAAATTCCGGATACTTTTTGTTAATAATAGACTCCAATGGGAAATATCTAAACACCAAACGGCTCTTCCCAGGAACAAGAGACAACAAAATTCAAGTTCAACAACTGAACAAGCGATAGGAGTCATCAATGATCCGTATTTCACCAACCCCAAACATATCATCATACACACCGACCCAAACATATCATCATACACACCGACCCAAACATATCATCATACACACCGACCCAAACATATCATCATACACACCGACCCAAACATATCATCATACACACCGACCCAAACATATCATCATACACACCGACCCAAACGTATCATCATACACACCGACCCAAACGTATCATCATACACACCGACCCAAACGTATCATCATACACACCGACCCAAACATATCATCATACACACCGACCCAAACGTATCATCATACACACCGACCCAAACATATCATCATACACACCAACCCCAAACGTATCATCATACACACCGACCCAAACGTATCATCATACACACCGACCCAAACGTATCATCACACACACCGACCCAAACATATCATCACACACACCGACCCAAACGTATCATCATACACACCGACCCAAACGTATCATCATACACACCGACCCAAACGTATCATCATACACACCGACCCAAACGTATCATCATACACACCGACCCAAACGTATCATCATACACACCGACCCAAACGTATCATCATACACACCGACCCAAACGTATCATCATACACACCGACCCAAACGTATCATCATACACACCGACCCAAACATATCATCATACACACAGACCCAAACATATCATCATACACACCGACCCAAACATATCATCATACACACCGACCCAAACATATCATCATACACACCGACCCAAACGTATCATCATACACACCGACCCAAACGTATCATCATACACACCGACCCAAACATATCATCATACACACCGACCCAAACGTATCATCATACACACCGACCCAAACATATCATCATACACACCGACCCAAACGTATCATCATACACACCGACCCAAACGTATCATCATACACACCGACCCCAAACATATCATCATACACACCGACCCAAACATATCATCATACACACCGACCCAAACATATCATCATACACACCGACCCAAACATATCATCATACACACAGACCCAAACATATCATCATACACACCGACCCAAACGTATCATCATACACACCGACCCAAACGTATCATCATACACACCGACCCAAACATATCATCATACACACCGACCCAAACGTATCATCATACACACCGACCCAAACGTATCATCATACACACCGACCCAAACGTATCATCATACACACCGACCCAAACATATCATCATACACACCGACCCAAACGTATCATCATACACACCGACCCAAACATATCATCATACACACCGACCCAAACATCCTCCAGGGACAAAAGGAAGCCTCTGAGAATAAACTATTACAACTAACAGAGACCGCACAACAAAAATGTCCTCACTCCAACATCATACTGTCCTCCCTAATTATTAGTATTATACAGAATTTATAAAGCGCCAACAGTTCGCTCAGCGCTGTACATTACAAAGGGGGACAGAACAAGCAACAAACAAAACAGTAACAATACAACACAATATAATGTGATACATGAGGGAGCCCTGCTCCTTGGAGCTTACAATCTAGGAGGGAGGGGAAAGTGGTACAGGAGATACTGTAGCTGTGGGGGATGGAATGGTAGGAAGAGTGGAGGAGGTAGGAAGATTAGCAGGGGGTGGGGTAGGCTTCCCTGAAGAGATGGGTTTTCAGGGCATGCCAAAAGGAGAGGAGGGTAGGTGATAGTCTGATGGGTTGGGGAAGGGAGTTCCAGAGGATGGGTGACACCCTGGAGAAATCCTGGAGGTGGGCATGGGAGGAGGAGACCAGGAAACTAGAGAGAAGGAGGTCTTGAGAGCAGCAGAGAGTGCGTGAAGGGTGATACTTGGATATTAGGTGTATGTATGATGTAGTTTGGGGTGGTATTATGGACAGCTTTGTACGTCAGTGTTAGGATTTTGAATTTGATCCATTGCGCAATCGGAAGCCAGTGGAGGGATTGGCAGAGGGGGGTGGCGGAAACGGAGAGGTTGGTAAGGTGAATGAGTCTGGCTGCCAAATTCAGGATAGACTGAAAGGGGGATAGCCTGTGGCGAGGCAGGCCAGTGAGGAGGGAGTTGCAGTAGTCGAGTTTTGATATGATGAGGGAGTGGATGAGCTGTTTAGTGGTTTCAGGGGTTGGAAACGTGCATATTTTGGCGATGTTGCGGAAGTGGAGTCGGCACGACTTTGTTAATGATTGGACATGGGGCTGAAAGGAAAGGTTGGAGTCCAGAATGACACCAAGTACTCTGGTCTGCGGGGCGGGTCTGATAGTGGAATTTTTGGATGTGATGGAGAAGTCAGTAGGGGGTGGTGTGTGGGTTGGGGGAAGACAAGGAGCTCGGTTTTGGAGAGGTTCAATTTAAGGAAATAGAGTGACATCCAGTCTGATACGTCGTTCAGTAGGTTGGTGATTTGGATAGAGACTGAGGGGGTAGAGAGATTTGTGTGTCATCGGCATAGAGGTGGTAGTTGAAGCTGTGAGAGTGTATGAGTTGGCCCAGGGAGGAGGTATAGATGGAGAAGAGAAGGGGCCCAAGGACAGAGCCTTGGGGGACCCCAACAGAGAGGGGGAGTGAGGGGGAGGTGGTAGCATTATAGGTAACGCTGAAAGAGCATTGTGATAGGTAGGATGAGAGCCAGGAGAGAGCAGAATCTCTGAGGCCGAGGGAGTGTAGTTTTTTGAGGAGGAGGGGGTGGTCAACTGTGTCGAAGGCTGCGGAGAGGTCCAGGAGTAGGAGTACAGAATAGTGGCCATTGGATTTGGCTGTTAGGAGGTCGTTGGAGAGTTTGAATAGGGCAGTTTTGGTGGAGTGTATGGGGCAGAAGCTGGACTGTAGGGGATCAAGGAGGTTGTTGTCGTTGAGGTGAGAGCTTAGGCAAGTGTAGACAAAGCGCTCGAGGAGTTTGGATGTGAGTGGAAGCAGGGAGATGAGTCTGAGGTTGTTCAGGTCATTGGGATCCAGAGAGGGTTTTTTAAGTATGGGGGTGATGTGTGCATGCTTCAGAGGGGAGAGGAATGTGCCGGAAGAGAGGGAGAGATTAAAGATGTGGGTGAGGGAGTGTAGTATGGAGGAGGAGGGAGGTTGTAGGAGTTGTGAGGGGATAGGGTCAAGGGGGCAGGTGGTGAGGTGGGCATCAGTGAAGACTTTGGAGACCTCCTCGATGGTAGTAAGGTCGAAGGTTTGGAGGGAGTGTGAGCTGCGGCAATGTCCTTGTGAATAGTGTCAATCTTGTTTTTGAAGTAATTGCACTAATCTCAAGGGCGGTGAGTGAGGTGCTGGGTGGAGGTGGGGGCAGAGAGAGTAGGAAGTTAAATGTGGAGAAGAGTCGGCGAGGATGGGAGGAGAGGGCCTTGATGAGGGTCAGGAAGTAGGCTTGTTTGGCGGAGTGGAGGGAGGAGGTGTAGGTGTGGAAGGCAGATTTATAGCGGGAGAAGGCTTGTTGGGATCTGGTTTTGTGCCATAGTCACTCCAGGGCATGACTGCATCATTTGAGAGATTTAGTGTGATCATTCTGCCAGGGCTGGAGCGGTCGGGGTCTGATGTTTTGTGTGGTTAAAGGCACTAGTAAGTCAAGGGCTGTTGATAGCGTGTTGTTATAGGCAGTCATAGCCAAGTCGGGGCAGGACAGGGGGAGGATGCTGTCGTGGAGTTGATCAGCTGCAGAGTGGAGGGGGGCAGGGTTAAGGTTGCAGAGGTTGCAACTGGTGGTGGTAAGACATTTGGAGGGGTAGGCACTGGAGGACGAGGAGATAGAGAAGGTAATCAGGTTGTGGTCAGAGAGAGGGAAGGGGGAGTTTGTGAGGTTGTGGGGAGCACAGCGGTTGGAGAAGACAAGGTCCAGGATATTTCCGTCAGAGTGGGTGGTGGATTGTACACACTGTGCAAGTGCAAAGGAGGAGGTTAAGTGGAAGAGATGGGATGTGGACGGGTTGTCAACGTTGACAGGGATGTTGAAATCCCCAAGGATGATGGTGGGTAGCTCGGAGGAGAGGAAGAATGGTAACAAGGAGGAAAAGTCATCCAGGAAGCAGGATAGAGGTTCAGGAGGCCGGTGGATAACAGCAACCTTCAGGGGGGTAGGAGAGAATAGTTGGATGCAGTGGGCCTGGAAGGAGGAGAAGGATAGAGAGGGGGGGTTTGGGAGGACTCGGAAGGTGCTCTGTGGTGACAGGAGCAGACCAACCCCACCACCTTTATGACAGTTGGGCCTGGGTGAGTGGGTCCAGGTGAGACCTCCATAGCAGAGCGCAGCAGGGGAGGTAGAGTCAGTGGCCTGGACCCAGGTTTCCGTGATCGCTGGGAGGTTGAGGGAGTGGGAAATAAAGAGGTCATGGATGGTGGTGAGCTTGTTGCACACCGATCGGGCGTTCAGGAGTGCGCATGAAAATGGGGGGGGGTGGTTTTAGGAAGCAGGGGGACAGATACTAAGTTGCGATGGTTGCGGCAGGACGTGGAAGTGGGAGGGTGCTGTGTGGGTGAGCGAGGTGGTGGAGGGCCAGAGTTCGGGGAGATGTTCCCGGAGGTTTGGAGGAGAAGGGTGAGAAAGGTGGCATCGGAGCGGGATGTACAGGAGTGAGCAAATCTGCCAGTGGAGGTGTTCGGGTCTGTGGGAGGGTGGAGTGTTAGGAGGAGGTGGTGGGTGCCGTAGAGGGGCGAAGGAAGCAGTGAGGACACAATATACAATTGTCTGGGAGGAGCAGAGTGATATAGAGAATAGATTTTGGGAACGGAGGAGAGGAATATGAGAAGGAGTGGAAGAGGCATTTAAGGGTGGCAGATAGGAGTGGTGGGAGGCTTGGCTGTCGATAGTCCAGTGTGCAGTGGCGTATCTTGTTGCTGTGGCTTCTAGTAGCTGGGTAGTAGGGGAGTAAGGAGGGGGAATGGGTGAGGGTGGATGGTTTCCAGGGGCGCTTGATTGTAGACAGTCTGGTGAGCAGTGGGGTCTCTTGTTGTGGTGTCTTACATCAAGGGTTCGTGTCTTTAGGTCGAGCAGAGATGGGGGTTGGTGTGAGTAGTCCCTGGGTGGACGGATCTGGATCATTGTGCGGCTGTTACTTGTCCTTTGGGTTGAGCTGGGTTGGGGTCGGTGTGAGTGCTGTCAGGGTGATCAGGTCAGGAGTGATGTGTGGCTGCAACTTGCGTGTGCTCCTGCGGAGACATGCTTGGCAGGGTTCAGGGTCCAGGTGGAAGTCCCAGGGTGCTGGTGCTGGTGTGTGGGTTGACTGTGGTTTCCTTGGAGCCTTGTGTGCTCCTGTGGCCCTCTAGGTTCTAGTGGTATCCCCTGGGTTTGTGGTGGCAGCTTTGTTGGGGGTGATGGCAGCTTCCCCTCATTGTGGAGAAAAACGGCGGTGTGGCAGCATCCCGGAGGTGATGGCAGTTTTGCCTTCTCTCAATTGTGCTTGTGGGCGCTGTGTGCCAGCGTTAGTGGGTGCCGTAGGGTCCGGCGTCTGTGGGAGCGGCAGGGTCTGGCACCTTTAGGTGTTGTAGGGCCCGGCATGTGCTGTAGGCCGCATGGCAGGCTCACATGATGGGCCATGGGGTTGTGCGGTGGTGGGGCACGGGGGCGACTTTGTAGCACATGGTGGGGAGCAGGGGTGCTGAGTTGGTGGTGGTGGCTTACCCTGTCCATTTTGGTGGTGGTGGATTTCCCTCACAGGGTGGGGGTGGTGGAAGTGTCTTTAACCCCTCTGGCTGGAGAGGAGGCGTCCTGGTTCTCAGTGGCCCGTTTTGGTGGTGGTGGCCGTGCGGGTGGTGGTGCTGCCATGCAGGCTCCCTGTAGGTGTCATGGGGGGTGCGCCTTGGTGGGCCACAGCAGGCCATGCGAGGCTGGGTGCTGGAGTGCTGCACTAGTCCTGGGCAGTTATAGGGTCCTGGTGGCAGAGGTAGGGCTGGGGGGCACCAATGCTTGCCCCCTGCCTGCTGCTACCCGGCGGTAGCTTATATGCAGGCTGCTTGTGTGCAGCTAATCAGGTTGTGGGTGGTTTGTCTGGAGGGCCGGTGGATTCGGGAGGCCGGGCCAGGGCTGCAGGGACAGGCACCGTGGAGGCTTGGGCGGCGGCTTCACTTCTTAGAGGGCGGTGGCTTCCCCTCTCCTGGTGTGTCTAGGGCCCGAGGAGCTTGGATGTGGCCAGCGGTGACGGCGGCGGCAAAGAACCGGGCCGTGTGGTGATGAGACCAGCATGGCGGCAGCGGCAGAGATTCGGGCCACGTGGTGATGGGACCAGCGTGGCAGAGGTGGCGGATAGGGCACAGTGGTGGATCACGTGGCACCACTCCCTCTCCAGGTACAGGGGGGGTCAAGGAGGGTCGGGGTGGCCGCTGTTAAGTCAGTTTAGCTGGTGGGAGTTAGATGGAGTTTGGGGGCGACCGGAGCTCTGGGTCATGCGGCTGCTCTGACCGCCATATTGGCCTCATCAGATTTAAGGATGGACATTCCAAGGATGAACATAATAAACAATATAAAACTCAGCGAATCAACACAGAGCTGGCAGATAAAACCAGGTCAGAGCCTACCATTCACCTGACACAACATCATTCCATCATGACCCAACACCTCTATGACTACAAACACCTCAACTAACAAGGGGGCAGTCAACTAACAAGAGAACTCAAAGACATTGTACTGAATGGAACTCACAACCCGGGATCTGGCACAAACCATCTCAGATGGACACAATGGGGCTGATTTACTAAAACTGGAGTGTGCAAAATCTGGGGCAGCTGTGCATGGGAGCCAATCAGGTTCTGACTTCAGCTTGTTCAATGAAGCTTTGACAAAAAACCTGGAAGCTGATTGGTTCCTATGCAGAGCTGCACCAGACTTTGCACTCTCCAGTGTCTCATTGTCATCACATGCTGTGTCCATAATGACCACCCATCCCCCCTTATCAGCTGGCTTCAGTGTTATATCTCCCCTTGCTGCTAATGATGGCAATGCACCTTTCTCCTCAATGGTCCCATTATTAGGATATGACCCCAGAGTTCCTGATTATAGACTGTCATACGTCACCATCTTTATCATCCAAATGAAGAAACATTTCTGCTGCTGCATATGTAGTGGGTGGTGGAAACTTCCATTTTATCTGTAAACCTCAGACAGACCTACTCAGTGGTGTGACTACAGATGATCCCTCAATATCGCCTCTCCAAGAATAATGTACCTTCAATCTAATATTCCTGAAACATCTATACAAGTCCTGTGCCAACAAAAACTTCTTCATGATACCTTTAGGGCTAAAGCCCAAACCTTTCCCCAGAAGGTCCATCTTACCCGATGTCAGTCCAGCTGAGGAGAAGGTGACAATTCCATCTATTTCTGTTGATGATGAATCATCTGTTGGGATGGTTGGATGAGTGGGAGATCCCTTGTTGCAGCGTTGATGTTTCCTACCTCCCCTGTGGCCGGATCTCTGCTGTTTCCTTGATTCCGATGTACAATACGAGGTGGGTGTTGTCCCTCTATAGATCCTAATAAAGTGCCTCCAGCATAGGAGGGAAGTGATGGCTCAGAGGCTGTAGAAGAAGCTCTAGTGAGCAGTCTAGATGGACGAGGTGAGTGTTGTGTAGGTGGTGCTCCAAGAGTACGCCTGATTAGTAGACGTTTAGATGTTGGACTCCTTCAGCTGCTCGGCTGACAATGCAGACTGCAGTGTAGACTCCACCTCTGTGATCTGTACAGCCAGAGCAGCTTCTTCCTTCTGGAGAAATGAAACTGGAGAACAATGGAGCTTTTGTTTAGGACTTGTGTAAACAGACCATTGAACTCCTCCCTGTAGGCAAACAGACCATTGTCCTCCTCCTTGTAGGCAAACAAAGTTGGGGTCAGTTTACCTCCTAGCCACCTTGGAATACACTGTGCTTTCTAATATTCAGCTAAAGTTATCTTTTTTACATAGACAAGACAGTTTTTTTTTTAGGAACTTCTCAGGAGGACTTTGATCTGGTGTCATTTACCCAAAAAAAACCCTTCCCCTCTTCCACTAAGAACACCCTCTCCCCCCACAGAGGACACCCTTCCTCCAGTAAAAACACCCTCTCCACTGAGAATACTCCCTTCCTCTCTTTTCCTCCTCTGATGACACCCCTCTCTCTCCTTTTCTGCACTGGGGACACCTTTCCCCCTCCCCTTCTGAGGACACTCTCTCCCTAGTGTTGTCACCCCTCCCCCACTCAAGACACTCTTTCCACTGAGATCATTCCCTCCAGATTAACACGTTGCCGCCCAACCTATAGCCAGATGGTGGCCAGGCGAATAACTCGTCCCTCCGGGTGGACACCATAAGGCGTCCTTCCCGGAGAGTGTATTGCGCATGCCTGCAAGGCCACGCTGTGGTGCGGTCTGTCACCAGCCGTGTACCTCGGACACGGCCGATAACAGATATGTGCTCCTTTGCCAGTACCATGTGACCTGCTGTGACCAATCACAGCAGGTCACATGATAGTTGTATGCAATGGATGGCTTCCTTTCACGCCATCCATTGTATACAAGTGTGTCTAGCTGTGAATGGTCACAGTGATCACATGCACAAGCTGGGCCAATCACAGCCCAGCTGTGTCATGTGATTAGCTGTGGCCAAATCACAGCTAAGCACAAAAAAACCCTGAATGAATCGATTTCATTCAGGTAAATGTTTGCTTATAGCAAAGTAATTCTTTGCTATAAGCAAATTGTGTAAAAAAAATATATATATAGATCACTTCCCCAAAGTAGTACAACGTTACTATGGTAATATTGTACTACTTTGGTCATAGTGAAATATGAAAAAAATCTAAAAAAAATAAAAAAAGTGTAATAAAAAATTAAAACTAATAAAAAAAATAAAAAAAGTATAATTTTTTTTGTTCATACTGTCACCAGTCAGTGTCCCTGATCACCGCTATGCCAGTTATATGATGACACTATACTGCACTGGTGACAGTATGTAAAAAAATAAATAGTGCAAATAATTTTTTTTATTTTTTTTCATTTTTTTAAAAAATATGACAAAAAATTACAACTTCAAAAAACTTGCCACGCCTCTTATGAAATACGTCGGACTGTCTACTTTGCAAAAAGAGGTAATTTGGGGGATATCTGTACTGTCCTGACATTTGGGGGATATCTGTACTGTCCTGACATTTGGGGGATATCTGTACTGTTCTGACATTTGGGGGATATCTATACTGTCCTGACATTTGGGGGATGTCTGTACTGTCCTGACATTTGGGGGATATCTGTACTGTCCTGACATTTGGGGGATATCTGTCCTCTCCTGACATTTGGGGGATATCTGTACCGTCCTGACATTTGGGGGATATCTGTACCATCCTGACATTTGGGGGATATCTGTACCATACTGACATTTGGGGGATATCTGTACCGTCCTGACATTTGGGGGATATCTGTACCGTACTGACATTTGGGGGATATCTGTCCTGTCCTGACATTTGGGGGATATCTATACCGTCCTGACATTTGGGGGGATATCTGTACTGTCCTGACATTTGGGGGGATATCTGTACTGTCCTGACATTTGGGGGATATCTGTACTGTTCTGACATTTGGGGGATATCTGTCCTGTCCTGACATTTGGGGGATATCTGTACTGTCCTGACATTTGGGGGGATATCTGTACCATCCTGACATTTGGGGGATATCTGTACCGTCCTGACATTTGGGGGATTTCTGTACCGTGCTGACATTTGGGGGATATCTGTACCGTCCTGACATTTGGGGGATATCTGTACCGTGCTGACATTTGGGGGATATCTGTACCGTCCTGACATTTGGGGGATATCTGTACCGTCCTGACATTTGGGGGATATTTGTACCGTCCTGACATTTGGGGGATATCTGTACCGTTCTGACATTTGGGGGATATCTGTACCGTTCTGACATTTGGGGGATATCTGTACCGTTCTGACATTTGGGGGATATCTGTACCGTTCTGACATTTGGGGGATATCTGTACCCTCCTGACATTTGGGGGATATCTGTACCGTTCTGACATTTGGGGGATATCTGTACCATCCTGACATTTGGGGGATATCTGTACCGTCCTGACATTTGGGGGATATCTGTCATGCACCGCCTGGCAGAGTCTCTAGCAACCCACAGCTCGGGGTTCTTCAGGGCGTGGGGTCTAAGTCCCAATCTGCTTAACGTTATGGAGTAGGTCTGGCGCTAGAATTATTGCTGTCACTACAGTGTGCACGGTGAATGTAACGTGTATCACAATCGATGTTCACGTGTAGGCGCCCTGATATGTAGGCACCCACCACCTCCTCCTATTACTCCACTCTCACACTGACACAAACAACTCCACTAGTAGTTTCTCCTGCACATCCCACTCCCATGCCACCTTTCTCACCCTTCTCCTCCTCCTAGCCGCGGGGGACATCTCCCCGAATCCTGGCCCTCCACCACCTCCCTCACCTGCACAACACCCTCCTGCCTCCACGTCCTACCGCAACCCCCGCAACTTAGTATCTGTCCCCCTGCTCCCTAAAATCTCCCCCCCCCTGTTTTCATGTGCACTCCTGAACGCCCGATCGGTGTGCAACAAGCTTGCCACCATCCACGACCTCTTTGTTTCCCACTCCCTCAACCTCCTAGCGATCACGAAAACCTGGATCCTGCCCACTGACTCTACCTCCCCTGCTGAACTCTCCTACGGAGTACAACAACGCGCTGTTAACAGCCCTTGACTCACTAGCGCCTTTAACCACACGCAACATCAGACCCCGACCACTCCAGCCCTGGCAGACTGATCACACCAAAACCCTCAAACGACACAGTCGTGCCCTGGAGCGACTATGGCGCAAAACCAAATCCCAACAAGCCTTCACCCGCTATAAATCTGCCTTCCGCACCTACACCACCTCCCTCCACGCAGCCAAACAAGCCTACTTCCTGACCCTCATCAAGACCCTCTCCTCCAATCCTCGCCGACTCTTCTCCACCTTCAACTCTCTACTCTCTCCACACCCAGCACCTCACTCACCGCCCTTGAGATTGCCAATCACTTCAAAAGCAAGATTGACACAATTCGCAAGGACATCGCCGCAACTCACACGCCCTCTCAACCTGTCCCCTCATCCCCCCTCCCCCTCGACATAACCCGCAGGGACTTCGTCACTGCTCAAACTCCCTCCAACCCCGTTCCCCCTCCCTCAGCCACCCCCTCATCACCCCTCTCCCACGGCCCCACCACTGCTCTGACCTCCACTTCCACCTCACCCTACATTCCTCATACTGAAGCTCCCCCAACACTCCACACCTTTGACCTTACCACCATCGAGGAAGTCTCCAAGATCCTCTCTGATGCCCGCCTCACCACCTGCCCCCTCGACCCTATCCCCTCACAACTCCTACGACCTCCCTCCCCCTCCATCCTACGCTCCGTCACCCACATCTTCAATCTCTCCCTCTCCTCAGGCACTTTCCCCTCCCCTCTGAAACATGCACACATCAACCCCATACTTAAAAAGCCCTCCCAGGACCCCAATGACCCGAACAACCTCAGACCCATCTCCCTGCTCCCCTTTACATCTAAACTCCTTGAGCGCCTCGTCTACACCCGCCTATGCTCTCACCTCAACCACAACAACCTCCTCGATTCCCTACAGTCTGGCTTCCGTCCCCTACACTCCACCGAAATCGCCTTACTCAAACTCTCCAACGACCTTCTAACCGCCAAAGCTAATGGCCACTATTCAGTGCTCCTACTCCTTGACCTCTCTGCGGCCTTCGACACAGTCGACCACCCCTTCCTCCTCAAAAAACTACACTTCCTTTGGCCCTAGAGATTCTGCTCTCTCCTGGCTCTCATCCTACCTGTCACAACACTCCTTCAGCATTTCCTATAATGCTACCACCTCCCCTTCACTCCCCCTCTCTGTTGGGGTCCCTCAAGGCTCTGTCCTCGGGCCCCTTCTCTTCTCCATCTACACCTCCTCCCTTGGCCAACTCATACACTCTCATGGCTTCAACTACCACCTCTATGCCACAAATCTATCTCTCAACCCCCCACCTCACCCCCTCGGTCTCCGCCCGAATCACACACCTGCTGAGCGACATATCAGATTGGATGTCGCTCCACTTCCTTAAACTGAACCTCTTGTATTCCCCCCAGCCCGGACCCCACCCCCCATTGACTTCTCCATCACATCCAACAACGCCACCATCAAACCCGCCCCGCAGGCCAGAGTACTTGGTGTCATTCTGGACTCCAACCTATACTTCCAGCCCCAAGTCCAATCTTTAACAAACTCATGCAGACTCCACCTCCGCAACATCGCCAAAATCCGCACGTTCCTAACCCCAGAAACCACTAAACAGCTCATCCACTCCCTCATCATATCACAACTCGACTACTGCAACTCCCTCCTCACTGGCCTGCCTCGCCGCTGGCTATCCCCGCTTCAGTCCATCCTGAATACGGCTGCCAGACTCATTCACCTTTCCAACATCTCCATTTCCGCCACCCCCCTCTGCCAATCCCTCCACTGGCTTCCGATTGGCAACAGATCAAATTCAGAATCCTAACACTGACGTATAAAGCTGTCCACCATACTGCCCCGAACTACATCACTGACCTAATATCCAAGTACCGCCCAGAATGCACACTCCGCTCCTCACAAGACCTCCTTCTCTCTAGTTCCCTGGTCTCCTCCTCCCATGCCCGCCTCCAGGACTTCTCCAGGGTGTCACCCATCCTCTGGAACTCCCTGCCCCAACCCATCAGATTATCACCTACTCTCCTCTCCTTTAGGCGCACCCTGAAAACCCACCTCTTCAGGGAAGCCTACCCTACCCCCTGCTAACTTGACCGACCTCCTCCACTCTTCCTACCACTCCATCCCCCACAGCTATCTCCTCCTGTACCACTATCCCCTCCCTCCTAGATTGTAAGGTCCAAAGAGCAGGGCCCTCGATCCCCTCATGTTTTGCATTGTATTGGTATTGTTCTGTCACATGTTCTGTCCCCCTTTGTAATGTACAGCGCTGAGCGAACTATTGGCGCTTTATAAATACTGTATAATAATAATAATATGTGCGTTTATGTTCGTACATGTGTATATGTGTGGCTCAAAATTGTTTGGTGGGTATGTTGTGTGTTTGGGTGTAACTTTATTTTTTACTTTAAAAAAAAAAAAAAAACTTTTTTTTCATTACATAGGGAACTCAAAGTCCCTTAATGTGATGATTTTTAGGTGACAGTTTCTCTTTATTGAGACATGCAGGGTTCTAAAATATCCCCAATGTCTCCTCTGGGATCCACTCAATGTATTGTGATGCCATACATTGCTGCTTGGCTATGCTAGAGAAGGTGACCCAAAAGTGACTTCACACACGTCGCCTTCCGGGCATTTCCAGCATTTCGGGGGAGGGGGGTTTGACATAAATCTTTGCATTTTGAGAATAGATATGAGCCCAAACACATTTAGAAAGGCAAATGACTGAGGCTTTCAAATGAACTTTTGAGCAATTTTTCCACCCATCTATGGCCACCTTTTTAGAAGTGATCCGAGCGGCTATACACTTTTGCAGAGCGTGGATGGGGGTCTTCCTCTGGCTGCTTCCTTCCACCATTACCGGGCTCTCCTGAGCGATCGGGGGGGGGGCCAGGGATCATCGCCATTCAGTGTGCTTAGGAGAGGCATGTTCATCCATACCCGCCTCCCCTCATATAGGAAACCAGAAATGGTGAGGATTGTGTCACTTCCGGTTTCAGTTTGTGGTTCACAAGCCATTGCTGGCTGATATCGCATCCGACAAACCAATCTCCATTTAATCAGATGCTTTGGAGGCCAGCGGAGAGATATGGTGTCTAATAGAGCCTAGAGATCTCCATGAAGAGGACCTGTCATGACCTATGATATCAAAAGGGATATTATTCATCTCTTGTGATAGCAATAAAGTTGATCAAAGAAAAAAATTTAAAGAGACAATGTATTTTTAAAAAATAAAATACTTAGTAAAATATTAAATTAATAAATATAAATTCAATTTTAACGAGAGCTTTGGGGTCTAATAGAGCCTAGAGATCTCCATAAAGAGGACCTGGCACGGCCCATGCTACACAAGGGATATTGTTCATCTCTTGTGATAGCAATAAAGTCGATAAAGAAAAAATGTAAAGGGACAATGTATTTAAAAAAAATAAAATACATAATAAAATATTAAATTAATAAATATAAATAAAATTTTAAATAAATTATAAAATAATACAAATTTAGAGCACCCTCCCCATGCTCGCGCACAAATGCGAACGCACATGTAAGTCTCACAAGCATACGGCAGCGGCAATCGCACCACACATGTGAGGTATCGGTGCAAACATCAGAGTGAGCGTAATCATTCTAGCACCAGATCTCCTGTGTCACTCCAAGCCGGTAACCTGGAAAGGCTGTTAAAGTGTTGCCTGTGGAGGACTTGTAGATACTGTAGTTTGTCTCCATTCCACAGACATGTGCAATTGTAAAAAGTGACATGTTGGGTATCTATTTACTCAGCATAACATCATCTTTTATAGTTTACCACAAAAATTGGGCATTCTATTATGTCTGTGTGCACTAAAATTCATTAAAGTGTGCTTTTTTCCCAAAAAAACTGTGTTTTAAAAATGTCAGCGCAAATATAGTTCACCTTACAAAAATTGCAACACCCAATATTTTAATCTCCAGCGTCTCCACTTTCAAAAACTGTCTAATATTTAGGGGTTCTGAGTAATGTTCTAGCAAAAAAAAGCTACTTTTTACTGGTATGTGTAAGTGTGAGAATTGGCCTGGGGGGAGGGTGATCAAAGAGAACCAATCTTGGCTGAGCTTCCACTGTTTTGTTTATCTTTTTGGGATCATTGATTTTTTTTCCAGTTGTCTTTCAGCTGTTTTATGAGCTTTGCATTTCCTTTGTGCTCACAAATTCTCAGCCTTGCTCTGTGGAGGAACCTCCCTCACTTGAACAATTGGTTCTGGAGATAAGGAGCTTTGTTGATTTCTCTGTCTTCTATCAGCGATGGCGTCCTCCGATATGAGAGCTCTGCTGGATTGTTCCATCTTCCTGAACATTTATTCGGATCCTGTCATCTTGAAATGTGGACACAGCTTCTGCCGGGTCTGCATCGATCATGTGTTGGATACACAGAAGGAGTCCGGAGGATATTCAGCAGGGGAGAGTTCCAGGAGAGACCTTCACCGTACACAATTATAACTCTGAGTAACATCTCTCAGCATTTCCTGTCTCCACCACAAGATCAAGAGAAGACCGGTGTCTCCTGTACTTACTGTGTCCACACCTCTGTACCTGCTGTGAAGTCCTGCCTGCATTGTGAGGCTTCTCTATGTGACATCCATCTGAGAGTCCACCACAAGTCACCAGAACACGTCTTGTGTGACCCCACCACCACCCCAGAGACCAGGAAATGCTCCGTCCATAAGAAGACCCTGGAGTATTACTGCATTGAGGACTCTACTTGCTTCTGTGCCTCCTGCTTTATAATTGGAGAACATCAGGGACACCAGGTGGAGACACTGCAGGAAGTCTTTTTAAAGAAGAGGAACATGACAATCTATCTTCACAAACTGATTAATAAAAGAGAGAAAACAGAAAAAGAGTCCAGAGTCTGCAGGAACTCAGGGGAAAGTACAAGACAAAGCAGATGGTGAAACAGGGAGAGTCACTGTCCTGTTCAGAGATCTCAGGAGACGTCAGGAAGACCTGAAGAAGAAAGTCCTGCGTGAGATCTCCAGGCAGGCAGAGCGGATCTTAAGCCCCATCGATGATCTGATCCAGTGCTTGGAATTCAAGATGGAGGAGCTGTCCAGGAAGATGCAACCCAAGATGGATCCATTGACTGTTCTACAGCAATCAGACACAGGTGACTGGTGTGATACTGAGGATGGAGATGAGGAGGACACAGAGAGACATGATGGAAGGGATCTGGATGTGGGGGTGATTTTCCATATGATCAGCACAGGTTTATCAGATCTAATCACTGGTGTCATTGGGGGGGTCTATATTCAGAAAGCTGTAGACATTTTATTGGATGAGGACACAGCTCATATTAATATATGCATCTCTTCTGACAAGACGACTGCAACCCAGTTGAGAGAATACCGGCATCGCTCATATACCGAGGAGAGATTTATGGATTTTTATCAAGTTTTAGGCAGCCGAAGCTTCTTCTCAGGGAGACATTACTGGGAAGTAGATGTCCATAGATCCAATAACTGGAGAATCGGGATGTGCTACAACAGTATAGACAGGGCCGGCTTTACTCCTTGATTGGATATAATGATGTGTCCTGGACTTTGGTCAGGAGGGGTAAAAGGTATAAAGTGGTGCATGACGATAATGAGACCGAGCTCTGTTATAGTGTTTTGGTAAACGATTCCGGGTATATCTGGATCATGAGGCCGGGCAAATCTACTTCTATGTGTGTGACCCCATCCGTCATCTCCACACCTTCACCGCCACCTTCACCGAGCCCCTCTATGCTGCGTTGGGTGTTTGGCATTCATCTATATCATTGGCTTGAAGGGAGATGGGAAAAATCTAGTCTAGACAAATCTTCCAATGGGGACGCTTGTTCTGGTGGTTCCCAAGGAACTTCCTTAATTTGGAAGAACTTTCTCTCACTTCCTGTTTGGCTGACACAAGAAGTAAAGGGAAATCTGCACAATGGTGCACAGATGTAGAAAAAAATCTGACAGTGTTTTTTTTGTTGAATTCAATAAAAAACTAAGAAAAATGAACAAATAGGAACACATTTTATTAAAAATAAAGAGTACAGTGTTAAAGTTTATACCTTTGACTGTATTTTGCAAGATGACTTTTCTGCATAGGGGATGTTACCCATTTCTAATCTGTGTACTCTGGAAATATTGAACTGCTCTGTGAGTGTGGAATTGTCTCTATAAATAAAGAATTTGAAAAAAAAATAGAGAGTACATACAAATTCATTTTTTGTTGCATTTAATAAAAAAAAGAAAAATGAATAAATAGGAACAATTTTTAATGGTATTTTCACTCTTTTTTTGTTGTTGCATTTAATAAAAATATTTGCACAGCGGCTAAATGGTTAGCACTTCTGCCTGGCAGCACAAGGATGATTGGTTCAAATCCCAACCACAGCATCACCTGCCTGGAGTTTGCATGTTCTCCCTGTGCCTGCATGGGTTTCCTCTGGGACTCCGGTTTCCTCCCACACTCCAAAGACAAGCTGGCAAGTTAATTGAATCCTGTCTAAAATTGGCCCTAATATATGAATGTAAGTTAAGGACTTTAGATTGTATGTCCCTTGAGGGGTGGGGACTGATGTGAATGTACAATATATATGTAAAGAGCTGCGTAAATTGATGACGCTATATAAGTAATGGAAATAAATAATAAAAAAGGAAAAATGAATAAACAGGAACAAATTTTATAAGAAATAAAAAGAGTACATGCAAAAGTAACAATTTTACTTTGTACTGTGTGTACATATATGTATGTTTACGTATATATATATATATACATACATACACACACACATTCCTGAATATCCATGCATAGACTGGTGACAAGTCCATTTACATATTAAAAGGGAATTCCTGAAGAGTGATAGACTATGGGGACTATTCTGGTGCTAATTCTATTTAAAAGGCAAACTGTATCTGTGTGACTGTAATGAGAGAAATGGTAATGGGTCCAATGGACAATAGTATACTGTCCTGTCCAGGGTGACCAGGGTGGTAAACAATTGACCATTTCAGCAATTAACATTTTCATGATAAGATGTTTGGTAAAAAAATCAGAAATCCCTCCAGCAGGTATTAATCTGTATATGAAGGGAAGATTAACAGCTAAAGACTTTATACCCACATGGAAGGAAGATATATTTAAATATATTCTAAAAATATTCTTCCCAATATTTTGATATATATTTGAAATACTACAATTTTGGCCGTATATATATGCTGCATGTTAAAATGAGTTTTTTATATATTCCAAAATAAATTAAACATATATTCTTCAAAATTTTTTAACATATAAAAAAGTAATTTTAGCATATATGTTTACATATATTTATAAATGCATTCCAAAAATGTAGATTAAAATTTACAAAGGCATACAGTATATATGTAAATGTATTTTTAAAAATATTTTTCCTATATTTTGTAATACAAATGCATTACATCATACAATATATATATATATATTGAAATATATTTTGAAATATACTGAATATGACCAACATTGCAGTATTTAAAGTATATGTCAATATATTTTGGAAGAATATTTTTAAAATATATTTAACCACTGGACATCCTGAGGATTTACACCCCTTCCTGTTTTTGCTGTTCAGTGCTGCACTATTTCAACTGACAATTGCGCAGTCATGCAATGCTGTACCCAAATGAAATCTATGTCCTTTTTACATACAAATAGAGCTTTCTTTCATTGGTATTTGATCACCTGTGCGATGTTTATTTTTCGCACTATAAACAAGAACAGGGCCAAAATGTTTGAAGAAAAAGGATGTTTTTTACTTTTGGCTATAAAAAATATATAGTAAACTCAAAGTTTGTTATAAATTTAGGCCAAAATGTATTCTGCTCCATGTTTTGGTAAAAAAAATCCCAATCAGTGTATATTGATTGCTTTGTGTGAAAGTTATAGCGTCTACAAACTATGGGATAGATAATGGAATTTACACAGCTTTTACTTTCTGACTGCCCATCACATTTCTTGAGGTGCTAAAATACCAGGATAGTACAAACACCCCCAAATACCAGGACAGTACAAACACCCTCAAATACCAGGACAGTACAAACACCCTCAAATGACCCCTTTTAGGAAATTAGACACCCTAAGCTATCTGCTGAGAGATATATTGAGTTCATGGAAGGTTTTTTTTTTGTTCCACTAGTTTTTGGAAAATGACAAAAACATTTTTTTGTACACAAAGTTGTCATTTAAATGATTTATTTCTCACATGAGCCATGGGTATATGTGGACTTACACCCCAAAATACATTCTGCTACTTCTACCGAGTATGGGGGTACCATACTCGGTAGTATGGTACCCCACCATAACTTGCTTTGTCTCTGGTGTCACTTTTACCTTCTATAAACAAATGAAAAGAGAAAAAAGAAGCAACGTAGAACAATTCACCTGTACATGGCAAGTAACTCTCTCCAGTACATACATAGATAGCTGACTCCGTTCAAGTAGGCCTGTGTCTACAGGATCATACACCAAGTATCGGCCTCCAATGTAGTCACCATTTAGTAGGGTACAGTTGGCCGGGTCCATTTTTAGGGGCCTAAAAAAGTTAAACCTATAAAAACCTATGACAAATGAAGTATGGGGAGTGAGTACCGGAGTATCCAGCCAGTTCTGCCAGAGAGCCATAAGTCTCCTAGGAGAAGTTAGGTTTTCATGTATTATTATGGGGTTCACCTGCTCAATCCATGCCTGGTGGGAGTATGAGTTGATAACCAGAATGCTTGGATTCGATTTGCAGGTTCGTTCAGAAAGTACATCTAAGAATCCAAAAATTACAAGCTTAATCTCAGCTAGGGAGAGACTTTGTTCAATTAAAAGAAAAACTTCAAAAACAAGTGAGAAAATGTAAATGAGAAGCTGAGAGAGGAGCTAAAAACACTAAAAATACCCCCACAGATCTATCCTAGAAATTCAGTCTAAAATGTAACAATTACACCAAGAAAACCCTCAACTGAGGGAAGAGATAATGACACCAAAGATACAAATGGAGCTCAACAATCAGGAAAGAGAATCAAAGAGGATGATTTATACAAAGTACCCATCAAGGAACAACAGACCGGTGAGACCAATCAACTTCCGAAATGTAACAAAGACCAGCAATAGCCAAGACAACTCTACTAATCCTGAGACCACAAATAGTGATGGCCGAACACCCCCCTGTTCAGGTCGCGGTCAAACATCCGAACCTACAGAATGTTCTACAGTGAATGTCAAACACGAAGAACTGAGAGGTGTCTTACCGCATCTGAGTATGAAGATACCGCTCAGTTACTAATATCCGGCATGAGTTCTATGATGAAGTCACGCCGTATTTTAGTAGTGAGACATTCATTCATGTTCCTGGTGTCAGTGGGGTTTCCTGCCGACAGCTGAATGTCAAAAGAATTGTCAGCACTGCCCAGCAATTAAAAAAAAAAACAAGCCCATCGAGACTGGTATGGATTTTGAGAGGAACCTTCCATGACAATTTTTTTTAACCATTTCCATACCGGGCACTTTTACCCCCTTCCTGCCCAGGCCAATTTTCAGGTTTCAGCGCTCTCACACTTTGAATGACAATTGCGCGGTCATACAACATTGTACCCAAACTAAAATGTTATCATTTTCTTCACACAACTAGAGCTTTCTTTTGGTGGTATTTAATCACTGTTGCAGTTTTTGTTTTTTTGCTAAATTAACGAAAAAAGACCGAAAATTTTGAAAAAACACATTTTTCTTTGTTTCTGTTATAAAAGTTTGCAAATAAATAATTGTTCTTCATACATTTAGGCCGAGATGTATTCTGCTACATGTCTTTGGTGAAAATAACCCAAATTAGGATGTATTTTTTAGTTTTTAGAAAAGTTATAGAGTTTACAAACTATGGTATAGATCTGAATATTGATCAATCCTGAAGTACTGACAGCCAATCTAATTTCTTGAGGTCCAAGAATGTCAGAACAGTACAGATATCCCCCAAATGTCAGGACAACACAGATGTCCCCCAAATGTCAGAACAGTACAGATATCCCCCAAATATCAGGACAGTACAGATATCCCCCAAATGTCAGAACAGTACAGATATCCCCCAAATGTCAGGACGGTACAGATATCCCCCAAATGTCAGGACAGTACAGATATCCCCCAAATGTCAGGACAGTACAGATATCCCCCAAATGTCAGGACAGTACAGATATCCCCCAAATGTCAGGACGGTACAGATATCCCCCAAAATGTCAGGACGGTACAGATATCCCCCAAATGTCAGAACAGTACAGATATCCCCCAAATGTCAGGACGGTACAGATATCCCCCAAATGTCAGGACGGTACAGGTATCCTCCAAATGTCAGGACAGTACAGATATCCCCCAAATGTCAGGACAGTACAGATATCCCCCAAATGTCAGAACAGTACAGATATCCCCCAAATGTCAGGACAGTACAGATATCCCCCAAATGTCAGAACAGTACAGATATCCCCCAAATGTCAGGACAGTACAAATCCCCCCAAATGTCAGGACGGTACAGATATCCTCCAAATGTCAGGACGGTACAGATATCCCCCAAATGTCAGGACGGTACAGATATCCCCCAAATATCAGGACGGTACAGATATCCTCCAAATGTCAGGACAGTACAGGTATCCCCAAATGTCAGAACGGTACAGATATCCCCCAAATGTCAGGACGGTACAGATATCTCCCAAATGTCAGGACGGTACAGATATCCCCCAAATGTCAGGACAGTACAGATATCCCCCAAATGTCAGGACGGTACAGATATCCCCCAAATGTCAGGACAGTACAGATATCCCCCAAATGTCAGGACAGTACAGATATCCCCCAAATGTAAGGACAGTACAGATATTCCCAAATGACCCCTTTTTGCAGAGTAGACAGTCCAACATACTTCATAAGAGGAATGGCGAGTTTTGTGAAGTTGTATTTTTTTGTCAAAATTTTTCAGAAAATGAAAAAATGAAAAAAAAATTATTTTCACTATTTTTTTTACATACTGTCACCAGTGCAGTACAGCGTCATCATATAACTGGCATGGCGGTGATCAGGGACAATGACTGGTGACAGTATGAAAAAAATATATATATATTTTTTTATTATTATTTTAAATTTTTTTATTACTTTTTTTCTTTTTTAATATTTTTTTTATTTCACTATGTCCAAAGTAGTATAATGTTACCATAGTAACATTGTACTACTTTGGGGAAGTGATCAGTATTTTTTTTTGTTACACAATTTTCTTATAGCAAAGAATTACTTCGCTATAAGCAAGCATTTACCTGAATGACATCGATTCATTTAGGGGTTTTTTTTTTTTGTGCTTAGCTGTGATTTGGCCACAGATAATCACATGACATGTGCATGTGATCGCTGTGACCATTCACAGCTAGACACACTAGTATACAATGGATGGCATGAATGAAGCCATCCATTGTATACAACTGTCATGTGACCTGCTGTGATTGGTCACAGCAGGTCACATGGTACCAGCAACGGGGGCTGGTACACAGATCTGTCATCGGCCATGTTCGAGGTACACGGCCAGTGAAAGATCACGCTGCTGCGCACTCTGCAAGTGCGAAAACTGTGCGTGTGGGAGGACGCCATATGGCTTACACCCGGAAATCTACAGCCTTTTCCTGGCCACCAAACGGCTATTGGCCGGATGGCTATTGGTTAAAAATGGCATGGGGGTCCCCCCAAAATCCATACCAGACCCTTATCTGAGTATGCAGCCCGGCAGGTCAGGAAAGGGGTGGTGAGCGTCCCCCTTCCTGAACCATACCAGGATACATGCCCTCAACATGGGGGGTGCTTGGGTCGGGAGCCCCCCAAAGCACCTTGTCCACATATTGATGGGGACAAGGGCCTCTTTCCCACAACCGTGTCTTGTGGTTGTTGTGGTCTGCAGCCTGGGGGCTTATTGGAATCTGAAAGCCCCTTTTAACAAGGGGACCTCAAGATTCCAGCCCCCCGCCTATGTGAATGAGTTGGCGGTATATGATACTGCTACCCATTCACAAAAAAAAGTGTAGTGTAAAAAGTGATAGGACAAAGTCTTTGACAAGTCCTTTATTAAAAATAAACATTTAAAAAAAAGTCCCCCAAAGTAGATCCAACATCAATCACGATGCTGCCACCACCGCTACCCAAAAAAGGGGGAAAAAAAGCTCTGCTTGTGATACTGGCTCCCGACTGTCTGACAGTTTTTATATACCCCACCCCCTTATGACATCACCACACACTGTGATTGGTCAAAGTATTACACCTGACTTGTGGTTAGGTTTATTGCTTTGTCCAATCACAATGCACTGTCAGGGCACATTGCATTGTGGGGCATGGTGGGCAAACACCCCACTGAACACCCGTACTATTTATGTTTGCCGAACACATGAACGGCCCATGTTCAAATCAAACTTAGGTTCAACTGGAACATGAAGCCCATCCCTACAAACAATCATCAAACCACAAGAACAGCCAACAAACTCCGGATTCTTTTTGTTATTAATAGACTCAAATGGGAAATATCTAAACACCAAACGGCTCTTCCCAGGAACAAGAGACAACAAAATTCAAGTCCAACAACTGAACAAGCGATAGGAGTCATCAATGATCCGTATTTCACCAACCCCAAACATATCATACACACCGACCCAAACATCCTCCAGGGACAAAAGGAAGCCTCTGAGAATAAACTATTACAACTAACAGAGACCGCACAACAAAAATGTCCTCACTCCAACATCATACTGTCCTCCCTAATTCCAAGGATGGACATAACAAACAATAGAAAACTCAGCGAATCAACACAGAGCTGGCAGATAAAACCAGGTCAGAGCCTACCATTCACCTGACACAACATCATTCCATCATGACCCAACACCTCTATGACTACAAACACCTCAACTAACAAGGGGGCAGTCAACTAGCAAGAGAACCCAAAGACATTGTACTGAATGGAACCCACAACCCGGGATCTGGCACAAACCATCTCAGATGGACACAATAAGGGTGATTTACTAACACTGGAGTGTGCAAAATCTGGGGCAGCTGTGCATGGGAGCCAATCAGGGTCTGACTTCAGTTTGTTCAGTTAAGCTTTGACCAAAAACCTGGAAGCTGATTGGTTCCTATGCAGAGCTACACCAGACTTTGCTCTCTCCAGTGTCTCATTGTCATCACATGCTGTGTCCATAATGACCACCCATCCCCCCTTATCAGCTGGCTTCAGTGTTATATCTCCCCTTGCTGCTAATGATGGCAATGCACCTTTCTCCTCAATGGTCCCATTATTAGGATATGACCCCAGAGTTCCTGATCATAGACTGTCATACTTTATCATCCACAGAAGAAACATTTCTGCTGCTGCATATGTAGTGGGTGGTGGAAACTTCCATTTTGTCTGTAAACCTCAGACAGACCTACTCAGTGGTGTGACTACAGATGATCCCTCAATATCACCTCTCCAAGAATAATGTCCCTTCAATCTAATATTCCTGAGACATCTATACAAGTCCTGTGCCAACAAAAACTTCTTCATGATACCTTTAGGGCTAAAGCCCAAACCTTTCCCCAGAAGGTCCATCTTACCCGATGTCAGTCCAGCTGAGGAGAAGGTGACAATTCCGTCTATTTCTGTTGATGATGAATCATCTGTTGGGATGGTTGGATGAGTGGGAGATCCCTTGTTGCAGCGTTGATGTTTCCTAGCTCCCCTGTGGCCGGATCTCTGCTGTTTCCTTGATCCCGAAGTACAAAACGAGGTCGGTGTTGTCCCTCTATAGATCCTAATAAAGTGCCTCCAGCAGAGGAGGGAAGTGATGGGTCAGAGGCTGTAGAAGAAGCTCTAGTGAGCAGTCTAGATGGATGAGGTGAGTCTTGTGTAGGTGGTGCTCCAAGAGTACGCCTGATTAGTAGACGTTTAGATGTTGGACTCCTTCAGCTGCTCGGCTGACAATGCAGACTGCAGTGTAGACTCCACCTGTGTGATCTGTACAGCCAGAACAGGTTCTTCCTTCTGGAGAAATGAAGCTTGGAGAACAATGGAGCTTTTGTTTAGGACTTGTGTAAACAGACCACTGGACCCCTCCCTGTAGGCAAACAAAGCTGGGGTCAGTTTACCTCCTAGCCCCTTGGAATAGGCTGTGCTTTATAAGATTCAGCTAAAGTTCTGCCATGTCACCCCAATGACCGTTGTTTTTTTAGGAACTTCTCAGGAGGATTTAGATCTTGTGTTATTTAGCCAAAAAACCCTTTCCCCTCCTCCACTAAGAAAACCCTTCCACAGAGGGCACCCCTCCCCCACTAAAGACACCCCTTCCCCTCTTTTCCTCCTCTGAAGACACCCCTCCTTTCCTGCACTGAGGACACCCCTCCCCTTCTGAGTACACTCCTCTCCCCTAGTGTTGACACCCCTCCCCCACTCAAGACACTCTTTCCACTGAGATCACCCCCTCCCCCTTCTTTCCTGAACTGAGGATCCCCCTCCTGCTCTTACATGGAGCTGCAGCCAGAGACAGACAAGAAGCTGAAGGAGAAATGTCTGGGGAGGTCAGGATGTGAGGAGCCATAGAGGGAGACTACTGGGGTGACAGCAGCTATTGTAGTGAGAGAGGAGAATCGTGGGGGGCAATGTGGTGTCAATCAGAGGTGAGAAGACAGGAACCATGGGGGCAATGTGGAGTCACTCAGAGGTGAGGAGACAGGAACCATGGGGGGCAATGTGGAGTCACTCAGAGGTGATGAGAGAGGAACCATGGGGGGAAATGTGGAGTCACTCCGAGGTGAGGAGACAGGAACCATGGGGGCAATGTGGAGTCACTCAGAGGTGAGGAGACAGGAACCATGGGGGGCAATGTGGAGTCACTCAGAGGTGAGGAGACAGAAACCATGGGGGCAATGTGGAGTCACTCAGAGGTGAGGAGACAGGAACCATGGAGGCAATGTGGAGTCACTCAGAGGTGAGGAGAGAGGAACCATGGGGGCAATGTGGAGTCACTCTGAGGTGAGGAGACAGGAACCATGTGGGGCATTGTGGAGTCATTCAGAGGTGAGGAGACAGGAACCATGTGGGGCAATGTGGAGTCACTCAGAGGTGAGGAGACGGGAACCATGTGGGGCAATGTGGAGTCACTCAGAGGTGAGGAGACAGGAACCATGTGGGGCAATGTGGAGTCACTCAGAGGTGAGGAGACAGGACCATGTGGGGCAATGTGGAATCACTCAGAGGTGAGGATACAGGAACCATGGGGGCAATGTGGAGTCACTCAGAGGTGAGGAGACGGGAACCATGTGGGGCAATGTGGAGTCACTCAGAGGTGAGGAGACAGGAACCATGGGGGCAATGTGGAGTCACTCAGAGGTGAGGAGAGAGGGACCATGGGGGGCAATGTGGAGTCACTCAGAGGTGAGGAGACGGGAACCATGGGGGCAATGTGGAGTCACTCAGAGGTGAGGAGACAGGAACCATGGGGGCAATGTGGAGTCACTCAGAGGTGAGGAGAGAGGAACCATGGGGGGCAATGTGGAGTCACTCAGAGGTGAGGAGACAGGAACCATGGGGGCAATGTGGAGTCACTCAGAGGTGAGGAGACAGGAACCATGGGGGCAATGTGGAGTCACTCAGAGGTGAGGAGAGAGGAACCATGTGGGGCATTGTGGAGTCATTCAGAGGTGAGGAGACAGGAACCATGGGGGGCAATGTGGTGTCACTCAGAGGTGAGGAGACAGGAACCATGTGGGGCAATGTGGAGTCACTCAGAGGTGAGGAGACAGGAACCATGTGGGGCAATGTGGAGTCACTCAGAGGTGAGGAGACAGGAACCATGTGGGGCAATGTGGAGTCACTCAGAGGTTAGGAGACAGGACCATGTGGGGCAATGTGGAGTCACTCAGAGGTGAGGAGACGGGAACCATGGGGGCAATGTGTAGTCACTCAGAGGTGAGGAAACAGGACCATGTGGGACAATGTGGAGTCACTCAGAGGTGAGGAGACCGGAACCATGTGGGGCAATGTGGAGTCACTCAGAGGTGAGGAGACGGGAACCATGGGGGCAATGTGGAGTCACTCAGAGGTGAGGAGACGGGAACCATGTGGGGCAATGTGGAGTCACTCAGAGGTGAGGAGACGGGAACCATGGGGGCAATGTGGAGTCACTCAGAGGTGAGGAGACGGGAACCATGGGGGCAATGTGGAGTCACTCAGAGGTGAGGAGACGGGAACCATGGGGGGCAATGTGGAGTCACTCAGAGGTGAGGAGACGGGAACCATGGGGGGCAATGTGGAGTCACTCAGAGGTGAGGAGACATGATCTATGGGGGGGGGCAATGTGGTGTCACTAAAAAGGGAGGAGAGAGGAACCATGGGGGGCAATGTGGTGTCACTAAGAGAGGAGGAGAGAGGAACCATGGGGGCAATGTGGTGTCACTAAGAGAGGAACCATGGGGGGTGTTGTGCTTTTGAAGAATTATTAATAATTCATCCAGCAGTGCCTCTAAAAATAGTATGTTCTGCCAGGTAATGCCTGGGCAAATAAAGTCAGCTAAAGGTGCTTGCAAATATAATAATAATTTATAAAATAATTTATCTGACTTAATAATTCTGAGTAATTTAGAGCCAACCAAAATCCTTTAAAAACACAGATTAGATCAGTGGAAATATGGACTAAATGATTATTTATTTACAATAAGGGACTGCGAGACTGTGGCAGACATTCTGACACTGGGGGGGCTGACTTGGTGTCACTGACATCCCCAGTGACACCAATACATTTAAAAGCACTGACTCTGTACTAATGGCACTGGGCAGGAAGGGGTTAACATGAGGGGTGAACAAAGGGTTAACTGTGTGCTGGGAGTGTTTTACTAGGGGGCGGGGGTGCATTATTGTAAGCTCACTGTTCTGGATAGCTGTGCTGTGCAGTGTGCCCGAGCTGACAGGGAGGAAGATTTTTAGTAAACAAAACAGTCCTCCTCCCCATCAGAGATACTCGGTAATCACTGGGCGCCGGCGGATAATTACTGTCCGGGATCCGGTGACTGACAGCCACACACACTATTTCTATCGCTCCTGATTGGTGGGAGATATGACATCACACGCACACTATTTCTATCACTCCTGATTGGTGGGAGATATGACATCACACGCACACTATTTCTATCCCTCCTGATTGGTGGGAGATATGACATCACACGCACGCTATTTCTATCCCTCCTGATTGGTGGGAGATATGACATCACACGCACGCTATTTCTATCCCTCCTGATTGGTGAGAGATATGACATCACACGCACGCTATTTCGATCACTCCTGATTGGTGGGAGATATGACATCACAAACACACTATTTCTATCACTCCTGATTGGTGGGAGATATGACATCACACGCACACTATTTCTATCGCTCCTGATTGGTGGGAGATATGACATCACACGCACACTATTTCTATCGCTCCTGATTGGTGGGAGATATGACATCACACGCACACTATTTCTATCACTCCTGATTGGTGGGAGATATGACATCATCACACGTACACTATTTCTATCACTGCTTATTGGTGGGAGATATGACATCACACACACACTATTTCTATCACTCCTGATTGGTGGGAGATATGACATCACACGTACACTATTTCTATCACTGCTTATTGGTGGGAGATATGACATCACACGCCCGCTATTTCTATCTCCTGATTGGTGGAGATATGACATCACACGCACACTATTTCTATCACTCCTGATTGGTGGGAGATATGACATCACGCACACTATTTCTACAATCAGATACATTTCCCCACACTGAATATAATGGGATCCCACATAACAGTCGCTGTTCATATTCAGAATTCCTTTCTTACAATGGGATCTTGTGTCCGGATAAAATCTTTTATAGATCCCTTGTGACATTGTGTTTTCATTGTAAAATCCTAGATTTGTAAATCTGTCGCTGATATTTATAATGGTTTTGTCCAGAAAAAGAATGGAGTGATGTGGAGAGATGGAAACATATGTATAGATGAAAGATTGGTCTGTTGACTCCCCAGAGCTCCTTTCCATGAGAGATGTTTGTTCCCCCCCCAGAGCTGAACAATGGTACGTTCCTGAATGGCCAGGCTGCTGGTTTGTTGAATCCAGAGTCTACATACAAGATGCCTCCACAGTGTACATTGATGGGGCTGGGAAGGCTGGTACATGTTGTTCATTTGCTCCGGGTGCAGGAGATAGGACAGAATCCCATTGTTCCTGCACTGAGGTGTCCTCGCTTTCCTCAATTCTGTACTTGTCCAATAGATACTATATACATGACAATCAGAGAACAATCTCCTAGACTTCATGTGGGGAGAGATCCATTGTTCTAGATGAGCTCCATAAAATAGCTTTGTTTGCAAAAAAACAAAAACAAACAATGTAACTCTGACTATTGGGAAGGAGATTGTATCCGGCTGGAACTGACACCTGGAAGTCACTTTGGATTTTTGGGCCTCTTCAGTGTAATACAATTCTAGTTGGAGAGAAGATAAAATATCATTTCTCTCATAGAAATTCTGGCAGAATAAATGAGTTTCTGCTTTAGAAAGTTCACGCTGGAGAGTAAACTTCTGATGGTTATTATCCCATTTAAGATGGGCTCCAACAGAAATACATGGACCCCTAAAGAATGCCTTATGTGCCCCCCACAGCGTGTCCACCCTGTCCACAGTACCAGTGTTCAGTCTAACCCATTCCTCCAAAGAAGCCTGCAAGTCATATTGGATTTCCGGGTGTTGAAGTAAAATGTCGATCAGCCGACAATAACATGTTCTACTAGACGTATCGGGAACCAGAAAATCCAATGATGTGGCCGTGTGATCAGACCAAGGAAATGATTTCAGAGGAGACGATATTCTTTATCCATGGAGCTGAGACAAATCAATCCAGTCCAGAGTGGACCCGATGACCCCCGGAGAATAAAGAATATTGTTTGTGGGGAGGGTGTTTAGTCCTCCACCAGTCATATAGGTGATATTCCCTCGTAAGATCGGGAAAAGACATAGATAAAGCAATCAGACCTTTAGATGGTAATCCTCCAATGGCTGAAGGTCTGTCCCTATACAGGACATATGTGCATTGATGTCCCCACCAACCATAATATGTGGACTAGAAAACTGGAGGAGCTTTTCCAGGGTTGGCTATAAAACTGAATTTGTCCAGAATTGGGAGGACAGATAATCAGCAATATTATCATTTTGCCAGCGTAGGTGCAGTTCAATAAGATACAGTGGATATAAAAAGTCTGCACACCCTGCTGAAATGTCAAGTTTCTGGGATGTAAAAAAATGAGACAAAGATAAATAATTTCAGATTTTTCCACCTTTAACCACTTGCCCTCCTGAGGATTTACCCCCCTTAATGACCACGCCTCTTTTTGCTACTCAGCACTGCACTAATTCCACTGATAATTGCGCGGTCATGCAATGCTGCACCCCAACAAAATTTACGTCCTTTTTTCACAAAAATAGAGCTTTCTTTTGGATGTATTTGATCACCTGTGCGCTTTTTATTTTTTTGTGCTGTAAACAAAAAAAATATTTTTTTTGAAGAAAAACAATTCTTTTTATTTTCAGTTATAAAAAAAATACAATAAACTCAAAGTTAGTCATAAATTTAGGCCAAAATGTATTCTGCTCCATGTTTTTGGTGAAAAATCCAAAAAAATCCGAAGTGTATATTGATTGCTTTGTGTGATAGTTATAGCGTCTACAAACTATGGGATAGATACTGCAATTTACACCTTTTTTAATATACAGCGCTGTGCTAGTTTAACTGACAATTGCGTGGTCATGCAACATGGTACATAAATGAAACTTATGCACTTTTTTCACACAAATAGAGCTTTCTTTCGGTGGTATTTGATCACCTGTGCATTTTTAATTTGTGGCGCTATAAACAAAAAAATTAAAAAAAAAAAAGATTTTCTCAATTCTGTCAAAAAAATATCCAAAAAACTCAAATTTCATCAAAAATGTAGACCACAATGTATTCTGCTCCATGTTTTTGGGTAAAAAAAAACAATAAGTGTATATTGATTGCTTTGTGTGATAGTTATAGCGTCTACAAACTATGGGATAGATAATGGAATTTTACTTTCTGACTGCCCATCACATTTCTTGAGGTGCTAAAATACCAGGACAGTACAAACACCCCCAAATGACCCCTTTCCGGAAAGTAGACACCCTAAGCTATCTACTGAGAGGCATGTTGAGTCCAAAGAAGATTTATTTTTTTCCACAAATTTTTAGAAAATTACAAAAACCTTTTTTTTTGTACAAAGTTGTCATTTAATTTATAAAATTATAAATTAAATGACATAAAAATTTATAAAATGACATAATATTTAAATATTATGTTTTTCAGTGTAACTCATGGATGGCATTGTGTGTCAGGGCTCTTTTGATCACTGAAAACAATCTGGGACATCTGTGATAATTAGATTGGCCGGTGAGCCCAAATTAAGGAAAAACTCCTAAAGGACGGCGTTCCCCATTATTAAGCAGAGCACCATTTTCAAGCAATATGGGGAAGAAAAAGGATCTCTCTGCTGCTGAAAAGAGTGAAAAAGTTCAATGCCTTGGATGAGGGATGAAAACATTCGATATTTCAGGAAAATGTAAGCGTGATCATCGCAGTATGAAGAGATTTGTGGCTGATTCAGAGCACAGACGGGTTGGTGCAGATAAAGGCACATTGAGGAAGATTTCTGCCAGATCCTTGCATTGGGATCAAGAGAGCAGCTGCTAAAATACCATCACATAGCAGCAAACAGAAATTTGAAGCTGCTGGTGCCTCTGGAGTCCCACGGACATCAAGGTGTAGAGTCCTCCAGAGTCCTGCAACTGTGCAGAAACCTTCTATTCGGCCACCACTAACCAATGCTCACAAGCAGAAACGGCTGCATTAGGAAGAAAAATACATGAAGACTCATTTTCAAACAGTCCTGTTCACTGATGAGTGCTGTGCAACCCTGGATGGTCCAGATGGATGGAGTAGTGGATGGTTGGTGGACGGCCACCCTGTACCAACAAGGCTGTGACGTCAGCAAGGCGATGGTGGAGTCTTATTTTGGGCTGGAATCATGGGAACAGAGCTGGTCGGCCCCTTTTGTGTCCGCGAAGGTGTAAAGATGACCTCTGCAAAGTATGTGGAGTTTATGACTGACCACTTTCTTCCCTGGTACAGAAGGAAGAACTATGCTTTCCGTAATAAAATCATCTTCATGCATGACAATGCACCATCTCATGCTGCAAAGAATACCTCTGCATCAATGGCTGCTATGGGGATAAAAGGAGAGAATGTCATGGTGTGGCCCCCATCTTCCCCTGACCTCAATCCTATTGAGAACCTTTGGAGCATCCTCAAGCAAAAGATCTTTGATGGTGGGAGGCAGTTTACATCCAAACAGCAGCTCTGGGAGGCTATTCTGACATCTTGCAAACAAATTTAAGCAGAAACTGTCCAAAAACTGACAAGTTCAATGGATGCAAGACTTGTGATCTGCTATCAGATAAGGGGTCCTATGTTACAATGTAACGTGACCGCTTCAAATGTTTACAAAGTTACAATGTTGGGAAAAGTTTGATTGAAATAGCTTTTGATTTCAGTAAATATGCTGCAAACACCACAAATGACAATTTTCAGTTCTTTACAACCTAGAAAGTGTTTTGAAACTTCCTGTGCGGAATAATTTGGAACAAAAATCTTGTTATTAGGAGGTTTGTTCAATAAAATGTGAATTGTACTCTTCTAGTTGTAACATGAGAATTATGCCGACTGTTATTTACATCAATTATTGAGGGAAATGAGAAAAATATCATTTGCATAATAAGTTGGAACAGGGTGTATGTGGAATTACACCCCAAAATACATTCTGCTACTTCTACCAAGTATGGGGATACCACATGTGTGAGACTTTTTGGGAGCCTAGCCACATACAGGAGCCTGAAATCCAATGACTACTGTGAAAGCCTGAAGGTGTGTAACTTCCTCATTACCTATCACAGTTTCAGAGGCCTTGAAATTCCAGGATAGCACCAACCCCCCCCCCCCCCTCCAAATGACCCTTTTTTGGAAAGTAGACACCCCAAGGAATTTAAAAAGAGGCATGGTGAGTATTTTGCAGATCTCATTTTTTCTCACAAGGTTTTGAAATATAAAAAAATAGAAAAAATATGTTTTTGTTTTCTTCATTTTCCAAAGAATTGTTGCAATAAACGAAATCTGCAAAATACTCACCATGCTTCATTTTCCAAAAACGTTTGGTAAAAAACTTAATTCTTCTATTGACTCAACATGCCTCTCAGAAAATAGTTTGGGGTGGTCTACTTTCCAAAAATTGGTTGTTTTGTGGGGTGGGGGCATTCTATGCCCAGCATTAGAAGTTTATGCCGCACATCATTCACTCTTCTAACCACCTGAAGACCAAGCCTTCTCTGACACTTTTGGTTCACATGAACCATATTTTTTGCTATTTTTTTTGCATATTTTTTGCTAGGAAATTACTTTGAACCTCCAAACATTATACATTTTTTTAAAGCAGACAACCTAGTGAATAAAATGGTGGGAGCTGCAATTTTTTATGTCACATAGTACTCACGCAGCGATCTTTCAAATGTAATTTTTTTGAAAAATTACACTTTTTTCACTTTTAATGCACAAAACAAAATATGTTTGGTAAAATATAAAAGATGATGGTATGCCGAATAAATAGATACCAAACATGACATTATTTAAAACTGCGCATCCCCTGTGCAATGGTGACAAACTTAATATCCATAGGCAATGCTTTAAAAGCCTTTACAAGTTACCACGCTCGAGGGGGCTTTTTTAAACGTTATTTTTATTTGTTTTATTATTTTTACATTGTCCCTTTCATTTTTTTATATCCCTTTTAATGCTATCACAGGTTCCCCTGATGGCACAGGACTGCCCAAGAAGACCGTGGAAGGAAGGGGCATCTACTCCACTGCTTGTAAAAGCAATCTTGCAGCTAATTAGCCACTAGGATTGCTTTTACATGAAGGCTGATTGCCGGCTGAATAAAATGATACCAGGATGATGCCTGCCACTGTAGGCATCATCCTGGTATAACCATTCAAAGTCCTCTGAAGTACCAGTACGTCTCTGGTCCTTGTTGGGTATATATGATATGTTCTTTTTTATGTATGCAGCCAGTGGATTGAATGAAAAATAGAGAAGAAATCTCTGGCAGAAAAAAGTGTTTGGTATGCCCACCATTAGAATATACCACCTTGCATCCACCCACTTCTAATGGTGGGCACACATTTGGTCACACGGTGCCACAAGTGCCAATTCCAAGATTGTACAAATGTCTAAATAGTGGCACGCTTGAATAAAAATTATCCACGTATAAGTGGTACCCCATATGGAAAAATGATGATACCAAGTCCCAAACTATCTTGTCACTGCTCCCCATGTAGTCTGGGCATCCAGGGGGCTCCATGTGACTATCTTTTCCCTCATAAATCTGAAACATATGTATAGCCTATTGCCCTCTCACAGGTTTGTGAGCCATATCTGGCATGCTTGCTGGGGAGAAATTATTTGAATGCAAGGCGGCCAGAAAAATGAATAAGGGACTCATCAACGCAGATGCTTTGCTGGGGAGTATAGACATCTGCAAATTTTTGGTTAAGGTGATTTACGAGGGGCTGAATTTTGTGGAGCCGGTAAAATTCAGGGTCACCTCGAGGATGATAGTGTATTGTCGTTGAAATGCATAAAACACATTATACTCTCATATCTATGCCTGGCCATGGAAGCAGAGAACACGGCATATGATACAACCGCAATTCATTTTTTTAGTAATGCCCATGTTGAGGGTTAGTCCCAAAACACTTTACATTCGGGAACCTTAATGGGTTTCCATGCGAATGGTCTGGCAAGGTTAGAATTTGGGTTGGAGGCCATAAATTGTTGTGCATATAAAGTGCTTTGATCCACAATCAATGCATACAGATCTTCTGTGAAAAACAGTTCCAAAAAATCAAGGGGAGTAGTTAAATTTGCTGTTTCCACCTTAATTCCAGGTTTGGCAGTGAATGAAGGAAGTACGGATGCTGCAGAATTTGGGGTTGTCCATGTGCCTTGGGGTTGTCCATGTGCCCCTGACCTGTGTTCCTGCATCCTGCTTCTGACTCTGTAGTCTGGTCCTGACCCTGACCTCTTACCTGCCTGTTTGTTCCTGCCCGTTTCCCCTCTCTGTGTCCTGGCTTGCTCCATGCTCCCCCTGTCTTATCCCCTGTGTATGACCCTGATCCTGACCCTGACCTCTTACCTGCCTGTTTGTTCCTGCCCATTTCCCCTCTGTGTCCTGGCTTGCTCCATGCTCCCCCTGTCTTATCTCCTGTGTATGACCCTGGTCCTGACCCTGACCTCTTACCTGCCTGTTTGTTCCTGCCTGTTTCCCCTCTCTGTGTCCTGGCTTGCTCCATGCTCCCCCTGTCTTATCCCCTGTGTATGACCCTGGTCCTGACCCTGACCTCTTACCTGCCTGTTTGTTCCTGCCCGTTTACCCTCTCTGTGTCCTGGCTTGCTCCATGCTCCCCTTGTCTTCTCCCCTGTGTATGACCCTGGTCCTGACCCTGACCTCTTACCTGCCTGTTTGTTCCTGCCCGTTTCCCCTCTCTGTGTCCTGGCTTGCTCCATGCTCCCCCTGTCTTCTCCCCTGTGTATGACCCTGGTCCTGACCCTGACCTCTTACCTGCCTGTTTGTTCCTGCCCGTTTCCACTCTCTGTGTCCTGGCTTGCTCCATGCTCCCCCTGTCTTACCCCCTGTGTATGACCCTGGTCCTGACCCTGACCTCTTACCTGCCTGTTTGTTCCTGCCTGTTTCCCCTCTCTGTGTCCTGGCTTGCTCCATGCTCCCCCTGTCTTACCCCCTGTGTATGACCCTGGCTCTGACACTGACTAGACTTCTACCCTGATACCTGTATCTATTTGGTTGGGCCAGTTGTTTATTGTTTGTTCACTCCCTGATTAGATGTTCTGGTTTGATGTATACAGTTCTGATATATTGGAGGTGCATTTATATTTTTGTTATTAATTTCTTCTTAATAAATGACATTCTACTTGCACCTCATATCTGGTCACACCTGTTTACCAACACTTGTTATCCCTGACATTGGCCCTGTTTGTGATCACTGTGACCAATCACAGCTAGCAACACAATTGTAAGCAATGAATGACATGAAAGGAAGCCATTCATTGTTTAGGAATGCCATGGTAATGTCATGGTCACAGAAATGACACGGTCCCGGCACCGGGACAGTATAGTGACCAGCAATTTAAACCCTAACCATGGGACTTTACATGAAGGACATGACAAATGGAAAATTATATTATGAATCCATGATAGCAAATGTATTGACCTTCTGTACATATCTCATCACAATTTTATACAATAAAAGAGAATATTGAGCTGATTTATAAAATGTATATTATATCCATATAAAAGAGTCATGTAATAAGCGCCTTCATAAAGAACACGGCCACCCTGGGATCCTGGTCCCTGTCCCTTTTACAGTCCACAGGACCAGTGGGTCAGACCCAAAAAGTTCACCAAAGAATCCTGGGAGAAACAGAAAAAAGAATTGACCCTTTTCCTCCCACTATAGCAGCCATGCTAGCTGACTAAAAGAATGTAAATAAAAAGTTCCTGTATATTAAAATAAAAGAAAAAGTGTTTGAGTCACAGGAGGGAGCAGTTGGAATGCATGTACAAAGGAAAAAGAAAAACATCAAAACCAGACTTGAGTTCAACCTCAATATATATGTAACGCTGTCTAGGTTAGGTAGATAGGATTTTTTGTTAGAGGCTTAGTAGAAGCCTGGGATGAGTCAGCCTGGGAGTGAGGTAGTGAGTTCACCTCAGGACAGGCTGGGTGGTTATAAAGGTCAGGGCTTCTGAAGCTCTCCCACCCTTCCAAAAACACAGCAAACTTTCTGTAAGAGGAGTGGAGGAGGCCCAGATTTGCATGTTTAAGGATACTTGGCCAATCTCCGGGGAGGAGGCTGGGCATGGTGACCAAGGACAACAATTAAATGTGGCAGAGCCTGGGCAGCATGGGAGGGTGTGTTAGTGTCAGGTGGAAGATGGACTGAGAGGAGGCTGGAGTGTGGAGCCTGGGAGGGGGCCCCAGTTAGGGGAGCCTACCTACAGGCTGGTTGCTGGACAGAAGAATCTCCACTGCGCCAAGTCTCCTAGGGAGGACAACTGTCCCAACCCAGTGTAAGGCCTGAAAGCAGCTACAATCCACCAAGCTAACAGGACAGGACAGTGTGAGTACTTCTACACCACCTGGTCCAGACAAAGGAGAGGGCAGACAGGTGCCACATTCAACTAGTTCTCATCCAGGATGGATGTATTGCTAGCTCTTGGAATCCCTTGCCCAGGGATTACCTCGGTATAGCCGGGTGAAGAGGATGATTCATCTGGGGCCTGAGGAGGTACGCCAAGGGCTCTTCAGTGTTCTTTAACCGCCTCCCACCTGCCATATAGTACAATGATGGGCACAAGGTGGTTCTCTCGTTCTGGGAGGACGTCATATGACGTCCTCCCATTCTCACTGCACATGCATGGCTCAGGGAGCGCGCAGCACGGCAATCGGCGGTGCGCTGTGTCCCTCGGACACAGCGGATCACCGATCATGGAAACAGCCGAAGATGTCGGCTCAGTCATGTGATCAGCTGTGTCCAATCACAGCTGATCACATGTAAACAGGGTTATCGGCATTTCTCTCCTCTCAAGCTGTCACGCTGACAGAGGAGAGCAGATCCGGTAATCGGCTTTCTGTGGAGGGGACATGTACACTTATCATCAGGGCACTGATGATCAGTGTGCCCTGATTATCAGTGTAGCCCCAGCAATGCCACCTGTCAGTGTCCATCAGTGCCTCGTGCCAGTGCCCATCAGTGCCACATCAGTGCCACATATCAGTGCCCATCTGAGCTGCCTTTCAGTGTCACCCATCAGTGCCAGTCAGTGCCACCTATCAGTGCTGCCAATCAGTGCCACCTATCAGTGACAGTCAGTGCCGCCTATCAGTGCCACCTATCAGCGCTGCCTATCGGTGTCATATATCAGTGCCATGTATCAGTGCTGCCTTTCAGTGCCCATCAGTGATGCCTGTCAATGCCCATCAGTGCCACCTACCAAGGCCTCCTCATCAGTGCCCATCACTGCCACCTATCAGTAGCCATCAGTGCAGCCTCATTAGTGCATATCAGTGAAGGAGAAAAATCACTTATTTACAAAATTTTGTTTTCAAAATTTTCAGTGGTTTTTGGTTTGTTTAGGAAAAAATAAAAATCCCAGAGGTGATTAAATACCACCAAAAGAAAGCTCTATCTGTCACAAAAAAATGCTAAAAATTTCATATGGGTACAATGTTGTATGACCGCGCAATTGTCATTCAAAGTGTGAGAGCTGGAAATTTGCCTGGACAGGAGTTATAAGTGCCCTGTAGGCGAGGGGTTAAAGAGATATATATATTTTTCCAAATCCACATCTTTCCACAGTGTACAGGTTTCTATTCAGTTTGTCCTCAAGTTTACAGTTGCTTGGGCATCCCATATACTCCTAGACCCCATCCAAGTTCTTAACCCCTCAAAAATACTACAAAAACAAGCTCAAGGACTGTATTACTGACTCCATGTGTGAAGATGTGGAAAATGCATGTTGCCAGGCTGTGCAAATCTTAAGGGGGACCCAATACTCAGTGGCCCCTAAGAGGGTAGTGCTACATACTGTATAGATTCTGTTATGTATCCTTGAAAATGGTAAAAGACCCAGTTAATGGATCGACACACTTAAATTGCAAAGTGAACATTTTATGGGAAAACCTACATTATACAAAAAACCAAATGTCCCAAAATAAAACCATAATTGGCCAATTGTTAAAGAACGCTCCCCATAGCACTGCAGGAAAAATACTGATAGGAGAACAATGGAGGCGCCACTGAGTGTGGTATCAGTGTATGGGTTATTCAGCAATGGAGGCGCCACTGAGTGTGGTATCAGTGTATGGGTTATTCAGCAATGGAGGCGCCACTGAGTGTAGTATCAGGGTATGGGTTATTCAGCAATGGAGGCACCACTGAGTGTAGTATCAGTGTATGGGTTATTCAGCAATGGAGGCACCACTGAGTGTGGTATCAGTGTATGGGTTATTCAGCAATGGAGGCACCACTGAGTGTGGTATCAGTGTATGGGTTATTCAGCAATGGAGGCACCACTGAGTGCGGTATCAGTGTATGGGTTATTCAGCAATGGAGGCACCACTGAGTGTAGTATCAGTGTATGGGTTATTCAGCAATGGAGGCACCACTGAGTGTAGTATCAGGGTATGGGTTATTCAGCAATGGAGACACCACTGAGTGTGGTATCAGTGTATGGGTTATTCAGCAATGGAGGCGCCACTGAGTGTGGTATCAGTGTATGGGTTATTCAGCAATGGAGGCGCCACTGAGTGTAGTATCAGTGTATGGGTTATTCAGCAATGGAGGCGCCACTGAGTGTAGTATCAGTGTATGGGTTATTCAGCAATGGAGGCACCACTGAGTGTAGTATCAGGGTATGGGTTATTCAGCAATGGAGACACCACTGAGTGTAGTATCAGTGTATGGGTTATTCAGCAATGGAGGCACCACTGAGTGTGGTATCAGTGTATGGGTTATTCAGCAATGGAGACACCACTGAGTGTAGTATCAGTGTATGGGTTATTCAGCAATGGAGGCGCCACTGAGTGTGGTATCAGTGTATGGGTTATTCAGCAATGGAGGCGCCACTGAGTGTAGTATCAGTGTATGGGTTATTCAGCAATGGAGGCGCCACTGAGTGTAGTATCAGTGTATGGGTTATTCAGCAATGGAGGCACCACTGAGTGTAGTATCAGGGTATGGGTTATTCAGCAATGGAGACACCACTGAGTGTAGTATCAGTGTATGGGTTATTCAGCAATGGAGGCACCACTGAGTGTGGTATCAGTGTATGGGTTATTCAGCAATGGAGGCGCCACTGAGTGTAGTATCAGTGTATGGGTTATTCAGCAATGGAGGCGCCACTGAGTGTAGTATCAGTGTATGGGTTATTCAGCAATGGAGGCACCACTGAGTGTAGTATCAGGGTATGGGTTATTCAGCAATGGAGACACCACTGAGTGTAGTATCAGTGTATGGGTTATTCAGCAATGGAGGCACCACTGAGTGTGGTATCAGTGTATGGGTTATTCAGCAATGGAGGCGCCACTGAGTGTAGTATCAGTGTATGGGTTATTCAGCAATGGAGGCGCCACTGAGTGTAGTATCAGTGTATGGGTTATTCAGCAATGGAGGCACCACTGAGTGTAGTATCAGGGTATGGGTTATTCAGCAATGGAGGCGCCACTGAGTGTAGTATCAGTGTATGGGTTATTCAGCAATGGAGGCGCCACTGAGTGTAGTATCAGTGTATGGGTTATTCAGCAATGGAGGCACCACTGAGTGTAGTATCAGGGTATGGGTTATTCAGCAATGGAGGCGCCACTGAGTGTAGTATCAGTGTATGGGTTATTCAGCAATGGAGGCACCACTGAGTGCGGTATCAGTGTATGGGTTATTCAGCAATGGAGGCACCACTGAGTGCGGTATCAGTGTATGGGTTATTCAGCAATGGAGGCACCACTGAGTGCGGTATCAGTGTATGGGTTATTCAGCAATGGAGGCACCACTGAGTGTAGTATCAGGGTATGGGTTATTCAGCAATGGAGACACCACTGAGTGTAGTATCAGTGTATGGGTTATTCAGCAATGGAGGCACCACTGAGTGTGGTATCAGTGTATGGGTTATTCAGCAATGGAGGCGCCACTGAGTGTAGTATCAGTGTATGGGTTATTCAGCAATGGAGGCGCCACTGAGTGTAGTATCAGTGTATGGGTTATTCAGCAATGGAGGCACCACTGAGTGTAGTATCAGGGTATGGGTTATTCAGCAATGGAGGCGCCACTGAGTGTAGTATCAGTGTATGGGTTATTCAGCAATGGAGGCACCACTGAGTGCGGTATCAGTGTATGGGTTATTCAGCAATGGAGGCACCACTGAGTGCGGTATCAGTGTATGGGTTATTCAGCAATGGAGGCACCACTGAGTGTAGTATCAGGGTATGGGTTATTCAGCAATGGAGGCGCCACTGAGTGTAGTATCAGTGTATGGGTTATTCAGCAATGGAGGCACCACTGAGTGTAGTATCAGGGTATGGGTTATTCAGCAATGGAGGCACCACTGAGTGTAATATCAGTGTATGGGTTATTCAGCAATGGAGGCACCACTGAGTGTAGTATCAGTGTATGGGTTATTCAGCAATGGAGGCACCACTGAGTGTAATATCAGTGTATGGGTTATTCAGCAATGGAGGCACCACTGAGTGTAGTATCAGTGTATGGGTTATTCAGCAATGGAGGCACCACTGAGTGTAATATCAGGGTATGGGTTATTCAGCAATGGAGGCACCACTGAGTGTAGTATCAGTGTATGGGTTATTCAGCAATGGAGGCACCACTGAGTGTAATATCAGTGTATGGGTTATTCAGCAATGGAGGCACCACTGAGTGTAGTATCAGTGTATGGGTTATTCAGCAATGGAGGCGCCACTGAGTGTAGTATCAGTGTATGGGTTATTCAGCAATGGAGGCACCACTGAGTGTAGTATCAGGGTATGGGTTATTCAGCAATGGAGGCGCCACTGAGTGTAGTATCAGTGTATGGGTTATTCAGCAATGGAGGCACCACTGAGTGCGGTATCAGTGTATGGGTTATTCAGCAATGGAGGCACCACTGAGTGCGGTATCAGTGTATGGGTTATTCAGCAATGGAGGCACCACTGAGTGTAGTATCAGGGTATGGGTTATTCAGCAATGGAGGCGCCACTGAGTGTAGTATCAGTGTATGGGTTATTCAGCAATGGAGGCACCACTGAGTGTAGTATCAGTGTATGGGTTATTCAGCAATGGAGGCACCACTGAGTGTAATATCAGGGTATGGGTTATTCAGCAATGGAGGCACCACTGAGTGTAGTATCAGTGTATGGGTTATTCAGCAATGGAGGCACCACTGAGTGTAGTATCAGTGTATGGGTTATTCAGCAATGGAGGCACCACTGAGTGGAGTATCAGGGTATGGGTTATTCAGCAATGGAGGCACCACTGAGTGTAGTATCAGGGTATGGGTTATTCAGCAAAGGTAAGTAACACACAAGAGAGTAGAAAAGTGATTGCTTGTCATCAATATTACACAGGTACAGTGCAGCCCAAAGATCCAGGAATGGAGTCCTTCCACGGATGGTGAGGAACGCCGTCACCGCAGTCCCTACATGGGAATAATGACCAGAAGTGAAGGAACCAGCTCACTTATTTGCTGGTTAATCTACACAGTTGGGAGAACTTTATATAATGATTTAATTATTATCATGTCATGTAACAACTGAGACTTCTAGACCTTCTTGGGAGCCCTCTAAGGATATATTGGGTGCAGGTTATTTTGATCATGTGTGGATTTGTTACCTTTATCTAATGTCTGACATGGACTCTGAATGGTCGCTTAGCCACAAAATGGATGGACTCTGGGATATCTATATGGAGGAGGAGATCTTTTCATAGAATATGAAATAGGAATACACACACACACGCGTGCACACACATACACTCAGTTTCAGCTGCTTTGGTGTTAATGAAACTAACAATAGGTGCACTAGAAACAGTAATGGTTTTACAGGTGGAGGCCACTGACATTTTTTCCCTACTCATCTTTTCTGACTGTTCTTCACTAGTTTTGTATTTGGCTCGGGTCAGTGTCACTACTGGTAGCATGAGGCCATACCTGGACCATAAAGAGGTTGTACAGGCAGTCCAGCTCCTCCAGGATGACACACCAATATGTGCCATTGCCAGAAGGTTTGCTGTGTCTCCCAGCACGGTCTCAAGAGCATGGAGGAGATTCCAGGAGACAGGGTTGTTCTTATTGGTCCTGGCACAATGCTGGGGGTTGCTCTTGTTGGCCCTGGCACAATGATTGGGGTTGTTCTTGTGAACCCTGGCACAATGCTATGGGTTGCTCTTGTGGGCTCTGGCACAATGCTGGTGTTTGTACTTGTTGGCTGTGGCACAATGCTGGGGGTTGCTCTTGTTGGCCCTGGCACAATGATTGGGGTTGTTCTTGTGAACCCTGGCACAATGCTATGGGTTGCTCTTGTGGGCTCTGGCACAATGCTGGTGTTTGTACTTGTTGGCTGTGGCACAATGCTGGGGGTTGCTCTTGTTGGCCCTGGCACAATGATTGGGGTTGTTCTTGTGAACCCTGGCACAATGCTATGGGTTGCTCTTGTGGGCTCTGGCACAATGCTGGTGTTTGTACTTGTTGGCTGTGGTACAATGCTGGGGGTTGCTCTTGTTGGCTCTGGCACAATGCTGGGGGTTGCTCTTGTGGGTTCTGGCACAATGCTGGAGTTTGCTCTTGTGGGCTCTGGCACAGTGCTGGAGGTTGCTCTTGTTGGCCCCGGCAAAATGATGTGGTTATTGTGGCCCTGACATTTGCTGGGGTAATTTAGTAATGCTACCACTGACACCAACAATGGGGATTATTTTACTCCCACAATCTATTCAGTGTACCCCAGGAACAATCTCTTCAGTGTACCCCAAGGACAATCTCTTCAGTGCACCCCAAGGAAAATTGCTTCAGTGTACCCCAAGGAAAATCTCTTCAGTGTACCCCAGAGACAATATCTTCAGTGTACCCCAAGGACAATTTCTTCAGTGTACCCCAAGGACAATCTCTTCAGTGTACCCCAAGGACAATTTCTTCAGTGTACCCCAAGGACAATCTCTTCAGTGTACCCCAAGGACAAACTCTTCAGTGTACCCCAGAGACAATATCTTCAGTGTACCCCAAGGACAATCTCTTCAGTGTACCCCAAGGACAATTTCTTCAGTGTACCCCAAGGACAATCTCTTCAGTGTACCCCAAGGACAATCTCTTCAGTGTACCCCAAGGACAATCTCTTCAGTGTACCCCAAGGACAATTTCTTCAGTGTACCCCAAGGACAATCTCTTCAGTGTACCCCAAGGACAATCTCTTCAGTGTACCCCGAGGTCCTATTCCGCCTCTACCATAGCAATACACCAGAAGGGAAGGTGGCACCATACCAACCATACCATGTGAAGCAACACCCAGTTTATTGACTATGGCCACTTTTTCAGTCATGCCCACAAGCATGTATAGGAAGCGTGCTATGCCAGCCAAATGTTTTCTTGCTAATACCTTACAAAGCAGTGGGCAGCAGCATGCATAGGGCACCACATTTCTCTTTTCAATTCCTTCAAGGCGTTGCTCTTCATCCCATCAATATTAGGGATGCTTTAGACAACTGCCCTTGGCACACACCTAACAATATTCAAGAGGGACCGTCTTCTCATTGCACTGTGAATGGTTTCTACATAACATTGCTTTGTTCATTTCTGACTAAGCATTTCCATGTATTCTCCAAGCACCAGCATAGCACCCCCCAAAAGATGCCTGGAGCCCCCCTCACCATGCACAAGGCTCTGTTTATGCTGCAGGAACCAACTTACATTTCCTGATCAGGAAATTCCACAACAACCTGCCAAGCCCTTTCCATTGTCAGCAATGTTTACCTGTAAAGTGAGCCCCTCCCCCCTTCACCAATCAAACATTTATCCCAAAGGACTATTTCCTCCTATATTCTGTTCACTACACACCCCGAGAGAGAAACGTGTGACCCCCCCAGAGAGAAACGTGTGACCCCCCCAGAGAGACGTGTGACCTGGAGAGCTTCACTACCACAAATCTTCATCTACAGAGATACTTCTAGAGATAAGGAGACTGAAAACCACAAACATTCTTCAGGTAATACCGATCTTTGCTGCACGTATACAGTTATATATACATATACCAGAGCGCTGTACAGAGAACACTGAGCCAGAGGAGCTTACACTCTAATGTCCCCTCCCCTACAGTCCCATCAGTCTCTGCACCAAAGGAGCTTACACTCTAATGTCCCCTCCCCTAGAGTCACATCAGTCTCTGTACCAGAGGAGCTTACACTCTAATGTCCCCTCCCCTACAGTCCCATCAGTCTCTGCACCAAAGGAGCTTACACTCTAATGTCCCCTCCCCTACAGTCACATCAGTCTCTGTACCAGAGGAGCTTACACTCTAATGTCCCCTCCCCTACAGTCCCATCAGTCTCTGCACCAAAGTAGCTTACACTCTAATGTCCCCTCCCCTACAGTCCCATCAGTCTCTGTACCAAAGGAGCTTACACTCTAATGTCCCCTCCCCTAGAGTCACATCAGTCTCTGTACCAGAGGAGCTTACACTCTAATGTCCCCTCCCCCACATTCACATAATATTAATATTATCAGAGGCAGCTCTCTAATTAGCCAAATGAGGCAGTTGCCTAAGACCTCGCACTCCTGGGGGCTTTGCAGCTGCCTAATTTGTTTAACCAGGGGCCGACTGGCCGGGGTCATTAGGGGGCCTAATTCCCTGCATTCCGCAGACCTGAGCTGGAGTCACCTCTCATTCACCTCCCAGGAGCTCACTACTCTGGGTCACCTGAGCCTTCACAGCATGGAGGGGCCAGCACCAGCGCTGTCCCCATCACACACTGTGTGTCTGGAAGGGGAATCTCAAAACTTTGTGTGCTGCTTCATTCCTTGTGCATTCTCCACCTCCCCTCTCCCTAACCGGCATGCTTGGTCTGCTGCCATGCTGGAAGAATTATAGCCGGGGTGAAGGGAGGTGAGGGGAACATAAAGGAGTGCTCAGGAGGGACAGGGGAGGGGGGGCTGTTCACCTGTTTGTGTTTGTACATGTCTGCCTTGTACTGCCTGTGTGTTACACCAAGACCGGGACAACACTGCCCGTGTGTGCGCTACACCAAGACTGGGACAACACTGCCCGTGTGTGCGCTACACTAAGACCGGGACAAAACTGCCCGTGTGTGCGCTACACCAAGACTGGGACAGCACTGCCGTGTGTGCGCTACACCAAGACTGGGACAACACTGCCCGTGTGTGTGCTACACCAAGACCGGGACAACACTGCCCGTGTGTGTGCTACACCAAGACTGGGACAGCACTGCCCGTGTGTGCTACACCAAGACTGGGACAACACTGCCCGTGTGTGTGCTACACCAAGACCGGGACAATACTGCCCGTGTGTGTGCTACACCAAGACCGGGACAACACTGCCCGTGTGTGTGCTACACCAAGACCGGGACAATACTGCCCGTGTGTGCTACACCAAGACTGGGACAACACTGCCCGTGTGTGTGTGCTACACCAAGACCGGGACAACACTGCCCGTGTGTGCTACACCAAGACCGGGACAGCACTGCCCGTGTGTGCTACACCAAGACTGGGACAACACTGCCCGTGTGTGTGCTACACCAAGACCGGGACAGCACTGCCCGTGTGTGCTACACCAAGACTGGGACAACACTGCCCGTGTGTGTGCTACACCAAGACTGGGACAGCACTGCCCGTGTGTGCTACACCAAGACTGGGACAGCACTGCCCGTGTGTGTGTGCTACACCAAGACCGGGACGGCACTGCCCATGTGTGTGCTACACCAAGACTGGGACAGCACTGCCGTGTGTGCTACACCAAGACCGGGACAACACTGCCCGTGTGTGTGCTACACCAAGACCGGGACAACACTGCCCGTGTGTGTGCTACACCAAGACTGGGACAGCACTGCCTGTGTGTGCTACACCAAGACCGGGACAGCACTGCCCGTGTGTGCGCTACACGAACACCGGGACAACACTGCCCATGTGTGCGCAACACCAAGACCGGGACAACACTGCCCGTGTGTGTGCTACACCAAGACTGGGACAGCACTGCCCGTGTGTGCTACACCAAGACTGGGACAGCACTGCCCGTGTGTGTGTGCTACACCAAGACCGGGACAGCACTGCCCATGTGTGTGCTACACCAAGACTGGGACAGCACTGCCGTGTGTGCTACACCAAGACCGGGACAACACTGCCCGTGTGTGTGCTACACCAAGACCGGGACAACACTGCCCGTGTGTGTGCTACACCAAGACTGGGACAGCACTGCCTGTGTGTGCTACACCAAGATCGGGACAGCACTGCCCGTGTGTGCGCTACACGAACACCGGGACAACACTGCCCATGTGTGCGCAACACCAAGACCGGGACAACACTGCCCGTGTGTGTGTGCTACACCAAGACCGGGACAACACTGCCCGTGTGTGTGCAACACCAAGACCGGGACAACACTGCCCGTGTGTGTGTGCTACACCAACACCGGGACAACACTGCCCATGTGTGCGCAACACCAACACAGGGACAACACTGCCCATGTGTGTGCAATACCAAGACTGGGACAACACTGCCCATGTGTGTGTGCTACACCAAGACTGGGACAACACTGCCCGTGTGTGCGCTACACCAAGACCGAGACAACACTGCCCATGTGTGCGCAACACCAACACAGGGACAACACTGCCCATGTGTGTGCAACACCAAGACTGGGACAACACTGCCCATGTGTGTGTGCTACACCAAGACCGGGACAACACTACCCGTGTGTGTGCAACACCAAGAACGGGACAGCACTGTCCGTGTGTGCGCAACACCAAGACCGGGACAGTACTGCCCGTGTGTGTGCTACACCAAGACCGGGACAACACTGCCCGTGTGTGTGTGCTACACCAAGACCGGGACAATACTGCCCGTGTGTGTGCTACACCAAGACTGGGACAATACTGCCTGTGTGTGTGCTACACCAAGACCGGGACAGTACTGCCCGTGTGCGCTACACCAAGACCGAGACAACACTGCCCGTGTGTGCTACACCAAGACTGGGACAGCACTGCCCGTGTGTGCGCTACACCAACACTGGGACAGCACTGCCCGTGTGTGCTACACCAAGACCGGGACAACACTGCCCATGTGTGCTACACCAAGACTGGGACAGCACTGCCCGTGTGTGTGCTACACCAAGACCGGGACAGCACTGCCCATGTGTGCGCAACACCAACACAGGGACAACACTGCCCATGTGTGTGCAACACCAAGACTGGGACAACACTGCCCATGTGTGTGTGCTACACCAAGACCGGGACAACACTACCCGTGTGTGTGCAACACCAAGAACGGGACAGCACTGTCCGTGTGTGCGCAACACCAAGACTGGGACAACACTACCCGTGTGTGTGCAACACCAAGAACGGGACAGCACTGTCCGTGTGTGTGCTACACCAAGACCGGGACAACACTACCCGTGTGTGTGCAACACCAAGAACGGGACAGCACTGTCCGTGTGTGTGCTACACCAAGACCGGGACAACACTACCCGTGTGTGTGCAACACCAAGAACGGGACAGCACTGTCCGTGTGTGCGCAACACCAAGACCGGGACAGTACTGCCCGTGTGTGTGCTACACCAAGACCGGGACAACACTGCCCGTGTGTGTGTGCTACACCAAGACCGGGACAATACTGCCCGTGTGTGTGCTACACCAAGACTGGGACAATACTGCCTGTGTGTGTGCTACACCAAGACCGGGACAGTACTGCCCGTGTGCGCTACACCAAGACCGAGACAACACTGCCCGTGTGTGCTACACCAAGACTGGGACAGCACTGCCCGTGTGTGCGCTACACCAACACTGGGACAGCACTGCCCGTGTGTGCTACACCAAGACCGGGACAACACTGCCCATGTGTGCTACACCAAGACTGGGACAGCACTGCCCGTGTGTGTGCTACACCAAGACCGGGACAGCACTGCCCATGTGTGCGCAACACCAACACAGGGACAACACTGCCCATGTGTGTGCAACACCAAGACTGGGACAACACTGCCCATGTGTGTGTGCTACACCAAGACCGGGACAACACTACCCGTGTGTGTGCAACACCAAGAACGGGACAGCACTGTCCGTGTGTGCGCAACACCAAGACCGGGACAGTACTGCCCGTGTGTGTGCTACACCAAGACCGGGACAACACTGCCCGTGTGTGTGCTACACCAAGACCGGGAAAACACTGCCCGTGTGTGTGCTACACCAAGACCGGGAAAACACTGCCCGTGTGTGTGCTACACCAAGACCGGGACAGCACTGCCCGTGTGTGTGCTACACCAAGACCGGGACAACACTGCCCGTGTGTGTGTGCTACACCAAGACCGGGACAATACTGCCCGTGTGTGTGCTACACCAAGACTGGGACAATACTGCCTGTGTGTGTGCTACACCAAGACCGGGACAACACTGCCTGTGTGTGTGTGCTACACCAAGACCGGGACAGTACTGCCCGTGTGTGTGTGCTACACCAAGATCGGGACAACACTGCCCGTGTGTGTGCTACACCAAGACCGGGACAACACTGCCCGTGTGTGTACTACACCAAGACCGGGACAACACTGCCCGTGTGTGCTACACCAAGACCGGGACAGTACTGCCCGTGTGTGTGTGTTACACCAAGACCGGGACAGCACTGCCTGTGTGTGTGCTACACCAAGACCGGTACAGCACTGCCCATGTGTGCTACACCAAGACCGGGACAACACTGCCCGTGTGTGTGCTACAGCAAGACCGGGACAATACTGCCCGTGTGTGTGCTACACCAAGACCGGGACAATACTGCCCGTGTGTGTGCAACACCAAGACCGGGACAACACTGCCTGTGTTTGTGTGCTACACCAAGACTGGGACAACACTGCCAGTGTGTGTGCTACACCAAGACCGGGACAATACTGCCCGTGCGTGTGCTACACCAAGACCGGGACAATACTGCCCGTGTGTGTGCTACACCAAGACCGGGACAACACTGACCGTGTGTGTGCTACACCAAGACTGGGACAACTCTGCTTGTGTGTGTGCTACACCAAGACTGGGACAACACTGCCCGTGTGTGTGTTACACCAAGACCGGGACAACACTGCCCGTGTGTGTGTGCTACACCAAGACTGGGACAACACTGCCCGTGTGTGTGCTACACCAAGACCGGGACAACACTGCCCGTGTGTGTGTGCTACACCAAGACTGGGACAACTCTGCTTGTGTGTGTGTTACACCAAGACCGGGACAACACTGCCCGTGTGTGTGTTACACCAAGACCGGAACAACACTGCCCGTGTGTGTGCTACACCAAGACCGGGACAACACTGCCCATGTGTGTGTTACACCAAGACCGGGACAACACTGCCCGTGTGTGTGCTACACCAAGACCGAGACAGCACTGCCCGTGTGTGTGCTACACCAAGACCGGGACAGCACTGCCCGTGTGTGCTACACCAAGACCGGGACAGCACTTCCCGTGTGTGCTACACCAAGACCGGGACAGCACTTCCCGTGTGTGCTACACCAAGACCGGGACAGCACTGCCCATGTGTGCACTACACCAAGACCGGGACAGCACTTCCCGTGTGTGCTACACCAAGACCGGGACAGCACTGCCCGTGTGTGCTACACCAAGACTGGGACAACACTGCCCGTGTGTGCACTACACCAAGACCGGGACAGCACTGCCCGTGTGTGTGTGCTACACCAAGACCGGAGCAGCACTGCCCGTGTGTGCTACACCAACACAGGGACAACACTGCCCATCTAATAGACTATTATACAAGGACAAAATGACCGATCCATGGCCTCCATCCCAATATGGAGCACAAAATGTGCCACTTTGAGGATATTCTTTGTAAGGACCTCTTCACCACATTTCATGATAGTGTCAGGATTCTCTCTAATGATCAACCTGTCTCTGATCTCAGGATCCCTGAAAGGAGTTTCTTTGTTAAACAAAAGAGGCCAGGTTAGGTTGTAGGCAGTATGGTTGCTAAGTACATCAGAATATGATGGTGCTGGAGGTGAGAAAGAGGAGGAGAAGGGATTGGGGCAGGCTTTATCATATGTATATATTTCATTATAAACAGGACACTGGAGGGGATGATCTATGGCCATAGGCTGCAATAGCTGGTGGGATGGTAAGGGCTCCTCTGTATGATTAGTATATGGAATGGTGGAGGTTCATCACTGTGAGGATGGTTATATGGAATAGAGGGGGATTTTGTCAGAAGTTAAGGTACAGAGGTACAGTGATAAAAGGCCCAAAGAGCAATGTATTACCATCCATCATGTGTTCTTGGAAATCACCAGCACGCTGGAAAATTTTCATGGGAATCTAAATTTACCCAAAGTGGACACAGATAGTAACCATAAACAACACACACCTAATACTCAGGTTATTACAACCTACATAATTATGGGCTTTTGAGGAGCCTTCCTCCATACACCACTGATCAGTACACTCGGCCATCAAAAAAAAAGGCACACAGGTTATCACAGACCACACACACTGCTCTCACTAGCAGGTACAGGTTAGATAAAGCAGCCAGTATCACCTCTAAAGTTAGTATGATCGCTCCAGTCACAGTCTCTACAGATCGTTGTGATATTCAGAGAAATCAAGGACTGTATTCATTTTATTTTTTATATTTCTAGGTGGGCAGTGCACTTTGGTAATAACAGTTACAAACAACAGAAGTTAAAAAGTAAGACACACATAAACACAGGCACATGGCATAGATAATAAAAACTATTTCTTCTGCCCTGGGATTGGATAAAACATATGGATTATACCCACTAGGATAGATGAGACCCCTCAGATATGACAATAATATGATTGCATTTCTCAATTGTAATTTTTTTTAGAGATCATCGTGGATTTTTCACCCTCCTGACCTGACCACATGGATAGAAGGGACTGGAGGCTGCATCCTATATAAGTAGTACAGGTAGGATTTTAGTAATTATAGTCTTCAAACACTCATAATGTATTGGGTTATAAATTATGAATCCAAAAGTATGTGTAATTCTGTAGGTTCAGCTGTTGAGTAGACACCAAACAATGAGTCCATACACCTAGGAGAACCAGAACCATCATACAATGATGCAAATATTGATATATTTCCTTATTTTATAATAAAGCTAACACTTTGCATCTTATAGATGGTATTCAATAGAGAGGAGGGTTTGTACAATTCTATACATTCCTCCACTGCTATCCCCTCGATGTCTGACCATGGGGAAACTACATGTCTCAGCTTCCCTCCACTGATATCCCCTCGATGTCTGACCATGGGGAAACTACATGTCTCAGCTTCCCTCCACTGATATCCCCTCGATGTCTGACCATGGGGAAACTACATGTCTCAGCTTCCCTCCACTGATATCCCCTCGATGTCTGACCATGGGGAACTACATGTCTCAGCTTCCCTCCACTGATATCCCCTGGATGTTTGACCATGGGGAAACTACATGTCTCAGCTTCCCTCCACTGATATCCCCTCGATGTCTGACCATGGGGAACTACATGTCTCAGCTTCCCTCCACTGATATCCCCTCGATGTCTGACCATGGGGAAACTACATGTCTCAGCTTCCCTCCACTGCTATCCCCTCGATGTCTGACCATGGGGAAACTACATGTCTCAGCTTCCCTCCACTGCTATCCCCTCGATGTCTGACCATGGGGAAACTACATGTCTCAGCTTCCCTCCACTGATATCCCCTCGATGTCTGACCATGGGGAAACTACATGTCTCAGCTTCCCTCCACTGATATCCCCTGGATGTTTGACCATTGGGAACTACAAGTCACAGTATTCTTCTACTAATATCTCCTATGTGTCCAGCTATGTAAACTCTCTAGCTGTGGGGAACTGCAGGTCCCAGCCTACCCTTTCTTATCCTATTCCAATTACTGGAGGGACATAATATAGAGTGGAAGGGATGGATGTTCAGACGACTCTGTGGATTCTGTACAATTCTGAGTATTACAAAATGTTGGAAATAAATTGATTGAGTAGAACAGAAATCTACTTACAATGTCCTTACACATCCAACATCTCAGTAGATCTAGATGAAGAGAGGAACCCAAATATATCACAAGATGGTAATTTAGACACCCAGATCCAAGTGTTAGATGTTGGGGTTCCCTGTTATCCCCCATGTCCTCTTATTATCACCCTGAAACTTACTATGTCCCTTCTCCCAACCTTCATGTCTAATCTTATTCCCAACCCCTGGACCCTAACTGTCCCTTAAATCTTCACCTCCCTTCCCCTAGGTGACCACAAACCTGACGTATCACCTGACCTCTCTGCAGACAACTTGCTGGCTGATACTTTGGTTTTGATTAGTACCAGTCTTAGTTATGAATGGCACAGATTTGTGGAGTTGGCCTCTACAAGTACAACAGACTCATGTCTGGCCCTAAACAATATACCAATCAGATGAATGCCAGAATGAAGGTACTGATTGACACGCCTAGTTATGGGTTGTAAATGACAGAAGCCCATCCAAATCTGCTATTCTTTGATTGGACAACCAGGCAGCCAATTGTTATCCACTTAAGGGAACAAAATCCTCCTTATTGTTTCCATTCATCACTCTACAAATGGGTTTATTAATGCTTGTGCTCCTTCCAGGTGATGTCATCTCAGGTAATCTCCTTGGGGACCTCTTCCTCTGCATCCTCCTCCTCACCAGGTATGACTGCTGATCCTGACAATCCTTTCCAATGTCTTTCCTCCATCTCACATCACCAGAGACTTTAATTAGATGATAGGATGTCCTACAGTTGCAAGAAAAAGTATGTGAACCCCTTGGGATTACGTGGAGTTTTGCATGAATTGGGCATAAAATGTGCTCTGAACGTCATCTAAGTCACAACAATAGAAGAACACAGTCTGCTGAACATAATACTACACAAACATTAGATGTTGCCATGGTTTAATTGCACATAACATGTAAACATTCACAGTGCAGGGAGGAAAAAGTATGTGAACCTTTCGACTTAATAACTAGTTGACCCTCCTTTGGCAGCAATAACCTCAACCAAATGTTTCCTGTAGTTGCAGATCAGACCTACACAACGATCTGGAGTCATTTTGGACCACTCCTCTTCACAAAACTATTTCAGTGTAGCAATATTCTTGGGATGTCTGGTGTGAATCGCTCTCTTAAGGTCATGCCACAGCATTTCAATCGGGTTGAGGTCAGGACTCTGACTGGGCCACTCCAGAAGGCGTATTCTGTGCTGTTGCAGCCATTGTTTTGTTGAATTACTTGTATGCTTTGGGTCATTGTCCTGTTGCATCACCCATCCTCTGCGGAGCTTTAGTTGGCGGTCAGATGGTCGTACGTTTTCCTGAAAAATGTCTTGGTAAACTCTGGAATTCATTTTCCCATCAATGACAACAATCCGTCCAGGCCCTGAGGCAGCAAAGCAGCCCCAAACCATGATGCTCCCTCCGCCATGTTTCACAGTGGGGATGAGGTTTTGATGTTGGTGTGCTGTGCCTTTTTTTCTCTACACATAGTGTTGTGTGTTCTTCCCAAACAACTCAATCTTGGTGTCATCTGTCCACAGTATATTTTGCCAGTAGTGCTGTGGAACATCCAGGTGCTCTTTTGCAAACTTCAAACGTGCTGCAATATTCTTTTTGGACAGCAATGGCTTCCTCTGTGGTGTCCTCCCATGTACTCCATTCTTGTTTAATGTTTTCCATATTGTAGATGTGTCAACAAAAATGTTAGCATGTGCCAGAGATTTCTGTAGGTCTTTAGCTGACACTCTGGGATTCTTCTTTACCTCATGCAGCATTCTGCGCTGTGCTCTTGCAGTCATTTTTACAGGACGACCATGCCTAGGGAGAGTAGCAACAGTGCTAAACTTTCTCCATTTGTAGACAGTCTGTCTTACCGTGGACACATGAACATCAAGGCTTTTGGAGATACTTTTGTAACCCTTTCCAGCTTCATGCAAGTCAACAATTCTTGATCGTAGGTCTTCTGAGAGCTCTTTTCTGCGAGGCATGGTTCACATCAGACAGTGCTTCTTGAAACCAGTAAACCCAAAACAGGTGTGTGTTTTTTAAGGGCAGGACAGCTGTCAGCAACACATCCAATATCATCACAGTGATTGGAGTCAAGGTTGGCTCACTCCTGGCTCCAATTAGCTCTGGGAGAAGTCATTAAGCTAGGGCCTCACATACTTTTTCCTCCCTGCACTGTGAATGTTTACTTGTTATGTGCAATTAAACCATGGCAACATCTAATGTTTGTGTAGTATTATGTTCAGCAGACTGTGTTCTTCTATTGTTGTGACTTAGATGACGTTCAGAGCACATTTTATGCCCAATTCATGCAAAACTCCACGTAATCCCAAGGGGTTCACATACTTTTTCTTGCAACTGTATATCTCTGTAGTCTGGACATATCCTGTAGACATCTGGCCACTCCACCCATTAGAAGAGTTCAGGAGCCTTCTTCAGTTGGGAAATTTGCAGGTAATTGGAGTTCACACTGATCCAACACATTACTATTCAAGGGATAAGGTTTTTTTACGAACTGATAGTTTCTTTTATTTTACTATGAAACAATTATTAAACCTGATGTTAAAAAACGGTCATCCATACATATACAGTAGGATGTCTACGCATGAACAAAATTGCTATGAGTTTGTGTAGACATATGTGGTTTTGTTTTTTTTAATTTCGGTACGAATCGAAATTCGTACAAAATTTTTGTTATTTGTAGATTCGGATGTATCCAAATATCTGAAAAACAATAGTAACAAATTACAATGAAGCCAAAATAAATTATAATGAAACAACACAATTAATTTATTTCATTTGGATGTTTGAAACATCTGAAATAACAAATGATCCAAACTGATTTGTGAACAGCTTGTTGTTAAGGAGCTGCATCCTTAACAACTATGACTGCTCTGCTGTCACTGGGATTCCCTGCTGACAGCATAATGTAAACAAAAGAAGAGCCGGCATTAGAAAATAACATGGGCCCCCCCTATCCATAACAGGCCCTTATCCAAGAATGCAGGCCAGGAAAGAGGGACAAGTGAGCAGCCCCCCTCCTGAACCATACCAGGCCATGTGCCCTCAACATGGGGGCTTTGGAAGAGGGGGACTCTCCCCAAAAGCATCTTGTCCCCATGTTAATGGGGACAAGGGCCTCTTCCCCACAACCCTGGACTGTGGTGGTGGGGATCTGTGGGGGGAGGAGCTTATTGTAATATGGAAGCCCCCTTTAACCAAACATGTCTTCTCTCCTATCCTGTCCTATTTCCTATTTTTTACCTTTTTTGAGAGTGCTGAATGACAGGTAAACATGAGGTGGTATCATTCAGTGACACAATGAGACATGGGAAAGGATGTGTTCAGTAAACAGCAAGATTTTTTCTCTTCATTCAGGTTGGTGGTTGGCGTTCATCGTGATTGACATTGAATCTACTTCTGGGTTGTCCTTTGCTCTGATTGCTACATGATAAATTGTGTGACAATCACGGAAACACCACACTGCATTCTTGTACTATTAAAAGTGAATGGCAGACAAACGTGTGCAGCACTGCAGTGTGATTTGGAATCGCAGGCAGAATCGAGCAATTCAGTCCATGATCCCAAATCATTGGATGTGAACAGGGCTTGATGAAAATGACTGCTTCTTTGAAATTCTTTTTCTCCCAATGTTACAGTTGATATTTCACATTACCTACCCTAGGCACTGACTATTGTTATACAGATCTGACGAATAGAAATATTACACTGTTGTATGTTACTATGTACAGTTGCAAGAAAAAGTATGTGAACCCCTTGGGATTACGTGGAGTTTTGCATGAATTGGGCATAAAATGTGCTCTGAACGTCATCTAAGTCACAACAATAGAAGAACACAGTCTGCTGAACATAATACTACACAAACATTAGATGTTGCCATGGTTTAATTGCACATAACAAGTAAACATTCACAGTGCAGGGAGGAAAAAGTATGTGAGGCCCTAGCTTAATGACTTCTCCCAGAACTAATTGGAGCCAGGAGTGAGCCAACCTTGACTCCAATCACTGTGATGATATTGGATGTGTTGCTGACAGCTGTCCTGCCCTTAAAAAACACACACCTGTTTTGGGTTTACTGGTTTCAAGAAGCACTGTCTGATGTGAACCATGCCTCGCAGAAAAGAGCTCTCAGAAGACCTACGATCAAGAATTGTTGACTTGCATGAAGCTGGAAAGGGTTACAAAAGTATCTCCAAAAGCCTTGATGTTCATGTGTCCACGGTAAGACAGACTGTCTACAAATGGAGAAAGTTTAGCACTGTTGCTACTCTCCCTAGGCATGGTCGTCCTGTAAAAATGACTGCAAGAGCACAGCGCAGAATGCTGCATGAGGTAAAGAAGAATCCCAGAGTGTCAGCTAAAGACCTACAGAAATCTCTGGCACATGCTAACATTTTTGTTGACACATCTACAATATGGAAAACATTAAACAAGAATGGAGTACATGGGAGGACACCACAGAGGAAGCCATTGCTGTCCAAAAAGAATATTGCAGCACGTTTGAAGTTTGCAAAAGAGCACCTGGATGTTCCACAGCACTACTGGCAAAATATACTGTGGACAGATGACACCAAGATTGAGTTGTTTGGGAAGAACACACAACACTATGTGTAGAGAAAAAAAGGCACAGCACACCAACATCAAAACCTCATCCCCACTGTGAAACATGGCGGAGGGAGCATCATGGTTTGGGGCTGCTTTGCTGCCTCAGGGCCTGGACGGATTGTTGTCATTGATGGGAAAATGAATTCCAGAGTTTATCAAGACATTTTTCAGGAAAACGTACGACCATCTGACCGCCAACTAAAGCTCCGCAGAGGATGGGTGATGCAACAGGACAATGACCCAAAGCATACAAGTAATTCAACAAAACAATGGCTGCAACAGCACAGAATACGCCTTCTGGAGTGGCCCAGTCAGAGTCCTGACCTCAACCCGATTGAAATGCTGTGGCATGACCTTAAGAGAGCGATTCACACCAGACATCCCAAGAATATTGCTACACTGAAACAGTTTTGTGAAGAGGAGTGGTCCAAAATGACTCCAGATCGTTGTGTAGGTCTGATCTGCAACTACAGGCAACATTTGGTTGAGGTTATTGCTGCCAAAGGAGGGTCAACTAGTTATTAAGTCGAAAGGTTCACATACTTTTTCCTCCCTGCACTGTGAATGTTTACATGTTATGTGCAATTAAACCATGGCAACATCTAATGTTTGTGTAGTATTATGTTCAGCAGACTGTGTTCTTCTATTGTTGTGACTTAGATGACGTTCAGAGCACATTTTATGCCCAATTCATGCAAAACTCCACGTAATCCCAAGGGGTTCACATACTTTTTCTTGCAACTGTATATTCCCTGGTATTCATGCTGTATGTCTAATGATGTACCATAACATCTCAATTACAATGTATTCTACTAATTGTTGTCTATGTGACACCTAAACCTTTATTACCTATTACCTGTAACTTGCTGGAAAAGATTACATAAAGAAAAAATGAAAATAATATTGGGGTGATAATAATTCATATGATCAGTAGCTCCATCTAGCAGTCATAAAGCCAGATCTTCCTGAATGAGGTATTTCAAGAAAATACTGTATTTTGGCCACCAAATGGAGTTGATGATCATAGGAAGTAAGCCTGTTAGACACATTATGGGGATTATTTGTGAAGATAATGTTTTTATCAATAGACCCTAACTGTAGGTGTTTGCAGCCAATATTCATCCATCAGAGTGGAAAGTCACCATTCTAGAGGTAGGCATGTAGGATTATCACCGAGAAGCCAATCTCTCCATAGGGTAATATACATATAGCTATATTGGGGGATATATTCCTTTCTATATGCTCTTTATAGTGTTGCTGGCTGCCATTACAGACTTTTCTGCTGTCATGTGTCAGAAATCGTCCAATCAGGATGAATGTTTATGATTAGGAATTTTCCTGTCTGCAGGGCTGGCTCCTGGTGTTGGGAGAAAGAAGAATGTAACCCCCGGGGATCTTATCATATATTCTCTGGAGGATCTGAAAGAATGTGATTTCAAGAGATTTAGGAACAGATTGTCTGATTTCTCCTATGGAGATAAACATCCCATCCCTCGAGGAAGACTAGAGAATGCAGACTGGATCACCACCAAGGACCTCCTGATAGACACATATGGAGAAGAAGAGGCTCTGGATGTCTCCATTAAAGTCTTTACACTGATTGATCTGATGGGACCTGCAAATGACCTCCACAAAAGCAGAGCACAAAATGGTGAGTTCCCATCTATAATGACCATTTCCTACCAATTCCTGATCAATATCTGTATGAGGAAGAACTAGGAATCATATATAATATAAATTCAAGTTTGTGGGTGTTATTCCCTTAAGTGACATCCAGATGATTCAAATACTATTGTACACGCTTCCACTGTGTCCACCACCACCTCCACACTGCACTCACCAGAAGGTATGGCTGCATCAATTATAAACCACATACAAGCTCTATGTATTGTATCAGCTCTGCGATCTTCTGTCATCAGATGTGGTCCCTTTAATAGAAGAGCCTTCTGATATTGGCATCTATTCAGGACATCCGAATCCAGAGCAAGCTGCATAAAGTGAGTGCTCACCAGCAAGAACCAAATAAATATACAGTTGTGTTCAAAATACTAGCAGTCAGACATCACTAACTGGATCAATCCCTGTTTTTGGTGGAAATGATATTTCTACATGGCAAATAATTTCCTAGCAGGTGTAGTAGAGTCATAGAAATCCAACAGACCCAACAGTCATGACATACATGCTGCTGATTCTGTGTCATTGAATCACTCATTGAAAGGGGAATGTTCAAAATAATAGCAGTGTGGAGTTCTATTAGTGAGGTCATTCATTCTTTGATAAACAGGTGGCAATTATTGCCCTTATTTAAGGAAGGAAGGCAGCAAATGTTGTACATGCTGGTTACAGTGCATTTCTCTCTGAAATTCTGAGAAAATGGGTCGTTCCAGACATTGTTCAGAAGAACAGTTTACCTTGATTAAAAAGTTGATTGGAGAGGGGAAAACATATAAAGAAGTGCAGAAAATGATCGGCTGCTCAGCTAAAATGATGGAAAATGCTTTAAAATGGCAACCAAAACCTGAAAGACGTGGAAGAAAGCGAAAAACTACCATTGGAATGGATAGAAGAATAGCCAAAATGGGGCGGACTCAGCCAACAATCAGCTCCAGGAAGATGAAAGAAGGTGTGACGTTCCCTGTGAGGACTGTTACAATTAGAAGACGCCGATGGGAAGCCAAGCTATCTGCAAGAAGTCCCCGCAAAGTCCCACTGTTGGGAAAAAGACGTGTGCTGAAGAGGTTACAATCTGCCAAAGAGCACATTGACTGGCCTAAAGAGAAATGACGCAACATTTTGTGGACTGATGGAAGTAAGATTGTTCTTTTTGGGTCTAGTGGGCGGAGACAGTTTGTCAGAAGAATACAAACACTGCGATTTTTTTGAACCATCTAATATTCACTTTTCTTCCATTTTTTTAGAGGAACAACACAAATTTGATGTATTTTCTTCATGTTGTGATTTGGAATAGAATGTGTCGTGTTCCCAATGCATTTGTGTGGATGGAAATAAAAGCTATTAGAAGGATTTTCAGCTTTATTCACTTTTTTCAACTCACTGCTATTATTTTGAACACAAATGTATATAGTGTAGTAGTTTTTTTAAGAGCAACTCGCATCAACATAAAATAACAAAATACTCACAAAGATGGCCACCACAAACAGAACAATACGGCAGCACTCTTAGTTCCACCCAACGTGTTTCACGCTCTAGCACACGGGTGTCAAACTACAAGTCCCACGAGGCATTGCAAGATTGACAGTTACAAGCATGACTCCCAAAGGCAGAGGCATGATGGGGATGGGAGCTGGAGGGCTGCCAGTTTGACACCCCGCATCTTCACCAGTCAAAGAGTGCTGATTACCAAATGTCTACTATATATAAAAAAATGACAATCACAATGAATGGAGCTGTATTCATTTGCCATATTGCCAAAGTCCAGCAGCCATTTTCTCCATTGATCAAAACCAATGTACACAGTATACAGTCGCCATTTTGTTGAAGTTCAGAGGCCATTTTCTCATGGATGCAAAAACAAATAAGCTAATAATAACTTATACGGCCACCATTTTGAAGTTCAGTGGCCATTTTCCCATGGATGAGAACATATATAATTCATCAACACTAACCTGTAGGACAAGGAAATGCCGTTGTATACTGCCGCCATTTAAATGGAGTTCATCAGCCATTATCCCAAGTATAAAAAAAGAGGTATATGAATTCTCACAGTAATTTAATAGGTAAACTTAAGCAGCCAAACGTTTTAACTATAACAACACAGACAATAAGTGGTAGATAAAAGACTTGAATATTATGCCCCCCCATTCAGATATATACCTGTAAACCTATTAATGCCAATGAAAGATAAATATAATATGCTTATCGTAATGTACAGACGACCGTAGTATATGTCATGATCAGAGGGTAAGACCACCTGGGACTGTAACTCAATATCTAGTGTGCCAATTTAAACAACTAAACAAGTGTACTGATCCTCACAGGAGCAGTTTGACTGCATGCAAATGGGGGTGCATCCGAGTTGTAGGATCTAAGGAGCCACCCAGTATTTACCAGAGCCACTGGAGGGGTGGATGTTGTGCTGCATGGCAGCCCCCAGGGTGCAGTTCTCTAACACACCCGCGCAGGCACAGTGCAACCAAATAGCATGCTGGAAGGACACGCGGTACACACTGGATATGAGAATGCTCAAACGGCGGTGAACACCACAGGAACCAGAGTTGGTCTGGCTTCTATGTGAAGACATGTTGCTAAAACACTAACACACAGGTGCAATAACTTAATAATGCCTAGGTTCAGGGCGGATAGGCAAGAGCCCGAGCAACTGGGATAGGAGGCAAAACCTGGTGCTGAATCAATGTTCACAGAAGCATGACAGTATAGTAACCAAAAACACAGCAAGAAGACAATGAACTCCTTCAATAAATAGTGTGAACGTTTTTATTTTATTATTTATTTCAGGTACTTGTATAGTTCCATCAATTTACGCAGCGCTTTACATATACAGTATATTGTACATTCACATCAGTCCCTAACCCTCAGGGGGGGGTACAATCTAAGGTCCCTAACTCACATTCATACATACACATACTAGGGACAATGTAGGCAGGATCCACTTAACCTCCCAGCCTGTCTTGGCGTGTGGGAGGAAATCGGAAAATCCAGAGAACATGCAAACTCCAGGCATGTGGTGCCATGGTTGGAAAAATATATAATTCATGGGAAACTATAGACCTAAAAACGGACAATACAAAGATATCTAAAGAAAAATCAAAAAGCAGAAGATTAGTCAATAACTTTAAACATAATTAAAAATTATTTAAAAATGGGGGGGATGGAGAAAAAGGGAAACCAACTCCATGTAATGTAATGTAAATTGATACATACAAAGAAATACTGACAATAAATAAAAAATAATAGACAAAGTTAAAAAACCTGTTATATATAACAATGTATGCATGTAATAAAACTTCATTTAGATGTATAATACTTTTTGAAATACAATGAAAGTAAAAATAAAAGACCAGGGTTGGATACAAAAATAAATCAACTGGGGAGCATGGCTACTGGCATGTAGTATGGCCGCTTGCTGACAAAGCTCTGTCAGGCTCCTGAGGAATCCAACCTCCAGGGCACCCACATCACCTCTCTATTGCACCCACGGGAGCCATAACCTTCCGCTCTGTATAGCAGTATGCTCAGATGCTGCTGAGATACTCCAACACCTAAAAATGACTAATAAAGTTCTTTCTGGCCACTCAGAGGAGGTTACAACAACATGTTTGTGGCTCCCAAAGCCCACCGGCTGATACCACTCCTCTAATGTCTTCTCCTCTGCTGCTAGAAACATCAGATGCTTCAGAAGACACAGCTCTATCTACAGGACAGTCTGGATCCTTTTCTCCGGACATTTGCAGCCCTGAGAAAATCCAAACCCAGGAAAGACACAAATACCAACTATGATGAGAGAGAGCTGTCTGGGGTGAGAGGTGGTTCTAAGCAGAATTTTAAGGATACTGAAATCCCTGCCCCCTTGCTTCTTTTACAACCACTGATCAGCCTATGTCAGATACCATGCTCAAAGAAACGCTGTTACCAATGAGAGCCTCAATACAGTCAGATGTTCTCTCACGTTTGCACCAATATAAAGCTGAGGTACATGGGCTAGGAGGTAGAATCAGCCATGTGGAGGATAAAATGAGTGTAACTGCAACATCATTTAATTCACTTGTGGATGCAAGTGCAGAACAAGAGGAAGATATAACCTGGCTGAAAGGAAAGATGGCAGATTTAGAGGTTAGATCTAGAAGAAATAACATACAAATCAGAGGAATTCTTGAATCAATCCCATCTTCTCCACTACCTCATTGTGTGCGGGATGTCTTCCTCACAGCCATTCCATCCTTATCTTCAGACCTTACCATAAATAGAGTGCACAGGGAACCAAAACCTTACCTATCTGAGAATATTCCCAGCGATGTATTACTTGGGAAACATTTTTTTGAAGTAAAGGAGCAACTACTATCAATATTTTGTCACACTGACCAACTTCCTGAGAAAATAGCTTGCCTTCAAGTACTACTGAATTTTTCCAAATATACACTTCAGCTGTGGAGAAATCTACAACCAGTTACCAAGGTCCTCAGAAACCACAAGGTAACCTATCAGTGGAGTTATCTAGCTACACTCCTGGCAGCTCATCAGGGATTCATGAAGAGAATCTCAACCCTGGATGAAGGTCTCAACTCTCCAGCAGCTATGGATCCTCTCCAGCAGAATGTGCCCTCCTCCTCCACTTCGCTAAGACCATCACTGTCTCTGGAATGGCATCCAGTCCAGCACAACAAGAAAAGACAACATGCTTAAAAGGGCTCTTTTTGATCTACCTGTGCCAACTCTTACTACACAGCTCCCAGTCTCCAGAGAAGTACAAGCCATTGTACTTTTTCACCCCTAAATACTTGCAGTTTCACTGCTCTTGGTCTTTTTAAGGCCTCTCTTTTTTTCTTTAGAACGTCATTATTTTTCAGTATATCCCCGTTGCGGTATGTTTCTAGTTTGCAACAAGTTTCTCACCTTAAGCCTTGGTATCTTCTCAGGAATCTTTGGCAATACCTCATTATTGTGAAAATTATGTAACTGTGCTGAATGCCCAAAAAATCCAAACAAATTGTGAATTGTAAAACAAACAGTGAAACCATAGCTGCACTCACAAATACCAATACAAATACTCAATAACTGATATCCAGTTGTTGTGCTATTGCTAAAAAATATACAGGGGCTGGGCTGAGATTGTGCTGACGGAACCCACGCCTGTCTGGAGCACCAGGGGCATTTATGACTTACACGCTCATATGTCTTTGAAGTTTGTACGTTTTTTTTATTCATTATAATAAATCATTTGTACGTTATCACACTATCTGGAGTATTGTCCTTTTTGACTGAGTATAGAGCGGATCACAATAAAGGAGGAAGAGGAGGAGAGATACTGAAGTCAGTGACACCTCTTTTCCATTTAGGATGATACAAGAGAGATATGTTCAGCCTCATGCTCTTAGACCACCTATTATCTGGGGTCTAACTATTCTGTAAGGAGCAGTGTGTTTATGTGCTGGTGGGCACCAGAGTCTCTATTTCACTACACAAGTGGAGGATTATTGTCCACATGGCTGATCATCAGAACCGGGATTTTGTTATCAAAAGACATTTTCATTGTTTGGTGTTTCATGTATTTTGCCTTAATAATATTATTGGTGGGAACACATTTAAACTATAAGTGACTCGTATTCGTATCTTTTTTTATCTAAAGCGCAACAATAGCAGGATAACACTTATTGAATATTTCATTACTACTGAATGCTACCATCTCAAATTCTGCCTTGAGGAGATGGAACTTTCTACACCAGCTTGTCGCATATCCACTCCATGCACTAAGGTGATTTTCCATCATTGTACCATCAGATGTTATATCACTGCATTAATAATTCTTTAACCACTTCCAGTCCGGACACTTCCCCCCCTTCCAGTCCGGACACTTTCCCCCCCCTTCCAGTCCGGACACTTTCCCCCCTTCCAGTCCGGACACTTTCCCCCTCTTCCAGTCCGGACACTTTCCCCCTCTTCCTGTCTGGACACTTTCCCCCCCTTCCAGTCCGGACACTTTCCCCTCCTTCCAGTCCGGACACTTTCCCCCCCTTCCAGTCCGGACACTTTCCCCCTCTTCCAGTCCGGACACTTTCCCCCTCTTCCTGTCCGGACACTTTCACCCCCTTCCAGTCCGGACACTTTCACCCCCCTTCCAGTCCGGACACTTTCACCCCCTTCCAGTCTGGACACTTTCCCCCCTTCCAGTCCGGACACTTTCCCCCCCCTTCCAGTCCGGACACTTTCCCCCCTTCCAGTCCGGACACTTTCCCCCTCTTCCAGTCCGGACACTTTCCCCCTCTTCCTGTCTGGACACTTTCCCCCCCTTCCAGTCCGGACACTTTCCCCTCCTTCCAGTCCGGACACTTTCCCCCCCCTTCCAGTCCGGACACTTTCCCCCCTTCCAGTCCGGACACTTTCCCCCTCTTCCAGTCCGGACACTTTCCCCCTCTTCCTGTCTGGACACTTTCCCCCCCTTCCAGTCCGGACACTTTCACCCCCTTCCAGTCCGGACACTTTCCCCCCCTTCCAGTCCGGACACTTTCCCCCTCTTCCAGTCCGGACACTTTCCCCCTCTTCCTGTCCGGACACTTTCACCCCCTTCCAGTCCGGACACTTTCACCCCCCTTCCAGTCCGGACACTTTCACCCCCTTCCAGTCCGGACACTTTCCCCCCTTCCAGTCCGGACACTTTCCCCCCCTTCCAGTCTGGACACTTTCCCCCCTTCCAGTCCGGACACTTTCCCCCCCCTTCCAGTCCGGACACTTTCCCCCCTTCCAGTCCGGACACTTTCCCCCTCTTCCAGTCCGGACACTTTCCCCCTCTTCCTGTCTGGACACTTTCCCCCCCTTCCAGTCCGGACACTTTCCCCTCCTTCCAGTCCGGACACTTTCCCCCCCTTCCAGTCCGGACACTTTCCCCCTCTTCCAGTCCGGACACTTTCCCCCTCTTCCTGTCCGGACACTTTCACCCCCTTCCAGTCCGGACACTTTCACCCCCCTTCCAGTCCGGACACTTTCACCCCCTTCCAGTCCGGACACTTTCACCCCCTTCCTGTCCGGACACTTTCCCCCTCTTCCTGTCCGGACACTTTCACCCCCTTCCAGTCCGGACACTTTCACCCCCTTCCTGTCCAGTGCAATTTTCAGCTTTCAGCGCTATCACACTTTGACAATTGCGCGGTCATGCAACACTATGACCATATGAATTTTTTTAGCATTTTTTGAGACAGATAAAGCTTTATTTTGTTGGTATTTATTCACCACTGGAATTTTTATTTTTTTTGCTATGTAAATGAAAATGTCCCAAAAATTTGAAAAAAAGTGTTTTTCTTATAAAATGTTGCAAATAAATAGTACTTCATAATAAATCTTGGCCAAAATGTATTCCATTATCTTTTTAGCAAAAAAAAAACCCAAATTAGTTTATAACCAAAAATTGTATAATTTTTAAACATTTTTTTATATTATCTATGTTTTTTTTTCTTTTTTACATACTTGTCACCCTAGCAGTACAGTGTCACCATGGTGACACTATACTACTTGTCAGGGGGGGGGTGATGAAGATTTTTTTTTTTTACACTGATTGCTTTTACACCCATAAATGCTGCAAAAGCAATCATTTCTCCTTCTCTCTAGCTGCATTCTTGCAGCCATTGAGAACTACTGAGTGAGCTGTGATTGGTCACAGCTTGTCAAATGGTACAAGACTGTTGTGAATAGCCCTGTACCATGTGACCTCTGTGATCATTCACAGATTTCACACTTAGTAATCAATGATGTCAGAAGTGACATCTTGCTTACTACTCTGCATGTGATCACTGATTGGCCAACCAGTGATCACATGATCGGGACCTCGCACAGAGGTCCCGTCCGACGATCAGTGTTCCACTGTGTTCAAAAGGACGCAGCGGGCACCGGATCGCGGTGCTGCGTGCTCCCAGGGAGCGTGCACAAGCAGGGGGTGGGGAGGCCATTTATAAACAGCCACCCGACCCTGCACTGCCACCGTCCAGCCATTTATATACAACGGCGGACGGGAAGTGGCTAATATTGAATTGAAATGGATATCTCTTAATGTTCATGGATTTAATCATCCAGCCAAATGCTGCTCTTTATGGCAAGAGGCTGTACATCATAAATCAGATGTCTGAGCAGTGCAAGAGACACATTTCCATAGAGACTACCCTAAAATGTTCACATAAAAACTTTCCTCATGTATTTCATCAACTACAGCAAAAAAGAGAGGAGCGCTAATACCTATTAGAGATACAGTATCCTTTGTACTTAAAGGTATGATTTCCGGTGAAGATGGCAGATTTATAATTTTGCAATGTGATCCTAACACTAAACCTTATACCACAGTATCAGTGTATGTACCTAACACCCACCAATTGTGATTCATCCGTAAACTTTCCTGAAAATCTCAACGGTGCAATATGGTAATCTTATTGTGTGTGTGGAGATTGTATTGTGGTACCACAACCTATCCTAGACTGCATACCATTGGCAAGATGCAGAGGATCTTCCCTGGCTGCTTTTTCTTCATAGAGATGAATTATATGATGTTTGGTGCTGCCATCACACCAGTGAGAGACATTTTACATTCCACTCAGCTAGAGATAATCGCTACTCCCGTATTGACCTGTTTATTGTGGATAAGTGGATGTTAAAACAGGTGTCCTCCGCCATATATGATATCACTTGGTCAGACCATGCTGTCATCTCTATTACCCTGGAGAAGGACTCCTGTTCTCCCATGTATGTTTGGCGTTGTAATAATTCCATTGTGCAATCCCCTATGTACCAATCTACTTTTCTTCAACATTTCAAAAATTTCTTTCTCTGGACAACAATCTGCCAGATAGAAAAGTCAACCACTCTATGGAATGCCCACATACAATTTATGACAGGCATTCTAATTGAGTGCTAAATCTAAAACATAATAAAAAATGCGTCTCTCCAAATTGCTCTCTGATATCCATACACTTGACCTCCAGAATAAAATATCCGTCTCTGATACCAATGAACAGTCTTTACCTTATGCACTGAGCTTATAGGAGTTATTAGATGGACACTGTAAAGAACCTCTACCTCTAGCAGCCCACTGGTTAGCTTTCCCCAGAGCGCGGAGTCTAAGTCCCGGTACGCTTGTTCACCATGGCCCCTGATGGTGGGGATGGACTTGGAGCGAACCAAGACCAGGTTGCTGCTCCTGAGTACACCCTCCTGTGGTAGAGGGATCCGCCAGAGGTTTCTGCAGGGGGAGAGCCTGATGTGAAGAGGCGGATATGCCAGAGCGAGGTGGATGGATGGATGAGCAGGAGCGTGGTCAGACAAGCCGAGTCGGTAGCTGTGGGAGCAGTGCGGTACAAAGCAGCGGGCAGAAAATGGTCGGGTCACACGCCAGGTCAGCAACAGAATATCAGGTCCAATAGGGGGCATCCAGGAGGGAGGTCAGGCAAGCCAGGGGTCAGAGCAGGAGAATACAGCAAGGTCAGGAACAATCCAGTCAGCAACAATCAGGGATCACGAACAGCAATCAGGAAAACAGGGAGACCAAACGGCAACTCCTGACAGCGCAGGGAAGTTTAAATACCGTGCCCTGCGCTGTCATTGGTGCCAGGCGCGCACCCACGGCTTCAAGTGCGCATTCGTGGATTCTGTCTCCGCCGCGGCCGGCCAGGACCTAGTGCCCGTACACTAGCATGAACGGGCACAGTGCACCTGCGCTGAGCTGTGGATTGTAGTGGCTCCTGACATTGCCCCCCCCTACGGGCAACCTCCGGGTGCCCAACTGAACTCTCCACCGTGGGTGACTAGGATAGAACGCCTGGATAAGCCTGGGGGCATAAACATTTTGAGCTGGTTCCCATGAGTTTTCCTCAAGACCATAACCTTCCACTTGATCAAAAACTGGGTCTGGCCCCCCTTTTCCGGCAGTTCAGGATTGCTTCCACCTCAAATTCCTCATGCTCCTCAATGGTTATAGCCTCTGGAGGTCTGGACTCCCGATCTGGAAATGGACCTGGCACGGCTGGCTTCAGAAGTGATACATGGAAAACTGGGTGGATTTTGAAAGTCTCTGGAAGAACGAGTTCATACACCACTTTGTTAATCATTTGCTTCACTCGGAATGGACCCACAAACTTCGGTCCCAGTTTCTTCGAAGGACACAACATCTTCAGGTTTGTTGTTGCCAACCAGACTTGATCCCCCGGTTGCAACACTAGTTCTCCCCTTCGCTTCCTATTGAAGGCTCTTTTGTTGTCTTCTTGAGCTCTTGAAATAGCTTCCTGAAGCAACTTGTTAGTGGTGGAAAAAAAAGTGAGTGTGCTTTGAGTGGCAGGAACTGAACTTTCGGCAACCAAATCAGGTAGGAATGTGGGATGGAACCCATAGCTTGCAAAAAACGGAGATTGCCCCTATGAGCTTTGAGTTAGGAAGAGAATATTAGTATGTCATCCAAATAGACAATCACAAAAATATCAAGATAGTCTCTGAATACATCATTAATGAAATGTTGGAACGTGGCCGGGGCATTGCAGAGTCCGAAAGGCATGACCAAATACTCGAAATGGCCAAATTGAGTACGAAATGCCGTTTTCCATTCATTACCCTCCCTTATACGGACCAGATTATACGCACCCCTCAAATCTAGTTTAGTAAAATGGCTGCAGATTTAAGTCTCTGGAAGAGTTCGGGGACCAAGGGCAATGGATAACGATTCTTTATCGTGACCTTGTTTAGTTCACGATAGTCAATGCAGGGTCTTAGGGACTTATCCTTCTTTTCTACAAAGAAGATTCCAGCCCCTGCTGGTGAAGTGGAGGGGCGGATGAACCCCTTTTGGAGATTCTTGTCAATGTACTCCTTAAGAGCTCCTAATTCTAACTCGGACAGGGGAAAAATTTGACCGAATGGGATCTCTGAGCCTAGTAGAAGGTCAATGGGGCAGTCATATGTTCCGTGTGGAGGTAGGACGTCTGCCCCTCGTTTGCTGAAGATGTCCAAGAAACTGTGGTAGGCCGAAGGGACAACCTGCCTTAGATTGGAGTCTCCATCCGAGCATAGGAGGAATTGGGGAGCTGCGGGGCCCGAGGCGTGGCAGTGTTCCCGACAATATGGGTATAAGAACTGAACAGAACCGGTTTCCCAATCAATCTGGGGGTTATGGGCCTGCAACCAAGGAAGCCCCAGAATGACTGGGAAAAGAGGGGAGGCTATGGCGTCTAATTGGAGAAACTCCTGCTGAAGACCCGCTACCATAGTGGAAATAGGAGGAGTCTCCTGATCCACCAACCCCAACTTAATTTGCGATCCATCAGCCAAAAATATGTTAAGGCCATGTTCTCTAGTCTGGAGGGGAATTTTTTGCTGATGGGCAAAGTTTAGGTCCATGAAGCAACTGCATGCTCTGGAGTCCATTATGGCCGTCACTTCCACGGTTCTTCCTGGGAGCTGGAAGGAAATAGGTAAGCTAAGTAATTGGACTGTTTATTTTTTCTTTTATCTCTGCTGAAAAAAGTAGAGGCAGACTTACTCGCTTTCAGGGGACAGGAACGCACCATGTGACCGGCTTCTCCACAATACAGGCAAAGGTTCTTTGACCGTCTCCTCTGGCACTCCTCTGGTGATAATGAAGGCCGAGCCAGTCCCAGCTGCATGGGCTCATGGGTATCCATAGGTTCTGGAGTACGGTTCCCCTCTAGCGTAGGTTGAACTGTTCCCCGGAAGGGTGCCCATGTTGTTCTCTGACCCTGGCTGGTTCTTTCAAACCTGCATTCCCACAGCCTGCGGTCTATCTGAATGGCCAAGACAATGAGCTCCTCCAAGGACTCGGGTAGACCTACTCGGGCTAGTTCATCCTTAAGAGCTTCGGAGAGCCCTACGCAAAATTGGTGGCGTATGGCGGCGTCGTTCCACCTTGTATCCACCGTCTGAATTCCGATGCATATTCTTCTGCTGCCTGGCGGCCCTGTCTAAGGGAGTATAGGGCTGATTCTGCGGAGGCTGCCTGCTGCGGGTCATCATAAAGTATGGCCATCGACTCAAAAAAATCTGTGACTGTTTCCAGGTGGGGGTCGTGGTTCTCCATCAATCGATGAGCCCAATCTTGGGGTTCATCCTGGAGCAGGGATATTATGAACCCCACTTTGACTGATTCCGTAGAGAACGTGCGTGGCTGCAATTTGAAATACAGGAGGCATGCGTTCTGGAAGGCCCTGAAACGTGCTCGGTCCCCGCAGAAGTGTTCTGGTACTGGAACACAGGGTTCAGAAGTAGGCAGTGTGGCTGAAGCCCCTGTGGATGGCCCTGGAGATTCCCCCGAATGGGGCAGGGGAGGCCAGGCCCTGGGAGGTGGCGACAGGTGCAGACAATGTCTGGATACGGTTTTCTAGATGGGTAAATCCATCTTGCAGCATCTTGACGGCTTGGGTCAGGGCCACCAGGTGCTGGCATGTATCTTCCAATGGGGATGGTCCTCTCCCAGGCTCAGTCATGGCCGTTTGGTACTGTAAAGAACCGCCTGGTGGTACCTCTAGCAGCCCACTGGTTAGGTTTCCCCAGAGCACGGAGTTTAAGTCCCGGTACGCTTGTTCACCATGGCCCCTGATGGTGGGGATGGACTTGGAGCGAACCAAGACCAGGTTGCGGCTCCTTAGTACACCCTCCCGTGGTAGAGGGATCCGCCAGAGGTTTCTGCAGGGGGAGAGCCTGATGTGAAGAGGCGGATATGCTAAAGCGAGGTGGATGGATGGATGGATGGATGAGGAGGAGTGTGGTCAGACAAGCCGAGTCGGTAGCCGTGGGAGCAGTGCGGTACAAAGCAGCGGGCATAAAATGCAAAATCAGCCAATGTGATTGTCTGGATTTGTTTTCTCATTTTGTCTCTCATAGTTGAGGTCTACCTATGATGCCAATTACAGGCCTCTCTCATCTTTGTAAGTGGGAGAACTTGCACAATTGGTGGCTGACTAAATACTTTTTTGCCCCACTGTATCCTTCTTCCAACTCCTCAAACATTAGAGAATTCTCCTTATTTTATAATCTCCTTTAACACAAAATTTATGTTTATTAATCCTCCCCACTACTCAAATGGGAATCAGACCTTCATCAATCTTTTACTCCTTCTCAATGGCTCTGGGCATTTACAGTAAATAATACATATAAAGTTCCCTACTGCATGAATCATTGGGAATTACTTCAAAAATGAACCACTAGATGGTACCTTACTCCCTACCAACTGTCCAAATTTTCACCAAAGAACTCAGCCCTCTGCTGGAGACCAGGTAGGTAACATATAGCATATATTCTAGACCTTACCCATTTTTGGAATGTGATATTTAAGCAAATATCTGTCACAACAGGTGCACTGTTATTGTCTAATCCTGCTTTAGCCATTTTGAACTAAAAGATTTATGAAATTCCTCCGCCGTTCCTAACAACCACTGTTCAGCAAAAACATTGATAGCCACACAACGGAAAAAGTGCCAGGCCCCTAATACATTGGGGGCTATAGCCTTAGTCAAATTGAACTATTCATATGAAGGCTCCCTAGCCATTAGCTAAGGCAAATGTGATATCTTTGATAAAATATGGAAACCGTGGTCAGATTGGTGTTGAACCACTGTACTACTGTTTAACTACGTTACTTAAGTTTTGGATTGCTAACAGAGAAATTATTCATTTCCAAGTGTTAGTAGTGTTGCATGTTATATGGACGTCCCTGATTAGAAAACATTTTGATGCTTACCATCTATGCACACTTGAAATTTTGAAACTACTAAAAAATATTATTTGAAAAATATATAAATACATAAATTAGTGTCCATAAACAATTAATATCAATATCCACATTAAGAGCCAATGGTGTGGTTGACTTCATCTCATATACCCACCATGTCTCTAATTTAGACACCTGTTGTACCCTACTTGAACCCCTCCAATGTGGATCTATTGTGCCTATAGCCCAAAACTGCAAACCTTTTGGATTTCTGTGGTGGCATTTCCTAAAGTGGGTAGATAAACTGTGTGCCTTGTGTCCTCCTGAAATATTTTAAATGTGCTCTCTCAATATGTCCCTCAGCCTGTGTGCATATTGTTTACTGCAGGGACATTGCAGTAAGTAAACTACAAATCTAGTATTACATGTGAGGAAGGATGCAATCTCATAGTCTTTCCTTGTACCAATGGAACAAAAGCTAGTGGCTTTTTTCCACCTTACTCTACTTTACACATTACACAGCTATTACATGGATAGAAGCCCATCAACTGAGAGAACAATTGCACTATTGCCTATTATACAGAACCTCTACATTTATAGCTGTATTCCTGGGGGACCCTCTTGACTGTTGTTCGGTGTTCTGAGCTTTGTGCCTCATGCATCCACCTGAACCGCCATCAGAAAGAGGAGTCAGAGGCTCCAGATTTTAAGTGTGTGTCTGTAAAACCCTGCAAAGAGAATTGGGTGCTTTTCTGGTCCCCCCCACTATGGTCAAATATCACTGCAATGTGCTGAAATGTTACCGACAAAAACATTACCCATCACCTGCATGTAGAATTTGGAAGAGGAGAGGCTCCAATCTCCAGAGGGTTGGTGGGATAATGGTATCTGGGAGGATCTGCTACATTAATAGTTCTCCTAATATGTTATACATTTCAGAGGTTTGTCAGGACTAATCCGTTTCCTAATCTTATTTCCAGTCAAACTGAAGCAGATGACACAAGACAACAGATCATCAGGTTAGTAGGACATCCATGCTTGATATGAAATTTCTTCTGGATGAACATTTTGTTCTGTTGTAGTCTAGATGATGTGTACATAGTTTGCATGCTTCCACCATCCTCCTGTATTTGATGGAATATATTCTTTTAAGGTTAATATTTGGATTGATAGTTAGAATACAATATTTCAACTCTGTCTTATAAATACTATTTCATGTATGTATGAGGAATAAAATATTCTCCTTTCTCTCATAAAGAATGCAGAAAGGAATGCAGAAAGTCTGTGAAAGAGAGGTACCAGAGGATTAAAGACTATAACTACTGTATGGGGGAGGCTGTTCATCTACAAATAAGATACACCAAGTTATCAATGAGAAGAGGACACCAGAATAAAAAGGAAAAGGAAGAAGAACTAAGGAGTTCAGGCAGAAGACATCAACAGATCATGGAGAAAAGAGCTGAATACTCCCCAACCACAATCCAGGCTCTTTTTGACCCTGATGAAGATGGTTTCATCCCTAACATTGTGGTGTTACAAGGACCTGCTGGGATTGGAAAAACAATGACCTCCAAGAAGATCATGCTGGACTGGGCCTCTGGGATTCTCTACCAAGACAAGTTTGACTTTGTGTTTTATCTGAGCTGTAGAGAATTTAACACCATCCCTGGAAACATAAGCCTTGTGGGACTTTTATCCAGAGACTGCAGACTGCCGATGCCGACTTCAGATGACCTTCTGTCTATACTGAAGGACCCTGGAAGTCAGAGAAAACTTCTCACTATAGTTGATGGGTTTGATGAACTGAAGTGGACTCTGGAAGAGACATCTGAGGTTTGCCTTGACATTACTATAGAAACCCATAAAGAGATAATTTTTCAAAGATTGCTCAGGAAACAAGTTCTCCAACAGTCTTCTCTGATAATCACCACCAGGTCACTGGCCATGGAGAAACTTAACACATTCATCGATGATTCTCGCAATGTGGAAATCCAGGGATTTACAAGGGAAGATCGAGTGCAATATGTCCATAAATTCTTTGGAAATAAAGAAGATGCAGACAAGGTTCTCAGTATAATAAAAGACAATGAAGTTCTGTATACCATGTGTGCCGTCCCCATCACATGCTGGATTGTCTGCACTGTAATGAAACAAGAAATAAAGAAAGATTTGGGATTAATTCGGTGTTATACAATTACTTTAATTTACCTTCTATACCTGGAGGTTCTGATAACCCATCACAGCAAGAAGGACCAGTCAGTACGCAAGAAGCAAACCTGTCTGAAGAAGCTGTGTGCTCTGGCCAATCAGGGAGTTCTGAACCAACAAATCTTATTTGAGAAAAAAGATCTAGAAAGACATGGACTTTCTCTGTCTGAGGTGGAGTCTGTATTTCTGAATGAGAACATCTTTCATTGGGACGTCCGCACCCAGACCTGCTACAGCTTCATCCACCTGAGTGTACAGGAGTTCCTTGCTGCTCTGTATTATGGGATAGATAATAAGTTTGGATTTCTGAAAGGCACTTTCCTCCCGGAGATCTGTAAAGGGGAATCACTCTTTGGCTTCAGTTCAGATTACCCACATTTAGTATTAGCTATACAATTCCTGTTTGGTCTCTTAAATGAAAAGCAGGTGAAGACATTCTCAGAGAGCACAGGCATCAACATCTCACTCCGAGCCAAGCCTGCAATGAAAAAATGGGCCATGAAGAACAACTATTACATTTTCCGTACTCATACCATCTTCTGTCTGTATGAGACTCAGGATGAGGACTTCATTAGGAACGTCATGTCTGGTTGTTCAAGGTTGAAGCTGTACGGCTCACGTACTGATCACTTGTGGATGGACAGTAATTATTCCAAGCAGCTGAACTATTGCTTGAAAGCTTTGAAGAGAGAATGTTTTCAGTCTTTAGATTTTGATTCACTCACTGTGGGTCCAGAGTGCCAGAAAAACCTATTTCCATTCCTACACAGGAGTCAGAAAGTTGGGTAAGTGAGTGTGAGGATATCCTAACTGAACTCCGAGAATGAGCAGGAACCTGCATACAGTATAATGGTGATGATCAGACATGTTCTCCATCTACCACACTTATTACAAGTCCAGGGAACTCATGCTTTCCTCAGTCCTAAATGGCGTTTCCCCACATATCACCTTATACACAACTTCTGGTAAAATCATTATTTATATTGTATTAACCCTTTCATTGGCACCCAATTATACCATTTATCACACACATGATAACATTTTACCAAAATTTACTGAAAGTGTTACTAAACCCCGAACCCTGCATTCTCCATATCTGCTCTCCCCAGACCCCACATTCTCCATATCTGCTCTCCCACAGTACACACAACATGGAAATGCAATTATTTTAATAAATATAAACTGCTGAATACCTTTTATCATTTGCAGTATATAGCAGTCTTGTGACTTCTATCAGTGTATATCAGTGTCCAGCTGAACACTGGTTAAAGCTTGTAGGAGGAGTTTTCAGTCTCTCACTGCCCTATGAGATTGCATGACCCCTGACTCTCTGTCTGGACAGCACTGATTGGCTCTGTGCTGATCACATGCACTCTCCCAAGAAAAAAATAAACACTCTAGCAGTACACACCAAACTGAGCATGTGCAGAGTGTTCCCGAAGCTGTGTGCTATCAGTAGATGAAATGGGGACTGTGGAAGAAGGGGAGGATCAGAAAAGACAGGATCAAACAGCATTTTTACACAATGCAGAGGATTAACCCCTTAGGTTCCACACTGATTGCACTGTTGGGGGTTTAGGAACACTTGAACCCCACAAAACTTCACATTTTCTTAAAGCAGATGGGCTGGAGAATACAAAGATGGTCTTTGGGGTTTATATTTTGTATATTTGTGTAAAATTGAATAAACCTAAAAAAAACCTTTTTCCTGGTGGGGTTCAGCCATCGGCACCTAAGGTACAATAATTTGACAGCACGCCTGCCACGATGTGACAAAATGTGGGTGGGACAAATTGGGGTGTAAACTTGACCCTGTTCCCTGTGTACACAGTAACATAGGTCAGTCCTTAGACTCTCACTTGTAGCACAGCAATTAAAGCAGTTACTGAGTACAGCAGTCATGAACAAACTTCAGCATATTGATCTGTAAAAAATCCATTACCAGTGACTGCTGAGCAACCAGCATCTGTTGTACAATATAGCATAGATAATGCAGGGGTCAGGAGTATGTCATGTACACTATAACACAGATAATACAGGAATCAGGAGAATGTCATGTACACTATAACACAGATAATACAGGAATCAGGAGAATGTCATGTACACTATAACACAGATAATACAGAAATCAGGAGTATGTCATGTACAATATAGCATAGATAATGCAGGGGTCAGGAGTATGTCATGTACACTATAACACAGATAATACAGAAATCAGGAGTATGTCATGTACAATATAGCATAGATAATGCAGGGGTCAGGAGTATGTCATGTACACTATAACACAGATAATACAGAAATCAGGAGTATGTCATGTACAATATAGCATATATAATGCAGGGGTCAGGAGTATGTCATGTACACTATAACACAGATAATACAGGAATCAGGAGAATGTCATGTACACTATAACATAGATAATGCAGGGGTCAGGAGTATGTCACGTACACTATAACACAGATAATACAGAAATCAGGAGTATGTCATGTACACTATAACATAGATAATGCAGGGGTCAGGAGTATGTCATGTACACTATAACACAGATAATACAGGAATCAGGAATATGTCATGTACACTATAACACAGATAATACAGAAATCAGGAGTATGTCATGTACACTATAACACAGATAATACAGGAATCAGGAGTATGTCATGTACACAATAACATAGATAATGCAGGGGTCTGGAGAATGTCATGTACACTATAACACAGATAATACAGGAATCAGGAGTATGTCATGTACACTATAACACAGATAATACAGGAATCAGGAGTATGTCATGTACACTATAACATAGATAATGCAGGGGTCAGGAGAATGTCATGTACACTATAACATAGATAATACAGGGGTCAGGAGAATGTCATGTACAATATAACATAAATAATGCAGGGGTCAGGAGTATGTAATGTACAATATAGAATAGATAATGCAGGGGTCAGGAGTATGTCATATACAATATAGAATAGATAATGCAGGGGTCAGGAGTATGTCATATACAATATAGAATAGATAATGCAGGGGTCAGGAGAATGTCATGTACAATATAACATAAATAATGCAGGGGTCAGGAGTATGTCATATACAATATAGAATAGATAATGCAGGGGTCAGGAGTATGTCATATACAATATAGAATAGATAATGTAGGGGTCAGTGTGTTTTAGCTTTTTATTTAACCCAGTGCCATGTTATAGCGGTAGCCTGGTGCCGTGTTATAGCGGTAGCCTGGTGCCGTGTTATAGCGGTAGCTCGGTGCCATGGTATAGCGGTAGCCTGGTGCTGTGTTATAGCGGTAGCCTGGTGCCGTGTTATAGCGGTAGCTCGGTGCCATGGTATAGCAGTAGCCTGGTGCCATGTTATAGCAGTAGCCTGGTGCCATGTTATAGCGGTAGCTCGGTGCCATGTTATAGCGGTAGCCTGGTGCCATGTTATAGCGGTAGCCTGGTGCCGTGTTATAGCGGTAGCTCGGTGCCATGGTATAGCGGTAGCCTGGTGCCGTGTTATAGCGGTAGCTCGGTGCCATGGTATAGCGGTAGCCTGGTGCGGTGCACAAACATATTGCACCCAAGCACCAAAATCCCATCCCACACAGTAAAATAAAGTGATATAAATCCCCATCATGTCTGAAAGACCAAGAAGAAGAGGCAGATGCTCACAGACAGCTAAGAGGGCCTGGTATGGCTTTTAGAGGGAACCCCATGCACTTTAACAAAAAAAAAAAACATTTTCACTGTGGGTTCCCTCCTAACCTTCCTACCAAACCTAAAGCACCTGGTTAGGATTGGGGGGACCACACTCCTGTTTGTATTTTGGTTTTTTTTTTTTAAAAGTCAGTCCTCCTGCAGCAGGTTCTATACATTGTACAGATGTCTAACTTTGCAGGTAGTTTAAGGGGACCCCCCCAGGCATGATATTTAAAGTAATTTTTCAATTGTTTTGTACTTTTAAGCAATGAAAAATGACTGCCGCTTTAATAACTGTACTTTTTGAATTTTTTTTTCACTGATTCATGTCCCTCAGGGCAGTACCCAAGTCCCCATACCCATTTTATGACCAATACCTTGCATATCAAGGAAATCTGAAAGGGAGGGGTTCTACAAGGAATGGAGAGGAATTCTACAAGAGAGGGGGGTTTCAAGTAAAGGGGGAGGGATTCTACAAGTTAGGGTAGGGATTCTACAAGTAAGGGGGAGGGATTTTACAAGTAAAGGGGAGGGGTTCTACAAGGAGGGGGATGGGTTCTACAAGTAAACGGGAGGAACTCTGCAAAGAAGGTGGAAATGATTCTACAAGCAAAGGGGGAGGAATTCTACAAGTAAGGGGGATGGGTTCTGCAAGGAAGGGGATGGGTTCTACAAGCAAAGGGTGTTTTACAAGGAAGGGGAGGAGTTCTACAAGAAGAAGTGAATCCAGCTGTCACATTTATAGATACATTTCTGGCCTCTATTGTGTCCATGGCCTTGTCTGCAACCTCTTTCTGTCCCACCATAATTGTTCCACCTGTAGTGGTAATAAAAAAAGAAATTTTTTCTTCTGGAGAAACCTGGAATCCCCAGAGTTATTCCTCTGTTTAGAAAAGTCGGTGAAATTGGAGATTCTAAGATTCCTCCACCTTGACATTTTTTCCTCCACTACAAATCCAATCTTGTCTCCCTGGAAATCACAAGTCAGAAGGTTCCCTCTTCATGTCTTCCTTTCCTATTGTCTAATATACAGAATAGACCCCCAACATGAAAGGATTATGGGGTCTTGTAATAAGTAGAGATACAGAGGGTTCCCCTAAAACTGTATGGGGATGAAATGACCAGTGGGGTGAAATGACAGCAATCCCTCACATTTCCCTTCATAGACCCCCCATTATTGTGATGTTGTGTCCCATCAATAGATTCTATGACCTTCTCAGTGTGTCTGCACCTCATAGAATTTGTCCAGTGTTCAGCACTTGTGCAGTCTGACATATCACCCTCCTCCTGCCAGGTCAGGTGTGATCTGCCAGTCATTCATTGGTGGGAAGGAATGGGTGTGTCCAGCCAATGGAGGGCAAGCTTAGTATTCAGAGATTTTGGGGATGGAAATAATGCCAGGGGTGTGACATCATCATCCCAACATTGGAGAGGGCCAGTTGTCTGCAGAAGTGGGTGGAGATGGAAATGCCTGGATTGCATTATATATTTGGAACCAAAGTGGTGTTCCAGGATTTTCCAGAATCTGTTGATTATGGAAACCCCTGTGTAGGTAGACAGGTGACCATGTATACATATCAGGGGCTTCCTTTAAGTTTTGTCTGGAGTGTAACTTCAAACACTGCTCAAAGCCACCAGTGAAAAGTCCTTATCAGATCCCGTATGGGACTGTAGAGTCAGAGGGAAGGCAGCCATGTGGAAATGTTGATTGTTACATTTTTATTCTTGTTGTAATGGTAATCCATTCTTGGTGATAATTAATATCTCATTATTGTGCTTTAGATTTCAGTATTGTACTATTTCCAGTAAAGATTGTCCAGGAGAGGACAAAGCTGAAGCCGAAGAATCCTTTTCACAAGATCAAATGAACTCTGTTAATCTTTCCTTTCTGATTAACCTGGAGAGTAAAATTCAGGAATTAGAGTAAGTGTAATCTGTGATCCTGCAGTGATTGGGAAATGTGACATCTTGTGATTGTTCCCGTCTCTAGCTGGGGGAATACTAAGAGCTCAGTTTTGGAAAGATTGAGTTTGAGGAAGTGGAGTGACATCCATGCCGATGTGTCACTTAGTAGGTTATTAATGCGAGAGGAGACTGAAGGGGTGAGGTGAGGAGGAGACTGAGGGGGTGAGGTGAGGAGGAGACTGAAGGGGTGAGGTGAGCAGGAGACTGAAGGGGCGAGGTGAGGAGGAGACTGAAGGGGTGAGGTGAGGGGTAGAAAGATAGATTTGTGTGTCGTCAGCATAGAGGTGGTAGTTGAAGCCATGGGAGGTTATCAAGTGACCAAGGGAGGAGGTGTAGATGGAGAAGAGAAGGGGTCCAAGGACAGAACCTTGAGGGACCCCAACAGAGAGAGGGAGTGAAGAGGAGGTGGCAGCGTACATCTATCCGAATAGACATAGTAATGAATCTGAATGAATCCAAAAAAGTTCTAACAACATTTTCAGATACATTAGGTAGCAGCTTGTTAAGGAGGAGGCAACCGCTGCATCCTGCCAGAGGGATCCCCGCTGTCAACAGAATGTAAACAAAACAAGTGCCGGTTTAAAAAAATAAATAATAAAAAAACAGCATAGAGGCCCCCCAAATCCATACCAAGCCCATTGGATCTGGTATGGATTTTGAGGGGGATTTTGAGGGGAACCCCATGCCAAAATTAAAAAACAGAAAAGGTCTCCCCCCAAAAACATACCAGACCCTTATCCAAGCATGCAGATTGGTAGGCCAGGAAAAGGGAGAACAAGGGAGCATATAGTATAGTAGCTGGTCAATAAGCATCATATCTGGCAGAGGTGACAGGTTCTCTGGTAGTGAGGGGGTTGGTGTTCTGCCTCTCTCCTAGTGGTCAGTTCCTCAGAAGTATCTGGGACCAAATCCATGGTATGGAGATCTCATGTACCTGGCCACATGGTATGGGAGAGCTGAGGAGTAAAGTGAAGTGAACACATGAGATATGTCCTAGGTACACAGCGGAACCCCATTCTGTCACTGGTAGTGAGGGGGTTGGTGTTCTGCCTATCTCCTAGTGCTCAGTTCCCCAGAAGTATCTGGGACCAAACCCATGGTACGGAGATCTCATGTACCTGGCCACATGGTATGGGAGAGCTGAAGGAGTAAAGTGAACACATGACATACTGTATGTCCTAGGTGCACAGCAGAACCCCATTCTGTCACTGGTAGTGAGGGGGTTGGTGTTCTGCCTATCTCCTAGTGATCAGTTCCCCAGAAGTATCTGGGACCAAACCCATGGTATGGAGATCGCATGTACCTAGCCACATGGTATGGGAGAGCTGAAGGAGTAAAGTGAAGTGAACACATGAGATACGTCCTAGGTGTACAGCGGGACCCCATTCTGTCACTGGGAGTGAGGGGGTTGGTGTTCTGCCTATCTCCTAGTGCTCAGTTCCCCAGAAGTATCTGGGACCAAACCCATGGTACGGAGATCTCATGTACCTGGCCACATGGTATGGGAGAGCTGAAGGAGTAAAGTGAACACATGACATACTGTATGTCCTAGGTGCACAGCGGAACCCCATTCTGTCACTGGTAATGAGGGGGTTGGTGTTCTGCCTATCTCCTAGTGGTCAGTTCCTCAGAAGTATCTGGGACCAAACCCATGGTATGGAGATCTCATGTACCTGGCCACATGGTATGGGAGAGCTGAAGGAGTAAAGTGAAGTGAACACATGAGATACGTCCTAGGTGTACAGCGGGACCCCATTCTGTCACTGGGAGTGAGGTGGCAGAGGTATTGCTGGGCTGGTGGAGAGAACATGGGCTCAGTGTGTCCCTCCTAATGCTACATACAATGAGGAAGGTGTGTAGTGACATGGGATGCATATTACACAGCTGCACATGGTGTACAACTCATATGTAAGCCGGGGTTCTGCCTAACCATTGACTTTCACATTAACACAGCCCCACCTGGTCCTGGGCATTGATGAGTGTGCACACGAGAGGAGCAGTACCCCTGCCTGCAGAGCAAGTAACCCCGCCCACAGGGAGCTGGGGAGGATCCTGGGACACAGAAGGTTTTTTACCTTAGAATTCGTTAGTGTCAAAGAAAACGTTAGAACCACTATAACCTCTTCACACTGACAGTACACATAAATGTGGCTGGGCCTTGACGCCGAGCAGCCACATATTTGCATACCATTTGTAAACAAACACATGCGGAGAGTGCATGCCCTGTGAGCTCCCAGCACATGGGTAGGCATCTCATGGAAAGGTCCTGATCTCTCCTTGCGATCAGGACATTTCCAATCATGTGATTGCCATGACAGCGATCACATGACCCAAAACCCTGCCCCGCCTCCCAGTGTCAGAAATCCCTTAAAGGGCCAGGAGGAGCCAGTGTGAAGGGGTTAAAGAGTTCAGTATTGATGAGTCAAGTCTCCTTTATACATGTGATATCAGCCTTAAGCTCCTATTCACATTGTTTTCATGCAGCAATACTCATGGGTTTGGCTGTATGGAGACACATGTCAAGTAGAAATCCCATTATTTCCTATGTAGCCGGTTCCCATCTATGTGCCACAGTTTAGTGTGAAAGGGAATCTATATGGGGCCATTCACCCCTCCAATGTGTACATCACCACGTACGCTGCAATGTACCCGCAAGAGTGTAAATCCAGACTTTTCAGGTGGGTGACAACTCACCTCCATTTCACAGGGGAGGTCCAACCAATATTCCATGAAATCATCCATCTGAATGTCCCAACATCTCATTCTCTAAGACCTGCCCACTGATTATTCATTGGAATGTGACTACTTCTGCCACTGGAAGAACATTTCACCTCTCTTCTCCTGTTTCTTTCACCAGTATTGTTGCCTGTAATGTGACATTATCGTGCTGTAATGATCTTCGCTCACTTATCACCACAAACCCAACTCTGACCAGACTGGAGATAATATTGGATGATGATAAGAAGATGTCAGACTCAGAAATGGATCATTGTTATGAGGTCCTCAAAAATGCCGGCTTCACTGTATATAGAAGGTAAGAAGTGTTATATTTGGAGTAACACACATACTAAGTCTTAGAATGTGAATAGTAAAATGTAGACCACATTGGATGGTGATGAGATGATGGAAGGGGGACATTGTTGGGAGGTCTTCTGACACCCAGGCTGCACTGTAATGAAAATGGAAGGATGGGGTGACAACCATTCTATACAATGTCTGTAGAACCCATTGGAGGTCTCTGGAGTTATACAGATAATGAGATGACTGAGATTTCCTGTGCCAGTCACAGATTTCCCAGATGATTGAGAATTTATTCCTCATCCCAAGTTTTATCGTTACAGATGAGTGGATGAGGAACATCAGATCAGCCAGGTCCTACAAACTCCCACAAGGTTTTACCTTTAAAGGATAAGTTCACCTTTGGGAACACGTTACATGTTCCACCCACTTTTAGGGTGGAGCATGTAACATGTTCCTAATGCTGCAGTCGCTGCCCACTGCCCCCCCACTGACAGAAATACGGGGAGAAGTTCCCTATACTGGTCCATTTTTGAGAACCACGTGGCCATGTGGGGCTCTGCCCACACAACCACATCATTCCTTCACAGCGCTCTGTGAATGAATGAATTGCAAGTCTTAGCGGCTGTCGGCTTGCAGTTTTCAATGAACCACCACAGAGCTGTGGAGCGCCATGGTAGTTCATTGAATCTTCCTGTCAGTATATCTGCTTTCTCGTACATCCCGTATGGGAGTTGATATACTAACAGATCTGCAGAAAACTTGCATGGCACGAGTGATCTGCTGACCGCTGGCACAATGCTTTCCAGGCTCTTGTAGACAAAAAAAATAAATACACATTTTTTGCAAAAAAATAAATGCAAAAAAAGTGCATTTATTATTTTTGCTCAAAAGGTGAACTTATCCTTTAAAGAAAAATCACTCCCCCCCATCCTCAGCTGTCTGTGCAATGTATCATTATAACTGATCAGACCTCAGCCTGTACACATGACAGCCCAGCACACCAGGCATACAGTCTGCTATCCCAATAGTTGGATGGCCACGAGTGTGTGGCCCCTGCCATGGTGAGGGCCCCTCAGTATTAGGTGGGTGATTCACAAAGTGGTGGAGGGCTCAATAAATGGGGGACATTTAATCATCTAAAGTGTGAGGACAGAGGGGATGGTTTTGTGTATTTGCATACTGGGGTCAGGTATGAAGAGATCACACATCCCACCATCTACATACAATCTACATCAGATCTCCTCCCAGCATAGGAGACCTCTGACATACATTGTACGGCTGCAGATTTGTACATTACACATCACACACATATCCAGGAAGACAGAAAATACTTCCCATTAGTATGTAACACCCTCCTAGATACACTAGAGGGAATTACACCCTAAATGGTTAGTCAGGAGCTGGTTAGCAGCTTGGGTGTAACAGCCAGATGCGTCACATTTGGGACAGCGCTCAGGGACTCTGCAGGCCAGCCTCTCTGGAATGTCCCCTGTTCTGAGGTTCTCATCGGGGGCCTTGGAGGCAGTGGGTGTATCTGAAGAGTAGCTGGCTGCACTCTCAAAGGGACTTCAGCCAATCCCTGGTGGGAGGCTCAGCAAGGGGATGGGACTCTCTTGGAAGTGATAGAGACTGCTTAGTCAAGAGTGTGGGGAGTCAGGTGGAGGAATGGAGAGAGGAAGATGTAGCTGGGGGAGGAAGGCTGCCAGGAGGCCTGGTGGGAGGGTCCTGCCTGCAAGCCTGGTACTGGAGAGGAGGAAAGCTCAAGACTCACTGATCCCCTGAGGACCACCTGTGTGGCAAGGAGGGAGCCACCCAGATGATAGGCCTGGAAGCCATTCCACTGATCATGCAGGAGAGGATCTGAGTGGGTACACCAACACCCCCTGGGTGGATAGGGGAAGGAACACTCTGGTGGGAAACCATTTCAGTCCTGTTCTAGTGACTGTGCACCCCAACTTAAAGTGACATGAGCCTGATCCCCTGCTCAGGAAAGGAATTACTAGATTGTGGGGTGGAAGAGGAGTTCATCTAGAATCTGGGCATCACCACTAGAGTTGTTGGCTAGCACTCCAACCAGGATTGTGTACTTTAAAGGAGAAGCTGTTAAAGCATAACTAAAGGCTTCATTTTTCTTTTCTAAAAATAACAAACATGTCGACACTTACCTGCTGTGTGTAGTGGTTTTTCACAGAGCAGCCTAGATCTTCTGGATTCCCCCACAAATTCTCCTGGCCCCTTCCCCCGTCAGGTGCTCCCACAGCAAGCAGCTTGTTATGGGGGCACCTGCTGCTCCGTGTGTCCATTCATACATGGAGTCATGGCTCGGCCCTGCCCCCTCTATTCTCTTTGGCTCCCATTGCTGTCTCAGCCAATGAAAAGAGGGAATCCAAGGATAGCCGAGACTCCAGTGCACATCACTGGATCAAAAGGGGGCTTAGGTGGGAATTGGGGGGCTGGGGGGGAGCTGCTGCACAGAGAAGGGTTTTTTACCTTCATGCATAGAATTTATAATGGTAAAAAAAAACCTTGAGCCTTTACAGCCAGTTTAATAGTTCAGGAAGTGTCTTCAAGATTTCAGTTCCCTTGGGCATCTTATGCATCCCTTACCCATCCAAGTTCAATCCCCTTAATGAAAAAACAAAACCAATGCTCAAGGCCTGATTTCTTTTTTTTTTTTTATCCAAAAACAATAGTAAATTATTCCTTTACTTCTCTTTCCTCCCCTTTCCCTTCTCCCCTTCCCTCCTCCAAATATGAATTTGGGGGAAGGAGAAGAAGCAATGGAGGGACAGATAAGTGCGGTTAAATGGATCATATTCTTATGTAGGAGCCGAGCCGGTAAAGTCATCATTTAGTTTAGCAGATAATATGCATATGGACAATCAATAGGGCAAGATATGGGTCAAACACTCCGACGCCCGTTATGCAACAAGTTTTCAACCCATCTAATTGTAAATCTAAAATCTCCTTAATGAACTGGGCATTCTCGGAAACATCATTATGTATAACCATTCAGTCTGGGGGTCTAGATTGGACATGCAGTGTTGTGTGGTAGGTAGTGGTGGTTTTGAAGTGACTCCAACATTCCCATGTTTTCCTGAATCTCTGGGGCGTTGCTGCACCACAGAAATCAGTTCCTCCATTTCCTCAATTTTGTTAATCCTGGTAAACCATTCTCGAATAGTAGGGACATGTGTGGAGTGCCAATGAACTGGGATACACTGTTTTGCTGCGTTTACCATATACAGGGCCAACGATTTACGGTACGTCTTAAAAGGGAGTGAGGAGTAGTGGAGCAAGAATTGTGCGGGAGAGAGGTCTAGAGCGTACGTAGTCACTTGTGCTGATTTCTGACCATGGATGAATGTGTGTGTGGGGAATGCTAATGGACTGGCAGTGCAGGACTATAGGGGAACCCAAATTCAACAGCCGCTCCTGATGGGCTGAGGATACATATATAAAAATGACCATCATTTCTTACAGAGCACACTATGAGCTCCCCCTTTTCCATCATCACAGGAACATTTCCTCCTCTAACACTCTCCATTTATTCTTCTATGCAGTGGTAGAGGTTACTGGAATGTGTCTATATCCAGAAGAAGATTAGAAAATGGTCTTTGGGAACTCGACTAGATCTATATAGGTAATACTCGGATCCTGATATGAAGAGAATGTCCAGAATGGAATCATATCAGATTGACCTGTTCATGATACTGATTATTCATCATTTTCCTTTCCTTCACATTCAGATGATGATTCTACTGACTGATTTCTACTGGACGTTCTTCTGGAATGAGTGATTTGTCCTTCCTCCAATTCCTCCATTTTTATATTGTATTGTTACTCCTTCATGTATTCATTACTACAAAATAAAAATGTGATTTTTGGATCTTCACACCAAAACTGCCACCACTGATGAGACCAGCTTCAAATTCCTGTTCATGACATGAAGATTCCTCCTACAGAAGTAGAAGACACTAAAAACACAGTTACCGTGTGGTGAGGACAGGGGGAGGGTGATCTCCATCCTTCATCCCAATTCTCCTTTGTGGACAGATGAGGACAGCGGGAGGCAATCTCCAGTCTTCATCCCAATTCTCCTCTGTGGATGGATGAGGACAGTGGGGGACGATTTCCATCTTTCATCCCAATTCTTCTCTGTGGATGGATGAGGACAGTGGGGCCGATCTCCATCCTTCATCCCAATTCTCCTCTGTGGACGGATGAGGACAGTGGGGGAGGGGCAATATCCATCCTTCATTCCAATTCTCCTGTGTGGAGGGATGAGGACAGTGTGAGGCAATCTCCATTCTTCATCCCAATTCTCCTCTGTTAAAGGATGAGGACAGTGGGGGGCGATCTTGAGCCTTCACCCCAATTTTCTTCTGTGGATGGATGAGGACAGTGGGGGGCGATCTCCATCCTTCATCCCAATTCTTCTCTGTGGACAGATAAGAATAGTGTGGTGGTTATCTCCATTCTTCATCCCAATTCTCCTCTGTGCATGTATGGGGACATTGGGGGGTGATCTCCATCCTTCATACCAATTCTTCTCTGTGGACAGATAAGATCAGTGTGGGGGTGTCTTCATTCTTCATCCCAATTCTCCTCTGTGCATGGATGAGGACAGTGGGGGGAGATCTCCATCCTTCATCCAAATTCTCCTCTGTGGATGGATGAGGACAGAGGGGGGTGATCTCCATCCTTCATCCCAATTCCCCTCTGTGGACAGATGAGGACATACCGGACTTGGATCTGAAGGCGCTCCAACCACTAGTCTCTGTATCGCCAGATACAGATCTAAGAAATACAAATCACACACATAGAACAGTACTGGAGATAACAGCAGTATTAAATATGTGTTGAAGATACAGTAATATAACCTACAAAAGTCCTGCAAGATCAAAGAAAAAACAATAAATGTACTGCTGGCCACGGTTAACTGTCTTCCCATATACATAATAATATTAAAGTTACAAATTCAGTGTCACTCGATATTCAGCCTTCTACCTTCAAACTGCATATCATAAAGATAATTAAATGTATCAAATTATCATAAATGTGCAAATCCAGCATGTATTCCAATGTACTTTTCTTAACCACATGCTCAGTATATTCTTTTTATTAAATGCAAATAGAAAAACAAAAAGGGCGCCCTGACCTAGTGCATTATCGTTTAAAATATTTATTGGAAAAACAAGGTAAGTATTATACTCACAATGAACATAAAAACACAGGCATATCACACCGGACAAGATATTATATCCAAGCAGCATCTGAGTCCATACGATGGAATGCTGGATGACCAACTGGCTAACGCGCTTTGAGGCCACAACCTCTTGCTCAGAGCCAACACTTCAAGAGTCTGCACTCCTCTTACCTTGTTTTTCCAATAAATATTTTAAACGATAATGTACTAGGTTAGTGCGCCCTTTTTATTTTTCTGTTTGCATTCAGTGAAGTTGGATCACCCCGGTCTGTTGAGGGCAGCAAGCATTGCATGTTTCAGAACATCCTTACTGGTTCTACCGAGTCCATTCCCAACGCAGGAGAAAAGTATTTTGCTGTGTTGGATTATTCTTTTTATTAGTCCAGACAACATGCTTTATACTTTTAGATCTAATGCTCCTTCCCGACCAGATGCCCTCCATGGAGCACAGATTTCTCAATCCACCTCCATCCAGGTATTTCCCACAGATAGATGTCCTCCAATTACCTCATAGTAGCTCAAGAAAATGAGCCATCATAGTGCTTTCCATCTAAATACCGGCCTTTATTAAAAACAATTCTACAAAAAATACACTCGCATTATAACGTGCACTAAACTGGTACACACAGAAAAGCACATGCACTGCCCCTTCAGCATTCAGACTCCCTCAGTGTTTCACAATACAGTGTTCTGGTTTTTTCGGTCAGAGCGGTGTGACATCATCGGCTCCTCCCTATGTGTTACGTCACTATACCACGTGACTCTATGGGGGATGGATCAACACTTTTATATTCCCCCTTGTGTTTACATTTGTCATGGTAACTTTCCATTTGTATGAACCTGGTTGCTGCTGCCATATTATTGTAACCTGAAAGCATTCTCATGAAATACAATGCCATATCCACATGACATGTCCACAGCTCACAAATATTATTCAGAAGCCATAAAGGCTCACAAATGTCTTATTATTCTATTCTCTCCACATATATATGAATGATTTCTATTGTGATGCTAGCTAACCGTATTTTTTATTATTCATATTGTGTCTGCAGTATTGTACAAATATTTATCTGCTTTTAAACTTGTCCAGTGTCTCTGTATTATTTTACATTCTTTATTATAATCTAGTACCAGTGCCAGCAAATAGCCTTCATGCGTCTTATTCTTGTCCTTAATCAGGTTATGTCTGACTGTCTTTTGCAGCTGTTATATAAAATAATATCCACCAGCGCTGCACTTCCCTTTAAAAACCATCAAATGTGTACTTCAAAGAAATCATATGAACCATCCAAAACAATTCCACAATAGTGCAGTCTAACAAAAAGTGCTATGATATATGTTCTGTGCCTACCAATGGTGCTATAAACCGCCTCTCACTGCTTCAGTCTTTATCATCACCTTTTATGTGCCAAAAGTAGTGTGATTAGTGACCCCCACCGCCACATGTGCTCTCCCCTGGGGTATATGACCAATCCATGAAGTGAGGTCATAGAACACTTGTGTCCACTCTCACAGGACCAATATAATGATTCCTCAGCGTGTCAGATGATTCCACTTCTCAAATGGTTATACACGGCTTCTTAATACTTCCTTCATCCCACACGTCATTCCTCCTCAGCCATGCGTGTAGACAGAGAAATCACCATATGTAGTGGGGCCATTGCTGTTTCCCTTTTAAAGAACTGTTTCCCTTTTAATTCTGCATGTTGTCAGAAAGGGTTTGATTGGCTGAGCTGTCAGCAGTACTGGAGTGTTTGTGGGAGCTGCAGTTTCATCACAGAGGCAGACAATGGAACTTCATACTGCACAGGACTACAGGACCAGGAGGCTTTGTAAGGAGGAGGGGGAGGAGAGCCATGTGTGCCCTTGCAGAGGAAATGTGGGAGTGAGTCTGCAGCCCCTACTGTTGAAGTACACGGACACTGTATCCAGAACAGCAGAGGTTGCTAAGGACAACGGTTATCTATAGCAGCTGAGGTCAGCAACTGTGATCATTGGTACCAGTCACCCACGATGGCAGTTACCGACAGCAACAACATCCCCCACCGCAGAGAGAGGTCAGAGTGTTGGAAATCACAGAGGAGGTGTGTGACTAGAGATGAGCGAAGTATTCAAAAATTCGATTCGGCTGATTCGGCGAATTCGAGGAATAAATTCGATTTGAGGCGAATATATTCGCTGCGAATTTAACTTATAAAAAGGGTGTTTCTAGGCTTCAGAGAGCCTTTATATTAGTGCAGAACACTGTACCTTTAATTTAAATGCCCTTGGAGTCTGCTGGGGAAGAGAAATAATACTGTCAGTCAGTATGACATGCAGATGAGTGCCGTTGATCTTAGAATCACCGCACACTTCACTCATTTGGGCAGTCACGGGGCCAAAACCAGAGTGTGGAGCCACAGTGTGGCGGTGGAGGCAGCAGCAATGGGAGGCCATACAGCACCCTATGACAAAATGGAACCCACCAGCAGTGTGAGGAGACCTGAAAGTGGCACATGGCAGAGTGTGGCGATGGAGACAGCAGCAATGGGAGGCCGTACAGGGACCCATGAGACACTCTGGACCTGGCAGCAGCATGAGGAGGCGGTACAGGGGCCCATGACAGATTACGGGCCTGGCAGCAGCATGAGGAGTCGGTACGGGGGCCCATGGCAGATTACGGGCCTGGCAGCAGCAATGGGAGGCCCGTAATCTGCCAGCACCCTATGACAAAATGGAACCCACCAGCAGTGTGAGGAGACCTGAAAGTGGCACATGGCAGAGTGTGGCGATGGAGACAGCAGCAATGGGAGGCCATACAGGGACCCATGAGACACTCTGGACCTGGCAGCAGCATGAGGAGGCGGTACAGGGGCCCATGACAGATTACGGGCCAGGCAGCAGCATGAGGAGTCGGTACGGGGGCCCATGGCAGATTACGGGCCTGGCAGCAGCAATGGGAGGCCCGTAATCTGCCAGCACCCTATGACAAAATGGAACCCACCAGCAGTGTGAGGAGACCTGAAAGTGGCACATGGCAGAGTGTGGCGATGGAGACAGCAGCAATGGGAGGCCGTACAGGGACCCATGAGACACTCTGGACCTGGCAGCAGCATGAGGAGGCGGTACAGGGGCCCATGACAGATTACGGGCCTGGCAGCAGCATGAGGAGTCGGTACGGGGGCCCATGGCAGATTACGGGCCTGGCAGCAGCAATGGGAGGCCCGTAATCTGCCAGCACCCTATGACAAAATGGAACCCACCAGCAGTGTGAGGAGACCTGAAAGTGGCACATGGCAGAGTGTGGCGATGGAGACAGCAGCAATGGGAGGCCGTACAGGGACCCATGAGACACTCTAGACCTGGCAGCAGCATGAGGAGGCGGTACAGGGGCCCATGACAGATTACGGGCCTGGCAGCAGCATGAGGAGTCGGTACGGGGGCCCATGGCAGATTACGGGCCTGGCAGCAGCAATGGGAGGCCCGTAATCTGCCAGCACCCTATGACAAAATGGAACCCACCAGCAGTGTGAGGAGACCTGAAAGTGGCACATGGCAGAGTGTGGCGATGGAGACAGCAGCAATGGGAGGCCGTACAGGGACCCATGAGACACTCTGGACCTGGCAGCAGCATGAGGAGGCGGTACAGGGGCCCATGACAGATTACGGGGCTGGCAGCAGCATGAGGAGTCGGTACGGGGGCCCATGGCAGATTACGGGCCTGGCAGCAGCAATGGGAGGCCCGTAATCTGCCAGCACCCTATGACAAAATGGAACCCACCAGCAGTGTGAGGAGACCTGAAAGTGGCACATGGCAGAGTGTGGCGATGGAGACAGCAGCAATGGGAGGCCGTACAGGGACCCATGAGACACTCTGGACCTGGCAGCAGCATGAGGAGGCGGTACAGGGGCCCATGACAGATTACGGGCCTGGCAGCAGCATGAGGAGTCGGTACGGGGGCCCATGGCAGATTACGGGCCTGGCAGCAGCAATGGGAGGCCCGTAATCTGCCAGCACCCTATGACAAAATGGAACCCACCAGCAGTGTGAGGAGACCTGAAAGTGGCACATGGCAGAGTGTGGCGATGGAGACAGCAGCAATGGGAGGCCGTACAGGGACCCATGAGACACTCTGGACCTGGCAGCAGCATGAGGAGGCGGTACAGGGGCCCATGGCAGAGTGGCGAAGCGTAAGCAGCTTAAATTGAAGGCCATACAGAGGCCTATGTTAAAAATAATAACATGTTTGGGGCATGATTCATGGCGGATTTAGTCAGTTGTGTCAGGAACTGGTGGTTTGAAATCCAGACTAATCCACGCCTGATTCATTTTCACAAACGTGAGTCTCTCCACACTTTGGGTGGACAGTCGTGTCCTCCGCGGAGTTACAATACCTCCTGCCGCACTAAACACGCGCTCCGATGCCACGCTACTGGCCGGGCATGACAGCCTTTCAAGGGCAAATTCAGCTAGTTGGGGCCAAAGGTCAAGTTTCGTTGCCCAGTAGTCAAGGGGATTGTCTACCTCGGTTGGCAGGGTGCTGTCCAAGTAGGCCCAAGCCTGTTGTTTGAGGTCCTGCTCCAGGTCCACCTGATGCTGCTGCTGCTGCGGCTGGTTAGTAGTTTCCTCACTGTGCTGGTGAAGAAAGCTACTCATCATCGACTGCAGACTGAGGCAGCCGCTGCTGGTGGAGCTGCCACTGCTCCTACCACCCCACCCCTCCCCTGCTGCCATGGCAGTGGAACGCGAGCGCACAGGGCCCACAGTGTCTGAGGATGGACGTTGGCGCAGAAAGGCAGAGACCAACTGACTACATAGGTGGTTTTTATAGTACGTTATTTTGGCCTCCCTCTCAGCAGGTGTGAAAAAGGCCACCATTTTTGAACGGTAGCGAGGGTCCAACAAGGTGGACAGCCAAAAGTCATCCCTCTGTCTGATGGTTATTATTCGGCTGTCGCTACGCAAGCAACCGAGCATGCTATGGGCCATTTGTGCCAAGGAATGCGAGGGACTCCCTGCCTCCATCTCCACAGCATACTGCCACGGTGCGTCTGGGTCCTCTGTCTCCTCCTCCTCCTCTACCAGATGCTCCTGCTCCTCCACTCCTGTCCGCTGAGTGAAAAAACCACCCATTTCACTCAATAATTCCTGAGCACCAATGTCCTCCTCTACCTCCTCCTCTTCTTCCTGTCCTGCCCCCACAGGGGTCATGTGGCGTTGAGATCTGTGCGCCACGTCTACCGCACCCTGACCAGCCATTGTTAACAGCATTTGTTCCAGGACGTGCAACAGAGGAATGACGTCGTTCATCCCATAGTCCTGCCGACTCACGAATAGCGTGGCCTCCTCAAAGGGCCTGAGCAAGCGGCAGGTGTCACGCATGAGCTGCCAATGGCTGACATCTAAGTTACACAGGGGAGTACCTTTATCCGCTTGTAACATCAGGAAATCGGTGATGGCCTTTCGCTGTTCGTAAAGGCGGTCTAACATGTGTAGGGTTGAATTCCACCTTGTTGCAACGTCGCAGATCAGGCGATGCTGTGGAATTCCATTCTGCCGCTGCAGCTCAATGAGGGTGTTCTTTGCGGTGTAGGAATGGCTGAAATGCATGCACAGTTTACGTGACATTTTAAGGATGTCTTGCAGTGGGATGGTGGATTTTAGGAACCACTTGACAACCAGATTGAACACGTGAGCCATGCATGGCGCATGGCACAACCTTCCTTGACGCAGAGCAGACACCATGTTCTTTCCGTTGTCGGTCAACATGGTTCCGATTTTCAGTTTGTGCGGAGACAGCCATCTGTCGATTTCTCTGTTCATTACACTGAGAAGTTCCTCCCCTGTGTGACTACGTTCGCCAAGGCATACCAGGTGCAGAACAGCGTGACACCGTTGCGCCCTGCACATGTGATATGCCGGTCGGGTAATGGGACTTGGCACGGGGGTGGCGGCTGAGGACACGGCGGAAGAAGAGGTGGTAGAGGCGGACATGTTTGCCGGACCAAGGACGTGCAAACGTGGAGGCAAAAGCGGCGTGACCTGTCCAAGTTGCTGGTGCGGCTGTGCCGGCACCACGTTCACCCAGTGGGCCGTAAATGACATGTACTGTCCCTGACCGTAGTTACAGCTCCACACGTCGGCGCTGCCGTGCACTTTGGCAGAGACCGACATGCTCAAAGACTGGCCCACCATCTCTTCTACATGTGAATGCAGGGCTGGCACTGCCTTTTTGGGGAAGAAATGCCGGCTTGGCACTCTCCACCGCGGCGCGGCACAAGCCATCATTTCTCGGAAAGGTGCTGAGTCCACCACTTGGAAAGGGAGGGACTGCAGCACCAGCAACTTGGACAGGAGGACGTTCAGCTTTTGCACCGACGGGTGCGTGCTCGCAAACTGTTGTCTCTTGGAAACGGATTCCAAGAAAGACTGCTGACGGAATCCGTGAAGAGGAGTAGCAGGAGAAGGAGCATCTGAATGAGCGGAAGATGCCAACGAGCGAAAACTCCCCTCAGCAGAGGTGTTGGAGCCTTGACTGGCTGATAGAGGGCGATTGACGTCGGGTGACGGAGCAAGTAACGGAGCGGGTGATGGAGCGGGGGCTGGGGCAGGCAGAACCGCCGTATCTTTATCACGGTTTTCCCAGGCCACCGAATGGCGACGCTGCATATGCTGACGCAACGCTGTAGTCCCAACATGGGCCCCCTGGCCACGCTTGACTTTCTGGCCACATAGTCGACATACGGCTACGTTTACTTCCTCGGGCGGCTTGACGAAAAATTGCCACACCGCCGAGTAGGAAACTTTGCCCCCGCTACTCCTCACTGGCTGACTGCTACTTCCTCCGTGCACACCGGCACCACTACTGGCCATGGTGGTAGGTTGCAGTGGAGCTGGTGCTGTACTCCGTGGCCGTTTGCCTCCACTGACACTGCTGCGACCCTGCTGCCTCCTGGGCAACCCACCGACTGTTTTGCTCGCTGCCAAGCTGGCACCCTCTTCTCCTGATGATGCGGAAGCAATAGCCTGATGACGATGAGGCTGCCAAGTGCGATCAGCCTCACCATCATCAATTAGGGTCTCCGCCTCACTACTAGCCCCCTCGGCTGCGTCTGGGTCAGGAGACAGACCTGTCTCTAGACCGGCTACCGAGCCACTCTCCTCGCCAGTACTTCTTCGCCTGGCTGCTGAAGAGGCGGATGTCTCCCCCCGTTCCTGACCGCCCTCTGTTAGCTCTTCCTCACTGTACAGTGGGGCTGAGCCCACAGCATGCGATACTTCGCTTGGTGAGGGAACAGCAAAGGACAGGGGCAGGTAGAGGACACGTGATTTCAGTGGGCTTGCTCCCGGGCCATGCCAACTAACGGTTGTGTCTGACGTACCCACCGACCGTTGGCTGTAGGTGTCAGAGGTGACCTGGGAAGAGGAAGACGACCGAGCCAACCAATCGATGACGGCAGGGTTGTCGGTGGAGACACGACCGCTGGATGACACCGGGAGCACTGGCCTCTGGCTGCGAATAGTGCTGCCTCAACCCCTTCCTCTGCTGCCACGTCTGCTTGCTCCTGAAACATTGCCTCCTCTGCCACTCCTCTGCGTGTTGTCTGACATACTCTTTAATTCAACGATTCTGTGTCCCTGAGTAACAATTCTGTGTCCCTGAGTAACAATTCTGTGTCCCTCAGTAACAATTCTGTGTCCCTGAGTAACAATTATGTGTCCCTGAGTAACGATTCTGTGTCCCTGAGTAACGATTCTGTGTCCCTGAGTAACGATTCTGTGTCCCTCAGTAACGATTCTGTGTCCCTGAGTAACAATTCTGTGTCCCTGAGTGACAATTCTGTGTCTGTCCCTGAGTAACAATTATGTGTCCCTGAGTAACAATTCTGTGTCCCTGAGTAACAATTCTGTGTCCCTGAGTAACGATTCTGTGTCCCTGAGTAACAATTCTGTGTCCCTGAGTAACAATTCTGTGTCCCTGAGTAACGATTCTGTGTCCCTCAGTAACAATTCTGTGTCCCTGAGTAACGATTCTGTGTCCCTGAGTAACGATTCTGTGTCCCTCAGTAACAATTCTGTGTCCCTGAGTAACAATTCTGTGTCCCTGAGTAACAATTCTGTTTGTCCCTGAGTAACAATTCTGTGTCCCTGAGTAACAATTCTGTGTCCCTGAGTAACAATTCTGTGTCCCTGAATAACAATTATGTGTCCCTGAGTAACAATTCTGTGTCTGTCCCTGAGTAACAATTCTGTGTCCCTGAGTAACAATTCTGTGTCTGTCCCTGAGTAACAATTCTGTGTCCCTGAGTAACAATTCTGTGTCTGTCCCTGAGTAACAATTCTGTGTCTGTAATATTAATTTTTAATATCCAAACTTTAATTCGGTCTTTAGTAGTTCTGAAATATATGCTGGCAGAAAATACCCTCTTAATTGGATGTGAATGTGAGGTTTTGCATTTCAGTGGTCAGATGTGAAATATTTGTGTCTGAGTTAAAGGTAATCAGTAGAGGTTTAAATTCATGTTTTCTTTTAAAATACTCTATGTAATGTATACTCTATTTTGAATTCTTATAATGAGTCTGAGAGTTTAAATTGTAGTCATAAATCATGGATTTAGACAGTTGTATGTAACATAAGAATTTCAGAGATCTCTTTCAGAGCCTGTATGTCAATCATGATAATGACTTGGTGGTTTGAATAGGAACACATGTTTTTAGTTAAGCTGGGAGTGACTATGGGAGTGTTTTAGGAGCCCGCGAATTTGAAACAAAGCTTAATGGGAGGACCTAATTTCTCATGCATTTTAAGTATGCAGCTTTTCAAAGAACGAGGGTCAGTTTCTCCTACCTTCTATACACTTCACTTCATTCAGACATACCTACACTTCAGACACTTACACAAAGAACAGCACGTGGCATGCTTGAACAAAGGACAAAGATCTCAAGCTAGGCCTGAACATTTTCTATCTAAGCTATTCAAAGGAACTACATTTTCTTCTAATATTCAAGGAACAAGCAACTTATATTCTTTATTTTTATTTCATTTTAAGCTACATATATCTGAATTTACTGTTTTTTATTGACTTTGTATTTTTGGTGTGTGATCAAATAAAGTCACACTGCTTATACTGACCTGGCTTCCATAAGGATTTCTTCCCACAACCATCTACAAGAACCTAGAAATACTAATAGAGTTTTTTCATAACTCTGGAAATCTAACAGTGTCCCTGAGTAACAATTCTGTGTCCCTCAGTAACAATTCTGTGTCCCTGAGTAACAATTCTGTGTCCCTGAGTAACAATTCTGTGTCTGTCCCTGAGTAACAATTCTGTGTCCCTCAGTAACAATTCTGTGTCCCTGAGTAACAATTCTGTGTCCCTGAGTAACAATTCTGTGTCTGTCCCTGAGTAACAATTCTGTTTCCCTGAGTAACAATTCTGTGTCCCTCAGTAACAATTCTGTGTCCCTGAGTAACAATTCTGTGTCCCTGAGTAACAATTCTGTTTCCCTGAGTAACAGTTCTGTGTCCCTGAGTAACAATTCTGTGTCCCTCAGTAACAATTCTGTGTCCCTCAGTAACAATTCTGTGTCCCTGAGTAACAATTCTGTGTCCCTGAGTAACAATTCTGTGTCCCTCAGTAACAATTCTGTGTCTGTCCCTGAGTAACAATTCTGTGTCCCTCAGTAACAATTCTGTGTCCCTGAATAACAATTCTGTGTCTGTCCCTGAGTAACAATTCTGTGTCCCTGAGTAACAATTCTGTGTCCCTCAGTAACAATTCTGTGTCCCTGAGTAACAATTCTGTGTCCCTGAGTAACAGTTCTGTGTCCCTGAGTAACAATTCTGTGTCCCTGAGTAACAATTCTGTGTCCCTCAGTAACAATTCTGTGTCTGTCCCTGAGTAACAATTCTGTGTCCCTGAGTAACAATTCTGTGTCCCTGAGTAACAATTCTGTGTCCCTAAGTAACGATTCTGTGTCCCTAAAGTCTCTGTGGCCCTAACTCTGTCCCTAATACAGAGAGGTCTGTCTCTCTTGAATGACCGGAGGCTAATGGAGAATTCTAAGATGGCCGCGATTTATAGCTCCACCATTACACAGTGCTGGCTGGCTGGCTGCTGATTGGCTAATGCGATCACATGTCATGAATGAATGCATTATGGGTCAGCACGCCTTGTCTGCGCGCCTTCCCAGAGATCCCCGCTCCGTCGCCACACATGTCGCCGCCATTTTTGGGAAAATTCGATTCGTGCATCCGAAGTTTGCTAATCTTCGGATTCGTCGCGAATCGAATATTTCCTAATCTTCGAAATGAATTCCACTTCGTCATGTTCGATTCGCTCATCTCTATGTGTGACCATCCCAGGTGAGGCACCTCAGAGATTGTGCAGCAACCACAATTAACAACAGGAAACACTAGCCAGAGAGACAGAGCCCCATTCATCATCCCTTCAAGGAGTTAACCCCTGGAGACTGTTCTTCATGGATGTGATGAGCAACTGCTAACCTGTGACATATCAGTCCTTAGGAGCTCTCCACTGATTCACTAACAGGCCTGTACAACACACAGATTCACACAGTGTTACATCCCACAGTATACAAGTGAATGTGGGACTGAGCCTAAAGAGACGTCAGTTTAGTTGGGGACATATTACTGCTGTAGTTGCTGGGAGTTAATTCTGATCTATAGCTATACCGATATATATGTATATACATGAATATTGTGTTTATTGATGTGATTGTGCCAATTCTAAAAGGTTTGTGTATTCAGTAAATTTAACTGCTATTTTCCAAGTTAATTTGCAGTCTGCAGAGTTTTCCCTGTCTTATTAAACCTGTTATAAAACTTCCCACAAGGTGTACTGGTGTGCTGTGGATCCAATATATATACAGTTGCAAGAAAAAGTATGTGAACCCCTTGGGATTACGTGGAGTTTTGCATGAATTGGGCATAAAATGTGCTCTGAACGTCATCTAAGTCACAACAATAGAAGAACACAGTCTGCTGAACATAATACTACACAAACATTAGATGTTCCCATGGTTTAATTGCACATAACATGTAAACATTCACAGTGCAGGGAGGAAAAAGTATGTGAGTCCCTAGCTTAATGACTTCTCCCAGAGCTAATTGGAGCCAGGAGTGAGCCAACCTTGACTCCAATCAGTGTGATGATATTGGATGTGTTGCTGACAGCTGTCCTGCCCTTAAAAAACACACACCTGTTTTGGGTTTACTGGTTTCAAGAAGCACTCTCTGATGTGAACCATGCCTCGCAGAAAAGAGCTCTCAGAAGACCTATGATCAAGAATTGTTGACTTGCATGAAGCTGGAAAGGGTTACAAAAGTATCTCCAAAAGCCTTGATGTTCACATGTCCACGGTAAGACAGACTGTCTACAAATGGAGAAAGTTTAGCACTGTTGCTACTCTCCCTAGGCATGGTCGTCCTGTAAAAATGACTGCAAGAGCACAGCGCAGAATGCTGCATGAGGTAAAGAAGAATCCCAGAGTGTCAGCTAAAGACCTACAGAAAACTCTGGCACATGCTAACATTTTTGTTGACACATCTACAATAAGGAAAACATTAAACAAGAATGGAGTACATGGGAGGACACCACGGAGGAAGCCATTGCTGTCCAAAAAGAATATTGTAGCACGTTTGAAGTTTGCAAAAGAGCACCTGGATGTTCCACAGCACTACTGGCAAAATATACTGTGGACAGATGAAACCAAGATTGAGTTGTTTGGGAAGAACACACAACACTATGTGTGGAGAAAAAAAGGCCCAGCACACCAACATCAAAACCTCATCCCCACTGTAAAACATGGCAGAGGGAGCATCATGGTTTGGGGCTGCTTTGCTGCCTCAGGGCCTGGACGGATTGTTGTCATTGATGGGAAAATGAATTCCAGAGTTTATCAAGACATTTTGCAGGAAAACGTACGACCATCTGTCCACCAACTGAAGCTCCGCAGAGGATGGGTGATGCAACAGGACAATGACCCAAAGCATACAAGTAATTCTTCAAAACAATGGCTGCCACAGCACAGAATACGCCTTCTGGAGTGGCCCAGTCAGAGTCCTGGCCTCAACCCGATTGAAATGCTGTGGCATGACCTTAAGAGAGCGATTCACACCAGACATCCCAAGAATATTTCTACACTGAAACAATTTTGTGAAGAGGAGTGGTCCAAAATTACTCCAGATCATTGTGCAGGTCTGATCTGCAACTACAGGAAACTTTTGGTTGAGGTTACTCCTGCCAAAGGAGGGTCAATCAGTTATTAAATCAAAGGTTCACATACTTTTTCCTCCCTGCACTGTGAATGTTTACATGTTATGTGCAATTAAACCATGGCAACATCTAATGTTTGTGTAGTATTATGTTCAGCAGACTGTGTTCTTCTATTGTTGTGACTTAGATGACGTTCAGAGCACATTTTATGCCCAATTCATGCAAAACTCCACGTAATCCCAAGGGGTTCACATACTTTTTCTTGCAACTGTATATGGTTCATCACTGAAGAAAGGACAGAAGTGCCCAATAATTCCAGTGGCTACTTCGGGGTGAGTGCTACATGTCTATTTCCCAAAGACAACCACTGGATATGACGCTGAGCACGTGCACTCAACTTCTTTGGTGGACCATGGTGAGGCCTGTTCTGAGTGGAACCCGTCCTGTTAAACCGCTGTATGGTCTTGGCCACCGTGCTGCATCTCAGTTTCAGGGTCTTGGCAATCTTCTTAAAGCCTAGGATATCTTTATGTAGAGCATCAATTATTTTTTTCAGATCCTCAGAGAGTTCTTTGCCATGAAGTGTCATGTTAAACTTCCAGTGACCAGTAAGAGAGACTGAGAGAGATAACACCAAATATAACCCACCCTCTCCCCATTCACACCTGAGACCTTGTAACACTAACGAGTCACATGACACCGGGGAGGAAAAATGGCTAATTGGGCCCAATTTGGACCTTGTCACTTAGGGGACTCAATTTTGATGCCAGCGGTTTAGACATTAATGGCGGTGTGTTGAGTTATTTTGAAGGGACAGCAAATTTACATGTTATACAAGCTGTACACTGACTACGTCACATTGTAGCAAAGTGTCATTTCTTCAGTGTTGTCACATGAAAAGATAGAATCAAATATTCACACAAATGTGAGGGGAGACTGTGTATATATATACATTGTATACAGTCCGGGGGGGGGAGGGACTCACTTCTGGGAGATACTGTATATATGTGTGTGTGTATATATATATATATATATATATATATACAGTTGTGTTAAAAATAATAGCAGTCAGACATCACTAACCGGATCAATCACTGTTTTTGGTGGAAATGATATTTCTACATGGCAAATAATTTCCGAGCAGGTGTAGTAGAGTAATAGAAATCCAACAGACCCAACAGTCATGACATGCATGCTGCTGATTCTGTGTCATTGAATCACTCATTGAAAGGGGCGTGTTCAAAATAATAGCCGTGTGGAGTTCTATTAGTGAGGTCATTCATTCTTTGAAAAACAGGTGGCAATTATTGCCCTTATTTAAGGAAGGAAGGCAGCAAATGTTGTACATGCTGGTTACAGTGCATTTCTCACTGAAATTCTGAGCAAAATGGGTCGTTCCAGACATTGTTCAGAAGAACAGCGTACCTTGATTAAAAAGTTGATTGGAGAGGAGAAAACATATAAAGAAGTGCAGAAAATGATCGGCTGCTCAGCTAAAATGAGGGCAAATGCTTTAAAATGGCCACCAAAACCTGAAAGACGTGGAAGAAAGTGAAAAACTACCATTGGAATGGATAGAAGAATAGCCAAAATGGGGCGGACTCAGCCAACAATCAGCTCCAGGAAGATGAAAGAAGGTGTGACGTTCCCTGTGAGGACTGTTACAATTAGAAGACGCCTATGTGAAGCCAAGCTATCTGCAAGAAGTCCCCGCAAAGTCCCACTGTTGGGAAAAAGACGTGTGCTGAAGAGGTTACAATCTGCCAAAGAGCACATTGACTGGCCTAAAGAGAAATGACGCAACATTTTGTGGACTGATGAAAGTAAGATTGTTCTTTTTGGGTCTAGTGGGCGGAGACAGTTTGTCAGACGACCCCCAAACACTGAATTCAAGCCACAGTACACTGTGAAGACCGTGAAGCATGGTGGTGCAAGCATCATGATATGGGGATGTTTCTCATACTACGGTGTTGGGCCTATTTATCGCATACCAGGGATCATGGATCAGTTTGAAGACATCAGAATACTTGAAGAGGTCATGCTGCCTTATGCTGAAGAGGAAATGCCCTTGAAATGGGTGTTCCAACAAGACAACGACCCCAAACACACCAGTAAACGTACAACATCTTGGTTCCAGACCAACAAGATGGACGTTATGGAGTGGCCAGCCCAATCCCCGGATCTTCATCCAATAGAAAACTTGTGGGGTGACATCAAAAATGCCGTTTCTGAGGCCAAACCAAGAAATAGAGAAGAACTGTGGAATGTGGTCCAATCATCCTGGGCTGGAATACCTGATCACAGGGGCCAGAAGTTGGGTGACTCCATGCAACACAGATGTACAGCAGTTCTCAGAAACAGTGCGACTACAACCAAATATTCATGAAGTCATTCAAAGGAAAGCAAAATCTTCAAAAATTTCTCAGTTTATATAGTGAATGTTTGAGTTTGTAAAGAAGAATACAAACACTGAGATTTTTTTGAACCGTCTAATATTCACTTTTCTTCCATTTTCTTAGAGGAACAACACAAATTTGATGTATTTTTCTTCATGTTGTGATTTGGAATAGAATGTGTCGTGTTCCCAATGCATTTGTGTGGATGGAAATAAAAGCTATTAGAAGGATTTTCAGCTTTAGTCACTTTTTTCAACACACTGCTATTATTTTGAACACAACTGGATGTATATATATATATATATATATATACACACTATTTCTCTCACTCCTGATTGGTATGAGATATGACATCACATGCACACTATTTCTATCACTCCTGATTGGTTGGAGATATGACATCACACATACTATTTCTACAATCAGATACATTTCCCCGCACTGAATATAATGGGATCCCACATAACAGTCGCTGTTCATATTCAGAATTCCTTTCTTACAATGGGATCTTGTGTCCGGATAAAGTCTTTTATAGATCCCTTGTGACATTTTGTTCTCATTGTAAAATCCTAGATTTGTAAATCTGTCGCTGATATTTATAATGGTTTTGTCCAGAAAAAGAATGGAGTGATGTGGAGAGATGGAAACATACGTATAGATGAAAGATTGGTCTGTTGACTCCCCAGAGCTCCTTTCCATGAGAGATGTTTGTTCCCCCCCCCCCAGAGCTGAACAATGGTACGTTCCTGAATGGCCAGGCTGCTGGTTTGTTGAATCCAGAGTCTACATACAAGATGCCTCCACAGTGTACATTGATGGGGCTGGGAAGGCTGGTACATGTTGTTCATTTGCTCCGGGTGCAGGAGATAGGACAGAATCCCATTGTTGCCGGGTGTCCTCGCTTTCCTCAATTCTGTACTCACTTCATTTACAAAAGCAAACTATGTGAGTGGAGAAGGTGATTGTATCCGGCTGGAGCTCAGACCTGACAGGGACTCGGGATTTTGGGCCTCTTACGTCTAAGACAAATATAGTCTGAGTTGGAGAGAAGATAAAATATCATTTCTTCTCAGAGACATTCTGAGGGGTTTTCCACAATTTGTAATTGCTGACAATTCTTTTGTGGACATTCAGCTGTCAGTGGGGAAACCTGCCGACAGATGAGGAGTCATCGGTTAGGGGTGTGACCGCCTGATTTCCAGCCAATCATTAACAACCAGATATATTTCACACAGAATTCAGATCAGTCCATCAATTGTCAGCAGATGAGAATTCTAGAGAATTCAGAGAAAGCTCCACCCTCATTCCTTATCCGCCAATCAAGGATCTCACTCCAGCTACCCAGTCACCGTGGGCATGATTTCCTTGACATCCATCATTGGTGTCAGTGAGATAAAATAAACCCAATTGTTGGTGTCAGTGAGATAAAATAAATATTGTTTTTTTTCACCGTTGTGTACTCTAAGTTTGTTTTTCCGTGCCAGGATTGACACCATGATGTGTCAGTTGTCATGTTGCCCCTGAACCCGTCTAGCCTCAGGCCTAGATGATTTGGGTTTTTTCATTGTCCCAAGTTTCTATCTTCACTGATATCTTTGTTTCTCGCTGTAACACAGTTTATGTTTTATGTGTTGCCTCCATGTATTGGATTTTTGTTTCTATTGCTCTTAGGTTTGTCTCATTGATGATACCTCAATTATTCTCTATATTGGTACACTTGCTATTTGTATTTTTATCTAATGATGACTTTATGGTTATTATCATATAATGTCAAAGGTCTTAACTCCATCCAAAAACGGTGGATGGCTTAGAAGGAATTACGATCCACAGGAGCAGACATAATTTTTGTCCAGGAAACTCATTTTAAATCGACTGGCTCTTTTCATTTTGCTTCAAGGTTTTTTTCCCAATCCTACTCGGCTTTTGATCCCACTGGGAAAGCCGGAGTGGCAATTTTGATCCGGACACACTGCTCCCTTCGGGTCATTTCCTCTAAGGTCAACCCATGGGGTCGTTATATCATTTTGGAATGTATGTTTGCTGCTTCTCCACTTATCTTGTTAAATTTGTATGCCCCGAACACGGGTCAACTACAGTTTCTCTCCCAAATACTTGCCAAATTGGATGCCTTTTCTACACCACACATGGTCATCGGAGGTGATTTTAACCATAAAAGTGCAGTGCTAAATACATGAATAAATATAAATATAACCACCTGAGGCTAAAATAATAAACTTTATAGGTGCACCCGATAAAAATGTCCAAAATATATAGTAAGTTCAATTATAGGTGGAGAGGTATAATCAAGGTAGTGACTCTCGGTGATAACTCTTGTAATCCCGGTAGGCATATGTTTTGGTGATGTGCAAAGAATAATAAAATTGTGCACTCACCAGATGCACAATTTATATGCACAATAATCTCATCAAGTATACCAGAGGTTCCCTCTTATTCTGGAAAGGATGCCTCATGGAATGTGTAGACTATTCCTTGGGGTTTGATAGTGGGATGGCGTCTTAGGAGTCTCCTTAGTAAATAGGTTGCGGTAGGGGTCAGTAATGGATCACTCTCCTCTAGGCCTAGGGATGTTCACCAGGAGTCCTGGGGGGTTAAATGAGGCATGACTCGCTCTTGTGGACATCAACACACTCCACACAGCATGCAGGATCCGAGTTCCCACTAGAGTTATCACCGAGAGTCACAACCTTCATTATACCTCTCCACCCGCTTCCTCTTTCTGTTGGGGTACCCGAACATTCTGTTCTTGGGCCCCTCCTTTTCTCTCTCTATACCTCCTCCCTGGGCCAACTGATAACCTCCCATGGCTTCCAATACCACCTCTATGCTGATGACACCCAGATCTATGTCTCCACTCCCCAGCTCACCCCCTCAATCTCCTCACGTATCACAAATCTACTGAGCGACATATCAGCATGGATGTCACATCACTACCTTAAACTCAATCTTTCCAAAACTGAGCTGTAATATTACCTCCCCCCGATCCCCCACTCATGACTCTACCATGAAGATCAACAGCACAACCCTTGGTCCTTCCCCTCATACGAGGGTGCTAGGTGTAATCCTAAACTCTGACCTCTCCTTTGGGCCCCACATACAATCACTGGCTAAATTATGCCACCTGAACCTCCGAAACATTTCCAAAATCTGCCCCTTCCTGACCAATGACACCACAAAACAACTTATCCATGACTTGGGTATATCCCGCCTCTATTACTGCAACTCCCTCCTCACTGGTCTACTGTTACACAGGCTATCCCCCCTTCAGTCTATTATGATTGCTGCTGCTAGACTCATACACCTTACCAACCGATCAGCGACTGCTGCTAGACTCATACACCTTACCAACCGATCAGCGACTGCTGCTAGACTCATACACCTTACCAACCGATCAGTGACTGTCGCTAGACTCATACACCTTACCAACCGATCAGCGACTGCTGCTAGACTCATACACCTTACCAACCGATCAGCGACTGCTGCTAGACTCATACACCTTACCAACCGATCAGCGACTGCTGCTAGACTCATACACCTTACCTACCGATCAGTGACTGCTGCTAGACTCATACACCTTACCAACCGATCAGCGACTGCCGCTATACTCAAACACCTTACCAACCGATCAGCGACTGCTGCTAGACTCATACACCTTACCAACCGATCAGCGACTGCTGCTAGACTCATACACCTTACCAACCGATCAGAGACTGCCGCTAGACTCATACACCTTACCAACCGATCAGTGACTGCTGCTAGACTCATACACCTTACCAACCGATCAGTGACTGCTGCTAGACTCATACACCTTACCAACCGATCAGAGACTGCCGCTAGACTCATACACCTTACCAACCGATCAGTGACTGCTGCTAGACTCATACACCTTACCAACCGATCAGTGACTGCTGCTAGACTCATACACCTTACCAACCGATCAGAGACTGCCGCTAGACTCATACACCTTACCAACCGATCAGCGACTGCTGCTAGACTCATACACCTTACCAACCGATCAGAGACTGCCGCTAGACTCATACACCTTACCAACCGATCAGCGACTGTCGCTAGACTCATACACCTTACCAACCGATCAGCGACTGCCGCTAGACTCATACACCTTACCAACCGATCAGCGACTGCTGCTAGACTCATACACCTTACCAACCGATCAGCGACTGCCGCTAGACTAATACACCTTACAAACCGATCAGAGACTGCTGCTAGACTCATACACCTTACCAACCGATCAGAGACTGCCGCTAGACTCATACACCTTACCTACCGATCAGCGACTGCTGCTAGGCTCATACACCTTACCAACCGATCAGCGACTGTCGCTAGACTCATACACCTTACCAACCGATCAGCGACTGCCGCTAGACTCATAAACCTTACCAACCGATCAGCGACTGCTGCTAGACTCATACACCTTACCAACCGATCAGCGACTGCCGCTAGACTAATACACCTTACAAACCGATCAGAGACTGCCGCTAGACTCATACACCTTACCAACCGATCAGAGACTGCCGCTAGACTCATACACCTTACCAACCGATCAGCGACTGCTGCTAGACTCATTCACCTTACCAACCGATCAGCGACTGCTGCTAGACTCATACACCTTACCAACCGATCAGAGACTGCTGCTAGACTCATACACCTTACCTACCGATCAGTGACTGCTGCTAGACGCATACACCTTACCAACCGATCAGCGACTGCCGCTAGACTCATACACCTTACCAACCGATCAGCGACTGCCGCTAGACTAATACACCTTACAAACCGATCAGAGACTGCCGCTAGACTCATACACCTTACCAACCGATCAGAGACTGCCGCTAGACTCATACACCTTACCAACCGATCAGCAACTGCTGCTAGACTCATTCACCTTACCAACCGATCAGCGACTGCTGCTAGACTCATACACCTTACCTACCGATCAGTGACTGCTGCTAGACTCATACACCTTACCAACCGATCAGCGACTGCCGCTAGACTCATACACCTTAGCGACCGATCAGCGACTGCTGCTAGACTCATACACCTTACCAACCGATCAGCGACTGCTGCTAGACTCATACACCTTACCAACCGATCAGCGAATGCTGCTAGACTCACACACCTTACCAACCGATCAGCGACTGCTGCTAGACTCATACATCTTACCAACCGATCAGCGACTGCCGCTAGACTCATACACCTTACCAACCGATCAGCCACTGCTGCTAGACTCATACACCTTACCAACCGATCAGCGACTGCTGCTAGACTCATACACCTTACCAACCGATCAGCGACTGCTGCTAGACTCATACACCTTACCAACCGATCAGCGACTGCTGCTAGACTCACACACCTTACCAACCGATCAGCGACTGCTGCTAGACTCATACATCTTACCAACCGATCAGCGACTGCCGCTAGACTCATACACCTTACCAACCGATCAGCCACTGCTGCTAGACTCATACATCTTACCAACCGATCAGCGACTGCCGCTAGACTCATACACCTTACCGACCAATCAGCGACTGCTGCTAGACTCATACACCTTACCAACCGATCAGCGACTGCTGCTAGACTCATACACCTTACCAACCGATCAGCGACTGCTGCTAGACTCATACATCTTACCAACCGATCAGCGACTGCCGCTAGACTCATACACCTTACCGACCAATCAGCGACTGCTGCTAGACTCATACACCTTACCAACCGATCAGCGACTGCCGCTAGACTCATACACCTTACCAACCGATCAGCAACTGCTGCTAGACTCATACACCTTACCAACCGATCAGCGACTGCTGCTAGACTCATACACCTTACCAACCGATCAGCGACTGCTGCTAGACTCATACATCTTACCAACCGATCAGCGACTGCCGCTAGACTCATACACCTTACCAACCGATCAGCCACTGCTGCTAGACTCATACATCTTACCAACCGATCAGCGACTGCCGCTAGACTGATACACCTTACCAACCGATCAGTGACTGCTGCTAGACTCATACACCTTACCAACCGATCAGCCACTGCTGCTAGACTCATACATCTTACCAACCGATCAGCGACTGCTGCTAGACTGATACACCTTACCAACCGATCAGTGACTGCTTCACCTCTCTGCCAATTCCTTCACTGACTTCCACTAACCCAACGTATAAAATTCAAAATACTAACCACAGCCTACAAAGCCATCCACAACACTGCCCCTAGCTACATCACCAACCTCATCCACAGATACAGATTGATAAAGGAACATTGTCTCTTTGATGCTTGGCGGATCAGACACCCCCTGCCTAAACAGTTTACTTTCTACTCCACCCCACATCGCAGTTTTTCTCACTTGGACCACTTCTTTGTCTCTGTCCCTTTACTCCCTCTCTTGGTTTCATCTGAAATCAATTCTATTACGTGGTCTGACCACGCCTCTCTGAATCTCTTTTTTTTCTAATTCTTTACCGAAAGCCTGTCATTGGTGTCTCAATGAGACCTTTCTTACTACAACCCATCTCCGCTAGGAACTCTCTCAAGGATTAGATATGTATTTTCAACACAACGTTGGCTCGGTGACCTCTTCCTCGACCCTTTGGGAGGCCCACAAGGCCATTTTTCAGGGACTATGTATCTCTATGGGCTCCTGTTTGAAAAAATCCTCAGCCAGTGCCAAGGCTTCCCTCATTCGCCAATTATCTTCGGCTGAACGTCATTTGCTAGCAAAACCGTCTATTATCCGGCTACATAGGGTAACTTCTCTCCACGACCAAGTCAAAGCGCTCGACTCACATAGATCTGTGCAATCCCTTCTTTGGGTCAAACAGAAATTCTATGAATTTTCAAATAAACCCCACCGCATGCTAGTTAACCAGCTTAAAGCACAATCCTCTTCAACATGACCATATCACCTTCTTCAACCGGATGGTGAACCTACCTATGACCCTCATGTAATGGCTTCACTCTTTGGATCGTATTATGAGAACTTTTACAACTGTTTGACCCCAGACCTTCATCCCCCTTTTTGAAAAACATAATTTGACGCCTTCTTTGATCTTCTTTCTCTTCCGCAGCTATCACCCCCTGACCTTTCGGCCCTTAACGCCGACATCTCATCTGAGGAGCTGTTCAATACAATCAAGCAGCTCCCCTCTCACAAATCCCCAGGCCCTGATGGACTACCCTATACCTATTATAAGACATTCATAGGCATTTTGGTTCCCCATCTTCTTTCTCTGTTCCAAGATCTCTTAAAAGGTGTCCCCCCTCAGGCTGATTTTTCCCGTGTGTATATTTCCGTAATTCCCAAGCCTGATAAAGACCATTCTATTCCAGATAACTATCGCCCCATTGCCCTATTAAATTATGATTACAAAATATTTACTAAGATTTTGGCCAATAGGCTCTCCAGATTCATCTCCAAGCTCATACACAGGAACCAAGTGGGCTCTGTGCAGGCCAGACATGCCGCAGACAATACCAGGTCTATCAAACTGATCAATTTGATCAACCAAACTTCGACCCCTGCTATATTGCTGAGTTTAGATGCTCAGAAAGCTTTTGATCACCTTAGCTGGTCCTACATGTTTATGGTCTTGGAGAGATTTGGTTTCAGGGGCCCATCTATGGCAGCCTTGAAGGTTCTTTACTCCTCCCCTTCTTCAAAGGTCAGATTAGCTTTGTTCCTCTCACCTTCTTTCCAGATGTCGAACGGTACGTGGCAGGGCTGCCCACTTTCCCCTCTACTGTGTATCCTCTGCCTGGAACCGCTGGCCATCGCCATTCGGTCTAACCCCGATATACGAGGGATACATTCACATGAGCATGAATACAAACTGTCCCTGTTTGTGGATGACATCCTTCTAACTCTAATCGTCGTACCTCCCTACTGGTTCTCTATAAGACTTTACAATTATTTGGGGCCCTGTCAGGCTACAAAGTAAATACATCTAAAACTGAAGCATTCCCACTACATATCCCACCCAATGTATTATCCTCTCTCCAAGTGTCTTACCAGTACCATTGGTGCACCCACTCATTGAAGTGTTTAGGTACCAGCTTTACTTACTCCTACCATTCCATATATGAGGCTAATTTCCCCCCCCTATTTGTTGCCATTTCCCGTTCCCTAAAACTTTGGGACACCTTACCCATTTCCTTTCTTGGACGTATTAATGTTATAAAAATTACCAAACTGCTCAAACTTTTGTACTTATTTGCGTTCCCGTTCTCAGCCCTATGTCCAAACTGCATTCCATTCAGAAATCTCTCTTATGCTTCATTTGGCATAACAAATAACATAGAATTGCATGCACTGTACTCCTCTCTTTGTGCTCTAGGGGAGGCTTAGGAGCACCAGATATTGTGACCTATTACTACGCCACTCACCTTTGATCCCTAATCTCCTGGTCCACCCAATGCCCCCCCAACAAATGGACCGAGATTGAAACCTTACAACTAACTTCGACTCATCCATGCTCTCTTTTCTGGGCTACATCGATGGTGGATATCGCTTCTTACCGACACCTCTTGCTTGGACCCGTGCAATTCTCTGTCTATCTGGAGGAGATGTAAGGTTAAATTCACATTGCTCTCCTCTGACCAATGTTCTCTTTAATCTGACCCTTCCGGATAGTTTTTCCTTGTACCAAATGCTCCCATGGGCCTCAGCCAATCTCTTCCAACTATGCCACCTGGTCCATCCTGTGACACGGAAACTTAAATCTTTCTCCGATATTCAGAAAAATACCCACCTACCTCCCCAACACTTTTATGTGTATTTGCAGATATGCCATTTCTTTTCTACCTTATTACCCTCATTGACTTTGGAGTAGCCTACCCCCCTTTGAGTGCCTGTGTATTCAGGGCCCACATCAAAGGGGAATAATCTCCAATACATATAAGCTCCTTATGGATGTCTCCCTTATCCAACGACACTCATCCCTATATGCGTAAGTGGTCCTAATTTCTCTGCTGTGACATTGATCTGTTCCAGTGGAGGAAAATATGGGAAAATGCATCCAGATCTTCTGTGTGTAGTCTATAAAGAAAATACATACAAAATCATGATGTTTTGGTACAGAGCCCCTGATGTGCTCCATGCCCGTAATCCGAGTGCTTCTCCTGTCTGCTGGTGCTGCGGGAGGGAATCCGGCTCCCTTTATCATATTTTTTGGGAATGTAGGTTTATCACTCCCTTCTGGGAAGAGGTTCTGTCCTTGTTATGATTGGTACTGCATACCTCTCTCCCTTTTGAGCCCCTTTATTTTCTATTGGGCTTGCCCTTCCCGGGTCTCTCCAAACCATTAAGGAAACTCTCCATGCATATTTTCATGGCGGCCAGGAGCAGCATTCTAATGAACTGGCACTCCCCCACATCCCCTTCAATGCTGACATTATATAAGATTATTACAGACATCAGAAAAATGGAATATCTAACCGCTTTACATGCCAACTCTATAATCGCATTTGAAGCAGTATGGAACCCATGGGACGTTTATATCTCTGTTCAACCTGCTTGACATGTGCGGACTTGATTATCCTTCCACTGTTGCTTTATTGACATTGTATGTTTTTTTTTCTCATGTTATTATTATCGATGAGCCTTTCTTTTTCTTTTCTCTTTCCTTTCCTTAAATTTCATGTATGTACAGTGAGGAACAGAAGTATTTGAACACCCTGCAATTTTGCAAGTTCTCCCACTTAGAAATCATGGAGGGGCCTGAAATTCACATTGTAGGTACATTCCCACTCTGAGAGACAGAATTTAAAAAAAATTCAGGAAATCACATTGTATGATTTGTAAAGAATGTATTTGTCTCGCACGGCTGAACAGAAGTATTTGAACACCTAAGAAACCGCAAGAATTCTGGCTCCCAAAGACCTGTTACTGCGCCTTTAAAATGTCCACCTCTACTCCACTCATTAATCTAACTTAGTAGCACCTGTCTGAGCTCTTTAAAGACACCTGTCCACCCCACAGTCAGTCAGACGCCAACTACAACTATGGGCAAGACCAAAGAGCTGACAAAAGACACCAGAGACAAAATTGTGGACCTCCACAAGGCTGGAAAGGGCTACGGGGCAATTGCCAAGCAGCTTGGTGAAAATAGATCAACTGTTGGAGCAATTGTTAGAAAATGGAAGAGGCTAAAGACGACTGTCAGTCTCCCTGGGACTGGGGCTCCATGCAAGATCTCACCTCGTGGGGTATCACTGATGATAAGAAAGGTGAGGAATCAGCCCAGAACTACAAGGGAGGAGCTGGTCAATGACATGAAGAGAGCTGGGACCACAGTTTCACAGGTCACTGTCGGTAGTACACTATGCCATCATGGTTTCAAATCATGCATTGCACAGAAGGTTCCCCTGCTCAAGTCATCACATGTCCAGGCCCGTCTGAAGGTTGCCAATGACCATCTGCATGATCCAGAGGAGGCATGGGAGAAAGTCATGTGGTCAGATGAGACCAAAGGAGAACTTTTTGGTCTAAACTTCACTCGTCGTGTTTGGAGGAAAAAGAAGGATGAGTTGTATCCCAAGAACACCATCCCTACTGTGAAGCATGGGGGTGGTAACATCATGCTTTGGGGGTGCTTTTCTTTGAAGGGGACAGGATGACTGCACTGTATTAAGGAGAGGATGAATGGGGCCATTTATTGTGAGATTTTCAGCAACAACCTCCTTCCCTCAGTCAGAGCACTGAAGATGGGTCGTGGCTGGGTCTTCCAACATGACAATGATCTGAAGCACACAGCCAGGAGAACCAAGGAGTGGCTCCGTAAGAAGCATATCAAGGTTCTGGAGTGGCCTAGCCAGTCTCCAGACCTAAATCCAATAGAACATCTTTGGAGGGAGCTGAAACTCCGTGTTGCTTAGCGACAGCCCCAAAACCTGACAGATCTAGAGGAGATCTGTGTGGAGGAGTGGGCCAAAATCCCTGTTGCAGTGCAAACCTGGTCAGGAACTACAGGAAACGTCTGACCTCTGTAATTGCAGACAAAGGCTTCTGTACCAAATATTAACACGGATCTTCTCAGGGGTTCAAATACTTCTGTTCAGCCGTGCGAGACAAATACATTCTTTACAAATCATACAATGGGATTTCCTGAATTCTGTCTCTCAGAGTGGGAATGCACCTACAATGTGAATGTCAGACCCCACCATGATTTCTAAGTGGGAGAACTTGCAAAATTGCAGGGTGTTCAAATACTGTATATACATGTGAAAACTTAATAAAATGTTAATTACAAAAAAAAAAAGGTCCATTGTTGGTGTCAGTGAGAATAAAGTGTACCCCCAGCCCAGCATTGGTGGTACTTACCTGATCCCACCCTCCCGCTGCCTCTCTGCTGTTGTCAGAGTTCCACTTTCCCTGTAGGAAAGGAGATGACGGCTCCCAGCAGTCTGGTATAATTGCAGTGCCTGGTGATGGAACCCAGAGAGTGTTTTGGAGTCATCACCTCACTGCCTGGAACCTGCCAGACATGGACATGATCATTGGAGAACACTTGAAAACAATAAGGTTCAAACTATGAGATATTTCTTGGAGCTGCTGTTCCTCTAAGCTGCACCAGGTGGTGATCTCTCTTCTACCCAGACAGGAAGTGATGTCAGGTACAGACAGGAAGTGATGTCAGGTACAGACAAGTGATGTCAGGTACAGACAGGAAGTGATGTCAGGTACAGACAGGATGCTCTGGGTGAGAGGTGAGTCAGGAGGAAGTAGAGACATTGCTGTGTCTCCCAGCAGACAGAAGATGTCAGTAATGAGGATCCACCTGATGCTGGCTGCTGGGAAGGTATATAATCCCCCTGTAGTTTTCATCAGCTCCTCAGTGTCCTGCGTCCTGTATCTTGTATACTTTTCCCTGATTCTGGTTTCCTGCATCCTGTTCCCCCATCTCTGCTCCCCTGATTCCCAGTCCCAATCCTGGTTCTGCCCGGTGTATGTCAGCTTCCCTCCATTGTACACAGTGTATTATAGTCAGGTTGTTGGGTTGGTTATTTGCTGTCACATTTATTTGTCACTTTTGCTTTGTTTATGGTCTGTGGGTGTCGGAGGGTGTCGTGTCCATTAGTAAACAAGACAAAGTGATTTTAAAGGCAATTTTTTTTTTCTTTTAAAACAAACATGTCATACTTACTGCTGTGTGTGATGGTTTGCACAGAGCAGCCCGGATCCTCCTTTTCTCGGGTCCCCTGCAGGTGCTCCTGGCCCCTTTATCCCATTGAGTGCCCTCCCAGCAAGCAGCTTGTTATGGGGCATCCAATTAGGCTCGGGAGTGAGCCACTGCTCTGTGTGTCCACAGAGCCCCCTCTCCCTCCTCATTGGTTCACTGGCTATGATTGATAGCAGCAGGAGCCAATGGCCCCTGCTCCTGTCTCAGCCAATGAGGAGGGGGGCTGCTGTACAGAGAAGGGTATTTACCTTCATATATAGAATGCATGGAGGTAACAAACCTTCTGATTTTACACCCCCTGTATTCACACTCCTCCTACTCCATCTTATTCCACATTTCTTAGGTATAGCCCACCGATCTGGTCCTCCCTGCTGTCGCTGGATACCTGCATTCCTTACAAGGGTTTATATTTCTCACCAGTGTACTCTGTATACCGGGCTGTATACCACAAAATCCTGACCATTGTACTATGCATGCTGGGCAGTATATGACATACTCCTGACCACTGCACTCTGTACACAGGCCTAAGATATACTCCTGACTACTGCGCTCTGTACACAGGCCTAAGATGTACTCCTGACTACTGCGCTCTGTACACAGGCCTAAGATATAATCCTGACCACTGCACTTTGTACACAAGCCTAAGATATAATCCTGACCACTGCACTCTATATACAGGGCTGTATATGATATACTCCTGACCACTGCGCTCTGTACACAGGCCTAAGATATAATCCTGACCACTGCACTCTATACACAGGCCTAAGATATAATCCTGACCACTGCGCTCTATACACAGGCCTAAGATATAATCCTGACCACTGCGCTCTGTACACTGGCCTAAGATATAATCCTGACCACTGCACTCTGTACACAGGCCTAAGATATAATCCTGACCACTGCACTCTATACACAAGTCTAAGATATAACCCTGACCACTGCACTCTGTACACAGGGCTGTATATGATATACTCTTGACCACTGCACTCTGTATACAGGGCTGTATATGATATACTCCTGACCACTGCACTCTGTATACAGGGCTGTATATGATATTCTCCTGACCACTGCACTCTACACAGGGCTGTATATGATATACTTCTGACCACTGCACTCTACACAGGGCTGTATATGATATACTCCTGACCACTGCACTCTGTACACAGGGCTGTATATGATATACTCCTGACCACTGCACTCTGTACACAGGGCTGTATATGATATACTCATGACCACTGCACTCTGTACACAGGCCTAAGATATTATCCAGACCACTGCACTCTGTACACAGGGCTGTATATGACATACTCCTGACCACTGCACTCTGTGCACATGGCTGTATATAACAGGTTCCTGACCTCTGCACTCTGTACACAGACCTAAGATATACTCCTGATCACTGCACTCTATACACAGGGCTGTATATTATATGCTCCTGACCACTGCACTCTGTATGATGGGCTGTATGTGAAATGTTACTAACCACTGCACTCCTTTTGCTGAGCCATGTATGACATGCTCCTGACCAATGACCACTTCTAAATACTGAGCTGTATAAGACATGATCTTACCCACTGTGCACTGTACATGACATACCACTTCTGACTACTTCACTCTGTATGAGGACTGTTTATCATCTACTCCTGACCACTACACTCTGTACTCCAGGATGGAAATCACATACTCCTGACCACTACACTCTGCGATGTAAATCACATACTCCTGAACACTGCACTCTGCGATGTAAATCACATACTCCTGACCACTACACTCTGTACTCTTGGATGGAAATCACATACTCCTGACCGCTACATTCTGTACTCTGGGATGGAAATCACATACTCCTGACCACTACACTCTGTACTCTGGGATGTAAATCACATACTCCTGACCGCTACACTCTGTACTCTATACTCCTGATCACATACTCCTGACTATTACATTCTGTACTCTGGGATGTAAATCACATACTCCTGACCACTACACTCTGTACTCTGGGATGGAAATCACATACTCCTGACCATTGTACTCTGTACTCTGTGATGTAAATCTCATACTCCTGACCACTACATTCTGTACTCTGGGATGTAAATCACATACTCCTGACCACTACACTCTGTACTCTGGGATGTAAATCACATACTCCTGACCACTACATTCTGTACTCTGGGATGTAAATCACATACTCCTGACCACTACACTCTGTACTCTGGGATGTAAATCACATACTCCTGACCACTACACTCTGTACTCTGGGATGGAAATCACATACTCCTGACCACTGCACGTTGTTTGCAGGGCTGTATGAAGTAGTCTCCTGACCCCTGCACTCTGGGCCATTATTCATGGTGAACCAGAAACTGGATGACCTGTAAAGGCTTGTAAAGTGTCTCCTGTGAGAAATGTTTGGGCCCCAAAGATCCCCATCGTGGCCACGACACACACAATTCTTTTCACTCAATAAATTCTTTATTATAGTTTTACTTCTAACAAGATTGTAATCATAGAATCAGGAAATACCAAAGGGAGGAATCCGATTGGTCAGGAAGATCCCTTGTCTGGAATGTGGGGGCGGAGTCATTATTATTGGTGTACAATACAATACACAACGTGTTCCATTATTATAACAAAGTATTGTAGAAAAGATTCCAACATGTGACATGGCTGAATGAATGCTGGTCATATTAGTTCATCTATTCTCTAAGTGGGGCGGTATCTATTGGGCCAATCCCTTTTACAAACCACACATAATATCGCCCTTCAAAGTAAAAACAGAAACGATTTGCACAAAATCAAAGAGTAGAAAGATTTTCCGGTGGATCCCCTCTACCCAGACCCCATATGTAGACATAGAACAACAAGCTGTGTTCCCTCTCGTGCCGCACTCCTCCAACCACCCAAACCCACACAGAAGCCAAGGGAAATAATGAGAGGAAAGTTCCCCCCTAGTTTGGGGCGGAGTTCTCCTTCCCTCTTGTTGGGGGATGGGAGAAGGATGGACTGAAGACAGAGAGACGCTTCGGGGTCACCACTGTTCTGTAGAGCCTTGAAATGAAGGACATCAACTTCAGAAGTTCTTGTTGTCTGTGTAAAGTTCCCCGATAACGAGATCTGGGCTCTCCCGGCTTCTAGCTCTGTAACCCGCTACATCATTATCAGGAAACGCAACTCCGACACCCAAGAAGGGCTGAAGTTGTGTCCTTCATTTCCAGGATCTACTGACCACTCTGCACCCCGACATTTACTGCACTTCATCCATGTCTTTGGGGGCCTCTCATCTCCTTATCAACTGTTTCTTCCATGATGAAGATCAGCCATGGAGTATATCTGAGGTGTATATCAGGGTGTGCTTCTTCCCCACATGAGAGCTGGGATGTCCAGCAACATTCATCTAGAGGACATTTCCCGCACTCAAGGCACTAATACACCTCCAGGGTTGTGTGGGACCCCTGATGTACAGGAAGACAGGACTTCAGTGAGGAACATTTCCCTCACTCAGGACAGGAAAGTGGCTTCTCCCCCATGTGAGATCTCTGATGTCTGCAAAGATGGGACTTCCGTGAAAAACATTTCCCACACACAGGACAGGAAAACGGCTTCTCTCCCGTGTGAAATCTCTGATGTGTGCAAAGATGTGACTTCTGTGAAAAACATTTCCCACACTCAGGACAGGAATATGGCTTATCCCCTGTGTGAGATCTTTGATGTGTGTAAAGACTGGACTTCTGTGAAAAACATTTCCCACACTCAGGACAGGAATATGGTTTCTCCCCTGTGTGAGATCTCTGATGTTTGTAAAGATCGGACTTAATTGAAAAACATTTCCCACACTCAGGACAGGAATATGGCTTCTCCCCTGTGTGAGATCTCTGATGTTTGCAAAGATCGAACTTCATTGAAAAACATTTCCCACACTCAGAACAGGAATACGGCTTCTCCCCTGTGTGAGATCTCTGATGTTTGTAAAGACTGGACTTCTTTGAAAAACATTTCCTACACTCAGGACAGGAATATGGCTTCTCCCCCGTGTGAGATCTTTGATGCTTGTAAAGATTGGACTTCATCGAAAAACATTTCCCACACTCAGGACAGGAATACGGCTTCTCCCCTGTGTGAGATCTCTGATGTTTGTAAAGACTGGAATTTGAAAAACATTTCCCACACTCAGGACAGGAATACGGCTTCTCCCCCGTGTGAGATCGCTGATGTTTATGAAGACTGGACCTATCTGAAAAACATTTCCCGCACTCAGGACAGGAATACGGCATCTCCCCCGTGTGAGACATTTTATGCCTATTAACAAGGAATTTTGAATGGAAACCTTTCCCGCACTCAGTACAGGAGAACCTCTTCCCTGTTGTAAGGCCGGCCCGGTCCCGCACAGTCTGAGGTTCCTCAGGATATGAGGAATCCAGTGGTCCATCTACACTGGGTGGTGCCGGATGGACATTGGAGGGAGCCGGGTTTTCTCCTGGACTATACTGTGTGATGTCCTCATCTTCTACTTTCCAGTCTGGAGACAAAGTGAGACAATCCTCGGAGGTTTTCCTCATCTCCCGGCCATGGACTAAAATACAAAGACAAAGAGGATTACTAGACAGGAGCTGATTGGTTCCCCCAAACCAAGACTCCGCCCACATCAGGCAGCTTGGTCTCTGAGGAGCTTACAATTCCACCCTCAAGGGAACTAGGAAATGGCTCCTCTGATCTCCTACCAGGTCATTTCTTTATTCATGGACCTTAGTCAGAGAGTGAGGAAACAACCAGAACTGTCTTTTATAGGAGGGACAGTGATGAGGGGATTATAGGACGAGGGTCCCCACCCCCTCTATCACTTATCGCCATCTTCCCAACACAAGAAGTACTGCACTTCCTTATTTAGTCCATGATTTAGTCATGAAGAACAGCGGGGCTGAGCCCCACCAGAGGTCAGAGAGTGAGGATGGGGGGAGAACAACCAAGATGAAGACTGGACTGATCCTGAAGACCACCATCATTGGGGTATTGACTCCTCCCTCATTATCACTTTCTGTTTAAGGGTCCAAAGTTGGAGGATGTTATCACATTATTATCACCATGTAAAAGTCTGTGCTCCAATCACATCATCCGATATAAAATGTCCAGCTGGTAGGAAATGGGGGTAACAAAAGAGAATCCATATTATGTGTATATATAGAAGTGGGGGGAGGGGAGAGAGCAGAAGTCAGGAGTATGTAATGTACAACATAGAGTATATAGTGCAGGGGTCAGGAGTATGTAATGTACAACAGAGTATATAGTGCAGGGGTCAGGAGTATGTAATGTACAACACAGAGTATATAGTGCAGGGGTCAGGAGTATGTAATGTACAACATAGAGTATATAGTGCAGGGGTCAGGAGGATGTAATGTACAACATAGAGTATATAGTGCAGGGGTCAGGAGTATGTAATGTACAACATAGAGTATATAGTGCAGGGGTCAGGAGTATATAATGTACAACAGAGTATATAGTGCAGGGGTGTCTGTGGACGTGGTATACTTGGACAGAGGGGTGATTGAATTGATAGGCTGCACAGGATGAGGGAGTCACCTCACCCCTCTGCACCTTGTCACCTCCTCACATCTTGACGTGGCCTTTGAAGGCAGACCGTGCAGGATGGGGGGAAGTTATCGCTGCGATGGCCCTCACACCTCGAGGGCCGCATAGCCGAGGAGGGGTGACACACCGCTGAGAGATTCCAGAGTGGGGCCGCCAACCAGTCGATGCGCGCCCCCTGGCAGGTACAGTGTGGGCCCGAGACTTTTCTGTGCTCTGCGCCCACCAGGAGACAAAGGCCCGAGTCAAGGGGGCATGCCACTTTGCCCTGGCAACGTGGCGCTGGGATGGACATTGCCGGGGCAACTGGGAAGCATCCTGGCTGTTGCCAGGCCAGTGCAGGAACCAGTTATATGTCTTCTGTCTCCGCCGCTGCTGGGAGGTCCAGGTGGGGACTGTACCTTCAAAGTCATTCCCGCTGAGCACTCTGCAGGAGACCCCCCCAAAGGTAAGGACTATTATCCACTGCCACTCTGCAGAATACTCCAGGGTTGGGAGTACCCGCTGCCCCTCTACTAATACTCCAGGACTGGGAGTATCTGCTGCCTCCCTGCTAATACTCCAGGGCTGGGAGTACCCGCTGTTACTCTGCTAATTCTCTGGGCTAGAACTGCTTTGCTGTTGGCCCCACGATACTCTGCCTAATACTCTGGGGCCTGGATTACCCGCTCTGCTGTGTGCTGAGGAGATTTGCCCTCCCTGCTGTCGCCTGCTGTGAGCCAGGACATCCCTGCCAGAACCATGAGTGTCTGCAAGCCGCCTACCTTCCTGGAAGCCATCTGCTGCAGAGTGCCTGCAAGCCACCTATTGTGAGTGTCCCTAGAAGCCATGAACTGCCCCTATTGTGTGCTCAGACCACCCTTGTCATGAACTGACCCTATTGTGTGCTCAGACCGCCCTTGTCATGATCTGCCCCTATTGTGTGCTCAGACCACTCTTGTCATGGACTGCCCCTATTGTGTGCTCAGACCGCCCTTGTCATGATCTGCCCCTATTGTGTGCTCAGACCACCCTTGTCATGATCTGCCCCTATTGTGTGCTCAGACCACCCTTGTCATGATCTGCCCCTATTGTGTGCTCAGACCACCCTTGTCATGAACTGCCCCTATTGTGTGCTCAGACCACCCTTGTCATGAACTTCCTTTGTTGTGTGCTCAAACCGCCCTTGTCATAAACTGCCCCTATTGTGTGCTCAGACCACCCTTGTCATGAACTGTCCCTATTGTGTGCTCAGACCACCCTTGTCATGATCTGCCCCTATTGTGTACTCAGACCACCCTGTCATAAACTGCCCCTATTGTGTGCTCAGACCACCCTTGTCATGAACTGTCCCTATTGTGTGCTCAGACCGCCCTTGTCATAAACTGCCCCTATTGTGTGCTCAGACCGCCCTTGTCATGATCTGCCCCTATTGTGTGCTCAGACCGCCCTTGTCATGATCTGCCCCTATTGTGTGCTCAGACCGCCCTTGTCATGAACTGCCCCTATTGTGTGCTCAGACCACCCTTGTCATGATCTGCCCCTATTGTGTGCTCAGACCACCCTTGTCATGAACTGCCCCTATTGTGTGCTCAGACCGCCCTTGTCATGAACTGCCCCTATTGTGTGCTCAGACCGCCCTTGTCATGATCTGCCCCTATTGTGTGCTCAGACTACACTTGTCATGAACTGCCCCTATTGTGTGCTCAGACCGCCCTTGTCATGATCTGCCCCTATTGTGTGCTCAGACCACCCTTGTCATGATCTGCCCCTATTGTGTGCTCAGACCACCCTTGTCATGATCTGCCCCTATTGTGTGCTCAGACCACCCTTGTCATGAACTGCCCCTATTGTGTGCTCAGACCACCCTTGTCATGAACTTCCTTTGTTGTGTGCTCAGACCGCCCTTGTCATGATCTGCCCCTATTGTGTGCTCAGACTACACTTGTCATGAACTGCCCCTATTGTGTGCTCAGACCACCCTTGTCATGATCTGCCCCTATTGTGTACTCAGACCACCCTTGTCATAAACTGCCCCTATTGTGTGCTCAGACCACCCTTGTCATGAACTGTCCCTATTGTGTGCTCAGACCGCCCTTGCCATGAACTGCCCCTATTGTGTGCTCAGACCACCCTTGTCATGATCTGCCCCTATTGTGTGCTCAGACCACCCTTGTCATGAACTGCCCCTATTGTGTGCTCAGACCGCCCTTGTCATGATCTGCCCCTATTGTGTGCTCAGACTACACTTGTCATGATCTGCCCCTATTGTGTGCTCAGACCGCCCTTGTCATGATCTGCCCCTATTGTGTGCTCAGACCACCCTTGTCATGAACTTCCCCTATTGTGCGCTCAGACCACCCTTGTCATGAACCGCCCCTATTGTGTGCTCAGACCACCCTAGTCATTATCTGCCCCTATTGTGTGCTCAGACTACCCTTGTCATGAACCGCCCCTATTGTGTGCTCAGACCCCCCTTGTCATGATCTGCCCCTATTGTGCGCTCAGACGACCCTTGTCATGAACCGCCCCTATTGTGTGCTCAGACCACCCTTGTCATGAACCGCCCCTATTGTGTGCTCAGACCGCCCTTGTCATGATCTGCCCCTATTGTGTGCTCAGACCACCCTTGTCATGAACTGCCCCTATTGTGTGCTCAGACTACACTTGTCATGATCTGCCCCTATTGTGTGCTCAGACCGCCCTTGTCATGAACTGCCCCTATTGTGTGCTCAGACCGCCCTTGTCATGAACTGCCCCTATTGTGTGCTCAGACTACCCTTGCTTGAACTGCCCCATTGCGTGCCTGGATTATAGCTACCTGGACTGCCCCCCTGAGTTCTTGAGCCATCACTACCCAAATCAAGCCCCACAGCCAAAGTCCCGCTGAGTCCCCGTGAGACTGATGTTGTCCCTAGAGAGCTGTGTGGGAGTTGTGCTGAGGTCAGACCCCACAGCCAAGGTCCCACTGAGTCCCCGTTAGCCTTCTTACCATGAGTGTCTCTACAAGCCGCATGTTGCGGAGTGCCATGAACTGCCCTGATTGAATGCCTTCCATAGTTCAATAAAGCTTTGTATGTTTACCACTGTGGACGTGGTATACTTGGACAGAGGGGTAGCAGTGGATGTGGTATACTTGGACAGAGGGGTGGGTGTGGACATGGTATGCTTGGACAGAGGGGTAGCAGTGGATGTGGTGTACTTGGACAGAGGGGTGGCAGTGGACGTGGTATACTTGGACAGAGGGTTGGGTGTGGACATGGTATGCTTGGACAGAGGGGTAGCGGTGGATGTGGTGTACTTGGACAGAAGGGTGGCGGTGGACGTGGTATACTTGGACAGAGGGGTGGCGGTGGACGTGGTATACTTGGACAGAGGGGTGGCGGTGGACATGGTATACTTGGACAGAGGGGTGGCGGTGGACGTGGTGTACTTGGACAGAGGGGTGGCGGGGGACGTGGTATACTTGGACAGAGGGGTGGCGGTGGACGTGGTGTACTTGGACAGAAGGATGGCGGTGGACGTGGTATACTTGGACAGAGGGGTGGCGGTGGACGTGGTATACTTGGACAGAGGGGTGGCGGTGGACGTGGTATACTTGGAAAGAGGGGTGGCGGTGGACGTGGTATACTTGGACAGAGGGGTGGCGGTGGACGTGGTATATTTGGACAGAGGGGTGGCGGTGGACGTGGTATACTTGGACAGAGGGGTGGCGGTGGACGTGGTATACTTGGACAGAGGGGTGGCGGTGGACGTGGTATACTTGGACAGAGGGGTGGCGATGGACGTGGTATACTTGAACAGAGGGGTGGCGGTGGACGTGGTATACTTGGACAGAGGGGTGGCGGTGGACGTGGTATACTTGGACAGAGGGGTGGCGGTGGACGTGGTATACTTGGACAGAGGGGTGGCGGTGGACGTGGTATACTTGGACAGAGGGGTGGCGGTGGACGTGGTATACTCGGACAGAGGGGTGGCGGTGGACGTGGTATACTTGGACAGAGGGGTGGCGGTGGACGTGGTATACTCGGACAGAGGGGTGGCGGTGGACGTGGTATACTCGGACAGAGGGGTGGCGGTGGACGTGGTATACTTGGACAGAGGGGTGGCGGTGGACGTGGTATACTTGGACACAGTTCCCCACACACGGCTAATGTGTAAGGTAAAGTCTATGGGCTGGAAAAATCAGAATGTAAATGGATAGAAAACTGGCTAAAAGATCGTATTCAGAGAGTAGTGGTTAATGATTCATACTCTGAATGGTCTAGGGGTGTCAGTGGTGTACCCCAAGGTTCAATGTTATTAGTGGGGTACACCAAGGTTCAGTGTTAGTGGGGTACCCCAAGGTTCAGTGTTATTAGTGGGGTACCCCAAGGTTCAGTGTTATTAGTGGGGTACCCCAAGGATCAGTGTTATTAGTGGTGTACCCCAAGGTTCAGTGTTAGTGGGGTACCCCAAGGTTCAGTGTTATTAGTGGGGTACCCCAAGGATCAGTGTTATTAGTGGTGTACCCCAAGGTTCAGTGTTAGTGGGGTACCCCAAGGTTCAGTGTTGTTAGTGGGGTCTCCCATGGTTCAGTGTTATTAGTGGGGTACCCCAAGGTTCAGTGTTGTTAGTGGGGTATGTAGCAAATGAGCATACAGAGATGGACGCGGTCATCCATCTTGCTTAGGATCCTCCATCTTGTATCATTTCTATTCCCAAGTCAGCTTCCCTCCAATTCCCCCCCCCTCTCAGGAATGTGGTGTGTATGATACCAGAGATCACAGGCTCAGTGGGAGAGCTCCAGGGTTATAAATCCCAACCTAGCTGGTGCCCGGATGTCTGTAAGCTTCTCAATCTGAGATATTGTAAAACCATAAACCAGTCCTTCACTGAGCTTCAAAGACATTCCAGCTAGCTATAAAACGGACTCACATTTAAAAATCCCCTTTTCCATATAATTTTATATCTGGAGATATGAAAGACTTACATAAAAACCAGGAATATATTCAGATCGGTCACTTCAATACAAGTTGTCTGATACCTTACACCCCCTAGTTGGAATCTACAGGAGAGCAGAAAACGATATCTCCTTAACTGTCCCAAGCAGGTATGTCATATTTCATATCTAAACGTTCAGATCATTCTGCATATTAATCTACTAGTGGCTAGGCTGCTACATGCACCGAGGGTAAATTATTGATCATGATATTAATTGGGAGGGATTTTGGTTCTAGCTTGGGTCTCCGCCTGCAACACCCTCCCCAAATGAGGCGATTGGTTCTCTGCTTCAAGGAGACACCCTGCTGAGTTCCTAGAAAGGATGTTATGCTTGGAGCAGAAAATTAAGTTGAGTAGGTCGGGTTGAAGTTGAAGAATCCTCCCTTTTAACATCGGAACTAACTTTGGGAGATAAGGCACCCTTTTGGCTCAGGACCTTAAATCTGCGTAACCCAGGACTTTTGGCAAGTACTCTACCTCCCTAAACTTCTTTCTGTTATCTCTTTGCTGTGTTATTGCTCTCTGTATTTATATATATAAACCTCTATATATCTCTGTCTGCAGTGACCGTGGTATATAGACGATTATCCAATCATCATAGTGTTATAACTGATATTGCCGAGTTTCCTCTTTCTCTGTACAAAAGGAGGTGGTGGCAGTGTGAAGGGTTAATTGTGTAATTAACCTGACCCAGTAACAATCACTCTTTAGGCTGCAGGTACACAGATTGTGGTCCATTAGCTGGAAAATCTTTGTGCAGGGTGCAGCTGGGCGTGGCATTGTTTTGCACGTGACAGCGCAAAACAATTGGCCAGTCCTTCGGTCACAAGTTTGATGAGAAGGGCTGGGGTCTGACGCCGCGATTGTTACAGGGTACTCCAAGGTTAGAAGGGGGACTCCAAGGTTCAGTGTTAGTGGGGTACCCTGAGGTTCAGTATTATTACTGGGGTACCCCAAGGTTCAGTGTTATTAGTGGGGTACCCCAAGGTTCAGTGTTATTAGTGGGGTACCCCAAGGCTCGTTCCTAACCTCGGAATCTCCATGAATATCATATAAGGGGGATATGATCTCCATGTATGATACATAAGGGGGGATATGATCTCCATGTATAATACATAAAGGGGGGATATGATCTCCATGTATAATACATAAGGGGGGATATGATCTCCATGTATAATACATAAGGGGGGGATATGATCTCCATGTATAATACATAAGGGGGGATATGATCTACATGTATAATACATAAGGGGGGATATGATCTCCATGTATAATACATAAGGGGGATATGATCTCCATGTATAATACATAAGGGGGGATATGATCTCCATGTATAATACATAAGGGGGGATATGATCTCCATGTATAATACATAAGGGGGGATATGATCTCCATGTATATTACATAAGGGGGGATATGATCTCCATGTATAATACATAAGGGGGATATGATCTCCATGTATAATACATAAGGGGGGGATATGATCTCCATGTATAATACATAAGGGGGGATATGATCTCCATGTATAATACATAAGGGGGGGATATGATCTCCATGTATAATACATAAGGGGGGATATGATCTCCATGTATAATACATAAGGGGGATATGATCTCCATGTATAATACATAAGGGGGGATATGATCTCCATGTATAATACATAAGGGGGATATGATCTCCATGTATAATACATAAGGGGGGATATGATCTCCATGTATAATACATAAGGGGGGATATGATCTCCATGTAAAATACATAAGGGGGGATATGATCTCCATGTATAATACATAAGGGGGGGTATGATCTCCATGTATAATACATAAGGGGGATATGATCTCCATGTATAATACATAAGGGGGGATATGATCTCCATGTATAATACATAAGGGGGATATGATCTCCATGTATAATACATAAGGGGGGATATGATCTCCATGTATAATACATAAGGGGGGATATGATCTCCATGTAAAATACATAAGGGGGGATATGATCACCATGTATAATACATAAGGGGGATATGATCTCCATGTATAATACATAAGGGGGGGATATGATCTCCATGTATAATACATAAGGGGGGGATATGATCTCCATGTATAATACATAAGGGGGATATGATCACCATGTATAATACATAAGGGGGATATGATCTCCATGTATAATACATAAGGGGGGATATGATCTCCATGTATAATACATAAGGGGGGATATGATCTCCATGTATAATACATAAGGGGGATATGATCTCCATGTATAATACATAAGGGGGGATATGATCTCCATGTATAATACATAAGGGGGATATGATCTCCATGTATAATACATAAGGGGGATATGATCACCATGTATAATACATAAGGGGGGATATGATCTCCATGTATAATACATAAGGGGGTATGATCTCCATGTATAATACATAAGGGGGATATGATCACCATGTATAATACATAAGGGGGGGGATATGATCTCCATGTATAATACATAAGGGGGGATATGATCTCCATGTATAATACATAAGGGGGATATGATCTCCATGTATAATACATAAGGGGGGATATGATCTCCATGTATAATACATAAGGGGGATATGATCACCATGTATAATACATAAGGGGGGGATATGATCTCCATGTATAATACGTAAGGGGGGATATGTTCTCCATGTATAATACATAAGGGGGGGTTGCTGTAGGAAAGTTCTGGATTCTTTCTTGGATACACAGAATATAACTGGATATAAGATTTATAGGGAAAGTTGATCCAGGGAATATCCGATTGCCTCTCGGGGGTCAGGAAGGAATGTTTTCCCCTGCAGGAGGAGATCGGATCGTGCTTTGCTGGGTTTTTGCCTTCTGGTGGATCAGCTGTGGGTGTCGGATTATAACTTTTATTTTTAATGGTACAACTAGATGGATGTCTTTTTTCAGCCACACTAACTATGTAACTATGTAGGTCCCACACCGCTGCCTCCCATCTCCTGAGACTGCACTCAGTGACTTGGGTCTGAGACACTACAGACATATCCCTCCACCCGGCACAGCCAGCAGATAACAGAGAAGGTCCCCTGGAGGAGTCAGGCACAAGGCAGGAGACCCCAGTCACATGTCCTGGGTGCCTACATTATGCAATGCTTAGAGTAAAAATCAACATTTTGCTGCCAGCTGAACCCCAGAACCTCCATAAATCCAGTCTAGATACATAAATTGTGTCTGCAGCACAGAGAAGGAAGATTATCCGAGAGAAATCCAGGAATACAGGACGGGGAACACAGCTCAGGAAAGTGACCAGGGGATTACAGGCTGATATCACCCAGTCCCCGCCCTACTCTGGACCAATCAGTGAGCAGTATGGGTGGAGGAATGGATTTAGTGTTCATGACCCACCTGTGCTGATCTCTGTAGGAGTGTCCTCCTCTATAAATGTCCCCGTTATTCCATCCTCCTCCATAGACTGCTGATCATCCCTCACATACGCCTCTTCTTCTTCTGCTTTCACCTCAAATTCTATATCGATTGGATCTCCACTCTAAATCAAGGAAATGAGAGAGAATATCATCTGTAAGATATAAGGTCACATAAAAATCCACACATTGTCTCTATGTATCCATGTTCTAGATGCTCCATCCCACCAACCTTGTAATGATGAGGGATGGTGTGACATTCCTGTGGGGAATCCAGAGGACGGGGACATCTCTCTGGTGGGTTCCTGGTATTAGGTGGCTCCATCATACCCTTGTGTCCTTCTGAAAACTCCTCCATCACTCCATACTCCTCATCCTCCTCTTTATACTCTTCTTTAACATCAATATTATCATCCCCGAGGATTCCACTCTGAAAGATATAATAAAACATTCATTGTAACAAACATGCTGTGTATAAATCACAACTACCAATAATTGTCATCATCTACCTGATGATGGTGAGGGATGGTGTGACCTTCCTGTGTGGAATCCTGGGAATACAGAGGACGGGGACATCTCTCTGGTGAGTTCCTGTAGCTGGATGACTCCACCATGGTGTCCTGGTACAGATCTTTGTGTTCTTTTAGAAGCTCTGACTCCTCCATCCCCCCATCCTCATCCTCCTCCTCTTTTATCTCTTCTTTAACCTCAGCTTTAGAATCTCTCAGGTTTCCACTCTGAATATATAATAAAAATGCCATCAATGGTAACAATGCAGATAATGTACAGATCCTAATGATACTATCAGTGATTGTTCCTCATCTACCTGATGATGGTGAGGGATGGTGTGACCTTCCTGTGTGGAATCCCGGGAATACAGAGGACGGGGACATCTCTCTGGTGGGTTCCCATGACTGGATCCATCTGTATGAAACACACACACTGACTGAATCCATTGTTTCTATGTGTTTATCAGATGATGGGGGATCTAGGTGGATCCTCCGTACTGCTCTCTCCTTTACAATAAAGTCTCCTCTTACCCGGTGATGTGAGGGGCGGCTGATTGTCCATCATGACGTCCTTGTAGAGATCCTTGTGTCCTTCTAAATACTCCCACTCCTCCATGGAGAAATAGACAGTGACACCCTGACACCTTATAGGAACCTGACACACACAATGATACAGTCACCATCCAGACACATCCCTTGTCTGTTACTGGAGAATGTCCCAGAATTCCCGGCACCGCTCACCTCTCCTGTCAGCAGCTCAGTGATCTCTCTGGTGACTTCTAGAATCTTCTTCTTCTTTCTCTCTTCTATCAGGGAGGGAGGTGGAGGCAATGTGATGTCATATGATCTCCAGACTTCACAGGAGGAAAACTCTACATCTGAACACAAATAGTCACATCAAATGATATTCCCAGAATCCTCCTCACCTCTCCATTCAGGTCTCCATTTTATTAAAGCCCCACTTCAGGCTGAGGTATAATTCCCCCCCACAGGACCCCCACACTACGCAGGGTATAGGCTTGTTGCAGCATTCTGATGTCATTACATACAACGCAGGACCAACAGTCCCACTTTACATGTGAGGATACCAAGGGACCCCACATCCTAAGAGAATCAGAAAAAAGCCAGATGGAGGGACATTGGGAGGAGGAGCTGTGAGGTCAGTGTGATGTCATAGGATTCTCTGACTCTGGATGGAGGGACATTGGGAGGAGGAGCTGTGAGGTCAGTGTGATGTCATAGATTTCTCCATCCACCGCGACTAAAAAAAGTGGTAGAATCCTTTGGTATAGACTGGTGAGGTGAGAAGGTGACACCTCTCCACAATGAGGAGAATGTTCCGGCCCTGGAAGTGGGGGAATGTTCTGCCCCTGAAGGGGTTCATCTGGGTTCCCACACTATATATGTGTGTATCATCATCTGCTGGAGATAAAAGACATCACAGTGACTATGGAGGAAGAGGATGGACATGACTATGGAGGAAGAGGACGGACGTGTGCACTGGGTGTAAATAGGAAATAACATCTTATTACCTCCTCTGCTGCCACTTCCACCAAGGTCTCCGATCTGCTTCCTTCTCGCTCACCTCTCACTCGGAACTTCCTGTCTATACCTAAAATATCTTCCTGTCTGCACCTGACATCACTTCCTGTCTGTTTTCAATAGAGACTTCCTGTCTGGGTAGAAGTGAGAAAAGCTGTGTAAGAGGATATGGAGGAGAGATGAGGAGGAGATCCAGGAATCAGGAGAAAGGTCAGGGCAAGCAACAGACGAGCGCATCCAAGAGACCAAGCCGGGGTCACTACACAGAAAATCAATCCAAGGAAACAACAGGCAGGACGAGGAATAGCAAGAAGGAGCTGAGAGACATCACTCCCTTTCTGTCCCTGACATCACTTCCTTTCTGTCCCTGACATCACTTCCTGTCTGTCTTCCATAGAGACTTCCTGTCTGGGTAGAAGTGAGATCCCCACCTTGTGGAGCTCAGAGGAACTGCAGCCCCAAGAAGCGTCTGGTAGTGTGACCCCGGCCTTGTGCTGGGTGTGTATGGACTGTAGATCCTTATAGAGGGGTCACCTCCACTCCCACCAAGGGGGACAGAAATATATGACTGCCTAGTCCAGCCTCTCTCAGTCAGGGTCCTCCAAAGGGTTCTCAGGGTTCCTTCAGCAATGAACAATTCCTGTGTGAATCTGTCAGATTACAAGTCCCCATTATCTGGGTAAGGGGGTGTCAATCATCGCACGTCGCTGACATTTATAAATCTAGAGCAGAGTATGAAATGTTCTGCAGATGACATTTCCCTCCCGGATTCCTTCCTTCAGACCCCACAGTACATAGCGCCCCCTCCTGTATTGTGGGGGGACTCTGGAAATGAAGTTTTATCGGCAGCTCAATGTGTGTCATTATCGGTCACTCTGCTGTCACCCCATCCGGTGTTCTCCCAGGTTTGTGTTAGTAGAAGAATATCATGTGACCGTGTATTCCTGGAACTCTTCACACTCAGCCGATGCGGGGCCGCTGCATTTTTCAAAGTCTTGCTTGTCACATCTTTAGTGCAGGTTTGGGGTGGTAAGAAAACGCTCCAAGATTTGCATTGTCTCCCCCAGAAGGATCAGGTTTGGCGGGATCGCTCTCATTAGCTATACATTTGTATTTTGTGTTCTGTGTTTGTAAGACTTTTCTATATGTAATAAGAGATGTTTGTTGAACAGTTGGTTACATAAGAGTTACATTTATTTCTTCTTCCTTTATTCAGTAATGTTTCATCTCCCGTAGTATCCCTGTAAGGTACATATTATACAGGAAGGGGGATTATGGGATGGATCTCGGGGCTGCAGTTCCTCTGAACTCCACAAGGTGGGGATCTCACCTATACTCACACAGGAAGTCTCTATGGAATGCAGACAGGAAGTGATGTCAGGCACAGACAGGAAGTGATGTCAGGTACAGACAGGCAGCATAGCAGAGAACGTTGGTGGAAGTGGCAGCAGAGGAGGTAATAAGATGTTATGTCCTATTTACATCCAGTAACCCCCCATCATGTCCGTCCTCTTCCTCCACGGTCACGTCCGTCCTCTTCCTCCATAGTCATGTCTGTCCTCTTTCTCCACGGTCACGTCCGTCCTCTTCCTCCATAGTCACGTGCGTCCTCTTCCTCCATAGTCATGTCTGTCCTCTTTCTCCACGGTCACATCCGTCCTCTTCCTCCATAGTCACGTCCGTCCTATTCCTCCATAGTCATGTCCGTCCTCTTCCTCCATGGTCACGTCCGTCCTCTTCCTCCATAGCCACATCCGTCCTCTTCCTCCATAGTCATGTCCGTCCTCTTCCTCCATAGTCACTGTGACATCTTTTATCTCCAGCAGATGATGATACACACATATATAGTGTGGGAACCCAGATGAACCCCTTCAGGGGCAGAACATTCCCCCACTTCCGGGGCCGGAACATTCTCCTCATTGTGGAGATAAATTCTAGTAATATGGTCCTCTAAACAAACAGCACTGACAATAAATAGACAAGACAAGGACCATCCTGACCATACATGGCCTACAAAGGGCAATGATGACACTACACAGGCAGCCAATGGGCAATCATTACACTATGCAGCCAACACAATGATGGAGTGCCGGGGTCAGGAGTATGGAGCATAGAGCCCCTTACATTGCTGCTCAGGAGGAAGAAAACATTCCTTTTTAACAGAAAATGTATATAAATCTGAGGCTCTTTTAGGAATGTCCGGGGGGTTTAAAAAATGCTTATAGCGACTAAAACATTTAATATGTGTAACATTGCGCTGTTTATCTCCTCCTCCCCTCCCCCGCCTGTCTCCAGCACTGCACCCTGGGACTAGCAGGGAGGGGAGATTCCTTGCAGTGTAATGAGAACTGATTGGCTGCTCCTCAGGAAAGGGGAGTGTCCTGCTTATCCTTTCTCCCTTTCACTCCCAGAGCCATTTTTGCATTTTTTGCACATTTAAAAAATCATTTTATCCTGAAGATGACACAAAACCCCCCAAATATAGGTAGAGACTTTAGAGAATAAAATAGCGGCAGTTCTATTTTTTTATGTCACAAAATATTATCACAAAGTCTAGGAAATACCAAATTTCACAAAAAAATATATTTAAGTTAATTTCAGAGCACAAAAAAAGCAATAAATGACCCATTTATGTGTAAAAATATAAAAGCCGAGGTTGCAGCGAGTAAATAGATATCCAACATGTCAAACCTTAAGTTGTGTGTGCTGAAATGGTGACAACCTTTAGTCCCCGGTATTATCTATAGGTGACACATTTATAGCCCCTTCTAGGTCATCAGTATGGAGTACGGAGGAGGTCTGCTCCTAGAATTATCCTCTCATTCTGGTGTGACCGGCGATATGTAACGTGTATCACAATCAATGTTATCACGTGTAGGCGCTCCAGCGTGTCCTCTTACATTTGGGTGTGTATATATGTGGGGGTGGGGAGCCTCAACATTTTTTGAGGGGAGGAGTTATGTACTTGGGTGTAACTAATTCTTTACAATTAAAAAAAAACATTTTTCCTTAAGGGGACTGTGACGGAGGGTAGGCAGGACAGAACACACAGAGAGGATGACAAACACTCAAAGCTTTACTGACAATCAGGGTAGGAAAGTAGCGTCCGGGTACTCAAACAAGGGAAATATAGGGCGGAGCCCTAAGCAATTGTAATCCAGCCCACGATAGGGCGACTTGGGTAGCGGTAGCCGGAACCAGTATCCACCCGGAAGGGCAAGTCCAGCAAGGGTAGTAGCGGGCATACAATGTACGAGTGTTCAGAGAGGGGGAGAGCCCAGAATAATTGTAATCTGGCCCCAGGGGGGCAAAGTTAGAGTCTCTGGTAGCTTGTAATCCAAACAGGGAAGAGGAAGGAGGGAGAGTTCATGGACAGTCCATAGAGGGATAAAACAGGGGTGCAGACACTCGCGGCTCCGGCAGGGATGTCCTGGCTCACAGCAGATGGCAGCAGGGGCGACCCTGCTCAGCACACAGCAACAGCTGGTAATCCGGGCCCCAGAGTATCAGGCAGAGTATCATGGGGCCCACAGCAGGTAGTCCCGACCCAGGGTATTAACAGAGGGGCAGTGGGTACTCCCAGCCCTGGAGTATTAGCAGTGTCAGCGGTACTCCCAGCCCTGGAGTATTAGCAGAGTGTCAGCGGTATCCCCAGCCCTGGAGTATTAGCAGTGTCAGCGGTACTCCCAGCCCTGGAGTATTAGCAGAGTGTCAGCGGTACTCCCAGCCCTGGAGTATTAGCAGAGTGTCAGCGGTACTCCCAGCCCTGGAGTATTAGCAGAGTGTCAGCGGTGCTCCCAGCCCTGGAGTATTAGCAGAGTGTCAGCGGTACTCCCAGCCCTGGAGTATTAGCAAAGTGTCAGCGGTACTCCCAGCCCTGGAGTATTAGCAGAGTGTCAGCGGTACTCCCAGCCCTGGAGTATTAGCAGAGTGTCAGCGGTACTCCCAGCCCTGGAGTATTAGCAAAGTGTCAGTGGTACTCCCAGCCCTGGAGTATTAGCAGAGTGGCAGCGGGTGCTCCCAGTCCTGGAAGTCTTAGTTCTGACCCGTTCAGGGGGGAAAGAAGAGTCTCTTGCAGAGTGCCCAGCATTTATTTTGGCGGAGGTCTGGTCCCCACTCGGACCTCCCAACAAACAGCAGTGGTGGCAGGCAAAGAAGACACCGGCCGGGTCCTGTGACGACCCTTTTAAGGCTGCCTAGGATGCTTCCTGGTTGCCCCGGCAATGTTTGGCCCAGCACCGCATTGCCGGAGCAATGAGGCACGTCCCCTTGACTCGGGCTGCACTCTTGTGAGCGCAGCCTTTGTCTCTTGGTGGTACAGAGTGTGGGAAGCCCCTGTGACCGTGCTTGCCTGTCAGAGCCACGTGGAGACACCATGGCGGGCTGCCACCGTGGTCTCTTGGCAAGGGGGTCACAGCTCCTCTGCCTAGATTTCCTGAGGGGCTTTGATCTTCGCCACAGGAGTTCCCTCATCTCATCCTGCATGGCCTAATTCAAAGGCTGTGTGCAGGATGAGGGGATGCGGCAAGTGGGGAGGGAGAGTACATGGACAGCCGGGTCCCGTGACAGGGACAAAGTCCTCTATGAGATGACTTTTGATGAGAGGTTCTCTTTATTGAGGCATCCAGGGTCTAAAAGACCCCCAATGTCTCCCCTGTACTCCATTGGATGTAATGTAGTGCACATCGCACTGCATTACATTCTTTGCCGGCCTCGATTGTCGGGAAATCTGTCATAACGTCACTTCTGGGTCAGGACAAGAAGGGAGTGAACGTGTCTGCTCTCCTCCGTCCCCTCTACCCTCCGACACCCACTGACCCGGGCCCACAGATGGGCAAGCAGAGCCGGGGAAACATAGTAGGTACAGGAGAGGATCACACACACGGGGTGGCAGAGGCTGGCACCTGAAAGGAGAGCCCTGCGGCTTGCCCTCAGCAGGGATAAAGGTTAAAAACAATACTTGCCCGGCCCCCAGAACTACATGTCCCGGGCGTCGGGTGATGTAAAGTGACCATCCCTGCATGATGAGCCGACATTGACCTCACAGCACTGCCTCAGAGCAAACTAGTCATAGGAAGGATCAGATTTATCATTCCTTGTCTGCAGATCTAATACTCATCAAAACCAGTTCAGAGACCAAACAAACCCAACAGAGAAAAGGGGCCCCGGACCTCAAAATTGTAGTAAACACTAAACAGTCCAAACAAAATGTCTTCCCATGGGGGGAGTAGTTCTTCACTGTCCAGCAACCCTCCTATTCCCCCCTCACATCCACATCCTATTATTGTGTGACCAATACCATCCAAATCATTCTTACTTTCATTTCCCAAAGTTATCCGCCTACAAGGAGACCTGTATAGATCACATGATGGCACCAATGAGGATGGAGGAGGACCGGAGTCACATGACTGAGAAAATACTAAACCTCACCCTGGAGATCATCTACCTGCTGACCGGAGAGGTGAGGAGGATTCTGGGAGGTCACATGACATCACTCTTATCTCTAATAATAACACAGACCTGACCGGAGAGGTGAGGAGGATTCTGGGAGGTCACATGACATTACTCTTATCTCAATTAATAAAACACAGACCTGACCGGAGAGGTGAGGAGGATTCTGGGAGGTCACATGACATCACTCTTATCTCTATTAATATCACACAGACCTGACCGGAGAGGTGAGGAGGATTCTGGGAGTTCACATGACGTCGTTCTGATCTCTATTAATAAAACACAGACCTGACCGGAGAGGTGAGGAGGATTCTGGGAGGTCACATGACATCACTCTTATCTCTATTAATAAAACACAGACCTGACCTGAGAGGTGAGGAGGATTCTGGGAGGTCACATGACATCACTCTTATCTCTATTAATAAAACACAGACCTGACCGGAGAGGTGAGGAGGATTCTGGGAGTTCACATGACGTCGCTCTGATCTCTATTAATAAAACACAGACCTGACCGGAGAGGTGAGGAGGATTCTGGGGGGTCACATGACATCACTCTCATCTCTATTAATAAAACACAGACCTGACCGGAGAGGTGAAGAGGATTCTGGGAGGTCACATGACATCACTCTTATCTCTATTAATAAAACACAGACCTGACCGGAGAGGTGAGGAGGATTCTGGGAGGTCACATGACATCACTCTTGTCTATTCTGGTCAATAGACCATTTTATTTTTGCACACATTTAGATGATGTCAGGTGGTTGATATTGTTTTATTTGTCTCCTGATCTGTAGGATTATGTTGTAAAGAAGAAGTCTAGTGGGGAGCCAATCTCAGGAGGATGGAGCAGAACCCAGAGCCTCACCATGGTGCCTCCATCTCATTCTCTGATACCTGAGAGGGAGAAAGAGCAGAAGATTCTGGAACTGACCACCATGATGGTCCATCTGCTGACAGGAGAGGTGAGCGGTGCCGGGAATTCTGGGACATTCTCCAGTAACAGACAAGGGATGTGTCTGGATGGTGACTGTATCATTGTGTGTGTCAGGTTCCTATAAGGTGTCAGGGTGTCACTGTCTATTTCTCCATGGAGGAGTGGGAGTATTTAGAAGGACACAAGGATCTCTACAAGGACGTCATGATGGGCAATCAGCCGCCCCTCACATCACCGGGTAAGAGGAGACTTTATTGTAAAGGAGAGAGCAGTACGGAGGATCCACCTAGATCCCCCATCATCTGATAAACACATAGAAACAATGGATTCAGTCAGTGTGTGTGTTTCCTACAGATGGATCCAGTCATGGGAACCCACCAGAGAGATGTCCCCGTCCTCTGTATTCCCGGGATTCCACACAGGAAGGTCACACCATCCCTCACTATTACAAGGTTGGTGGGATGGAGAATCTAGAACATGGACTTGTAGAGACTATGGGCTCCAATCACAAAGCGGTATCTTCCCGTATCCCAGTATGTAGTAAGATGCTGCATTCTGTTTTTTAGTAGTGAAGCCTGCGGGTAATTTACCACTGGTGTCCATAGCAACACTTGTAAATAGCTTGTTGTTAAGGAGAGGGCAGCCGCCAGTGTCCTCAACAACCAGTAAACAAGGAGCGGACGGTCGCCAAGTTCCCCGCTGACAGCTGTGACAGGTCTGGTATGGATTTTGAGGGGAACCCCGATGCCAAAATAATAAAATGAAATGCATGGTTTCCCCTCCAAACTCAATACCAGACCCTTAGTGAGTGCCCACCTTCCTCCTGAACCATACTAGGCCACATACCCTCAACATGAGGTGGGTGCTTCAGGGCAGGGGCACTCTATCCTCCCAAAAGCACCTTGTCCCCATGGTGACGGGGACAAGGGTCCTTCCCCACAACCCTGGGCAGTGGTTGTGGGTGGGGGGCTTATTGGAATCTGGAAGCCACCTTTAACAAGGAGGCCCCCAGATCCCGGCCCCCCACAATGTGAATGAGTATAGAGTACATAGTACCCCTATTCATTCACCAAAAAAAAGTGGTTTAAAAAAACACTGGAAGTAATTTTTGATAAAACAAAAATAAAGAACAATATCCCCCTGATGTAGATCCATCGATGATCCAATCACGATACTCGCTGTCATTGCCTTCTTGTGACATCACCAATACAACATGCCCTGGTCAGTGATGTCACCAATACAACATGCCCTGGTCAGTGACGTCACCAATACAACATGCCCCGGTCAGTGACATCACTGAGTGGCACCGTCCCTTAGTATATTTAGTGGCAGGAGGCAGCAGAGCTGTCAGACAGAGGGGAGTCTTCATTGGGAGCGGAGCTTTTCTTTCAGAGTCAGCGGTGACAGCGAGCATCGTGATTGATGATGGATCTACACATTTTGCTTTAGTTTTGCTTTTTTAATAAAGGACTTGTCAAAAACTGCCTGCTGTATTTAACAGAATACTTTTTTGGGGTGAATAATTAGGGGTACCATGTACCCCATACTCATTCACATGGGGTGAGGGATCTGAGGGCCCCCTTGTTACATTTTGTAAGTCCTCTGCCTGCAAACCCCCACAGCCACTAGCCTGGGTTGTGGGGAAGACTCCCTTATCCCCATCAACATGGACAAGGTGCTCTGGGGGAGCAAAGTCTCCCCTGCCCCAGAGCATCCACTCCATGTTAAGGGCACATGGCCTGGTATGTTTCAGGAGGGGGGTCGCTTGCTCATCCCCCCTTTTCCTGACCTGCCAGCAGCATGCTCAGATAGGGGTCTGGTATGTATTTCTTTCATTTTGGCAAGGAGTCCCCCTCAAAATCCATACCAGACACCAGGGGGGACCCTACAACATTTTCTTAATATTTTGTTGCCGTTAATTTTTTTTTTTTTTTTTTTTTAGCGGTTGGTTAGGATGCAGCGGCCGCTCGGTCCCTAACAACCATGTTGTTTACTGGTTGTTAAGGATGCCAGCGGCCGCCCACTCTTTACCAAGCAGTACACATTTCCTGAATGCCGCATGTCTCCACCACTAATTAATGACCGCATGCATTTCATTCTTTATTTCCTTCTGTGAATGTAATGCCTGTTCATGCGGTATTTACTGAGCGTGTTCAGTGTTTGTGGTCAATACCGCAACACGGGATAGGAAATGGACAGTTTCAGGATGGCATGCGGTATTTAGGGGAAATGTACCCACATATCACATGTGATCTGCTTCTGTGAAGGGAGACAATGTGTGGATTTTGTGTGTGATGTCACAATCATAAATCTTACATTTTACAGATGATATTTTCTCTCATTTCCTTGATTTAGAGTGGAGATCCAATCGATATAGAATTTGAGGTGAAAGCAGAAGAAGAAGAGGCGTATGTGAGGGATGATCAGCAGTCTATGGAGGAGGATGGAATAACGGGGACATTTATAGAGGAGGACACTCCTACAGAGATCAGCACAGGTGGGTCATGAACACTAAATCCATTCCTCCACCCATACTGCTCACTGATTGGTCCAGAGTAGAGTCAACACTTGGCAATATCAGTCTGTAAGACACAATTTAAATATCTAGACTGGATTTTTGGAGATTCTGGGTTTCAGCTGGCTGCAAAATGTTAAGTTTTCACCATTAGCATTAACCTAGGCACCTGGGGTGTGTGCTTTGAGTCTTCTTCCCCATTCCCGGGTCTAGTAAGATCTCTAACAGAACAATTCTCTCAGGGTTCCTTGCTCTGTGGTCTGCTGGCTGTGCCGGGTGGAGGGATATGTCTGTAGTGTCTCAGACCCAAGTCACTGAGTGCAGTCTCAGGAGATGGGAGGCAGCGGTGTGGGATCTCTGCAACTTGTCTACAGTAAACATTTAATGATCCACTGATTACTGAATACCAATATTATGAGTCCTGACCCTTACACTGTATAATTTATATTGTACATTACATACTCCTGACCCCTGCACTATATACTCTATGTTGTACATTACATACTCCTGACCCCTGCACTATATACTCTATGTTGTACATTACATACTCCTGACCCCTGCACTATATACTCTATGTTGTACATTACATACTCCTGACCCCTGCACTATATATTCTATGTTGTACATTACATACTCCTGACCCCTGCACTGTATACTCTATGTTGTACATTACATACTCCTGACCCCTGCACTATATACTCTATGTTGTACATTACATACTCCTGACCCCTGCACTATATACTCTGTTGTACATTACATACTCCTGACCTCTTCTCTCCCCCCACTGCTATATATATACATAATATGGAGTCTCTTTTGTTCCCCCCATTTCCTCCCAGCTGGACATTTTATATCAGATGATGTGATTGGAGCACAGACTTTTACATGGTGATAATATTTTGATAACATCCTCCAACTTTGGACCCTTAAACAGAAAGTGATAATGAGGGAGGAGTCAATACCCCAATGATGGTGGTCTTCAGGATCAGTCCAGTCTTCATCTTGGTTGTTCTCCCCCCATCCTCACTCTCTGACCTCTGGTGGGGCTCAGCCCCGCTGTTCTTCATGACTAAATCATGGAGTAAATAAGGAAGTGCAGTACTTCTTGTGTTGGGAAGATGGCGATGAGTGATAGAGGGGGTGGGGACCCTCGTCCTATAATCCCCTCATCACTGTCCCTCCTATAAAAGACAGTTCTGGTTGTTTCCTCACTCTCTGACTAAGGTCCATGAATAAAGAAATGACCTGGTAGGAGATCAGAGGAGCCATTTCCTAGTTCCCTTGAGGGTGGAATTGTGCGCTCCTCACAGACCAAGCTGCCTGATGTGGGCGGAGTCCTGGTTTGGGGGAACCAATCAGCTCCTGTCTAGTAATCCTCTTTCTCTTTGTATTTTAGTCCATGGCCGGGAGATGAGGAAAACCTCCGAGGATTGTCTCACTTTGTCTCCAGACTGGAAAGTAGAAGATGAGGACATCACACAGTATAGTCCAGGAGAAAACCCGGCTCCCTCCAATGTCCATCCGGCACCACCCAGTGTAGATGGACCATCGGATTCCTCGTATCCTGAGGAACCTCAGACTGTGCGGGACCGGGCCGGCCTTCCAACAGGGAAGAGGTTCTCCTGTACTGAGTGCGGGAAATGTTTCCATTCTACATACCATCTTAACGTGCATAAAAGATCTCACATGGGGGAGAAGCCATATTCCTGTTCAGAGTGCGGGAAATGTTTCAGTTCTAAATCCCATGTTAATGTGCATAAAATATCTCACATGGAGGAGAAGCCGTATTCCTGTCCTGAGTGCGGGAAATGTTTTTCAGGGAAGTCCAATCTTTACAGACATCAGAGATCTCACACAGGGGAGAAGCCGTATTCCTGTCCCGAGTGCGGGAAATGTTTTTCAACGAAGACCCATCTGTGCAAACATCAGAGATCCCACACGGGGGAGAAGCCGTATTCCTGTTCTGAGTGCTGGAAATGTTTTTTACTAAAGTCCAATCTTTACAGACATCAGAGATCTCACACAGGGGAGAAGCCATATTCCTGTCCTGAGTGCGGGAAATGTTTTTCAGTGAAGTCCAGTCTTTACACACATCAGAGATCTCACACAGGGGAGAAGCCGTATTCCTGTCCTGAGTGCGGGAAATGTTTTACAAGTAAGTCCAATCTTTACACACACCAGAGATCTCACACAGGGGAGAAGCCGTATTCCTGTCCTGAGTGTGGGAAATATTTTACAAGGAAGTCTAATCTTTACAAACATCAGAGATCTCACACGGGGAAGAATCCACTTTCCTGTCCTGAGTGAGGGAAATGTTCCTCACTGAAGTCCTGTCTTCCTGTACATCAGGGGTCCCACACAACCCTGGAGGTGTATTAGTGCCTTGAGTGCGGGAAATGTCTTCTAGATGAATGTTGCTGGACATCCCAGCTCTCATGTGGGGAAGAAGCACCCCCTGATATACACCTAAGATATACTCCATGGCTGATCTTCATCATGGAAGAAACAGTTGATAAGGAGATGAGAGGCCCGTAAAGACATGGATGAAGTGCAGTAAATGTCGGGGTGCAGAGTGGTCAGTAGATCCTGGAAATGAAGGACACAACTTCAGCCCTTCTTGGGTGTCGGAGTTGCGTTTCCTGATAATGATATTGATTTAGAAGAGGACTAAAAATGTCCGTTGATTATCTGTTCCTTTCCTAATTTATGACGCTAGCTTTGGAATGTGCGCACATTGGAAGAAACTCACGCTGACACACAAGTTCAGTCTATGAATACTTCTAGTTTATTATAATGAGAAAGTGAACTTATATATGCAGAATGATGCGAGAGTCATGTGAGGACAGCATCAGAGTCATGTGAGGACAGCATCAGAGTCATGTGAGGACAGCATCAGAGTCATGTGACGACAGCATCAGAGTCATGTGACGACAGCATCAGAGTCATGTGACGACAGCATCAGAGTCATGTGACAACAGCATAAGTATTATATCAGTCTTTGGTCATTTCCACAGGAAAACAATCTCCGTCATGGTATAGGTGTGATCTTCTTCCAAGTCTTATCTATAGAAAGAAAAACATTCCTTTGTCTCAAGTTGGGACGATGGGAGGGGGGAGGTCGGTGTGTGTGAGCGAAACATTTCTTAAGCAACGATTTCTTAAAGTACCACAAAGCCCAGCAGGCAGAAAATATTCAAACAACATATGTATTAAAGTATAAAAGTAAATATTTATAAAATGTGTATAAAAAATATATATATTCAATAGGAAACGAAATAGGCATTTTACCAAATCCATCACAGTCCCCCCTTAAAATGACTATTTTCCTCTGTCCCTATAAGACCTCGCTCATCTGTCCTTATGTACCTTGGAACTCTTTTATGCTGCACGTTAGACGGGTGATGACTATTTCATCACCCCCCTTGCAGTGGTCAGGAGTATGTGAATTCCATCTACGAGTACAGAGTGTAGTGGTCAGGAGTATGTGATTTACATCTCCGAGTACAGAGTGTAGTGGTCAGGAGTATGTGATTTCCATCCCAGAGTACAGAGTGTAGTGGTCAGGAGTATGTGATTTCCATCCCAGAGTACAGAGTGTAGTGGTCAGGAGTATGTGATTTCCATCCCAGAGTAGAGTGTAGTGGTCAGGAGTATGTGATTTACATCCCAGAGTACATAGTGTAGTGGTCAGGAGTATGTGATTTCCATCCCAGAGTACAGAGTGTAGTGGTCAGGAGTATGTGATTTCCATCCCAGAGTACAGAGTGTAGTGGTCAGGAGTATGTGATTTCCATCCCAGAGTAGAGTGTAGTGGTCAGGAGTATGTGATTTACATCCCAGAGTACATAGTGTAGTGGTCAGGAGTATGTGATTTACATCCCAGAGTACAGAGTGTAGTGGTCAGGAGTATGTGATTTACATCCCAGAGTACAGAGTGCAGTGGTCAGGAGTATGTGATTTCCATCCCAGAGTAGAGTGTAGTGGTCAGGAGTATGTGATTTACATCCCAGAGTACATAGTGTAGTGGTCAGGAGTATGTGATTTACATCCCAGAGTACAGAGTGTAGTGGTCAGGAGTATGTGATTTACATCCCAGAGTACAGAGTGCAGTGGTAAGGAGTATATGATATACATACCTGTGTACAGAGTGCAGTAGTCAGGAAGATGTCATATAAAGCCCTGTGTATAGAGTGTAGTGGTCAGGATTATATCTTAGGCCTGTGTATAGAGTGCAGTGGTCAGGAACATGTCATATACAGCCCTGTGTATAGAGTGCAGTGGTCAGGAACATGTCATATACAGCCCTGTGTATAGAGTGCAGTGGTCAGGAACATGTCATATACAGCCCTGTGCATAGAGTGCAGTGGTCAGGAACATGTCATATACAGCCCTGTGCATAGAGTGTAGTGGTCAGGAACATGTCATATACAGCCCTGTGTATTGAGTGCAGTGGTCAGGAATATGTCATACACAGCCCTGTATATAGAATGTAGTGGTCAGGATTATATCTTAGGCCTGTGTATAGAGTGCAGTGGTCAGGAACATGTCACATACAGCCCTGTGTATAGACAGGTACACATAAAATATCGCATCTTAAGAATGCCTCCTTATTTAATCCTCCACGGCACTCCCACATTTCTATTTTTAAGAACATGCTCCTAAAGGATTTACAGAAATTAAAAATTAATAAATGGGACTACAACGGCCCAAAAGAAATTGTGAAACTGAAGGATGATTTACTAAAAGAGAAAGAGCTTGTTATGCGCCCAGCTGATAAAGGGGCGGAGTGGTTGTCCTAGACAAAAAAGATTACATAACACAAGTATGTGATATATTGAATGATAGAAACACACATCAAGTATTACAGAATAACCCTCTGATGTTGTATAAAAAGTCTCTTAAGTGCATTCTGAAGAGAGGTTATGAAGCAGGGATATTAAACACAAAAGAGAAGGACTACCTGTGCCCTATTGCTCCCAGATTACCTGTCTTCTATTGCTTACCAAAAGTCCATAAAAATCCGATTAAACGGCCAGGAAGACCAATAGTAAGCGGTATAGGATCACTAACGTGATTGGGGAGTATATAGATTTCTTTTTACAACCGCTGGTTAATAATACTCCTGCATTTTTAAAGGATACCAAACAGGTTATATTGGACCTGAAAACTATGAAGTTACAACATCCCACGTATTTAGTGACGGCGGACGTAGCGTCACTCTACAGCAACATAAAACACACTGATGGTTTGATGGCAGTGGATCATTACTTAAATGAATCCGAGGATATTTCAATGTTACAAAAAAACTTGATTCTAGAACTCCTTGATTTAGCAATGACACATAACTATTTTTGGTTTGGCGGCAAATATTACTTACAAACCACAGGGGTTGATATGGGGGCAAAATTTGCCCCCAGCCTAGCCAATCTCTTCATGGCTAACTGGGAGGAGGAGATTATTTATTCTAGGGACTGGCCAGACCTCATTTTTTATAAACGCTATATAGACAATATTTTACTCCTGTGGAAAGGGGACGAATTCACGTTAACTAACTTTTTTAACACTTTAAATTATAATAATCATAATATCAAACTGACGTATGAATACAGTTACTACGAAATACACTTTTTAGATTTAACACTTTTTAGAGAAGGGACAAGTATTTTAACCAAAAGTTTTTTTAAAACCACAGATAGAAACAGTTTCATCCCAAAAACTAGTTGCCATCATCCCAGATGGCTAAATGGGATCCCCAAGAGTCAGTTCTTACGCATTCGCAGAAATTGCCATAAATTAGAAGATTACACTTCCCAAGTTAATACTCTCAAAGCACAATTTGCTGAGAAAGGGTACAATACTGAAGTTTTGGACAAGGAGATCATAGAAGTTGGTAACTTGGACAGAGAGAATCTCCTTGGTCCTAAAGTTCAACGGAACAATGAAAGATTCTGTCCCTTCATTACGAACTATTCGTTGCAACATAGAAGTGTATCTAGAATTAGTAAGAAAAACTGTCCCATTCTCAGGAACGATCCTATACTTGGTGAATCATTACCCAGTCATCCTGAAATCACATTTAAAAAAGCCCCACCGTTGAGGAATATTCTGGCACCAAATATTGTCAAGCCACCCAAAAACCTCTCCTTTAACTTGAACCATAAAGGATTGTACCCCTGCAATAGGTGCATGTTATGCACCTACAATGGAATACATAAAAAACCAATTAAGAGTTTCCACTCCAGTATCACTGGTAAAACATATGACATTCAAGGAACAATAACATGTTACAGCACTCATGTGGTATATCTACTGGAATGCGAATGTGGGAAACGATACATTGGTAGAACTACAAGAAAGTTGCGGGACAGACTCAGGGAACATCTTTCAAATATAAAAAAGGGGTTCAAAGACCACTCAGTATCAATGCACTTTAAGGAAGCCCATGGTAAAAATCCGCACGGTTTGAAATTGATGGGAATTGATATTGTAAATAGCCATTGGAGGGGTATTTTTAAACGCCGTGCGGTATCGAGATTAGAAACGAAATGGATTTATCTGTTGTGTACCTCGGCACCGCTAGGCTTGAATGTGGAATTAGATATTAATTGTTATATAGATACTAGTTAACTCTCCTCTGTTTAGAATTAATCATACCAGTTATGGGAACATTCTTCCAATTTTCGAAGGAAATGGTCTATGGTTATGAATTTTATTATATCATTATTTTTAATACTCATCTTAATAGTAAGAAAACTCATCCACAGCCACTAAAATATCCTATATTTTAGGGAGTGACGTTTTTTAATATTTTTTATTATTTTTGCATTGGGTAGCTCAGCCATTTTTTATCTATACATTTATTTACCAAATATATTTATTAAAGGTTGTCAACTATAGGTGTGAACATAAATATAAGATATGCACGGGAGAATATTTTTTTACATAACTAATATCAAGCACATCATTTTACATTTTTTAGCTATTATGTTATTTTATGTATGTATATGGAGCGTTTTATAATCCTATTATACTCATACAGATATAATATGGATTAATTTTTTGTGTATTTTTATGGATTATTAATATTTTATATACATATAATTCATTGTTATTTTATAGGCATATACTGTTTTTTCATATATACAGTCTATTTTTAATGTGTAATATTAAGTATTCAATGCCTGTTGACTAATTATATTTGTGGTCTGCGCATACTATGTGTCTTGGAAATTCGCTTTAACGAATTTCTCCTTACCGTGAGTACTCGCAGTTGGATGCGCAGAAATCCCCCATAAAGCTGTGCGAATCTCGCTTACCACGACTGCAGCCAAACTACACGATTCCTGCCCATCCAAATACTTTGGTTCTGTTGAATTTGTGGGTGATTGGAGCTCCGTTACCCTAGAATGATCACACGACACTCTAAGGCTGGTTGCAACTCACATAAGGGCCGGCTTTAGGCTCAGCTCTCTGTTTTTATTAAAAATACACACATGCCCCCCACATGAATAAAGTCAAACCCTCCCACCGAACAATACAATGGGGATTGCCTATACAGAGGATATACATTCCAATTGGAGCATAGCCTTTGCTATTATCTATCACTGGTCCTCCCCCATGAGTCTTCTGAGGTCAGCAGACTTCCTCCCCTTCCCCCCTATGAGCCATCTGAGGTCATATTTCCTGTCCTACTAGCTTCTATTGGTATGTAAAATTCTCTGCACAAGCACTCCCTAAAAATATCAGTCTGTACCTGGATGGGCCCGATACGATCTTTATTAAAACACATCCATCCAAGATACAGTTTCAAGTTGGTAATGGGTTGTAAGATATGCATAAGCCTACACGTGGAGTTCACACCGCTTGCGCATTGCGTTATGAAGCCCATGTGGTACCATGCTGCTGATATGTGGATACAGGCCCACGGTCTACTGACAGCAGCATTCGCATGGAATGCCGTGGTGGTATACACGCCGGTCTATAAGCGCAGATCTGCCATCTCATCCATTACCAAGCCGAGTACTGTAATACATACATTGTACATGCGCATGGCCCAATTGCAGCCTTCAGAGCTTTAATTAAGCCACACGAGAGACATATGAATAACACGAATATATGACACATTTAAAGTTCGACCAACAATACAAAATTTCCATGACATTCCCTCCTGTTTTATCATATTCTCCTCGTGTCCCTTCTTGATCTTCTTCAGCTTGATGGGTGTAGTCTCAAACTTCAAAGAGTTCCTGTAGTTGTCCCTGAGAATAAAGCTCCACGGGGTACCTGAAACAACAAGACCCGACGCAGACTCGACGCAAACAGGCTTGATTGAAGCGATGATCCTCAAGAGCGTTGGAACCTTCACTACAGGAAGGCTCTTGCAAAAACCACAAACAGACTTGTGGTATGAATAAAGCTTGTGATCCCACGGTGGTCTGGGGAGATCCAGCAATAGATTCTCAAATTGCCCCTGCAGACGGGGCCACACAAGGCTGGTCTCGACCCAGACAGTTTTCCAAATCGCAGACACAAACAATGATGAGGCTTGAAGCTTGCTTGAAGGTCTTGGAGAATGTGGTCTTCAGAGAGATAAATTAGAGGGAAGCCAGGACGTAATCTGTAGAGAAGGTGGTTGGTTGGTGAGGTCTTCCCCCGATCAGTGGTTGGAGTGGGATCCCCGGAGCGGGCATGGAGATGTGGTCGTCTGCCCGAGCTTGGCTTACACGGTCGATGAGGCAACAGGAACATCTCACCGCGGCATATAAAAGGCAGATGAAAAAGAGAAGCATCAGGATATACACTCCCACTTCCTTCAACCAAGATCCGATGGAGAACAGGAAATCTCCCAATCCTCCCAAACCCTTGAACGGATTCCAACCCTCACTAGCTATAGCTCTAGCTTTTCCCTGTAGTTCACTAACTTTGTCCATATGGGCCTGGACCTTGTCATCGGTGTCTTCTATCCAAGTACAACAATCCTCTCCGATGAACTCACAGAACCCCCCTTTGGCGGCTAAAAGATAATCAAGGGCCATCTTCTCCTGAAGCACTAAAATTCCCATCTGCCGTTGTTCTTGGGCAATTTCTCTGACAGCCTCTACGGTCTCGTTAAACATACTATCCACGATGACAGAAAAATTGTTCAGGCGCTTCATAAGTTCTATTCCCCATCCTGTCCATGAGGGGAACCAAGCCCATGCCTGGTCGCCCTCAGAGAACAGTTCCCTGCGAACTCTCCCTGCCATCCTTACCTTCTTGTGGACCATCAACTCTTCATGGTCCATCACTACATAGGATGCGGGGACTAGCTTTATGAGGGCACACGAACCTTTCGCGTTCTGGGGAAATGTTCTATAGGCTGCCGAACCACACAGAAAATAGTATGGACCTGTCAGAGCAGAGCAGGAGGAGTTCCTCGTTCGGCCTCTGGTACTGAGCAACAGTTGCACAGACTGGGGGATTGCTCCCTCAGTCTGCACATCACATCCGTCCTTCCAACACACGTGGTCTGGTCGGTCAGTGTGGTTACTCAGAAAGGAAGTCTGGTTAGTCAGATTGACAGTTATACCTCCCTCGCAGGTGGTAGTCCCAACAAACTTGTTACCTGTGCCAAAGCTGATGTTAAAGCACACCTGAGGGCTGCCTAGCTGCCCAGTTACCCATAATGGACTGACGAGGGCCCTACAGGAGCTAGAGCTAATATTGGTGCTGAAACTGATGTTACCTGCTAAAAATGTGTCATTAAGTTCTACCGACAAATGTCTACGTGGGGGCTGACCAGGGGTCCCTTGCTTTTTCATGCCGACGCGGATGTCATATAGGGCATGAACAGCGGCCATTGCGGACATGTGATGACTGGGTGGGGGCTTAGAGCATACCCAACAGTTGGTTTTGTTGGCGGTTCTGGCTAAACGCAGGTGCATTTTAAATAAAAGGTTGGGGTATCTGCCGTCTTTTCCTCCGTTCACACACATGTATGACATACAAACAAAAAGAAAAAGGAAAATGACACCCCTCATTCTCTGGTGTAGCTGAGAAGCTTCTTGCAGTGGCTTGCGTGCACCCAGTTGTCTCGTCCCTCGAGCTTGAGTGAGGTAGGTGTCGTCAGCTGGACTTGGTATGGTCCGGTGAACCGTGGCTCGAGTCCGGTTCTTTAGGACGACCCAATCACCTGGCTCAATAGAAAGAACACCGGTTATTGTATTTGGATCGGGGAGCGATTCGCGAACCCGATGGTGTATCTTCTGCAGCTCCCGTTGCAGAGATTGCACATAACCTGTAAGCTGTGAATGCAAAGACGACAACTGTTGAGGAAAGTACAACCCTGTTTTGGGAGGTCCCCCAAACAACACCTCGTAGGGTGACAGCCCATGTGGTTGCCGAGGGGCATTCCGGATGGAATAGGGGGCAATGGGGAGACACTCAGGCCAAGGTTTTTGGGTATCGGAAGACGTTCAACCTTACCGTTACTCTCGGGGTGATATGGGGTGTGTCGCCGCTGACTCCAGTTCCACCAAAGAGATGCAGTCGTGTCCTTTGGAAGAGAGATTAGTAGTGGACAAAGAAGACATGTTAGCAGAAGAGGTGTTAGTATTGTTAGTCGTGTTGCAAAATTCAGCACTGTCATTGCTGTCCTCCCCCCCCTTCTCATCTTCCGACACAGGAAGAAGAGAAGCTGGGTTAAGAATAGTGCATCGTTTGATAGTGAGGTTAGTAGGGGTTAGGAGGGTTTTCCCCTGAGAGGGGTACCTTGCCTTGGATGTCCTGTTTTCGCAGGACCGTTCTTGCTGCACTGGTGTCGGTGAGGCAAGGGAGGGGATATTTTAATTCCTCTAGAAAAAGATGGATCTGGGCCGACACCGATTTGTCAACTTCCTATGAGAATTCATAGGAGTTACTTACCATGGTGGTCATAGGGGCGGAGGACTCATCAGGAATGAACTGCCACCGACCTTTAGGTAATTGGGGACAGCTCCTCCTCATGTGCCCCGTTTGGTGGCACTGGAAGCACCTGGGTGGGGGCCTATTCTTCCTGTGACCCAGATCCCTTGGTTTTTCGTGTGGGGTCTGGGACATAAGAACTTTGGCCTTGTCTTGTTTTCTTCTATCCATTTCCCTCTCTATTGCCGCAAGAGTGGAAAGGATAGCAGGGATAGACATCTCATTATATTCGGGTCGGGCCAGAACCAGCCTTTCCCGAATTTTAGAATCGATGCCTTCCAAAAATTTGGCCCGCAACAGAATGTGCGTCGCGGTCACCTTTACCCCTTCAGTTGGAGCATCAGGTCCAACTTCCAGATCCGCATCCAGTGCCGTCTGCTTGAGACGGCGCCAGAAGCAGGCGCTTTCCTCATTAGGACCCTGGGTGAGCTTCATCATGTCCGTAGTAGAGGTAGCACCATACATTTCTGGAAGCTTTGCCTTTAGCTGTGTACAGAACTCTTTGCCCCCTGAAGTCATCTCCTCATGCGTGGTTATAGAGCACCCTGCAATCACTGTACTGGCCACTTCCATGCCCACCTTTGCCCGTAGGATCTGTGCACAATCTGACCCGCTCATACCATAGCTGAACTGGTTTTGTCCAAACATTCGAGCAAATCCTCTCGGATTGACTCGATAGTCCGGGAGCTCAGCCAGAATAGTGCGGATCTCTGCCGGGGTGAAGGGGACATGCCAAACTACCCGTTCCCCTAAAGTCCGTTCCCCCCGTGCATTGGGAGGACCTTCAAATTGCTGCACCCTGACTGGATAGGCCTCGGTCCGGGAAGAGTGCAAGGGCTGACCCAGCATCATCGGTGGGCTTAGATTAACCACCTCGCTTACTGCACCTTCAGGTTTGAGGTCCCTCAGATCAGGGTATAGCTGGAGGGCAGGGGTCTGATCAGTGGTTCGTAGCGCTTTGATGCAATCCGCCCTGTTTTTTAACCGGGTGTCTATTCCCCTTGATTCACAGATAGTCTGCAAATCGGTTGTTGAGAAGGCTTCATAGTTGGAAACAGAAGGAGCTGGGGTGAAGCAGGGAGAAGGGAGAGGTAGAGGTAGAGGCTGAGGCATAGATACAGAAGACACGGAAGGTACATCAAGAGTGACGTCACTAACAGAAGAGACAGGTGCAGTTATACTTATCTCAGCCACTGTTGGTTGTTGGGGGACCCCAGCAGACCCTGATCCTGCCTGCCTTAGTAGAGTCAGCCCTGAAAGAGCTTCCTCCACCTCTGACACCGGATCCTCCTGTTTTATTCCCTCTGGAGGCCAGGTATACATCACCTGGTTCTTCCGGACAGACACCAGTTTATGTATGCCCTGCTTCCCTAATCGGATTGACCTGTGAAGCCATAACTGTGCGATCTCTAGTTCTGACGCCTGCATCCGTGGTTCAAATTCAGAGATGAATTTTTCCCACCTCCATGCGTCAAATGTACCTTCCCGGGGAATTTCCCATCTGGTACCCTTCGACCATTTATTCCACCTTTTGAGGGGTTCTGTAGACTTCCCCCCCAAACTCACCTTCATCAGTTGTGCAGCTGTCCTTACCCTGAAGAGGGCTGCTTCCCCCTCTCTCTTCATGGACTGACTACTGCCCATCGTGACTAGTCACTGGTATATATCCCGCGTCCGGGTACCTGTTTACCCCCTGGAGCACTCGGTGGGATCCTACCGAGAGGCCTGATTCCACCACTTTCCCAGCACAGCGTAATTTATGTGATACTTATCGATCACCCGAAGCGCATCAAGTGGCGGTCAGACTGAGAGCACACCTCCCACTCCCACAGCGCAATTTGTGTGATCCTGACCACCCGAAGTGTTTGTGGTAACCAGGACTTCCCTGGACCGCCCACTCACACAGCGTAATTTATGTGGTTCTCATCACCCACTGTGTTTGGCAGGCCACACCGCACAATGATGAAAGTGGCTTTTCTCTCCCTGCACACAGTAGCTAACACAAGTCAAAACAAAAAGAGGGGTTCTTGGATGTTACTTAGGGGTCACTGGTTGGGCAGAAACCTGCTAACTGACCTTTAGGAAATTTGTGTAAAAAGAAAAAAACTTTCCTAATACACACAGAAAAACCCTTTTTCAACCTGAAAAACTGTTAAAAAGGACAAAGTGGATCCTTATGAAAAACACGGGACGTTTCACAGTAAAACAATTACACAGAGGTAAACCGAAAAACTGCGCCAAAAGTAACTTTGTTGCTGACGCAAAAATCACTCCTATCAGCACCGCTAAACGATCCACGTTATACACGCAATCTTTACTGCAACCACCTAGAACCGTTTACACAAAAAGTCTGCTGGACGTGAAACACGCGACACAGCAGCTTAAAACAAACCCGCTTTACAATAAGGAACTACTTTTAACAGGAAAAACACAAGAAAAACATAATCACTATACAAGAAATCTATGTGCAAAAACCCAGACTTCACCGCGCTCATTAAATGTGGAACACGTGAAGGGAAAACTCGCTTAATACACTTTAAATTGGCTGGCAATACGCAAATTTAAAGCTAAAAGCAAACAAATGAAACTGTAAAAAATTTGGATTAAAAACACAATATGGGTCAAATGCATATAGGAAACTTCATGCACATTGCATAGAGATTACTGCACATTTGGTAGCCAACAAAATGGCCACCAAACAAAAGGAGTCCATGTGGTTTGTCAAGAAGATGACCCCCCACAGAGGAGCACATGGCAGATACTAGAATGACCCCCCACAGAGGAGCACACGGCAGACTCTAGCCTCAAAATTGCCTCTTACATAAAACAGACTTTTAGACAGAACATACACTGGACAATTACACAACAATATGAAGCACACATACAACACAATTTGGGCACAATCACAGAACGGACATAAAACACCAACATATCACACTAACATGCACATGTAACAAAAAGGACCCCCTGCTGCATGCTTGCTGGGAGCAGTGGTACCACAAAACATTGTACAGACCACATAACACAGATCTTACAACAGTTAACAATTAACCTAAGCCTTTCAGCACTGTAATAATTACCTCACGTGGAGGGGGGTAAAGCAATCACCACAGTACCTACAGCCCACAAATACTTACCTAACACTATGCAACAACTTTTACCCACTAAAACATATACCCGTTTAATTTTTGGTTGGAAGATTTTTAAACTTGACCAAATCCAGCCAACCAAAACCCACCCCTCTGCTGCTCTCCGCAGAGACAAACCCTCGTCTTTCACCCACAAAATCAAGAGTTTAGGACAAAAAACGAGGTCCTTGTTAAGCGGTATTTCTTGTTAGCTAACAGAGAGCGAAATCAGCCACACGAACACGCAAAAAGCAATCCTCTTAATGGCAGAGAGACCTGAAATGTGCCGGCATACTTTTTGCTAGTTCATGATGGCCATTCCCCCCTCGTTCTAGGTTAGCTACGCAAGAATACGCGTTAGTATCCACCAGGCTCGCCAAACTGTCTTGGAAATTCGCTTTAACGAATTTCTCCTTACCGTGAGTACTCGCAGTTGGATGCGCAGAAATCCCCCATAAAGCTGTGCGAATCTCGCTTACCACGACTGCAGCCAAACTACACGATTCCTGCCCATCCAAATACTTTGGTTCTGTTGAATTTGTGGGTGATGGAGCTCCGTTACCCTGGAATGATCACACGACACTCTAAGGCTGGTTGCAACTCACATAAGGGCCGGCTTTAGGCTCAGCTCTCTGTTTTTATTAAGAATACACACATGCCCCCCACATGAATAAAGTCAATCCCTCCCACCGAACAATACAATGGGGATTGCCTATACAGAGGATATACATTCCAATTGGAGCATAGCCTTTGCTATTATCTATCACTGGTCCTCCCCCATGAACCTTCTGAGGTCAGCAGACTTCCTCCCCTTCCCCCCTATGAGCCATCTGAGGTCATATTTCCTGTCCTACTAGCTTCTATTGGTATGTAAAATTCTCTGCACAAGCACTCCCTAAAAATATCAGTCTGTACCTGGATGGGCCCGATACGATCTTTATTAAAACACATCCATCCGAGATACAGTTCAGATTAGTAATGGGTTGTAAGATATGCATAAGCCTACACGTGGAGTTCACACCGCTTGCGCCTTGCGTTATGAAGCCCACGTGGTACCATGCTGCTGATATGTGGATACAGGCCCACGGTCTACTGACAGCAGCATTCGCATGGAATGCCGTGGTGGTATACACGCCGGTCTATAAGCGCAGATCTGCCATCTCATCCATTACCAAGCTGAGTACTGTAATACATACATTGTACATGCGCATGGCCCAATTGCAGCCTTCAGAGCTTTAATTAAGCCACACGAGAGACATATGAATAACACGAATATATGACACATTTAAAGTTCGACCAATAATACAAAATTTCCATGACACATGGAGATCATATCCCCCCCTTATGTATTATACATGGAGATCATATCCCCCCCTTATGTATTATACATGGAGATCATATCCCCCCTTATGTATTATACATGGAGATCATATCCCCCCTTATGTATTATACATGGAGATCATATCCCCCCTTATGTATTATACATGGAGATCATATCCCCCTTATGTATTATACATGGAGATCATATCCCCCTTATGTATTATACATGGAGATCATATCCCCCCTTATGTATTATACATGGAGATCATATCCCCCTTATGTATTATACATGGAGATCATATCCCCCCCTTATGTATTATACATGGAGATCATATCCCCCTTATGTATTATACATGGAGTTCATATCCCCCTTATGTATTATACATGGAGATCATATCCCCCCTTATGTATTATACATGGAGATCATATCCCTCCTTATGTATTATACATGGTGATCATATCCCCCCCTTATGTATTATACATGGAGATCATATCCCCCCTTATGTATTATACATGGAGATCATATCCCCCCTTATGTATTATACATGGTGATCATATCCCCACTTATGTATTATACATGGAGATCATATCCCCCCTTATGTATTATACATGGTGATCATATCCCCCCCTTATGTATTATACATGGAGATCATATCCCCCTTATGTATTATACATGGAGATCATATCCCCCCTTATGTATTATACATGTAGATCATATCCCTCCTTATGTATTATACATGGAGATCATATCCCCCCTTATGTATTATACATGGAGATCATATCCCCCCTTATGTATTATACATGGTGATCATATCCCCCCTTATGTATTATACATGGAGATCATATCCCCCCTTATGTATTATACATGGAGATCATATCCCCCCTTATGTATTATACATGGAGATCATATCCCCCTTATGTATTATACATGGAGATCATATCCCCCCCTTATGTATTATACATGGAGATCATATCCCCCCTTATGTATTATACATGGAGATCATATCCCCCTTATGTAGTATACATGGAGATCATATCCCCCCCTTATGTATTATACATGGAGATCATACCCCCCCCTTATGTATTATACATGGTGATCATATCCCCCCTATGTATTATACATGGTGATCATATCCCCCCTTATGTATTATACATGGAGATCACATCCCCCTTATGTATTATACATGGAGATCACATCCCCCTTATGTATTATACATGGAGATCATATCCCCCTTATGTATTATACATGGTGATCATATCCCCCCTTATGTATTATACATGGAGATCATATCCCCCTTATGTATTATACATGGAGATCATATCCCCCCTTATGTATTATACATGGAGATCATATCCCCCCTTATGTATTATACATGGAGATCATATCCCCCTTATGTGTTATACATGGAGATCATATCCCCCCTTATGTATTATACATGGAGATCATATCCCCCCCTTATGTATTATACATGGAGATCATATCCCCCCTTATGTATTATACATGGAGATCATATCCCCCTTATGTAGTATACATGGAGATCATATCCCCCCCTTATGTATTATACATGGAGATCATACCCCCCCTTATGTATTATACATGGTGATCATATCCCCCCTTATGTATTATACATGGTGATCATATCCCCCCTTATGTATTATACATGGAGATCATATCCCCCCTTATGTATTATACATGGTGATCATATCCCCCCTTATGTATTATACATGGAGATCATATCCCCCTTATGTATTATACATGGAGATCATATCCCCCCTTATGTATTATACATGGTGATCATATCCCCCTTATGTATTATACATGGAGATCATATCCCCCCTTATGTATTATACATGGAGATCATATCCCCCCTTATGTATTATACATGGTGATCATATCCCCCCTTATGTATTATACATGGAGATCATATCCCCCCTTATGTATTATCCATGGAGATCATATCCCCCCTTATGTATTATACATGGAGATCATATCCCCCTTATGTATTATACATGGAGATCATATCCCCCCTTATGTATTATAAATAGAGATCATATCCCCCCCTTATGTATTATACATGGAGATCATATCCCCCCTTATGTATTATACATGGAGATCATATCCCCCTTATGTAGTATACATGGAGATCATATCCCCCCCTTATGTATTATACATGGAGATCATATCCCCCTTATGTATTATACATGGTGATCATATCCCCCCTTATGTATTATACATGGAGATCATATCCCCCTTATGTATTATACATGGAGATCATATCCCCCCTTAGGTATTATACATGGTGATCATATCCCCCTTATGTATTATACATGGAGATCATATCCCCCCTTATGTATTATACATGGAGATCATATCCCCCTTATGTATTATACATGGAGATGATATCCCCCCTTATGTATTATACATGGAGATCACATCCCCCTTATGTATTATACATGGAGATCATATCCCCCCCCTTATGTATTATACATGGAGATCATATCCCCCCCTTATGTATTATACATGGAGATCATATCCCCCCCTTATGTATTATACATGGAGATCATATCCCCCTTATGTATTATACATGGAGATCATATCCTCCCCCTTATGTATTATACATGGTGATCATATCCTCCCCCTTATGTATTATACATGGAGATCATATCCCCCCTTATGTATTATACATGGAGATCATATCCTCCCCCTTATGTATTATACATGGAGATCATATCCTCCCCCCTTATGTATTATACATGGTGATCATATCCCCCCCTTATGTATTATACATGGAGATCATATCCCCCCTTATGTATTATACATGGAGATCATATCCTCCCCCTTATGTATTATACATGGAGATCATATCCTCCCCCCTTATGTATTATACATGGTGATCATATCCCCCCCTTATGTATTATACATGGAGCTCATATCCCACCTTATGTATTATACATGGAGATCATATCCCCCCTTATGTATTATACATGGAGATCATATCCCCCTTATGTATTATACATGGGGATCATATCCCCCCCCCTTATGTATTATACATGGAGATCATATCCCCCCCTTATGTATTATACATGGAGATCATATCCCCCCCTTATGTATTATACATGGAGATCATATCCCCCCTTATGTATTATACATGGAGATCATATCCCCCCTTATGTATTATACATGGAGATCATATCCCCCCCTTATGTATTATACATGGAGATCATATCCCCCTTATGTATTATACATGGAGATCATATCCCCACTTATGTATTATACATGGAGATCATATCCCCCCTTATGTATTATACATGGAGATCATATCCCCCCTTATGTATTTTACATGGTGATCATATCCCCCCCTTATGTATTATACATGGAGATCATATCCCCCCTTATGTATTATACATGGAGATCATATCCCCCCCTTATGTATTATACATGGAGATCATATCCCCCCCTTATGTATTATACATGGAGATCATATCCCCCCTTATGTATTATACATGGAGATCATATCCCTCCTTATGTATTATACATGGAGATCATATCCCCTCTTATGTATTATACATGGAGATCATATCCCCCCTTATGTATTATACATGGAGATCATATCCCCCTTATGTATTATACATGGAGATCATATCCCCCCCTTATGTATTATACATGGAGATCATATCCCCCCTTATGTATTATACATGGAGATCATATCCCCCCTTATGTATTATACATGGAGATCATATCCCCCCTTATGTATTATACATGGAGATCATATCCCCCTTATGTGTTATACATGGAGATCATATCCCCCCTTATGTGTTATACATGGAGATCATATCCTCCCCTTATGTATTATACATGGAGATCATATCCCCCTTATGTATTATACATGGAGATCATATCCCCCCTTATGTATTATACATGGAGATCATATCCCCCTTATGTATTATACATGGAGATCATATCCCCCTTATGTATTATATATGGAGATCATATCCCCCCCTATGTATTATACATGGAGATCATATCCCCCATTTATTATTATACATGGAGATCATATCCCCCTTATGTATTATACATGGAGATCATATCCCCCCTTATGTATTATACATGGAGATCATATCCCCCTTATGTATTATACATGGTGATCATATCCCCCCTTATGTATTATACATGGAGATCATATCCCCCCCTTATGTATTATACATGGAGATCATATCCCCCTTATGTATTATACATGGAGATCATATCCCCCCTTATGTATTATACATGGAGATCATATCCCCCCCTTATGTATTATACATGGAGATCATATCCCCCTTATGTATTATACATGGAGATCATATCCCCCTTATGTATTATACATGGAGATCATATCCCCCCTTATGTATTATACATGGAGATCATATCCCCCCTTATGTATTATACATGGAGATCATATCCCCCCTTATGTATTATACATGGTGATCATATCCCCCTTATGTATTATACATGGAGATCATATCCCCCCTTATGTATTATACATGGAGATCATATCCCCCCCTTATGTATTATACATGGAGATCATATCCCCCTTATGTATTATACATGGAGATCATATCCCCCCTTATGTATTATACATGGAGATCATATCCCCCCCTTATGTATTATACATGGAGATCATATCCCCCCTTATGTATTATACATGGAGATCATATCCCCCCTTATGTATTATACATGGAGATCATATCCCCCCCTTATGTATTATACATGGTGATCATATCCCCGTTATGTATTATACATGGAGATCATATCCCCCCTTATGTATTATACATGGTGATCATATCCCCGTTATGTATTATACATGGAGATCATATCCCCCCTTATGTATTATACATGGAGATCATATCCCCCCTTATGTATTATACATGGTGATCATATCCCCGTTATGTATTATACATGGAGATCATATCCCCATTTATTATTATACAGTATTTATAAAGCGCCAATAGTTCGCTCAGCGCTGTACATTACAAAGGGGGACAGAACATGTGACAGAACAATACCAATACAATGCAAAACACGAGGGGTTTGAGGGCCCTGCTCCTTGGAGCTTACAATCTAGGAGGGAGGGGATAGTGGTACGGGAGGAAAAGCTGTGGGGGTTGGAGTGGTAGGAAGAGTGGAGGAGATCGGCAGTTAGCAGAGGGTGGGATAGGCTCCCCAAAGAGGTGGGTTTTCAGGGTGCGCCTAAAGGAGAGGAGAGTGGGTGATAGTCTGATGGATTGGGGTAGGGAGTTACAGAGGATGGGTGACGTCCTGGAGGTGGGCATGGGAGGAGGAGATCTGGGAACTAGAGAGGAGGTCTTGTGAGGAGCGGAGTGTGTGTGTTGGGTGGTACTTGGATATTAGGTCAGTGATGTAGTTCGGGGCAGTATGGTGGACGGCTTTGTACGTCAGTGTTAGGATTTTGAATTTGATCCGGTGGGCAATCGGAAGCCAGTGGAGGGATTGGCAGAGGGGGGTGGTGGAAACGGAGCGGTTGGTAAGGTGGATGAGTCTGGCTGCCGTAATCAGGATCGACTGAAGTGGGGATTGTTGCAAAAGTGCGCATCAGAGATGGATGCAGTTCAACCATTTTGGTTTCAACCTCCATGTTGGCGAAGGGACTAACCATCCTGAAATATATTTTCCCTCATCCTCCCCCCTTTCCTCTCTTTTCAGCCACTAGTAACACTGAACCTTGGGGTACCCTACTAATACTGAACCTTTGGGGTACACCACTGATGTCACTGAACCTTGGGGTACACCACTGATGATACTGAACCTTGGGGTACCCCAATAATCACACAACCTTGGGGTACTCCACTAATCACACTGAACCTTAAGGTACCCCACGGAAGACACTGAATCTTGGGGTACCCCACTAACAATGAACCTTGGGGTACCCCACTAATAACACTGAACCTTAGGGTACACCACGGAAGACACTGACTCTTGGAGTACCCCACTAACAATGAACCTTGGGGTACCCCACTGATGGCACTGAAACTTGGGGTACCCCACTAATACTGAACCTTGGGGTACCCAACTGACACCCCCTGACCATTCAGAGTATGAATCATTAACCACTACTCTCTGAATACTATATTTTAGCCAGTATTCAATCCAATTGCATTCAGATTTTTCCAGCCTGTAGATTTACCTTACACATTAGACGTGTGTGGGGAACTGTGTCCAAGTATACCACGTCTACCGCCACCCCTCTGTCCAAGTGTACCACGTCCACCACCACCCCTCTGTCCAAGTATACCACGTCCACCGCCACCCCTCTGTCCAAGTGTACCACGTCCACCACCACCCCTCTGTCCAAGTATACCACGTCCACCGCCACCCCTCTGTCCAAGTATACCACGTCCACCGCCACCCCTCTGTCCAAGTATACCACGTCCACCACCACCCCTCTGTCCAAGTATACTACGTCCACCGCCACCCCTCTGTCCAAGTGTACCACGTCCACCGCCACCCCTCTGTCCAAGTGTACCACGTCCACCGCCACCCCTCTGTCCAAGTGTACCACGTCCACCGCCACCCCTCTGTCCAAGTGTACCACGTCCACCGCCACCCCTCTGTCCGAGTATACCACCGCCACCCCTCTGTCCGAGTATGCCACGTCCACCGCCACCCCTCTGTCCGAGTATACCATGTCCACCGCCACCCCTCTGTCCGAGTATACCACGTCCACCGCCACCCCTCTGTCCGAGTATACCACGTCCACCGCCACCCCTCTGTCCGAGTATACCACGTCCACCGCCACCCCTCTGTCCGAGTATACCACGTCCACCGCCACCCCTCTGTCCAAGTATACCACGTCCACAGCCACCCCTCTGTCCAAGTATACCACGTTCACCGCCACCCCCCTGTCCAAGCATACCACGCCCAAAGCCATCCCTCTGTCCCAGTATACCACGTCCACCGCCAACACCTCTGTCCAAGTATACCACGTCCACCGCCACCCCTAAGTCAATGTATACCACGTCCCCGCCACCCCTCTGTCCAAGTATACCACGTCCACCGCCACCTCTCTGTCCAAGTATACCACGTCCACAGCCACCCCCCTGTCCAAGTATACCACGTCCACCGCCAACCCCTCTGTTCAAGTATACCACGTCCACCCCTCTCTCCAAGTATACCACGTCCACCTCCACCCCTCTGTCCAAGGATTTGCTCACCTCCAATCTAACCTGTTTCATGATGGTTTAATCCCATCTCACCTCTAGATGTTTTCTACAGTAAACATTTAAGCTTCCACTGATTACAGAATACTAATACTGTGAGTCCTGACCCTTATACTATATAACTTGTACATTACATACTCCTGACCCCTGCACTATATACTCTATGTTGTACATTACATACTCCTGACCCCTGCACTATATACTCTATGTTGTACATTACATCCTCCTGACCCCTGCACTATATACTCTATGTTGTACATTACATACTCCTGACCCCTGCACTATATACTCTATGTTGTACATTACATACTCCTGACCCCTGCACTATATACTCTATGTTGTACATTACATACTCCTGACCCCTGCACTATATACTCTATGTTGTACATTACATTCTCCTGACCCCTGCTCTATATACTCTATGTTGTACATTACATTCTCCTGACCCCTGCACTATATACTCTATGTTGTACATTACATACTCCTGACCCCTACACTATATACTCTATGTTGTACATTACATACTCCTGACCCCTGCTCTATATACTCTATGTTGTACATTACATCCTCCTGACCCCTGCACTATATACTCTATGTTGTACATTATATACTCCTGACCCCTGCACTATATACTCTATGTTGTACATTACATACTCCTGACCCCTGCACTATATACTCTATGTCGTACATTACATACTCCTGACCCCTGCACTATATACTCTATGTTGTACATTACATACTCCTGACCCCTGCACTATATACTCTATGTTGTACATTACATACTCCTGACCCCTGCACTATATACTCTATGTTGTACATTACATACTCCTGACCCCTGCACTATATACTCTATGTTGTACATTACATTCTCCTGACCCCTGCTCTATATACTCTATGTTGTACATTACATACTCCTGACCCCTGCACTATATACTCTATGTTGTACATTACATCCTCCTGACCCCTGCACTATATACTCTATGTTGTACATTATATACTCTTGACCCCTGCACTATATACTCTATGTTGTACATTACATACTCCTGACCCCTGCACTATATACTCTATGTTGTACATTACATACCCCTGACCCCTGCACTATATACTCTATGTTGTACATTACATACCCCTGACCCCTGCACTATATACTCTATGTTGTACATTACATACTCCTGACCCCTGCACTATATACTCTATGTTGTACATTACATACTCTTGACCCCTGCACTATATACTCTATGTTGTACATTATATACTCCTGACCCCTGCACTATATACTCTATGTTGTACATTACATACTCCTGACCCCTGCACTATATACTCTATGTTGTACATTACATACTCCTGACCCCTGCACTATATACTCTATGTTGTACATTACATACTCCTGACTTCTTCCCCCTCCCCCCACTGCTATATACACATAATATGGATTCTCTTTTGTTCCCCCCATTTCCTCCCAGCTGGACATTTTATATCGGATGATGTGATTGGAGCACAGACTTTTACATGGTGATAATAATGTGATAACATCCTCCAACTTTGGACCCTTAAACAGAAAGTGATAATGAGGGAGGAGTCAATACCCCAATGATGGTGGTCTTCAGGATCAGTCCAGTCTTCATCTTGGTTGTTCTCCCCCCATCCTCACTCTCTGACCTCTGGTGGGGCTCAGCCCCGCTGTTCTTCATGACTAAATCATGGACTAAATAAGGAAGTGCAGTACTTCTTGTGTTGGGAAGATGGCGATGAATGATAGAGGGGGTGGGGACCCTCGTCCTATAATCCCCTCATCACTGTCCCTCCTATAAAAGACAGTTCTGGTTGTTTCCTCACTCTCTGACTAAGGTCCATGAATAAAGAAATGACCTGGTAGGAGATCAGAGGAGCCATTTCCTAGTTCCCTTGAGGGTGGAATTGTAAACTCCTCAGAGACCAAGCTGCCTGATGTGGGCGGAGTCCTGGTTTGGGGGAACCAATCAGCTCCTGTCTAGTAATCCTCTTTGTCTTTGTATTTTAGTCCATGGCCGGGAGATGAGGAAAACCTCCGAGGATTGTCTCACTTTGTCTCCAGACTGGAAAGTAGAAGATGAGGACATCACACAGTATAGTCCAGGAGAAAACCCGGCTCCCTCCAATGTCCATCCGGCACCACCCAGTGTAGAAGGACCATCAGATTCCTTGTATCCTGAGGAACCTCAGACTGTGCGGGACTGGACCGGCCTTCCAACAGGGAAGAGCTTCTCCTGTCCTGAGTGTGGGAAATGTTTCAGTTATAATTCCATTCTTAATGTGCACAAAAGATCTCACACGGGGGAGAAGCCGTATTCCTGTCCTGAGTGCGGGAAATGTTTTTCAATGAAGACCAATCTGTGCACACATCAGAAATCTCACACGGGGGATAAGCCGTATTCCTGTCCTGAGTGCGGGAAATGTTTTTCAGAGAAGTCCAGTCTTTACACACATCAGAGATCTCACATGGGGGATAAGGCATATTCTTGTCCTGAGTGCGGGAAATGTTTTACAAGTAAGTCCAAACTTTACACACACCAGAGAACTCACACAGGGGAGAAGCCGTATTCCTGTCCTGAGTGTGGGAAATGTTTTTCACTGAAGTCCAATCTTTACACACATCAGCGATCTCATACGGGGGAGAAGCCATATTCCTGTTCTGAGTGCGGGAAATGTTTTACAAGTAAGTCCAGTCTTTACAGACATCAGAGATCTCACACGGGGGAGAATCCTCTTTGTCTTTTAGTCCATGGCCGGGAGATGAGGAAAACCTCTGAGGATGTCCATCCGGCACCACCCAGTGTAGATGGACCATCGGATTCCTTGTATCCTGAGGATCCTCAGACTGTGCTGGACCAGGCCGGCCTTCCAACAGGGAAGAGCTTCTCCTGTACTGAGTGTGGGAAGGGTTTCCATTATAAATCTGGTCTTAATAGGCATAAAATAACTCACACAGGGGAGAAGCCATATTCCTGTCCTGAGTGCGGGAAATGTTTTTCAGAGAAGTCCGGTCTTTACAGACATCAGAGATCTCACACGGGGAAGAAGCCATATTCCTGTCCTGAGTGTGGGAAATGTTTTTCAGACAAGTCTGTTCTTTCCATACATCAGAGATCTCACACAGGGGAGAAGCCGTATTCCTGTCCTGAGTGTGGGAAATGTTTTTCAGAGACGTCCAGTCTTTACAGACATCAGAGATCTCACACGGGGGAGAAGCCATATTCCTGTACTGAGTGTGGGAAATGTTTTTCAGTGAAGTTCCATCTTAACACACATCAGAGATCTCATACGGGGGAGAAGCCATATTCCTGTCCTGAGTGTGGGAAATGTTTTTCACAGCAGTCCAATCTTTTCAAACATCAGAGATCTCACACAGGGGAGAAGCCATATTCCTGTCCTGAGTGTGGGAAAGGTTTTCCAGAGAAGTCCCGTCTTTACAAACATCAGAGATGTCACACGGGGGAAAAGCCGTATTCCTGTCCTGAGTGTGGGAAATGTTTTTCAAGTAACTTCAATCTTTCCAAACATCAGAGATCTCACACGGGGCAGAAGCCACTTTCCTGTCCTGAGTGAGGGAAATGTTCCTCGCTGAAGTCCTGTCTTCCTGTACATGAGGGGTCCCACACAACTCTGGAGGTGTATTAGTACCTTGAGTGTGGGAAATGTCTTCTAGATGAATGTTGCTGGACATCCCAGCTCTCATGTGGGGAAGAAGCACACCCTGATATACACCTCAGATATACTCCATGGCTGATCTTCATCATGGAAGAAACAGTTGATAAGGAGATGAGAGGCCCCCAAAGACATGGATGAAGTGCAGTAAATGTTGGGGTGCAGAGTGGTCCGTAGATCCTGGAAATGAAGGACACAACTTCAGCCCTTCTTGGGTGTCGGAGTTGCGTTTCCTGATAATGATGTAGCGGGTTACAGAGCTAGAAGCCGGGAGAGCCCAGATCTCGTTATCGGGGAACTTTACACAGACAACAAGAACTTCTGAAGTTGATGTCCTTCATTTCAAGGCTCTACAGAACAGTGGTGACCCCGAAGCGTCTCTCTGTCTTCAGTCCATCCTTCTCCCATTCCCCAACAGGAGGGAAGGAGAACTCTGCCCCATACTAGGGGGGAACTTTCCTCTCATTATTTCCCTTGGCTTCTGTGTGGGTTTGGGTGGTTGGAGGAGTGCGGCACGAGAGGGAACACAGCTTGTTGTTCTATGTCTACATATGGGGTCTGTGTAGAGGGGATCCACCTGAAAATATTTCTACTTTTTGATTTTCTGCAAATCATTTCTGTTTTCACTTTGAAGGGCGATATTATGTGTGGTTTGTTAAAGAGATTGGCCCAATAGATACCACCCCACTTAGAGAATAGATGGACTAATATGACCAGCATTCATTCAGCCATGTTACATGTTGGTCTTTTCATACAGGGATTTCCTATGATCATTGTCTCCATCTAGTGGCCATAATGTGGTATGGAACTGTTTTTCCTGATTTGAGGCATTTTGGAAGTAATACCTCATTATGGCCACTAGAGTGAGGGGTGGTGTCATACAATTACCGGAGATCACCCCCCCAACATATTATTAGTGTACTATGTGAGGGGCGGTGTCATACAATTACCGGAGATCACCTCCCCCAACATGTTATTAGTGTACTACGTGAGGGGCGGTGTCATACAAATACCGGAGATCACAATCCCCCAACATATTATTAGTGTACTATGTGAGGGGCGGTGTCATACAAATACCGGAGATCACCCCCCCAACATATTATTAGTGTACTATGTGAGGGGCGGTGTCATACAAATACCGGAGATCACCCCCCCAACATATTATTAGTGTACTACGTGAGGGGCGGTGTCATACAAATACCGGAGATCACACCCCCCAACATATTATTAGTGTACTACGTGAGGGGCGGTGTCATACAAATACCGGAGATCACCCCCCCCCAACATATTATTAGTGTACTACGTGAGGGGCGGTGTCATACAAATATTGGAGATCACCCCCCCCAACATATTATTAGTGTACTATGTGAGGGGCGGTGTCATACAAATACCGGAGATCACACCCCAACATATTATTAGTGTACTATGTGAGGGGCGGTGTCATACAAATACCGGAGATCACCCCCCCAACATATTATTAGTGTGCTATGTGAGGGGTGGTGTCATACAAATACCGGAGATCACACCCCCAACATATTATTAGTGTGCTATGTGAGGGGTGCAGTCATACAAATACCGGCGATCACACCCCCCAACATATTATTAGTGTGCTATGTGAGGGGCGGTGTCATACAAATACCGGAGATCACACCCCCCCAACATATTATTAGTGTACTATGTGAGGGGCGGTGTCATACAAATACCAGAGATCACACCCCCCAACATATTATTAGTGTGCTATGTGAGGGGCGGTGTCATACAAATACCGGAGATCACACCCCAACATATTATTAGTGTACTATGTGAGGGGCGGTGTCATACAAATACCGGAGATCACCCCCCCAACATATTATTAGTGTGCTATGTGAGGGGTGGTGTCATACAAATACCGGAGATCACACCCCCAACATATTATTAGTGTGCTATGTGAGGGGTGCAGTCATACAAATACCGGCGATCACACCCCCCAACATATTATTAGTGTGCTATGTGAGGGGCGGTGTCATACAAATACCGGAGATCACACCCCCCCAACATATTATTGGTGTGCTATGTGAGGGGCGGTGTCATACAAATACCGGCGATCACACCCCCCAACATATCTTACAACGCTAAGCTTTTTGGTTTGAATCCCAACCACAGCAATGAATTTGCATGATCTCCGTGTGACTACCCTAACATACATGTGCTGGTGGCAGCATCTTTGCTTTCTGTTTAAATGATCCCCAGAATGTGAATTAGAATGAGGCCTTGTCTGTTCAAACACCTTTAAAGTAGCACCTTATGTGAATGTCAAACGATGGGATGAGATAAGGGCCTGGACTAATGATTGATTGGATAATGCTGGTTTACACTCCACCCCCTTTTTGGGAAGGTTTTTCAAACCATGAGAAGAGTGAGAGAAAAGGATTTAAAAATAAAATAATGGCATGGAGTCCCCCCCCCTCGCAAATCCATAACAGACCCTTATCTGAGCATGCAGATACCTCATGCCTTCAAAGATTTATTTCCTTTGTTGGATTGTCTGCTTGGCTCACACTAGATGTGATTTAAATTTTGCTTTTTTTTCACCGTATTTTCTGTAGATTTACCAATGAGTTATTGCGTTTTCAATTGTGTTTTGCATTGCGATTTCTATTGTAGTCTATATGTGAAATCGCTACAAAATGCTGAAAAAGTTAGACAAGAACTACTTTTGAAATTGTGCTGCAGCAAATCGCTTACATTAAGACACATCCACATTCATTAGATCCGATATCCGGTACAATTTCAATTCTCAAATCGCACCTGAAATTGTGCACTCTGGATGTGACTTGGCATTCGATTTGCATGCCCTGCGACTTGCAAATTGTATGCAAAATTGCACCCAATGTGACTGGGGGCTAACTCCACAGTCACATCAAAGCAGATTTTGAAGTGGTGCGACTTACACTACGGTCACATCATGGGACTTACAGTGAAGTCACATGATTTCAAAGTCGGGGGACATGCTGATTTAAAGTGCGATCTGCAACACATCTGACACAGATCTCTCTGCAAATCACATGAAAAGTAGTGTATTCATTATTTAGAAATTGTTGCAGCTCCAACCAAGTTTGAACCACACCAATATGAATGCTCTAATAGCAGTAACATTGAGTGCGACTTGGCATGTGATTTGCATGACATGAGGCTTGCAAATCGTATGTCAAGTTGCACCCTATTGTCTGCTATTAGAGCGGTCACATGGGTGCGTTTCCGACACTGATTTCTATAGTAGTACATGTACTACTTTTGTGACGATTTGCATAGAGATCTGTCAGAAGTTTTTCAAATCGCAAGGAAATCGGCATCTTCACCGTACGTCGCATCATCAATTCAATTTACCAGTGTTGTGGTCCATCAATTGTTCGTTAATCATTTATTTTATTTTTTAAGTTATTTGCATAATTTCCCCTTTTTTTCCTTCCTCCTTTGGATCATAATCCATAAACTCTTCCATCTAGTGCAAGGTGGGCGCTGTGCCCCTCCATCCCTCCTTGTGTTGTGGGATGGAGGCGTTGGTTCCTGGGCTCTCCATCCCGCAAGTGACGACGCAGTGAGCAGTAGACTGTGGCTGTGTGCAGCCGCCCTCCGTCTGTTCGGATTTACATATGGGCGGATTTACATAGCGGCTTCTCGGTTGCACCTCCTGTGATATGCCCTCCAGTGACAAGTAAAGATGGCGGCTGGAACGCATTGAGCAGGCACCCACTGTGGTTACATGCCGGCGTGCATTCCACCGCCATCTGAGCAGCCTCTGCTGTTGATTGATTGTTTGAAGTTCCTCTCTCCACTGCCGTTGTTACAATTCTGACACATCGAACACAATACTTCCTCATAATATTCCTCTAAACCCGTCTGATCACTTGGAAAGAGTTCTAAAGAGTTGCTGAAGCATTTTACGATCTCTAATAACATGGATTTAATGCAAATCACTCAGCAAAAGATCGATATGCTCTAATCACAATGTACAGGTAAAGCTGAATCATGGATTTATTACTACACCGTGTTCCAAATTATTCTGCAAATTCCATTTAAGTGTCACAAAGATTAAATCTTTTGTTTTTCAGTGTAACTCATGGATGGCATTGTGTGTCAGGGCTCTTTTGATCACTGAAAACAATCTGGGACACCTGTGATAATTAGATTGGCCGGTGAGCCCAATTTAAGGAAAAACTCCTAAAGGAGGGCGTTCCACATTATTAAGCAGAGCACATTTTCAAGCAATATGGGGAAGAAAAAGGATCTCTGCTGCCGAAAAGAGTGAAATAGTTCAATGCCTTGGACGAGGTATGAAAACATTCAATATTTCACGAAAATCTAAGCGTGATCATCGCACTATGAAGAGATTTGTGGCTGATTCAGAGCACAGACAGGTTGGTGCAGATAAAGGCACATTGAGGAAGATTTCTGCCAGATCCATGCATCGGATCAAGAGAGCAGCTGCTAAAATCCCATTACATAGCAGCAAACAGATATTTGAAGCTGCTGGTGCCTCTGGAGTCCCACGGACATCAAGGTGTAGAGTCCTCCAGAGTCTTGCAACTGTGCATAAACCTTCTATTCGGCCACCCCTAACCAATGCTCACAAGCAGAAACGGCTGCATTGGGCAGAAAAATACATGAAGACTCATTTTCAAACAGTCCTGTTCACTGATAAGTGCCGTGCAACCCTGGATGGTCCAGATGGATGGAGTAGTGGATGGTTGGTGGACGGCCACCCTTTTCCAACAAGGCTGTGACGTCAGCAAGGTGGTGGTGGAGTCATGTTTTGGGCCGGAATCATGGGAACAGAGCTGGTCGGCCCCTTTAGGGTCCCTGAAGGTGTAAAGATGACCTCTGCAAAGTATGTGGAGTTTATGACTGACCACTTTCTTTCCTGGTACAGAAGGAAGAACTATGCTTTCCATAATAAAATCATCTTCATGCATGACAATGCACCATCTCATGCTGCAAAGAATACCTCTGCATCAATGGCTGCTATGGGGATAAATGGAGAGAGAGTCATGGTGTGGCCTCCATCCTCCCCTGGCTCAATCCTATTGAGAACCTTTGGAGCATCCTCAAGCAAAAGATCTATGATGGTGGGAGGCAGTTTACATCCAAACAGCAGCTCTGGGAGGCTATTCTGACATCTTGCAAACAAATTCAAGCAGAAACTGTCCAAAAACTCCCAAGTTCAATGGATGCAAGACTTGTGATCTGCTATCAGATAAGGGGTCCTATGTTACAATGTAACGTGACCGCTTCAAATGTTTACAAAGTTAAAATGTTGTTAAAAGTTTGATTGAAATAGCTTTTGATTTCAGTAAATATGCTGCAAACACAACAAATGACAATTTTCAGTTCTTTACAACCTATAAAGTGTTTTGAAACTTCCTGTGCGGAATAATTTGGAACAAAAATCCTGTTATCATTAGGAGGTTTGTTCAATAAAATGTGAATTGTACTCTTAATAGTTGTAACCTGAGAATTATGCCGACTATTATTTACTTCAATTATTGAGGGGAATGACAAAAATATCATTTGCATAATAATTTGAAACACGGTGTATTTGTATTCATACTTTTGTTATTAATTTCAGTGATCAACATCATTATTTTATGACAATTATGTACTGAGCATTATATATTTTATTATATATACACACTATATACACATATACATAAACACACACACATATACAGTATATATATATATATACACACACATACATATAGACATATATATATATATATACACAGTTGTGTTCAAAAGTTTGCATACCCTGGCAGAAATTGTGACATTTTGGTATTCATATTGAAAATATGACTGATCTGCCAAAAAACTGTCTTTTATTGGGATAGTGATCATATGAAGCCATTTATAATCACATAGTTGTTTGGCTCCTTTTTAAATCATAATGATAACAGAAATCCCCCATATGGCCCGGATCAGAAGTCTCCGCCCCCGGATCAGAAGTCTCCACCCCCTGGAATGTTTGGCCTGGGTACAGACACACAAGGTGACACACACGGGTTACAATGCCAAATCGGCTTTGATGTGACCGCAGTGTAAGGCCTTTTTATGTTTGATTTCCTGAGTGTTTTTCCGATTTATGGGAAATGCCGCATACTAGCAAAAGTGAATTGACATTTTCAGTATTGCATGCGAGATGTGGTCATGTGACTGCCTTAACTCATGCGATAATCTGGAGTGAAGTGTGCCCATAGGGCCAAGAAATATTGCCAATAGGGTTCCCTTTCACATCCCTGTTCAATGTTCTGTTGTATGCTGCACAGGTACACTTCACTGTGGCTTTCTTTCTGACTCTAATTTGTGGGGCCTGTATACCAAGGGCTAACGCAGGTGGGAAGAGGATTCATCAGGTGCAAACACTTTCTCTGACCAAATGAATGACAGTGGTGGGTGTGGCCTACCTTATATAAAGAGATGCAGTTGGGGCTGATTTTTTCCTTGCACAGGCTACATTATTTCTGCAAGTCCTTGTCTGTGGTGGTTTGGGGAGGAAGAGATATTGTGGTGAATTGCCCCAGGCCACACTCACGCTGTGTTTGGGGGAGGAAGAGATATTGTGGTGAATTGCCCCAGGTCACACGCTGTGTTTTGATGTGGGCTGTAAATGTTTTGCATGTTCTTTCTTCTAAGGTGTGTTTGTGTGTTATTATACAATGATTGTGTTTATTATCTTTGCATTGTAATCCTAACACATGTCCATTGCTCTGCTCTTCCAAGTTTGCTTTATTTAGACTGAAATGCAGTTTTCAGACAAACATGGTGAGAAATGTATGTGTCGGGGATTTGGGGAGGTGGGAGGTGTTATTTTGGCACGTATGTATTTTTATATTGATATTTTGATCTGCAGCTTGTTTTGTGGATAGATAAGCCTAATACGTGATTTATATTAACTGTTTGTTTCCTGCTGTAACCTGTGAAAGCACAGTTCATTAGAAGTATAATCTTTTAGATTGTAAGCTCTTATGAGCAGGACCGTTCTATTTTAGCAACATCAATCCTGTTTTTTTTTTTTTTTTTTTACCAAGAAATTAAATGTACCTACTTGTTGTTGCTGTCCAAATAAATGTGGAATGTGTATTTGATCAATAAACATTTGGACTATGTATTTTTTTTGGGGGGGGGATTATTTCATGTTCTAGTTGAATGTAGCACAGTGGCTAAATTGTTAGCACTTCTGCCTGGTAGTACTAGGGTTGTTGGTTCAAATCCCAACCATGGCACCTCCTGCCTGGAGTTTACATGTTTTCCCTGTGTCTGTGTGGGTTTCCTCTGGGTACTCCTGTTTCCTTCCACACTCTAAAGACATGCTGGTAGGTTAATTGGATCCTGTCAAAATTGGCCCTAGTATATATATGAATGTAAGTTAGGGACCTTAGATAGTACACCCCTTGAGGGTTAAGGACTGATGTGAATTTACAACATATATATGTAAAGCACTGTGTAAATTGACAGCGCTATATAAGTACCATAAATAAATGTACTAGCACCCCTAACACTTATTGTTGTTAGCTATATAATATGCCCAAATCTTCCTTGTTAGAGCGCACATGTGCAAGTATGTCCAAACAAACCAAAAGCCCTCTATTGCACCACAAGATCATGTTCTGTACCAATGAATAGGTCATGTTCAATGTGCAGCTAGCTATTCTTTTTCTACAATCCTCTTAACAGTAATAAATTGGGCCTCCAATTTATGTTGACTTTGGGCCTTAACTGGCAAATATATATTCGCCAATGTCATATACACAGTATAGCTGCAAGCATACATTCACCAATGTCATATACACAGTAGAGCTGCAAGCATACATTCACCAATGTCATATACACAGTATAGTGCAAGCACACATTCACCAATGTCATATACACAGTATAGTGCAAGCACACATTCACCAATGTCATATACACAGTATAGCTGCAAGCATACATTCACCAATGTCATATACACAGTATAGCTGCAAGCACACATTCACCAATGTCATATACACAGTATAGCTGCAAGCACACATTCACCAATGTCATATACACAGTAGAGCTGCAAGCATACATTCACCAATGTCATATACACAGTATAGCTGCAAGCATACATTCACCAATGTCATATACACACAGTATAGCTGCAAGCATACATTCACCAATGTCATATACACACAGTATAGCTGCAAGCACACATTCACCAATGTCATATACACAGTATAGCTGCAAGCATACATTCACCAATGTCATATACACACAGTATAGCTGCAAGCATACATTCACCAATGTCATATACACAGTATAGCTGCAAGCATACATTCACCAATGTCATATACACAGTAGAGCTGCAAGCATACATTCACCAATGTCATATACACACAGTATAGCTGCAAGCACACATTCACCAATGTCATATACACAGTAGAGCTGCAAGCACACATTCACCAATGTCATATACACAGTATAGCTGCAAGCATACATTCACCAATGCCAAATCCACAATAGAACTGCAAACATATATTTGCAAATGTCATATACACAATGGAGCCGCATGTAAAATTGCTATGGTGCATAAATCAATGCCAAGACGGCTGTTGGAGGAGCAGCTGTCATACCGGAAATACGTCATGACATTTGGGGAAGGACGTTTGCAAACACCCGGAAGTGGAAGTGGGGAGTGTTAGTGGATGGGAGTGTAGTTAGGAGAGTTTAGTGGTCATTTACAAGTCTATGTTTTAGTTTTGTGAATTGTTCTTTTGTGGAATTCCAGACCACATCTGGACATGGCGAGATCGCTGTTCTCCACCAAGGAGCTGATCCTCATTTGCTGGGGAAACATTACTAATAATTGTTGTATTTTCAGTTGAAAACATGTCCAATTCCTAGATCCATTGAGGTACATAGCAGAGGTTCAAGGTTCTTCCTAACTATACAGGTGGCATAGACACAAGCATACACCCAGGGCCACTGTTAGATATCACAGGGCCCTGTACAGCATCCCTGACAGCCCCCCACCGCCAGAGAAAATATCCAAATTATATTTATGGTAAAAATACACTAAAAACATTATTAATGGACATAATCCCAACCATATTCCTGTGAAATCTAAATGATAAAACTGTACTGAGTTCATAGATAAAGCTGTGTGTGTAATGGAGGTCTTGGGGCTCATTCACATGGGTGCTGTGGCCTGTAGCGTGGGAATCAGTTTTTTGTTTTTGTGTCTGTCGCCGTTTGCAAGCAACCTATGTTACACTATGGAAATGCTGCAGGTCATAATTTGATAAGCATATGGGTGCAGGTGTACAGCCCTGAACACAGAAAGTGAGCATTCAGGGCCACTTCCCCACGCCTTCACACCTGTCAGATGACAACCTGTGTTCATACAGCTGCTGTGTCCCCATAGAGCATTTTGGATGTGTTTTTGGTGTGTTCCACTGCATTTTGGATGCGTTTTTTGTGTGTTCCAATGCATTTTGGATGTGTTTTTGGTGTGTTCCAGTGCAGTTTGGATGCATTTTTGACGTGTTCCAGTGCATTTTTTTATGCATTCCAGTTCATTTTTCCCCCTCTCTTTTTCTAAAATTTAATTAGGGACATGTGCGTTCCAGGGCGTTTTACCGTGTTCCAGTACAGTTCTATGCATAAACAATGCAGCCTGGTTGACTTTTTTGGCAGCACCTGCAACGCACTGGAACTGCAAGCGCTGATGTGAACTATGACATTGACAACCATATAACCTTCTTTCTGTGCGTTTTGGATGCAAAAAAAGCAACTGAAACACATGTAGTGTGAACTGGCCCTAAAGGTTATTAGAGGTCAGGGAACGGGACTGACCAGGAATTGTGAATTCAATCAGACTAGAGGTGAGATACAATCAGCAATCGTATAATAATGTGAGATCTGAGCTGGAGGTGATAGGAAATGAGACACATTAACAAGATCAATAAATAGTTACATAAAAAGAGTGGGGCGGGGATACATAGATTGGCAGATGGAACAGGTGATGACGGGGGGGAGGGGAACAGGTGATGACAGGGGTGGGGGAGGGGGACAGATGATGACAGGGGTGGGGGAGGGAACAGGTGATGACAGGGGGGTGGGGGACAGGTGATGACAGGGGGAAGGGGGACAGGTGATGACAGAGGGGGTGGGGTCAAGATGTATAAGGAGAGAGATTTAAGGGCTCTTTCACACGTGACTTTATTTCTAACTCTTGCCATACGCCCCCATAGCATTGGACAGGTGTCTGGGAAACGTTTGTTACGCTCCTCAAATGCTCCCCAAATGCCCTATGTGCGGTTTTGAGGCATGTGATAAGCATTTACCAAGAGTTAGAACTGCGCCACAAATGCCTGTAATGAAGTTAAATTGTATTGACGCTCCAAAAAATCCTCGCAATCACATCGCAAACGTCTGCCAGGCATTTGAGGAGCGGCACCATAGACTTGAATGCGAGGCTTCAATTCCTCATGACTCGACAGGAGGCGCCAGTTTTGCCGTGATGCAATGCTAACGCTTCAGTGTGAACAGCGCTGTGTGCTGCCATGTGCAGAATTTTCATAGGCGTTTGAGAAGCATAAAAACGCTAACCAAATGCCTGTCTGACACCTGCTGACAAAGCTAGTGTGAACTCAGCCTTAGAGAAGATAAAGTTGTAATGAAATATAAACAGAAGGAAAATTGAAAATTTCAAACTTGTCAGAAGAACAGGACACAGGTAAGATTCACTCCCTTTCCACTTTCTAGTCAGTAGCCAAAATCTTAATTAATTGATCTATATTCCTGGCACTGACAGAACCCTAGAAATTGATCTCCATAATTTGGGCATTCATGTCCAAATGTCAAGGAGCTTACAATCTAATGCAGGCCATAGATGGGTCGAAAATCGACCGAAAAAAAAAAAATCGGCCAATTTTTGCACCATTAGTGGGTTAATTGGTCGGCTGTTTAATGGGGGTTTTGGCACTTTTTTTTTCTATTGGTAAAGTTGGGAAGAAGAATTCCAGTCCTCTATTATATTTTACATGAAAAGTCTTGCGGTTGCAACAATGTATCTATTTGTATCCGAATAAAAACATCTTTATCCAAAATGGATACAATGTGGCAACCGCAATACTTTTCATGTAAAATATAATAGCAGAGCTCTCTGCAAGGGACAGAAGTAAAAATGCCGGCTGTAGACGGGACGAAAATCAGATGTTTTTTTGCTGTTGGTGGTAATGTCAGCTGATTGAACAACCAATTTTTTGTTTTTTTACATATACTAGGCCCAATTACCCTAACAGCATGTCTTTGGAGTGTTGGCAGAAACACACCCGTGCAGAGAAAGCATGCAAACTGAGATGCAGCCATGACTGGGATTAGATCCCATGATCCAAGTGCTGTAAGTTCTGAGTTCTAACCACTCAGCCACTGGAGGAGACAGAGTTTGAGCTGCAATGTAGAATAGTTACATTGTTTACAAATAATGATACAGCGAGCGCTGGTCAAATTATATAGACTATTAAATGGTATTACACAAGATCAATATAAATCTCGGTATAGATATGAAGGTAGCAGCTAGCACTCAGGGTATTGGCAACAGTCCCAGAATAGAAATATGTTAAAGTAATAGTGCAGCGCTATAAATGCATGTTATCAATCAACGCATGGAAAATCCAAAAAGTGCAATAATTTATTTATTTTAGGTACTCTTACAGTGTGCTGCCACGCAGCTTTACTGTATAGCAGTTGTTATTGCATGTTATGTTATCATGCTATTTGGTATCATCCACACACCCCTGCTGTTTCTGACTAGTTGGTTGCTTCCACCCTCCATTTCCTGTTGTAACTCCCCTTTTGTTTAGTGGTTATGAAGACACTGTAAAGTGAGGAAGCTGTGTGACATCACTGGAAATGGACCTATGAAAACACCTTTATGTTCATACCTTTGCTACCTGGAAGCATAAAGAAGCATTGGAAGACACCTCTGAAGTTGTTATTCATTGAGTAAACTATCTGTTAAGGCGATCATTCAACTTGCTGCACACATTCTTACAGACCGGGCCTACACGAATCTCGCCACAAGTACAACCGATGCCAAGACAGAACATACAGTGCTGTCAATGTACGCAGTGCTTTACACATACATTGTACATTCACATCTGTCCCTAACCCTCAAGGGGTGTACTATCTAAGGCCCCCAACTCACATTCATACACTAGGGCCAATTTGGAGAGGAATCAATACACCTACCAGCATGTCTTTGGAGTGTGGGAGGAAACTGGAGTACTCGGAGGAAACCCATGCAAGCACAGGGAGAACATGCAAACTCCATGCAGGAGGTGCCATGGTCAGGAATCAAACCCATGACCCATTTACTGCAAGGCAGATGTGCTAACCATTAAGTCACTGTGCTGCCCATTAATGATGATGTAAAATGGTAAATGGTGTTAATAAAAAGTTCATCTAATCATTCGTGAATAATGGAATGTCCTTGGTGTGAGAGTACCAACTCAGAGAGTGCCTATGAATGGCACGTGTGGTTTATCCGTGACGGACAGTAGTGCATGAACTCGTGAAAGGTCATCCACCCTTGTGACTGGTCTACACTATTAAGCACCTTTCTGGCTCCTGTGGCTGAGCTAATTCCTCCCCAGGACCATTTGGGCACCCACCCTGATGGATGGATGGATGGATGGAGCTGGATGACTAACCCATAGCTGCCAGCATACCGCTGCACCCCCAGATGTGTGATGTGTATAACCCATGCGCATTAATACCTTAACATAGAATAGTTACATGATTACAGAGAAGGAAGATATATCATTATATTGGGAGCTTAGAACTAGACATTCCCAATTATTTCAGATATAAGTGTGAAAATGTTTAACATCTGAAAATAGAATGTATGACATTCATTAGTAAATGCATCAGTTGTCTCATCATTTTGGAGAAACAGCAAAAAAACAAAACAATTCTAATCTCGGTGTACTAATTATGTTACATTCTAAGTATTCTCTTATGCCAACAGGAAAGCGCCAATGGTACAAAGCCTGTGCTTGTGCGCCATCTAGTGAACATATCCGGTATTGCACCTAAAAATGTGCCAGACGCGATTCCACATTTACTAATAGTAAAGTAGACGTTCATCAATGAGATTGCTAGACGCCGCTCAGAGGACTGACAGATCCTCATTGATTTAACTGAGTCTGCCTGAATGGTCAGAGTCTGCTGGTAGACTCACGTCTTAGTAAATCAGGGCCAATGTGTCCACAATCACCATGGAAATGATCAGATCAATGAAACGTTTGTCATAGACAGACCATCATGTGCCGATCATATACACAGACATTTGTATCACGGGAAACATACAAGAAGAAACATGTATGGAGAAAGACACGGGAAAGTCGCAATATGTGCATTCACCAATCACTCCTTCATTCCCGGTATACACACAAATCCATTGCTTCCATGTGTACACCATCAGTCACTCTTCTAGAATTGGGACATTTTATTACCACCCACCTCTTCAGTGATCCCCCACCATGCAAGTATTGTCCTCACCTCCAACTGTGGGCCTAATGAGTGCTTGGGACATTTGTCCACAAAGTAATCATAATCAACTTCCAAGTGTTTGTCAAATCTCCCACCACAAACTGTACTCAGTGCAGGACTCCATTTTTCTTTTTCTCCTGCCATCAATGGCCGACCCGGTCCCACACTTCATCCATGTTTTTGGGGGCCTCTGATCTCCTTAGGAACTGTTTCTTCCATGATGAAGATCAGCCATGGAGTATATCTGAGGTGTATATCAGGGTGTGCTTCTTCCCCACATGAGAGCTGGGATGTCCAGCAACATTCATCTAGAAGACATTTCCCGCACTCAAGGTACTAATACACCTCCAGGGTTGTGTGGGACCCCTGATGTACAGGAAGACAGGACTTCAGTGAGGAACATTTCCCTCACTAACAAGTAGAAATCAGCTTCTCCCTGTGTGAGATCTCTGATGTTTGTAAAGCTAGGAGTTCTGTGAAAAACAGTTCCCGCACTCAGGACAGGAATACGGCTTCTCCCCCCGTATGAGATCTCTGATGTTTGTAAAGATTGGACTTGTCTAAAAAACATTTCCCGCACTCAAAACAGGAATATGGCTTCTCACCCGTGTGAGACCTTTCATGTGTGACAAGATCTGTTTTTTGTGCAAAACATTTCCCTCACTCAGGACAGGAATATTGCTTCTCCCCCATGTGAGATCTTTGATGCTTGGAAAGATGGCACTTCACAGAAAAACATTTCCCA